>NC_084921.1:27510000-28760000 GCF_958298935.1 Phragmites australis | reverse complement strand
CCGTTTTTCACATCCTGCTGTCTACCGCTTTGTGATTTGTTTTGGCTTTGCTTGCTTCCAAATTTTGTGCCTATCTTTTTTAGACCCTTTATAAGTGTGTGCTACAACATCTAGAAAAGAAAGTGTGAAAAAATAATAGAGAAAAAATATTGTGGTAAAAATAAAAAATATTAAAGGCAATCAGATTGTGGTAACACACCGTGTTCTTTGTGCTTGGTCCTTTCTTTCAGCTTGTTGTGCTAGGTCTAGGGACACACTAGGGACCAGCAATGATAACTACTTTGGACTTTTATTCAGCTTTGCTAATCTGATTACGATTTTGCTACTCCTTGCTACCATATTGTTTTGTGCCAAGTTACACTTTCTCTTGATCAGAACAGGTCCTCTCTTGCAATCATACCCTTGCTCGACAAGTTATCAAGAAGCAGCCGCCGATTGTTCCACCTGCTGCATTGGTAAGAACACTTGTAAGAGCATGGTAAGTCGCTCGAGCGTGTGTGATTCCACTGCCTAATAGTGATAGGTATAATTTTGTTTTGTCCTTTGCTTTCTACTAACCATGGTAGATGATCCGACAGATTTCAAGGACTGTGTCTCCAAGGGAGAACTTAGCACCCTCGTTCAGCAACAGAATCAAGCGTTGAACGACATGATGGCAAGACAGAATCAGACATTGAACGACATTGTCACAAGGATGAACGACATGAGAGGAAGCATTGCTAATCTAGTCACATGGGTGAACGACATTGAGTTGCGGGATCCACAGGAAGAAGATGCTTCTAACAATGATGATCCCAATGCTGGACATGAAGATGATGATGCTGGTGTTTTTGTGGGACAAGATTGGAGGGCACAACTTCAGCGCCGGACGAACAACAATAACAACAACCGTAACCACCGCATGAGAGGTAATGTTCGAGGTAATGATGATCACTACGCTAAGGTCAAGTTTAAGATACCCTCTTTTGATGGTTCATATGATGCTGATGCTTATTTAGATTGGGAAATGACGATTGAGCAGAAGTTTAATTCTCACATGGTTCCTGACATACATAGAGTTAGACAAGCCACTAGTGAGTTCACTAATTATGCAATTATTTGGTGGAATGGGTTGGTAAATGCTGGATTAGAACCTAGTACTTGGGAGAGATTAAAGCATGCCATGCATAGTAGATTTATACCCCCTGAGTACAAACGAGATTTAAAAAAGAAATTGCAGCGCTTCAATCAAGGTAGTTGATCTGTTAATGAATACTATAATGAACTACACATTGCTGTCCTTCGCTGTGGTATACAAGAAAATGAAGAGGATACAATGATTCATTTTTATTCGGGGTTAAGACGTGAAATTAAGGACTTGGTTGATTATAGAGATTATAATACCATGGATAGGTTGTTCCATCTTGCTATGTTGGCAGAGAAAGAATTGCAGGGACGTGAGCCAAAGTCGCGGAACATTGGGAGTTCGTTTTCCTCCAGATCGCAATCGAGCAAAGCCAAATCAGCCTCGTTCGCTCCGGCACGGTCTGCTGCCCCCTCCGATAATAGGGCGCGTACACCAACACCGTCACCACCAGCACCACATACAACCGAGGTGAGCAAATCTATTTCTGTGCAGTAACCAGCGACGAAGACCACTCCTTCAACTGGCTCCATGAGTAGTTTAGCGAGTATTGTGTGCCGCCGTTGCAAGGGCATGGGCCATGTCATGAAGGATTGCCCCAGTCAACGCGCTTACATTGCAACCAATGATGGTGGTACATCAGTACTAGTGATGTTGAGGATGAATTTGTGCTTCAAGCTAACCTTG
The DNA here is from genome assembly GCF_958298935.1 of Phragmites australis. Taxonomy (NCBI): domain Eukaryota; kingdom Viridiplantae; phylum Streptophyta; class Magnoliopsida; order Poales; family Poaceae; genus Phragmites; species Phragmites australis. Next base: position 28,758,190 of record NC_084921.1, on the reverse strand, counting down.
CAGGTGATCGTGAGACCGATAGCGATGGTGATGAGATTTTAGGTGCCGCTGCCACTGAGGACTACAAAAATAGAACATTTTGTCAAGAAGCTTGGCTTGGCCACTCGCGCACACCCTCGTCCATATCACATTCAATGGCTCAACAATAGTGGTAAGGCGAAGGTAACACACACTGTTCGTGTTCATTTTTTCATTGGTTCCTACCATGATTATGCAAATTGTGATGTTGTGCCTATGCAAACATGTTCCCTTTTGTTAGGCCATCCTTGGGAGTTTGATACTAATGCTACACACCATGGTAGAAGTAATAAATACACACTTATGCACAAAGGAAAGAAAATAACCTTGCTTCCTTTAACACCGAGTGAGATTGTGCAATGTGATAAAGCGATAGCTGAAAATGCGAAGAGAGAGCAAGATTTACAATCTGAAAATCAGAAAGTAGCTAAACATGTTTTTTCACCAAAGAAAGAGCAACCAACACCTTCTTCTAGTTCCACAGGCATTAAATTAAAAGGTGTTGCTATGCTTGTTACAAAATAAGACCTTACTGAAATTGTTAACAATGATGTTCCTTGCTACGCTTTGGTATGCAAAGAGGCTTTATTTTCACTTGATGACATACCTTCCTCTTTGCCTTCGTCTGTCACTAACCTTTTGCAGGAGTATAAGGATGTGTTTCCAACCGAGATACCATCGGGGCTGCCATCTTTGAGAGGAATCGAGCACCAAATTGATTTGATTCCGGGAGCGACTTTGCCAAACCGTGCAGCATATAGGACCAATCCGGAGGAGACTAAGGAAATTCAGCGGCAAGTCCAAGACCTTTTGGACCGTGGGTATGTACGAGAAAGCCTTAGTCCTTGTGTTGTTCCTGTTCTTTTAGTTCCTAAAAAAGACGGTAGTTGGCGCATGTGTGTTGATTGTAGAGCCATTAATAACATTACCATAAGATATCGTCATCCTATCCCTAGGCTAGATGACATGCTTGATGAGTTAAATGGTTCTATTGTGTTCACAAAGATTGACTTGCGTAGTGGTTACCACCAAATAAGAATGAAATTGGGAGATGAATGGAAAACTGCTTTTAAAACAAAGTTTGGTTTATATGAGTGGTTAGTGATGCCTTTTGGTTTAACTAATGCACCTAGCACGTTTATGAGATTGATGAATGAGGTTCTATGTGCTTTCATTGGTAAATTTGTGGTGGTTTATTTCGATGACATCTTGATCTATAGCAAGTCACATACACAGCATATTGATCATCTACACGCTGTTTTTGATGCTTTGCGAGATGCACGTTTGTTTGCTAATCTTGAGAAGTGCACCTTTTGCACCGATCGAGTTGGTTTTTTTGGCTATGTTGTTACTCCATAGCGAATTGAAGTGGATGAATCGAAAATTGAAGCCATCAAGAGCTGGCCGACCCCGGAGACTATTACACAGGTGAGAAGTTTTCATGATCTTGCAGGGTTTTATCAGCGTTTAGTGAGAGATTTCAGCACCATTGCTGTGCCCCTTAATGAGTTGACAAAAAAGGGTGTTCCATTCCATTGGGGTCTAGCACAAGAAGAAGCTTTTAACATGATGAAAGAGAAGCTTACACATGCACCTCTACTCCAACTTCCGGACTTTGGTAAGACTTTTGAGTTAGAATGTTATGCTAGCAAAATTGGAATTGGAGGAGTGTTCCTTCAAGAAGGTAAACCTGTTGCTTACTTTAGTGAGAAATTAAATGGGCTATCTCTGAATTATTTGACTTATGATAAGGAGTTGTATACTTTAGTTCGAGTTTTAGAAATATGGCAACACTATCTTTGGCCTAAGGAGTTTATTATTCATTCTGATCATGAATCTTTGAAGCACATTAGAAGTTAAGCTAAACTGAATAAACAACATGCTAAATGGGTTGAGTTCATAGAATCTTTTCTATACATAATTAAACACAAGAAAGGTAAAGACAATGTCATTGTGGATGCATTATCTAGATGTTACACCATGTTGTCCCAACTAGATCACAAAATCTTTGGTTTAGAAACAATAAAAGGCTTGTATGCAACTGATTCAGACTTTAAAGATGCTTTTCAAAATTGTAAAGAAGGTAGAACTTGGAATAAGTATGTGCTGAATGATGGACTTCTTTATCGTGCTAATAAGCTATACGTTCCAGCTAGCTCCGTTCGTCTTTTGTTTTTTTACAGGAGGCGCATGGAGGAGGTTTGATGGGACATTTTGGAGTGAAGAAAACTGAAGACGTGCTGGCCACTCATTTCTTTTGGCCAAAGATGAGACACGATGTCGAGTGCTACGTGTCACGCTGCACTACTTGCAATAAAGCTAAGTCTCGCTTGAATCCATATGGTCTTTATATGCCTCGTCCTGTTCCTAGTATACCTTGGGAGGATATTTCTATGGACTTTGTTTTATGATTGCCTAGGATAAAGAGGGGGAGGGATAGTATATTTGTAGTGGTGGATCATTTTTCTAAAATAGCACATTTTATACCTTGTCACAAGAGTGATGATGCTACACATATAGCTGATTTATTTTTCAGGGAGATTATACGCTTACATGGAGTACCAAATACCATTGTCTCTGATCGTGATGCGAAATTTTTGAGTCATTTTTGGAGGACATTATGGAATAAATTGGGGACAGAGCTACTGTTCTCTACTACATGTCATCTCCAAACTGATGGACAAACGGAGGTTGTTAATCGCACATTATCTACTATGTTGCGGGCTATTTTAAAGAAGAATTTGAAGATGTGGGAAGAGTGTTTGCCTCATATTGAGTTCGCTTACAACAGATCCGTCCACTCTACCACCAAGGTAAGTCCGTTTTAGGTAGTGTATGGTTTCAATCCCTGTGCACACAACATGCTGAATTTATTCTAAAGATGCATGAAATAACTAAAGAAAATATTAAAAAAATGAATGAGAAATATAGAGCTTATGGTAGCCAGGGTAGAAAACATTTAACTTTTGAACCTGGTGATCTTATTTGGTTACACTTGCGTAAAGATCGATTTCCTGAGTTGAAAAAATCTAAATTGATGCCTCGAGCTGATGGTCATTTTAAAGTTCTTGAGAAGATTAATGATAATGCATATAAGCTTGAGTTGCCTACAGATTTCGGGGTTAGTCCCACATTTAACATTTCAGATTTAAAACCATATGTTGGAGAGGAAGATGAGGTTGCGTTGAGGACGACTCCAATTCAAGAGGGGGAGGATGATGAAGACATCACTCATTTAGATACACGCGCTACAAGTGATCCTCCGGTGATTGATCCATTACAAGGACAGATTACACGGGCTCGTGCATGTTGTTTAACTCATGAGGTGAATTTGTTACTCGCTTTCCATACTACTAATTATAAGAATGAGATGCTACTCAATTTTTGTGAATTTTTTATACTTAAGAATATGGGAGAAGCACCTATGGAATAGTCAAGTCGGACGGGGCTCAAGCCAACTTCAAGTCGGAGTCGGAATTCGGTTTGGATTCAGCAGACAGCGCCGCACTAAAACGGCCATAACTTCTTCATATGGAGTCCAAATAAGGTGTTCTTTGATGCGTTGAAAAGCTAAGGACGATAGCTTTGTTTTGGTACTGGTCCCAGCTCCAGATTCATGGTGGATTATTTTGTGTCATCAAAACAATGTGCTGTGTCATAATTTTGGGCCATATCGGGCCTTGTAAACGTGTTCGGGTCTAAGCCCAAGTTGTGGACGCCCCCTGGTCGCCCAAAACCCTAGCACGCCCCTCTTCATATATTTAGCAGCCATCATCATAGACTTTTTGGGTTTTACTTAGATTAATCTGTCATTGAACAGTTTCGCCGTCGTTCGGTTTGTGAAACCCCAACTCGTGAGCTTAATCATATTTGCAATTTCAAATTGTGTTCTTCCGTGTTCTTGCTTGTGTTCTCGATTTGCTTGCTAAACCAAAATGACACTCACTGCCGATGGTGACACGGCCACATATAGCAGCAATCCGCTCCCTGGATCTGGACTAGCCAGGGTGGTCAACTTCACCAAATAGCTTTTTAGAGATTTGAAGGCTCATTGATATTCATCTGTCCATCTAAAGGGATCTAACCCTCGAAGGATCTGAAGCAAGGACACTCTTTTTCTCTATGGATCTTGCGATGAAGCGATTGAGCGAGGTCATTCTTCCCACCAAGTGTTATTTGTCCTTGATCGACTTCGGAGGCTTCATATTAATGATAGCTTGAATTTTCTATGGGTTCGCTTTGATGCCTCTTCTGGATACCAAGCATCCCAAGAATTGGCCTGAACGGATGCCAAAAATGCACTTTTTTGGGTATAGTCTCACGCCTGCCTTTTGAAGGTTGGCAAATGTTTCCTTCGGGTCAGCCCCATGATCTCCTTCACATTTTCTTCGAACCACAATGTCATCCACATATGCAGCTACATTGTGGTCCAGTTGTGCTTTGAACTGAAAGTGGCCCAATCATTGCATAAACTGAAAGCCATCCAAATATAGCAATAGGTTCCTGAGGGTGTGATGAAGCTAGTCTTTTCCTCATCCTCTTTGGTCATCCAGACTTGACGATATCCTGAGTAAGCATCAAGAAAGCTCATGAGCTCTGATCCAGTGGTGGCATCGACCGGTTGTTCTATTTGGGCCAATAGGAAGTCGTCCTTTGGGCATATCTTGTTCAGATCTATGAAGTCGATGCACACGCACCATTTGCTATTGTGCTTCTTTACTAAAACAGGGTTCACTAGCCATTCAAGATGCATGACCTCACGAATCACACCTTCCTCTAGCAGCTTCTTTACTTTCTCCTTCGCAGCATCCTGACGATCAGCAAACATCTTTTGAAGCTGCTGCTTTCTTGCTTTTATTCCCAGGGTGACATTTAGGTGGTGCTCTATGATCTCTCTTGGCACTCCCAGGAGATCCTTCCGTGACCATGTGAATATGTCTTCATTGCCTGAATGGTAGCTACTAGAGCTCTTGTTCGGTTGGTAACTCCATGCATATGTGCACACATTTATCCTTGTGCGCCGAGCGCAATAGGATCCGCTTAATGTTGCATTCAGGCTTGGCTCTTGGTGGCGTACTATCTTGCCCCTTCGTGTCCACCTCGGACAGTGTGTGCACCTTCCTATGACCTAGGGTGTAGCCATGTTCTATCTGGCAGGCTGTGCTTTGATCTCCAAAGACAGATATCACACCCTCCGGGCCGGACATCTTCATGCACATGTAGCCATGATGCACCACTGTGTCAAACTTGGACAGCTCTCCTCTTCCAAAAATGGTGTTGTACTGGTAAGGAGCATCAACCACATCAAATAGGATATCTTTTGTTTGGAGTCCTCCCCCTTCACCGAAAGATATTGTGAGTGATACCCTTCCAAGAGCAACGACCCCCCCCCCCCAAAAAAACCTTGCAACGGGGTTCCTGTTGGCCGCAGATGGCTTCTAGGAATTCCCATATGATCAAATGCCTCTGCGAACAGGAGATCAACGGAAGTTCCTCCATCGATCGGGATCTAGCGTATCTCCATGTCAAACACCTCTGCATAAATGACAAAGGCATCCGTGTATGGGTAATCATGGACCCGGAGATCCTCTTGTGAAATGGTTATTAGCTGGTGCAACCACCGAGACCTGGCCATCGGGGAGCCTGTTCCCACATGATTGACTTTGCGCACGTATTCCCTTTGCTACCTCTTGGACTCAAAGTCATAGCTGGCGCTCCCGGAGATGGCCATTGTCACACTGCGAAGCCCTTCCACATTCTAGACGGACCTCGCTCCAGCTGGAGGGGCTTCAATAGCCATTACCAATAGGGGCAATGATGATTTTGGTGTCTGCGACTGATGTATAGGAGGGGCTCCAGTCCATGATGTGGGGTAATAGGGTGGGTGGGTGTATGCATGAATTGGCCCAAAATCGGACTCTCCCCTCATTTCCAATGGTGCACTATTCGAAGATCCTGCAAAGACCCCGAACCCGAAGGCCCAGATGACTATCGGTTTAGTCCTCCTTCAGGGCCACGACATGAGGGCACAACTTGGTTGTGTGACCTACATCTTCGTCATGTATTGAATAGTACAATGGCCTGGCCCCCCTGGAGCTCAGCCTACACCCCTTGCCGAGCCTCCACGTCTCCACTTTCTTCTATCCGAGCTCTCCTTAATGTTGTGCACCCCTCGCTTATGGCCCTTTGGCTGGTGAGAGTGATGGTGATGAGTTATGTGCATGTCTGAGGACCTAGGGGCTTCCCTCGGATGCTCTTCTTTCTCCTTTCCTTGAGGTGTCTTCCCTTCACTCGCCCTATTGTTCTTGGCCTCTGGGATCGACCTATTTGTGGGTCTCCAAAGCTCGTCCTCATCGGCCTTTGAGTACTCCTCCATCTTGGTGAACAACTCGTCAACATTCTTTACTAGCTTCCACACCAAGCGTGAGGCCAGGGCACTCGGACGGAGACCTTGTCTTGCACCGTCTATCACGGTATCATCACTAAGACACTTCTCTTGACATTTTACCTACATGAAGCATTGAGTGAACTCCTTTAGGATTTCTCCTTCCTTCTACTTAACTACGAATAGATCTGCCAGAGTAACAAGAGCCACACAGTTGCCCTAGAAATATGAGAAAAGTGCCTCCTGAAGCTGCTCCCAGGAAAATATTGTTCTCACTGGGAGGGATGTGTACCATGAGAGCACGATCCCCTTGATGGCAAGGACAAAATACTTGGACATGGTAGCTTCGTCCCCCCCCCCCTCCTGTGGACTCTATTCAGATTTCGAAGCTCATCACAAACTTCTTCGGGTCAGTTTCACCGTTGTAGAAGTGCAGTCGAGGCATCTTGAACCCCAGAGGCCATGATCGCATTTGCAGACTTGTGGCCAACAGGGATGCTTGATCTACCGCTACAGCTAAATGGGGTTCTTCGAACACTCGCTGATGAAGTACCTCTGGGTTTTCATTGCCTCTGAGGCCTCCTGGAGGTCCTTGTTGAGACGAGAGGGATTGGCAGAGGGACCTGAGTTCCTCACACAACTCTTGGATTTGCTTGTTGGCTTTCTCTACTTGACTTATGTACCACGCATCATTGCCATCATGAATTCCTTCATGGTCCGCTAGGGCACGTAGGGAGCTTGATGATACTCCAGGGCCTCGAGCGCAGCCATCCGACCTCCATGGTCATCAGGTGCGACCGCTCTAGAGCCCCTTGCTTCACCCGGAGCATCGATGCTAGCTCTGGGTATTTCAACCCTGGGGGCCTTGGTCGAAGCCTCAGCCCCTTCAGCTGCCGCCGCTCCTTCTTGTTGTGAAGGGACCTATGAGACCCCCACACTATCCGTGGATGCTTGTTCCTTTTCTTTCCTAGTCTTTGGTGGCATGGGACCACCACGTGGTCGTGGGTTCGATCCCCATGGACTGCGCCTAATGTTATGATTGTGATCGCAACATAGTGAACAGTGCAATAATTGTTGATGTAATAACATTTCATGTTCTTTTTACATCAAGTGGGTAGGGGTATTTCTAGTCATTCCTCGACCGCTCATGTTGTCATTACATCTTTGCCCCTTATCTACAGGAATATTCCTACTAATGCTAGGGAATATTCTAAAATATCTCAAAGGCATTATGGTCATTGCCTACCTGCATTGCCTTAGGCAACCAAATATAGACACGTGTCTTGAGGGACCCATGATGGACCCTTCGTCGGGACTGCTAATAATCTCCCTTGAGCCACTCCATCGTCGGGTTCTAGCTAACTTGCAGGTCCCTCTCTAATCTAACGTTCACTCTATTACCAAAGGTCCTCGCGTCGCCTTCCTTTGGCTTCAAGGCTTTTGCTGGACCCTTCATCCTTCGGGCCTTGTTGCACCCCTTCAGCCTTAGGGATTTGTTACACTCTTCGTCCTTCAGGCTTCGTCGCACCCCTTCGGCCTCAAGGATTCACTACACTCTTTGTCCTTTGGGCTTTATCGCACCCCTTCAGCTTTTGGGCTTCACCTCCAAGCTTCATTCCTTGGCTTGCTACACCTTCTCGAGCCTAACTCCTGCAGAACATAAAGGGAACTATCCCTATCTTGATGTTAGCCTCTCAGTTTTGGTTTTTGGGATTTGACCATTGTGGCTAAAGTAAATGAACGGGGCCTACGTGGTACCATCCCCCCCCCCCCCCAACAAGTATATATAGCTATTAGTAGAATTTAGTTGAAGAATTTTTTTCTAGCTTATGAGAGAATGTAGTGATTGAAGGAATAGATCTAGAGAGATTGACGGAGATGTGTTCTGACTTTTGCTTCATTTTGGTTAGCTTGGATATTCTGATGTTTGAAATGTATAATTAAAAACCCATATATTACTCATATAAAATGCGGAAGAATTAATCATAGTCTTCGATTATAAGGTTCCTAAAAAACCAAACAAAGCTTAATGATTGTAGGCAATTCACAGGGATCATCATCAACAATATAGTTTGATTGCATGTAGTTTACAGTGATCACCATCAGCAATATACTTTGATTGCATGCAATTTTTGATATATGTCTGGAATATGAATCAACGGTAGTTTTTTTCCATGCGGGAAATGTCGCTTTCTCTTCATCTTCCTAGCCTTTATTGCAATAATGTGTGCAAATAACTAGGTAGGCACGGCATTAGTTTATGATATATATATGTCTGGAATATGAACAGACAACCATTCACTTTTCACACGAGAAATGTCGCTTCCGATTCATCTTACGTGTCTTTATATTCTCACTCCTTATCAACCCTATTCTCATCTGCCACATTCAACTACCAATACTCTCTCCTCTCACGCTAATGGCTTCATCTTCCGCATGCCACCCTCCTTGAATGAGCGGCTGGCACCAGTTTTAGTGTCCAACCTGGAGGACAACATCAAATGGGATGGTCTTGAGAAGGAGGCTGACGAGGAGGATTTCGGCTACCATGCGGCAATTAGGACGAGGAGTCTGTTGGTGTCGATGACACCATAAACGATGAGGCAATTACACATGCACTTCATGAGGAACTCATGGCCATGAATGACATTGCCGATGCTATCGCCAAAGACCAAACTATTGCACATGCTCTACATGAGGAGGCCTGGAGGGTCAAAGCTATGCTACACGGCCAGGCATTGCTTCGAAGCCACCAACAATATCGTGGAGTACGGGGCCATTCTCTTAGGTCTTCAAAGGTGAAGGCCTTAGGAGCGAAGCATGCCGTAGTAAAGACGGACTCACTATTGGTGTCATGCCAAGTGGACAAGACATAGCAGGCAAAGAACCCAGAGCTGGCCAGATACTTCCATATGGTAGTCAAAATGCATAAGTATTTCGCAGGTTTCATGCTGAAGTCCAAACGCAGGGGGGAGAACCAAGAGGCCAATGCCCTTGCGAAGGCTGTTGCTCAGGGCACTCCCTTAACATATGAAGTCTTCTTGAAGGCCTCAACTCCCCAATGTAGGACAGGACAAAGGGTCAATCAACATCATTTTGATAACAAAATAGAATTGGCAGGATTCTTTGGTAGCATATCTGTGAAGGTAGGCACTGCTCGAAGATGACGTAGTAGCAAAAAAGGATCACCTGCAGGGCATCGTATTACCAAATCATTGACTGGGTACTCTACAAAGGGGGAGTTTGCACACCATTACTCCAGTGTGTGTCAATGTCCAAAGTCATAGACTCCTTAAGGAAATACATCAAGGATTGTGCGGATCTCACTCAGGACAAGGGTCATAGTAGCAAAGGCCTTCCACCAAGGCTTCTACTGGCCAACAATTATTGTAGACGCGGATACCCTGGTCCACTCATGTCCAGGGTGTCCATGGATGGGATGGCAAACACATATCCAGAAATGTCCTCTTCAACCAATTCCCTAGGTGTGGTCGCTAGTGCGATGGGGATCGATATTATTGGCCATTTCCCTCGAGCACCAGGAGACCTTCGCTATGTCATAGTAGTTGTGGACTATTTCTCAAAGTGGCCTGAAGTTGTACCACTGGCCCATATCATGGCAAAGAACATTCAGTGTTTCTTTTGGCATAACATTGTATGCATCTTTACCTCCCCCCCCCCCCCCCCAATGTAACCCTTGACAATGGGACACAATTCAACTCAACGATATTCAAGCACTTATGCGATAATTTGGGAACTAAGCTGTGCTTCACATCAGTAGAGCTACCCGTAGTCTAATGGAGCAGTTGAGTAGGCCAACAGATGAATATCAACGGTAGTAGCGAAGCGTCTAGTTAGACTGCCTAAGGGAAAATGGGTTCAAGAGCTGCCGAAGGTTCTATGGTCCCTTCGCACAACGCTTACTAGGCCAACGGGCTTCACACCATTCTGCCTACTATTTGGGGATGAAGCAGTAACCATGGAGGAGGCTTGGGTCAAGTCCTTAAGGGTTCTATCAGCCAACACCGACGATGAGGAGGTGTTGAAGGATCTCATGGAGGAGACTCACCTTGTTGTAGGCCAGTAGCTTGGAGAAGTACCAGGAAGAGACTAGGCATTGGGTCGATAAGAAAATCACGGGTGTAACCTATTGGGCCGGAGATCTAGTGCGTCGGTGCAAATTGAACTATGAAACTGTAGGGAATCTACAATCCAAGTGGGATGGTTCATTTGTCATAACGGAGTCCCGACGACCAGGTTCACACCGCTTAGCCACTTTAATTTCTGAAGCACTAAATCACATATGGAAAGCAGTTTCGCTCCGCAAGTACTGGGTCTAAGGACCAACCTTCAACCCCCTAGGATAGGAAGGATTGGCTATGACCTTTACTTTTTAAAATATATAAGTAACTCCGGAGTTGTACTCTTTCCCTTGTAGGGGAAGTCTCATTCTAGGGTGCAAGGTTTTTAACATGGCAGCCTCCTTATGTAATCCCTAGAGGAATGGAATTAATTCCCCAAAAAAGAATGTGCATTTGTGCTTCGCATAGTCAAAGGTGATAGTCCAAGCGCTCACCCATGGCTAAAGTCCAAGGGCACGCCATTTTAAAAGTTAGACAAGCCCGAGGGTTTTGGAGGGTGATGCCTAAGGGACAACCAGAAAAAAAGAGGGTAGCAGTGTAAGGGCTCCCCTAAGGGTTGAAGTCTAAGGATTCACGCATGATAATCAGAAGGGTCAATACCCCCATTGACTGGGGTTGATCCTTCTGATAAGCCGACGGATCCTAAAGGTTCTGAAGAGCTAAAGTTTAAGGACTTACCCATGATAATCAGAGAGTCAATACCCACTCAACTGGGGTCGAACCTTCCGATTAGTTGGCGGGACCCAACAGTCCCGAAGGGCTGAGGTCTAATGATTCACCCATGATAATAAGAGGGTTGATAACCACCCAAAAGGGGTCAATCCTTCCTATAAGCTGCCCGAACCTAAGGGTCCTAGGGGGCTAAAGTCCAACAACTCCCCCATAACATACGGAGGGTAGATATTCTCACATGGGCTCGATTGTTTTTCTAAAATACCGATTGGACCCAAGTGTTACAAATTCTTAATAGCTCGGAACGAATGTAAGAACATGAAATTGCAAAATGGTTGCCAACTGGTTGTCAACACATTATTTAACAGAAATTATTACAGCATTACAAAGAGGTCAGGGGGCGGCCAAAGATCCTGAAGGATCATGGGAGAAAATCTCCTTATACCTACGGCTACATGCCGACTGAAGGGCGAGGCCATGCCTCGCATCAAAAGGAGCTTTCGGGTCTATTTCCTGATTAGACGAGCTCCCAGAAAACGGGGACTCTGATGATCAAGTCACAATAAAGCCTTCATTCATTGCAACCTCGTCTTCTTCAATAGGCTCCTCTTTTGGGGTGAGGAGCTCGACCATAGAAAAATATTGATCTCGCCCATGTTCTTTTTGAGCCTCTAAAACCGAGCTATCAAAGGTTCTTCAAAATGCACGAGCTTGAGCTTCAGAGGCATCCTGAGTAGCCCTTCGCCAATGATAATTGTCATTGAATTTCCCTTGTTGATATTGGTGCATAAATGTTTGCCATGTCACACAACGCATGTAGAGACCTTCATACTCCATTGACAGAGGAATTTCATCTAGAACAACCCTCTTCAGGCCAGAGCTCGATGACAGTGTCTTCTCCTAGGATGAGGACAACATCTGCCAGTTCGTTTCAAACGTTGAAAGACATGTAGAGCACAAATAAGAAGCAAAGCTAATAAAGGGTCATCCTATTACCAAAATTTTGCCTTACAAAAGACTAACAAAGATCTCAGTCCTTACAAAATCAGGGTAGAGCCCCTGGCCTATGACCTATCTTGTGACCTAATAAAACATATTGGGGGAGGCAGGGTTAGAAAGTCACACCTAGGCTCTGCCAAAATTGACTCTGTCACCTTTGCCCCCTTTGATGCATCCTCACCATGCGCTCCATCAGTTCCAGGCACCGCAGAGGCCGAAGCACTGGAACCAATGTCCTGGGCACTAGCGAGGCTTTAGATTGACCGCGAGTACACCAATACTTGTTGAAGAATGCACCAGTGGCTATATTTACTCTGTGACCCATAGACTTCAAGGAGACTCTCGTTGGGAGCTCATAGTCTGGCGCCCGAAGGTCTCAACATGAGAACAATTGGTAACCCTTAGAGCAGCCAAAGTTTCCTTCATAGACACCACGGCGTAGAAGTCACCAAGTGTGTGCAAGTCTTCTAGAAAGATGTCACCTGGTTCATCCACTCGATGGCACCTCGGAGTTCAGACCCAACTGTAAAGAGAGGAATGTTAACCAATCCCAACTCGTTGAATAGCTAGGAAGCTCAAAAACAATTACAACAACAACAACAGTTTGACATTGTGTCAGAAATGGCGCAAGCAGTCTTTGTGTGGTCAGACAACTCATCTTCTAGAGTTTCCTTCTAATGCTCGATCACTGCCATCTCCTACTCAAGGGCAGCAGTGAGTTTTTCTCGTGTCGCCTTCTCCCGATCGAAGGAGGCAGTCAGATCTTCCTGCTTCAATTCTCGAGCTCAGGGACTATAGCAGATTCAAGCACACGCCCTCACTCCCTCTCAAGGGTGGCCTTAAGGTAGAGCCTCCTCCCTCCGTTTCTCCTCTTCCTTAGCAGAGTCCAAAGCACACAACCACTTCTTCTCTACTTTGAGGGCATCATCAGAGGCACGTCATTTTCTCTTTTCTTCTTCAACGACACCCTTTGAGGCAAGACGCGCTTGAAGCTCTTCCTCTATTGCAACTCAGAGGTCCTTACCTCCTCTTCGGCACTGTAGCATTGGGATTTGGCCTTGTCAAGCTGAACAATCATGTGGCTAATGACTGTCTGAGCACATTGGAAAATAACCAAGCCCTATTGCAAATCCACACGCATGTTAGCGTAAGAAAAATGACACAAAAACATGTGAAGTCCAACCTTCATTTGCACCATGAAAAGATGATCAATTAGGTTATCAGGGGCGTAATGAGTCGCCATTGTCTCGGTCGCAGTTTTGTCCATTGGCTCACCGAACGCGATAAGATCCTACCGCTTAGAGGGCCTCAAAAAGAGATCATTGCAATAAAAAACTTCAGAGGCAAAGGTACTACCACTCAGCTGAGGAATCTTCAAGGTCCCCATCAATGATTTACCCTTCCACAAGCCTAGCCTCGACGGTGAGGCATGGGGTGGAACGGCATTCATTGACGAACAAATATAATATAACATAAGACGTAGTACACAAATCAGATATATATGTAAGAAAGGTACCTAAATCATCCTCTTCACTCATGTTTTGATGGACATCACTGTGCAGTCAGAAGGTTATATGGGATCCATGGTAGAGCCTTTGACATCCACGACAGAGATGTCAGGGGCCACGGATGACCCTTCAGGGGCCACTGTCACACCCCAAAATTCCGATTTTGGGTTGTGAGCATTTTAAAACAATAAAATAACATTTTTCCTGGAATTTGAAAGCTTTTCCAAAATTTTGTTTAGAGTTTAAAAATAATTTGTTTTGTGTGATGAAAAATGTATTTATAAAATATTAGAATAGGTTAAGGAATTTCAAGGTTGGATAAATCCTTGTTCCATTTTTCCCATATTATCTAAAAATCCTCCGTGGACAATCTCATCTCATGTCCTTTTGATCCAAACCAACGTGCACTGCCTTTCCTCAATGTATTTCTTTCTAGCCCGTGACTCCAAACCAACAGCATGCCATCAACCTTGCATCACATCGGATTGCTAGCGGGACAACCACACCACACCGGAGCGCCTCGACCGCCGATAATTTTCCGCCGCGCAACCTCGCCGCACACGGCCGCCCAGCTGCCCATCTCCATGGCACTTGCCCCCCGCTCTCTCCCCCATCATTTCTTCATCAATACCCTCTTTATTCCCCTCAATTCAAGATCAAAAATTGTTGCTCTAAATGTCTCTAACGGCCATGATGACAATTGAAGCTGGCTGCCAGTTACTCCTCGTCGCCAACCTCATCTTCTCACTCAGATTCGAAGTTTAAGACAGCCTCAAATGCAAATCTTGTAAATACCAAAGTTGTAGGTCTCGTTGAGAGCTTCGATTTTCACCTATGGAAGTCCTCGTTTGGATAATAGAGCTAGGAGTTATAGCCCCCGAAATCAGTGCTACACAGATTGGGCTGAATTCAAATAGTTTATCTTGTGATGAAGTTTTGGAAATCAAGATGGCATTTCCAGAAATTCCAATTAATACCAAAGTTGTAGATATTTTCGAGTACTACAAGATAGAGTCTGAAAACATCCAATTTGGAGTTGTAACTATGAAGTTATTGTCCTTGAATCAGAGCTGTTCGTTTCATCTTCCTGAGCCATTCATTTCGTCTTCCACCTCCAGCCTCTTCCTCTTCCCCTTCGTGTCCAGCATCACCCAGGCCATCAAGAGGAGCTCCACACCCCCCTTGCCCCTTTCCATTCCTCCCAAATCATATCCAAAGCTGCTGACCTGCCTGTGCATCGCCGCCGCCGTTCTGACGAGTCGTCGCCCATGGAGGAGCTGCCCTGTCGCCCCACCACCGTTGACGATGTCTCTATGCTACAGCATGTTGTCAACACTACCGAGGATCCTCTATGTACCCCTGCTCGCTGGACAGCGCCGCCGTGCCGCTGGTGCCACATGCCGACGCCGCCGGTGCCATTGTCGTCTCCGCGAATTCTTCTTCACCGATCGTCGCAGCAAGGTGAGGACCCAGACCAGCCCTTTCCCCTCCTCTTTTCCCCTGTATGTACACCATTTTGATCCCTAACTGAACCCCAAGCCCGGCCAAAGCCCTCGCTGCACCACCAAGACCGTCGCCGTTGCGGACAGCCACGTGACCGCCGATTCATCAGCATTCCCTGGCCGATCTGAGGTCGGATCACTGTGCCCTTTGAGCAGCACGTGCCCCTAGATGTCCCACATGCCCTCACCAACCTTTTTGTCCATTAGAGCCCCGACGCCACTGGGATCACGATCGCCGTGCCCGCTGCCCAGTCTGGAATTCTGCGCACGCAGCACGGGTTCAGATCGCATTCCCCGGCGAACTAGCACTCCAATCCATGAGTCCTTTGGCCGAGACGTGCCTCTGCTAGACCTCTACATCCTCCCAAATCAGTTTGTCCAAAGCTGCAATAGAGCCCCCATTCTCGATGTCACAATTCCTGCTGCTCAGTCCCGTACACGTTCTGCGTACATAGAATGTCAGCCACGTTCCCCGGTGAACCGGAGCTCCATTCATCGATCCCTTTCATTGAGACGTGCCCCTGGTTATCCTCAACAATCCCTAAAAGTAGTTTTGTCAGAAGAGCACCGACGCTGATGATTTTGTGGTTCCTACACCGCTGCCTCCATGTCTGTGAGGCTTCTGCGTGTGCACCCGGAATGCATTCACCTTCCCTGTTAATCCAATAGCCGTTTGGACGCACCGATCACATCACAGTGTGTCCCATCACATCTTCTATACGGCTACATGAGGGTTCCCTTGCATTTGCAGCGATGCCACCAGGAACGCGATCCTAACTTCCAACGTCGTTGCGCAATCTCACCAAAGTTCCAACTGATCGATCTCCTTCTAAGGTGAAGCCCTATCCAAACCATCTCTATAGAACCATGTTCCAGAAATATGAATAAATTCTATTCAAGCCATTTCTGGTATATCACAATCAATCTCCAAGAACACGAACATCTTCTTTGCTATGTCTATGCGCGGTCACCACCGAACCTGGGAGCGTTTGTTGCTGTTTTCCCGCTACCTCAGAACACATCAGCCAAGACCAACCATAAAAATGAACTTGCCTTCTCGCGTTCTACATCATGCTCTCCTCAATTTGTTGAAACTCACTACTACCGACGTCGACGTCAGTGACCGCCCCAGCCGTCGTCTGTGTTCTCCATCGTCGGCGATGTCGAGAGCCCGCCACTGGCCATCACCTTGTTCCACTCTGTTCCAATTGTTAGTTAGGGTTTTCCTTCATCAAATAATTGGTCGAGAATATTTTCAGGGAATATTCTGCCTCCTTTTTCTTCAACCCTAATTTAATCTTCCGAGAACCTGTTCTCCTCCGTCTGAACTCTGATTTGAGCGGTTCTTGTGCCCAGATCATATCCTATCTAACTATAATGTTTTTATGATGTGTTATCTCTATTTTGATGTATTGTTTCTTAGTTGTTTTGTGTTTCTCTTTTGTCGGTAGATCTTGTGAGCAGAATATGGCGTTTCTAGAGATTCGATGAGCTACAAGGTCGAGACTTCAAGATATGCCAGAACCGGGTTTACGAAGATAACTGAGCAGTAGCCAGGCAAGTGTCCTTGCTCATTTTGCACCTATTTTAGGATTTATATGTTAGTTGTTTATCCTTCATGCATGTTTGTCTAAATTGGAAACCTATGATTAGGGTTTACTAGATTTTGTATGATTATCCTTGTCGCCGTTGATGAGTCATGGGAAATGGAAGGGTAGATACGCTAGTTGCTGTCATGGTTGGGGTAAACGTTAAACTTGACTAATGATTATGCAACATGAATTGGGAGTGGTAAGCATTTGTAGCAACATGGTATAGGGATCCTAACAGGATAGTTGGTTTGATGTTGTGCTGCACAACAGGTTTGTGGTTGTTCCTGTGTGGGATCCTAACGACCGGTTCTTGAATATGTAACCAAGCTAAACCGCAACCATCCACGGGGCCTATATGGGTACGGCCTGGCCAATTAATTAGCCACCTCTTCGGTTCTACGAGCACCATTGGACGGTTGAGTGGCACAAGAGGGGTCTTTTGCAGCGATGTAATCGTCTGTTAGCGGTGAAACCTCAGTGGGTGCTTACAGGTCGGTGAGAGCTTTGTAAAGGCCTTGTAATGATCTCTGGCGCTTACCTCGGAAGTGTGTAAGTGCTTGGCCAGCACGACAACATGGAGACTGTCACCTGGTAATGCGGGTGATGAAATCACGACCCGTGGGGAAAGATGGGCAAACTCTGCAGAGTATAAAACTGATATATCAGCCGTGCTCACGGTCAAGAGAGGCTTGGACTTCTTCTTGATTAGTTGGGTTCAGGGTTCTGGTACGGATGGTCGGGTAGCCAGGTAATGGGATTACCTGGTGAGTTATGGTAGCCAGATATAGAATATCTGGTGAGTTTGGTAGTCGGATAGAATCCGATGAGCTGTTCTTCTTGTTTAAGTTGTGTCTTCACACTTAGTAAATAGGATGTCTGATTCTGGGAGTTATAGGTTAAGGTTGCTTAGTGCAGTAAACCGGTGTCTAACCCTTTCTTGACTTAAGCCCTCATGTCATACTTTCCTACACTTGCAGAGTACGATATGTACTCACACTTGCTGTTTCCAATAATAAATGCTACTCAGTGGGAGAAGTCTATGTGGTGATCAAGGAAGCTGAAGGCTATATGAAGATGGAGCGTCCTGGGTCGCGTTGCCCCCAGTCGATTGCCTGTGGTGTGCCTAGAAGATCCATAGGAGTCCTCTTGTGTTCTTCCGTTGCTGTCTTGTAAACTCTGGTATTTATTTTAATAAAGTTGTTTTGTTCGATATAGAACTGTATATCACTTATATGTCACCGCATGTATGATGAAACTGATCCTGACATACATGAGGATTGCACCTGGTTATTCTTTTGAAAAATTAGGTGTGATAGCCACAATGGGGGGTGAGTTCACGACATCCTCCTCCCCAATGTCCTCCTCCTCATCACCCCAGGAGTCAGAATCAAAAAGTTTGTTAGACATATCATCCGTTGCATGAGCACCCTTACACAAAGGAGCCATGAAAGTAAGAGGCACCACGGCGATAGGGGACCGGTTGCAAGGTCTGGGAGTAGATGAGGTCGCTGTTGCATCCCCATCACTGGCTAGCTTCGAAGGTAGCCAACCATAACTGTCACCATGTTCATTAATGATGGGTACAACATCGCTTCTTCAGCCTTGGCTCATTGTGTGACCCGGAACCTCACTGGAGGGCCTTCACAGTAGTAGCAGAACCGAATGCATCGCCAATGGTGGCATCCACCACTTTCTGCCTTCGCGTGACCGCGGGAGATGAAGTTAGAGGCCCATAGCACAAGAATATGTTGTCCATGATGTGGTTCGGCCATCCACATGCTCCTTTGCCATCAGTTCTTCATGCTTGGCCTAAGTGTACAGCCCAAGCAAAGCCTCCGCCTCGATGTCCTCAACACCCCCTACAATAAAAAGTGGGTAATCACAACATCCAGGAAAAAGAAGGGGGATATCGAACGGATGAGGGCACTTACCATGGGCCCCTTTGATATGTATTTTAAAGGCTTGAAGCTTGCTCGAAGGTTCCTTGGGCACTACTTCGAACTTCCAGCTGAAGGAGAGCAGACTAATCCTAGCTGCGTAATACTCCTCAACATGGTAAAAAAAACCAAGATGCTTCACGACTAGTGAGATGGTCTTGAGCTTTGAGTCTTAGGACTCATGTCCACGGATGGCCTTCTTCGGAATCTAATTTCCTTCTTGTCCGAAACCATTTTTAAATTGCGAGGGACCTTATGAAAGAACTAGAAATTGGTCCAATCGTTGCTCCACCAATTATGTTGAACCTTCGCAGGAACCAACAACCCTGCAAAAGGGCAGAAGACAATGCTGCCATATGACGCCACATACTCCTTCCCATTCAGCACCAGCTTCTCTGGCTGACAGTGCGCATAATGCAAGAATGTAAAAGCCGTTGAACTAGGCTTCTAACCCTATGAGCACCAAATCCATGTGAACACCAACAGACGAACTAGGGAGTTTGGCGTCAGCTTTTGGATTTACAATTCATACCGATTAAGAATACAAGCCATCATGGAGATCCAGGGGAAGCGGAGGCCAGCAGTGAAAAACTCGAGGAACACGATGTCCTCGCCTTCACATGGCTATGATGTTGTCTCCTCGGGGGAAGGCAACCAGGCATCTCCAACATCGCGAACCAACCATTCCGCCAGAGATAGACTTGATATGCCCTTTGGTGCAGCGGCTAACACCAAAGTATGTCAACGAGGGAGCCGTC
Source organism: Phragmites australis (assembly GCF_958298935.1). Classification (NCBI taxonomy): domain Eukaryota; kingdom Viridiplantae; phylum Streptophyta; class Magnoliopsida; order Poales; family Poaceae; genus Phragmites; species Phragmites australis. The sequence continues at coordinate 28,738,677 of NC_084921.1, read as the reverse complement.
TTACTAGCATGTTGATGCTTGGCCTTTGTCATCTCCCGAAGGGTGCAGGAAACAAAATACCAAGAAAAGATAAGGAATGCCTCACCCAAAGTGGGTGCACAGCAGCAAGAAGGAGGAGGATATCAGAACAAGAACACAATGGAGTGAATGGTAAGAATTACCAAAGGGTGTAAGGGTAACCCAATATACTTGGTGCCCAAGCCACGACCCGGAAAATCTGGGGCATGTCGTAGCACGTCACCACACGTACAACATACTAGAACGTGGCAGGCATCCTGAAACATGGGGCCCACATAGGTCATGTCACCTCTGCACGATGAGAGAATTATGGGACTAGGTGACACGTGGTGAACGGATATGGAATAACAAAATTAATCACCATAATGTCCTCAAGAGCACCAACACCATCGTACGACGCCATAATGGTGTACGGCGCATGCGTTGAGATGCCTGGGCTCCCATGGGAAATAGCAACAGTTGCCACAAAACACCAAGCGATGTGTAACTGTTTGCACTCCAAAACTGGCCCAATCTACCACATATAAATATGGAACTTACCGCCATGAGCCTCATATAGCTCCACACCTCGCCAACAATACTGCCTGCCACCTAGCCAGCGATGCAAAAGGCTCAACGAAGCCCCAATAGGATATTCATAGAGTGGGAAGACCTCCCATGGTCAGCCCTCTGCTCCATCACCAACTGCTTCGATGAGTCGAGGGAATTCATGTCCTTCAGGGCGGTTTGCTTGGGGTGGTGCAACAATGTCCGTCACGAAGAGCACTCGCAATTCACCCCCTGGGTACTCCAGACGGACGAAGTCCTTGAGTCAAGCAAGGTATCATTCTACTCGCTGATCGAGGAATGGACTTTCGTCTTACAAGTCCTCTCGTTCATAGAGCACAGAACGCGAGTCAGGACCTTCAAGGGAAGCTATTTGATAGGGTTAGACTACAATGACGACTCTATTAGAATCATAAACCTACTGACCGGATAGGCGTTTATGCTACCTTGGCTCCCAGAATGGGCCCGCTATCAAAACCCAAAGGGTTTCTTTATACACCTAAAGCTGAGAGCCGAAGAATAAAGAACCATCATCATCTACGCATACTGCAACTGCTATCTCACATCCGGAGAGCGCTTTGCGGAAGCATCATGGTAGTAAGTCAGTAGCACAGGCGGCTGGACATCTAAGCCAACGGAGGAGCTATGGGCACGGATGTGGCTCAAAGGGGAAGAAGCTCCATGGATCATTCAAGTAGGAGGCCACACAATCCTCCTCCGTAGTGACATGCTTTGGGCTCCACCACCTGATGGCATCCAGTGGGCTTCACCCCCAAGGCGTCGCATAGCTTCACAGGCAACGATGGGAGCTGGAACCTAGCGGGTCATGTAAACTAGATCATGACCTTAGAGCTCCATGACAAGATAGTGTTGCAGAGCTGGAATGATATATGGTACATCCTAGTAGGGGAAAGGGACCTCGCAAGTCTTTACAAAGGCTGCATTCACTTCCTTAGATGGTTCGACGGCAACGGCGGAGCCCAATACTACATTTGGCAATGGGACATTGTGGCGAACATCTAAGCCATCGACCAGGCCACCCCCAGAGCACATCAGTGGGCGTCAGGTACTTAGTTTGTTCCAAGTCTGGAGTAGGATGCCTCGCGAAAGGAGAAGCATATACCCTTCATGTAACAAATAGATATGATGTATAGGCTATGCAGGGAATATATTTTGAATACTATTAAGTAAGTAATCGAGAAGTGGATTCCATCAAGCAATGAATGTACCCTATTTTTTTTCGTTGCATGATAGCGGAGGGCTACGCCCTTATTTAATATGTATACATATATTTTTTATGTCCTCTATTCTATAATAGATTAACTTTTGCCATTTTTGGGAATTGACTTTGGCCGACCGAAGGGGGGAGGCCGAGGCAAGGGTACCACCCCACTATCTAAAGATTCTTGGCTTTGGCCCCCCAAAATCAAGACCAAACAAGCGAAGGGGCCACTGTTGGGGAATGGTACCACGTGATCCCTCGTTTGTTGACTTCGGCCACAATGGTCAAATCCCAAAAACCAAAACAGAGAGGCTAACGTCAAGGTAGGGATAGTTCCCTTTATGTTCTGTAGGAGTTAGACTCGAGAAGGTGTAGCAACCCAAGGAACAAAGCTCGGAGGCGGATCCCAAAAGCTAAAGGGGTGCGACAAAGCTCGAAGGATGAAGAGTGTAGCGAAGCCCTGAGGCCGAAGGGGTGCGACGATACCCAAAGTACGAAGGGTCTAGCAAAAGCCCTAAAGCTGAAGGAAGGTGGCGCGAGGACCTTTGGTAACAAAGTGAAGGCTATCTTAGAGAGAGACCCATAAGTTAGCTAGAACCTGATGATAGAGTGGCTCAAGGGATATTGTTAGCAGTCCCGACAAAGGGTCCAGCGTGGGTCCCTCAAGACACGTGTCTAGATTTGGTTGCTTAAGGCAATGTAGGTAGGTAATGACCATAATGTTCCTGAAATATTTTAGAATGTTCCCTAGTATTAGTATGAATATTCCTGTAGAAAAGGGGCAAAGATGTAATGACAACGGGAGTGGTTGAGGTATGTCTATAAATACCCCCACCCACCTAATGTAAAAAGAACATGAACAATTGTTACATCAATAGTTATTGCACTGTTCACTGTGTTGCGATCACGATCATAACAATACTACAACTACTCTATATACTATAGCTAGCTATATACTCAATCTTCAGGTGCTTTGATGGTGATAGGCCATCAGTGTTGTGGTTTGAAACAAGTCTGAATACCATATGTAGCTGGGGCTACTGTCATCATCGTTGTTGTAGCCAACATATTCCGCATATGGATCCTCCTCCTGAGTGACTCCCTCATCATCCTCACCATCCTCATTGCTACCATTATCTTCCTCATCAGGCTCCTCCCTGTCGTCGTCATCCTCCAAGTCTTTATCATCAGTCTTGGTCACCTCCTCTGGATCCTAGTAGTCGGTCTCAGCCACCTCCTCTAGATCCTCTTCTTTGGGATCATCATCAGTCTCGGCCACCTCCTCGGTCTCATCACCTTCCACCTCCATGAGCTTAAGTTCCTTCTCTTTTTCCTCATCCTTGACTACCTCATCAGTCTTGGAAACCTCCTTCTCCTCTTCTTCGAGCTCTTCTCCATCTCCATGAGCTCCTCAAGGTACTATGCTTCTTCCTCATCCTTGGCTAGCAGATCGGCCAACATCACCTCCTCATCGATGTATCCTAGCTCAGTGAAGAGAGATGTAGCCTAGTCGTTGTCGGCCTCCTCATCATGGTCGGAGGAAACCACGTGTGAGGGCCAGCTAAACAACAACAACAATTCCGGTGGGTATGGCGAAGTGAGTGGAGTGAGTAAAATATGAGAAAAGCCTAACCGACTCCCATGCAATTATATCACTCTTGCCAATCATATTGTAGATAGGTATAAGACAAAGTCATCTACATTTACACGATGTTTCACCTTTGACACATATTGCGGACAGTTCCAGATAAAAGTTGACTGCAATACATTGACACAATATCAAAGCATACTACAATTGAACGTCTGCAATATGTCCCTGACGGCTCTAGCCTAGCTGCCTGTTTTGTCTTACGTGATTGTAAAGATCTCTCTCCCTCAATTATCTATTGTTTGCCACTGTTTGTAGAATATCTTCTCGAGGACTTGATACTCGATCATATGTTGTTGTAGTACTAAAAGTAGGGATACCTGCAAAGTCGATGAAGTGTACCACAAACAGAGACACAAAGTTATACAGGTTTAGGCCACCGAGTTGGATAATAGCCCTATGCCATGTATTTCCTTGATTCTTCGGATTGTAGAGTATAATGTAGATGTGGATGAGTCTAATCCTAAGAACTAGGCAAATTTTGGTGTGTCCAAGTCTTAATATCTAGTCTAGTAGGGGATTGTTTCTACTATAGATCTTTGATGGGTGTTGATCTTCTACTCGACTAGTCTGGAAGGGTTCCACAACTTTGGATGTTTGAAGGCGCAGTTTGCGATTTGGAAGATGATTGCCTGATTGCTTGATCTATCTGACTTGTGTTATGATGCCTTGGACGTACCCTTCTCCCTGCCTTATATACTCGGGAGAACCTAGGGCATGATCCTAGGTGGATATTTTGTTTAAGTCCTACTTGGATTACTAGACTCCCATAGATCTAAGAATCCTTCTCGAATAGGGTATATCTTCCATATCCAGGATGAGTAGCTTCCAAGTATATCCTTGCCATATCTTGCTCTGTGGCAGCCACAACTAGCCCTATATCAAGTAAGATGTATTCGATCCTCATATACCTTTAATAGATATATAGAACACAAGGAATATATATAATATTTATTATATATCCTTGTCAGGTCTGTTGTAATATGTGTCTACATTATTATTTTAGTCGGTTATTTTGTCTAGCCCTATTTTTGTTGGGCTATTTGTAGACAGTCTCTTGTAGAGCCATCTGCTATAAGCTTATTGCAAGTAGGTTTCGGAAACCATCGGTGTAAAATCCTAGTTTTTAGCTGAAAATTGAATTTCAAAAATCTTTGCATAAGAAACCAATTTCAAAATTGTTTCAAAAGAATTAGTTCAGACCCATTTTAAATATATTCCAAATCAAAAGTTAAGCCTTTTTCCTTCTCTGGGCTCAATTCAATCCAAAACCCTCGTGGCCCGACCCATTATTTTCTTCACTGCTTCTCTTTTCCTTCTCCCTAGCCTGCTATCTCTTCCTATCCTTTTTCCCCATGGCCCAATCCACTGATCGGCCCAACAGACCTATCCTCTCTCCCCTTCCTCCTCTCATCTGTGTTCGCGCGCATGCCTGCCTGAGCTCGCCCCTACACTGGACCCCACTGCCAAGCCGCGACATTGCCACCCGCCACCTGCCAACCACCCACTTAACTCTGTCGCCCCGTACCTAAGCCGAAGTCGTCGTTCACACCATTGTTCTCCGCTCCCCTCTCACTAGCCATGGCAACCACGACCAGAGGACACTGCCGGCCGAGCATGCATGAATTTAAGACGATGTGGCCTCGACCGTCGAACCCAACCTCCCCGCGTCGCGTGAAGTCCAAACCTCTACACCGCTGGCCCTCGATCACCGTTGACAATCACACACACCGTACTTCACGTGCTCTACGGTGGACCCTGACTGTCAACTACCCTGGCTCCTCCGCTCACCTATTAAAGCTCTGCCGACCGCTCCTCCGCTCCTCATCACCATTCACCACGCCAATCGACGCAAGCACCGCTTCACTCCATCTCTCTCTCTCTCTCTCCCACTGAGCTTTTCCCCTTTGCTCATGGTGCCACTGTCGATCCACCGCAAGGAGCTACCATCGACCAAATTGATACCACAGCAAGCTCCGCCGCACCACACTCCACCTTCCCGGCCCTTCTCCCTGGCCTTACCCCCTCTTCCCTGAGCTACCACTGTACCACCATGGCCACCCGTCTCCATCACTGTCGCTGCCCGCCGTGAATGCCCCTCCAACCGAACCGAGCCCAAAAACACCTTCCCACACCCCCTATGTGCTCCTAGTATCCAAAAACCCAACTCCGAGTCACTCTCCACGAGTTGGCCTCATCGGCCACCACCTTACCCATCTCCGGTGAGAAATTGCCTCTATTTCGGCCATCACCATCGACAACACGCCCCACCTCCACCTCCGACGTGTCGTAAGGATCGCAGTGGGCCATTTCTCGGCCCAATGCAAGGCTGGGAGCCGTTGGCGATGAGCTTTCTAGAGAGGTCCCACCACGGGCAGCCCGCGCCATCGTCCCCGCATCGCCTGCTGTCGTTCCGGCCCATGGCGCCATCCATTGTTGTTCCCTCCGTCTCTCTTTCTCTCTCTCTCTCTCTCTCTCTCTCTCTCTCTCTCTCTCTCTCACTCACTCTGTGTGTGTGCGCGCGCACGTGCGCATAACCCTGACTTGCGGGCCTAGCCACTATCGGCGTTGCTCGCCATTACCTCCCCCGCTTGGGCCGGAATGGGCCACCTTGGCCCGTAGGCCGGCCTAGTAGCCATAAAGCCCAGCCCAAGCCCACCTATGGTGCAGTCCATATGCACAGCAACTCAGCACAGTAGTCCTTCACTTTTTACGAAAATCCAATTTTTGGAATATTCCCCCTTTTTCTTTTTCTCCAATTAAACTCCCGATCAACTTCCGAAGCCCATATCTCCTCCGTTTCAACTCCGATTTAGATGATTCTTCCACCGATATTCATCTAAATTCAAATCCTATATATTCATACTAGTTTTATATTTATTTCAAATGTATTTATATTTTATTTGTATTTATTTGTGTGTTGTGTTGTTGTTGTGTATGCCGTGTTTTAGAAACCAGAGAGTTCGAGGAGGAGGAGGAGCCGAGAACACAAGATTTATAGAAAAACCCTCTCAAGGAGTTTAGCGAAGGCAAGTATCAATCTATTTCCCTTTGATAATATTGAACCCAATTTTATCATCATAACCCGTAGCAGCCATTTTCTACAGATTAATTACATGAAGCACTACTTGCTGGCATAATTTTAACTGTTGAGCTAGTTATGTCCTCTTGTAGATTAGCCAGCCTGTTTGTGATTATCTTGAATATAATCTTGGTAACTCTAGGACAATCGTCCCAGCTACTTTATATACGCTAAGAATATTACCTTGATACTAGTATACTTAGGACGGTAATCTCTACTGTTATTTCATGCTTAACCAAATATAGCTTTGTGAACTGTGTAAAACTTGGTGCTTGGTGCTTGGTGTTGCGTGAGTTGTAGGATGAGAAAACTTGTTGGATATTGATAATAACTGAGAACTAGTTAGAGCTGGGGCAAATCAAGATTCCGCTGGGAACGCCTTGGGAGTTGAAGCGTTACCTGTGTGGCAGGCTTCATGAGAAGTGTTGCCTGTGTGGCAGGCTCCATGTGAAAATGTTTGCCTTAGCTCGTTTAAGAACCGAGTTGATGTGACATCCTACCTAGTCTTCACAGTACAACCACTCGACCATATATGTGGCAAGGCTTAGTCTAAACCCCGCCAGCTAGTCTATTGATCACCCAGAGGCAAGTGTGCAACGACAAACCATGGAGTAGGTGCAAGCAAGTGCAGGCTTGACGACCTGGTTGGAGGCCTAGTTAAAGGTCAAGAACCCCTAGTTAGCTCCTGTAGGTGACTAGTGAGATGATGCTATGGCGGGTAATGGCTTTCTTGATTTGCAGTACCACGATGGTGGTATATTGTCAAACTCAGCTTGTGGGCAAAGTGGACCACTCTGCAGAGGTAAAACTATCCGAATAGTCGTGTCCACGGTCATGGACGAGCTATAGTTTGGTCACAACAACTAGCTTGGGTTGCGTATGTTTCTTTGGTGAGTTTGTGGGCAAGGTGGGTCCATTTTTGGGGAATAGGTCAGGTTGTGTGCCATGGGTTGCCGTGGACAGAGTATCCGGCAACATTAAAACTTGGGCTCTTGTGACTTTCCACCACGATTGAACCCCCTTCATTTACGAATATTGATATGATGCTTTCACAAAACCGCTTATTGGAAAATACACCTTTGCATGTGTAAACTTGGCATTTCTGTAAAGATTAACCTTGCAGCTTATTCCTTGTCAATATCATATGCATGTATTTATACCCTTGCCGTAGGGCAAGGGTTGGGACTTGCTGAGTACATTTGTACTCACTCTTGCTTGTGTTTTCAGAGAACGATCCGGACTTCACCGAAGCAGACGGTGAGGCTGATGAGTAGGTCTCGGTCGCATCCGCACCCAAGTTGCCTGTGGAGTGGCGTGTCTTCATGTTGTTCCTATGTGCTCTCTGATAACGTGGATTCTGTTGTTCGTAGGAATCCTTTATGTATTCTAAGGATGGTGGATCCTTCTCACCACTCTCCGTATTGTATGACTGTGGTACCATCTGTTGTAAGACTCTTATTTACTAGTGACTGATCTAGGGGAACCATGATGAAAGGAGTCAAGCCCGATAAGTTATGGATGACAGATTGGTTGTGAACCTGATTTGACATCTAGATGACTTCAAATAAAAAAAGTGCCAACCACAATGTTGTAGATCTCTTCGAGAGCTGCAATTTTCATATAAATATTTTCTTCATCCAACTTCGTATGAATATTTTATAAAGTTTGAAATATCTCATTACAAACTTGACCTCTTAACCACTATTTTATTACTATCTAGTTAGAGTTGACCCTAATTAACCACTTGATATAGCATCATCTAACTATGTTATTGCTACCGTTAGTGTTGACACTACTTAACAACTTTATATATCATCATTTCATTATATTCTTACTATAGTTAGAGTTGATCCTACTTCCACTTCATATATCATCATTTCACTATTTTCATAGTCCATTATGATTGATGTTAGATAGTATATTTATTTTTAAACCATAATCATACCTATTTTTAGTTGTGAAATATGTTTATGAAAATATTAAATAAAAATATTTTTCAAGACAATTCCAAATGGTTCCTGACAATTTTTGTTTGGAATCGTTGGGATAAGCCACTATCTTGGATGATTCCAAAGGATATATTATCTCTGACGGTTCCTAGCTCGGAACTGTTAGAGATAAATTATCTTAGACGATTCCTTAGGAATTGTCAGAGACAAACTGTCTAATATGTGTTTTTTATAGTAGTGGATGCTCTAAAATTTTTGTTGTTTTCTGATCCTCCAATTTATTAGAACCTAGTTTGAGACACAGAAAGACACAAAAAAGGGTACTATTTCAAGGGAAATAATGGCTGCCCATAATTATTATTTTTCTCTGAAAATATACTCTGTCTGAGGAAACTACTTTTGATAACTATGTAACCAAAACCAGATCTAGTTTCTGTACACGATATTGTAAGGGAAAAAAGACATCCCGTAATTGAGTACTAATTTATATTATTAGCACTCCAGATTTGATTTTTACGTTATAACGATCGGGAAACAACAATATATAGATCAATTAAAATACGCAGTTATAAAGCGATGGAAAATATTTTATATTCTCTCTTTCCAACGACAACTGCACTTGCACTCCACCCAGCTGATCTTGTCTCTTTGCCTGCACACAGACTACCTTTTCTTTATAAAAAACTGGTGTCCAAGGCGGCACCACAAACTCTCCACGGCCACTCTTACATGCTCCAAACTTGTCGTCCACCACTGGCAAGCATATATGCTGGGCACATTGAAAAATTCTGCAGTGATTTCGATGTGCATGCATCGATCTTGTTTCAAAAACAAAAAATTATGTGCGCCTACACAAAATCTCACTCTTGTGTCTTTCTCCTCGGTGTACACTGCTGACTAGCTATCTGTGGTTAACTAGATGTCCGGTTACTTGGCACCGTTCGATCAGACGTTCCAAAGCAGCAGCAGCAGCCTCTTTTTCCACTGTTGTTTTCTCTTGTCATCACACTCACTGGAGAGCTAGCAACATCTCCATCGATGTCACATTATTGTCCTCTCCTCCTTGTCTAATTCTCCATCAGCCGTTTCTTTTGTTTCCTGAAGTAATCACATTGTCTGTCTTCTGCTTTTCGGATAATTAATATGGTAAGTCCTTTTTTATCAGTAAATTGATGACCTAGTACAGAAACTGAAACCTAGCTACTCAATCGGTTAGTAACTTGTTATTGTTCAATGATGTAGTACAGTTTTATCACATGCACAGAGGCAGAAAACAATATATACAAACCATATGTTTATTTTACCTTCACGGAAGTTGCACATATATATGATCGAGAAATTATGTACTGCTAGTGCTTGGCTCCACCACTGAGAAATGACACCACCCTAAACTGGGCCATGCCCACTTCCGATCCCCCATTCTTGTCCTTACATAGCTCTCCGCACATCCTACACTCCTAACTTCCTTGTATAATATCTCCTGCCTGCCAGCCATCAATAAACATGGATGTTAGAAAATGGAAGCACTCACTGCATGTTTAATTTATATAAGTGGGGTTAGGGTCTAACTACTTAGAATTAGTTCAAAGTTGAACTAAATCATCAGAATTTACTAGGCTAATTAATATCCCATTCCCATTTTACAGTACTTCCTAAATTAAAGATTTGTTAAATTCTCCATACCGAATAAGCGCTATGACCTACGTCGATTTAAATTAAATTGTATGGATCTGAATATTTGAACCAGCCATTTTCCTAAAGCCTCTCCAACCTAACAAAAAAAATATTATTCACGGTGAAGACATAAATATATACCCTGAACTTCCCTAGCTCCAATAAACCTGCACTCCAGTAATGAATATATAATTTCCACTGGACTTGATAAATGAGAAATGAGTAAAAATAAAGACTGGTTGCTCCACAGGAGAAAGGAAAAGTCCAAATAGTAGCTAGAGTGACGAAGTGACATCATGGGTTGGGAAGGAATTGAAGCTACCCTCGCCCCCAGCATGTGTCACTGTCATACGGTCAGGCCAGGCTGACACTTACTACACGAACGTACTACGATCGATCCAGGCCGTCAATGTCGCCCGGGTCGATCGATCTGTTATTCTTCACCGCTCAAATTCACGTCGGGGTCGGGCAGCAGTACATATTGCAGGGTATAGCTATAGCCAGTAACGGCCTGATGCTACTATATATATCATAATATCATGCATGCCTTGCTTGGATACTACACATCAGCTTCTGGGGTAAATCTGCAGCACACATGTACATGTATGCACGCATGAAAGTGCCCAAAGTTAAAGCTGTAAGCGTGTCAGTGCAGTGTAGTAAAAGTAAAATCCTTTTGCTACATCTTCCTTTTCTTCCTGTCAGTACATATATACATTAATACACTGCAGTGATATATCTAGCTAATACAGCATATCAAACATGCATGTGTCTCCTATTGGTGTAGCCTGTGGGGTAGTCGACAAGGGGCAGTGGTGCTCATGAGCTCACCAAGAGATATGGCCCAAAAAACACTGGCACTTTGATCAATCCCTTTCTCAAACTTAATCATATAAGCAAATCATAGAAATGCAACTAGCTAGATCACCTAATTTAATTAATGCCAGTAGTCTCTTTGCTCCCTCTTCTAGGGGTTATGTTATTATATACTCATTGTTAATAACTGAAGTAATCCAAACAAATCCCCTGCCCTGCTTTTTTGATAGAGCTGGAGTATATCGTCCCCTCCGTCACACACACTATGCTCCTCTGGTCGCAAATACGTACTTGACGTTTTGGACAAAGTTCCAAGTAAACTTTTGAAACTTTGACTATTAGTACCTTTTAAAATATTTAGTTTGGTACCTTGAAAATAATATGTGTTGATATGTAATAAAAAATACTTCATAATATCATAGATTTATTAGTTATTATTAAAGTATTATAATAGCAGAAAAAGTGGTGAAAACTTTTAATCGGAGATGGAGTATTTGTGAGAGGTAGTAGTACTGCATGTATCATACTATAATTTAGCCATGCCCCTATCTATGTAGGTCTAGGGTCTATACCTAGGCAGAGTAGGATTGTGCTCACTGCTGAGTAAAGGGAGGCCCTAGCTAGTGGAAGCAAATTTTATAGGACTCAGTTCTACAAAAGACTCTCCTGTGATGACACATGTTCACTTCCTTTTTCTCCTCTTCAGCTCAACCATTGAATCACGGAATAGATGACGTGGATGGGTCTCACGACGATATTTCTAGATAGAGTTCTATAAAATTTACCTCCCTAACTAGCTAGCGAGAGCTTATCTTTCAGAACCCAATTAAGGCCATTAATTAGATATGCATACCAAAGTGAGTGATAAGGGGGCCCCTCTCCTCAGGATGAGAACTATACATGTGTGAATCACTGACTGCACAAAGTGTCAAGTGTAGGGAGAACTGTAGTTGGTGTCACTGACTATAGATGCTATGCATATGCAGTGCACATCCAACCATCCATCTATTCGTTTCCTTGGTTGGCCTCTTTATAAGAGCATACTTTTCTTCCCTGGGGCCTTTTGCTAGAGCACACTGCATAGTGCACATAAGGAGGAGAGAGAGAGCAAAGAACAGAGTGAAGAGAGGAGAGAGAGGGCAGAGAGAGAGAGAGAGAGAGAGAGATCATAGAGAGAGCACAGAGAGATAAATTGCTCATAGCAAATCCAAAAGTAGAGTCCTGAATAGCTCGCTGCAGGCAGGCATCTTGTCTTATTGCTTTCTTCGATCCATCCATCGCCTTTTGCATCTGCAGGGCTCCCCTCTCCTCCTACCACCAGCTAGTAGGTTTAATGCATGAATGCTCCGTAGTGCAGCAGCTAGTAGCTAGCGACCGAGTATTAGATCAACAGTGCAGTGAAAGTGTATACGTAGTACCACCCCAGGCCACTAGCATCACCTCAGACCTGCAGCTTTGCGCCGCATTAATTAATCAAGCTGGTATGTTGCCATATTTCATAGTATCATGCATTTGTGCAAGTTCTTGATCGATTTAATGGCGTCTATAGCTAGCATCATACAGCTTTCTTCCAACTTCGACAATAGTCCCATGTGCTTCATGATCAGATCAGCTTAGCTCGCATGTGAGTCGTGATCAGATCAGTTCAATAGCTAGCGTGCAAGATAAGTGCGATCGTTTCTTGTTAGGTTTCAGGATGGATCACAGCTTCAGCGACATGATCTTAAGCGAGAGCGCGTGGAGCGGCGGCGCTGGCGGGGACGGCGGGGCATTCTTGCTGCCACCGGAGGTTGGCGGTGTCGAGAGAGGAAGCATGACGGTGCTGGAGAGGCTGGTGCTGGACGAGGCCCTGGCGGCGGCGATCCTGGAGCTGCAGGGCATCCAGGCTCCCTGCGGCGGCAAGGTGACGGTGCCGGCGGCCGGTGGTGTCAGGGAAGCCGTCGCCTTCGCCGCGATGGAGACACCAACTCCCGCCTACGCGGACGTTGATGGGGATGTCCTGCAGCGACATCACCATCACCATCACCATCAGGGCGCGATGGGGATGGCTGTCGACTACGACCTCACACCAGCAAAAGCTGCTGTCACGGTAACTAATGTGCCCGCTGCGTTCACAAACGCCGCGGCAATTGACAGCAGCAGCCTCGTTGATGCACCCGTCTTCTCCGGCAACGAAACCGATCCGCCAGGCGCCGTGATAACAACTGCGGCGGCCATGACGGCGACGACGAGCCAACAGTGTGAAGAAGGCAGAGACGGCGGCAGCGGTGGCCGAAGGAAGGGCCGGCCGAACAGGAAGCGGAAGGCCGCCGAGCCATCCTCTGTGCCGGCACAGGAGAGCTCTCTGTGCAGCCTCCTGATGGCGTCCACCGCCGCCGGCGATGGCGGCGTCCAGATCGCCTTCAGCACGAGCGCTCAGGCCTCAGCTGGCGCCAAGAGGTCGAAGCCGTCGCCGATTTGCGGCGTGTCGAGCATCAGCTTCGACGGCAGGAACGCCGGCGCAGGCAGCGACGACCCCACGTACGAGCCCGACACTGAGGCGCTGGCACAGGTGAAGGAGATGATCTACCGCGCGGCGGCGATGCGCCCGGTGTCCCTCGGCTCGGAGGATGCGGGCGAGCGGCCGCGCCGGCGCAACGTGCGCATCTCGTCCGACCCACAGACGGTGGCTGCTCGGCAGCGGCGGGAGCGCATCAGCGAGCGGCTCCACGTGCTGCAGAAGCTCGTACCCGGCGGCGCCAAGATGGACACCGCCTCCATGCTCGACGAGGCCGCCAACTACCTCCGTTTCCTCAAGTCCCAAGTCAGGGAGCTGCAAACCCTAGACCGCCGGAACTATGCAAACGCCAACGTGAACAACAGCGCCACCACCATGGCTGGGTCACTGAGCTATAGCAATGGCAACGGCATGCCGGCCTTCGCCTTCCCGGCAGCAGCAGAAACCCTACGAGGAGGAGGTGGTGTTGAGCAGCTGATTTAGATAGATAGATCGATTTGAGACATTGAAACATGTTGTAATGTTTGTCAAATGTGAGACCATCGTTTGATAGATTCATCATTATTAGCTCAGTGTCTAGAGAGATGATCGATCATATCGATGGAATCAATCATGGATTCAAATGGCTCAGCCAATTTAACCTCTGTTTTTTTTTAAATTTCCATGTCTTTGAAAACTGATCCATTGCATGTATGCATGTATGCTTAACGTGCTTTAAGAGATTAAGTAGAACTCCTTTCGCCGAGCACAAGGTTTGGAAAGTTTGTGCTTTTTTTAACTAGCTTTCTAGGGCTATCGAGTCTAATTAGTTGCTTAGTCGTCTCCATCTTTTCATGTGCGTGCATGCATGCGCAAAAGCAAGCTTTCCAGTGCGTGAGCTAGCCAGCAATGCAAGCTTTCCAAAGCCCCGATCCAAATATTGATGGAGAAGAAGCGAGGTCAGGTCGTACTTGTACTAGCTCAAAGCACCATCATGGCAACTTTCTAACACGCATAATTATCCTGCTCAAAGGCCCTTCGAATCTCTTCGTGCATGCAAAAAACCCTAACAAAAGCGATTGAAGGTTATGATAGGGTTATCATTGCTTACTTTCTCGTCCTCGTCGTCGATCGGAGAGAAGGCAGCAAAGCAAAAGCAAAGAAAAAGCATTGCTGAATCGTATTTTTATTGGGTCGCCGAGGAGAGGAGGACGATGGAGCCTCGTGTCAATGGCGATGGCGATGGCGATGCCGATCGATGCGTCGGCGTGAGGGGGTCTGAGCCCACTCGGCGGTCCGGTCAGGGCTGGGTGAGCTTTTTAGACAGGCCTGGGGTAGCTAGCTGCAGGCAGAGGCAGAGGCACATTGCATCAAAAGGGATGTAAAGGAATCATTCCCTTTCCCTTTTGATTCAATCCAGCGCTTTGTTTAAAAGCTAGGGAAGGAAACGGGCCTGCCTTTTTCTCCTCGGGCTACGTGTCAAAAATTCTCAACGAGATGCTGTCATCACCTCTGAGTAATCAGATTTGTTCTCTGCATGTTTTCTTATTTCATTATCATGGGTGTTTTTAGCTTTGGTGATCTTAAACAAATGGAGTACTGTGCAGCTAGTTTAATTTGTTGCCTGTTTCGAAAAGGATGAATGGTGGAATTCAGACGAATGGTTCAGTAATATATTTATACAAGAGAGCTTATCCAGCTGAGTTCTACACCAACAGCATATCAAGCTAAAACGTTCACTTTCGTAGTTAGGGAGAAGCATCTATGATCCAAATGCAACAAAGGGGCGTGCGGGCGGACATTCCCTTTGGACCTAGGTCCAGACCCCAGTAGATGCAGCCATGCTGGTCCTGGTGATGTATGGCATGTTATCCAGTACAAACATTACGCCCATCACCTTTGACTGCAACGAGCTGAGCCGTCCGTCCGTCATGCGTTGTGATCATCAGGCGCAGTCGCATCGAAAGGTTCAAGCAGCTCGAGTTTGTCAGTAGAAGCAACGCCGGTTCGTTCGTTCCCGTGGGCGATTTGCCTCTGGCGGGCGGCTGATGGGCCTAGGCCGCCGTGCCGTTAGGTTCCTGCAAGCATGCCTCCTGTGTTGCACCAAGCGTGCCGGCGAATTTTTTATTTAAAAATATTCAAAAATATGGGTTTACTATGTGAAAAATGAATAAAATAGACACACATAAATGACGGATCATTACACGATCCGTCACTTATGTCGCATCAAGTCAGAATCAGGTATTTACCCGTCACAGATAACAGATAGTAGGTTGATTTCGGAAATTTGTAAAATTAGGTGCTTCTCGCTTGTTTGCCCACTGATTGGGTGATATATACAAAAAAAATCACCTTCTGACTAGACGATTTATTTCCTTGCCAAATCAAAGGGCAAGAAAAGGAAACAGTGGCATGTCTGTAAGGTCAACAACTTATCCCCTGTTGGATGAGAGATAAACTAGAAAAAATCTCCCACTCAACGGGTGACAAGAGCCAACCGCAACCCCTACCCTTGGTGAGACCCAACACAACCTTTTGCCCACTAGATAGGAGATAAGTTCAAAATCTCTCATCCAGTGGGCAACAACGGTCGGTGCCCTTGGTGCCGCTGGTAGGCCAGCAAAGACTATCACCCGCTGGATGTGCGATAGGTTCATAATATGTACCTATCGCTTATCCAACAAGCGATTCTTGCACACGGCCTATAAAAGGCCGAGAACGGCCAGGAGAGGAGAGGGAGGTCATAAAAATCCGAAGAAAGAGAAAGAAAGGGAGGGGAGAGGAGAGGAAGAGCGGCAAAGTCTGGTCAGATTCAACTTTCGTTGGTTGTAAGTTACCTAATCATGATACTTTATTTTGTAAACTAGTTAGGTAAGTCACCAGATCTAGTTTCGGATATAGGTTAGCCATCAGATCTAGGTTACACTGTTATTATAGCAAGGTTAGGAGATCTAATTTAGGGCTAGTTGAGCTGTTATCATATCTAGGTTTTAGAGCAAGATAGAGTAACAATTAGACCTAGGATTTAATAGTTAGGATTAGTTGTTTGAGATATTTATGGTTACAATATTTGAAGTATGTTGTTTATGTATTGTTATTTTATATCTAGTACTTAGAGTTTAGTATTCTTTTTCGGATTTAGTTGTTGTAGTTCAAAATAATGGTATAGTTTTTTGTCGATCGTGGGCAGGTATGTCAGATAAGTTGTATTTCAATATTTTCTTTGGATAAGGAGAGATTGTTTATGATCTGAATGGAGTAGATTTGTTGGGATTTCAGTCAGTGGAGGGTATAGATAGAGCAAGGAAATGGACTTTTGGGGTATTGTACAACTGGTTAATGTGGGGTTTCAAATTAGATCTCAAGCAACATGAACTCAAGATCAGCATTCTAATGAGGCATGTTGGTGAAGATTATTTATGGGAGCTATTCCTCATAAATGAAACCTCCAAGTGGAGGAGATGCATGAGGCTAACAACTGAGCAGGGTTGGATGCTTGTGTTTCTTGCTCAAGGTAGCTACATGCAAGAGAGATGGGGAATTGCATGTTGAACACAAATGTATACCAAATACAATTGTGAAGGGTGACGAAACAATGCTAGATGAGGTGCAAGAATAGAATGGTAGGAAAACCTCGGCTCCATCAATGCAACCAACAGGTGTGGTTGATGAGGGGGAACTTGTCCCTGATATTGTTCAACTGATGGAGTGGGAGGATCTTGTATACCACCAAGCTGCAGAATATGACAACTCGGACTATGAGGATGGTGATCCTATCCTGGCGGAGTGGAACAATCTTGATTTTGCAAACATACTCCTGAGTGAAGGTTACCATGTGTTATGAGAGTGTAGTGAGAACGAGGTGTGACAGGGGGCTAGGTACCCTAGCATCTAGGCTGTTGAGAATGATGTAGTTCAATAGGTAGCATCTCTTCAAAGGTAATGCAGGGTTGTGAAGTGCTACAAGAACTTGTCATCCAGTTTTATTGCTAATGTCATGTACGCGTAGATTGTGGACAACTTGAACTTTTAGCCTAGATAAATAATTAGGCTAATTGAGGAGCAATATCATTACACCATTAGCTACACTAAAGCATGGAGGGCAAAGTGAAAGGAAATGGAGATGAGGTTCAGGACGTATGAAGTATCATACGATAATCTCTCACGTTTGCTTCACATCATTTGTCAGATAAACCCTATAAGTTGCTATGACATTGCACATTACCCTTTGGTAAAGGAACCTGGTATGTTGATCTTGCAGTGCACATTCTTTGCTTTCGGAGCTTTTATAGAACCTTTCATGCATTGCCACCCTATCCTTTGCATCGATGGCGCGTTTCTTACTGGGAAGTGTAAGGGTTAGATACTCACAACAATTGGAATAGATGAAAGCAACCAAATATTACCAGTGGTGTTTGCTTTTTGTTGAGAGTGAGAACACAAATTGTTGGTATTGGTTCCTGGAGTGCCTAAGGCTTTTCGTTGTGAAGGATCCGTCGAATGTTTGTCTTATACTTAATCAGCATGCAGTGATTCTGCAGGCAATCCTTGATATGTAGTGTGGTTTTGTACAACGCCGAGTCAGAGCCATTTGGTCAGACCTGAAGAGTAGGTGGTGTATGAGGTATTTGGGTGCTAACTTTTTTAGGCAGTTTAAGAATAAGAACCTTATGAACCTTTTTAAGAGGTTGTGCAGTTAGAATCAATAGCGGTGGTTCAATGCTCTGTGACAAAGACTTAATGAGATTACCACGAAGCAAACTGAAGAACTTTCAACGAGGTCGATGACGAGATAGGATGACATTTCCATGGCTCTTGGTGAGATGCCACTAGATCATCTAATAAGACCTTTTCCAATTGGATTGAGCATGAGCCAAAGGAGAAGAGGGGTTTGCTGCATGATAATGAGGGGGACAGGTATGGTATCATGACGATGAACTTAGCTGAGGTTTATAACTGGGTCATGTGTGGTGTGATAGGACTCCCCCTTGTCGCAATTTTGGTATTTATTTTGCATGAGATATGCAAGTACTTCATAGACCGATATGCAATAGTATCTATGGCAATGGATGATAGTTGGTTGATATATGGATCCAGGTTGACTCAATACATAGCCGATGCAATGAAGAAGGCACATATGCATTGGGCTAGGCACATATGCATTGGGCTAGGCCCATGGGCACTACGGAGCACTGATTTGAAATTCTTTGTAGGGACAAAGGTCATGAGGGGGGCAATCATGAGAGGATTATCTAAGAATATGTCTTCATGAATGATATCTGCATATGTACCTACCAGAAGCCAAAGTTGCTTCACAAATCATGCACACATGTGATTGTTGCTTGTGCTGAGACTCAATTGGTTCCTCACGGGTATATGTACAAGTACTTCATGAAGGAAGATGCCATGTCCAGATGGAACCATGAGCTATATGAGTTCAGGATAGTTAATTCGTTCATAACAAACCATGGACCAGTGAAAAGGTATGTCCCAGATTAGTGATTAGGAAGGACTTGGCAAGATTAAAGGAAAATAACCATATCCAACCTCCTTAAGATAACCATGCTACCATGCTGAAGAAGCTTGTGGAGGGGTCCATCATGACATACTTCAAATGTCATCAAGAAGGCCACAAGTCATTCCAATGCAAGCAAGTCACGAAGGAGATCAAGAAGAAGAAGATCATAAACCTCTCCATCAAGACCTTCAACATCTACACCAAGCCTAACTACAAGATCAAGACGAAGAGTAACCACTGCAAGCTCAAGAAGAAGAACAATGGTAAGATGGTTGCACATATGGTTGGGAGAAAGGACAGAGAGTGGAACCAAACCATTTAGGTGTCCAAGGAAGTCATTACCAACATGAAGGAGTCCTAATCGGTTTGGGTTCAAAGAAGACTTGAAGCCCAAAGCGGCTATGGGGATTTGGAGACTTAGCTCACAAAATGAAGTGAAAATTCAAGAAAAGAAACCAAGTGTATAAGATTAGGCGCTTTGAAGATCATGATCATCATATACCCAAATCCCTATCCAAAGGTAAAAAAAGGATATGGAGCTAGATGCAAAATCTTTCAATTTTTGTAACTCATTTATCTTGTCTAGCATTGTATGTGCATATTTCAATTTATAATGCCTAGTGTAGTTTTTCATATGGTAGATTACTTATGTTTCTCTCTTTCTTATGAACAACCTACATAGTTTATTAGTTGTAAGTTTTTTTCATGGCACTAGTTTCACAATTGGTATCTTTTATGTGACATGAACCAATCTATAGGGTACTCTTCCTATTGTTATTAATAACAAGTGTGTATGTCTCGTAAGTATTCAAAACTTGTACGCACACATTTAGGGGAGTATATCCTATGTGTTGTGATTTTGGGACTAACATGTATTGCTAGATATATGTTTTATAGTCTCATGGAGAAATCAAAATGTCCCCGGAGATATGCAATGCTTAAATGCTTCAATTGGTATCATTGTCAATTCATTTCTACATTTAAACTACCTGTAGGCATAATATGACTTAAACTTCCTACCTCTACTTATTGTGTAGATATACATATATTGTTATATTCCTACAGGTGGGTCTCATTATATATATGCATACATAAAGGGGGAGTTTAGATTATATCATATGAGTTTCATGAATTATGATCTTTTTTTGTCTTTTTCAATTGATATCAATGCATCATATCCTTAAAATTGGTATATCTTTTCAATTGGTATCATTTCATTGGATCATGATTTATGAAGCTCTCTCCCATGTGCTTAACACTTTTCCTTGATTTCAACATATGTTTGTAGTCATTTTTAAGATTGTTGATAAAGGGAGAGAAGTTTGATGACCAAAACAAGAAGCAAGATACAAGATATCTAGAAATGCTGAAGTTGACAAAGAGAGAGAAGAATAAGATACAAGAAGAAACATGAGGTACCTAGGTTGATCAAGGGGGAGAAGTTCTTGCATGGGTCGATCAAGGGAGATAGTGGTAATGGAGAAATGGGGAGCCACAACAAAGGGGGACTAAATGGTAAGAATATGTATCCAAGCAATGTGGAAAGGTTTTGTGCTCTTTACGATTAGTATCATTTATTATTTGCCACTTACTTTAGTTGTGTTGTCATAAATCACCAAAAAGGAGGAGATTGTAGCGAAAATAGCCCTATTAGGTTATGATTGTGATTTTGGTGATTAATGACAACATGTCATTGGGACTAACATATTTGTCAAGAATCTACGCTAGTATGTCTCATGGATGTAATACATTAAGAAGCCACCGTAGCTGGGACAAAGTTTGATTGAATTATAAAAGTCCCAGGAAGATTTGCCCCACCGAAAGGTTCGGTGCAGAGGAGTTTGCACTCACCGGAGTATTGTGTCAAAAGGTTGATAGCCTCATCGGATAGTCGGTGAATAGGACATGAACTCACCGGAGTGTTTCTGACAAAGGGGGAGAAGGCTGAGGACCTCACCGGATAGTCCGTTGATCTGCACTGGGTAACACCGGAGTATTTCCTACATAGAAAAATACAAGTGCAGAAGACTGAAGATCAACCCACCGGATGGTTGAGTGTTTGGTTTGTGCACATCGGATTATAGGACTAGAGCATTTCTTGCAGAGGCGACTACAAGTGTTAAAGAATGAAGAACAATCCACCGGAAGGTCTGATGCTCTGAAGATGAATGCACCGGAGCATTTTACATAGAGAGATTGCAAAGGCTCGGATGGCTCAAGATAACTCACCAGAAGGTCTGGTGATGGTTTTGAAGGCACGCCGGAGTGTCCGGTGTTCACAAAGGCATTAAGTAGAGTTCCAACAGCTAGTTTTTGAGATTGTACTCACCAAATGATCTGGTGTTAGTACTACTATTCTCACTAGATCATCTTGTGTTAATAGTTTTTCTGAGCCATTGGGGAAATGGCTAGTTGGCAGGTTTGAGGCTATAAATACCCCTCCACTCGGTGATTTGAAGGTGTGGTATGCTGCTAGAGTCTAGATGAAGCTCATATACACTTGAGAAGACATCCAAGCCACCAAAATGCTTAAAGTGATCATCCAAGGCGATTAAGCACAAGATTAGAGTGTTTAGTGCTTATAGGCCTAGAGTGAGTTGTAGCTAGGTCCAGCAGCTTGAAGAAGGGATCAAGGAGTGATCTTAGCTTGTACTGAGAGGTACGCTGGCACCTTAGAGTCTTGGTGACTCGTTGGCATCTTGGGTCTTGGTGGCTTAAGCTTGTTGACCATCTAACTTGGTTTAGAGCGGTGGCAAGACACGTGTACAGGGACGTAGAGATCCTTGTCTTGGTGGCTTAGTGGCAAGTGACCAGAAGAGAGGCTAGTGATGAGACCTTGCCTTAGTGGCTTGGTGGCTCAAGTGTCATGACTGAGTGTTGATCGGGAGCATATCCTCGGTGGAGCTCTAACATGGACTAGGGATAGCATTCATGCCATCGATATCACAGGATAAAAATCCCTTGTACTGAGTTTATCTCTCTATTTTATTTATATTTCCACATTTACATACTTTCAATTTACCTTGCTAGAGTAGGTTGCAATCCTTTTGAGCGGTAGAGTAGACACACTAAATAAACTTAGAGCACATTTAGATAGAAATTGAGATAGGTTTATCTTGTGAAGTTTTTAGAGTTATTTTGGTTTAGGTTTCTAAGTATCCTAATTCACTGTCCCCTCTTAGGACGTCTCCGTTCCTCATAGTAATGTTGAGGAAAAATATCTCAGCCTAAAGATATTAGTAAAGAGCCACCATCAAGAGCTCCTCCGGAGCCCTTGGGCTCTGGATCCCCAGCTAGAGGTCCAGCTTCCGAAGACTGTGAACCCCTCTAGCCACTTCCTCTCAAGATAGGGGAAGTTGCTGGTCTCCAGAAGGGATTGTTGGGGCCGCCTTTAAGGACCCCTAACATCCTTGGTCCCGCCATCCTATGCCTGTGAATATCGGGTCCCTGAAGGCCTCTCGAGTAACCGGGCTCCGGAGCTCTCCAGAGCCCCAGCATCCTAGAGCTCCAGTCCTCCAAAGCCTGGGCAAGCTCTTCGAAGCCCGTGGAGTGGGCCATCAAGAATTGGAGGAAAATCAGCCAGAGGGAGTCCATGAGTTGTCCTCCGCCTACAAGGAATTTAATGCTGATGCAAGTGGTGGCCATCCTGACATTTGTGACAGTGTGGCGCCGTGCTCAATTGATGATCGGCTGATTATCGCACCCTCTGGGTTCACCTACACCACTGTATTTATTATAGTAGATAATATCTTCTAGTTAGGGGTAAATGTATTCTGCCTAAACTCAGGTTGTATAATTTGACTAGCCCCAAATCCCTGTAGCATGGAGGTAACTTGCATCGCTATCTCTGTAAGAGCCTATTTGTATACGTACACCCTAAATGACACTATAAATATAGATTCATGTCCATCAGGCTAAGGGCCAATCTCTTGGTGATAAACACATCAGTATTCCTTCATCTCTACTTCCTCTCCAAGCTTGAGTCCCCTCTCTAGAGGAGGCTCTCGCCGCACTTGTTCATGGAAGATATTTTCTTGCACCAACAATCAGAGTGTTGTGGATTCCTGGAGAATCAACCCCCTTGGAGTGCAACACTAGCATGACTGTCCGTTCTGCATGTGTGGTGACCGAGCCCGAACAGCAACACCCTTCAATGTGGAGACCTTTGGCTGGAAGTTCTTCTAGTGTCTTGGAATAGACCTTGATTTAATGGTGTGTTCCCCTTTCCCACTCTTTCACGCCTACTAATTACATATTCTGAACTAGAGTCCTTAAACCATGTCTATGAATGAAAGTCTTGTCACTTCAAGCAATGGATCAAAGTGGTAAGGTTGTCGTATGATGTGGGATGGATCAGAGAGGCCAAAACCAAAGTGAAGTACAAATTCAGGATAGGAGGAAGTATGCCAAAAGCAAGAGGCATGTCGGATGTGGTATGAGGAGCATGAGCTGCGAGAAGGATAGAGGACACATACCAGAGAGCTTCATAGGTGGGAGGAGGAATGGCGCCTTCTAGAGGAGGAATTAAAGAGGCAAGAGGATAAACTTTAGAGGCATGAGAAACTACTTCAGAGGTGTCAAGCTCTCCTGCGCTGCTAAGAAGAAAAAGAGCACAAAGCGTTGCATGCGAGAAGGGTGAAATATCCATGCTCCATGCAGTAGAATCCCTATTCTATCCCCAGCATTCTAATATTCAAAATCATGTATCGCCATCTTTGTAATAATCCCTACATGATTATCTGTGAATAAAATGTCGGTTCCTACTCTACTCTTCATAGAACTTGAATTTATCAAAGTAGTTTATGAAATGGGGGATGTGATTTTTTTTTTAAAAGAAACCACTTCTAGCCCACCAGGTGGGAGAGAACTACTTCTCTCCCACTGGATGGGAGATAAGTACTTCGATCTCATCCTTGGATCTCCTATGCCTCCTATATCAATCCTTAGATTAAGTAGCTGATACACATAGTTACAACATTCACGGTATCATAGACATACTTCGCATAGATTGGGCATTAAGTTTACACAATTACAAGGGTATTTAAGCCATACAGTATATTACATCGAAACCATTGCCATAGACAATTTGGGTGCGGACGCGATTGCTAAGACTACTCTTCATCCTCACCTCAGCATCGGGGAAGTCAGCATCCATCTCATCATCTGAACAACAGTTCATCATCTGAACAATAGCAAGAATGAGTACGAGATGTACTCAACAAGTCCTAATGTCAATTCAAGGAGTTGATAGATGCATAAAGGATATCACAAGGATTAAGTCTATACAACATAATTTTAGGTGCAAAGCAGGTTTTATGCAGGTATTTAGTTATATTATCTACTGAATAACCTTGAAACAATGTAACCATGCAACAAGTTATACTGAGGGTTTTAGTCCTAGGAGCGGCTATCCCACACTCTGAAGTCCCCAACAATGAGATTAGTGCACACACACTACCACCCAACTCCTGGTTTTTCAAGCCAGCAATTCCACCACACGGACATCTAGTCTACACACTCACCCAGCAAGGATACCACACCCTGAGTCTAACCAAAGTGTGGCCAAAGCTTTGCAAGTCTACAACCATGGATATGGCTATTCAAATAGATTTACACTCTACAACGGTAGTACATTATAGCCACACATTATGCTCAGCCTCCAACCTATGCAAGAGAATGAGTGATTCATACAAAGATGAAGCTTCATTCACCCTCTCTTGCTGGACTCCTACTGCGAGACACCCCAAGGGCTATAGGCCTTCATACTAGATGCTAGTGACCCTCGACCTTCATAAAGTGCCAAGTCCCGCAACACCCATGTAGAGCACCTGCTAGCCACTTGTGTTCTCGTTGCTCTCAGCTCTCCTATAAGTGAGTCCAGCTTAGTCGGAGGAAGGAAGGGCCAAATTATGCCCATACAAGATGTGTTATTTCACTGGAGTGGCTTAGCATGACGACACAATGATTTGTCCTTATATGGCCGAGGCTTATGTCTTCTACATTGGCAACGAGTACCTTGTAGTCAACTCGTACCCCCAAGATCTTTCTCCACAAGGACTACTCTATCTGCCCCGCCAAAATAGTTTTTACTGGTTATTTCCCTCACATTCACCAAGGACATCAAAATTATCAACAATTGCAAGGTAAAAAGATTAATTGATGATCAATGATTGCACCTTGTATGAAGAGAGGCATTCAATCTTAAGCATACTAGTTAACAAGGCATTATCTTGCATTCACATAGTTAATGACAAGTTATCCTAGGGTGATGTGGCATTTGACAAATAGAATTTAACTAATGCAAACAGTTGAGTAGGACTGGTATTAGATATAATTCATGCGATAATAATTCAGATTTTAAGTTGGTCAATTTAGATTATCAGAACTTGGGTTCAAAATGATCAAGGAAATATGACTTGCTTTGTCTGAAATCTTCTTCTTCTAGCCCTTTCTCGTAATCATTATCCTTTGGGTCATCTGCGAAATCCTCTAGATCTGTAACACGCGACTTGCGATTAATAACAGCCTAAGCTACTAACAATTCAATTAACACCAAATGAAATACAAGCCCTAACAAGTATCATACTAGGACTGAGAAATAGTCAAATTTAGAAATTGAGTTTGTATATTTTGGGAATACTTAGCCAATTTACAATCTATCTGAATATAAATATACACACACAGATATATATACACATATGTATATGCAAATGTATATTTGGTCATTAATAAATATATATATGAATAGTTAAATATACAATTCCATATTTATAACATGTATATATACTTATATTAAATATATATATATACTTCTTGGATTTTAAGGTGGCTTTAATTAATTACGAAATTTTTAAAAATGAGTGAATTTTTTTGTTCTCTAAATGCTAAAAACTTAGGGTGTTATAGCTGCCCTATGACGCTAGTGTTCCATGTCAACATATAGCCCGTTCAGTAGGAAAATTTTACTTAGTTTTGCAAATTTCTAAAATGAACTTATATTTCTACAATTTTTAAAAATAAAAAATATATAAAGAAAAAAATTGTGTGCCAGCCGTCGGGTTGTTGCTGCACCTGAACCGCAATTGAACTGATCCTATCTTTTTCTTTTGAGTAATTTTAAAAATCTACAACTATTTTGACATATATTGTAAAAAACTACAACTTCTAGTGTTTATTCCAAAAACCTACAACTATTTGACACATATTGCAAAAAACTATAACTTTCTCACCGTGGATCCACCTGTCATCCTCTAGGTGGGCTCGTAGTGAAAAAGTTATAGTTTTTTGCAATGTGTCACTACTAGAGAATCTATTTGTATAGAAGGTTCGTAACCCCAGTGCGGGACACTTTTTTGTTAAAGTCCTCGACCATGAATCTGTTAAAATCTCTCTGAGTCCTCAAGTTCATGTCTGCATTGCCCAGCATTTGATCCAACCTATCATTATCGCCTCCAGCACCACAGTCATCATCATCTGCACCAAATTCCTTATCGTCTTCTCTTCTTATGTCGATTTTGGGTTCTTCAATGATACCAAAGTCTTCATGTAACACATTTTGCTCTTCATCATGTTCTAACTAACATGTGTAGTTCAGTTTGAAGCTCCTAATAATCAAGTGCGCATGGATCTGTAGGGCTACGTTCTGTCAAAGAAATGATCTTTCGTTTCTACAATCGCAACTAGGATAATATATAAATTCAACACCCTTCTCCAATCGATCCTCCTGGGCAGCTTCCGAAAAAGTCGTCATACCATCAAGGTACCCTTAGTTCATACGAGAATCATATATCCAGTCATGGTCCATGTATAATACTCCCTCCGTTCCGGTATACATGGCGTATTAGCGATTTTGCTAAGACCAATAACGCCGCGTGCTACAGAATTTTGGACGAACGTACCCTCCCGCGCGGCTGCTTCCTTCCTCGCTTAAATGCCTCGCAGTCAAACCGTCACCGCCCTTTCTCCTGCATGCATGCAAATCCTGCACCACCCTTTCTCCTGCATGCATGCAATTCCTGCACCGCCCTTTCTCCTGCATGCATGCAGATCCTCCTCCCGCGCTCTCCCTCGCTCGCCATGCCCAAAAGCAGCAGCGGAACTTCACCGCGCGCACTCCCGCGCTCGCCATGGCCCAAATTGATCACGCGAACAGTCACCGCGCGCTCTTCCGCGGTCGTCACCACTGAAATACTGCATGCAGATCCTCCTCCCGCGCTCTCCCTCGCTCGCCATGCCCAAAAGCTGCAGCGGAACTTCGCCGTGCGCACTCCCGCGCTCGCCATTGCCCAAAAGCTGCAGCGGAACAGTCGCCGCGCGCTCTTCCGCGCTCACCATTGCCCAATTCTCCCGCTATGTATACTCTCTTTTGCCCTCTTCTCCTAGAGACATTAGCATTGATATCTACTACTCCCTTCTCCTCCCAATTTGAGTAGATGGCCAATTTTGATCTCAATTCTTCCCCATCTGATTTGAACGAAATTGTTGATTACCCGGTGATTGATTTGCAGTACGACCTTGAGTTGGCAGCAAGCGATGAAGGTGAGCGTATGAATCGATTTGCAATACCCCTGATTTCTTTGTTGTTCTTGGATTGATTTTGATGTTTAACAGAAGGAGGTAGTGGCGTGCACGGCCGAGATAGACGATGTCAACGCACGCTCGGACTAGCGGGGCGAGGACGTGCTGGACAAGCCAGCCTTGGTGTCGCTGGAATCGGACGCGCCGGCCGTGGAGTCACTGGCCTACGTAACTCACGCCTAGGATTCGCCGGGCGCGGAGTAACCACTACCACTGCGTTCATTGGTCGCGGAGTCACCAGTACCAGTGCGTTCACTGGGCGAGGACAGGCCAGCCTACGAGTCGTCGGAGGAGGACAGGCGGGGACCGGCCATGAGCACGAAGAACAAACACACCGGGAGGAGGAGAACCATGACGCCGAGGAAGGAGAACTTGCTCAAATGGACGTGGGCGGTGAAGTGAATGATGCAGCCGGCCCTGAAATGAGTAAGTTTGTTAATGTACACACACAAAAGTTTGATTACATACTCCAAATTTGATTACTATACATGGAAATGAGTAAGTTTGTTCATGTACACACACATTAGATTGTGGCGATGGTCGAGTAGTAGAAGAAGGCGGTATTGGTGACAATTGCCTAGGAAGACGCCGGCAACACAGGCTCGGACTCGCTGGGTGAAGACATGCCGGATGCGGGTTCGTATGTCGTGTTGACAACAAACTCGAAGTCGCTGTACATGGACGCGTCCGCCACGGAAGCACCAGGACCAGTGGCCTCGTTGGGCGCGGACTGGAGGGCATCGAAGGAGTAGTAGGACTCGCCGGAGGAGGACTTGAGGACAACCATGACGGCCAGGAAGAAGAACATGCTCAAATGGATGAGGACGGTGACGAGTCTGTATCAGCACGCCCTGAAACGAGTAAGATTGAGTACATTTGATTTCTGGCCGAATGTATTTTTGGTTATGTTTGATAAGCCTATTGTTTTTATTTTGCATTTGTAGATCAATGTGACAATGTCATTAGAAGTAAGCAGCACACCGATGAAGACAAACGTGCTATATGCCATGCTCTTGCATAGAACTTCCTTTGGCGTATTGAAGCATGGAGTGACCACGGCAGTTGCTGCTGAAACTGGTGTGCCTTTGAGAACTGTTCAAAGGATATGGAAGAATGGAAAGGATGGTGGGGTACTAGGAGTGGTTAGCAAGAAGCCAAATAATTGTGGCCGGAAGCGAATTGCTTTCGATCCCGAAGCCATTAAAGGTATACCGTTGCATAAGAGGACTACTCTTAAGGATATGGCGTGTGAGATGCATATGTCAAAGACCACATTGTTCAGGCGGTTAAAAGAGGGTAGGTTTAGGCGGCACACAAATGCAATCAAATTTACGCTAACAGCTGAAAATAAGAAAGCTAGGGTTCGATTTTGTCTAAACATGTTAGACCACACTAGCTTGCCGCACCAACCAACTTTTCAGGGAATGTATAACATTATCTACATAGATGAGAAATGGTTTTATCGGACGAAACAGACACAAACATACTACTTGGCGCTCGACGAGGAGGATCCAGAAAGAACCACATAAAGCAAGAACTTCATAGAGAAGGTTATGTTTCTGGCGGCTGTTGCGAGACCTAGGTATGACATGGATGGTAACATGACCTTTGATGGAAAAATAGGCATATTTCCATTCACTTTCATGGAACCAGCTCGGAGGTCGAGTGCAAATAGGCCTCGTGGTACATTGGTAACCAAGGTTTTGCCATCAGTCACCAAAGATGTTAGTCGTGATTACATTGTGAACAAGTTGTTGCCGGCTATCAAGGAGAAGTGGCCCGTGGAGGAACATGGTACCCCAATATTCATACAGCAGGATAATGCGAAGACACACATTGCAGTCGATGATCCAGAGTTTATTCATGCGGCCTCATCGGATGGGTTTGACATTCGGTTAATGTGCCAACCGCCGAACTCTCCTGACGTCAATATCCTAGACCTTGGTTTTTTTGCAGCACTTCAAGCATTGTTCCATAAGTCATCTCCTTGTGGTGTAGAGGACATCGTCGCGAAGGTATTACAAGCATTTGATGAGTATCCGGTCGAGTCAAGCAATCGTATTTTCCTCACCCATCAATCTTGCATGAGAGAGATTCTGCGGCTAAAAGGAGGGCAACACTACAAGGTTCCACACTTGAGGAAGCAGTCTTTGGAGAGACATGGTGAACTTCCGATTAGGTTGCAATGCGATTCTACCATTATAAACGAGGCAATGGAGTTCCTCAGTTAATTTTATCAATGTTTAATCCATGAAATGTTGAACCAAGTTTAATCTATCTTACTCGTTTCCATGCACTAATTGGAACTTCAACTCTTTTCCTTCAGTTAATTTTTATCTATGTTTAATCAGCTGGTTTTGCACCATTAGTTTTTCCAAACCTGCACCGTCTTATACATGCACTTCAGCAATTTCGAAATTCAGTAAACTTGCACACATATAGCAAATGAAAATTAAGTAACCAAGCCAGAATAGTTCATCCATAGAAGCAGTAGTCCATGGATAAATACGCAACAAGCATTTCTTCGATACAAACTGCATTAATTCATCGATACAATGATGGAAGCAAAATTTTCATCATGTCGCCAATTACCTTGTTCTCTGAATCGAGTACCAGTGAGTCAGGCACAAATCTGTCGTTCAGTGTATCTGGTGCGAGTTCGTCGAGCAGCAACTGTTCGCCGTCCTGGGTTTCGTCATCCTCGTTGACGAAATGCTTCTTTTCGTCTTCGCCGCCTACCCCGTGGTCGTGCTCGTCACCTAGCACATCCACGTGATCGTCAACTAATCCGTCCACGCGAAATTCGCCTAGCCCAAGGCCGCGCTCGTCAACTAGGCCGTGGCCGCGTTCTGCCCCGCCGGCGTGCACCAGCCGCCATCCTCTGTAGACAAATCGAGATGCACACAGGTCCTCATCCTCGACCCCTTCGCTGGCTACCCCGTGGTCGCGCTCGAGGCCTTGCCCGTGGCCATCGCCCTCGTCATCGCCCTCGTAACCTCTCCCAAGGCCATCGTTGTCCTCGACGATGTCCTCATCACAGAAAATAGAGATGTACTCCATGAACTCCTCCTCAGTGAGATTCTTCAGCCAATCCGGACCACGCACGAAATCCACAACGGCAGCGCCGACGGCATGGCCGAGCTTGCCGCCGCCATCGCTTTTTTTCCTCGCCGCCAAGCACGCCAAAACATCAGCGCGAGCACCATGGCCAAGGTCGCTGTCGCCCTGGGTGCTCTTCCCGGCCGCCACGAACATCAATTGTTCAGCGCGGACGCCATGGCCTGGCACGTCGTCGCCATAGCTGCTTTTCTCGGCCGCCACGCAGACGACATCTTCAGCGCGGACGCCATGGCCGAGCTCACCGTCGTCCTGGCTGTTATTCTCGGCTGTCGTCTCTGTACTCGCCATGCAGGTGTGATGGCTGTTCGGCGGGGAATGGAGAAGAGGAAGCAGCACTGTGAAAACTTAAGGGATTAAGGGAGTACATGCAGGAAACGTTGGGGTTAAGGGAGTAGTAATGACTACACATTACGAGGGGTCACCTGAGTAAAAACTTAGAGGGTATCTCAGAAAACAAATCACCAAAAGCAGTAGGCGCCATCTAATATGAAATCTGCATGCAAAAATTATATGCCATGTATACCGGAATGGAGGGAGTATATGAAGTAAATTCATATCGAATTAACCTAATAAAATAGAGCAACCAAGATTTTCATTAAAAAATGGAGCTATCATTAATGCATGTATAAATGAACCATACAAATAACAATTAATTCGAAAATAATTAATGGTTACCGTTATATTAATTATATACATGAATACCTAAAAATAAGGGCAAACGTTAATTCAAAACTTGTCGTTAAATACTATTGTTAATGATAATTTTATGTTTATATTCCAAAAATCTAAAATTTATCTACAACACTAGATTAAAGCTAGCCATTTATAGTAACACATAATTAAACCATCATCTACACTTTGAGCTTCATATATACCTAGAACAACAAATATATATATTCTAGATCATCATAAAAAAAAATCTAAGTCTAGATGTAGATATAGTTGATCTCTCAAGACTAAATTAGAACATAAATCTACATCATCTAATGAATAGAATAAAATTATATCATTATGGAAAAAATCTAGATCTAGATCTAGATCTAGCTAGCTCTCCAAACTAAAATCTAGACCGTCTAAGTCAAAATAGAACATAATACTTACCTTGAAGTAACAAATGCCAACGAATCTTCAAGTTTTTACTGAAATGTAACAATTTTTTGGATCAAAACCGGCCTGTCCCTTCAAAAGCTGCGCTTTTTCACTATTTGGATACCACAGTTCTAGTTCGATCCAGAGGTAGGGGATGATATGATGTACTGTTCTAATAGTACAGACGACTTCATGTTTGGAGCCGTCTGTACTAAAGTGTCCTACCTCTCCCGACTATTTTCTCAGATAGCTCGTATATAGAGCTGTATGTGATATTAGTTTTAGTTCAAACGAATCTAAATATAAGTCATCTATAATATTAATACAGACGGCTCGTATTTGGAACCATCTATGATACTAATAGTACGTGTCAAAATAGTTCTAATTTTTTAAAATAAACACTAGAAATTATAATTTTCTGTAACATATATTAAAATAGTTATAGATTTTTTAAACTTACTCTTCTCTTTTCTGGTCAACCCAAGTCTCACCGTCAGTCAGTCTGAAGTCTACGCGATAGATGCAGCAGATCGATCAACACGCGCACAGTGTAGACAAAGAGAGATCCGAAACTGGAGCCGTACGCGCTCCATCCATCGCATCCAAATAAACCTTGCGCCATGACGATAAGGGAATGGCAGCCTCCAGTAGACCGGCAGGCAGGATCTGCACGCATGTTGTCCTATCCTAGCTACCAAGATCGTCTGCGATCGGGTGAGGAGGATCTGGCCGCCTCGAATACCTCTCGTTCCATCGGTGCCGACCTCCCTCACGAATCATGTGCTATATAGTAGTATTGTTTGGCACAGTCAGCATGCAGCAAACAACACTCTAGTACTATAGTGCTATATAGTACTATGTGTTTCGATTTTCCTTTGATTAAATATTTCAAAGGGCGCAAACACAAAACTATTGGTTTCTTACTGTTCCCCAATTATTTCATTTTCTCACCATAGTATTGTTTGTCCACTCTTTGTCTGCTGCTACGTGCAAGTTGCAAGTTGCAACTGTTGACGCACAGCTTCAGTTGTGGATATTTTGGGATTTTAGACAACAGACACCGCCGTATTTGAGAAAATAGATAATATATTGACGTATTTACAAATTTAGCATCCGTATTCGAAACCTCAAACGCCGAAAACTGACTTTCAGTAACTCAGAATCCGAAAACAGCCCAGCCCCACAATTTTCAACAATTCAGTTGCCGAATACAGCACTGTTCACCGTATTCGGCAACTAGTTGCCGAAAACACTATAAACAGTGCCGTATTCGGCAACTGAGTTGCCGAATACGGCCTCTACATGCGCCGACGCCCGGAAGAAGCTAGCAAGCAAAAGTGTATAAAAGTGCATGTTTTTTATTTAATTCACGATTTTTTTTGAAAATACAAAAATAGTTCAAAAATTCTAAATATTTTCATGATCAAACTAGAGATCACCAGAAACCCATTTTAATTAGTTTGGTCCAAAAAGCCTGAGCCAATATTTAATTAGAATTCTCCAAATAAATCAACTTTTATAAATTCTAGCAATATATAATGCCTCAAATAATTTCTAAAAATCTAGAAAAATTCACTAATATTGTTATAATGTGATATACTAATTTATAAAAATATTTCCATCCCTATGTTATTTGGTGAAAAAGTGAGTTCCTTTGTAATGCTTCGTTTATATGCATTTTTATCATTTCATGTGATATTCTCTTTTTAATTCAATTTGAATAAAAATAATGCAACATGCACAAAATTTTGGTTCTCATATTAATATTAAGCCTTTGTAATGCTCCATTTATATATTTTTTTTATCATTTCATGCCAAATTATCTTTTTAATTCAATTTGAATAAAAAATTCAAACATGCACAAAACTTTGGTTCTCAGATTAATATTAAAGCCTTTGTAATGCTCTATTTATATGCATTTTTTATCATTTCAAGCATAACTTGTCACATTTGTTTACACAATCCATCCTTTGATGTAATAATTTACCGGGTAATTGTTTATAAAGTAGCTATTTTTTTGGATAGTTGATTAAATTTCACATTTTCTGTGGTTGTAGTTGCAATACTCTGAAAGAAATGATAGGCACGTGACAAAAATGGTTTCCTACTGTGCTTTTCACAGGTATATTTTTCATCTTAATGTCTCCCTTTCTTTCTGCTTAAATTACATTAGTTTGTCTTCTGCTTTTTTCTTCTTCTGAGAAGTAATTCTAATGTTGACCAGGTACCTTGTGTGGTCGTCCTCTTTGAGCCTTTTTTGTGTTGGTCTTAATATTATAGTAAAAGTTAAGCAAAATAAATGATAATCAGATCCGTATAGCCTACTGGATCTTGGAGCGAAGTTTGGTTCTTTTGTGTAGTTATTTGTGAAATTGACAGTTTGCCCTGAATGAGTAAATACCATAAATTTATGTTGCTGACATGGGTTATGATGTTATTTTACCCTTCTGTAGTACTCCCGACCCAGACAATGTGTTGGTAGTGAAGACACCTGAAGGAGTTTTCTCTACCAAATTTTTGCTCCAAAGTAGTGAGAAACAGACTGCTACAAGACTTGTCAGGAAGGAAAATCACCCAGAGAAGGTGCTTCCTGCTAAAATTTCTGACTGTCCAGCTGCAAGGTGCCTAACTTATGAAATGCTGAAAAACAAGGTATTTGCTTGCATCTGTTTATTGTACTTGCTCCCCCCCCCCCCCCTAGTGGTCTTGAGAAACTCTGGCGCTAATGTCATGGATAAACTAAAAATTTGTTATAGAACTTTACTGGATTTTTCTAATCATTTCCAAGCATCAATTGGATAATATATTCTTCAACTTTGTGATCATTTCCTCGCTGCTAGTTCATCTACTTTGATAGTTTAACTGTTTAACTGTTGTGTAAGATTCCTAGTGCAACAGAGCAGGAATAATGTCTGCATACCAGTGCTGCTTTGGTGCTTTCTTAGCTGCATTCCATGCCCTGCTTGTTTGCTGAAGGATGATGCTCTTAGTGACAGTTGCTTGTATTAACCTTTGATATTTTCTAATATCTGGCTCTCTAGCATTAGTATTAATTATGTTTTACACGATAGTGCATGTCTTCGTGTCATTACTTATACATGTTGATTTTCTGTCATGTGATATCTTTTACGGTCAAGTGATGCTATTACTGTTGGTTTCTAGTTGTGTTTTGATTGACTTTTTCAGTCTGATAAGTATGTTTCTGTTTACTTATCATTAAGCCTTTAGTACCACCTTACAAACAACTAAGTTATGTACGTTTTCCAGAAAGAACCACAAGAGGCAATTGCACACCGAATAATGGGACCACAACAACATTCCCAAGATTTGATCGAGGCTTTAAACACATGCATGGTATAATGAGTACTAGCATTTTCCTTCACTTCAGCAATATTGAATGCAGAAGCTTATTCATCTTTTTTCCCTTGTTAACAGGATCATAATGATGACCAACTATTTTCTACGTTTAAAGAACGGCTTTGTTACTTACAGGTTTAGTTTCTGAGTGACCGATGTTCTTACCAGGCTATGTCAACATACTGATAAAAAAACTGTCCAATGGTTGCAGAAAACTGAAAATAAGAGGGTCTCTTGTGGTTTATCTGGAATACATGGATGGGGTCTCTTTGCTGCTAGGAAAATTCAAGAGGGGCAAATGGTATATCATGTCAAGTCAAATTTTCTATGTTAAGCGTGTCAAAATTATTCACATTGCTGATCCAGTTAGTTTGTTGAGTATATCTACGATGACATGTTGAAGAACATGCATCAACATAAGAATACAGTTATAAGTTATATATATGGCAATTGGTAGATTAAATTTCCACTATGTATATTTGTTCATGTGTCTAGACTACAGAAGAGCACAGTTTGTTATCTGCACGCTCGTACTCCATTTAATGAATATTAGTGATCTTCTATGCAAAATTACAGAAAATTTATGTATTTGGTTGCACAAATATTGGTTTCCATGTCTCCCTGAATGTATGTTTGAGCAGGAACCTTTTTTAGCAGGTCATTATAACTTTATTTGTTCTACATTACAATATTGTGTGATTTTCTGCCTATTTTTCTTGAATTGCTTGGTCTAAGTTCATTTTGCATCCATAGTGTGCACTTCATTCTTAACATTTCAGCTAACCAATCTTGTGCCAGATTAATATTAAGCCTTTGTAATGCTCCATTTATATATATTTTTTATCATTTCATGCCAAATTATCTTTTTAATTCAATTTGAATAAAAAATTCAAACATGCACAAAACTTTGGTTCTCATATTAATATTAAAGCCTTTGTAATGCTCCATTTATATGTATTTTTTATCATTTCATGTGAAATAATAAAAAATACATATAAATGGAGCATTACAAATGCTTTAATATTAATCTGAGAACTAAGGTTTTGTGCATGTTTGAATTTTTTATTTAAATTGAATTAAAAAGATAATTTGGCATGAAATGATAAAAAATATATATAAATGGAGCATTACAAAGGCTTAATATTAATATGAGAACCAAAATTTTGTGCATGTTGCATTATTTTTATTCAAATTGAATTAAAAAGAGAATATCACATGAAATGATAAAAATGCATATAAACGAAGCATTACAAATGAACTCACTTTTTCACCAAATAACATAGGGATGGAAATATTTTTATAAATTAGTATATCACATTATAACAATATTAGTGAATTTTTCTAGATTTTTAGAAATTATTTGAGGCATTATATATTGCTAAAATTTATAAAAGTTGACTTATTTGGAGAATTCTAATTAAATATTGGCGCAGGCTTTTTGGATCAAACTAATTAAAATGGGTTGCTGGTGATCTCTAGTTTGATCATGAAAACATTTAGAATTTTTGGACTATTTTTGTATTTTCAAAAAAAATCGTGAATTAAATAAAAAATATGCACTTTTATACACTTTTGCTTGCTAGCTTCTTCCGGGCGCCGGCGCATGCAGAGGCCGTATTCGGCAACTCAGTTGCCGAATACGGCACTGTTTACAGTGTTTTCGGCAACTGAGTTGCCGAATACGGTGAACAGTGCCGTATTCGGTAACTGAATTGTCGAAAATTGTGGGGTCGGGCTGTTTTCGGATTCTGAGTTACCGAAAGTCAGTTTTCGGCGTTTGAGGTTCCAAATACGGATGCTAAATTTGTAAATACGTCAATATGTTGTCTATTTTCTCAAATACGACGGTGTCTGTTGTCTAAAATCCCAAAATATCCCTTCAGTTGTACATTCAATTAGGCAGTAGCTAGACTCTAGGATCCATCCGTTGAGCTAACGCACGATGCCTTCATGTAGGGAGTTTAGTTGCTGCCGCATAGGGATTCAGTAATGCACGATCAGTGCTTGTAATATGTATACAAGAACACCTGCTAATGATCAATACGACAATACAACAATGTCAAGCACAATCTCTTCCTAGATGGTATCAATTGACCATTGCTACAGCTAAATTCGATCCTCTCCATGCTTCCGCCCATTCAATCCAAATGTCTTGCCCCGTCCTCAGCCTCTTCCACTAGCAGCAATCCGTACGTCCTAGACATACCACTCCTAGCCTCTTTCACCACCATTCAACTTGTGAACATACTAATACATGTTCCAATCACCCTCGATCTCTAAGAATCCAATTACTTTAGTGGAACACCTTCTTTGCTGTTGTTTTTCGCAAATTGGCCTCAAAGACCACATTGACGGCACTTTCGATGCTCATCTCAAATCCGATGATGTTGAATGGACACAAACCGATGTTTGCATTGTGTACTCGCTCTACACCGCCGTCTCTAAAGAGGTTCTTGACATCATTCTTCGTCCCGACAGCACTGCATATGGCGTCTGGTCCTCCATCTCTCGCCTCTTCCTCGACAACCATCTTCAGAGCACCGTCTATCTTCAACAGGAGTTCCACAGCCTCTTTCAGGGTGATATGTCCATCACTCAGTACTGCTACAAGCTGAAGACAATCTCCACAACGTTGGTGCTCTGGACACTGACTAGGCTCTTGTTTTGAATACTCTACGCAGCCTAAGCCTGGAATTTGGCAACATCATCTCCAATCTCACATTGTTGTCTCCACCGTCATCCTTTCTCAAGGTGTGAGCTCCAACAACACTAACCTTGAGCACAAGCGACAAAGGCAAAGGGAAGAAGAAAAATAACAACACCTCCACCAAAAGCTCCTATAGCACCAACCCTCCACCAACTGCGCCTTTGACTCAGTGCGTCATCCCCTGGACTGGTGTCATCCACGCCTGGTCCATGCCTCCCCAGCGCGCTCTTGGAGCCGGCATCCTCGGACCTCAGCCTAGCTTCACTCCTCCGAAGGCCATGCAAGCTTTTGCACCATCGGCAACAGGCTCTAACCCTCCACCGACCTGGGGCCCAATGCTCTACTCAGCTCTTCCAAACCTGCCAACTGATGCCTCGTCTGTTGGCGATGGTGACTAGTTTCTAGACACTGGTGCTACCTCACATATTACCCCTTCCACTGGTACTCTTTCATCCTATAGCCTTGATCATACTTCTTCCCATATCATGGTTGGAAATGTATCCACCATGCCAATCACACATACAGGACACACCTTTTTCCCTCTAATTCTCATCCTCTTCATCTCCAAAACATCCTGGTTTCTACAAATTTGATTAAAAACCTCAAAACCTCATTTCAGTTTTTGCCCTTACTCGTGATAATTCAGTTTCCATTGAATTTGATCCTTGTGGCTTCTCTATTAAGAATCTTCGCATAGGGACGACACTGCTCCTCAGTGACAACCTTGACTCACTCTATCCGCTCCACGTAGGCTCTTAACTACACCAAAATCGGTCTGCCTCCATGGAAATCTAGCATGCTTGGCTTGGCTACCTAGGGCAATAGCCGCTCTCAGCCATTCTTCATTCATTTGGTTACTCATGCACCAAATCAAATAACCACTTGTGCCATGCTTACCGCATGGGGAAAAACACTCGGCTTCCATTTCAATGTTCAAGTTTTGTGTCTGTTTATTTTTTTCAATTAGTGCATTGTGTTTGGACTTCGCACATACTGAGCAACACTGGCTTCCAATATTATTTGGTAATTCTTGGTGACTTGTCACATTTTTTCTGGACTTTCCCTCTGCATTGAAAGTCTGGCGTTCTTTCTCATTTGCGTGAATTTTTCGCATATGTTCATACTCAATTTTCCTTCCCTATTTAGTGCATACAAACTGCTAACGGACACGAGTTCAACAATGTCGCCACGCGCTCTTTATTCGCTACACACGTCACACTTCTGTGCCTCATCTGCCTGTACACATCTGGAAAAAATGGGCGTGCTGAACGGATTCTTCAGACCTTGAATGACGGAGTCCGCACCTCTGTTCCATCACGCTTCTGGCCAGATGCTCTAGCCACTTCCATCTTCCTCCTTAATCGTCAGCCATGTCGATCTGAAGAAACTCCACCTCATTGCAACTCTTGTTTGGGCACCCACCTAATTATCACAGTCTTCATGTCTTCGGATGCCTGTGCTACCCAAACACCACTTCCATCACAGCACACAAACTAGCACCATGCTCCCTACCTTGTTGTGTTTCTTTGCTATCCACGTAGCACAAAGGAGTACCATTGTTACTACATCATCACGAAATGTGCACTAACTTCTCGACACATCACGTTCGACGAGTCACTTTTTCCTTTCTCACAGGTGCAAGCTCCCTCTAAGTCCACTTCTTTTCACTCCTGACCACCAGATGCACCAGACATCATTCCTCTGCTTCTACGACCTGATCCTTTGTGTCCACATGATCTACCACCTACGCTTGCTACCCCAGGCATCCCAGTACAACACTCATCACCCTCGCCTGCGCCAGCACCTCAGGCTACTACAACATCGCCAACCAAAAATTCACCCCCGGTGTGCTTCGCCATGCCTCCCACCACTCCAGCTACACCTCTCCATCCCATGGTTACATGGGCATGCGCTGACATACGTATGCCAAATCCTCGTTATGCTCTCATGACCACATCGTCATCAACATCAGCTTCACCCTCCACTCTCCCAACCTTGGTACAAGCTGCACTGCGCAACCCAAACTGGTTGGACACCATGAAAGCTAAATATGATGCTCTCCTCCTCAAGAATACCTGGACTCTTGTTCCAGGATCGTGCAGCGCCCATGTCATCTCTAGGAACTAGATCTTTCGGCTAAATCTTAAGCCAAACGACACGCTAGACCGATATAAAGCAAGATAGGTCATGCGTGGGTTCAATCAATATCCTGGTGTCAGGACCCGTCCAAATTAAATTCGATTTAATCATTAGGATGCTCATTTAGTAAGATGAGAGCTATCCCACGTCTATCTCTCGACAAGCCACGTGTTAACCCACATATCACCACAACAATCGTAGCCACTAATGATTAAAGTGAATCTAATTCTGGCAGTCTCGGTATGTGTGTGTTGGTAACTCCCAGAAAAGCTATTACCCATGCATACCTTTACAACATGCATATCACAACATCGAGATTAGACAAGATTAAAAGGATTGCAAGTTGATACAAAAACAAAAGACAAGGTTTCAACCAGCATTCACATACATACACCGTAGTGGAAAATAGCTAAAGAAAACAAAACTGGTGGTGCCATTTGCCCACAAGGCAATCAACTGGGGTTAGAATAGTCGAAACCTAACTTCATCTGAAAAGAAAATAAGCAGCGTGAGTATGAATGTACTCACAAGATATAATCCATAATGGGTATATATAATAACCCAACTCTAAGGATTATGCATTTAAGTTATTAGCAAGGAGTAAGCTAAAAGGTTAAGTAAATTCATAAGCGTAAGCAATCTAGACACTTATGTGTGAGCATCTATACTTAACCACAAGTACCATTCTATCACATAATCACCACAAGACCATATGTACCTTGAATCATAATAAGCATATCTATAAATAGAACCATCTCAGCCATAACCCAACATGCCATACCACATCATCCCATATTCGTGACTCTACAACCGATGCGGATGGATAGAAGCATGCTCATGACCGAGAGTGTTGTAATTCGAATTGTTTTTACACCCTGCAGGGGTACAACTTTACCCAAACGACCAGGATCCATCCTCTTATCTCCCGAGATAACATTTCTCATACTTGAAACTAACCACTTGCACATGCCACTATGGCACCAGGGTTGCCACGAGCGTGTCCCAGACACCTCCAGCTCCCCGCTACCTTGCTTCTCCTTTATTTTTCTTACACGTCATAGGGCCGTAAGGCAAGCATCAGTATGACGTATGATTTTTAGCCCATTCATCTATTATCCGAATATATGGTTGTACGAGAAGTGCTAAAGCCAACGGCACCAACAGACGGTGCTTAAACGATGCAAGCGGTCTATGGAATCTGGGTTCTTCTCCCGAACTACACAGAGGAACTCCTCCGGTGCAGAATATACCCCTAGTACTGCGCATATCTCGCCTCATTCTCATATCTCATACAACCCACATCATTGTCATTGTATCTGTAAACAACAAGTAAGCCCTAAGGTCGCGAACAATGATTGCACCTTCGCTCAACTTCTATCGATGACCTATGCATTGTTAAGCATTTTGGATATCTTTCAAGTTAGACAACATCATATTGAACCCAGGTGACAAGGATATGGATTATTAGTAACTCAAGGCAGGAGAATTAATGCATCAACATAAGTTCTACCCACCAAAACCCGATAATGGACCCACTACTCATGCAAACATACATAAAGCATGATTTATCAAGTTATACAATATGAAATCAAAGTAGTAGGTTGAGTATGCTTAGATGCTTGGCTTGTTGCTTTGCTTCAATTCGATATCAAACCCAAAAACCTTGTCGTGAAAACCCGTTACTCTTTGACTCGTCAATCACTAAAAGGGGAAGAATGCAACACAATAAGCATGATGAAATGCTATAAAGGAATTTGTATGATGCATGATTACCAAAATGTTTGTAAAAGAATGCTCAAATGATTAGGCTAAAGGAAGTTTAAATGTCGGATATGACAACCTAAGGCTTCAAAATTCTATGAAGCTGGCGGTCAGATCGGCAACGTGGCAGTTAGACCGAGGAAGGGGATGACGGTCGGACCGGTGGGTTTTCTAAGTGGTCAGGCGGTCACACCGGTGGCTTGCAGAGAGATTTGGCGTCTAGCGGTCAAACCGAACCTTGGGGCGGTCAGACCGCGGGGCTCAACGGTTAGACCAGCCCAATGGCGATCTGACACCTGATTGTGGATCTTAACGTGAAGCTAATTGGCTAAGTTTCATCCCGGCGGTCAGACCAGCCAAGATGCCAGTCAAATCGTTGGGGCCTAGCGGAAGTCCCTTGGTGAGGCAACCAACGAAGGCTCCAGTGATGCCTTCGACTATGAAGGGTACAAAAATATTCTAGGAGACTGGTGGAGTGCTTCTAGGGTGGTTTGAACTATATTCACCGATCCAAACTCGGGAAGCTCCATGGACAAGCTCTAAGGTAGGGTTGAACTCGATCTACAGCTATGAAGAGCAGGGAAAACTTAAGGGAAACTCAGGGAAAGGGGTTGGGGAGCTCTACCTTGGCATGGAGAAGCTTTCTTGTGGAGGGGTCCACTTCGGGGAGGCTCCAATTTGGAGATCGGGCTCCAGGGTGGTTTGGAGCTTGAGGTGGATGTACATGCTTGGAATCCTCTCCGACGAAGGGGATGAAGGGGATGAGCTCGAGAAAATCCTCAGGAAGCTTGGGGAAGTCATCTCCATTGATCTTCGGACATCATGATAGTTGAGGTGGAGCTCTCGTCTCTCTCCTCCGGCTTGGGGCTCACTCCAGCGACGAAGAAGCTTGGGGACGAGCTCGGGGATGATGTAGGGGACTCGTGGACGACCTCCTCCTTCAATCTCCGACCTCCGGTGAGCTCAAGGTGGGGGGATCTCCTCTCTTCTACTGCTATCTCTCTCTCTTCTCTCTCGGTAGGGAAGAATGAATGGGGGTCGTTGAGCGGATAAGATTTTGGCGATTGCTTTATGTGATAGTTCTCAGCAGTGCCAGTCAGAATGTGAGCCTAGACTGTCAGGCCGCCTATGGACAGAGGCTAAATTGGCTCTGCTCCCCTCTTGTAGTCAGATCGACAGTGGCTCGGTTGAACCATCGACGAGATCTTTCCTGGTTTCTTCTTAAAGTTTTAGGTCTTCCTAATCTTCACTAAACCATTTTTTAAACATTTTTAAATCCTTGAGACACGATTTTAAGACATCATGATACTTAGGCATGCTCAAAGACTAGATTAGCATTTTTGGGACATGACACCCGGCCACAACTTCCACGATACCTTCGCGCCAGTGGTAAAATTGGACACAATTCTCATGGTCTTGCACATCTCTGCTTCGTGCTGATGGCATGTTCACCAGCTTGATGTGCCCAACGCCTTCTTGCATGGGACACTAACCGAGCAAGTGTACTGCCAATAGCCCGCTAGTTTCATCAATGTCGACCACCCCAACCACATCTTCTTGCTCACAAAATCACTCTATGATCTGAAGCAAGCACCACGGGGATGGTATCAATGCTTTGCCACGTTCCTCTCTAGGATTGGCTTCATCTCCACTCAGTTCGACTCCTCACTGTTTGTTCTTCTCCACGGCAATGACATGGCCTATCTGTTGGCCTATGTCAATGACATCGTTTTAACGACATCTTCAGAATGTCTACTGCAACAAGTCATTGACAATCTCCACTCCAAGTTCACGATGAAGGACCTTGGGCTGCTTCATTTCTTCCTTGGGATCCAAGTTCGTCACACCTCGTCAAGGTTCTTCCTCAACCAGGAGAATTATGCAATGGAGCTTTTGGACTGCACCGTAATGATGAATTGCAAAGTTGTTGTTACGCCCTGCGGCACCAAGCCTAAGATGTCTTCCTCAACCAACACACTAGCAACACACGTGTTGTTCTACAGAAGAATTGTCGGCGCTCTTCAATATCTCACCTTAACAC
The DNA here is from genome assembly GCF_958298935.1 of Phragmites australis. Taxonomy (NCBI): domain Eukaryota; kingdom Viridiplantae; phylum Streptophyta; class Magnoliopsida; order Poales; family Poaceae; genus Phragmites; species Phragmites australis. Next base: position 28,694,937 of record NC_084921.1, on the reverse strand, counting down.
TGCCTGATCTCACCTATATCATCAATCAAGGCTGCCTACACATACATGCTCTGTGTGATGTGTATTGGCCGCTCGTCAAGCGGATCCTATGCTATGTCTGGGGCATGGTTCAATGTGGCCTGACCATCATCGGATCTACTCACTCTAACCATCACATATTCAAACGTTGATTGGGTTGGGTGCCAAAAACATGTCGCCCACATCCAGATATTGCGTTTTCCTCGACAACTCTTTAGTGTCTTGGTCCAACAAACGTTAGCCAACTGTCTCCTGCTCTAGCGCTGAGGACGAGTACCGCACCATCGCCAACACAGTGTCTAAGTGTTTTTGGCTTCGCCAACTCCATTTGAGCTCCATAGATTCATCTGTACAATAACGTCCCACTAAATGGATTCTGTAGTAATGACTGTTATTTACTATGACAACATCTCGGTCGTCTACCTCACCACCAATCCGGTTCACCATTGTCATACAAAGCATATCGAGTTGGATGTTCATTTTGTTTGTGAGAAGGTCGCACTAGGGGAACTTCGTGTGTACATTCCTACTACACGTCAATTCACGGACATAATGACCAAAGGGCTCCTGTCCTCGCTCTTTGATGAGTTCTGCTCCAATCTTTGCATCTCCAATGGTGACGCTACGATTGCGGGGGCGTTGAGGCACAGCTTTTGTTGTACGTTCAGTTAGGCAGTAGCTAGACTCTAGGTTTGCATGTAGGGGGTTTAGTTGCTGCCGCATAGTGGTTCAATTATGCACGATCAGTGCTTGTAATCTGTATATAAGAACACCTACTGATGATCAATACAACAGTGTTAAGAACAATCTCTTCCTACAGCAACTAATAGGTCCCTTGATTAATGGAATTCATTTAACTATACCACGACAATGTGCAAACCCAATGAAGGGAACAACCTAGTGACCGGGTTGATGGAATTAAATATGTCGGGGTACCACTCCAACCATGATGCTTTGAATTTACGCTTATCGTTGTAATTCAAAATGACATCAAACTAGAGTGCTTATATATCATCGGATGTTTACAACTTTGGTTCAGTATTCATATATAAGAATATATAGATTTGCTGATCTATAACATATATTAAAGGACTAAGAATTCACGGTCTCTTATGGGTCTGATTCCTGTAGCAACTGTAGCAGTAGGTCCTGCTCATACATATGTATAGATATATGTATACATATATTTACACATGTAATATTATATTCATTTCTGAAAAAAATCAGAAAAATATTGAATGGAATATTAGTGAAATATCTAAAATGCAAAGAAAAATATCTAAAACTCAAAAAAAATATGAAATCAATTTTATTAGGTTCGTATTATTGTAATCTATATATTAAAATTATATGCATGTATGGAAATACTACTATTTTCCCTATATTTAAGTGAATTTATTAAATATTGATAAATTCATAAATAAATATTGAGAAGTTTAAAATTAGTGAACCTAATTTTTAAATCTTTTTTTATCGTGCTTGTAAATAAAAAAGGTGCGGTGAAGACACGCCAATCAGCCTAGTATTTGATATGAACCCAGGGATGCATAATGTATTGATTGATTCGTGATAAGAATTATCCTTAGTTGACTCAAATAATTTTTTTTGAGATTCTCTACATATATCTGGCTCTCCAGGTGACCCATTTTCCTTGGACGTGTTGACAGCTCCTCGGATTCTGTGTTTGGATGGAACACCGACGTTATTCGGAGTGATGAATAGTGGGCACCCATACTCACTTTCGCTGAAGACGACCGATGCTGCCATCCGGTGTGGAAGATGCTTTGCTAACCACCATGCATGGTCAACTATATTATATGCTTAGATAATAACTAGTGTTGTGTACATAATCATGTATGCTGCCAGAGACCATGCTCATCTGGCTTGTAAATATTTGTGCGCGAATCTCATTTTTATTTTGAATAATGTTGCCTGTTCCACAGAATGATGACTAGACATTTAATGCAGTATCCAGTATGGTTCACTGTGGTCTGTGGATGAGACTTCGGGTTTTAACTGTCATCTAGTTTGTTATAAAAGTACTTCTGATTATTATATAATTTATAATTTTGACCATTGTTTTTTTAAATTATTTTTAATTAAAATTATATATTTAATGTATAATTAGAAAAAACTCAATACTATATGTATAACCCATTTATACAACTCCTTTAAATCCAGAAGATCCAAGGACTCAAATCACTTTAGATGCTGACTCGGTTATGAATCAAACTACACAAAACCCCTGGTTGCAACAAAGTTGTACTTGAAACAGTTCCCTTAGGAGTAATTGTTATCTTGTGAGGATTCTTTTTTCCCTTTTTCTTTTTCTTTTCATCACAAAAATGATAGAGTTCTTTCTCTTCTATTTTTTCCTAGGCAAAAATATGGAAGTGTTTTTTTCTTTCTTGGGGTTCCTTCGTAGGATTATTCATCAGCTTAGACTCAAACGCAAAAGGAGCAACTAGAGTGGGTATGATATATATTGCATCTGTCTCGTGAATGTAACTAAATTTTGACCTCACAGTTGCTGAGTCACTATAACAGCTAATTGCACTCTTTTGTAACCAAAGTTGATTAGTTCTAATCAAACAACAAACAAAGTACTCGTTGCGTTCGTAAACTTTTTCGTTATGGCTCAGCTTCAGTTCTAAATGGAGGCTCACCAGTCGCCTCGCACATAGAGGTCTAAATCCTCACCTGACTCGTTGGGTCTTCATCCGTCCTGCTCCGGTTAGAGAAAGATGGGATGGGATACCGATTAGGATAAGGCAAGACGGGACGAGGCACTGGTCGGGATAGGGCGAGAACGGGTCAAGGTCCGTCCCACCCTGAAATATATGTTATATGCATGCTTAGTGAGTTTATTAAGAATTTTATTATCTTTTTTAATGAAATTTTTAGTAAACTAATACACATATATAATTATTGTCAATATTATATGTATAACCAATTCGTACAACTCCTTTACATCCAGAAGATCTAAGGACTCAAATCACTTTAGATGCTGGCTCGGCTATGAATCAAACTACACAAAACCCCTGGTTGCAACAAAGTTGTACTTGAAGCATTTCCCTTAGGAGTAATTTTTATCTTGTGAGGATTTTTTTCCTTTTCCTTTTTCTTTTCATCGCAAAAATGATAGAGTTCTGTGTTCCTTCCTCTTCTATTTTTCCTAGGCAAAAATGTGAAAGTGTTTTTTTCTTTCTTGGGGGTTCCTTCGTAGGATTCATCAGCTTAGACTCAAACGCAAAAGGAGCAACTAGAGTGGGTATGATATATATTGCATCTATGTCTCGTGAATGTAACTAAATTTTGACCTCGCAGTTGCTGAGTCACTATAACAGCTAATTGCACTCTTTTGTAACCAAAGTTGATTAGTTCTAATCAAACAACAAACAAAGTACTCGTTGCGCTCGTAGCTTTTTCGTTATGGCTCAGCTTCAGTTCTAAATGGAGGCTCACCAGTCGCCTCGCAGATAGAGGTCTAAATCCTCATCCAATCCATCGGGTCTCTATCTGTACTGCTCTGGTTGGAGTAAGATAGGGTGAGACATCGGTTAAGGCAGAGCAAGACGGGCTAAGGCACTGATCGGGACGGGATGAGGGCGGGTCAAGGTCCGTCTCGCCCTAGAGTATATGTTATATACACACTTAGTGAGTTTATTAAGAATTTATTATTTTTTAATAAAATTTTTAGTAAACTAATACACATATATAACTATTGTCATGTTATGTTAGGTCTTGTGAATTTTAATATGGTTTTTTATTGGTTTATATGTTGTGATAGCTATTACCTCATAAAATTTGATCTAGAGTTTTTAACGACTTTAATCAGGACGGGGTGGGTCGGGTCAAAGTCCGGGCTCCACGGGTCAGAGCAGGGCAAAAAAAAATTATCCGACCTTATCTCAGGGTGGAGCGGAAGACATGTGGGTGGGGGCGGATGAAGGAAAAACCCATCCCCGCTATACTCCATCTAGATCTCTACTCGCAGGAAAAAGGTACCCCATGTAATCGTTGTAATCCAACATGGCACTCCGATAGGCCCAGTGATATCCTACATCCAGAAAGCAGAGAGCTATACACTTGTGAGTATATATAGGCACACAAACTAATGTCATAGGTATAGTAGAATGCTATGAAATGAGATTATCTTCAACAGATACTTAAAAACTCGTCCTATATAATATTATTACAGCATTATCTAGCACTATTACAATACTCTCTATTTTTTTATCTCCAGCAGCTACTTTATTTTCTAGTTTCTATTACGCTCCTCCTCCCTTCAGACTCATGTAAACAGTGATGAGGATTAGATAGAGTCTTCCAAATTTGGAGTATGCAGCCCCGTGTGGCAATACTGTAGCAATTGATACCGATGCTGCTAGAGTCGATTTACAGGAGGCTTGGATCGGCATTTGCACTGTGGCGGAGGGGAATAGTGCACTGTACCAGTGGATCGGATGCTGCTGGAGTCGGCCTTAGAGTTTGTATTTAAAAGCATGTAGCTAAGGCGGTATTAAATGTACTACCTCTAATCTAAAATAAGTATTGAATTATGTGTAGTCAAATTTTTCAAATTTTGACTATAAATTATGTTTTTTATTGAGTTTGGATCATTTATAATGGCACATGTAAAATTGCCTCAAAAAATATTTTCATAATAATATATTCTTGTTATACTTTATCAATATATTATAATAAAATACAGTAGTCAAAGTTATATTTTAAGACCATATTGATATTTAAAACGTCATTTTTTTAATACTATTTCAGCGACACCAAAAAGCCGTGAATATACCATTCCAACAACATGGAAAGGTCAATTCCTCTACATTCGCTCCCTCGCAGAGTAGGTTCTGATGCCTATCTCCTGTTAGGCTACTTCGTCGAAGTTGGACAGAGTTCATCGTGTGGCGAATGGCGATGCATGTCGATGAAAACTGTGGTCCCCCTTCTCCCGTCTGTGGATGAGCATCCCCTTCTCCTTTCTGGCATCAAAAACCCCGTAAAAAAGCACACAGATGAAAAAGACCCCCAAGGCCACAGACACTTGTCCCTTCTTGCTTCCAATCTTCTGCTCTCTCTTCTCCCAGTTTGATTTCCCTTTCAATTCAAGAAACCGCCATGGCCGCGCACCTACACTCCGAGCTCCTTCGCCGGCCCTGACGCCAAGAAGCGGCAGCAGCTGCTCGGAATCCGGGATCTTTCCTCCCCTTTGATTTGGCTGCGGGTTCTTGGGCGTGGAGAGGATGACGAGGGGAGGTGGAGGGAAGGCGGAAGAGCAGGGGAAGGTGATGGGGCCGCTGTTCCCGCGGCTCCACGTCAGCGACGCCGGCAAGGGCGGCGGGCTGCGGGCGCCGCCCAGGAACAAGATGGCGCTATACGAGCAGTTCACCGTGCCGTCCAACCGCTTCAGCTCCTCCGCCTCGACACGCGCCGGCAGGGGCAGCCTCGTGCCCTCGACGTCGGCGAGCCAGGTGAGCCGTGCACTCTGTGCCTTATAGCAGTCCCCAGTTTGTGCCTGACGAAACCGAGGAATGCAGAATTGAGGCGCCAGCAACGTCCTCCCCACCTCCCCCCCCCCCCTGTCACTGTGTTGTTTGCCTGTTTGCCGCTGAGTTGAGCTCATGGCAACTTGGGCAACTTGTGTATAGTTGCATAGATAGTAGTAAGATGGTATGGTATGCTAAGGAGCTAGACCACATTGAGACCATTAAAGGTAACAGAACGAATCGAAACAACTGCTGGCGCTCGGCAATGGCATCTTAAATATTGCTGCACTTCAGAAAAATTAGTGATTCAGTTGTGTGTCCAGGGGGAAATTCCCAGAGAAGTAGCTCTGGTGCTGTCAACTTTCCTAATTTAGGTGGTCTTATCGAAGGCGATACTGTCATTGGTGTCGCTTCCTAATCTCCGTCGCAAGAATCGTTTTCGAGATAGAGTTCTATGTGGGGCTGAAATCTTGAGCTGGCCTCTTGTATTACGTTATAGTTTAGGCTCCATATTTTGCTGCTTGGCCAGTAGTTCTTTCAGAAAATATGAAATGAATGACTGAATGCAGCCTACGAACTTTTCTGTGAGCGCATCTGCTCAATCTGCAAACCCACGGTGTGTATGTAGAGGGTGATCTGTCTGTCCACAATGAATTCCCTTGGGGTACCATTTGCAACCAAGATTATGGATCGAGGACACACTCATTTGATCTCTGTTTCCAGTGCCTCGCCATTCTAGCTCTTTTGTGAATTCTATGAGACAACTTGCTTGGGAAGGTTCACTTTTTTTTCTTCCTTTTTGATGGGTGCTAGGAAGCTTTGCTGAGATGTGTTCTTTATAGTACATAAAGGGAAAGATCCAGGAGCAAATGGAAATAATCAACAGTCAGTGGAAATAGCTTCTAGTGTTTAATGTAATTCTTTTGTCAGGTTCATTTGTTATTATCATCAATACAACGACAGGTATGCTGTAAGGATCTTTGCTTGACAATTCCATTTTCTTACAAGTTTATCGGACAAGAAAATATTGTGGAGAGCAAACATGTGTCAACTACCCACAAGACATCAATTACTTTGCAATATGGAGGTAGTAAACTAGTAATAGGCAAGAACTAATGGCAAAACTCCAATCCATAGATATTAGATTCCCATAGGAAAAAAGATAGCAGGAGATGCTTGTGCTTTGTCTCTGTCCATATTCTCCCCTTTTTTGGGCTAGAGCAGTGACAAATGAAAGAGTTGAGATTCTGACCATTAGGTACTCCATTTCTCACCTCTAAATCCAGTTTGAAATGAAAGTTCGTGGATACTTTAAAGATCTACCAGTTTGCATGGAGGGATCCTCACTGGGTGTGCCTTGGCAAACTTAGATAGGAACTTGGTATTCCAGTAATAATTTTTCATTAAATCTTGTGAAGTACTGACGGAAACTTTCTGCATCCAGGTTTATGGGTATGACAGGCCTCTGTTCCAGGCCTTTGATGCGCCTTCAAATGAACCTGCTCGTTCATCTGAAAAGATAAAAGGAAACTCTATTAACGGGCAGTCTAATAGTACAAGGAGAGAATCTGGAAGGCTATCCTCACAGACCAAGATCAATGACGTTTATGCTGCAAGATCAATTGCTGAGTGCACCTCACAGCATAGAGTGGGCAGCATCATCAAGAATTCTTCTGGGAAGAAAATGGCCAATGATGACGAATTTATGGTTCCTTCAATCTGTTCTCCCAGTTTTCCTCAACATTCTATTCAAGGGCATGCAGGGGTTCAAGAGCAATTGAAACCCCTATGTGCTACAAATCCACACAAAAATCCTGCAATGTCCAAATCATCTGCAAAATGTGACAACGCTGTGAGCAGGCACTTGGAGGGAGTCAATGTTTCTGATATGAGATCACTGAGCTCTCCAAAAGTTAATGAGAAAGAACCAGTGCAAGTAGCGAAAAGTGTGCAAGTTGAAGAAAAGAATTTATCAATTCAGGCACCCAAAGATAAGTGTAGCAACAAAGATGCTAAAGTATGTTCAAAGAGGGATAAGGCGAGTGATACAAATAGTTCTGATAACCTACATCTTGTAAATAGTAGGCGTCAACGTACAAGCATGAATGGAAGTTCCATGAAAACACAGAACCCTACAGCAACTAAAAATACAGTTTCCTGTAAACCATGTACTGATTTCAATGACTGTAACCGGAATTCTAATTTACTGGAAGGAAGTTTAAGGGAAGCTGGCGCAAAGAGAAAACGGTCACTAAGACATCATGATGTAGGGCAAAATGATGATTTATCGGACTCAGTGGAATGTATACCTGGGTGGGAGATTTCTCCAGATGAAATTGTTGGTGCTATTGGTCCTAAGCATTTCTGGAAGGCAAGAAAAACTATCCAGAAGTAAGTATACAATGCTTGAGTAATTGTTTTGTATTAAGTATTTGTAGTGTTCATAAGAAAAATACTATGTTCTGTTTCACTTTATTTATTTTTATATGCTCTTAGTTTTCGTTTGATTGTTATATGAGAAGTAAACATGAAGATAATATTTCTCTTTGTTACCCATCTCGGTTGTAGAACTTATAAATAAAGTTAAAAAAGTATTATGAATCTTTGAATGCCGTCACTTTTCTTTTTCTTTCAAGTAGAAACGCATAGTTTCATCAAAAGAAATAGTATGTGTTCTTGTTAGAATGATATTGTGAATATTGCTTTCTGAATTGCTGTATATTGTTCTTTCTTGTTGTTTTACATTTAGTTTTGTTTAAACTCTACAGTCAGCAGAGGGTTTTTGCTGTCCAAGTATTCGAGCTGCATAAGTTGATAAAAGTGAGTCTGCGGAAAATAAATAAAGCTTTCTTCCTTCTCTCATTTGTTAGTAGGTTAGCTTGTGGATACCATCTTGCACAAACTGTAATTACAACCCATGCTTGTAATTGACTTCCAAGCAGGTGCAGAAGCTAATTGCAGCATCTCCACATCTGCTTATTGAAGGTGATCCTTGCCTTGGCAATGTCTTAGCGGGAAAGAAGAACAAGCTGCCTAAAGGAAATCTGAAAGCGCAAACCTTGTCAATCGCAAACAAGGATGATATTCAGCCAACACTAGAGCAACCAGAATTATCAAAAGAAAACACTGAAGGAAACTTGCCGTCCCCTTCTCGTGATGATGTGCTTGGCGGCAACCATCATGATCAAGCAGCAATGAATGAAGCTTTTTCTAGCAACCCTCCAGCTATGCCTGCTGCTCCTGACAACAAACAGAATAACTGGTGCATGAATCCACCACAAAACCAGTGGCTTGTCCCAGTTATGTCTCCTTCTGAAGGTCTTGTCTATAAGCCTTATACTGGGCCGTGCCCTCCAGTTGGAAGTTTGTTGACGCCATTTTATCCCAACTGTACTCCTCTAAGCCTCCCTTCTACAGCATATGGTTTTCCTATGCCTCACCAGCCACAACATATGGCCCCTCCTGGTGCTTCTGCCATGCCTATGAACTACAACTACTTCCCGCCTTTCAGTTTGCCAGTGATGAACCCAGTGGCACCAGCATCTACAGTTGAGCAAGGGAGCGATGCTGCTGCCTCACAGCCTAATGGGCACGTAGAACAACAGTCGCGGATCTCATGTAACATGTCGCACCCAAGTGGCATTTGGAGATTTCATGCATCAAGGGACAGTGAGCCGCAAGTCAGCAGCACCAGCAGCCCTTTTGACAGGCTTCAAGGTGATGGTAGTGGCCCAGTGTCATTCTTTCCTGCTGCTTCAGTTCAGAATGCCAAGCCTCAGCCCTCATCTGGAATCCAGGACAAGCAAAGCCATGTGATCAGGGTTGTTCCGCATAACGCACAGACTGCTTCAAAGTCAGCAGCATGGATTTTCCGGTCAATACAGATGGAGAGGCAGCAAAACGGCTCGTAGCTGGTAATTATATGTCAAAGGTTCCATATGATGACAGTGTGAATGTAGTTTCGAGCTCATCTATATTGTGGCGACTCCTATATCCTGACCAGTGATTGTACCTACTTGATCATCCTACATTGGAAGATACAATCTTGTATCCAGTGCAGATTTGTAACGCAGGGTCTGCAAAGTGATGGCCCTGTAGCTATGAGCCTGCTATGATTATGTAGTGACCGGAACTAGGTATATATATATATAGCATACTTTACCATTGTGTTCATCAGCTGTGTTTCTGTACCTTGCAATAGACAATGAGTGGTACCGTAGGAAGAAGCAGCCAGAAATGTCTGGTGCTGGTATGTGGGGGAGGTGGATTGTGTGTATACTGGTAGTATAGGCTGCTGTACAATTCACAGGGTCAATCTATGTTGCACATTAACTGTGTCAAAGCTGTAAGACATGATGCTGGCGAATGAAGCAGATTACAGAGGCTATTATGCGGGAAATAATTTTTTGCCTGTTTTCTGTTCAGAACTTTGGTTGTGGAGTGAACAAAGAGATCTGGGTTGTTATTTATCCATGACTAGTTCTTTGTTTCCTACTCTCTTTGTTTTTCCTGGTAGTTATTTCCTTTTGATTGAACAAAGATTTTGGTAGATTACGTATCTGATCTGATTGGGAAGTAATGCAGCAATTTCAGTGTAGAAATATTTGCATTGAACATGATCGTAGCCACGCTGAAGTGAATGAGACGCAACCTTCGGCGCCGTTTCTGCTATAAAAGTAAAGCCCACTCCGATCCTCCCCTAACCACTTCCCATTCACCAAGCCCTCTCCAACAGCGACGACTTCACCAACACCTGGCTCCGCGAGGTCGCGTCCCTTGCCCGCGGCCACCGCCTCCGCGCGCCCCTCGTCGCGCTGCGCGGCCGCGACCCAGCCGCCACGGACTGCTGGAGGAGCGCCGCGCCGGGCTTCAGCGCGTCCGACCACGACAACCCGATCCGCTGCGTCGCGCTCTGCCTCGGCGGCTCCCACGTCCTCGTCTACCGGCCCGACGAGTTCGGCCCGTGCCACCGCGGGCCGCCGGCTCCACTTCGTCGAGGACGACAACAACATGAACCAGCTCCGCGCGTTCCAGGACGACAAGCGCATCACCGTCGGTGGCCTGCTTCGGCGCGCGGGACGCCGCGGGGAAGCTGTCGGAGGAGTGGGGGTTGCACGTGGCGCGGCCGGCGGAGCTGACGTATCTGTTCGCGCGCGCGTACGGGGAGAAGGTGGCCAGGCTGGCGGATGCGGAGGAGACGCCGAGGATCATGCCCCACAAGTACAGGATGGGGAGGGCACCGCTTTTCGCGCGGACGAAGGCGAGGGCAGGACAGAGGTGGAAGAGAGTCCGATGCAGTCAGGGGAGGCGTCTAGAGGGATTCTGCAGTTAGTATCTCCGGCGTATACTTAAAAATTTATTATCTATAATATTATTATAATATTTTTTAATATTATTATAATATTTCTTATTTTTTCTATCTTCAGCAGTTACCTATTTTCTATCTTATAATACTTTCTTTCTCCTCTCAAATCCACGGATATACTTTATAAACGGTGATAGAGTTGAGAGAAAAAATCGATAAGTTTGTCGTTCCTATCCCATATATTTGTCAGGCTCGTATTACTGTTGCAGCTAAAAAAGATTTCACTGGAGTGCTTTCCGGGCGCACGGAAGCCTCCCGCATCACTGTGTGTCTACTGTAGCACTTGAATAACGACTCCGTTGGAGTTGGCCTTAGGCTCTGGTATCGTTGAGTTCTGCTACTTCATTTAATTAGCTCTGTAGTTAGCCGATGATTCTGCAAGTACTTATCAAATGCCGTGTTCTTGCGAGCTGTGATGATATCTTGATAATCGAAAGTGGATTTTTTTTTCTTTTTTGCCTTTTTCAAAAAAAAAATTTACAAATGAGGAAAAGATGTCTAAAAATGGACTTTTACATAGGGTTATAAGTAGTGGCGCCGTAGATTCATTTCATGGTGTCATAAACATTGACGCCGTGCTCTGCCACTCCAGATACGTGCTGGAAGTGTTTGGATGATGTAACCTAGTATGGCATCAAAGAACTTATCATCGTATGTTAAAGGAACAACGCCAGATAAATTGGCATTGTACTATAGATCTTAGAGTAGGGTTGTATCTTTCCCTACGTTCCTCACTTCGCTTCGTCTCACCTATCAACACCTGTCGCCCCCACCATCGCGCTACCACCTCGTCGTCGGTAGCACCGACGTGTCATTGCCGCCGCCTCGCCTGATGCAGTCAGGGGAGGCGTGCAGAGGGATTCTACACTTAGGTTCTTGGTATCGTTGAGTTCTGCTGCTTCGTTTAATTAGCTCTGCCAATAGCTGAATCATGTTCTTACGAGCTATGATGATATCTTGATCATCAAAAGTGGATTTCTTTTGCCCTTTTTGAAAACAGTTTTTATGAATGAACCACTACATGTGGTGTCATGCTCTGCAACGTGATATGCGCTGTGATTCCTTGAATGACGTGACATATTACGACGCCAAAGAACTTCTCGTATGTTAAAGGAACAGCGTCATATAAATTGGCGTCATGCTACGAGAATACATAACCGGGCTCGCTTCTGTAACCTCTACCCTCTCCCCTCACTTTCCTCACCCGACTGTGAACCTCTCTTCTGCGCTAGTACCGCCTCCCTCTCCTCCCTCTCCTCCCCTCCCTAAAGTCTATCAAATCTGAAGGGATTGAAACTTTTAAAAAAAAAAAAAGGATTGGCAAGGTAATCCCCCTTCCATCCACCAATTATTTGTAATACAAACTCTCTTTGTGGTGAGATTAGGAAGTACCCTTAGAATCTAGGGTTTTTTGCAATGTTTGGTGGTAGGTCATTTTTTGGATTAGCAATGTGAGTTATGGTAAATTATATATGTAGTTTTAAGGTAGTGCTGATGGCAATTTTTTAGTGTTTAACCCACCAAAAATGACAGAGGAGGAGGAGGAGGAAGCTAGTGCTAGGCGTGTGAGTAACCCCCCCCCCTTTGTGCCATTGTGGAGGAGGAAACTAGTGCTAGGCATGTGAGTAACCCCCCTTTGTGCCATTGTGATGTCCGTGCACAGCTACAACGTTCGTCTGCGGGTTTGACATATACTCCTTTCTTCTGTTGCTCGAGACAGGACCATGTAAGTTGTGAAACATGTGAATCATAATGACGATTTTGTACTGTTTGTATGCCAATTGGTCGGCTAGTTGCAACTTCGAAGAGTTCATATATGGCTCGAAGTCGTATTGACCGGAGGAGGAAGAAGTGGCAGAATACATGTTATCGGTGACATGGGAACCAGGGGTCCCCGAGTCCCGAGGCCAGAACCGCAGAATGCCATGTGGTGCCATCCCTCGGAGACCATCTCCCCGATGACCCGAGAAGAGGCAGTTCCTGGAGGGGTGCTCGGGGCCATGAACAGTGGTCCCTGAGTACCCAGAGTTTCCTGACGACCCGAGAAGAGGCAGTTCCGGGAGGAGTGCTTAGGGCCATGAACAGTGGTCCTTGAGTACCCGTAGTTCCCCGAGGACCCGAGAAGAGCCAGTTCCGGGAGGGGTGCTCGGGGCCATGAACAGTGGTCCCCAAGTACCTGCAGTTCCCCGAGGACCCGAGAAGAGACATAGCCGGGAGGGGGCGCTCGGGGCTATGAACAGTAGTCCCCGAGCACCCAGAGTTCCCCGAGGACCTAAGAAGCCCCTTACCGGTGGACCCTACAAGGGCTCAGCGGTGAGGTGTCAATTGGTGAGAGGCCCGATACTATATTTAAGAGGGAGCATAGCCTGTCACTTCCAACCACTCCCCCCACGCCTGTCATACTGAGTACGTCAGTCCCTACCACCTCTTGGCAGCAAGGCGTGGGGACATTTAATGCGACGGGTCCCATCGCATGTCACCCTGCGGGGCCCATAAGGGAAACGGCTTGGAGATGTCGTCACTGGGCTCGAGGCGTATCACCTGCCCCCTGCTGTGTCAGACCTGCTCTAACCGAGCAGGCATGTGGGGCTGTTCGGCGGCTGCCCGGTGGGCCCCCCTGCACCTGCTAAAGTTGGGCGTAATGAGCGACAAGACCTGCTGAAGGCGCATTTTCAACCCCCTATAACATCAAACTGTAGCCCCATGATAGTTGTTTTTCATTTATAGCTCATGGGAACTCGTGCCCCCTTTTCTAGGCACGCTGAGCCTCCCCCGATAGGATAAAAAGGGGGGTGCACTCCGGAGAAGAACAAGTCTAACAGGTCTTAGAGGTCTGAAGCTCGACGAACAAGTCTTAGAGACTTTGAAGAGAAGCCAAGCTAAGCAGAGGTTCACCAAGCTCGAAGCAAGACCAAAGCTCTAGACTTAGACAAAAAACCTTGTAACACAAGAGATCCAGAGAAAGGCATTCCAAGAGCATTAATAGCATATCATCCACACAGGAGTAGGGTATTACGCTCCATGTGGCCCGAATCTGTCTAAAATCCCTTGAGCATTTACTCTCACTAGCCGACGATCATCCGTCCCGCCTAGATCTCACATATTTGCATTAAATCCACGTACGAGGTAGATCCAGAATCAGCCCCCCGACCGAATCTCAAAGGGGGTCCCTCAGGATCCCCGCTTGCGGTGTTCACCCACCGACACATGTCATATGACAAGATGCAATGCGACGAGAACCTACCAATAAAGCATCAGTGTGGGATCCCGGCTCAGAAGGATGTAGTGTCATCTGAGCTCAGACATGGATACTTTTGTGGTAACATGGTCAGCGATGACTGGGTGAGTAACCAAATTATGGAAGCATTTGTGTTGGTTATTTGAAAGTCTAACTTGTAGAAACTATGTTGCAGGAGACACGAAGGTGCAATTGGGAGACTTTTGAAGGCCGACATGAACTGTTGGAGCGTATACATGGGCTCAAAATTTAGCCAAGAAGAGGAGAGTTCAAAATATTAAAAACGAGATGAGGAGTAGGTATAATGTGCTATATCCTTCGTGGGATGTTCTAAGCCAAATTATTAGTGAGAAGAAATTAGGTATGGAGGAGGCGTTGTTGTGGTGGAGGAAGAATCATGACAAGTACCCACCATCGTGTAAAGGGAATGAGTAACGGGGGATGGAAAGAGAAGGCCAAAAACTGAAGTTCAAGTCACACAAGGAGGCTATGGATTGGTATGATAAGAGACACAAAGATCAAGAGGAGGCGGCTAAAGAGGTCCAACTGGAGACGATGAAAGGACTTGTTGCAAATCAGCCCATAGTTGTACCCGATGATGGTGATGATGAGTTGGCGACAAGGATTAGCATGTACATGCTATTAGATTAAACTTCTGATCAAATATGATGTGTTAAGTCTTATGTCACGCTTGATGTGTTATTTCAATTCATGTGACTTAATACTATAACTTGATGTGAAACAAGTTTGTATTATCCTTGAACCCTTTATTTGTGGTCAAATGCCATGATGAGAACTATGAATTGATCTTCATGAAACATTGTTAACTGTCACTACTTTGAAAGAATTATAGTCTGAATAAAAAAAGGTTGTGCGGTGAATGAAATGAAATACATGTGGGATGGCACTATAGCTGGCCAATGGCCTGCAAATGGCACATAATGTGTTATTTACCTTAGTACTGCTCTAAAGTAAAATATTTAAAACTCACTTCCCAGAAGAGCTCAGCCTCAGCCTGGGACCATGGCGCCTTCACCTGTGACGTTGTTCTTATTTAATACATCGCTATTGTTCTCTTTGGTGCAGAAGGTTGGGTCACTGGGGAAGGTGCACAACGCCATTATCTGTGGCATCCTATTTCAGTTACTCAGCGCCATGGGACTTTAGTAGGCATGATGCCTCGGGTCCCGTATTCCCAGAAGGTTTGGGCTAGGTACGGTGCCATAACTAATGACGTTGTAGAATAAGAACTCAGCGCAACACATTATGGCGCCATTGGGTGTTTTCAAGAGGCCAACTTTGATCTCCAATTTACTTTCCTTCCCACTGCGCATAATAAACAATCAAGGCTCAAACATCAAATATGATCACAGATAAAAAAAAATAAGAGGAGGCAACCAAGTAATATTATATAGCATCCATATTACATATTGGTGCAAAATATTACATAAATGTGTCGAGTCCTAAATAGTGTCCAAATATTACATAGCATCCATATTACACATAAGTTCGAAATATCACATAAATGCGTTGATTCCTAAATAGCATCCAAATATTATAACGAAGCGGTCACTGCCTCGGCCTCTTCACAATTTGATAGGACGGCATGAGATGCTTCTTCTTCCAGTGGATTGATGGCCTAGAGATGTATGACCTGATAATCTGTCTATTCCTGTATTGGTATCATCACATAACTCTGTACTGTCAATTCAAGTGTTGGTTGCCACCTCTACCTAAACCACCAAAAATGACGAAGGAGGAGAAGGAGGAAGCTAGTGCTAGGTGTGTGAGTAACCCCCTTTGTGCCATTGTGGTGTTCGTGCACAACTGCAGCGTTCGCTTGCGGGTTTGACATATACTCCTTCTTCCGTTGCTTGAGACAGGACCATGTAAGTTGTGAAACATGTGAATCATAATGATGATTTTGTACTATTTGTATGCTAATTTGGACATGATTGTAGGATGGTTGGGCTATTTGCAGCTTCGAAGAGTTCATATATGGTTCGAAGTCGTATTGACCAGAGGACGAAGAAGTGGCAGAATACATGTCATATGACAAGATGCAATGCGATGAGAACCCACCGATAAAGTGTTAGTGTGGGATCCCAGCTCTAAAGGACATAGTGCCATCTGAGCTCGAACATGGATATTTTTGTGGTAACATGGTCGACGATGATAGGGTGAGTAACTGAATTGTGGAAGCATTTGTGTTGGCTATTTGGAAGTCTAACTTGTAGAAATTATGTTGTAGAAGACACGGAGGTGCAATTGGGAGACTTTTGAAGGCTGACGTGAACTGTTGGAGCGTATACGTGAGCTCAAAATTTAGCCAAGAAGAGGAGAATTCAAAATATTAAGAACGAGATGAGGAGTAGGTATAATGTGCCATATCCATCGTGGGATGTTTTGAGTCAGATTATTAGTGAGAAGAAATTAGGTATGGAGGGGGCGCTGTTGTGGTGGAGGAAGAATAGTGACAAGTACCCACCATCGTAAAGGGAATGAGCAACAGGGGACAAAAAGAGAAGGCCAAAAACTGAAGTTCAAGTCACACAAGGAGGCTATGGATTGGTATGATAGGAGACACAAAGCTCAAGGGGAGGTGCCTAAACAGGTCCAACTGGAGAAGATGATGGGACTTGTTGCAAATCTGCCTGTAGTTGTACCCAATGATGGTGATGATGAGGTGCTAGTTGATGGTGATGGGGCTAGCATGTACGTGCTATTAGATTAAACTTCTGGTCAAATATGATGTGTTAAGTTTTATGTCACGCTTGATGTGTTATTTCAATTCGTGTAACTTAGTGTTGTAACTTGATGTGAAACAAGTTTGTATTATCCTCGAACCCTTTATTTGTGGTCGAATGCCATGATGAGATCTATGAAATGGTCTTCATGAAACATAGTTAACTGTCAATAATTTGAAAGAATTATAGACTAAATAAAAAAGGTTGTGTGGTAAATGAAATGAAATACATGCGGGATGGCACTATAGCTGGCCAATGGCCTGCAAGTGTAACAAAATGCGTTGTTTACCTTAGTACTGCTCTAAAGTAAAAGCTTTAAAACTCACTTCCTAGAAGAGCTCAGCCTCAACCTGGAATAGACCATGACACCTTTACCTGTGGCGTTGTTCTTCTTCAGTACAGCTCCATTGTTCTCTTCGGCGCAGAAGGTTGGGTCATCGGGGAAGGTGCACGACGCCATTATCTGTGGCGTCCTATTTCAATTACTCGGTGCCATGGGACTTGGCGCTATATTTAGTAGGCATGACACCACGGGTCCCGTGTTCCCAGAAGGTTTGGGTTGGGTACGGAACCATAACTAATGGCACCGTAGAATCAAAATTTAGTGCCACACATTATGGCGCCATTGGGTGTTTTCAAGAGCCAACTTTGATCTCCAATTTACATTCCTTCCCACTGCGCATAATAAACAATCAATGCTCAAGCATCAAATATGATCACAGATAAAACAAAAATAAGAGGAGGCAACAAAGTAATATTACATAGAATCTATATTACACATTGGTGCGAAATATTACATAAACGTGTTGAGTCCTAATAGTGTCCAAATATTACATAGCATCCATAATACACATAGGTTCGAAATATCACATAAATGAGTCAATTCCTATGTAGCATCCAAATATTACATAGCATCCATATATTACAACGAAGTGGTCACTGCCTTGGCCTCTTCCCCTTTCCCTTGCTACGACCAAGTGCCCCTATACCCGAGGTGTACCGCTGCACCTACTGACGAGGATGTTGGGATGTCTGTGTAGGCAATGGTGCACCTACCAGCTGGGAGGCTCCAATCTCATCATGGTCATGGGTGTTGTCATCGTAGAGCTCCCCGTCCTCATCATCTAAAGCGGAGAACGTAGGGGTGAGCTTTGGCCAACGGACCCTGTGGTGGCATGGGACCTTGCCACCGAGGCACCTAACGCTCATGACTGTCGCTCCAAGGTCCCCGTGGACTGAGCACGAGAGGCGACATCCTCCAAGATGAGTGACCGAAAACCACAACGAGCTACCACTCGTCAAAGGCGTTGCTGGATGTGTTGCAAAATTTTACTTGTGATCGATAAAAACCCAACTTGTATTGTCGGGGAAATAGTAGTTGCGTATAAAATCATCAATCGTACCTCCAAAGTTCCTCTCAAGGTGTTGGCTTCTTCAACGCTTCCAACGGGGACCCTTAAGGCATTGCAAATTTTGTTAACAAACCGCCTCACATCTATACTCTACAAGTCAAAGCTGTCCTTAAGAAAGAATGGGGTAATGTTGAATTGTACAGGTACAATCTAGAAAGCACTCACCACCCAGTCTAGGATGAGGGCGATCTCAACAAGTGTCACCTCTCAAGTGCGGGAGTTGTAGGGTGTGTTGTCGTCATCCGATGACTCAATGTCCACGTAGTCCTCTTTGGCCCATCTCTGCCTCAACTTGCATCGAGTGGTAGATTGGTACCACGCGAGGTACTCACGAAACGTGGACTCACGATGCATGTTGAAATTGCCCTTGTAATTCTGCTCGAATCTTCTCCAATCATCGATGTGGGCACGGTGGTGGTATGTGAAGTCTGTAATGGACCATTGACGCACCTGATCGAACCTACAAAAAAGGAAAGGACAAACAAGTCAATAAAAGCACCCAATCCATATGATCGTAGATGGGCATAATATTCGAAGAAGGAAAAAAATCTTACTTGTGCAAATCGATCAACATGGAGACCGCATAGGGTGGGAAGGACTGTTGCCTACCAAATTGTCTCATCACCCTATGTGGTGGTGCAGCTCTATGACGTAGAAGCAGATAAATGAGCATCTCATGGTCCACAAGTCATCATCTCGCTGGCAGAGAGGATTGAGGCCCAAGCTATCCTCCAAACCCTCCACCTCTCTTGAAGTGTACGGCTACCATTGAACATCTAAAGTAAATAATTGAGTCATTAACACTTTTGTTATTAATAAGCATTACGAGTTGAAAGCATCAAAATATGCTACGCTTACCGAGCTCGGGTAGAGGGTGTCCATCTCGTTGCTAAACTCAACATATGCCCAATTGGTGAGTGTGCAGGAGACTGAAACCTAATCCCACATGTAGGCAACGGAGTGCTGCAACTCAGCAATGTCCATGGGAGTCCAAGAGCGTGGCTAGAGCAGCCTTGACCTCCTTACTGGCATCCTCTCCCACATCCAAATATGCAACAGGTATGTGCAGCCACCAAGTGAGACGACGGGGATCGGTGTCGCCAGGCATCGTAGAGCTGCCAGTACAGGAAAGCAAGCACAGCCGACCCCCAACTATATTGGCCTATGTCGCCCTAGTGAAGCAGGCACGGGAGGTACATCCAGGAGCATGTGTCTCCAGTGGCATATGGAAAGAGCACGACACCGAACATGTGCATGGCCCATGCCCTTGCGTAAAAGTTGACGGTGGCTGCGTTCGTGTCTAGAGGGGAAGTCCTAAACCTGTCTCACAGCCAACTGATAGGGACCCCAGAGACACAGCCCTTCCTCCCCTCCGGCTGAGGTCGAAGCTCCGCACCTAAGAACTCTTCCATGCGTTCCTGTCAGCCTTCCGAGACGCATTTCCCAGTGACTGGCTCCCCTCTGATTAGCAACGCTACGATCATGGCAACATCCTGTAGGGTCACCTCATCTCTCCACAAGGAAGGTAGAAGGAGTTCATCTCTAGCCTCCATCTATCGACGAGTGCGGTTAGGGCAGTGAGGTTGAAAGTTGGTATGCCCCACTTGGCGATGTTCGCGACAGTGACAAGGTTGGCCTACTAAAGGAGCAGGGTGTAACAGTGATCGTAGGGCATGATGGTGGCTCTGTCATGGCCCTGGATGTGGAGCAAGGGAACAACTTGAAAAGGCAAACGCATTCATAATGTCAGAACAATAAGAAAATGTATGTAACATAAAGGAAAAACATAAATAGCTCTTTAGGTACCTCACCGTCCTCTATCCTCTGTGCTCGGTGCTCCCTCTCATAGTACTCATCCATGATCCGGTATCTCGCCATATTGTAATGAAAAACATGGCACATGTTAGCAAATGAATAAACAAAAATATTATAGAGTAAATGTAAAGTACAAATCCTAGTAATGACAAACACATTTCGACCCTCGTACCTGAGCCTGTATTTCAGGGCAATTATGTCTGTTGTGTTCTGGCTTAAGGCACTTTGAACAATAATAGGGGGCCATGGGATCCTCTAGGAAGTGCATCCCTACCGTCTCCTTTTGGACCGACTGGGTTGTGCTCGATCCATGTTCATCTTGTAATGAATCCTCTTCCTTAGGCCTTTCTTCTTCCATAGAAGGGCTTTATCCGCTACGTACCGAGGACCAGAGTATGGTTCCCATTGATCTTCAATAAGGAACGATTCGAACCGAGGAGTCCAAGTCTGCAATAATGACCCTACACTGTAGTAGCGCACTATTCGAACTGGCACCTCCACATCAACACCATGATCTCAACAAGCTATGATCATGTGGGAACATGGCATATACAACAAGGTCAGTACACCACATGTGCAACTATTCGTGGTGATAACCACCTTGTGCTTCCGTGCACCACGGTGCTCTTCTCTCACAGTCATTCCCCCTCCCTCTATAACCTCATACCTCGACGTGTCCATGTCAAAACAAGTCACCTTCTGAGCATCCACGCTCTTCTTTGACTTGGCAAGCTCGCTAGCAACCCGTGGCGCCCACATCTTGTTTCTCACTATTAGAGTCTTAGCATGACGGAGCCGGTTTATGAACCACTCGGCGCACTTGTAGAATGTGTGCGAGGCAATTACGGTAACAAGCAACAAACGAACACCCTTAAGCAAACTATTGAAGATCTCGGTCGTGTTGCTTGTCATGAACCCATGGCACCGGCCTCCCATATCATACACGAGGGACCACATTTCTTTGTTGGGCATCAAACCCTTAAGGAATTATTTCCCCTACTCATTTGTCTTCAACAGCATCTTCTTCATCTTTCCTTCGAATAGGTGTGGCTTTGTTTGTTGAGACACCTCCTAGAATAGCTTGAAATTATCTAATCTTGTCATGCCTTATAAGATTTTGTGCCAAGTGTCTCATGCACCACCAGTGATGCACTTGTCTATGCCCTGGTATCTCATCTCTGATTGCATTCAGAATGCCAGGGTGCATGTCGGATATTATACAAACCTCACGCGCAAGTCCCATAACCACTCTCTTGACAAGCCTCAGGAACCACCCCTAACTAGCAGTTCTCTCTTTCTCGACTAACCCGAATGCCAGAGGAACCAACTAACAATCTGTATCTATCCCAATAGCAATAAGTAGCATGACCTCATACTTCCCTGTTAGAAAAGTCCCATCAATGGAGAAGACGTCCCCACAATGCTTGAAAGCTTCTATGCATTGCCCAAACATCCAAAACGCCCTAAAAATATATTCCCAAACAGTATTTGGTTTTGGCACATACTAATAATGCATCCTAAGATTCTTCGCTTTCATTGCAGGCAACATGGCTGGTAAATGCTATGTTTTAGCCCAATCCCCATAGCACATCTTCAAGGCACGTTGCTTTGAGCGCCACTCTTTACCATACTTAATGCAATAGTTTCAAATAATTGCAACCATCTCAATAAGGGCGCACATGGGCATCGTAGGTATATACTTGATCGTATTGACTAACCGGCTAGCAATGAACTTAGATGTCAATTGTTGATGCTTCATCTCAGGTTTAGTAGTACCACAAGTATGAGGTTGCACAAAGCTAGTAATATTTCATTGATCCATTCTAGTCTTGTGCGCCCGTACAGTCCACTAACAATCCCTCTTGCATTTGATTACGTACCGCATTTTCTCATACGAATGAACCACATGATAGGCCCTAATAGAAGCAATTTTATTAGGAACTTAGCAGACCCTTGTGCCATTTACTCTATGCCGATGTGAGTTGTCAATTTCAAAGTACAAACATGGATTTGTATTCGGTAGGAAAGATACCCGCAAAACTAACAAAGCCAATCTGCAGGATACATTTGTTTCGCACAAAAACTGAACCAACGAAATGTGAAAATTAACCTAAGATTAAATATGACTCAAATAAGCTTTCTTTCAATCACATTCATTGCCTGTTAATCCAAATCTAACCACCTTGAACATCCTCTCTATCACATCTAAAACAACTACTACACAGACGCTCGGAAAAATTGGGGATGCTCAGGAAGAAATCAATCGTACCAAATTGGAGGTGAAGGCCTCGCGAGTCCGATTCCGGTGAGGGGAAAGTCACCTCGTCGGAGGTTGCTTCGGAGAATTGGGCGAAGATCTGATTGCAGTCGATGGTGCGTGGGGGCACTTGCAATGGGCCAGCGTGGGCGCAGGGGAGGCGGCGTTGGGCGGCGTGGGCACGGGGGAGCCGGGTGGGGCGGCATGGGCACAGGCGAGGTGGGCAGGGCATCATGGGCACACGGGAAGCGGGCGAGGCGGTGTGGGCACAAGGGATGCGGGAAGGGCGGCAACAATGGCGGGCCGATGCTGCCAACGGTGAAGCGGCAGCATGGTGGTGGGGGCGACAGGCGTTGATAGATGTGGCAGAGCGAAGTGAGAAATGCAGGGAAAGATGTGGCCCTGCTCTAAGATCCATAGTACGGCACCAAGTTATCTGGCGTTGTTCCTTTAACATACGGCACCAAGTCCTTTGATGTCGTACTAGGCCACGCCATTCAAGCACTTCCGGCGTGCATTCGACATGGCAGAGTACGGTGCCAAGGTTTATGGCGTCATGGAATGAACCTACGGCGCCACTACCTGTGGCCCCGTGAAAAGGGTCTATTTCTAAACATCTTTTCCCGGAGGGTCCATTTGTAAAAACTATTTTCGAAAAGGGCCAACAAAAAATAAAAATTCCACTCATAGAAATGGATGGAAAATACGTATCCTGTTTTGAGTTGAGGAGGTTAGTTGGAATATTTGGACATTTTTGCGTACTTACTGCTTTTCCCCTGGTTTTAATTCTACAGGCTTGTTGGAATACTTTTAGATGGAGACAAAAAGTGTGTCGTCAATGCGAACAAGTGTTTCTGGTATTCGTATGAGTGATAATCAGTGAGATTATTTCTTGCTCAGCTTTGTCCATCTCTGGTTTGGCTTCATGTATATCAAGCATCCATATCTTATTTGCATAGACCTACAATTTATTGCAAATATAAAATTTTGCCCGGGTCAATTCTGACTTACTGCTGTATCGCCTTAACTTTCAAAATCCAGAAAGGGAGCCAATTCAGGCCCATTTCCAACACGGCAACACCATGACAGACGGCTGCACCTTCCGGAACGTTCGGCAATTTATATATATATATATATATTTCAAATATTTCAAGATTGCATACCCGTTTAAAAAATAATGAAACCTACCCTACCATCATCTGTTCAATGGGCGACAATAATATCTCACTCGTCGAACGGACGATACCATTATCTCGCCCGTACAGCAGGCAACATATTTGTATCATCCACCTACTAGGCAACAAATTCGATTTAATTCAATTACAAAAAATATATGTATAATTAGTTTTTTTAATATAGATTTTGTATTTGATAAATTGAAAAAATTGTATATTCTTCGGTGAAAAATGGTAGTTGTGCATACAGTTGTCTAAACGGTTCATTCTATTATTAATTTTAGTTGGATGTTATTTTGTCAATATTTCTTTATTTAGTTGGTGTAAAAGTGTGTGGAATTTTTTTATATGATACAAAATCTAATTTGTCAAACAATAGTATTTATGAAGCACAAATATCATATAACCCAGCACAGAGTTTACATATACTGATAAATATTATATGAGACATAGGGTTTTCGTAGCTGCACGAATGAATCCTAACCATAAACAGATGACAACAAACGTTCACATGTATAGTACGCCTAAATACTAATCTAATAGCATACCGCTGCTAAACCTAACATATTCTTAGGAAATAAAATTATGTTAGTGTACAATAGATGATCTCTACTGAGTGCATATAGGATATTTGCCCTTTCTCAGGGCATCGGGGTCCTCCGCCTTAGCGCAATGGGCCCTCTCCTGCCTCCTTTCCCTCTCTACTTCGCGTGCTTCAACCACGGCGCGCTCCTCCGCTACCTTCCTCATGCGCTCCTCCTCCTGACGCTTCAGCCTTAGTTCCTCCTGCTATTATTCGTACTCCTGACGTTCGTAAACTTCCCTCCTCCACCGCATCTCCATGTCAACCCACCGCCATTCTATGAAGTAATAGATTGGTGAAGGAGACTGGACAAATAAAATAAGAGGGGAGAATAGTAAGATAATGCATGAAACTATATGTAAAGTGGCACATGAGTGATGTATGTCGCTATACCAGTGGGTACTCATACGGTCCATGTCGAGACAGGTCGTACTGTTAGTTGGCACACACGAAGAAGCGTAAGCCATAGATGTAGTAGATATCCTAGGACTTGCGAAGCCTACAAGGATCGCCACAGAAGCACATCGGCGGTTTGACCCCCTAGGGGATAAAAATCCCCTAATGTTTCTTGGGTGGGCTTGGTGGAGCTGAGAAAGATATTGTTGTTGAGTGAGCTGAGGAATGAGTAGTCTATCTACAATTGAGAGTGGGGTTATTTGTGGTGGCTAGGGGCTAGTGCATGAATTAAGTGCATGAGCATGGCTGGGGCTGGAGCATGGGATTTCTTATGAAAGCTAGAAAAGTTGTGGCATTGATGCTTGGTAGAGATTTTCTGTGAAAGTTGTTGCTTGGTGTGATCATTTTATTATGCAAAAATTCTGCAAGGAGTTATTATTGCCTCTACATGGAAGGCAGGAAATCCTATGAAAGCATTAGGCTTAGAAAAAAATATTGATAAAATGATAAATCCTGGCCAACAACGCGGAAACACATTAAAAAATGTAAATATTGAACACAACTATTAAGCATAAATTATTGCATAGTCCTTACATCAGAAACATAAATAATACACAACTAATACAACTTAGTTCTCACATCACGAACATCAAATTGTAACTGTTAGACGTGTGTGCCGTATGACAATGTTACTGTATTATGTAATCATACTCGAATGAATTATCACCGACCTTTGTTGGACATACTTTTTTACCCCACATATTCCTATCTCCCTCCGATGATCTGTCTTCATCAGCTACATGACGAAGGGTATATACGACACGTCTAGTCTTACATATTCGTACATGTCTACTTTTTATGTATTACATGTTTAGACGTTACTACTTACAATGTCATTACTACAATTCTTAATCCCATGTGACATCACACTACCAGCTTCTTAGATTGATGTCACCTCTCGCTACCACATTTTCAGGGAGATGAGACCCCTCGCTGTCAGTGTTTCAGATTGATGTAACCTCTAACTGCCACCTTTTCAGAACGATGTGATCGCACGCTGCCGACTACTTAGAGTCTAGTGACCGCTCTCTACAGGAAGGCATCCAATGCATGCACTATATCCAAATTACATACCTACACTTCGTCTATACATCATTGATCCCTGCTTATAAAATGCGAGGCCAAGGCAACGAGAAGGTCATGACATCACAGTTTTTTGAAAAACCACTAGCATCTGATACTTAACACCACACCATGGTTGCCTCCTCAAGTAGACATTTCTCGTGGACATCAAAATTTTCAATGATATCCCTACAGACTATGAGGGAGACCCAGGCAAAAGGTGACGATGTGTTCAAGGAGGAGAACCTGAACAAAGCGTTGTCGAAATGGCAGACCATGACTTGTTGTTCCTGTGTCACCACGGAGGAATGGCGGCAAATGGTAAGCTCTGTGACCTTCATGGACCTAAAGACGCACTTGTTAGAGTGCCGTTAGAGATATATCAGGGTGTGCGAACTTGCCGACATAGCAAAGTGTTTTAGCAAGCGAGCACACACCATATTTATACACCCTCAGCAGTACAAGGAGCACATTAGGGTACGTTCATCGTTATTACATGTGTCAGTTATTTGTTTGGTTTCACTTCTAAGGCACATTTATATTTTTGTATGATCTTTTTGTATACTAGGTATTCCCTCATGATGAAGAGTTGCTGAACCAACCCATCGAGAACTTTTTAGGGCTGCATCTGCTCTTCGGTGATGACTGTCTACCCGGACATAACTGGAGACACATAGGTGGTCATTCGAGACCTTCACACCATTGCGATAGAGGCGGTGGTTCGAGCCACCGTGAAAGAGGTGGTCGTTCGACAACCACCACAGGAGGACTTGCTTCTACCACTTCTGCCACAACCAAATGGGTTGTTTCTGATGATGGTGACTTCATGCTTACTCTTCAGAAAACTCCACGCCATTGCGAATTCTCTAACAATGGGGCAAATCACTAGGATCCTAAATTAATTATTTTCTATATACATCGGCACCACGTAAACCAAAATCCCCAGAATATGATTACCATTGGATGAACCGGGAGATAAGGCATAGACAATTTCAAGGGCCATTTCGTCCATAATGTTTATGCTAATAATGTTTACCTTAACATTTTGTTATATTTTCTTGTACCGTGTTGTTTGTAATTGAATAAATTGTACCCCATCATGTAACGTTTTATTGTAGTTGCAAGTGTTATAGTAGTAGGGGGGTTTTATGCGAAGGCTTTTTATTTCAAAAGTTGCAAGTGAACGATTTGAAAGGGGATATGACCACACGATGCTATGCTTTGGGATGGATCAAGAACACAGTTAATAAAAACATGGTTGATAACAAAGATTTGATGTAAACATCCAACATGATATGACAACCACATAATATAAATACTAGCACAGAGTGCACATAAAACAATAACACAGAGTACTAATACATAACACCATGAAACTGACAATGACATAGA
This sequence comes from Phragmites australis, assembly GCF_958298935.1. Taxonomy (NCBI): domain Eukaryota; kingdom Viridiplantae; phylum Streptophyta; class Magnoliopsida; order Poales; family Poaceae; genus Phragmites; species Phragmites australis. Next base: position 28,667,919 of record NC_084921.1, on the reverse strand, counting down.
ATCCTACAGGTTACATCCCCTGTTAGGGACGAGGGCCCTGGTCGCATCTGTCCTTGGGACCCTACGCCTCCTTGCTTGCACCTGGTGAGCTGAGTACGTCAGGTGGTCCGGTGGAATGAGCGGCCGCTTAGGTTAGCCAGCGGGCGGTAGAGTGGCGCGTCCGGTAGCTGTGATGCACCAAGCTCATTGATCTGTCTGAAGATGAAGTCGTACCCAGGAAACTGACTAACATCCTTGCTAAGCAGCTCCATGTAGCTACCATGTGCCTCTACTTCCCAGAGATCATCGATCTCTACACATGGAACAATGAAGAAAACATGTTAGCACCAGTAAACTGTGACATACGTAGCAATGTAGCATGCATGAAGCGAGTGTCATACCTACACCAGGAGAGTCGAGGTGTGTCACACTGTTGTTGGCGTGGAAGTGGTCACTAGCACCGGTGGAGGTTGGCCTAAACATAGTGACACCGTAGCGGGGGTCACCAGCGTCAGAGAATGAAAGTCAAGGCAATGTGCCACTGTAGGGGGAGGGTGACCAGTCCCAATGAAAAACTGTCTCAACATCGTAGGGGTCGAAGAGGAAGTTGGTGTCGAAGATGTCCTCGAGGGCTTGGTGGCGAAGGTCAGAACTACCGGTTGGTGCGATGGCGCGGTGAAGGTGCCAGACGGTCATGCCAGGATCTGAGCCAATGCTTGTGATCCCATCATAACGTTCGAGGACAAACTGCAGCCCATCGATCTAAAGGCCTTGGCTACATTTCAGATAATCCGGCCAAACGTCGCGCTCATCTCGGCCCTAGGGACCTCACCATCACTGTCGAGCCACAATTTTGACGCACGTGCCTCGGCATCAATCTGGCGCAGTATGCCCCTCTGCAAATAAAAACTTCATTTCAGTTCACAATTTTTAACTAACAATGGAAGTAAATGAGGAATCGTGTAGGGTTATTCATACCTCAAGCGAACGAGCATGGTCCCTATGCGTAGGGTACGTGTCGCGCACGTCCACCACGTGTCGTGGAAACTTGGCTGGTGTGTACGTCACCTGGATCCATGTCTAACGCACGACCCACGAGAGGTACTTTGCGTACTCATCTAAGTGTGGCCGCTCCTCATCAATGACATGTTCAACAACTTGATCCCATTCTTCAACCCACCTCTGCACACTTGACGCAAACACGCTCGTGGAATGAGCCCTCCTTTGCATCAACCTGTAGAAACATAAGTCTGCGAATACAAGGTGCACACGTGGGTCATATAAAAATGTAATTACAACGTTATGCACCTGTGTATATTGATAGATACTGACCTAGTCAACGGCAGTGGGCATGCTTGGAACTTCCCAAACTTGCATCACATGATGTGGTGAGTACTCCTCAACATAGATGTCAAAGATGAGGGCGCTAGTCATGAGCCAGTACTCTCAGTCACGTACGTAGAGCACCAAAAGTCCAAGCTGAGCGCGTTGAAGTACCTCGGCCTCCGTGTACGGCCACCAGTGCACACAATCCACCGTCAGCTCATCGAACTAGCGAACAAAATTTGGGTACACGCGGTGTGTCTACATGCTGGACCAACTCGATTGTGCAACCAAACTAAGTTAGAGAATAAAATGAAGTAATCAACATAAACGTACACAAATAACATAGTACTTACCCTACGTCTGCACCACAAGGACCATATGGTCGAGCCGTCGACGCCGTCTACAACATACTAGTACATGCTAAGGTCGACAACAGGTCTGCCGATGGCGATACGCTCGTACCACCACATCTAAAGCAGCAAAGGACACCCGGTGAGGATCATGTTGTCGTCGGTCTTCGTGCACCCGTCGCACAAGCCGTAGTACATCGCAGCTAGTACAGCTATACTGCGGGACCTCCGCAGAGTCGGTGTCCACAACCTCTCTGGCGTAGGGGATCATGCTCCTCAAGACCGTGTTACCGTGGGTCTCGGTGAATTTGACCCACCCGGACAACCACAGGAGGTATGCCTCTAGGTGTCAGGAGACGTCCTCGTCGCCTACCAGTGGGTGGATGGTGTCCGCCTGTGAAACAAGGAAGGAGTACAAATATCTGGATCTGTTAATAACGTAAAGGAGATGACAAACCATTAAAAGACATACATACCACAAGCTGAATGGGAAAAGCCTTCGTCGAGCCGTTCTTCTCGGTCACTGGAAAAGGCCTGAATGGGGCTACGACGTCCCTCCATTCAACGACAGAAAAGCGGCCTAGCATCTCGTCCCACCAGCCCATATCCACGTCCCTAGCCCCAATAGTGGCACCCACGCAAGGCAAACCCATTAGGAGAGCGTGGGTGCCATCTCGCCGCATGGAAGGTGGAACGTGTACGTCTCGGGACGCCACCTGTCGACAAGGGCCGCAAGGAGGGCTCTGTCGTAGCTGAACCGTGGTGCCACCTCTAAGGCCTCCGCCAACGCATCCACCTCCACAAGCTGACATAACAGAAGTAGGCCAGCAGCACGCAACCTACAAACATACTACAGTTAGCGACCAATATCGTGTCTAAATCTGTATGAAACAATTTAAAATTAACAAACCTCGAGATCCAGTGCTCATCAATCCTCATGAGCTCATCCGGCACACGAGGTCGAAGTACCAGAAGGTCCTCAGCCTGCACCGCGATGTGGTATGAACTGTACCTAACGTCGATCTAGGGGTCGAGTAGCTCCAGTTGCACCATACCTGTATGTTCACAAGTTATTTACATTTTTATATGCAAAACAAACAAAGAGTAAGAAGTATTGACCGGTATAGACTTGGTCTAAACTGGTCTTTATTTGTGGGAACTGAACAAGTAAGCGTCAAACATATAACATGATATAATAGATTGTTCAAATCGTACACAAATATATGAACAAATCATAACATATCATGTTACAACCTCGCACATTGTGACTATCTTGGTACTAACACAGTAAAATACAATTGTGTGCACATGAATATCCATCACATCACAAATTACAACATTAATCGATCTCAATGAGCTGACGAAGCCGACGATCGATGACTACAAGGACGTCTCCCATCTGCAGCAGACCCAGAAGAACCTACTTCCGTGGGGTTCACATCTGGGACACCAACGGTGCATTTTTTTGTAAGTGTGACCTATTCTGTTGCACTTGCTGCACCATTTCACGCGACGTCTAGTTTCTGCTTCATCCATGTCATTACGGAGCCTCATAGTCTTGTACCACCTCTTCTTCTGCTTCATCTTGTTGGGATCAGGTATGAACATAGCATCAGGCCCAGGTTCCTTCGTGAAAAAACCATAAATCCTGAAACCATAGATCTCATGGTTCCAGGTGTCAAACAGAGTTTCCTTCTTGAAGTAGTCAAAGATGTACCTCCGAGTTCTCATCCCCGTCACAGCACACATGGCAATCACATGGGAGCATGGCTTATGCAATAGCATCAGCTTGTAGCATGTGCAAATGCACCTGTCATCGAAGATGGTGCACTCATGGATAACTCTCTCACGCTTGTCCCTTCTCCTTCCTTTGTTCCCATGATCTACACCCGGTGCATCGTTACCTTCTTCGCCTTGTCTTTCATGTACTTATTCATCTTCGTCCCATAAATCATACTAGCATTATTTAGCGTCGTGTGACTGCATAGCGGTCCTTAAAATACTTGCATGTCACTTAAAGTATGAACTCTACAATCCCTACTAGCGGTAACCCCCTCACACCTTTCATCACCTAGTTGTAAACCTCTATTAAATTTATAGTCATAATATTGTACCTAGGCCCATTTGTGTCGTAAAGAAGAGCCCACTTCTCCTTGGGCTCATTCTCAATCCACTCGCTAAATGACCTAATAGACAACTAGCTCCTCTGTGTGATGTCAGCTTCATTATCATTTGGTAGGGACTCAAGAGGTACTGGTACATCCTCCAGTCCCGTCACGGGCCTCCCTACACACTCTTGTGTTTGCTTCTTCATCAGCTCATCCGGTGTCCTCCAAAGAGCATCGAACTTCTGCTGTTTGTTCTGACTGCGCAACCTCTTGAACATGTTCATGAGGTTCTTGTTCTTGAATTGGCGAAAGAAGTTTGCACCTTATACCTCATGCACTACCTACTCTACAGATCTCCACACAGTCCAATCAAGCCATCGTCCGTTCCAGTTTGCAACTCCACAATTGCCTTGAGCATCCCTATATGCCGGTCATATATAATGCACACATTAAACCTAGCACCAACAATTATCATCCTCACATGGTACAGGAGCCAATACCAACTACTGATGTTCTCCCTCTCTACAAATGCAAAGGCCAATGATAGAACTTGATTGTTTCCATCAACCCCAATAGCAGTCAAGATCTTTCCCATGAACTTACCGGTAAGAAAAGTGTCATCAATGAACAGGATAGATCGAAAATACTTGAAAGCTTTGATACATGCCCCTATTGCAAAGAAACATCACTTCAGGATGTACTTGCCAAGTTTGGACAACAATGTGTACTTATCAATATCGTAATATGTCTCCGAGTTCCTTCGAGAAATTGTCTACAATAAATGTGGCAGATTATCATATGACGCTTCATAGGTCCCGAACTCATCTTAATTGCCTTCCTCTTTGCCCTTCATGCCATGTTGTAGCTGATTGTGTACTTGTACTCCTCCTTAATTTGCCTAATTATGGACCTTAGTTCGTAGTTCATATTGTTCACAATCTGGGCGACAAAGGCTGAGGTGATGTTCCTATTGCTAGGCTCAAGTTGTCCATCATGCAAGATGGTCGACCACAATCGGCACCTCCTAATAGTCAACTCACTTCCCCTTCAAATTGTGCACCTGCCACAGGCAACCCTCATTTGCGTACTTCATATCATATTCCTTCTTACTTGGCTTAACAATATAAAACTATCGTCAAAGCGAGGTCGCCCATTTAGTTATAGCATCCTTCATGGCTTGACTGGTAGGATATCTAGCACCTTGAATCACCTCATTCTGCGTATACTATCAGGCCACTTGATTCCCCTCATTCACCACAAGGTTGTTGAAGTTTGGATTGTTCCAATCCACGAAAACCAGAGTATCATCCTCATCATCCGAGATGTCATACTTAGGAGTTTCATCAGCCTGAAGGTCATCCCGCTCCATCTGCTCAATTAGAGAAAGGATTCGTTCCCCCTAGTCTGCTTCATTGGTCGGTTCAGTCGGATAATCCGATAAATGTGCATCATCCGGATCGATATCTTTATCATACTCTTCCTTATCACCCTCCTCCTCTGCATACCCTCCACCCTGTATCTCCCCAATTGTCTCCTTATTCTTCTATTGCACAAGAAACATAAGTGACCAACCTCTGTACATCACCTCTTCCACACTTTATCTTCTCAGAGCGGGAACATCTCTCAGTACACACCTTCTCTGAAACGGTTGCCCACAATGCTAATGGTCATCTCTTGAACCTTAGGGTCTATTTTGAAACCCCGCATCAACCAGGCATACAGGTGTCCGATACTTTTGTGTATTGGTCTGAACATACCCTTGTCCATTGACTTAAATATGGATAGTACTACCCCTTTCCGACCATATAAGATTTCATTGTTCCCGTAAAAAATCCTAAACTACCACATATCCGATATACCTGACAACCATCGATAAAACTATGACACTATTACGATAGAATAGAAAGAATCATGTTAAACTACATCTACAATGCAAAATTTATTACAAACATAGCTCAATATGTAATCTATACTACAACAATATATTCCCGATTTGCTACATCAAACAAATCTAAATTCTACTTTTATCATATCAATTATGACTACAGTATATCTAAATTCTACATCTAATACCTAACATATGTTTAAATACTACATCTAATTGCTAAAATATACATATAAATATGATCTAATTGCTGAACTATATCTAACCATAATTCTAAAACTAAATCTACATTTTAACCTATGTCTAGTGGCTATCATACCAGATTTGTAAAACAAAACCTAGATCTAACATCTAGCATATATCAAAACCAAGCACTAGTTGCTATCCTACCGGGTTTGTTAAAAAGAAAAATTTACCTCTTTTTCCGATAGAACTTTGCCACATAAATCTCCCTCCCCTCCCCTTCTCTCCCCTCTCCTTTCCTCCTCTCTCAGTCGAATGGGAATAAAATGAGATGCTGATGTTGGCAGGACCGGCCGCGCGAGCCTAAATACTCAAAAGATCTCGCCCGCTGAACGGGTGATACCTTTTGGGTGGGCCCACACAATATTGTAGCAACGAAGGTCTCATCCGTTCAAGGGTGAGAATTTTGATCTCGCTCGCTAAATGAGCGAAACATTCCTCTCTCTAAATATTAAATTCGCTGGCAGTCGAGACCCACAAAATCCCATCTATTTAACAGACGAGATCTTAATCTCACCCATTAATCAGACGATGATAGCATATACCCCATTATTTTTCAAACGGTCATATAATCTTAAAATATTTAAAATATATATATAAAAAAATTCTAACATTCGGCTTGCCCTCCATCGCAGCGGAAGGTCCGGAAGCAATCGAATGAGCCACGTGGGACCATCGATCTCTGCTTGCTATATGATCGCCTCCTCCCCTCCCATCCCAAGGCCACTGAGCCAGTCACCAACCAACTCCTTCCCCAAGCCACAAAACTCCAAACCGCACCACGTCCCCATCCCGCCGCCGCCTCCATGAAGGGAGCCGTGGAGGTCAAGCTGACGAAGGACACTCCGGCGCGCCGCGGTTGGGGGTGGTGGCGCGACGACGGCAACGTCGACGACGGCGACGTCGGCGTCGTCCGGATCGGTCGCAACCTGGCCATCGTCGACACCACCTTCTCCGAGAGCGACGAAGTCACCAAGCGCTGGCTCGCTGAGGCCGCGTCCCTCGCCCGCGGCCGCCACCTCCGCGCGCCCCTCGTCGCGGGCCTCGTCGCGCTGCGCGGCCGCGACCCCTCCAGTGTGGACCGCTACTGGTGGCGTGCCGACTCGGGATTCAGCCCGCACGACCCTGCCAACCCGATCCGCTGCGTCGCGCTGTGCCTCGGCGGCTCCCGCGTCCTCGTCTACTGCCCCAACGCGCACGGCTTCCGCATCCGCAGGCACGAGCGCTCCCCTGTCAACAGCCGGCTCGTGTTCTACGGCAACAACATGAACAAGCTCCGCGCGTTCCTGGACGACAAGCGCATCACCGTGGCCTGCTTCGGCCCGCGGGAGGCAGCGAAGAAGCTGGCGAACGAGTGGGGGCTGCACGTGGCGCGGCCGGCGGAGCTGACGGATCTGTTCGCGCGCGCGTACGGGAAGGAGGCCGGGGTGGACGCCGAGAAGGCGAAGCCGAAGAAGCGCGCGAGGTACTGGATGGGGAAAGCGGCGCTCGCGAGGGCGAGGGCCAAGGCCGAGCGGGACGACTACGACAGCGACGACGACGAGGAGGGTACCAACCAGTGGAAGCGAGCGGAGAAGGTGGTGAGGGGCCTGAGCCTGGAGCGCATGGCGCTCGTGGCGCTCGGGCGGGAGATGCGGCTGGCGCGCTGCCCGGCGAAGGTGGCGGATGCGGACTGGAGCGGCCGCTTCGACCTGGGCGAGGAGGAGTGGGCGTACGCGACCCGCGACGCGTACCTCTGCTTCGAGATCGCGGCCCGCTGCCTCCAGAAGCTCGGCATCCCCATCGGCGCCTGAGGAGTGCGCGGCCGGCGCGGTCCCACTAGAGGTCATGATCTGAACTTAGCTCTGCGTATCTTTCGTTCAGTTTTGCTGCTGCGTTTAGTTTGCTCTGTCACGTTGGTTGGTAATCCTTCAGTAGTAGTATGGTATGGCAATATATCAGTAGCTAGCAGTGCCCTAGTATATGCAAATGCAAACTGGTGGTAGTAGTAACTACGAACTAGTAATCTAGTATGCAGTGATGGAATCATGTGCTGAACTTCTCATCTTCACCTGATGGTCTGGTGATATTTGGATCGAAATGGATGGAATGCTATTCACTTGAAATGTTGTTATCGCTTGTCCATTTGGTTGTGCTGCTGATGCAGTGTGTTCTTGTGAGTTCAATCGTGCTTAGCGCTGTCGTCGTGATGCATCCTTACATGGCTGCTGCTGGTTGATTCCATTTCTTGGCTGCGTCAATCGATCCGATCGAGAGGTGAGCTTGTTCTGTTATTAGGCGGGTTATAATGCATGTGATCAGTTGGAGTTGTTTGATATTTGCGTGCTGTTCTAACTTCCTGTAGGGTTGGTAATACTAGTGTATATATGAACCAATGCTGTTTACTGGAGCGCTTGGTACGTTTGGATAGAGCATGTTGTTAGTGATGAACAAGTGTTTCTGGTGTTCGTAGCATGCCAATATATTAGTCACTGCCTCCATTTTGACAATTTGATCAAACATGCGTAGCTACGCAATCATAGTTTTGGATAAAATACCGGAGGTGATAAGTGGACGAGAATGCTATAGTAATGTTAGTAGGGTTTTGGGAGAACATGTCTAGGGATTATGCAGTATCAAGCATTTCCAAACCATTTTTTTAATCAAAAGCGTTGATCATTTGAAAACGGAGTTATTACTTTACTTGACTAGGTTTATCCACCTGTTGCTTTCATCACGAGCGTTATATTATTTTGGTTGATGAACATCTTCCGCTCTGTACCGAGTGCATGATGGTAGCGGTTTTGCGGAGTCAGTTCTACTGGTGACCTGCTGCAGTATCGCTCTATCCTGCGGAAGCAAGAGATCACACAATTTCCAACTATATCTCCTTTATTTTGTTTCCTTTCTGATTCTCTTTCTCGTTCCTTTTTTTTTTATTTTCTCTCATCTTCGACAGCTTCTCTTCGAGAGAAATCGCAAAAAGAAAAAAAAATCGCAAATAAAATAAGAAATCTCGTCCTGAAAAAAATAACCTTAAAAATCCCTTTGCGATGGAAACCGTAAAAAAAATCTATTGAAACGTTGAAGAGAAAAAATCCCTCCACAACGGATTTTCATCCCCGAAAGGAAACATTGGCCGTGGTCTAACTAATGCACCAAGTTCCCATCTCTACCTACCAGTTACCGCACCATTAGGCATTAGCACATACTAACACTAGCAAGTACCATATCTGCATTGGATAACGATCAACTAAACACTGATGTCCCGCTTGAGACTGAAATAGATCCGATCCATTGGCCATGCATTAAGCTGAAATCGACTCGGTACACGAATGGGAGAATGCCAAAGGTGCACCTTGCAAGTATTCGACGATATCAGCTCAGCATTGCAACTTCCATAAACCTCTATAATAGCAAAACCTGTTCAGAATCTGATAGTCATTGTCCACTTAAATCATTCTACAAGGCTCCTTCTGTTCATAGACTCTGCTTTCTTGGATACGGTAATCTCAACCTAGTTGGAGGTGCGGTACAGCTTCCCGAAAACATGCAGCATAGCGACGATGGCAATGAACCCTATGCTCATGATCAGAACTGTATTCGGCGACATCTTGCGCCCTGCAGCCTCATCGGTGTAGAACTGGAGCATTGAACTGGCACCACCTCCAGCGGAGGCACCGCTCGTCGTCGTTCTACGCCTGCGCAAGCTTGCAGCTGCTGCTGCAGTCCCCCTGGCTGGTGCATCACCATTGGCCACCATCTTGTCTTGGCTCTCTCTGCATGGCAAAACAAGGTTCGAACGCAAGACTTGAAGCACTAGAACCGTGAGAGACCATGACATATATATATAGGGTTTGATGATCAAAAAGCAAGTAGCCCAGAAGCATATATAGAAACATGAGGAAGCATAGATTGGATTCGATTGGCAAGACATCACACACTCTAATCCTGGAAATCTAGCTAACTACAGCTACACCATGTGAAATTCATGCAAAAACTATGTATTCTGATTTTTCTTTACTGTTGTAAACTTTAACCATACCTGTTAAAGACGAAATTACAGTGCAGAGAGCTAAATTGAAATTCACCCCAAATTATCATTGCGCTACTGCTTTGACCGAACACACCTTACTACATCACAATATATTAGAATGGTATGCGCCCACTAGCTTCGCATTAGATAAGCAATGGCATGACTTAGCATCAGATCATGCAATATGCTGACTCATTGCATGACAATTGTTGCCTATATACAGACAGGCTGAAAATCGTAGAGCTGCAACAGAACTGCAGGCAAATATGTTCATTGCAAGGAGCATTCCAAAACCAACAAGGTATATTCACACTGGAACTAGACAGGTATGATTTAAACATGCAAACCAAGACCGATAATATAAACCAGGTCAAGCATGGCAATGCGACATATCAGTTTTCAATTCACTGTGCAACTAAAGGTCATCTAATGAACCAAGCAGAATTCATCCGATCTACGTTCTATCAGAACATGACGGAACAGAGCATGGGCGTCCGTAATCAATCAATAGTTTTTTCCCTTCTCATAATATACATTATAACAGTACTAATATTTCGGGGGAATTCTGCTAGTAAAACTAGAATCAAATTTCCGCAGAACCGAACAAACCAAGATCGCACCGAGATGAAACCAGATCTGGACAATACGACCGGAAACGAACGAGCTCCCGTCCACACACGAATTCGAACAGGCAAACGCGCAGATCTAAGCACCCAGCCAATCGGCACAAGAAGAACATGCAAAGGGATCTAAGCAAAACACCCAAGAATTCGAAGAACCCCCGCTGTTATACGGACACGCACGCTGCTACATGGATCCAGCAGGAACGCGGATGAAACAGCCGGCGAGGCGCACTCAATCGATCCGAGAGGGAGAAGCGGCCGATCGATCAGAGAGGGGGGGTGGGGTGGGGTGGCGGAGAGCTGCGCGCGCACCTGGCGGTGACGAATCCGCGGTTCGTTCTTCTCCGGCGGATGCTGGTTGCTGAACTGCTGATGGCCGAGATCCGAGCGCGGCGTGCGCCTCCGCGTCTGGCCCGTCGCGCGCTGATATACGCCCGGTTGCGGGTCGCGTGGGGCTGGGTAGAAGATCCGACCTCGGGCGCGTGACGTGCCCCGCGCGATCTGATTGGCCGGCGCGGTGTACTAGCCCGGCCCGCGTAGGCGGAACGGAACACGGGCCCACGGGCCCACGCACCGAGGTCGCCCGTGGCCCCACCTGTCTCCGAAGGAAATTTTACAAAGCTTGTGTGAAACGAGATCTTTGATTTACGTCGTTTATAGGAGAGAATACAGGATACCAGAGATGGCAAAATGGGTTATTTGGGCTGGTCCGATACAGTTAGACTACGGTATGTTCTGAACGGTTCGGTTATTGTAATGAATTGTGTCGTGCTGGCTCGCGTGTCTTCTCTTGATCTATGTTATGACCCTTCAGTTATCGTATCGTGTCAGATTGATTCGGGCATGATTGCGATTTGGTGGCACGACTGATACGACAGCCACGAGCGACCCAATGGCACACAAGCGACCCGTCAGTATAGCCGACCTGATAAAATAAAAATAGTTATAAAATTAAAAAATATATAGAAAATAGATAAAAATATGATAAGAATATAGAAAATAGATAAAAAAAAATAGCTACAGAATTAAAAAATATAAAATAAAAAATAACCGAGCCTATACGTACCGGTCGGATCGTGTCTAGTTGGGTCGTGCCCGTGCCAACTTGACTCAGCCGGGCCGTGCCGTGCCGACCCGACTCAGTCGGGCCGTACCGTGCCAGCATGCTGTGCCGCACGCTCGGCTCAGACACGGCCGGTGGCCTCGCGTCGTACCATACCTGAATCATGCATATAATATTGTGTCTCAGTTCGATCTAAATAGGTACAATTCATTTAGATATCTTTAAGAATACATGTCAGTAAAAAAATAAGTTTTTTAAAAGATCAAATTTTATAAAATTTCTTTCTCCTGTATGTATATCCATGCCACCCGACGTGAGGTCCCTAAAAATTGCCACCACCCACGATAAGAACGAGAAGGTTGACGGCGCGGCCGGCATTCCCTCCCTCCACATTTGGGTCGCGCGACCAGATTCCGAGCAAAAGATTTCGAACCAAGGTTTGATCCTGAGAAGGGATGGATCAGATCATGGGGAAGATGGGCGGGTACTGGTTCAGCCACAAGGCCGGCAAGGAGATGAACAGCGTCGGCGACGACATCAATGTAAGGAAAGCCCAGGCCGCCTCCAAAATCCTCCCTTCTTTCGTTGATTGATTCTATTATATAGATAGATTCATCCAGGAGTTAAATCTCGCTTTCATGTCCGGTGCGGTTCGAGTTGTCAGTTGTCACACAATCAATCGATCGATCTTTCTTGCTCGCTTTCTTCTTCCTCATTCTGACCTGCGTCCATCATGCATGGTCAAGTTCTAGTTTTTCTTTTGGAAGTTGCTATCATCAAACCACCGGTACTTCTGATCTTTCAAGGATTACTATCAGAGATCTTTCCAGAAAAGAATTATTATTACTCGGTTAATGCCTGCTGTGCCCGAATCAGTCTGGATCGATTGAGCTCTCATTTTCCTTATTGTTGCATCTGCCGAGGGTCTCTACCTGGGGGACGGAGATGATGATCCCGAGATAATTACCTGGACGACCTAATTAGCACCATGCTTTCCGACTTATGAATACCCAACTGCGTAGCGTGTAGGCGCGCGATGCTGCACACGCTTGTTATTTACAGAGCACGCGGGGCAGAGCGGGGGAAGTAAATTTTATAGGTTGCGGTCTTCTAAAAGACTCTCTCTCTTGTAATGATCTCTTGTAATGATATGTATTCATTCACTTATTTTTATTTTCAGTCTAACTATTAGATTATAGAATAGATAGTATAGATAAGATCTCAGAAGGATCTTTCTGGACAGGATCCTATAAAATTTGCTTTATAAATTAAGTGACGTGACGTGATGTGCATACCGTTGTAACTGTGAATTCAGAGAATCGTGTATGTTTAAGTAGTGTGTAGTGGAGTGCGTGTCTATGCATCTTATTTGTAATCCAAACAAAAGGACTAGTGTATTTAGATTGCTTCGTTATTGTTGCAAACAATGTTGCAACAAATACAAATGTCCTTTTTTTTTCTGACTCCGTTAACATTTTTGCGATTTTAATTCAGTCAATCTCTAGCAGCATTGGAGATGGAGCCAAATGGATGGTCAACAAAATCAAAGGTAAAATAGTCATGGTTAGCTTTGCAGATTTTGGTAACAAATTACAACAGACACGATTTGCTTTCTCTGTTCTCCAAAAACACATGCATGTTTTTGATGAAAAAAAAATACATGCACGTTTTAAACCTATGGTTGGATGTGATGAGAGGGAGACAACAAATAATTATATTCTGCTTGAAAATTTCCTTTGGTAATTTAAAGTGCAAAGGATGAAGTCATTTTTAGCCTACAGAAACTAGCCGATATTCTCAGAAATTTGAGCTACTAATGTTTGGTGAATATATGGGTAAACAAAAATTGAGAAATCGATTTAGTAAAAGCAGAAGTCGTCGCATGTAATTATCTCGAGAATAACTTCCGCCACATTCCTATCTTCTCATTTCTCCTCACAACATTTGTCATGGTCGGACACTAGTATCAACAGCGTACTAGCAGAGTATCAGGCATAGATTAGTTTTCAAGTTTTAGAGTTGGTTTCTAATTTGGTTATCTTCTTTTGGTATATTAGGAGTTTGTTTAGATTACGAGTTAGTTAGTATTGGAGTCGGATTATATTAGGCTGGCTATATAAGTCAATTGTATCTTCATGTTGAAGGCAATCAATATACAGATCATTCTAGTTCTCATCTCTATTCTCTGTTCTCATCTTCCTGCTAGTGTACACGGCTCTGCCGGCGTCAACAACACAAACACGAGTAGAAAGCCAGCCAAGGAGCGGCCGTTGACTACCCACAATTATCGTATTCGCTCACTGTCGCACGGTCGTAACAACATCAAGCGGGGGAATGAACAATATATGTATGTTTATTTCAGCGGATTATACGACAATGAGGACTTTATTTGGATTAAGAGCAAGAATGAGAGTTTATTTGGATTAAGAGCAAGAATGAGACTTTATTTGGATTAAGAGCAAGCAAGTTCAGGTCGCACACTAGTTTGTTAATAATAGGTTTTAGAGTTCTCTAGGTGGTTGCCTTTGTTGTGGTGTCCGACAATATAGGTACCTTCAGGTTTTTGTTTGTCTTTGTTTTGTACTCAGCTTTTTCCTGCTTAATATAAGGGATGTGTAATTTCCCTGTGTGTTCTGAAAAAATTAAGAGCAAGCAGTAACTATCATTTTGTCATGGCAATACAGTATCTCCCGCGACGCACTGCCGATTTGTGGTGTCAGAGAGATGCAATGTGAGAGCAGGGCTTCACCGCCCGAGTGGCGGCGGGGAGCAGGGCTCCACCAACCAAGTTGTAGGAGAGACAATAATTGGATTGGTTAGCGCGCGAGTTGAGTTGGGTTGGGTTGGAGTTATTTGTTGTTGGGCTTGTGCTTTTGGTGTAGGCATTGTTCTGTTTCGAGGTCGTATTGTCGTTTCGGAGTTGTCTATTAGTTCCGTTAAACCGTGTAGGTGTCAGAAATGTGCAGCGTGGAAGTAGGGCTTCGTCGGCCGAGTGGCGGTGGCGTGGGTGCAGGGCTCAGCCGAATAAGTTGTGGGAGAGATAGTCGTTGGGTTGGTTAGCACACGACTTGAGTTGAGTTGGGTTAAAGTTGTCTATTGTCGGGTTTGCGCTTTTAGTGTAGGCATCGTTCTGTTTCAAGTTCGTATTGTCGTATTAGGATTGTCTATTGGTTCCGTTAAACTGTGCGGTTGTGAAATTTTCAAACCCAATTTCCTTTATAAACTAGGTCAATTCTCTTCTTCTTTAAGAAAATCGGCAATATTCTTATTGTCCTTTCAAAAAAAAACAATTTATTTTATTATCACAATATCTTGTTCCTTCCCCCTTTGTCCTGCGTCCATTGCACGCCATCTTTACATTTTTCTTAAGGTCTTCCTTAATCCTTTGTCTACTCATCTGAGTAAAGCACTGCTTGGTTTCAGGGAAGATGCAGAAACCACTGCCTGAATTCCTCAAAGAATATGGCCTCCCAATAGGCCTCTTCCCCCAGGACGCGACCAACTACGAGTTCAACGAAGAGACGAAGAAGCTAACCGTGTACATCGCATCAGCCTGCGAGATTGGCTACAAGGACTCGTCGGTCCTGCGGTTCTCCACCTGTGTAACCGGCTACCTCGAGAAGGGAAAGCTCTCGGACATTGATGGCTTGAAGACCAAGATCCTGATCTGGACCAAGGTGACGGCCGTCAGGACTGAGGCCACCAAGGTGCATTTTGCCGCTGGCATGAACAAGACCCGGAATCGGGACGCTTACGAGGTTGCCAGGGATGGTGTTGGTATAGACAAGTTCTAGATCTTAATTACTATGATGCAGCTATGTGGAGCTCCCTCTAGTTGTGATCAACTCTCAGGCTATACCAAAACCTATTGTGCTGATCACCTGTACCACATTGTACCGTTCCTTGTGCTGGGACTGATCAGGTGGGTGTGGCTGTGTTGTGTGGCCAAAAAGAAAGAAAAAAAAAGAATATTTGTACATTAAGCAACACATAGATTCGGGCGGCAAAGTGTAACGAACCCATGTACATCATTTCTTAATGTCTGCTGACTTCGTCAATAGGCTCTCTGATCGAATATGCCCTTTGCTAAATTGGGAACAAAAGCAATTAATATTAATAGTTGAATTTCCTATGATGGAGGATGTACCTAATATCAGGGATATGCAAAGATGTCTGAGCGAATTGGAAGAGCGAAGAGGCATTGAGTCAAACCCATCAGAAAAAAAAAAAAAATACAAGTGTTCGATTAGATGATGTGAGGAGGGTAATCGAGCAGAGCAACGTCGGCCTGCACTTAGGCTAATCCTAATGGGGAGTATCACGATACTACTTTCTAGATTGTCACGTCATAAACAAAGCAATAAATGAGTCTATTGATACAGTTCCTCTCAATACATAATATCTTATTGCTATTTCTTAGACACTTTATAGTAATTAATTACTGCATGTATTATGGATCAATGGTTTCATATGAATTGTGTGGTCACTTGTATTACTTTGTACCGAGTACTACTGGGTTGTACTAGAAGACGTATGGTCAAACTATAGTAGTTAAATTTAATATTCATACGAAATAATAGATTACATTAAAGTTAAATTTATATGGAATTAAGTAGATTATATACAAGATAGAGGGTGACCAAATTACATATAGAATGAAATAGCATAAGTCGAACGAGGTCTATTACTTCACCTATGCCCAAATATGCTCAACTAAGTCCTTTTTTAGTTTGATATGAGTTGTGCGATCCCGAATATCGGAATTTTTCTCTAGTACTCGTGAAAATGGAAGGCGGTCTTCTTGAGAGAATTCAGGCGGTTGAACGATCGATGTGGTTAGAGTCTGATTCAAATCAAGATTATCTTCAATGTCATCTTCTTTTTCGTCTTCGGCTATCATGTTGTAAAGAATGATGCATGCTAGCATAATTTTCTCAAGATCTCCCCGCTCATACAAACGTGCTGGTTGACACAAAATGCTAAAATGACCTTTCAAGACACCAAACGCCCGTTCAATATCCTTCCTCGCCACTTCTTGCTTTGCAGCAAACAACTTGTCTTTCTTTGTAATTGGCATGGGTATTGACTTAACAAATACAGCCTATTCTTGGTATATTCCATCTGTAAGGTAGTATCCAGTGTTGTATTGATTTTTATTGACGTAGTACTGCACTCGAGGAGCTTGCCCCTTCAACTCTTGAAGAAACAAAGTTGACTGGTTGAGAACATTGATATCATTATTAGAACCCGCAACATCAAAGAAGGCACACCAAATCCAAAGATCATGAGAGGCAACTACCTCAAGAATGATTGTAGGGACACGTTGATCACCACGAGTGAATTGGCCCTTGCATGCCATGCGGCATTTTCCCCAATGCCAGTGCATACAATCTATACTCCCTAACATGCCAAGGAAGCCACGACTCTCGCCTTTTTGCAACAAAAGCTCAACATCCTCCATAGTGGGGCATTTCAAATAATGTCCACCAAATATAGCAATCACGCCTTCAATGAATTTCTTCATGGAGTCTAATGCAGTACTATCGCCAATCTTCAGGTATCCATCAAGTTGGTCTGCAGCACTGTCATTCGCCAGTTGGCAAATAGCTGATGTACATTTCTATAATGGAGATAGGCCTTGGCGATTAAGGGCATCCACCCTTGTGGTGAAATAAGGAGACCACTCACCTAGGGCATTGACAATGTGTAGAAATAGTAGCTTATTCATACAAAACCTCCTGCGAAATGTTTTGTTTGAGTAAAGTGGATTCTCTGAGAAATAATCATCCACTAGTTTGTTGATGTTATTTTTCACGTACTTCCTCGGACCACTTCGGCTACTTGATGTCCCTTCTTGACGAGCTTCAAGGGTAGCCTTCAAACAACCACAATCTCCCTGACTAAGTCATCGAAGGTGTCTTCCTCAGCCAGGAAATCATCAAGCGTATGTAACTCCATTGGATCTATGCTATCTATGTCAAGATCATCATGGTCATTTGACAAATGATCATCATCATCTGACATTTTGTGGAGGATCATCCTACATAGAGTTGAAGTGCCTCATCCATTATTTTATCGTCAGACATCCCACTTCCATGGTGTTTAGTTGTTCAACTCTAACAACCATTGAAATGGATGATGGATGTCTTAATACGCTGAAAATGTTGTTTTAGTTGGTTCATTTCTCTTCTATGACAAGCCGGAGTGTTACTGTTATACTCCTCAGTAATATCAGACCAAAATTTATCACTCCTCTTGTCGTCGCCATTGATTGGGTCATTCGAATTATCCAACCAAGCACTAGCCTACAAGTTGAAAGTAAGACACTATTAGCATGAAATAGAATCCAAATGTATGGTCAAAGTGTTTAAAATATGAGGCAAGTGAATAGGTTACTAATCTGATTTCTTCTTCATGCGTCCAATGCATTCTCTTCCTGTTCCTACAGGCCTGGCCATCTATCTCATCATCCACATCAATAGTAACCTTTTCATTTTGAACTAATGAAGGCCCTTTGGCTGAAGGCACGTGAATCAGGAACCGGGGGTCCCCGAATCCCAAGGCTAGGCCAGTAATCCGCCACGTGGCGTCATCCCGCGGAGTCTCCTCCGTGAGGTAAAAAAGGATTAAGTCCCGGGAGAGGGCGCTTGGGGCCACAGTCAGTGGTCCCCGAGTACCCAAGTTCCCCCATGATCTGCGAAGTCTAAGTGCCGGGAAGAAAGTGCTCGGGGAGGTATACGGTGACCCCCGAGCACCCGAGTCCCCCGACGATCAGGAAAGCTAAGTACCGGGAGAAGTGTGCATGGGGCCGCGAGCGGTGGCCCCCTGGGCACCCAAGTACCCCGAGGACCCACTGAAGGAAGTTCCGGGAGAGAGTGCTCGGGGCTGCGTGCAGCAGTCCCTGAGCACTCGGTCCCCCGAGGATCCGTACGAGCGTGCCCGGGAGAGAGTGCTCGGGGAGGTAAACAGTAGCCCCCGAGCACTCGGTTCCCCGAGGACCAAGGAAGGGCATTCTCGGGAGAGAGTGCTCGGGGAGGTGAACAGTGACCCCCGAGCACTCGGTTCCCCGACGACCCAGGAAGCCCCCCTGACAAGTAGCCCCCACAGGGGCCCACTGATGAGGTGTCAGCCAGTCAAAGGCTCGAGGCTGCATTTAAGAGCGCACGTGGCCTGTCACCTCCAACTGCTCCCGCCACGCTCGGTGTCAGTTCCTGCCACGTTCTGGCAGAAGGGCGTGGGGTCATTAAATGCACGGGTCTCATCCCGTGCCATCCGGCCCGTCTCGAGATAACGTCGTGAGGGCCGGGCGTTCCGTTTGCCGCGCTGCTGTGGCAGGAGAACAAGACAGGGCGGGCACGCCGGGCCGCTCTTCGGCTGCCCGGTGGGCCCTCTCCACGGCTCCCGTTGCCATTGCATTTATGGTGACGGACGACCGGGCGTGGGGCGCATTTTCCACCCCCGGTCACTTCGCGCAGAGGCTATGATGATGCCCTTTCCATTTATGGTGCCTTGGAACTCGTGCCCTCCCGTTCGGGGCACGCTACTGCCGGCGGGTATTTAAGGCAGCCGGCAGCACGGACAAAAGGAGGCTCGGAAGTGAATCAATTGCTCACAAGTAGACAAGCCCTCCGGCGCTCAAGAATATCAGAACAGGCTTTGAGTAGATGAGGGAAGAGAAGATCGAGAGCACCCAAAGCCAACAGACACACGCAGATTGAAGAACAAGGAGCCTCAGGCTCTAGGATAGACAAACATTCTTGTAACCAGCAACATCCTTGAGGGACATTCTCAGGGCATTTATAGTATCCATACAGGAGTAGGGTGTTACGCCTCCGAGCGGCCCGAACCTGTCTAAACACCAGCTCATTTACTCCGTTCCTCACTAGATCGTTCCACCCCACCAGCCATCGCATTTATACCCATTTATTTCTCCGGCGAACATATTCAGGATCATCCCCCTGGCCGAATCTCTAAAAAGGGGTCCCTCAAGATCCCTGCGACAAGAGTTAACCCTCCGACAGCTGGCGCGCCAGGTAGGGGGGAAGCATCCCTGAATTTTTTTGTTTTCTTCTGCACGAAAAAATGGCCGGTGGTCATCGTCTCCAGCGCTCCGGCTCCAGCTCCAGTGGGGAAATGGAGCCCCTCGCTCAGGAGGCCCCAGTCGCTGCTGTGTCCCAGCAGCAACCATGACCTGCACGCACGGCGTTCCCCTCTCAAGGGGACAATGGCGCTGGGCCTAACAGGGCCGCCGCCACCGTCGCTGGTGCACCATCCAACCCCCAGCAGGTGGCCGAAACTCCTGCCGTCAGGTCCACGTCTGGACAGCGTCGGGCGCCGCTCCGGCGTAGGCTCGCCTTCGGCGAGGCCAGTCCCGGGAGCGCGCTACTTGCAGCGCACGCTCTCCTCAGGCACCCGCCAGTCCAGGCAGCGGGGGAAACCCCAGAGGGCCGCTGGCTCCAGGAAGTAGCCGCCCTAGTCGGCAAGGCCCACCGCCAGGTGCTAGCCGAAAGTTCCCGCGCCACCTCCCTGCGCGGTGCCGCTAAGACCGGCCCATCATCCGGTGGCGGTTGCACTGGCCAGGGGGCCTCCAGGCGGAGCGCTGCCCCCCTGTCCACTATCGGAGCCTAGGACCTCCGCTTGCACCTCAACGAGCGGAGGGGCATCGAAGACGCGCGCGTCACTCTCGAGCGCCAGTGGGAGACCCGGCAGGAGGCTGAAGCCAAGGACCAAGCCTCCTCTTTGCCGGCCCATGATCGCTGGGGCTCCCCGGCTCGCCGGCGTTCACCGCCCAAGGGCGCTGCCCGCGCCGCAGGGTATGACACCAGTTGCCGTGCCTTCACCAATAAGCTCCGCCGGGTCAAATGGCCCACCAAGTTCCGCCCCGAGCTGCCGGAGAAGTACGACGGGTTCATCGACCCCGTCAAGTTCCTCCAAATATACACCACCGCTGTCCAGGCGGTTGGTGGCAGCAAAAAGGTGATGGCTAACTACTTTCATGTTGCCTTGAGGGGCTCTGCCCGCTCTTGGCTTATGAACTTACCCCCAGGGTCTATCAGCTCCTGGGATGATCTTTGCCACCAGTTCGTGGCCAATTTTCAGGGCACATTCACGCGCCCCGGCCTGGAGTGTGACCTCCACGCCGTCAAGCAGTAGGAGGGGGAGACGCTGCGGCGCTTTATTCAGCGCTTCAGCCAGGTCCGCAACACCATCCCGCGGATAACCCCCCACGCTGTCAATGTCGCATGACCAGGTGGCATGACCTCACGGAGTGCCGCACGGTCAAAGGCCTCATTGAGCAGCGCCAAAGTGACCGCGAGGAGCCCCGCCGGGGTGGTGATGATGAAGCCGCCCCCAACAACCCAGAGCTCATCTTCCAGGAGCCCGAGCACACCGTCGCCTTAATCGACGGAGGCGCGTACACGCCCTCCTCCAGCCGCAGTGTCAAGACCATGCGGCGCGAGGTGTACTTGGCGACCCCGAGCGAAGAGGCCGTAAGGCCCCTGAAGTGGTCGGACGCCCCGATCATATTCAGCTTGGCCAACCACCCCGCCAGTACTGCAGGCGTGGGGCGACTACCCCTGGTTGTGTCCCTCACCATCTGCAATGTGAAGGTCAGCAGAGTGCTGATCGATGGGGGCGCAGGCCTTAACCTCCTCTCCAAGGAGGCTTTCGAGAAGCTACAGGTGACCTCCAGACCCCTCGGGCAGGTCGAGTTGCCCATGACATTCGGGAGCCGGGACAACTTCCGGATGGAGAACGTCATCTTTGACGTCGTGGAGCTCCCCCTCCCCTACAATGCCATCCTCGGGCGCCCGGCTCTCGCTCGGTTCATGGTGGTCACGCACTATGTGTACCTCACGGTTAAGATGCCGGGCCCAGCGGGCCCCATCTCCGTGTCCGCCGAGACCAGCAGCACCGTCTCCTGCGCCGAGCAGTTATACTCGGCCTTGGTCTCAGCCCGAGCAGAGGTCGAAGGTCGTCCAGGGGGCCCGGGACCCTCTTCATCCAAATCCCAACTCGCTGCCGACGCCTCCGTTCCTACGAAGGAGGTCGTGGTGGGCGAAGACGCCTCCCAGGTCGTCCGAATCGGCGGTGATCTGGGTGGCAAATAGGAAAGCGCGCTCGTCACCTTCCTCCGGGTTAACGTCGACGTGTTTGCATGGCAGCTGTCTGATATGCCCGGGATCCCTAGGGAGGTGATCGAGCACCACCTGGCTGTGCGCCCGGACGCACGCTCGGTGAAGCAAAAGGTCCGGCGGCAGGCGCCCGAGCGCCAGGAGTTCATCCGGGAGCAAGTCAGCAAGCTCCTTGACGCCGGATTCATCCGAGAAATCCTTCACCCCGAGTGGCTGGCGAACCCAGTTATTGTCCCAAAGGCCAACGGCAAGCTCCGCATGTGCGTGGACTACACCGATCCAAACAAGGCTTGCCCCAAAGATCCTTTTCCTTTGCCCCGCATAGATCAGATTGTAGATGCAACCGTGGGATGTGATCTTTTGTGTTTTTTAGATGCAAACTCTGGTTATCACCAGATTCGTATGGCCATAGAGGATGAAGAAAAAACTGCTTTTACCACTCCGGTGAGGACTTATTGCTATGTATCGATGCCTTTTGGTTTGCGCAACGCTGGGTCTTCTTTCCAGCGCGCTATCCGCATCACCCTTGATTCGCAGGTTGGCCGCAACGTCGAGGCCTACATCGACGATCTCGTGGTCAAATCTCGAGACCGCGCCACCCTGCTCGAAGATCTTACTGAGACTTTCAACAGTCTCCGCACTACCCGCCTGAAGCTCAACCCCGAGAAGTGCGTCTTCGGGGTGCCTGCGGGCAAGCTCCTCGGTTTCTTGGTCTCCAGCCAAGGGATTGAGGCCAATCCAGAGAAGATCCGGGCTATCGAGCAGATGCGACCCCCAGCTCGAGTCAAGGAGGTTCAGCGTCTCGCCGGCTGCATGGCGGCCCTCGGGCGCTTCATCTCCAAACTTGGAGAGCGAGGACTCCCCCTCTTCAAGCTTCTAAAGAAGACCGGTCATTTCGACTGGACGCCGGAGGCCGAGCAGGCCTTCCGTGATCTGAAGAAGTACCTCACCTCGCCACCCGTACAGGCGGCCCCCTCCGAGGGCGAGCCACTACTGCTCTACGTCTCAGCCACTCCTCAGGTCGTGAGCATGGTACTGGTGGTGGAGCGCGATGAGTGCACGGGGTTAGGTGCTGGGTCCCAGCTCCCGACCGTCCCCGAGCACTCCCCTGTCCTCGTGGCTCCCCCCGAGCAGGGGTCAAGCCCGAGCACTTGGCTCCCCCCAAGCAGGGGGTCGAGCCCGAGCACTTGACTCCCCCTGAGCAGGGGGTCGAGCCTGAGCACTTGGCTCCTTCCGACCAGGGAGTCGAGCCTGAGCACCCGGCCAGCCCCGACCACGTCGTCGAGCTCGGGGGCTGTAGCAGGCCCTCGGGTGAAGCCGCAGCCCAGGCCCACCGGGTATAGCGACCGGTGTACTTTGTCAGTGAAGTCCTCCGGGAGGCCAAGAAAAGATACCCCCAAGATCAGAAGCTGCTCTACGCCGTGCTCATTGCTTCCCGGAAGCTGCGCCACTACTTCCAGGTGCACAAGGTCTTGGTGGTTACTACGTACCCACTGGGGCCCATCCTCCGGAACCGAGAAGGCACCGGGCACATCGTCAAGTGGGCGGTGGAGCTGGCGGAGTTTGACCTGCACTTTGTCAGCCGCCAGGCGATCAAAAGCCAGGCGCTCTCTGACTTCATGGCAGAGTGGACACCCGTTCCTGAGGTCGTCCAAGAAGAAATCTCCACATATCCCGGGCACGATGTGCCCGGGTACTGGATTATGCACTTCGACGGTTCTCTCACGCTAAAAGGCGCAGGGGGCGGAGTGGTTCTCACCTCCCCAACGGGTGAAGAACTCCGGTACGTCGTGCAGCTGCAGTTCCGTGCATCCAACAACATGGCGGAATATGAGGGCCTCATCGCTAGCCTCCGAGCTGCGGTTGGCCTCGGGATTCGTCTCCTCCTGGTCAAGAGAGACTCCCAGCTGGTGGTCAACCAGGTATCGAAAGAATACCAGTGCACGGATCCTCAAATGGCGGCGTTCGTGGCGGCAGTCAGGAAGCTAGAGAAGCGCTTCGACGGCCTGGAGCTGCGGTACATCTCTCACCGTGACAACGCTCTGGCCAATGACCTTTCTCGCCTGGCCTCCTCCCGTGCGCATGTCCCTGCCGGAGTCTTTGAAGAAAGACTCACACGGCCTTCCGTCCTGCCTGCCGAACAGGACGAAGGGGAAACCTCGAGCTCAATGGGAAGCCCCGACAGGGTGCCGCCGTCCGGCGAGTGCGCTGCGCTTGCTTACAGTTCTCAAGATGCCTCGTGGATGGACGAGATCCGAGGGTACTTGAAGGAAAAGTTCCTCCCCGGGGATGATGCCTCTGCTGAAATAGTTGCTCGACAGTCCAAACGCTATGCCATAGTAGATGGGGATCTCTACCGGCGTAGCGCAGGCGGCATCCTCCTGAAATGCATCACCCGGGCAGAAGGCGGCGAGCTTCTCGCTGAGGTCCATAAGGGCGAGTGCGGTGGCCATGCGTCGTTCCGCACGTTGGTCGAGAAGGCCTTCCGGCAAGGTTTCTACTGGCCTACAGCCCTCCAGGATGCTTCCGAGCTGGTTCGGCACTACAGGGCGTGCCAGTTCCACGCAAAGCAGATTCACCAGCCAGCTCAGGCTCTTCAAACCATCCCCCTGTCATGGCCTTTCGCGGTCTGGGGGCTGGACATTCTGGGTCCATTCCCCCGAGCAATCGGGGGCTATGAGTACCTCTACGTCACCATCGACAAGTTCACCAAGTGGCCGGAGGCGGTTCCAGTCGTCAAGGTGACCAAGAACACGGCGCTCTAATTTATCTGCGGTATCACCAGTCGCTTCGATGTCCCGGGCCGGATCATCACCGACAATGGCACTCAGTTCACAAGTGCCCTGTTCGGGGACTACTGCGAGGACCTCGGCATCAAGCTCTGCTTCGCCTCCGTCGCTCACCCTCGGAGCAATGGGCAGGTCGAGCGCGCCAATGCGGAGATACTGAAGGGGCTCAAAACCTGGACCTACAACGTGCTCGTAAAGCACGGGAAAGGGTGGATCGACGAGCTGCCTGCCGTGCTATGGGCCAATCGGACCACGCCGAGTCGCGCTACCGGGGAGACTCCTTTCTTTCTTGTGTACGGCGCTGAGGCGTTCCTCCCCTCCGAGCACACTCTAGGCTCCCCTCGGGTGCATGCCTACTCTAAAGGCGAACAGGAACAGCAAAGGCGCGACGACGTCGACTATTTGGAAGAGTGCTGGCGGCGTGCCGCCGTCCGAGCAGCCCGCTACCAACAAAGCCCGCGGCGCTACCATCAGCGTCACATCCAGGCCCGATCTCTCAAGGTGGGGGATCTAGTTCTCCAACGGGTCCAATCGCGTGAATGAAGGAATAAATTGTCCCCTATGTGGAAAGGCCCCTTTACCGTGATCGGTGTCCCGCGAGAAGGCTCCTTCCGGTTGGCTGCAGAAGATGGGCAGCCGCTCCCCAACGCATGGAACATCGAGCACATGCGCAAGTTCTTCCCGTAGATGGCCATGTATGCAGGCTCAGGTCAACCAGGCCGGGGGCTCCCCCCCCCCCCCCCCCGGCCCAAGTTGACCGGGGGCTACCACTAACTGGGTAAGTCACCTAACCTTGTAAAATTGTCAATACAATACATATGTCAATATGTAGTTCTTATGTCAAATTTCATTTTTTCTGGAAACCAAATGTTTAATATGTCTGGTGAGATGCTCGATTGTGCGAGAAAAGTTCGCTCTCTCTTTTTCCCCGTTGATAAAAGAATCCCGATCAGTATGCGCGCGGGCAGTTGCCGCTGACTTACGTCTGTCGTGGTAGGCTGTGGTGTTCGGTGTCGTGGCAGTCTCCCGGGCATCACCGAGTTCCTGGGGTTCTCGGGTAATCCTATTGCTCGAGCTGCTCGAATAGTCCGGAGCCTAGGCCCCAGGGGCGGGCTGTCGGTGCTCGGTCTGGTCTATCATACCCGGGCGCCACCGAACCATAGGACCTCTGGGTTATGCCTCTGCCTGTTTAGTCCGCCGGTCTGGGTATTCGAGAGGTCTCGGGTCGAAAATGAGTGCAGTCTATAATGAGTACCGCACTAACAGAGCGCACCAAGCAAAGAATCGTTCTATTTTTTCTCAAGTCACAGATCGACAATCAAAAGCAAAAGCAGCTCGACCGCGAGGGCCTCAGTGCCCAGGTCGCTGCTCGGCCCTAGGGGTCCTCGGGTGGTCCTACTGCTCAGGCATGAGCGGTCGGGATCGCCTGATCCTGGACCCCCCTTGCGCCCCCCAGTGCTCGGGCGCCCCAGCCGTGGGGACCAAGTTCCCGAGCACCCCGAGCTCGGAGCGCATGCCTCTCCTGGATCGGTTGGCTGAAAAGCTGACAGCTATCCGGTGAGTGGTTAAATTCACATGAATTTATATTCAGTAATATATTGTTCCCAAGTTGTCCTCGGGGCCCTCGTATTCTAATATGTTCGGTGAGATGGTCTCCTCGCGCACAAAACCCTGCCACGTGTCCGCTTTTCCCGGAACGACAGAACGGATAGTAGAAAGGTGTACCATACGTACGGCAATGTCTGACCGAAGTCTTTCATGGTGGTCGTGGTGTTCGGTCCGCTAAAAAGGCCCCGGGCACTACCGAGCCTCTGGGGTTCTCGGGTTATCTCACTGCTCGAGCTGCTCTAGCGGTCGGGAGCCTAGACCCTGGGGGCGGGCTGTCGGTGCTCGGTCCGGTCCGTCCTAGCCCGGGCACCACCGAACCGTGGGGACTCTTGGTTGCATTTCCGCCCGCACGTGTCTCCAGTCTACCAGTTTGAGTGGTCGCAGAATGGGAAAGTGTTCACTGGTCATGGCGTGCTCCGTGCTGGATCGATCTATCTCCCGAGCAAGGAAGTTCGTGCCTTTGTCTTTTGACTTAGCCGTTGCAGACTCGCGAGGGCTCAAGGGCTGAACGTGCAGAGAAGGCCTCACTGCTTGGGTGACGAGTGGTCGGGGTGACTTCGTTCTCGGGGAGGGAAAGGTCGGGCTCGCTCTGACTGAGTACTCCTCGGGGCATCAAGTGAAAAGAACAGAAACTTCATCAAGCACTCAGAAGAACACTGGAGTTGCGACCCCAAAGAAAGGCTTCCATTATATTCACAAGAAAGGACAGCTATTTGAGGGATCACTCCCATATTTACATCAAGTCGACGAAAAAGAAAATTACAAAAGCCTAATCTATGTCGGAGCCCTCGCCACTGCTCCCCAGGTCCGGAAGCGGCGGCGCCTCTCGCGGGAAGTTCGGGTCCCGGCTTCGGTAGCAGGCCGGGATATGCTCGGCCACCGCTTGGGCCAAGCCTCGCCGTTCCCGGGCGGCAAGCTCCTGGACGGCCTGGGGGAGCGCCTCGAGGCGCTGGCTGATTCTCTAGAAGCCAAGGCGATGTGGCCGATGCCCGTCCCCTTCGCCTCCACATGGACTCGCCCGAGCCCGACCACCCTCACGGACCTCTGCGCTTGGCGAAGGATGTCTTCCATCATCAGCTTCACGTTGGCCCGTTTGGTCTTGGCGGTCTCGAGCTCCTCCGTCATGCTCCGCAGCCACTCCTCGAGGCCCTGTCCCTTGGCCGCTCCGGCCGAGGTGGCACCGGGCACCTGGGCTTCAGCCTGCTTCACCCGCTCTGCAAGGGCAGAGAGGGCCTGCTCGCGGGCGGTCAGCTCTGACTCCCACATGGCAGCCCGCTCCTCCCGAGCGGCTGAGGCCACCATCGCCTCGGTAGCCTCCTCCCGGAGGATCAGCAGTTCCTCCCGAGCTTCCAGATTCGACGCCGTGATGCCAACGTCGGTCTCTCGGATCGCGACGTCCTCCTCCCAGTGCTGGAGCTCCTCCTCCCGACGCTGGAGTTCGGCGCGGATCTGGTCAGCCTCACCTTTCTGGTGGGCCAAGTCAGCCTGGGAGGCCTCTGCCGTCCTCTCACGGGCCAGGACCGCCTCCTCCCGCGCCTGCACCTGCCTCTCCCCGGCGAGTGCCTCAACAGCCTGCTGCTGCGATGCCTCGGCCAGGCGGGCGGCTTCTTCCTGCTCCCGCACGACCTCCATGCGAATGCCCTCCAGGGCCTCCCGCTCCTCCTCCAGAGCGCGTCGCTCGTTCTCGTTGATGGCGCGCGCCGCAGCGATGCGAGCCTCAAAAAGGCGCCTGCCCTCGGCAAGCCGCTCCCTCTCCACGGCAAGGGCGGCGTGGCTCGCCTCAAGCCGCGTCATCTCCCCCGCCACGGCCACCTCCAGCCGCCCGATCACTTCCCGGGCGCTCCCTAGCACGACTGGGAGGGGGTCGGCAAGCCGGCGGGGCGACGGCTGGGCGCTAGGTCCCCTGCGAGCCTCCTCCGAGGGGCTCGGGGTCCCCGAAAACCGCCATGCAGGCACCGCCCATGACGAGGTCATCCGCCCCACGCTCGACACGCTCGGGGCGGGCTCAGCCGGTGCCGGTTGCTCGGGCGCGGCCTCTGCCATCGGCTCGGGGCAGGGCGGCGCCTGTGGCTCCGTCTCGGTCGGCGCGCTCGGTGGCTCCGGCTCCACCAGCGCGCTCAGCTCAGGCGCGCTCGGCTAGGGGGCTGGAGCAGGCCTCGTAGCCTCCGGCTGTCCTTGGTCTCCGGCGGCGCCCGTAGGCGGCCTGCAAAAGAAAAACGAGGTTAGTCTCCGAACTCACTCCGGGCAAGGCATGCTCAGGAAAAAGAGGGGGAAACTTACGCAGATTTGGGTCTTCGGTATTGCCACCTCAATTCCGAGATCCTGTACCCCGGGCCCGATGATGTTGGCCCGGAGTCCTCCCTCCTCCTCTTCTGCCGGGGGCTCTGCGGGGCCGCCGTGCGGTCTCCGGGCTCCAGACCAGGCCCAAGCAGATCAAGGTCTGATTCCAGAACCGCAGATGCCACCCCCGCCGACGGCCCCGCACTGGACGATTGGCCGTCCTGGCCTCCCTCCTTCTCGCCAGGCGACGGCGACGGTGAGGACATCGGCGTAGGAATGAAAGTCCGGGGGCGCTTCCCTCTGTCTCCCGGCGCTGTCGCCGCCCCGCTACCGGCGGTGCCTCCTTCTCCAGCCTAGCGGCTACTGCCTGCAGCAGCCCCACCACTGGCCTGCGGCCCGCCTCCTGCGGCGCCTGGGCCACAGGTCTGCGCCGCATCGCCTGCGGCCTCCTCGCCGGCCGCCTCGTCCACCCCGGGAATCTGGATAGTCCCGGGGTTCCGGCGCCCTGGCCGGTCGACCAGCCCCTGGGAGTTGAACTCCGGTAGCTTCGCTTGCAGTGCCACCCGGTCAGGGTTGGCGCAGAGTGCTAGCTCCTAACAGGGGAGCTCTGCCCGGCTCAGGTCGTCCACCCCGATCACCACCCGGAGCAGGCCCCTCAGCGCCGCTCTGTCCAGGTCTCATTCCGCGCCGATCTGGGTCCGGGTGATGTCCTGGGGGCCGGTGTACACCCAGCAGGGCTGGGCCCGCTCCCGTAGAGGCGCCAGGCGGTGGCGCAGGTAGTCCGCCACCACCATCACCGAAGTAAGCCCGACCTGGCACAGGAAGTCGATGCGCTCCAGGACCGGCGCCATCCGCGCGTCCGCCTGCGGCGGCACCTCCCAGGTCGCCTTCTGGGGCTCCACCGCCATCTCCGACAGGGTCAGACGGTCGTGGGGACTGACGTCGACGTAGAACCAGTCGCGCCGCCAGTCCTCCCACTTGCTCCGCAGCACCTGGGGAATGTACTGCTCCCCCAGGCCGTCCCATAGCCGGAAGTTGCAGCAACCGGCGACGTCCGCGGTGGAGAAGCCCCTCTTCTTCCCGGCCGACCGCAACACAAAGAAGTGCCAAAAGAGCGTCACCGATGGTGGCACCCCCACGAACATCTCACAGAGGTGGGCGAAGACCGCCAGGATGACGACGAAGTTGGGGCTGAGGTGCACCAACTGGATCCCGAACGTGTCAAGGACCTGAAGGAAGAACGTCGAAAATGGCGGCACCAGCCCGGCCACCATGAAGGAAGTGAAGAGGGCGATGCGCCCCGGCCGGTCCATCACCGGTGGGAAGCTCGCCGGCGTCACCACCGAGGCCCCCCGCTGGCCCTCGGGCACCATCAGCTTCCGCACCTTGTCCGCCGCCTCCTCGTTCACAAGACGGGACTCCGGCTTCCTCCTGCTCTCGATATCTTGTTAGGGTGGGGGATGATCTTGACGATGGGGGAAGAGGAGTGCTCTAATCACCTAAGGAAAGTTTAGGGCTCAGGAGCGCAAGGAAGACGAATGCTTGTTCGCAAAGATGGCGTAAAGAGGGGGACGGTTCGCTCCCCTCCTCCTTTTATACCCCAGGGAAATTCAAACGTCGCCTGCCGCGGCGCGCTCGGCGGGACGGTTTCCTCGGCCAGCTCAACCGCCAGGCCAAATCTCCCACGGGCCGTGCGGGTGTCAGCAGTTGCCAGGCGTATTTTCCTCGATTTGCGCGGTTGCCACGTGTGCCGCCTGCCTCGTTATCACGCGCCGCCCGTCCCGTTATCACACGCCTCAGGAGACGGTTGGACGCGCGTCCGTTCGGCTCCCCGTTGGGCCATACCATAAGCCCGGACCGGAAGGGCCAGTATCTAAGAGCGCGCCGCGTGGCGTCAGTACTGGCTTCGGCCTCGTTGACGACGAAGGGCCCATCCGCAGTTTCTGGGCCATCGCCTGCCAATGGGCCCGGGGCTGCTGTAGGTGAATCAGGAACCGGGGGTCCCCGAATCCCGAGGCCAGGCCAGCAATCCACCACGTGGCGCCATCCCGCGGAGTCTCCTCCGCGAGGTAAAAAAGGATTAAGTCCCGGGAGAGGGCGCTTGGGGCCACAGTCAGTGGTCCCCGAGTACCCAAGTTCCCCGATGATCTGCAAAGTCTAAGTGCCGGGAAGAAAGTGCTCGGGGAGGTATACAGTGACCCCCGAGCACCCGAGTCCCCCGATGATCAGGAAAGCTAAGTACCGGGAGAAGTGAGCCCGGGGTCGCGAGCGGTGGCCCCCTGGGCACCCAAGTACCCCGAGGACCCACTGAAGGAAGTTCCGGGAGAAAGTGCTCGGGGCTGCGTGCAGCGGCCCTCGAGCACTCATTCCCCCGAGGATCCATACAAGTGTGCCCGGGAGAGAGTGCTCGGGGAGATAAACAGTAGCCCCTGAGCATCCGGTTCCCCGAGGACCAAGGAAGGGCGTTCTCAGGAGAGAGTGCTCGGGGAGGTGAATAGTGACCCCCGAGCACTCGGTTCCCCGACGACACAGGAAGCCCCCCTGACAAGTAGCCCCCACAGGGGCCCACTGATGAGGTGTCAGCCAGTCAAAGGCTCGAGGCTGCATTTAAGAGCGCACGTGGCCTGTCACCTCCAACTGCTCCCGCCACGCTCGGTGTCAGTTCCTGCCACGTTCTGGCAGAAGGGCGTGGGGTCATTAAATGCACGGGTCTCATCCCGTGCCATCCGGCCCGTCTCGAGATAACGTCGTGAGGGCCGGGCGTTCCGTCTGCCGCGCTGCTGTGGCAGGAGAACAAGACAGGGCGGGCACGCCGGGCCGCTCTTCGGCTGCCCGGTGGGCCCTCTCCACGGCTCCCGTTGCCATTGCATTTATGGTGACGGATGACCGGGCGTGGGGCGCATTTTCCACCCCCGGTCACTTCGCGCAGAGGCTATGATGATGCCATTTCTATTTATGGTGCCTTGGAACTCGTGCCCTCCCGTTCGGGGCACGCTACTGTCGGCAGGTATTTAAGGCAGCCGGCAGCACGGACAAAAGGAGGCTCGAAAGTGAATCAATCGCTCACATGTAGACAAGCCCTCCGGCGCTCAAGAATATCATAACAGGCTTTGAGTAGAGGAGGGAAGAGAAGATCGAGAGCACCCAAAGCCAACAGACACACACAGACCGAAGAACAAGGAGCCTCAGGCTCTAAGATAGACAAACATTCTTGTAACCAGCAACATCCTTGAGGGACATTCTCAGGGCATTTATAGTATCCATACAGGAGTAGGGTGTTACGCCTCCGAGCGGCCCGAACCTGTCTAAACACCAGCGCATTTACTCTGTTCCGCACTAGATCGTTCCACCCCGCCGGCCATCGCATTTATACCCATTTATTTCTCCGACGAACATATTCAGGATCATCCCCTGGCCGAATCTCTAAAAAGGAGTCCCTCAGGATCCCTGCGACAGGAGTTAACCCTCCGACAGCACCGATTGTGGAGTCCCTTTAGCAAATGGTGGTGGCGGCGGTGAGAAAGCACCAAAGTTTGAAGGAACTCCAACAAAATGAAAGTTTTCTGGTGGCTAAGGACCTTGAGTGAATGGTGCAAACTATGAAGGTTGTAATAAATTTGCAGAACCACCAGGTGTATGATTCCTACAATATGCATCAACAAAATAAGAAGCCAATTGCTAGACTAAATACCTCAAAATTTACTAGCTCTAATTCAGAAAACGTTTTTACTTATTCGATTAGGATTTATGCACAGATATTCCATTAGGATTTCATAGAAGCGGTTTGCCCAATCTTGTCAGCAATGTAATATTGAGAATCCAATAGTATGAAGCACTAACAATTTATAGCATGTCACACGCGAAAATTTTAAAGGGCTCATACCATGGCTGCACAGATGGGAAGGCTTAAGAGCAGTCAATTGCATCGAGGCTACAAGTGGAGGCGCCAGGCCACCAACCAGCGGCGATGGTGGTAGCATCGGCTGCGGAACCCACGCAGCCCATTGAGCTTGCCGTCCACGAACTCGATTGAGGCACCGACGGCACCAGAGCAGAGGATGTTGTCTCGCTAGTACGAGACTTCTTTCTTGGCAAGCCATCCGCCCAGACGACAGACTTGGGGACAGATTGAGAGGAGAAAAACGAAGAATCGGTAGCGGGGATCGACTATGGAGGTGGAGGCCGTGGAGTAGGAGCAATGAGGGAAGAGAATGGAGGGGATTGACGGTGGCACTAGGACCAAGCCGACTGAAAAAATGGTGGCGGCTTTACCATGGTGCTGCAAAAGGAAAAAAGGTAACGAAAGAGATAAAAAGAAAACAATGAGGTGCACAGCTGATCCCTGTGGGCACAATGGATCATGCATGGGACGGGAAAACATGTACGGTGAATACCGCTCTGCTCCTAGTGAAGCATCAAACGGTATCTTAGGAATTGGATATCGAGCCAGGGCTGTATCTTCCACAAGATACTACTATATCATCTCTTTTCTTTAATTGCTTGACATATCGGTAAGAAATTCTATATGGCACCTTATTTATGTGCATGATACCCTGCACTGGGAGTAGTCTTATGCTTACTTTCTATTCCGCGTGATCTTCCTTCTTGCGTTTTCCCTATCCTTGTATGTTTTTGCCCTGTGTTCCAAACAGGCTACAAACGAGAAGCGAATAAAGAATAAAACAAGGTTTTGGAATCTATTTACAAATGGACGCTCTATATATATAGCCTTTGAAAATGTTGAACCCATTTGGGCATTTCACGCACAACCAGCATTAGAAAATGTTGAACCCATCACAAGGCTCCATCAGCCTACGACGTGGTCTAGAAGTGCTTGATGGCCACTGGATTGACGATCTGGACGTCATATACCGATGCATCACCAGGGGCGGAGCTACAGGAGTTTTTTATTTTTATATTTTTTATTAAAAATTTTAAAAAATAGATTTTCCGTAAGAGAAATTACAAAACTAAGCGTCTGTAGTCCTAATTTAATAAAAAAATATATTAAAAAAAACTCGAACTACAGGGTGTTCCAGTGGTCCAAGGACCACCCAAAATTTTGGCCCAATCCAGTAGCCCAGAGCAGGCGAGCGGCACCCGGCCCGCGGCAGGCGAGCAGCACCCGGCGCGTGGCGGGCCGGCTGCTGCAGCAGGCGAGCGGCGACACGCGGTAGGCGATCGACGTGCGGCACGCGGTGGACCGGCTGCAGCGACAGGCGAGTGGTGTGCGGCGGGCAACGGCGGCAGGAGCGGCGCGCGGCGGCGGCGCGCCGGCAAGGGCAAGCAGCGGCCATTCGGCCCAGCAGGCAAGCGGCGCGGCAGAAGCGGGCCGCGGGCGAGCGCTGCGGCAGCGGGCGGGTGCGCGGCGGCGTCGCTCTCCTACTGGAAGTCCGTGGAACGGACAATCCCCGTTCCTCTCGTGGCCTGCATTTGCAGTCAAACCAATCGAAATACTATCAGTTCGAGCTCAGCAATTCAGCTCACTCACTATATAAATCACGGCACTGACGCTGAACCTACCTGATTTGCGACTTTGATGTTGCAGGGGAAGAAAGGGGTGTGGTTGAAATTGCCAGTGGATCGTGCCGAGTTGGTACCCTTGGCAGTAAAGGTACGACTGTTCAGAAGCTCAGTCCTAATGAGACCTGTAATGTTTACCAAATTGATTCTGAAACAACGAAATTAAGATTTTACTCATGATCTTCCTTATTTCTGCCTGCAGGAAGGTTTCAAGTACCACCATGCAGAGGAAGCGTACGTGATGCTGACTTATTGGATCCCTGACGGCTGACGAGCCATGTATGCTCCCTGCAAATGTTTCTCAGTCCTAAGAAGATACATTTATGTTGTTTTTTGCAAGCTGTCATGTAGCAATTATGTTCTGGAACCTATGATGTTCTGATAGAATCTATAATGTAAGCTAGGTAGTAGTAACTTTTATGTTCTAGCTGTGATGGAACCTGTGATGCAAGCTGTGATGGGACCTGTTAAAGATCACGGAACCTGTTAAATATGCAAGGTGTGATGTCAAAGATTTGATATTTCTAGATGTAAATGTTATTGTGAACTTTGATTAATCTTCAGGAAGAAGTATATTGTACACCTTCTTCTTACCAAACTGCCAAAATTGAAACTCTTTCAATCCTTGTCAGAACATATTAACACTTGGAAATCTAGATCAATCATAAGCATTCTTGTGATGATGAACGAACTACAATGTAATGTTAAATTTCCAGGGACAATTTACAAATAATTTTTTGAACTTTCTCTCGAAGCTTACATTACCATCCCAGTTCTGATTACATTGGCATTAATAACAACAAAAGGATTGCCTAAATGACACAAACTACCAGACATCGACATCCAGTTATCCCATCACCGTATAAGCTTGGCCAAATACACAACAATGACCATCAACACAAAGAACATGTTTACACCCAACAGCACTGCCATTGCCTTCATCCAACCAAGTAGCAACTCCACCTTTCCTACTACCACCTTCTCGGTCTTCAATTCAGCAAATTGAGCCTTGAGTGCTTCACGCTCCTGCTCCATTTTACCTTGAACCATCATTATCTGCGGAATGTGATCAACAGGAGTCATATCACCTTCTTCCACACCGACCAAACCCTGGCACTCCAAGTGCTTCTCATAGTCATCACGCCACTTGTAAAAGGAGCATGAGTTCGCTTTCTGCATCCAACACGTTGTGCAAATCAGACGAACCCTAAATCCCCATTTCGGCAAACCCTAAATCCTCAAATCAGACGAATCCAACCACACAGAAATAGACAAAGGCACTTACTCCACGCTTGTTCCTAGGACATTTGAAGAACCTCTTGCCGTAGTTCTCGATGGTCCTGGCCACAAGCTCGATGATGTCTTCTTGGCCATAGTTGGGGCACCGAATCAGTGTCAGCCTGGTTGGCGGCTCCTCCTCCGGGAGATGGGAAGGATGTGACGATCTCTTTGACCAGACACTTTTGCTTGGGGACTAAGACATGCCGTCAGAGTGGAGGAAGGAAGGCAGCATCGCCGCGGTAGCTGGAAGGAGAGGGGGGTGGGTGACTGGATCGGGGGTTTACAATTGCGCGACTGGTCCGATCGAGCCAGCTAGAGCCAGCCTTCGCTTTACGCGGAGTGCAAATGGTAATTTCGCATGCGATGCCATGCCAGCAGTGGGACCCATCGGACACGTGTCCGCTCTCGGTCGCGCAAGTAGCAAATTATAAAGTATATAGTGGAACCCAGTGATAATTTATCAAAATTCCTCAGAACGATAATTTTTTAGAACTCGTATAACTATGTCAAAAAGTTAATTGCCCCCGTTCCTTAACACCGCAGACAGAGCACGAAGCGAAGCGAGACAAACCCCACTTCCCCTTCCTCCTCTTCGTCTCCGTCGGCGGCGGACCAGGGCCGAAGCAGCCCTAACCCTAGGCAAGGCGAAGATGGTGTTCTACGCGCTGTTCGTGGGTGCGGAGCTTGACTCCCTCACCAACCTGCAGCCCCGCGGCGGCTGCGATGACCCCAACTTCCCCTACTACCTAAAGGTCCGTGTTTTCTTCCCTTCTCCTCCCTTGGCTCGATCGATCGGCTCCCTCCCTCTAGATCGCGAACGGCGCTGATTGCGGCTTTGCTCGCTCGCTTCTGTGTGGTGGATCGCAGCTGCGGTGCGAGAACTGCGGGGAGACCACCGCCAAGGCCACCTACGTCACCCTCAGCGAGGCCGTCGACCTGCCCAAGGGACGCGGCACCGCCAACCTCGTCCAGAAGGTACTCAACAACACGTGCCTCCTCCTCTACTCTGTGGCCGGATGGATTAGGCTTTCTTCATGCCTTGTTCTTGTAGTGTTCGTATGGTTGCCGAGAAGAAGTGCTTGTTAGTATGGTTGATGGGATCGATCGGCTTGTTAGTATGCTTTTGGTTTATGAATGCATGGGTTAAGGGGAGAAATTATGAGATGATTAGGTTGCTGCGGTTGAATGAGATTCCTTTGCGCCTAGATCCATTTCCCCTTGTTTAGTGTGAGATTTGGTGAAGGATTTTTGTTTCCTTGGTTAAACGGAGCATTACATTGGGCAGTCGAGGGTTATATATTGTACCAAGGTAACCACAATAGCTTGTTGTCTTCTTATCGAATCATGTTATGCTGTAAACTTGGTTATGCCTTCTAAGTATATGCTTTTAGGTGGGCACGCATGTGATTTGTCCTGTGCTGTTTGTATGGTTGATGGGATGGGTAGTGCTTGCTAGTGTGGCTGATAGGAATTGATATCGATCAGCTTGCTATTATACTATTTGCCGGTGTCTGGGGTTTATGAAAGTAAGGATGGAGCATGTTTTAAGGAAAGAAAAAAATGAGATGACTAGGATGTTGTGGTTAATGGAGATTCCTTTGCTTCTGCATTTATCTCCTTTTTTACGTTGTTCAGTGTGGAATATGGTGAGTACTTTTAAATTACTATTAAAATGGGGATTGGATTGGGCTGTGGAGGGTCATATTTGTGTAGAAAAGTAACAGCAGAGGATTGTTGTCCTCTCAAGGATTTTTGTTGTTGTGCAAACTTGGTTAGGCCCTTGTAAATATATGCTTTTGGGTTGGCAAGAAATGTAAACGATTTTTTTATTATGATTTGGTAACTTGTGATCATTGGCAGAGTGATGATTTTTTCCTTAATGGGGTCCTTTGTGATAATACAGTTTTTTTTTCCAATGAGATTCTTCTCTATTTTTCTTTAAATATTCTACACTTGAAAGGCTAAGATGCAAAAATTCTAGTATGCACCTATGAGCCATAAGACACAAGGTGGCTTGTCCACTGCTCATGATGGGAAAGCACCTCAGCATCTGTGTCGTTGACGTTTGTTTACACATTTGATGCAGTTATTTTGGCTATTATGATTATGTCTCTGTACTATTGTCCTCCTTATCCATGGTAGAAAAATAGTTTTCTGTAGTCTACCTGAATGCAGTGTAATAGTTATATTTTATCCTTGTGTGTTATGCACTTAGATAAATGATTATTGTTGCTATGTGTTCTTATTCAGGTTTTTTATATTATGTCATCCAGGTGAATATGTACTATCATGACCGTTTTGCATAAAACTTCTTATTGCGTGTAAGACTTAAGGACATCAAACATCACCAGATGTAAATGATGCCATTTTTTAGCCTAAAAATTTTTGTCTTTATTTTTTCAATGAATCATTTTATTTGTATTCCTGATCAAATTCAAACAGCTAATCTCAACAATCTTTTTGTGGTATTGTTATGTGTGAATGCACCTTGCTGTTGCTGTAGTTATGTCTGCACATACCGATATGTGGCAGACCTCATAATGCAATTTTTGTCCTGGAAGCTTAAGAATTTTGTTTTGCAGAATAGCATTGTTTTCTTTCAGTAATCCACTTCATAGTTTATTTCGTGATAACAATTGTTTTCTATACCTGATGTGAAGGTTATTTATCTGAATTTTCTCCTTGGTGTGAGCTAAAACTTGTTTCAGTATATAATATATCTACTTTGTATGTTTTCTTGTACCATGTACTTTATGTCCCGTGTATGATGTTTTGGTTTACTTTTCTCTCAGTGCAAGCTTTGTGGGAGAGATGGAACAATTTTGATGATTCCTGGGCAGGGGACGCCACTGACTATGGAGCAAAGCCAGAAAGAAGAAAAGACTTGTTTGATGGTCTTTGACTGCAGAGGCTATGAACCTATTGAGTTTTCGTTCGGTGATGGCTGGAAGGCTGAATCTGTAAGTGTTTCTTGATCTTTCATCACGAATATTAATGGCTGCTTACTTATGCAAAACCATTCTTTTAAGCTAGCAGTAATGAATAATTGATCTTGTCAAGATAATTCATATTCTAGAAATGAGCTTATCTGGTATTCTGTTCTATGTGAGCTCACCTTATTGTTTCACTTCTGTGTACTTATGTGTTGAATTAAGGATTGCATCTTTCCATTTATCTGCATATCTTTGGTACAATTATTGGTTTTCACATCGCACATTACTTTAAGAATGGAAGGGCATCTGTGCTTGTATTTTAAAGTGGCAGAGTTTCCCATGTGTTTCTTATTTCTTCTTGTATGGCATCTTAGCTGCAGATACATTCTTAAAGTACACAACGATTCACTAATATATTCTTGAAGTCACACACCGATTGACTATCTTTTTTTCCAAGAAGAAATGAAAGCAGCCTTGATTTCTTTTGTAGTAACAAATCTACGGTTTCTTGTTCCTTTGAAAATGCTCTTCCAAAAGTGGAAAATTACAATTTTTGAGAAAATTGGGAGCTTGATTTGAAACTACCTTTCTGTTCGCTACTAACTGAATTGATTAATGTTTTGTGAAATTTGGTTTATAGTTAGTCTTGATCACATTTGTTCAGTTGTTATGGTGCATGATTTGCTATTGTGCTAACAGTCTGTATCTCTTTCAAGGTGCATGGGACTCCTTTTGACATCGACTGTTCTGAAGGTGACTTTGCTGAGTACGATGAG
The DNA here is from genome assembly GCF_958298935.1 of Phragmites australis. NCBI lineage: Eukaryota > Viridiplantae > Streptophyta > Magnoliopsida > Poales > Poaceae > Phragmites > Phragmites australis. Next base: position 28,629,001 of record NC_084921.1, on the reverse strand, counting down.
AAGGGAGAATGCCCTGTAGGGTTAGGCAAGCTGGAGTCAACATTCAAAGTGGTAAGCAGGCATTTGCTTCCTGTATCAGCAAACATGATGTAATTCATAATTAGTTAGTGAGGATCATAAGGGGGATAAACTTCTGCTGGGAAGATAGTCGGGCGGCATTGGCTACTAGGGGAGAGATTATAGACCATAGATTGGGGAGACAGTATATTGAAACAGACTTAGATTAATTCTTTTTGCTTGATTACAATGATGTGCTGCTGCCCCTTTATAGATAGAAGAGTTTACAATCTAAATACAACTTCAAATCCTAACTTGACCTAATTTATCTCTAGCTGAATTAGAAACTAATCAAACTCTATCTTCTAATCTAAATCAAATCTAACTTCTACCAAACTTATCTAAACCTTCATGTGAACAGTGACCCACCTAAGCCCTGCACGTGCCGGTGGCGATCATGGTTGCAATTTTATCCATTAAAGCTTGACATTTCTGTGATTGACAACAGGTGAAGAAGCACGAGAGGGCTGGGAAGGCTAGATACGTCTAGATCCGGAGTCTTCTGGAGTCCTCAAACATTGGAACTGAAGTTGTATAAATATGAAACCTCACTGTCAATCTTGTTGTTGAACTAAATCTTGTGCGCTTTTCAGACATCCTTTTGTTGCTTCCGTGGATGTCATGAGTTTTTGCTGAGCTTTCAATGATATATGGCCGGCCACATGTCAATGTGTTGTGTTAGGCCACTCCCAGTGCTCCACCCTGGTTGATGTCTTAGGCATTAATTACATGTCCATATAGGATAAAAACTGAGGTGGCAATGATTTCAATGAAGAGGGATGATGAGTTGATGTCTTCCTGAAGACACTAGCTGGACACGAAATCCAACCAATAGGCATTGCAAAGAAACCGCACTAGAGAAGAAAGTAGTGTCTATCGTTACAATCATGATCTATAGCATTTAACAGCGTGGCCCATGTTTTGAGGATATTAGAAATCAAGCGTTGGAGAGCTTATTTCCTCAGTTATTTCTTGATGATGTGGAGGAAGCTAAGAAACTGCTATGCAGTTTCGCACTGGGAGAGGCCTTAGTGCTTTAACCTGGCTCATATTGCTACTACATTATTCTTTGTGGTCTTTGATCCTGCTCTAATATCGATGATACATTATAGGACATGCAGTTCGCCCAAAGCTGCACGTTTTCTTTCCATTGGTCTGTAGAACTCTGCTTGACGATATGTGCCTTGTTTTCTGCAAAAAAAATGTAGCCCAAAATCATGTCATAGTCTCTCCTACTTAAAAAGAAGTAGATCGAATTGAGAGTAGAGAGATCGAGAGATTGAACTCAGAGAATAGAGTAGAAAGAATGAAACTCTTGTTATTGATTTAATGAGATGTTTACATATATATATATATACATGATGAAGGGGTGACATTGGAGAGACATCTCTCCCCAATGGACACAATGAAAGGGTCATGTCCCTTTGCTAATTGATCACACTAACTGCAATTTAATTCTAACACTCCCCCTTGATCAATTATCTGTAATGTAAACTTCTTGTTGAAAAACTCCTCTAAAATTATGTGGAAAAATATGAGGAGAAAATAATATGTTGATATGCCATTAAAACTCCTTTAAAATCCAATGGAAAAATATAAGGAGAAAATGACATAACATACATTGGTTATTGCCTCATTGTAAGCTCATATGAGAAATCTTGATAGGAAAACTCATTTTGGTGAGCTTAGAGAACAATAATTATAATCTATGAATTATATTAAAACCTCCGAAAACCACTTGGGAAAATAGGAGGAATACTAGTAATATGCTGTTAAAACTTCTTTAAAACTCAGTGGGAAAATAAGGAGAAAATGGTACAGCATATATTGATTATTGTCTCTTTGTAAACTCATATGAGAAAATCTTTAAAAGGAAAAACCCATAAGCGAGTTTAGAGAACAATAGATATGTCTTTGATATCTCCTTTAAAAACCCCGGAAGGAAAAATAGAAGATGTGACATATATGATCTTGTGTAGATATTGCCTCATTAAAAATCTTATATGAGAAACCGTATAGTAAAAACTCATAAAGGAAAAGAGTGCAATATAATTATGAACATGTTAAATTCAGGAGGAGACTCCCCCTGAAGCTTGCAAATCTCGAAGTCATCGCATACCAATTCTATGAATACATTTTGGAATGTAGAAGTTGGTAAAAACTTAAAGAATAAATCAGCGAGATTATCACATGATTTAGTTTGCAAGATTTTTATCTCCCTATTATGAGGATAGAATAATTTAGGAGCAATATGTTTGATTATATTGCCCTTCATGTAACCTGTTTGCAGTTGAGCAAATGCATACCAAATTATCATCATAGATAATAGCTGATGATTCAATGGAATCAATACCACATGATAATTGTATGTGGATTATCATTCTTCGAAGCTATACATATGTATGTAATGTTTCAAAATGATAGGTAGAAGTAGCCATTGAAATCTGTTTGATGACTCCTATGAGAAGGCTATATCACCATGATATCAGTCTGTGATCTGGCGTTATGGGGATCAGTTATATAGCCAGTGCTTTAATATCCCACTATAGTCATAAATTTGATTTTCTGATAGAAAAACTTAGATCTTTGGTGCCATAAAGATATATATTGATATCTTCTTTGACTCCCGTTTAATGGCGTTGTTAGAGCTGCACTATTTAAGCTAGCAAGTTATCTGCAAATGCAATATCAGGCCTGTTGTAATTTTGCAAGATACATTAGAGCTATGATGGCACTAAGATATAGAACTTTAGGTTCAATATCTTTTCATTGTCAATCCAATGTATGAATGGACCTTGATTCATATTTAGGGATTGAATGACCATAAGTATTTTGATAGATATGATTGTCTAATATCATTTGGATATTAGTGACTGATGGATAAATATTCCTGGAGGAATGTGCTTAGGTTGTAGACTTAAGCAAAATTTGGTTTTACCCAAATCATTCATCTCAAATTCCGTCTTTAAGATGATTACATATTTTATCGTGTGTAGTTTGGAGATGAAACAAAATCCAATTGGGACTTTATTATGAACACACATATGCAATCATTGTGTTTGGAGTAACCTTTCTGTGGAAGGAACTCATTTAGTAAGTTGTACCATAATCAACTTAACTGCTTGAAGTCATGGAGTGACTTTAAGCTGTACACAATATATATTGCGATTTGTATTTAGATTCAGAATACGAAGTCCATTAGGGACTTATATGTTCGAATCTATCCAATTCATTTGATCTGCCAATGAAATTGAATATGAGAACATAATTTTCACACATATCTTGGGATATGTAGCATCATAATTGATGTCGCGTCTCTACGTGAATCCTTTTTCCTACAAGCCTCGCTATTTCACCACCTTATGGAATAAAAATCCATTTTACTTCCGTAGGGAAGACATTATAGGTGTAGGTATTACTTTTGTGAATACCTCTCTTTTGTGAGCGAGTGCAATTCTACCTCAATTGCTTCCTTCTATTTGGTCCAATTCAAGTGCTTGAGGCACCCTGCTATGGCCATGGACTTTGGACTGGATCCAATTGAAGATCTTTTGCAACTTTCGAGGAGAAATTATTTGTCGACAATTTGTAGTCTTTGGTATTGATTGATTCGATGGAATCAATATATTTTGTGGAAATATTATCCTATTTAACTCTGTGTATTTCCCAAAACAATAGAGTTGGGGTGTTCCCATGACCCAACACCTGAATTTGTGTACATATTTGTGCTAGGTATTTGGATACTGAACATCCATAGGCGTTTAGATAATGAATATCCATAAGGTGTCTATCAACTTTATGTTGTTGATTTGCATTTACTGTCGTAGAGGAGGGATTCCTCTGTTTCCGCGGTAGCTTGCAAGAAGCTTTATCCTTTGTGACCGTACTTCTCCCCCTCTTATTTTGATTTGGGAGTTGAGTGGTTTTGTTTAGTATCTCCACTCTTTCCAGTACATTCTTAGCAGGAATGTAGGATTTGATGACACATTTATGATGAGTAAACGCATCTGGCAGATGATTTGTAATATGTTGCAAATACAAGATGGTCTAAATAATGATTCAGATCTCAGATACGTGGATATGAGGATTGAATGTGAACGTGTGTGACATTCTCTTATGATTCCTAGCATTCTTTGTGGTATTAATCTCCCCCTAATACCTGGAATTATCCTCAAAATTTTATGAGCATACAGGCAATGATATGTCCTCTGTGAGGGACTTGAGGTATTATATGATTGACAGATAATTATACCTCATATAGATCCCCAATACCCTTTGATGTATGCTGTACGGTGGTAATATCAGTACGTGCAGAATGTAACCGATTCGCAGATGGGAAATACTTGGATGAGGCCAATTTTTCACATATTAACTGCAACAGAGGGAGCCGTATTATTGCAGTTGGATGAATTTGGTATAATGATACGGTGTGTAAAGCCGCATGTCACCAACAAGATGTTGGCCAATTACAATTCTTTGGTCGGTCAGGCAAATGATCTGATTCTCTTGATGAGAGATTCAGCTAGACCATTTTGAATGTGCACATATAGTACTTAATGCAGTAGTGCTCAAAATCAAACAATATTTGAATGCACGTTAAGGAACGGCATTATCCATGTGAATGGATTTGATCCTGCGTCCAGGATTATTTGCTCTAGTTTTGATAATTTGAGCAATGAGTTTGGCATAAGTGCCGCCGTGGAGGGAGGGTGGCCGAGGCGGCGTCGGCGTCCGAGCCGCCGTGCCGAGGATGGCGCGCCGTCGTGCCGTGAAGGATGGCGCGCCGTCGTGCCGAGAAGGGCAGCTCGCCGGCTGTGCAGCTGGGCAGCCGGCCGAACCGCCGTGCAGAGGCTGGCGTTCAGGTCGCCGGCCGCATCGGCTTGCAGAAGAGGGCGCTCGGCTCGCCGGCCGAGCCGCCGTTCAGTGGATGGCGCTGGAGTGCAAACGGGCACCAACGGACAGGATCCACACCAACCATTGTTGCTGCAGAGAAGAGAAGACGACGGTTCCGAGTTGATGGCGTGATCGTGTACCTGCAGGTCGAGAAGTCGTCGTGTTGATCTCCTGTTGTGGCCTGTTCTGCAGGGCGGATTGGAGAGCGACTGCTTCTGGGAGAGGCCTTCGTGCCTCTGTGCTTTTGTTGATTGCTTAGTGGAGATCCGATTAGCGTTGTTGTAGTCTCGTGTGTGCTCTCCGTTGTATTGTGGCCTAATTGCCGAGTGGAGACCGAAACGTGGCTGATAACGTATTGAGAGTAGAGAGATCGAACTCAAGAATGAAACTGTTGTTATTGATTCAATGAGATGTTTACATATATATATACATGATAAAGGAGTGATATTGGAGGGACATCTCTCCCCAATAGATACAATGAAATGATGATGTCCCTTTGCTAATTGATCACACTAACTGCAATCTAATTCTAACAGATCGTTCACCTGCCCCGTTCGTCTGCAGTGCGCTTGTTCGTCCGTCTCGCTCCTCATCTATTTGCGTTGACACGTAGGCCCAATGCGTCAGGTGACTCGACGAGTTGCCAACGTCAGCGTTGCTCACGCACTACAATTGCATGGCACCCATCTTCCCGAAACCGCCTCCACGGCTTCACCAATCCTCCGCCTCGCCTCCTGATCCCTTACTCTCCTCCTCCAACTGCTGGCCACTGCCGTCGCGGGGTTCGAGTTCTCATTCCGGCCTGCTTCTCCTTACGCCGCTCCCCTCTCAGCAACCCTCGCTCGCTTTTGCCCACCAGTGTGCTCATCTCGGCGCCGCTCACCCTCACCACGCTGTTGGACGCCTCTGCCTCCCCACCGCAGTGTCGTCCACAACTGTCGCCCCGTCAGATCGACTGCCGCTCACCCTCACCACGCCGCTGGACCTCGGAGAAGTTCATCTCGGCAGCACTCGCCCTCACCACGCCGCTAGAAGCCTGCCACACCGTCGCAGTCTCCCAGGCCTTCCGCGCCGCCGCCACCGCCGACTCTGCCACCATCTGGTCCTGCTTCCTGCTCCGCGACCCCTGACTTCCACGATCTCCAGTGTCTGCAGCCGACGCAGCCCTCCCCCTTCTTACCGCAGCAGTCCGGAACTGCTGCAACCCGTCCAAAAGGAGTCGCCGCCTGCCTCCATCCACAGCAACAGTGGTCGCCACCTCCTTGGGTCCTCCCTTGAGCAGCAGCGGCCACCTCTTCCTCCCTCCAGCAGCAGCGAGTAGCGAGCAGGTACAGCCATGAGCAGCCCCGCACCCCCACTCCTCCTGCTCTGTTTTTTACATGCTAATTGGAGTGATTCTATACTGTACTGCTGCTTTGTGTGTTGTGCCTCGAGGCTTAATTGCTTAGATAGTGCTCACTGCTACTTTGTGCTTGGAGCAATAGTTAATTACTTGTGCCTAGCATAATATTTCCCCCCCCCCCCCCCGGTTCTTTGTCGTAATGTTAGTGCTGACTTCCATGAATGGCCATGCTCACTCACTGTTTGTCAAAATGCCGTACTGGGATTATTGAAGGTGACATGTGTGTACCTTCCTAAAATTAATATCATGAGCCTCTTTATCATTGCTTTGTAACTTTTATTTCATCAGAGTCCCATGATCAAGAGTAGGATCTGAAGCTACGAATAATGCTCTTGCTCCTTCCGCTAAACGGTAGGCGACACCCTCTCTGCTCTTCTTCTACCTTGCTGAACTGATGTTCTTGCAATTTTGCTACAATCCCTCTACTTCAGATTACAAAGCATACATTGTTTAGCCTCTGTTTTTGTCTGTTAGCCTGTGCTTCCAACTGACAAAATTTATGTGTGATGAACCTTAACGCTGAGCTCTTCTACAAGTTTGCATCTAACTGGCTGGTTTATTCTTTTACTGCAAGTATAAAAGCTATAATATATGTCATCAACAAAAATAGTTTTGGTTTTCTGAATCATTCTAATTGGGACCATTCTAATTTTCGATCAATGAGAATGCCAATCAGTAGAACTAATTACAAAGCTAGGATGCTTGGTCATGCACATGTATTATGAATTTTTCAATATGTATCATATCGAATCAGTTCATTTGTGGTTTCCTGTTCTTAGATCCTATGCAAAGAATCTTCCTTTTCATTTGAGCTTCAGCTCATGGTACATGTCTGCTACTCCAACAACCTTGAGTTCTCATTTAAAGTGCACACATGAAGCTTTCATCTAGATTGTGTTAGCTTGCTTCTCTGAAATCAAAGTCGTGTAGAATAAACGAATGATATAATTTTTGGTTTCCTGTAGAACTGGATGAATGATGATACTTTTCAAAAGGTTAAATTACTGGGAAGCACAAGTACATGTCTGCTACCCCAACAAAAACCCTTGATTTTTCAGTCACATGTGCACCTGAATCATTCATCTAAATGAAATTGTACCATCTATTCTTTCGTCATGTTTGTATTCATTACTATGCTCATTTTGTTTGTAGAACATATGCTAGCAAGATAATTGGCTGGCTTGTGCTACTGCTTTACAAGAACTCCGGTAATCTTAATAAAGGTATGCAGATAGCTATTCCCAAATAGAACCCTTTTGTAATTGAGTATGTTTGGGTCGAGTTTGCCATTTGTTCCTTATGTTTTGACCAAACAGCTCAGTATGGAGTATATGTAGATGTGAAAAGTTCCATTTAGATTGTTACCTTTATATGTGTGTGCAATATATATTAACAGTGTGTTTTCAGACTGTAAACTAGAGTTTTGCAAGATCTCCTACTGACGAAAACTTATATAAAACCCAATCCATGGTTCTCGGTATGCTCTTCTGTTCCTGCAAATTTGAGATACAGTTTCGATGTTTGACATGTTTTTGCTTGATTAATTGAAAGCATGTACATCAGTCTATACAATTGAAATGTCATGTACTGAATGGAGTGAGCTTGACCATGACATCTATCTGTTGATCTATAACAATATTTAATATTAGGATGAAAAAATGTTCATTTCAGAGATTGTGTTATTTAATTTCAATTCCTTGGGTTATCAGATTGTGCTTTCTATATGTGAAGATAAATTAGAGCCCCTGCTTCACAATCTTCAATTAAAATTTAAGAATTGTAGGGATATTTCATTAATAATATTGTAGTAATCAAAATAGTGTATGTTTTCTTTGGTTGTTTACATAGCACATAGTGGTAAGTTCTGTCTCTTGTGATGTAGCAGGACCAAACTTAAAAAAAGACACCCTCGACAGCTCTAAAATTTGTTCAACTACCGTAGTTCATTATGCTTTCAGGACAGAATCATCACATACCCTTCAAATCTTCCTTTATGTATTTCCATTATTTAATTACCTTACATCATCTACTCATAAGTCTATGAAGCTGTGAAGGATTTGCTAGGTACTGAAGGCATTATTTGGGAGCCGTTCACCGTCCTGTCCGGTCGCAAATCCAGCCGTAGCTCCGCTTGGGTCTCCGGATAGCATGTGCTAATCTTTTGTTAATCAATGATTTACCATTTGAACAATTATATATCACGTTCTTATGCAAATAACTCGGCACATACAAACAGGGATACAGTAGTCAATTCAACCACCATCCTCTTGTTCAGGAATGAGAATCTAGCTAGCTAGCTAAACGAGTTCACAACTGAATCTGATTCACAAAAGAAACGATTTCAGGATGAATCTGAATCATTTCCATGTCTATTGTTACCCAAATTAAATCGGTTGTGAATGCACCCATTTGTTGCCTCACACTTGATCATATTTCCCTGTCTATTGTTCCATCTTGATAAATCTTCATGTTAAAGCATGTAAATTGAGATACCTACATATCTATTCTTTGAATAGCAGCTAACATTGCATCCTATAGATTAATCGTAGTGTCGGTTCGTTTTATGATTCGGATTTTGTCATGTCCTCGTATGGATATAATGCACCAAAGAGATATAGCAACATTATTTCCTTGCCTACCTCTACTGGGTTATTTGTAATTGAACCATCAGATTTATGTGTCATGTCCTCAGGCCATGAAGATGAAGCCAACCAAAATTGTCTTTCGTCCGTATATCCTTCTCGAAGTATATTGCAATCAAGTACATTGTTACAAGGTGAAGAATCTAATGGTTAGTATACAACTTACACACATTTGTTCATGTTGCATGGGTTCTTGCATTAACATTAATATCATGTGATTCCTTTTTAGGACGAAAACATGCTCATGAGACGACACATTCTACTAATATGTCAGAAGAGTCGAGACAAAGTGCTTGTAGGCAAACAAATGAGCAAGTTGAAGCATTGCGTGCATGTGATAGGGCGCGTTATGCAAATATGACACCCGGACAAAGAAAAGCAAGACGAGACCATGAAAACGTCCGTCGCTCATTGCAGCGTAACAACCCAAGTCATGAATCAAGACAAGTTTTAACAATGGAGAAAATTGAAGCAAGGCACGCATGTGATAGGGCGCAGTATGCAAATGTGACACCTAAGCAGAAGAAAGCAAGGCGAGATCGTGAAAACGCACGCCGCGCACTGCGACGCAATACCCCAATTCTGGAGACCATTGCGATGAAAAACACCATGGACGATCCAGTGGACAATCCCCTTCTCGTTAGCATATCTGTCCCAGTTGAACCCATAAAAGATAGTGATTGTGCTACTCTTGCTAGCGAGGGTTACCCTATGGACATTCATGCTTCTTCAAAGCAGAGTCAGGGAACCATGTCACAAGAGCAAACACAATCTAGGCATGATCAACAAAATGCTCACAAGCAAGCAAGGCGTGCACGTGATAGGGCACGCTATGCAAATATGACACCGATGCAGAGGCAAGTAAGGAGAGATCGTCAAAACACGCAACGGGCATTGCGAAGCAACACCCCATGTAAGGAGTCCATTGCGATGGTAAATCTTTTGTGGCAAGATTAATGTGGAGGGGTTTGGTTGCTTTCAAGGGGAGAGATGGTGTACCATAGCATGATCGTGTGGAAGACACCCGTAACTTCATGATGGGAGTAGAACTTGCTACTAGTTGGTTGTGTGGTGTTATTTTGTGTTAACTTCACTCAGTCAACTATATTATCTCGTGAAATTTTTTATTCATGTTGCAATGTACAGACATTTAACTAGTCTTGAAGAAGTGGACAATGGCACATTGAACGTTTTCTGGAAACGAGTGGCGTGAAATCAATGACAGAAAGATAGGGTGATAGCAAAACTAAGAACACAGTATTTTCCAGTGGGATAGATCCAACTCCTCTTTTGCAAAAAGAAGATAATCAAATGATACTGGGTGGATATATTAGTTCGTCAGTGCCTTTCGACTGTTTGGGTAAACAGTAGAGTGGCGATTTTTCCTCGACACCAATATTCCATCTCTTGCAGATCAGAATCCAGGTTGGGAGATACTTTGTGCGTCTTGTGACGTGCTCGTGATTCACTTCTATTGCATCTCCTCCCCTTTTGAGCTTGTTTTCTGATCTCCCTGTTGTCCCTGACTTCCTTCTGCCGTGCTTTGCGGTGTAGGTCAGGAGGTTTGGGGAGCTGCAGGTAGGGAAGGAGAGGAGCAAGCCATACTCTGCCTAAGGTAATCCTCAATCCCAAGTCCTATGCATTTGATGTCCATCCTCGTCTTGTGAAAAGACTTTAATGACTTGAGTGGTCCTCATTGATTATGCAAATCCAAAAAGAGTCGAGCGCACCTCAAGCAGAAGTGTTAGGGGAAGCAGAGGATGCCCCATCCATGACATTGGCGCCTCCGACAGAAGAGTCATCAGAGAAAAGGCAAGAGGCACAAAGCATCGTTCTGGCGATCCCTACTTTCGAGTCCGACGCATGACTTGCCAACTCGGAAGTTCCTTCCCTGAAGGTGAGCAGGTGAGCGTGAAACCTCGTTTTTAGCTAAATACCTCATTTTTAGCTTTAGTCTTTTTCCTTTTCAATATTCTTATCAGTATTTTCTCCGCAACCATGCGGCTCCAAGCTCGGGGATGTCATTCAAAATGCTCCAGAGGCATCGGAGCACATCGACATGACTGTAACAATGATTGCCGCTATTCCAACCACCACCGCATCTGAGCCCGAGGAAGTCCTCTGGGAACGATGACAAAGGTTGCGGTAGTCATCTCGAGGATGTAGCAATCCGTCTATGGATGTAGATGTTCATTAGTAAGGGAGAAAGAGAGGCCACGACTACGGCTAAAATCCTAAGTGTCAACACCATCTGTCGTCTATGGATGTTCGTGCCTCCGCCATAGTCCGTGACCCACACAACAGATGAGAATTGGTGCATGTGTTTGTTTAATTTAGTTAATCTACATGGTTTTTTTCTATAAAACTAGGGTTGTAATAAAGAACAAGAGCCGTGGCAATTGATGGCCAACTTTCTCTTGTACACATGTCTACTTGTAAGTCTTTGAAGTAGTACTATGTACCACCATTACGGGTATCCATAATTGAGGACCCGTTCAGCATGCAGTGCATTTGAATTAAGTTAATTTTTCTAACCTTATGGAACATAGAAATAGAAAGAGCACATGAATTGCTCACAAAGTCACAAGAGGTGTGTGGATAGGACCTAAGATTAGGTTAAGTTGACTTTTCAAATCCTGTGGAACGAAGAGCACGTTCATGAATTATTCACGGGAACAACATTAGAGTTTTTAATGTAGATGTTTATTAGTAAGGGAGAAAGAGAGAGATTGCATTGACTCTCAAAGGAATTGAATGTATTAACTTGTGCCTCGTATTAGAATTCCTCCAAAACGTGGAGATCTTCCTATCATTTGATTTTATTTTATTTTATCTCCAATCCTACAATCCAGAGGACCTGAATGTGGTTCAATGAATTCTGCAGTGAAGTCGCATCGTTGCAGCTTCTACATAAACGCATACAAATCGTCTGCAGCTGAATGCCATGAAAGCAACACTGCAACGCCCATGGATCTCTCTTAAGCAAGATGAGACTCCACATCCACCTTTCACCATCTTATCAGGGAAGAGAGTTTTACGAGGGTAAAAACGAACACAACATGCCCAAAACTGCTTAATTATTTCTTACCCGTCCAGTTTTTAAATAAAAACCAATCAGGCCAAACAACTCTATCCCATCGTCTGAACTTGTCTTCTCATCATACAAGCACAGCCCACAGAAAGATGCTCTGAACAAAATAAAAGGAAAATTGAAAGAAAAAACATGCACAGGTTGCAAAATGCAGATAGAAGCTAATCTTTTTGCTGCCTTCCTCCGTCAACTGTTGTCCAATGCAAAGCAATTCCCTAGTGCACAAACTTGAAATACAGGATCACTAGGATCGCCAAGACAAGGATGGCTGTGATGAGACCAATAATCCACTTGTTTCTATCCATTCTCCTGACCATGGCTCCAATGATCCTTCTGCTCTTGCCAATGTTGTCATCCACGCTGTGCAACTGCAGTGCCAAATAAGGTAGGGATAACAAGGGTTAAACAAAAAAAGAAGAGATATGCACACAACAGAAAACAACCGCATGATGGTATGTGTGGATACTGGCTATATTTAACTGCTGCATTTGGAACGTGGCGTCATCCTATTGCCCATTTTTGTTGGAGTGGAAATTATGTTCTCTTACAAGTTGGTATTGAAGAACAAGCATATTCCATTAAAGGGAAATTTTGGCGTCATAAAAGTTGAAACGTTATAGGGAAATTTTCATACATGCCACTGAGAAAGAGGCATTCTGCCCTTGGTGCCATCCCTAACTTCATATTTGTGTGCATGCCACTGGGGTTTGATAGATGTTTTTGCCGTGAGCCAAAGTATCTATTGGGTGTTTGCATCTGCTGAGGGTAACATGGTCATTCCAACTTGCCTTACACTGCTTACCTTCTCAGTCGGTGGAAAATGGCATGAGCCAAAATGTTCAGTCATTCCGATGGCATCGGCACAAATATGTGTTTTGGGATGGCACGGGCACAAAACAGAGAAGTCTCAGTGGTGTGTACACAAATTTCCCATTATTATATGATCTTATGACCTATACAATTGCTGATGGTTGGTTCAATTCATCTAGTTTATCCTGGTGCCCACCTATTCAAACACACGTGAGAGCGTTCAGTGTTTTAACTTTTAAGCATGTGCCCATGGTGGTAGGCGTACACTCTAGGCGCGTGATAGGAGGCACACTCACATGTGATAGGAGTGTTTTTTGCATGTGTCTTCCTTGTAATAATAATGAAAAAAACAGTTACAATGTTACATCTATTCAGACATCAAGAAAACCTCCTATGATCAAACACAAACATCAGGGAAAGCTGCAAAAACACCACCACAGTCAACACAACAGGGTGGTACTTCAAAATGGAGGAAAGTCGTGACTGGACAAATTCATTAAAGTAATTTACTAAGGGTTTATCAGACTATATATGAATTGTGGGCAGTTTTTCAAAGTTTGTAATGTTTGTCAGCTACATCACTCACGAATAACAAAGTTTACAAAAAGGAAAGAGGAACCTTATAAGAAAAAATGGTATGGGACTATCCATGACAAGAAATGAAAAACAATGGCCATTCAGTAAAACCCAGCCAAGGCAGATACTACAAAGAACCTGTAAAAAGCAGTGAAAAAAAAGTAGGTTGTGGTTCTATAATATTCTGTTCACTGATATGAAAGGTATTCACATACAAACTTGTATACATATATATTTGCTTGACAGCAGACTATGATGGAAAGCTACATTTCATCTAATATAAAACACATTAAGTTAGAGAGAAACTTGTCAATTATTTCCTTTAAGAAAATTGCATAGTAATGGAGCTCAAAAATATTTTGAGATAAAAATAAATGGCACACAAAAGAACAAATCAATTGGTCCAAACAGGTAGAATTAAATAAACAGTTTCTTACTGTATCATGAGCATGCAAGAGAGATTGACGCTGCTGATGCAGGTCATGCAAGATGGAAACTCCAAGATCTTCAGTCTCCAGCATAGTTCTATGGCTATCTCTGAGCCTATCAGTTGTTTGGTTCTGCCTTTCTGTTGTCCTGAGCAGTCTTGACCTTTGATCAGCAGATACCTGTGTGATTATCCAAATACATCACTGGCCTTTCATGGATTGTAACTTTTGATTCACAAGGTTTAAGGATAAACTGATGTAACTAACAAGTAAAATAAATTAAGATTAATGACAACTCAGAAATATGCATGTGTGAAAGGACAAGAACCTCGGACTTCATCAGAATATGAATGTTGCCAGATATATGGCTAGAACCTAGGATGCATAGTCTCATCTAGACAACATATGCTATAGCATGCAGTACATATTAGCTCTTTGCGCGCATCATTGCTAGTTTTGGCCTATCCATGCTATACAGCAGAGCTCTTCAGAATTTCTAGATTGGTATAGACCTACTTCAACAAATATCGATGATGAACAGCATGGGACAATATGTGTTTTGTCATTCAAAGAGCATCTGTGATGCATCAATTCAATATGAATCCATGAAACAACCAAAGAGCACATCCTGACATGATTTACTCATGTTAGGCATTGCTTGGGACATGCCAAAGAGGAGGGGGCAGTCCTTTTTTTTTTCTTTTGCCCCCAGTCAGCTCCATATCTCCAACTTGGAGGATTTACTACTTCACTCACCATAGCATAGTATCAAAAAAGATTCATAGAGTGCACTAATATTATTGGAGGATTTAATACTTCACTCACTACGGTATCAAAAAAGATCCATAGAGTGCGATAATATTATAATCCCAAGGATACACTTCCAGGAGTTAAGCCACATTAACCGTGACCAAACAGGTACTTAGTGTGAGTGTATCGTTTCTGACATGTACAACCAATAAAAAATGATGGTTGAAATATAGACAGGTCATGCGTAACTTTGTCAACCAACAAGCATGATTCACCTCCAAAGTAGGAATCATTCATGAATTCAGAATAAGCAGCATACCCCCAATGTATCGGCCATTCCTGACTCCAGCAACTCCTCCCTCGCCCCTTGTTGTGCATTACCACTGGTGATCCTCTTCAGCGCTCCCTTGAGGTTGTTAAGATCTGACTTGTACTCCCTGAGCTTTGCTAAGAGCCCCGCTCTCACGCTCGGTTGGAGGTTCCTTGCTTCAAGATCCATCTTTCTTATCTGGACAAGAAAAAACGCAGTATCAATTTCCAGCACATCCAATTGATTCATATCTAGCGCCACAAAACAATTCTTCAATTGTGCACTGGCCTGACCTAGGAACAAAATGTTCCCTTCAGACACTGATCTAATCATCAGAATTGAAATATTTCCGTTATCGATGCAAAATACAACCATAGGAAGGATCTTTCCTTGTTTCCAACAATCAACCTAATTCCTTAACCAAATTTCTTTCTTTCTTTTTTTTTTTTTTGAGACAGAGAGAGAGAGAGTACTATGTTGGTTAGCTACTTAGTAACAAAGAACAAGCGGGTCGAGAAACAAAACAACAAAACAAAACAAAGAAGAAGGGGTTACCAGTGCCTCGGCGCCATCGATGCCGGATTTGATCTCCGCCGCCTTCTGCTTCAGCTTCTCTGCAACGGAAACAACCACGCACACAAAATTCAAGAAAAAATAAGACAATTCAGAGCGAGATCCCACCCAATATTTCTTCTAGGAAATGAAGAGATTTGGGGGAATGGGTTACCTCCCTGGAGGGCGGCGGCGGCGGTGCATTTGCGGGCGAGGGAGGCCGAGGCCTCGCAGTACTGGCGCTCGTAGCCCTCGAACACCTCGCTCATGGCGATCCGATCCCGATCCCAGTCGCCGGCCGGCTAAACCCCTCCGAATCTTCTCTTGTGCGGTGCGATCAGGCTTGTCTTGAGGCCGAGTCGGGGCGAAGGAACTAAGGATGGGGGACCAAGGACACGGATGGGACCTTGCGGCTTGCGGAAACAACCTTTTACGCCAACTACCTTTGAAAGCGTATTTGTCATGGACATAGGGCTGAGCGGCCGAGTTGACTCAGGATTCCAAAGGTGCCTTGGTCGGACTCTAGGTTATAAATAAATATCTTCAGAGCCCAAGTTAAAACTTCTCACCAAAACTAGCTTCGTAGCTGAGGTTTCAGAGCATCTGGATAGATAACCACGATTGATCAGCTCTAGAAAAACAAGTTTCTAGACTATGACATCTTTGGCTTCGAGCAAAAATAGTAAAGAAAAAAGGTACACAAATTAGTATCCCAAGGAATCAACGCCGGCGTTACCAGCAGCAATCTTCAGTCGCACTGTTGCTTCCTTAATTTGAAGACGATATTGTTTCATCGAGCTGTGATGTCTACTTACCTCTACTAACGCCTGACAACTCCAAGCAATCATGTTACTGTAGCTCATAATTGATGTTGACGTACATTTATCATTTTGATAAATGGTTAATACTGCCATAGATTGAGGAAGCGTGTACACAACATTAGATTGGGGAGAGAATAACATTTGGTTGGGATAGATTCAAGCCATTGAAATGTTGTTATTATTCAGTGTTGGATGGAATATTACCGGGAGTTGAGAGAAAAGACGTCAAAACTGAATTTGTTTGTGTAGCTGAAATTGAGACCAAACTATCTTCTAGAGCTAGCTTCTCGTAAAACTATGTTATAGAGATCAAAAATTGGACCAAACAGGCCCTATGATGAATTGTGGTTGTTAAAGCTGAAATCGTGCGGTAGCGCGCAACTGTATGCCAGATTTATAAAAATATATATTATGAGGAATATATAATGGAGCCTCTATTTTACATTCATTATTGTATTCAGTATAACAGTTGAGGTGGAATGTTTATCAACACCGGCACATGCTATCTTGATAGGTATTGTTATGACATCAGATGTAGTCTTTGTTGACTATGTTCTTTGAAGGCCATATCAGGCACCTTCGCTTATATATTATTGCAACAGGTACCATTTGATATATTGCATCTTAATAAACGATGACTGCAAACAAAAGCAAATTTCAGACTGTAAAAGTTGGCAATTTTACAGTGGTTAAGCTATCTCCAGCGGCTACCTTAAATTTTTACCTCAAAAATACTATTACACAATTCCCTATCACTATTACAGCATCCCTTATTTTTTCATCTCCAGCGGCTACTTATTTTCTACTTTCTACTCTTTTTTTCTCTCTCCGGTTCCGCTGTCAGCCTCTGTAAACAGTACAGCTCCAGTAACAGACATTATTTTCTTCCTCCGGATCTAATGACCGTCTCTGTGCGCACTGTAGCACTGGATACCGATTCCGCTGCAGTTTGTGAGAACCACCTCTTTTTCCCAATACCTATCGTCATTTGTAACCATTTTTATATGTTCACATACACCTGTCGATTCTCTATTTTTAGGCAGATTTATCAAAATAATGCTAACTCTCCTATTGATGTCTATATATATTACTGCATTGGCATTTTGTGCTTGTGATATTATTCAAATATTTTTTGTTATAGTTGTATGTCTATATATATTACTGCATTGGCATTTTGTGCTTGTGATGTTATTCAAATATTTTTTGTTATAGTTGTATCCAACCCGCAAATTTGTGAGTTTGCATGCTTTAGTCAAGTGCACCAATTATTTGCAATTAGTGATGAGTGGGTATAAATATTCTTTTGCCATACTATTTAATAAAATAAGTGCCACACGCAAATGTTGTTTTGGATAGAAGGCATTGCTTGTGTCAAGATATATTACCACCGGTATAAACCTAATATGGAACATGTGAAGTCAATTGAATGTGCAAATAGCTTATCATGTTTGTTGATGCAGTACCTGATCAAGTAGCATAGCCTTTTATAATTTGTGATGGAGATACAGTGTTTGCAGTAGATGACAGTCTGCCGTAACTAGTTAATTACTTTCCTTTCGACCAATCAAACAGAATTTCACTATAAAGCAGTTAAGTGGGGTAAACAAAATGGTTGTACATATAAAAATCATTATCCTTTAGTTAGTTGCCGAGTCAGATCTTGACACTCGAGTCAGATTTAAAATAATATTGGGTGAGTCTAATTTTTTTTTGTCAAATCGAACAGCCAAGTCGAGTCAATTTTTGATACTATGTCAAGTGTCCAGGTAACATATGTCGTGACATAGGGTGGTGAGATATGTTTATACGAGCATACACTCTATAAAAAAAAAATGATCTCACTAAGCTTAAATGATTATTCAACTTTGTGACGTTTAATGTAACTTTACACTATCAATACAAAACCACATATGGAAAAGCAAAAGATAACATATTCGTCAACAAATATGGTTTGGCTGTTTGCGTAAGGGAGCCTAAGTCTTCTAAGTATGCTACTGAAATTTAAACACCCTTTGATGCAAATGTTTAAAAATACAGAAAAAATATTCTAATAAGAACTTTATCTATTTTTTATCTTCAATTATACAAGAGGGCATACTCTTAAAGACACATTTGATACGAACCAACACCACAACCTGTAAACAAATACGTTGAGAAGATCATCTTTTTCTGCAGACGGCTGAAAGACGAGAACCAAACCACATTACAATGCCTCTGAATTCCACCACACCAGCAGAGTGATGCCAAAAAAAAAAAAAACATTAAAGGAAAAGAAAGAAAAAAGAGGCAGCCGCCCACGTGTGCGTTTAATTTGCCTCGTGATAAAATTAAAAGCTTCCTCACACTCACCTGAATATCTGGTGACCCGACTCCACCTCATCACTCATCGGCGAATCAAACCATGGCCGCCGCGGCATCGCCTCTCCCGCTCGCCCTCGCCATCGTCGTACTACTCCTCGCCGCCGCGGGCTGGCCGTCACCGGCGGAGGGGGCGGGGGCGAAGCTGGACGACCCGGCGGGGCTGCTGCGGCGGGCGAAGGAGCCGGCGTTCGCGGACTGGATGGTCGGGGTGCGGCGGCGGATCCACGAGAATCCGGAGCTCGGCTATGAAGAGTTCGCTACCAGCGAGCTCGTGCGCCGGGAGCTGGACGCCATGGGGATCCCCTACAGGCACCCCTTCGCCGTCACCGGCGTCGTCGCTGCCGTCGGCACCGGCGGCCCGCCCTTCGTCGCGCTCCGGGCAGACATGGACGCGCTCCTCATGCAGGTCTGTCGCCGCCTTCTTCTTCTTCCTCTTTGGTTTCGCTGACGCTTCCCTGCTCCCTCTATACTGTTTCGATTGCTTTTGAATTGTGGTCGTGTGTTGGGCCATCCGCTTCTTGGTTCTGCTGCGGTTAGAGGGGAACGAAATCAGATAGCTGCGGTTAGACAAATCGATTCCTGTCCAGTTTCGACCTAAAAGAATTGCATCTTCTCTTGGGTAGCGCATATTAAGCTTAGGCCGGGAGGGATTATTCCTGCCTCTGGGAAACTCTTGCGAAGTGGAAACTCACCTCTTTCAATATGTTAACAATGTAAACTATCAATTTGTTGCCCTTAATCTAAATAAGTTCTGCTTGTTACCAAACGGCATGCTTCTTTGTGTTCTAGAGGTCATGCTCCAAATATTGACTTTTTTGGGGTTTGGGAGAAGGGAATATGAACAGCAGAGATTTCTTAGAGTACTTATGTTGTACACTTCGGTCAAACAATTTTTGAAATCGAAGGGATGCATATCTTTGTTCTTTGAAATTGGTTGCAAAGCAATTCAATGTAAGGATAATCTAGGTCAGCACGTGTGATATGGAAATGGTCTACTGATGTACTGGGTTTCTATAGATAGTTCATTGCAACAGCATACACTCGTTCTGGTAAGAAAAGGCAAGAACATGTGCTAAGCTACTCCTAGGTAGTGCCCTAGCTGCCCTTTCTGACTAGGAGCATGCAAGGGTAGGTTTTGGCTTCTTACAGGGTTGAATCACATAGGTGGCCGATGTGCATATGTAACAGTAAAGTGAGGCTTTGCAGTGGGTTATGAGACAAATGCACTATTTATATGAGTTTCATGATTATTATGTGCTTTTATGATAACTTCATCGATATAATTTTATTTTATGATGATTTACCTACACCACCGTATTTTGTTCCAGTTTTCTTTTAGTGAATTTGAAATTTTGGTTTCCTCTTTTTTTCCCCTTTTTTGTTGTACAAACTCTTGGACAACCTGCTTTTAGTATGTACTGTAATACTGTATACCTATTTTGTGATGATTAACATAACAGCTCCAAAATGCTTACTACCCAACTGAGTAATTTATTCTATGTGTGGCTGCTTCTTAATGTGGCGTACAAATTATCTGCAGTAATCTTCCTTTGGACAAATTGAATTACGGCAGGTTATATTTATCTATCAACTAATTATTGACGTGTGGATTTTCAGGAAAGCGTGGAATGGGAGCACAAGAGCAAAGTGCCTGGGAAGATGCATGGATGTGGTCACGACGCACATGTTGCTATGCTATTGGGCTCTGCCAAAATTCTTCAGGAGCATCATGATGAGTTGCAGGTTGGTTAAAGAATTTTTCTGTCATCATAAGGAATGTAAATTTCTCATTGGACATTGAGAAGGTTTGGAATAGTAGGTACCCTCTTTAAACATTGGGAGAATTTTTGGAATTTGAATGTTAAAGGTAGGGTTGGTTTTGAATAACTGAGGTCAAGCATCAGTTCAATGTTCAATTCTTCGTTTTCAGAAAACGTGGATGTCTATTTTCATGTTTCAGTACCACTGTTTGCATCTCCATCCATGACAAGAAACATTTGTTTAATTAATACAAGAGGTAATATCCTTCAAAAAAAACTATGAAAGATATGTAAGACTTCCTTTTGGTTCTGTTAATGATTTTAAGGCACCATACACAGCTTCAGTGAAGGTTGGCATAATGTAAAAAAGAAGAAGATAAAAACATGGCAAATAAGAAACAGATAGTGCTGTGTCATGTTACACAATAGCCAATATTGGACCTTAACGTTTTCATATTTTGATCCTTGTTTTGCTTCCATTACATTGAGCAAGGTTTTCTCAATCCTTTTGGAGGTTTGGGCAAATGATAAGTATGACGACTCTGGTTTGCATTTTTTCTGACACTGGTACTGGATCTTAGTTTTATTTTCCTGATTCCTGAAGCTACAGTGAGTGGATTATCTACTAATAGTTGCCAATGAAAATATATCCTCGTGTAGCCTAATACGAGTTCTGTATCCTTGCTTAGCCTTAAATGAGTTCTATATTTTGTAAGAGGTAGCTTCATTTGGTCTAAGAAAGTCATTCAATTTCCCGTTGGTTCAATTGATATTGAATCAACTAATGGGGCATCTTAAAAGAACACTTCATTCAATTAATTGATGAAATACAATATATTGCCTCTCTCTGCTTCTTTCTTGGTCTATTCTTTGTTTCATGTTTCTAAGCAACTTTTTGCAGCAGATTTAGATTTCTATCTCTTTGTAGGGAAGGTGCACATGAACTTTTCAAAAATCGACTCCAGCAATTGTGTTTAAACAACATATGCCATACATTTAATCTGAGTGGTCCACATGGTTCAGTCACTGGTTGCATTATCAGTATTATGAATTGTCTTCACCTATTATCAATATTATGAATTGTCTTCGCCTATAAAATTTATCTCTTTACGAGTGCCTTGTTGATTACTGTAGGGTACAGTGATCCTTGTTTTCCAACCAGCTGAGGAAGGTGGTGGTGGAGCAAAGAAAATGATAGAATCTGGAGCTGTGGAAAACATAGATGCCATTTTTGGGCTTCATATAGCTGACACTGTGCCTATTGGTGTGCTGGCATCTAGACCAGGGCCTATTATGGCTGGGAGTGGATTCTTTGAGGCCGTAATAAGTGGAAAGGGAGGGCATGCTGCACTTCCTCATCATACTATAGATCCAATATTGGCTGCCTCAAATGTTATTGTAAGCCTTCAGCAACTTGTTTCCCGGGAAGCTGATCCCTTGGACTCGCAGGTATTGTTTCATCCTTTACCGACTTAATTTGTTGCTGCATGCTGCATATTTCCAAGCAAGGGTGCATATTCTTAATTGATCTTTGCTATATCGTACATAGTTCCATTTGGTAGAAATTTGTGATCTACTGTTTTGTTGGTCTAAATTACAGAACAAGAATAGGACAATGAATTTATAAACTGATTCTGCCAGGGAAACTAATTGTGTGTTGGGACTTGGGAGACCTGTTTTAAAAAATTTCAGGATCTTGAGAAGCAAGAAACATCAGCCCTTGTAGAAACTTTTGGTCCTGATCCTAACATGCAAACTGTACAATCTGAATTTGCCACGGTCTATAATTATTTCTAGGCAGCACAAAATGTTCCGCATCCATGATTATATCTGTATTCAAAACTTAACTTTGCACTCTTGAGCCATTCAGTCTTGATATTTATAACTTCATACACAGAAATGATTTCACTAAAATTATACAAACTGTTTGTTCAGTTTGTTACTCCCGGAAATGACTGTCTATAGTATTTTTGTTATTTTGAACGTTTGGTGATTCGTCCGTGTATATACTCTAGAATATCGTTCTTTCGTTTGGGTTCATACTTTATTTCACAGGTCGTAACAGTTGGTAAATTTCAAGGAGGTGGGGCCTTCAATGTGATCCCAGATTCTGTTACAATAGGTGGTACCTTCCGAGCCTTCCTAAAGGAGAGTTTTAATCAATTGAAGCAGCGAATTGAAGAGGTAAGGGCATTACAACTTGGGAATTTTGTGTTACTTTGGTAGTAGTCAGTTTCTTAGTTCTTAGCTATGAATTAGGTTCCCTTAGAACGAAAAGAAAAGGAAAACTGAAGTTGCCTTAAAATAAGGGCTGTCAACATGTTTAGTTAAAAAATGAGCAACCACTATACCTAAGTCCAATAGTAATTAATTAATTATTGAATAGTACAATTTGCACATTTTATTGATATAACTTTAGAAAAGTGAGGTACTTGCAAGTTGCACCCCAGCCTGTGGGTTGTCACCTATTTTAAATCTATACTGCAGCCAAGGATACCATAAACAAATGAACTCGTACACGCACAAAATTGGTGCATTCCCTCATTCCTTGTCTTTTTGTTAGGTTGTACTCTGGCAATTTGAGCAGCGAAAAAGCTGTTCCTGACACTTGTAGAGCTTAAGTTCTTGGAAAAGTAATAGTTGCGGCCAACATTGAACCTATGTTATCCGGGCACAGGCTGTGAGTGCACTTATGTTGTTCCAACATTCATAGAGAAAATTTTCTTTTAAATTTTACTTGAAATAAAGAAGGCTGTTGTAGCTTTCACCTTAGTAAATGGTTTTACTTCAGTATTAAAACAAGAACAAGATTCCTCGTAGGGATTTAATATGTGTATCCATGAAGATGGAAGCCTTTGGGTCACACTGCTCAGAATTCTTACAGTTAGGACACACAATGTGTTCCAGGCAATTCTCAACCACTCTCTTTGTTTTTCTTGTCCCAGGTTATTGTGTCACAAGCATCTGTACAGCGGTGCAGTGCTTCGGTGGAATTCCTCGAGAAGGACCGCCCTTTCTTCCCCCCAACCAGCAACAGCCCTGAGCTCCATGATTTATTTGTGAAGGTGTCTGGTAAGATGGTTGGCGCCAAGAACGTGAGGGACAAGCAGCCGCTGATGGGTGCCGAGGACTTTGCCTTCTATGCCGAGGTGATCCCCGCCACGTACTACTACTTCGTGGGCATGTACAACGAGACTCGAGGACCGCAGGCCCCCCATCACTCCCCCTACTTCACCATCAACGAGGATGCTCTCCCCTACGGCGCGGCTATGCAAGCATCGTTGGCTGCTCGCTATCTGATTGAGCACCAGCCCGCCGCTTCCCCTGATGTGGCCAAAACCCATGACGAGCTGTAAATAATGTTTGCTTCACTGAATTGTTGTTAAATGCAAATGATAATGAAAATGGATGAAATTAGATCGAGGCATCGAAGCTGAATTTCTGGCTAGTCGACTTATCTTTTGCCAAGTTATGCAGCGGCTGTATATATTTCCTGATATCTGCCTGCATTAGGGCATTATTCAGTGCAATGCTACAGTCACCAAATAATTGGAAAACATAGTTCTACAACCTGGTCGTATTTTATGTCCTATTGTTTGTGATTGCTTGTGCCCCTTGTAGATGATGAGTTGAATAACTGCCTTTTTTACGAATTAGGTGGGAACTAACGACCAGTTTTTGGTTATCCCTTCAAATTATCCAGTTTACTCATAGACAGAAGTTACCTTTCATAATCACCTAGGATCATCTGTTCCATTGAACATGAGCATATGGTTTCCAGAGTTTGCTAGCTCATATGGTATGAGATTGTACATGCTGAAGGATGCTGATTCTCCAAATGGACCCATATTGTCTTGCATGAAATTGGGCCATATGACAGAGATGGCTCAGCCTGCAAAGTGCAAACTGGAACACCGACATTTGAGAACTGTTTGAAAGAGAGGAATTTCATGGGAACAAAATTCCCCATTTCGAGACGCGCCACTTGCAAATGTTTTCGGTGTAGCAGGCGCCGTCGAGCATCACCACCTGCTCTCCAATCTGGGTGCTACCTTTGAAGCAGGTATTTCAGCCGTTGGGTTGAGAAGAGTCCATATATGCAGGCCGCCCCTTGTTTTCAGGTCGGAAAAGTGGGAGATGCATGATGCGCCATACTGCATTAAGTTAAAAAACATTTCCGTCCTTTGTTCAGACGAAGGGCAAGTTTATGTTCCTCTTAAGTACAAGTAGTTCGCTCCTGCTGTCCCAGGGCCTGTTCGGATTAACGTAAACTTTGTCAAACTATTATTACCAAGTGTGTCAAAGTCAAAATTTTATGACTGCGAAATTATTCACTACATGAGAGAAAAACTTAGAGAAGAATAGCATAACAAGTGAGGCTATGAACCAAACACATTCTTATTCTCTACCGTCTGCTTACAGTTATAGTAATTTTCATACTATAACTATTTACCTCTTATAGAACAATGATGTAAGTGATGTGTAAATCTAGCCATATCTTGTCTGGATTGAAAAATGGCTACCGTATGATAATTTCTTATTTTTATTTTTTATGTAAAAGTACTCGAGCTGCCAAAACTAGCCCGTAGCTTTGTGAGATCATGCCTAACTTTTTTTTTTCTTTTCCAGAGAAGTCGTGCCTAGCCATGTGTAGCTCTAACTCGAGCTAAATTGGTTTTTCCCCCTTGGCATAGCCTAGCTAGGGGTTGCATCCAAGGATATGGCTAATATCGATTATGATCTAGCAACTAGAACACAAATAAGAGCATCATCGACATTGTTGTGGTTTAACCCTTTCAGTTTATTGATCAAATGATGTGTGTACAACGATAACTATGTATCCATATTATATAGGTTTTGAAAAGAGTCTAATAAGATACGTCAATAAAAGCATGATCTAGAATAAAACTAGAGATTAAGTTCTTGTTTAACTTTAGAAAAGTCACAATATCAATAATATAATAAAGCATTACGACTAAATGAGATAATAACATACTAAAACCCAAGGAAAAATTAAGCAATATAAGCTTAGTGTCTCCTCCGCTATTTGCCTTTTAACTTTTATAGACCTTGCTTTTTTTTTTCCAGTCTCCAATCATAATAAAAATTAGTACAATACCTATCTATATGGTTGTTCATAAAAAATTCACAATATAATTCACAATCTATGATTGACGGTTGTACGAATCATCTAAATGCATCTATATATTTCTATTTTACATTTACACATAATTTATAGTACATAGCATCTTGTTCCTATATATTGTCCTATTTTAAAAGAATTTTAAAGCACCGTAGCACTTCTTTTAAAAAATAAATAAAACATCGTAGCACAAAGCTATAGAAAAATGAGAAAGGACAACAGTAACTAACATAGTACGCCACCTGTTATCCGAAGCCGTTCAGGTCGTCCAGCCCGCCCTCCCCACACATACACTAATCCAAGTCATAAATTAGATGAATAGTAATTCGTGGGACTATGAACAGTAATGTCGGTTCTACTGTAGTACCATATAGTATGAAATCGCATCGTTTGAGATCCAACTCATAACAGTAGAGTGAAGTCTCCACCGTGAAGTAAGGTGATCCCGATTCCACACGCACCACACCAGCCAGCGAGGCCGCCAGAGGAAGCCAAACCCCCAAGCCACCTGGTGTCCTCTCCTCTCCTCTCGTCTCATCCCCAGCCAGCCATGCCCTCCCCCTCCCCTCCCACATGAACTGTGTTTGTCCGGAGTGCGCCGCCAAGAAGAGCGATTCGTGCCTCGCTCCTTCCTTCCCTTGGTAGATAGATTGGAACCCGCGGCTGGATGATGACGGCGGGTTCTTGCGCGGCGGCGCCCGTCGTCCTCCCTTCGTTGAGGCCGCTGCCGCCAAACCTGAGGCCTAACGGCTTCCTGCCCTGTTCCTCAGCCGCGTGGAGCCGCGGCGGCGTGTCGCTGGGATGGGCTCAAGGGGCCAAGAAGCAGCGGCCGGCGGTGGCAGTGGCAAGGCTCAACCGGGTAACTGCTTCCTGTGGATATACCTGTTTTTTGTTATTTGTTCTGCGTGCTATCATGGGTTGTACTAGAATTGTTTGGAGTTCCTTATTATGCCCTTACTTGATTGCATGGCTGCTTTGATGGCAATTTATTGATGCTTAGTGAAAATCTACACCGCATAATTTCAGACCAGAAGGCCTAAAATTGAGTATGTGTTAATATTGGTTGCAATTGTAATTCTTTGTGCCAAAAGTTCCAGCAGTTATGGTTGTTCACTGCAAATCAAGCCTAACTGCATATCTAATTGTCTGCAATACTGTAATGATCCAAATTTTGTAGTGACACCAAATTGCAACAAAATTGTACAGCATGATAGTTGTAATGCTCACTCAAAATTCTTATTCCAAGAAAAAAAACTCACTAAAAATTATGCAATTAGATCTTTTTACAATCCAGGGTAACAACCACATTTACATGTGTTGCTGCTGCTGCTTAGATCCTGTGCCTAAAGTCTGGACAGTGTCACTCACACCTACCCTGCATCTGAGCTATGCTAGCATCAATCCAAACTGTGCGTTTGCGATTAAGGTGTGAAATTATTTACAGTCGCCTCAGATTAGTACCCACCTCAATTGATATGGAACTTTCTGGCTGATAGATGATAAAAAATTTCACCATTCAGAAAGTAAACCATTTTTTGCAGATAAATGCTGTGGGCAACTATCTACATGTCAAAAGTGTTTGTAACTTTGTATTATAGCTTTCCAGAGCATACCCTCAAAGAGTCAACTATGCAGCTCAAGGGCTAAAGTAGAGTTCCCTTTAAATACTTAGTACTCCATTGGATTCAGTCTGACCTTGACCTTTATTCATAATCCAATGCTTGGGATTCTTGTCACCTTTGTTGCTATCTATTATTCAAATTTTCTGGATGTCTCTGCAATGTTGATATTAAAATGGACAACACACCACCTGATGAATTTGAGTTGTGTTTAATGGCTGCACCCTCTTTGCTGCACCCTCTTTTGTGGTATGATGTTACTCTATATCTAGGATTAGTTGATGGCTAGCAGATTTTGACGAGTCGGCATGGGTGCAAACTAAAATTGTAAAACCGGGCTTTTGATTTCAGAATGCTATAATATATTTGGTTTTCACTAATGATTTACTGCCAGGGGCTGTTTTTATTGTGCTCGTATAGTTGTTCTGCGGATACATGCGAAGAGATGGGCATGAAGGTGATGTGAGGAGTCAAGGAAGGGATGATGCTCTTATGTTTGGGCCAGATGATGATGGTACAAATATTCCTACTCAAGTAGAGACTCTCGTCAAAGGTACTGAGACAGTTGCTGCTCCAGAATACAAGGCGATCCCTGATCTAGATTACCTACAGGTACCTTTTTCTGATCATTTTATACAGTTTTTTCTGTTCAATTTATCGAAGTTAACTTTAGTGGTCATTGGCCTTTGAAAGTTAGTTTGGTCCATGCAGCGCATCGACCTTTAATGAATGCTACTTAGCATATATGACTTGTATGAATTGATTTATCCTATGGACTGGTCTCATTTAACTGGTGGTCATGCAGGAGTTGCTGGCTATTCAGCAGGAAGGACCCCGTGCAATAGGTTTCTTTGGAACCCGCAATATGGGGTTTATGCATCAACAGCTTATTGAGATCCTGAGCTATGCTATGGTCATAACAGTATGTCACTGATTTATGTGTCATTGTCATTCATATGATCTTTGAGTGCTCTAGCATTGTGAATAATGTTTATGTGTAAATTGCAGAAAAATCATATATTCACATCTGGGGCTTCCGGAACTAATGCAGCTGTTATCAGGGGCGCTTTAAGGGCTGAAAAGCCAGAGTTGCTTACTGTAATTTTACCTCAAAGTCTAAAGAAGCAGCCTCCTGAAAGCCAAGAACTGTTGTCTAAAGTAAGAAACCCTGATATTTCTATTCTTGATTGCTCATTTTCTAGTCTAACTTAGTTCTAAACGTGTGACTGGAGAGCATTGTGTATGCCAGTTTACATTTTGTACTATTTATTTAGTCTTGGCATTTATTGATACTGTATTGTTAGACTGCTCGTAGCAGTATTTTCAACATATCGACACAAACTTCTGGGAAAGATTGCTTAGAGCTCCACAAAAGGGGGGGGGGGGGGGAAGATGTACTCATGCTCGTGAATGAATTGTGTTTGTCATATCCATATGATGGTCAAAGTGATGCTGATTGAGTGACAAACACATGAATTTCCTTTGTTGTGTTTTCCTATTAATGCACTGATGTTTGAAGTGATACTTGTTTTACACTAAATTATAGTATTGTCTCCTCCGAATCAGGTCTTACCTCCATTTTTTGCTGTGCTTACCCCCCTGATCATATATGTCAACATTAATATTTGAGGAGAACATTGTGTTGTGTTATTGTTATTACAGAGAGAATGACATACGCTTTTATGTAGGAATACAAAGATAAATGGTTGACGTGATTCATCCTTCACCAAGATAGCATTTTATTTGTTTTCACTTCAGGTTTCTGAATTTATTCTGCTGTTAACTTTGACCATCGGTTCTGTTGTATTTCAGTTCTTACATCAGAAATTTGTAAGTTTATTTTGGATCCTTAGGGCATTTTGTTGCTATCCTTATCAAAGTTTGATCATAAATATGTTTAAAAATCAATGTGATGACTTGATTAGGAATGTCTAGCCTTGCCACATGTGTTCTTCAGACACATCAGAGTTATCTTACTATCTGGGATTCTAGGTAGATAACTAGATTATTAGGCATCTACTGTCATATGTGTTGATTGATTCTAATAACATACCTCAGGGGTTTCCACATGGTAAATTTGATATGCTTGAGTAACATTTTGTAAATTTTGTAGGTACAAAACTTGATTGAGAAACCTCAGTATGACCATCTGCCACTAATTGAGGCTAGCAGGTTAGTGTGCTGCCTTTTCAAATTGCTCATACTTTTTTTTAGAGTAAAATACACCAACGGTCTTTAAACTTGTCCCACAATGTCATCTAGGTCCCTAAACTCTCAAAATGCATATCTGGATCCCTAGACTTTTTAAGTGTGTCACCCGAGGTCCAAACTTCCCTAATTAGCATGTATGTGCCTTCGTGGCACACTAGTGTGGCGTCCTCTTCCTCCTCCAGCATCATCGGAGATCCAAGCTGCTCCTCTTCCCTCTCCCTCCTCGCCAGCCCTCAAGCCGACCTCCCTCTCCTCTCCCCTCATTGGATCTGGCTCGCCATGAGTGCAGTTGGTGCTACGCGACCACACCGGCAAGGCTTGGAAGCTCTCGAACGGCGGCTACATTGTCTCCTTTATCACCCACAACGGGCCCATCTCGGCTCGCCTGTCTGCATCAATAGCAATGGCCCCTCCGCTAACGGCCCTCGCGACAACGATGTCCTCGACCACTGCATGCAGGGAAGCGACCGCGACCCGGTCTGGATCTAGAGGTTGGGGGCGATGAATTCCGGAGCTTCGCTGTACTTGTTGGAGAGGAAAGCATCGGGCTCCCGAGCAAGAGCGACTCAGCTACCACCTTGAGTGACCCGATGTGCTTGAAGTCTACATGTAGCAAATCATCGTTGAGAATTAAAAAAATCCACAACAAGGATGCGGGATGGATCGGTTGGATTGGATTAGTACAACACCCTACAGCAAGCAAATCCACAACAAGATGGCTGGAGATAAAGAACGATTGGGCTGGATCCATTTAAGAAATCCACTCTCGGTTCCAAATAATCACCGCTGCCCAATGCCTGCTTCCTACAATGGTCAACACATCCTCGTCCATGTTGTCGTCGTTGCTACCAGCAGTCGCAGCCAATTCGTGGTCAGCGGAGGTTGATGCCATGGAGGCAGAATCGGATCCGTGCGACATCCGAGTGGGGAAGGACAGTATCGGACGAGAGCAACAGGAGAAATCGCTAGCAGCGGCCAAGCATGTGAGCGAAGATGCCAATGGCTACCGGGCACGGGGAGGGCAGTGGAGTAGCCATGAATTGGGCATCGAGCTTGGGGACGAAGAAAAGCAGGTGGAGGAAGAAACAAGGGAGAAAGAGGAGAGAGAAGAAATGAGGAAGAGAGATGGGTTGATGTCATGTCGGGCTCCTCACTGGCATGCCACGTTGGTAGGTTCAATGTAATTAAGGAGATTTGGACCTAGGATATCACACTTAAAAAAGTTTTGGGACCCAGATCTTCATTTTAAAAGTTTAGGGACATGGATGACATCGTGGAATAAGTTTAAAGACTGTTGGTACACTTTACTCTCTTTTTTACTACATTTTTGGCGTGTCATTTAGTTCCAGCTCATTTCAGATATTGTACTTAGTAAGTTCTATGTATCTGTAGCTGTAGCACTGTCCATTTGTCAGAGTTGATACTGTACTATTACTGTGATAAAAGGTCATCAATTTTTTCAGTCAATCAGTTTTATTTTAGATATCGAGCATCTGTCTTTTTGCCTGTTTGTTGGAGTTAATTTAGAATAGATGTATCATTTCAGTATCCCTTACTTTACCCTTCTTCTCACATGGACATGGAACTTAACGAGTCGCATTTTTATCTAAACTAATGTTGCGATTGGAATATGGCATTGGTGCTTAATGGCAGCTTTTGTCATCTTCAGGTTATGCAACATGGACATCATCTCGAAGGTCCAACAGGTCATCTGTTTTGCGTTCCATGACAGCAAGCTGCTGATGGAAACATGCCAGGAGGCCAAGAACCTTCGGAAGATTGTAACGCTCTTCTACCTGGATTAGCACCTCCTCAGGGATCTTGTCTCCTTTTTTTTGTCCGTGCCGTAGGCTGGTGGGAAAGAAAGCAAGCTGAACGTTTAGTTAGTTTCGATGTATGTGGTAGGTGGTGCGATGATCTTCCATTGAAGAAGAAAGTCATTTTATTTCGCCCATTGTTTTGATTCTTGTCACAAATAAAACGTTCTTGTCGATATGCCTAGTTCGTCAGTGAAAAGAATAAGTTTACAAGTTGAAGTCTATTGTTGTGACCTCAAATGCATCGGCTCTTTTCCTCTTTTTCTTTGAAGCAATATTTCCAAAAACAATTATTATATTGATTTTTATTTGAGGAGATTTTCTTGAAATAGCGTTTTTTTATAGCATCGAGTTATAATTTATAGTTCTGGCCCTGCTTGGAAGGCTGGTATTGGGCCGAAATATTGCAAGTACGGATAAGATTTCGTTTGGTTTCTTGATGGGCTGCTTGGTTTTTGGTGTAACGAACAAGAGTTCACCTGAAAAGATCATGGGTGACAAGAGGCACTTTCGTAGGCCCTTTTGATTTCTAGGGGCACCGAAAGCCTCGTACTGAGACCGCAACAGGATCGATGGAACTTCATGACAATCCTTTTCTGTTTTTTGCGAGACATTGTCGATCCTTTTCCTACTTTGATTTGGCACTTAATTTTGCTTCCTTAACATGAAGAGCTAGCGTCACCTCGATCGTCTCTTTACGTAGCTATGACGAGGTGCAAATGTGCAGAATTCTCTGGAAGTTTCCAGAAATTTGGGCACTGTTGGAGGGATGGCGAATTTTCTGGGTGGCAGCAGCGTAGGCCAGGTGTCAGGTGGTCACAACAAACCCCACCTGCTACCCATGTGCAACAGCCAACGAACGGGTGGACCACTTAGGCATCCCGGTTTATCCTGATGTTTAAAAACTATTATTATTATATTAGTCTCTACATCAATCACTAAATAAACATTTTATAATAGATGTTATTATGATCACATAAGAGGCGGTGAATAAACTTTACCAACCTAATAAAATATAGAGCACTAAGCAACAGTGCATAACTAATAAAGTTCATGACATCAGAATATATAGCAGAAACAACATGAGGGACACGTCACTCTAAAGACAACTTGGGTGCAGACGTGGCCGAGTCTACTCATTTGACTCACAGTCTACCACGATAAAGTCTGGATCGTCCTCTGAAAGCATAAGCAATGATGAATATAAAGGTATTCAATAAGTCTCAATCCTTATCCTATGACAAAGGTATAAATACATGTATATGAATAGATAAGGAATAAGTTGTAAGGTTATTTTTGCGTAAAGCAAATTTTACACATACAAGGTTCATTTTTTATAAGGCTAGTTTTATGAAAATATTATATCAACATTATTATTTGAAGGGGGTTTCGATCGTGGTTGAAGGTCATCAGGGCCCAAGTTTTATTGTTGTTGAACCTAACTTTCCCAAAAATAGGCACACCTTGCCTACTCACACACCAAGGAAACACACATCCCACGCTAGTTGATGTGATCAAATTATAGTTCATCTATGACCGTGGACACGACTATTCGAATAGTTTTGACCTCTATAGAGTAGTGTATTTTACCAACAAGCTGAGTTCGACAACATACAATGGTTGTGGCAGTGTGACTCAACAAAGTCATTACCCATCATAGCATCCTCTCACTAACCGCCCACGGGAGCTAACCAAGGGTTCCTGACCATTAACTAAGCTTCCAACCGGGTCGCCAAGCCTACACCTGCTCCATGGCCTCCCGTTGCACACCTGCCTCCGGGCGATCAGTAGTCTAGCTGGTGGAGTTTAGACTAAGCACTGCTCATACAAGGTCGATTGGTTGTACTGTAAAGACTAGGTATGATGTCACATCAACTCGGTCCTTAATCGAGCCAAGGAAAATATCTCCACACAAAGCCTGCCACACAGGCAGTGCTCCAAATACTAAGCTTGCCACACAGGCATCACTTAGGCTCCTAAGGTATTCCCATCAGAATCCTGATTTGCCCCATCTCTAACCTGATCTCAGTTGTTATCATTATCCGACAAAGTCTTTCCTATCCCACAACTATCACGAGCTGCAGCTTGATGTTACGGGGGGTTGAAAATACGCCCCCGTCTGGTCCTATCGTCATCATGTCGCTTTTTAGCGGGTGCAGCAGGGGGGCCCACTGGGCAGCCACCGAGCAACCCCGCGTGCCTGCCTGGTTAGAGCAGGCCTGACACAGCAGGGCGGCAAGCGATATGCCTCGAGCCCAGCGACGATATCCCGAGGCGCGCTGGATGACGCGCGATGAGACCCGTCGCATTAAATGTCCCCACACCTCCCTGCCAGGTAGTGGCAGGGACTGATAGCAGGCGTGGGGGGAGTGGTTGGAAGTGACATACCATACTCCCTCTTAAATGCAGCATCGGGCCTCTCACCAATTGACACCTCACCGCTGAGCCCTTGTAGGGTCCACCGGCAAGGGGCTTCTCAAGCCCTCGGGGAACTCGGGTACTCGGGGACCACTGTTCATAGCCCTGAGCGTCCTCTCCCGGATATACCTTTTCTCGGTCCTCGGGGAACTTGGGTACTCGGGGACCACTGTTCATGGCCCTGAGCGTCCTCTCCCGGAACTGTATCTGCTCCGGTCCTCGGAGAACTCGGGTACTCGGGTACTCGGGGACCACTGTTCATGGTCTCGCGCGCCCTCTCCCAGAACTTGGTCTTCTCGGGTCCTCGGGGAACTCGGGTACTCGGGGACCACTGTTCATGACCCCGAGCGCTCTCTCCCGGAACTTGGTCTTCTCGAGTCCTCGGGGAAATAGTCCCCGAGGGAAGGCGCCATGTGGCACTCTGATGTCCTGGCCTCGGGACTCGGGGACCCCTGGTTCCCATGTCACCGATAAACATCGATGATCAAAGTGGCGTCAATCGCATGCCGGAGTTGGCGACGGCGGTGGTTGACACGGGAATCGTATGGGAAGGCAATTTGGCTCAGGTTTGAGGGCACTGGAGGCTTGCTTGTGGTGCGGGAAGGGCATATGTGGGCTTGGTTTGGCTAGCAGAGCACCCATGGCGGCTGGCGACAGAGGAGGAGCCTCGGCAGCCATGGCGGCTCAATGCTGGCTCAGGGGAGGGGCGGAGGTGTGGGGTAGAGGGGCTAGGGAAGTCAAGTGGGACTTGGTGAAGCTCATCGTGAGGTCAATTTAACCAGCGACAACTCTAGATAGTGGATTGGCGGCAAGCTCAGATAGTGGAGGAAGTGAGGTAGGGTAGAGAGAGGGAGGGAGGAGAACAGAGCACCTTAAGCTCGAATGGGGCTGCGGTGGAGTGTGGTGGAGCTCAGCGAGGGCTTTTATAGGCAGAGGAGGGCGGGCATCGTCGGTGTAGAGATGGGGCAGCGAGGACGGCGAGGTATGGCGTGGCTCAGACGGTGTGAACGCGGGTTGCCAGCGTAATGTCCACAGTGGCTTTGTCCGCGCGCGTGCAGGTACGATGAGAGTAGGAGAGAGAGAGAGAGAGAGAGAGAGAGAGAGAGAGAGAGAGAGAGAGAGAGAGAGAGAGAGAGAGACAGAGAGATGGCGACACGGCGGTGGTTGGAGGTGACCGGCGGTCGGCCTTACCCTGCGTGGTCGTCATCAATGTAGCACGCGGTGATTGGCAGAGCAAGGAGGGGAAGAGGAGACAGGATGGTGAGAGCGGCACATCGCATGGCAAAGGGGTGGAAGGGGAGTGGGGAGTACGGCTACCGCGCGTGCTTCAAGTGTGAGCACGAGAGGAGGAAGAAGGGGCAGGCGGACTAGGCTAGCGCACAGCGCGGGAGAGGAGGAGAGAAAGGGAGAGGGGAGTAGGGCTGGGGAGAGAGCGGCCCAGAGAGAGAAAGGAAAGAGAGTCGGGCAGGGAAAAGAAAAAGAAAATGAGAAATAGGTTGGGCTGAAAGAGAGAAAAGAAAAGAAAAATGGGTTGGACTAAGAGGGAAGGAGAGATCGAGCCTAAGGAGAAGGAAAAGGATTTTAGGCTTTTTAGAAATTGATTTGAGAATATATTTGAGATAGTTTTGAATTAATTTGAAAAGGTTTGAAGTTTGAGTTTTGGCTAAAAACTAGGATGTTACAACCACCAGCGTAAAAGGCATATCTACCCCTCAGCTTGTGCGATGCCTGCGTTTCGGGCTGGATAACCAGCCGGCTTGGCTCGACTCAGTCCAGCTCATTTAGATAATAGGCCGGCTCGGCTTGACTCAGTCTAGGTCATTTCTAGTAGGCACCCTTAAAATTCGTTCTATATAACACTATTATAACATTCCTTAACACTAATATAATACTTTTTATTTTTTTATCTACAGCAACTATCTTATTTCCATCTTCTATTGCTCTCCTCTCTTCGGACCCACAACCATCATTTGTGAATAGTGTTGAGGGTTGAAAGAGAGAGTACCTCAAATTTAAGGTACCTCACCCCCACCTGCAACTGTAGCATTGGATGCCACCTCTGCCGGAGTGCGATAGGAGGCAGTAGAGGCGGCAAAAGTGACTGCTATAGTGATGCAGGTGGTGTTTGCTACCTCTACTAAAGATGGCCAGCTTGGCTCGGCTCGTTAAAAGCTTGAGTCAGCTCATTTGGCTCATGAGCCAGTTAATGACAATTCACCCATGCTCATTTCTCTATAATAGATTTACCATTGTGCAAGTCAATCATCTCAATACATAAACATACATCATATGTCCATATTCATACATGTATATGAGTGTTTAGAATTTGATTCATATAGAACTGATTGCATCAAACTATAAGTTCTGATCCATGACAGTAAGGCGACTATCAACTACAACTTTAACTTAGACTTGGTTAGATGTTGGTTTTGCTGTAACTTATGACGAACTAGTAGCTAGGGTCACAATTTTCTACAACCATGCGCATCTGAAATTAGTACAACAATTGCACTAGATCTAGCAATACTAGCGTGGGAGAAGGGATGAAAAGGGTTAAAGGGTATCTCAGGATGGAGGACGACGTGGCTTGGCTGTCGGAGAACTATCGGTGATGTGAACAGAGGTCTGCGATGACGCCGAACAGCCAGGGTGGATGGTAATCTAGGTGGCCAACGACACGGACGTCGTGGATGAGGGACTGATGACTGCTATGGATGGAGGTGATGTTACTAATTTACCACTCACCGAGTCACCGACAGCTGGCGGCTCGACGCTGAAATGATGAGGACATACTTTCCACGGATACACGGATTTCTCCTACTACACAACACACTGACAGCAGCAAATGATAAAGGCCATAATTGTTGATTCCGAAGGATTCTCGGGGCCCATGAGTACTTGATGGAAAGATAATTTCGTCTACTTTCAGATGGATCTGGCCTCATCACGAAATTCCTCCTGAGCTATCCGGAATCGTTAAAGAGAGTCGCATCTATTTTCCAGTCCGAATCAAACTTGGGCCTTGTATTAGATTCCAATTCGGCTTCCTGTGTTTTGGTCGAAACTTCTCTTCTATCTCATAAATAGACAGCCGCACCCTCTTCTAGGGTTTGGGTTTTGATAGAATAGATCTAGCTTTTGCTACTTTGCCTTGTAAACGCGCGTGTCGGTTAGACCACCCGATTACTTGTTTTCGGAACCCCGCCACTTCTGTTTTCATATTATGCTCTTCATCTATATTCGTAATTAAGTTGCTTGTTCATCTTGTTCTTGCTCGTTCTTCGATTGGTTGTAGGAACAAATACCCTCGTGGTTAGGTTGATCGTGCTCTGAAAGATCACGAATAACTTCTGGAGTTGGTGTATCGATCGCTAAGGCGCAGCGTTCTTGGACGGTGTAGTCAGATCGTCAACGTCTATTCCACCTAAATCGACATATACCCCTCTCATCGAAAGTTTGGGACCAGCGCATCTATCAAGTGGTATCAGATTTCAGGTTGATCGGTGAGAGACTTCTAGTTTTTCTTTTTGCTTTACTTATAGTCCACAAAAACCAAAAAAAAAATAGTAGATTAGTTTTTTTCCCCGTGTTCCAAAACACATTGTGCCTTTTACTAGTTCTGCGTAGTCGAGGCTTGTTGAGTTTTCGGTTGCATCGTCGTGTCGAGTTGCTGGTCTTAGTGTCTAATCCTTTAGAGTTTCGAGTTCTAGTCACGTTTGTGTCACCACCACAACCACCACCACCAGAACCGTCGTCATGTTTATTTACATCATCTTCTCACAAACTGAGTTGTAATCCGCAAGTGTGAGATCTCTGCAAGTGTGAGATCCTTGAAAAAACGAAGAAAAAAAAAGAGCAGAAGTATACCCCTGGTCACAAAAAAAGAGTTTTGTGCTGTGAGTTGTTTGTTTGGGAGTTCCTTTTGCCTTAGTGGAGGATTTCGAGCTCCTGCAAAAAAAGAAAGAAAAAAAGTGAAAAAAAGAAAAGACGACGAAGAAGGAAAAAAAAACAATTCAGAAGCTTGTGCTTGTGTTCTCTGTTTCGCTTCTGATCGGTGACTTCGTTTGTGCTTAGGCTCGCGTCTCTAGTACGGTCTAGCCTAGGACCAGCACGGTACCGTCGTTGAACGATTATTCAACTTGTTTTGACTTACGTGGTTCTAGTTTTTCCTTGCTACACTTTCAACCTACCTAGAGCTCCACGAATACGACTGCTACTTCACAAGAACTAGCGACTGCAGCATTGATACAACCATTCGCTGGAGGTTGTTCTTATCTGTTTGGTTGCTATCACCTCCTGTTTAGCTGGTAAGAACAAGTAAGAGCTTGGTTGAACAGGTTGAGAGTGAGAGAATTGACATACCCACATTCGATTAGTTCATAGGGCATATTCTTGTGATTTTATTGCTTTGCTGTTTTTGTGGTTTTTCACTAGCAATGGCAGGATCTCCGAAGAATGCTACGCCACCACATTCTCCTCGTACCAGGGGAATCATACAACACTTTGAACGCCAAGTTAGACTGCACACTGAAGGTCTAAATGAGGATGTGCAAGTGACCAATGAATGACTTGGTTAGTTGGAGGCCGCTCAAATTGACATAAACATCAAGCTTGCAACCTTGGAGACTTCTGTTGGAGAGATCAACACCTTTCTCGTGGGGATTTTGCAGCGCCTAGAAGAGATGGGTCGTGCCCCTCCAGTGGCTGACACCATTGCGGCCACTAATGGCAACCTTCGCAATAACAACAGTGATTTGCGAAGTGAGGTAGCAGCAAACAACGACAACTATGCCGCTGACTCCGAGCTTGATGATGTGGATGCACGTGATCGACGTCGATTACGTTTCAATCGCATCGGCATGGGTCCTATACTCCCACACCGCGAGGTACGTGACAATGATGAATCATTAGGAAAGATTAAATTTACTATGCCACCATTTGATGGAAAATATGATCCTGATGCTTACCTCACATGGGAACTAGCTGTTGATCAAAAATTTGATTGTCATGATTTTTTGGAAGGTAAAAGGGTTAGGGTTGCCACTAGTGAATTTACTGATTTTGCTTCTGTTTGGTGGAGTGAATATCGTCGAAAGAATCCAAATAATACACCACAAACTTGGGATGCTTTAAAACGAATCATGCGAGCTAGATTTGTTCCTTCATATTATGCGCGTGATCTGTTACATAAATTGCAACAAGTGAAACAAGGTAGTAAAAGTGTAGAATAATACTATCAAGAGTTGCAAATAGGTATGTTGCGTTGTGGTTTAGAGGAGGGAGACGAGGCTACTATGTCTAGATATATGGGTGGTTTGAATTGTGAAATTCAGGATATTTAAGCTTACAAGGAATACAATTCTGTCACTCGATTATTTCATCTTGCTTGTAAGGCTGAAAGAGAAGTGCAGGGATGTCGCGGCAGTACTAGGACTAATGTTTCTGCAGGTCGAGCAAGTTCATGGTAGCCGTGCATAAGTGCTGCTCCAACCAGCCATGCTTCTATGCCTTCTCCTACCAACAGCAAGCCACGCTCTTCTACAACTACTTCTGCATCTCGGGCAATCGAGGCTACAAAGAGTGCTGCACCAACACCAGCAAAGAGCGCTTCTTCTGTTGCATCTACAGGGCGAATGAGGGATATTCAATGTGATCAATGCAAGGGTTTTGGACATGTGAAGAGGGAATGCCCAAGCAAGCGCGTCTTGATTGTGCGGGATGATGGTGAGTTTTCTTCTGGTAGTGTTTGGATGAAGATACATATGCTATGCTTGCAGGTGACCATGCAAGGAGTGGAGATGGTCATGATCAAGACGTACACATTGGTGCTGAAGATGCGGACCGCTATGAGAGCCTCATTGTGCAGCGTGTGTTGAGTGCACAAATGGCGAAGGCGGAACAGAATCAGCGACATACTTTGTTTCACACTAAGTGTGTGATCAAGGAACGTTCATGTCACATCATCATTGATGGGGGAAGCTGCAACAATTTAGCAAGCTCCGAGATGGTTGAAAAGCTTACATTGAACACCAAACCGCACCCGCAGCCATATTACATTCAATGGTTCAACAACAGCGGCAAGGTAAAGGTAACACGGTTGGTGAGAATACACTTTGCTATTGGTTTGTATCATGATTCTATTGACTGCGATGTTGTGCCTATGCAAGTATATTCTATGTTGTTAGGTAGGCCCTGACAATATGATAAAGATTCTTTGTATCATGATAGAACTAATCAATATTCTTTCGTGCATAAAGAAAAGAAAATTGTATTGCATCCTATGTCTCCTAGTGCTATTTTAAAGGATGAAGTTGCTAGAGCTAGTAAAGAGAACAATCAAAATTATGCTAAGAGTGACAGTCAGATTGTAGTAAAGGAATTTGAGCAACATAAAACGGGAAAGCCTAAATCTGTTCATGAGAAGAAAAATGAGATTAAATTGAAAGGTACTTGTTTTCTTGCTACCAAGTCTGATATGAATGAATTGGATGCTATTACTTCTGTTTGCTATGCATTAGTTTGTAAAGAAGCTTTGTTTTCACTTGAGGATATATCTTCTTCTTTGCCTCTTGTTGTTGCTAATCTTTTGCAGGAGTACACTGACGTCTTTCCAAAGGAAGTGCCGCTAGGGCTGCCACCAATCCGTGGGATTGAGCATCAAATTGACCTCATTCCCGGGGCCTCCTTCCCGAATCGTGCACCGTACAAAACCAACCTAGAAGAAACAAAGGAGATACAATGCCAAGTGCAAGAACTGCTTGATAAAGGGTATGTGCGTGAGTCTCTTAGTCCTTATGTTGTTCCGGTCCTTTTAGTGCCTAAGAAAGATGGAACATGGCGCATGTGTGTGGATTGTAGAGCGATTAATAACATTACCATCAGATATCGTCATCATATCCCTAGGTCAGATGATATACTTGATGAATTAAGTGGTTCTATTGTGTTTTCAAAGATTGATTTGCGTAGTGGATACCACCAGATTCGCATGAAGTTAGGAGATGAATGGAAAATAGTGTTTAAAACTAATTTTGTACTATATGAGTGGTTAGTAATGCTGTTTGGTTTAACTAATGCTCCTAGCACATTCATGAGATTAATGAACGAGGTTTTGGCACTTTTATTGGTAAATTCGTGGTGGTATATTTTGATAACATTCTGATATATAGCAAATCATTAGAAGAACATCTTGGCCATTGATGCTTTATGTGTTGCACGCTTATTTGGTAACCTTGAGAAGTGCACCTTTTACACGGATCGAGTCTCTTTTTTTGGCTATGTTATTACTCCACAGGGAATTGAAGTTGATCAAGTCAATGTTGAAGCAATACACAATTGGCCGATTCCTACAACGGTCACATAAGTGCGAAGTTTTTTAGGACTTGCTGGATTCTATCGCCGCTTTGTGAAGGATTTCAGTACCATCGCTACACCATTGAATGAGCTCACTAAAAAGGGTATACAGTTTGCTTGGAGCGATGCACAGGAGAACGCCTTCAACACGTTGAAAGATAAGTTAACACATGTACCACTACTCCAACTTTCAGATTTTTCAGAGACTTTCGAACTAGAATGTGATGCTAGTGGAATTAGTTTGGGTGGCGTGTTGTTACAAGAAGGAAAATCTATTGCATATTTTAGTGAGAAGTTGAGTGGGCCTAGTTTGAACTATTCTACTTATGATAAAGAATTGTATGCTCTAGTTCGAACTTTAGAGACATGGCAACATTATTTATGGTCCAAAGAATTTGTCATACACTCTGATCACGAATCTTTAAAGCATATTCGCAGTCAAGGAAAATTGAACCGTAGACATGCGAAGTGGGTTGAGTTCATTGAGTCTTTTCCTTATGTCATAAAACACAAAAAGGGAAAGGAGAATGTTATTGCTGATGCTTTATCTAGGCGATATGCTATGCTTTCACAACTTGACTTCAAAATTTTTAGATTAGAAACAATTAAAGAGCGATATGAGCATGATGCTGATTTTAAGGATGTGTTGCTGAATTGTAAAGAGGGAAAAACGTGGAATAAATTTGTCATCAGTGATGGTTTTATGTTTAGAGCTAACAAGCTATGCAATCCAGCTGGCTTCGTTCATTGGTTGTTGTTACAGGAAGCGCACGGAGGTGGGCTGATGGGACATTTTGGTATGAAGAAAACAGAGGATATTCTTGCTGGTCATTTTTTTTTTGGCCAAAGATGAGAAGAGATGTGGAACGATTCGTTGCTCGCTGCACTACATGTCAAAAGGCTAAGTCACGACTTAATCCTCATGGTTTGTATATGCCGCTACCTGTTCCTAATGTCCCTTAGGAAGATATTTTTATGGACTTTGTTTTAGGACTTCCTAGAACAAAGAAGGGGAGGGACAACATTTTTGTTGTTGTGGATAGGTTCTCTAAGATGACACACTTTATACCATGTCATAAGAGTGATGATGCTACCCATATTGTTGATTTATTTTTTCGTGAAATTGTTCGCTTGCATGGTATGCCAAACACAATTGTTTCTGATTGTGACACTAAGTTCCTTAGCCACTTTTGTAGAATATTATGGGGAAAATTGGGGACTAAACTTTTATTCTCAACTACTTGTCATCCCCAAACTGATGGGCAAACTAAAGTTGTTAATAGAACTTTGTCTACCATGCTTACGACTGTTTTGACATAGAATATAAAGATGTGGGAAGAATGCTTGCCTCATATTGAATTTGCTTATAATCGTTCAATGCATTCTACTACAAAGTTTTGCCCTTTTCAAATTGTCTATAGCTTTGTTCCTCGTGCTCCTATTAATTTGTTATCTCTTCCATCTTCAGAAAATATGAATGTTGATGCGGAACAACATGCTGAATTTATGTTGAAAATTCATGAAACCACTAAACAAAACATAGAGCACATGAATGCTAAGTATAAACTTACTGGCAGTAAAGGGAGGAAGCTTTTAACTTTTGAATCTGGAGATTTGGTTTGGTTGCATTTGAGAAAAGATTGATTTCCTGCATTGAGGAAATCAAAGTTGATGCCTAGAGCTGATGGTCCTTTCAAAGTGTTACAAAAGATTAATGATAATGCATATAAGCTGGAGTTGCCTGCAGATTTTGGGGTTAGTCCCACTTTTAACATTGTAGATTTAAAGCTATACTTGGGAGAAAAGGATGAGCTTGAGTCGAAGACGACTCAAATGCAAGAAGGGGAGGATGATGAGGACATACTTTCTATGGATACACGCATTCCTCCTACCACACAACACGCTGAACAGGTGATAGAAAGACCAATAACGCGAGCACGAGCACGCCAACTTAATCATCAGGTTAACTTGTTCCTAGGGCTGCCCACAAATATTTACAAGAATGGATTACTATT
This sequence comes from Phragmites australis, assembly GCF_958298935.1. Lineage (NCBI taxonomy): Eukaryota > Viridiplantae > Streptophyta > Magnoliopsida > Poales > Poaceae > Phragmites > Phragmites australis. Next base: position 28,585,975 of record NC_084921.1, on the reverse strand, counting down.
TAACTATTGTGATGATTTTATTGTCCTTAGGAATCAGGGAGAAGAACCACACAAGCCCAAATATATAAGTGGAGGCGAGTTCAATTTGGATTCGGCCCTCCTGACAGCAGCAAATGATAAAGGCCATAACTGTTGATTCCGAAGGATTCTCAGGGCCCATGAGTACTTGATGGAAAGATAATTTTTTTTACTTTCAGATGGATCTGGCCTCATCTCGAAATTCTTCCTGAGCTATCCGGAATCGATAAAGAGAGTCGCGTTTGTTTTCCAGTCCAAATCAAACTTGTGCCTTGTATTAGAGTCCAATTCGGCTTCCTGTGTTTTGGCAGAAACTTCTCCTCTTCTATCTCATAAATAGACAGCCGCACCCTCTTCTAGGGTTTGGGTTTTGATAGAATAGATCTAGCTTTTGCTACTTTGCCTTGTAAACGCGCGTGTCGGCTAGACCGCTCGATTACTTGTTTTCGGAACCCCGCCACTTTTATTTTTAGATTGTGTTCTTCATCTATATTGGCAATTAAGTTGCTTGTTCATCTTGTTCTTGCTCGTTCTTCGATTGGTTGCAGGAACAAATACCCTCGTGGTTAGGTTGATCGTGCTCCGAAAGATCACGAACAACTTCTGGAGTTGGTGTATCGATCGCTAAGGCACAGCATTCTTGGACGGTGTAGTCGGATCGTCAGCATCTATTCCACCTAAATCGACATCTACCCCTCTCATTGAAAGTTCGCGGCCAGCGCATCTATCACTAAACCTCACAACCCTCACGCCTATGCCTTGAGTGGTTGAACCCTCATCCCTCGAGCAACGGTTATGGTGGCTATGGAAGAATAGAAATGGGATGCTGCGTTAAGGTTCCTAGGAGTAGGGGTATATATTTTGGTTATACAAATAGGCTATTATACGGGCTTTTAATAAGCTAAAACTCTAGCTCGACTCGTTAGATTTTGGAACAAGCCGAGCCAAGTCAGACAGAGCTGAGCTAGCTCAGGCTTTTCGTCCAACCCTAGTTCTGCGTGTGCTTTGCTTAGAGTGCATTTGGTAGCGATTCTCAGGCACGATCTTCACTAGAAACCAGAGAATCTGTACCAAACGGCCCCCTCCCGACGCGATACGTTGGTGGATCAGCCCATAGCAATTCACATTTCAACACAGGCCCAATGAATCACCCAAAATCACGCTTCACCGGTGAATCCAACCTCCCACATTTGAACTTCCCCTTGTACTTGAGGTGTAATTACCCACTTTTGCCATGGGCTCACCCCCACCAAACCTACGCCCCCTCCCCACCTCCCCATTCCGAAACGCAGGAGCAGAACCGACCCCTCTCCTCTTGCTCACAAACACCAGATGACTAGGGTAGGTACCATCGATCCTTGGTGTCGCCCAGTGACCCTCCTCTGCTGCTCATCGTCGTCGCCCGGCCCTCCTCCACTGCTCCTCGTCGTCGCCCGATCCTCCTCCGCCGCTTCTCACCGTCACATGCTCCCCCTCCTACGCTTCTTGACACGTCCACATTGCCAAGGGAAGCCACCACTAGTGACTCGTCTTGTCCTCGCCGAATCTACAAGGGCGCATGAAGGGAGGCTGCGTTCTTTGTCTAGGCTGCATTCCTGCCTGGAGCCCATTCCCTGCCAGATCTGGGAAGCCTCCGCCGCCACCGGCGGCTTGACCGCCCGCCTGCACGAAGGTACTGGATCTCTCCATCTTTGATGTTGTGATTCACATGGATTTGGAATCCCCTTTTGCACCAATTTTGTATACACCATGATGACCTAGCGCATAGTTCTTTGTGAATCAATGGCAAGAAGGTAGCTAGTGCATATGTTCTAGGCACGAATGGTAGCTAGTGCATATGTCGTTTGTGAATTCTTTGCTTAGTGGATCAACTTTCATCAGTAGGAGTGCCTGACGCTTCACCAGCCTTTTTCTCCTTCTGTTTTTGTCTGCGCTTCTTGTTTCTCAATGCATTTTTGCTCATCTCCCCTCTGTTCCATTGTCAAGGTCAGTGGGTTAATTTTTTTAGACCAGGTCAGTGGGTTATTTACAGAGCTAAGAAATGGCATAAAAACTGAGTAAAGTGAAAGAAACTAACCCTGTAGGAGCAAGTCCGCCAAAAAGCTGCAATGTAAGCAACCAAACGTGGTAAGTCAATGTACAATGTCAAACAATGAGACTTTTTTCAATGGCTTGAACTATGACCATTAGTTTGATAGTATCGCAAGTGATGCAACAAGAAAAACTAGCTAAATGCAATCAACAAATAATATTATCACAACAGAAAGATTATGCACGTGCATTAATGTAGTCTCTGAAATATGGAGGTTGGCAGGGGCAAAGGAGATCAGGTCTCTACTGTCATGACCCAGTAGTTGTCGTCTGGTTGTTTGTGGTAGGCAAAGTTCAGAGTAGCTATTGCATATATTATTACTGTCCAGATATGTAATTTCTTGGCAATTGTAGATGGCTGCTAGTGCTGAATGGCCTAATGAGAAAAATAAGATTGTGAAATCTTTGCTGACGAAGTTAGGGATGGAAATCGTTCAATTACCAACTTGAACAAAGTAAGCTACGATAATATGATTGCCAAATCTGAAGATAGGACTATCATACGTTACACAAAGCTGCAATTTAAGAATGAATGGGATAAGTTGAAGAGGGAGTATAGTGCATGGAATGTATTGTTGAAACAAACTGGTTTAGGCTATGATGAAGCAAAGGGTATTTCAAGTGAAAGGTGAAAGAACTTAAAAAAAGTAAGCAATTAAAATATATTTCCAATATTATTGTATTTATGATCAGCTTGCATTCATTAATATCTTAACATTATATTTTTATTGCAAGAGATTAAAGTAAGTAGCAAGTTTGAACATCAAGGACTTCAAAATGAGGATAAAATGAAGATTATGTTTGAAGACCTTCGAAATACCGGTGAAGACCATTTTGGATGTCTTTTGTCACCACTTTGGTTATCATTTGGAGTGTATGATGGTTGTATTTGTTAGCACTAGTATTTTAAGAATTTAAATACTTGGATGCCATTTTCATATAATTACCTCATTCATGGATATCACTTATTACAAATGTTTTATTTAAAAAAGCATTATGAAGAAGACAACATATACAAATCAAATACATCTTATACAAGTCCAAATACATCTTATATACAAGTCAGCACAGATATATAGACAGGAGTATAATGATCAATTCAGCCACTACTCACTTTTCAAGAAATAGAATTCAGCCAGTAGTCAAATAGTTTCATAGCTGAATCTGAATCACTTCAGAAATAAATCTGAATCACTTCTAGAGTAAATCTGAATTAGAGCTGTGCTAAGAGGGCCCTACCCTTTGAGATTCCCTTTCCCTTTCCTGCGCACAACACAAATTCCAAATCAAACCAATCGGCTCATATTCTGGACAGGGCAGGTTGAGCCATACACCCCTTCACCATTTCGACCTACTTACGGAGTTCTCATGCGCATCAATCAATTCCAGTGGGAAATCAGTGGGATCTCGCATTATGAGAGAGTTAAAGATCAACCAAATTTTGTATTCTGGAGCAATTGACCATCCCTCGTGGAATGGAATTTCCATGAATTTCAGTAAAACTAGTGCATTATGAACATAAAACTGTTTGGACAGAAAATACGCAACAACGATATAGATCATAATGAAACCATAATAATCTCTCCGAACCGGTGAGCAGCAGGTACATAAAACGCACATAAATAACAGGAACAAACCCAAAACCTCTCAAAATCAAATCCACCATCGAAAACTGAAAAACCTCTCAAAATCCTCACACGAAACCCACAATAATCCTCTTAAACCCACAGATCCATCCGCCCGTTGGACCAAAACAAATGCATCCAGGACACTATCACCACTAGCACTACTACTACTACTACTGTACTACTAGATTTGAAGAAGCGCAGGCGGGGCGCCAGCTCAGTGGTGGAGGAAGGCGGCGAGGAGCGCCGCCAGGCAGCACACGGAGAGCGGCGTCGGCGCCGGAGACCGGGGCAGGGGCCGGCGCCTCAGCAGTGGAGGCTGTGGTGGCGAGCGCGGCCACAGCCACAGCAACGAGGGCGGCGATCGCTGCGGCGGAGGAAGCCCTGGCCATTGCTGCTGGTGCCGGGAGGACGACAAACTGACGGCAGCGACGCGAGACCTAGGATTTGGGGACTTTCGGAGGCGTGGAGGCGACGAAGAATTGTGGAGTTGAGGGAGGCAAGGGGGGCTGGATTTATAAGGGGAGGGATAGGTAGGGAGGTAATTAACAGCCTGGCTTGATCTGGCGTACCTTCTTAATTCCGAATTTTGTGGGGGCATTAGACGGGCTTGACATATATCCAGGTTAATTATAGTTTTGATTATTGAGGTGGGGCTGTCGGTGACATGGGAACCAGGGGTCCCCGAGTCCCGAGACCAGTACAGTAGAATACCACATGGCGCCTTCCCTCGAGGTTCGAGAAGTTCAAGTTCCGGGAGAGGGTGCTCGGGACCATGAACAGTGGTCCTCGAGTACCCGAGTTCCCCGAGGACCCGAGAAGGTAGTTTCGGGAGAGGGCGCTCGGGGCCATGAACAGTGGCCCCGAGTACCCGAGTTCCCCGAGGATCCAAGAAGTGCAAGTTCCGGGAGAGGGCGCTCGGAGCTATGAACAGTGTTCCCCGAGTACCCGAGTTCCCCGAGAACCCGAGCAGATACAGTTCCGGGAGAGGGCGCTCGGGGCCAGGAACAGTGGTCCCTAAGTACCCGAGTCCCCCGAGGACCAAGAAAAGATATATCCGGTAGAGGGCGCTCGGGGATACGAACAGTAGTCCCTGAGCACCTAGAGTTCCCCGAGGACTTGAGAAGCCCCTTACCGGTGGACCCCACAAGGGCTCAGCGGTGAGATGTCAGTTGGTGAGAGGTCCGATGCTGCATTTAAGAGGGAGCATGGCCTGTCACTTCCAACCACTCCCCACCACGCCTGCTGTCAGTCCCTGTCACTGCTTGGCAGGGAGGCGTGGGGACATTTAATGCGGCGGGTCCCATCATGCGTCATCTGGTGCGCCTCGGGATATCATCGCAGGGCTCAAGGCATATCGCCTGCCGCCCTGCTGTGTCAGGCCTGCTCTGATCGGGCGGGCACGCGGGGTTGCTCTGTGGCTTCCCGGTGGGCCCCCCTGCTGCACCCGCTAAAAAGCGACATGATGACGATAGGACCGGACGGGGGCGCATTTTCATCCCCCCGTAACATTAAGCTGCAGCCCATGATGATTGCTTTCTATTTATGACGCCTTGGGACTCGCACCCTTCTTTCTGGGCACGCCAAGCCTCCCCGACGGTATAAAAGGAGGGGGTGCACCCCGACGACAAGGACGGAAGCTTTGAAGGTTGAAGTGAAGTGATAGAAGACAAGTTCAAGAAGTTCAATAGACAAGCTAACGAAGCCGAGCAGAGGCTCACGAAGACTGAAGCTCTAGACTTAGATAGAAATCCTTGTAACATAAGAGATCCTCAGAGAGGCATTCCCAGAGCATTTATAGCATACATACAGGAGTAGGGTATTACGCTCCGTGCGGCCCAAACCTGTCTAAAATCTCCTGAGCATTTATTTCCTCTAGCATCCGATCATCCATCCTGCCTGCATCTCATTTACTCTCATTTAATTCACGTACGAGGTAGATTCAAAATCATCCCCTGACCGAATCTCGAAGGGGTCCATTCGAATCCCCGCTTGAGGAGTTCATCCTCCGACAGGGGCCCACATTGATAGCGTATCAGTTACAACTTGCGACTTGCCAGAGTTGGGGAGGCGGCAGGGTTTGGTGACCAGGTGCTTATGCTATTCTTTAAATTTTCTTTTTCTCTCTCGCTCTCTTTGGGGAAAAACTGATGTGAAATTACAGTAAGTAATTTAAAGATAGAGGGGATGAATTTGTTTCTTATGAAAAAAACTAGTTTTTTTTTAATAATCCTAGATGATTATAAGATAATAAATGCTTTGAAATACTTCAAAAACTTGCAAGGCACATATATGTATTATAAATGTATTTCTTAACATTAATTTCTTACTCTCTGTCTCTTTTTTTACATCATCTAAGAAATAAGATATTAGAAGTGATCTAAGTGTAAATATCTCAACACTTAACAATGTAACAATTATAGATCTTAGAATCAAGTTATAAAATGTATGCATGCTAATACTATGAGTTTGACATAGCTCTAGTTACAATTTTTTTTTAAGATAATAATTATCTATAACTTCAAATATTCGTGAAGCTAAAGTAGTGGATACACCAAAAGTATTTGAGACAGCTTAGCTTTATTTTATATTAAAAATAGAGACTTAAGTCACTTTAACTTCGTGAAGCTAAAGCAGTGGATACACCATAAATATTTGAGTGAGACATCTTAACTCTATTTTATATTAAAAATAGAGATTTAAACCATATTACCTCATTCTATAAACTGTAGATTGAGGTGGAGCTGAGACTTAACCCCTGCCACATGGGGCGTATATATATCATAGAATCGACGCGTAGGACTGACGCCATGACCGTTAACGATGACACACACGTGTCGCGAGATTTGAGTGTCAACAAGTTGTTAAGACTGTGAGTGTTACCCATAACACACGTGTTGTAGGATCGGAGCATCCACCGATTGGCAAATTGAGTGTTCTATAGGTTGGCATCGACAATCCTATCTATAGCAACTTCTTATCAAACCAGACAGATCCTAACGGGAAGCTTGTGAAGATTGACGTGTTTTTTTTTTCCATTCATATCACTATCAAGAGATATTCTTGTTAAAAAGGGCCGGTGATTATTATGTTCGCAATTACCGGCGCTATCAGGAGTTCCATTACAAAGTAAAGTCAAGGTCTAACAATTGAGGACAAGCCATTGCCAGCTCTCGTGAACCCAACTCTCGGAGATTGCTTGCAGCAACGTTTTGCCTTGTTGCGGTCTTCGTCGCCATCGGCGGTCCACAAGATGGCTACAAGTAATTCGCAGTAGCTTATGTAATCAGGTGTTACTACTATTTCTGCAATCTATTTTGCTACACCAGTCAACTTAGTTGCAGACAGATTAGCTCCACAAGCTAGGCATGCAACTCTTTCGCCCTGTTCTTATTCATGTGAGATTTTAGCTACCCACCCTGTGGAGTGTAGCTGGTACGTACAAACTCTCAATGGGACGTCACAGTACTCATCTTTGTATTGTTTTAAGCTCTTAATGAAAAACTTTAATCCTAAAAAAAATGCCGTTTGGAATGGACAGGGCAGCACGGTTCAAAAAACCGACGGTAACCGTTAAAAAACCGCAATAACCGACCTTTTCGGTCCGGTCCGGTTTCAGAAACCGAACGGTAACCAAATTTGAATTCAAAAAAATTCGAAAAAAAATAAAAAAAAATCTTAAAAAAACTAGACACAATTCTAAAACCTTCTGTGAATTTTTTTTTTCAAAAATAATGTCATTTACATCATATTCTATAGGGAGAAAGTTTGAAAAAAAATGAAAAAAATTGAAGCGTGCGACTCAGTTATTAACTCATGTTAAGGGAAAGTTTAATATATAAACACATATTTTTCTTGTGTAAAACGTATTTAAGAGAATCTTTAAAATTGATTTCACTTTATTTAGAGTTTTATTAATTTCTCTATGATTTTTACAAAGTTCACAAGCATAAAGTGAATATGTTAAGAAACAGTACTGTAATTAACTTTTTCATGTCTACTATTATTTTTCCTACGTAAATCATAGTATAAATAAGCTAATGAAAGTGGTTTCACTAATTTTTGAGGTGTGATGGGTCAGTTATGAATTAATCTAGTCGCAACACATTTACATAATCATGCATCTTAAAATAACTAATTCATGAGTTCATGTATTTTTAAAAGACATAGGATCATGTAAGAATACTAACAAAATTATTTTCATGATTTTTGGATTAGCAAAGAGTAAACTATGCATTTAACTTGGTTTAACAAATACAATTTCTCACAAAAAATTTTGAACTTTTTTATGAGTATAAATACTTTTATCATGTATATCATGTTACAAGGAAACCAACAAAATTTGTTTCACTTGATTTGAAGCTCAGATGAATTAGTTATTGATTTTACAAAATTGAGATAATTTTTAGGTTTTTTTTGTTGAACTTCACTGAAAATCGAGAAAACTGCTCGATAAATCGAGAAAACCGAGCGGTTACCGACAATGCGGAAAATTTGAGAAAACCGCTCGATAAATCGCAAAAACAGCTCGGTAACCGGTACTGTAAATTGCGATTTTTTTTTTCAAATTTCAAATTTTGCTATATAAATTTTCTTTGAATTTTTTTGAATTTTTAACCGATAACCACGGTTATTATGAATTTTCAATTACCACCAAAACTCGGTCGGTAACCTTAACCTTGCAGGGCAGCCCCTTCATTCGGAGCCTAGCCTACCAGAGCCTAGCCCCTTCAAACTCCGCACGGCGTTGGATTGATGACAAGAACCTTGAGCCTCTTTGTTTTCTGTGTCCAATCTCAAGGAAGGGGATCCTTTTCTGCGCCGACTTGTGTGAACTGACGTCATTATTTGAATCATGATTTTGCTGGTCTTGCCTGACTCAATTCGACGGTTCTCTGAAATTTGGATAAAACTTTGCATTCCATGTATGTGTACATGAGAAGAAACACGATGTTATAGAATTGTAAATTTGGAAACACTGTAGGTGGATTTGCAGCAGCTTGGAATTGAACAAACTCGAAGATCAGCGAGCAAAACGTTTGGGTTTATTCTTTTGAAAAGAATATGAGTTCATGATTCACCAACTCCCCATTAGTTCATGATTTTGTAGCTGGACGTCTTGCTGACATCATGTAACGGATGGTAAATCCTGAATCGACATGGTAAGTCCTAAATTTTCCTATTTCAGATAGACGCTTGAGTAGTCTTGACTGATACTCGTACATCCGGGTCACTCTCACTCAGAAGTTGTCCCTCTCACCTCGCTGTCACATTTACACCGTTGTCTTGAAAGTAAATTTTATAAATCCTGTTAAAAAAACTCTAATAAGATTTCATTCGTACTATTTATTTTATGATCTAATAGTTAGATTGAAGAAGAGAAAAAATAAACACATATTATCACATAAAAGAGTATGGTATCTCGTGATCTAATAATTAGATTGAAGAGGAAAAAATAAACACATATCATCACAGAAAATAAAATCTTTAGTAGGAGATAATAGAGAAGAAAAATAGACAGGGTTAACTTCCATATGGCACATCATTTGAGGATATGCTTCTTAGCTCTTACCCACGTCAGAGGACAATAGTGTTAAAGAAATGCGGTGATTTTTTTTGTCTCTCTTACAGAACCAATATTTTTGAGCAGGATTTTCGTAACAAAAGGTGGTTTATCTCTGTGACAACCTTTACAATGGCTTCTTACATATGTATACGTTGAACTCTAGTTACAATTATGTTATTCTCAGTTATAATTAAAAATAATAGAGGTATAATCCGCGAGACAGTAGTTACAACTAGACATAAATAAAAAAATAAGTTATAATTACGTAATGGATGAACAAAACTCCTATAGAAATCTTTGTCTAATAATGTATAATATAAGAAATATGATTATAATCGTAATAAATCTAAACATAACTTCGGTCCTTAATTGTAACTCGTTAGCTTCTTGTGTTGCAATTATATACTTTTGGACACGCGATTGTAACTGATCTAGCTAGCAGATTGTAATTGATAGTTTCTTGAGTTGTAATTAGGAGTGCACGTAGTGGTAAACTATAGTGCGTCTAGATGCAGAGTAGACACACATAGAGAGAGATTAGGGTGTTTGGTTCGCGCATAAGTTTGTCACGCCATAGATTTTTAAATAACTATTTAATTAACCGCTACAATTATAACAAACCACACTTTGTTAGCCCCTACCCACATGTCACACTCTTAATTTTTTTATTAAATTTATCACACTTATGACTAAAAATTTGTTAGTCATCCTTTTTATAACAATCTACACTTAACTCATCTTAGACTGAGAAACTTAGACACAAAACAAATATACGTTAGTTTTCACAGCTACACGTCCCAAGGGAGGAGCCTTGTATCAAGACAAGGTGGTTTGAAAGAACAGCACGGACAGACAGCACATGCTTGCAGTTGCAGGCAGGCCCATAGATAGACACAAGACATGCTCAAAGGCATGATCGTTTCACGTGCCGCGGTGGCTTTTCCATCTCTTTTCCCGGCTACACTTTGGCTGGTGCATGGACCTGACTAATGGCCTGCAAAGACCAAAAACCCTCCAAACAGTACATGCTGCTAATACTAGTAAACCGTTGGCTACACGCTTGCATTCTCCTGATCACTACCTCCCAAAGCATCCTTGTTTTCTTATCATCTAGAGAAGCAAGAGCACCAATTAGAATGCTAAAACACATTACAAGAAATGATGCTACTGTTAGTTTTTATTAACACCAGTATCTTGAGAAGGAAATGCAAGTGAAATGAAGCTGCTCCGTTAGATTAGATCAGAGTGGTGGCGAAGGACGACATTGCCCCTACTCATCCTGGCCAAGAACGACCGTCCAAACGACCAGTCAGTGCAAGAAAGAGAGGCCCATGCATGCCCCATGATCCTGAACAGCCAGCCCTCATGTGATGCTGTTCGACAGTGCAAGCCGCAAGAGTAGATGCAGTTATCACGGTCTGTGTTCGTTCTGCTATACATCCCTCTCAGTTGTTAATACTTCGGAATTCGGATGATATTAATCAAGAAAGACTTGACACCGGAATATAGAATTCTGCCCCTGGTTGATTCCTTTTTAAGTTCTAAGAAACGAAAGAAACAGATATTGGATATCTGTAGATGCACGTCTGTTGAAACGAAGAACGATCGATCGATTATTCCTCAAATTCTAATCTTCATGGCAGCACAACGATCGTACTGCACTCGCGCATGGATGTCATTTTCGTTTCATCCATTCCTTGCTCTGAATTCTGAAAATTGGTTCTGAACGATGGAGGAGAAAACGGATTTCATTCTGACGTACAAGACTCCCAGTTCATAGGATCATCCTTTGCGAGCTTCATACTAAACCAAAACCGAATGTTGAGGGAATACTAAACTGCACATGACCCAAAGCTCGATTTTCTTCACGAGTGACAAAATAAGCAGACACCTGGCGGCGATACTTTACTGCCTGATTGTTCAGATCGTGAAAAACTAACAGAAATCCTGCTTGACGATGCGACTCGGAGGGGGAACTAAAACAAGCACCACAAATCGCAAAATTCACGCCGACCGAGCGAACAGTTGGCAACGCAGACGAAATCAATCGCAGAGATGCAGGAACAATATTAGTAGCAACCAAACCGAACATCACTCACGAGATAAGAGTATCTACAAGCACGACCTCCACGAACGACATGACATGGTAGAAATCATCCATCCATCAAGCAGAAACGGTAACAGATCCGACCAAAATGCGACAGGGCAACGAAGAAATCCATCTAGTAAATATAATAAATAGATCTAGGCGGTGGCGGTACTAGGCAGGTGTGACATCCGACCCCATCCGCGCCGCGCGGCGCGGCTCAGTGGCGGACGGCGGCGAAGAGGAAGGCGGCGGCGGAGGCGACGAGCGCGGCGGCGAAGGGCGCGCCCGCGGCGCCGGCGGCGGAGACGGGGCTGGGCGCCGGCGCCTCGGCGGCGGAGACCACGGAGAGGGCGGCGACGGCCAGGACGGCGAGCACGGCGAGGGCCTTCGATGCAGCTCCGGCGGCGGCCATTGCTTTTGCTTGGAGGGTTGGTGGAAGGCGAAGAGGATCTGCTGTGCCTTCAGTGGTGGCGGCGAATAACAGCTGGGAGAGAGAAGAGCGCTTTGCTGGCCGGTGGGGATTGGGGAAAGGTGCGGAGGGGAGGGTATTTATAGGCGGGATGGAGTCGCGGGTTAACGGGTCTGGCTTCGTGGTGACAGGCAGCTGAGCTAGCTGTGAATTGAATTGGGAAATGAAATCAATCATCCAGCAAATGAAATCAATCATGCAGGAAATTTTTACTGCATATTTATAAGTATGGTTTATTAGTATCGTCCATTTATATTAAAATTTGTATTAAAAGATTGAAAAAATATAAAATAAATAAAAGAATCAATAGCAAATGAATATCGAGTGCGAGAGATGGAATACCGTGCATGCGCAAAAGCACGAGGAGTTGCATTTTCGCATCCATGGTTCAGCTGGGTCCTATGGTAGGGCGGACGCGGCACTCGTTGCTAAATGCGGCGTGACTGGCCGCGCCGACGTCGTGCAAGCTTTTGCTGCTCGCCCTTCCTTTTGCTTCGCCGCGAAGGCAGCGCCACCGTTGTTGCCTACGCCGGGTGAGCAGGAAAGACCGGCCGGAAAAGGAAGGAGTCGCCGGCGCGCGCACGAAAGCTTCACTGCAGCAACCACCGCAGAGCATGTCAGCCTGACGGCAATGATTTGGTTGTTGTGCCAGCGTACAAATGGCCGGCGCGCGGGCGTTAGCCGTTGATCCATCGACAAGGCGTCCACAAACCTTTTGTTTCTTCGGTGGCTGTTCTGTCCGAAAGCGACGTGTTAATTATCGAGGAACAAACGCCACAGCGAGCACAGCATCCAAACAGCAGCTAGCTGGATCTGCAAGATGAGGACGGATCTCTCTCGCTCTCACACACATATCATCTAGCTAGAGAATTTAACGATGCAAGGTCTTGGAAGATACTTCTTCCGACGATTTTAAAGTTGAGCATAAGTATTAAGGTAAAAAATAAAATAACAAATTTTTTAATACTATTTATTGTATGAGAAATACGGCTTGTATTAAAAATGAAGTTTTTTAATTGGAAGTAAAACTAAAGAACTTGAGATAAAGTTATCTTAAAACTATAGAACATTATATATTTTGAATATTACAGAAAAAGCTAAAACGATATCTATTTTGAGATGAAGGAAGTATTTAATTAAGATTATATAGCTAGAGAATCTCAATCAAGATTAAAGAATCAAGTTCATTTGGTACTTACATTGCCTGCTGTCTCCCAGAATAGATCGCATCGATCGAACAATAGATCGATGTGTATATGCAGAACGGAATTCTCTTACATACTACACGGTCACTGATACGTGAGGTTAAACATGTCAACGGCCCTGTCAACGGCCGTGTGGTATATTAGAGGATCCCATCCGTATACGCGGGGTTGTTGCAACTTTGGTGTCACAGCTCAAACATAACCCGAGCCACACAGCTCAGAGTCCTCATCTAATCACCCAGCCAGTCAAGTTAATTACCCCACGCAATCATGCACTCACCCAGCCAAGTCATGTTAGTTACACCTCGCAATCATGCCCTCAATTTCTCAAAGCTTGCATAGCAATATACTATTAACTCCGTTCTTAAATAGATGTTATTTTAAAAGTTTGATTTTATTTTTAAATAGAGATTGTTTTAGGTTTTTAAGATGTTATTTTACGAGAGTGTCTATATTAAAGTCTATTAGCAAGTGAAGTTTTAATTTAATAAGTATGGTGGATTGATGATTTATGTGTTATTGATTAAATATTGAAGAAATTGAGATATAATTTTGTTCTATGTATCGAATACTAAAACAACATCTAAAAGAAAACGGAGGTAATAATAACATGTAGTCTTTCAGAGCACACGTTTATGTTTCCTGGTACACATGGATCGAGTCAATAAATAATCCTTGTGTTTCAAGTCTGCAAAAGCCTTGCAATCCCTTCTATCACAAAAAGAGTTGCAGTTTTGATTGGGTTTGTACATGTTCAAGTGTGTCTATAAAATGCAGTAAAAGCCTAGATGTTGTCCGGTGTTCGCCACCCGAAGGTGTTTTTAGTGGTATTGTGTGCGGTCATTTTTCTCCTCTGGTGTAATATCCGTTCAAATTTAACTCCTATTTAATATAATAGGTAGATTTCTTGCCTATTCATTTAAAAAATAATAATTTTATCAAACTGTTTTTCAAATTAAATCTACATGTGTACCGTTTTCAAATGCTAAATCTCAGTATTTGTAAAGATGTCAGTATAACAAATTTAAGAAATTTAACTGTGTGCATTCTATACTAAAATGGAAAAAAAAATATGTATCATTGGAAGGTCACCTATATCCCTGAATTGCCAGGGCAAAAATTGACGTAAAGCGGGTAACTAATGTTTTAAACAACACTGACATATATACAAAAGGATTGCCAATGTGGCATACAAAATATTTCTCCTTTCATAATGGCAAATTTTTGTGGCTAGAGTACCAGTAGGTTTCAGTAAACATGATCAAATGGGCCATTTGGGCCGGCTTGGCACGAGCCCGACTCGGTACGGCCCGACTACAGCACGACCCGATGCCTTCCCCTCGGCCCACGGCACGGCCCGTCGGCGACCGTGCCGTGCCGGGCCGGTCCGAGCACGATTTTGGTCCAGCGGCACGGTTGATCCGATGGGCCGAAATAGATAAAAAAAAATTATATAGAAAATGAAAAAAAAAATATAGAAAATAGATAAAAATATAAAAAATAGATAAAATATAAAAAATAGATAAAAAATAGCTACAAAATTAAAAATATATATAAAAATAGTGCTGGGCTGGATCGTGCCGGGCCGTGCCCGTGCCGGCCCGACTCGGCCGGACCGTGCCGTGCCGGCCCATCGTGCCACGCGCTCGACCCAGGCACGGCCCGTGACCTCGTGCCGTGCCTGGGCCGTGCCTACAGTGTCGTGCCTCGGGCCGGCCCAGTAGGCACGACCTATTTAGATATCTTTAGGTTTCAATATCTTGGGACACATTCGATCATTCTATTTCAAGGTCTCAATGCTTTTTTTTTTTTTAAAGAAGGATGACTTTATTAGATTAAGTGAAGCACAAATATTACAAATAGAAATATAGGACGAAGGAAAACATAAAGAAACAACATATGCCCTGTTACCAACACCTCGAGCTTCATCTTCGATCCACCATCGCCGAACATGGTCGAAGGAACCGAAGCCGACTGTATTGATGAGCAGGGGGCCATTAGATTTTTCGCAGCCACTAAGAGTAACATCATGCAACCAGGATGTATCGAGCAAGCTCGCCAGCTAAAAAGGAACCTGACGCCATCAAACACGCCGATAACTTGAAGGAAGAACCGGCGCCTCACGTCGTCGATCCGGACTTGAAGCTCACACACCTTCACAGAGATGCAGCACAACAAACAGACGTACACATATCCATCACCAAACATCTTGCAAAACACAACAAACAAATACAAACACTTAAACTACTAACATAACTACCCAGCTACGTTGTAGATAAACTAATCCAACAGTCGGGGGCTGGGCCACCCTCCAGCTCCGACACCAGGAGGCGAGGGAGCCGGCCAAGTTGCCGAATCGGCTCGAGTCATCTCTTTAAGTCACTCTTGGAAGTCTCTCCAGAACTCTGTGTGGTTTTCTCAATGCTTTGATTTCACAGGAAGAAGATGTGTGCGAATGCACTCCAAGAAATTTCCTGCCAAAACCCTAGTGTCAGTGGAAGCAAAAGCGCTGCTAGTGTTTCTACGTGCTCGTTTGTTTGATACGAGTCGTCCTCAAGAGAAATTGCCGCGCACGTTACGTTCTTGGTTATGGACGTACACGTTATACTACTACTACAACCACTATCTTAATTTATTGGGACAATGATTCATCTAATTGTGGCTTTCCAGCCAATAAAAAAAATCTACTTCTGATCGGAAATGTGAGTCGTTTAGTGTACTGACACGGTCTTCAAGATGAGATACTGACTAGAAATTTTCTATTAAAATAGAATACTTTAAATAAAAAATTATATATTATGAAAGTATTATTAATGTTGATTTTAGAAATATCAATCTTATGTTATCGGCCTATATATCATTTTCCATATATTGATGGCCAAATCTTAAAAAGTTTGATGGATACAAATTGTAAAAAGGCTAGTGAGTAAATTATTTGGAAACCTTTCAGACTAATCCCTGTAGCATTATGCTTTGCATGATTAATCTTAACAATTGTTAATCATGCGCATCTGCAAGGCAGGCATAGAAGCTTCTGCAGATTTTTTTTTCCATTAAACTAAACGCAGGTTGTATTAAGCTAGCATTGCTCTGTTGCTACACACATAAAAAAATCCTTCACCGGCTCTACTAGCTGGCTCAGATGCTTAATCCAAGTCATAGGATTCGCAACATCATGACATTCCGTGAGTGTCCGTTTGTGTCTGGTTGAGGTACCCCCAAAGATGCCAAACCTTCTTTAAATCTTTGAATTTTCTTTTCTTTTAAAGAATTTTGATTGTGTTTGTTGTATGCCCATGAAGATAGTCTGATTAGCAAGTCACTCGGATATTTTTTTCTCGGAAAACCTCCTTTTTTTTCGAGGAAGACACGGATAGTCTGGCTAGTAAAACAACAATTGCATGGTGACGACCGGCACCTAATCTAATCCCCTATCGATTCCCGTTAGGTATCATAATTTTTTTATGAAGTAATTTTTATTTTTTTTAGCGTTAACAGTTTCTCTTCACTATTTTTGTTACGAAGGGATTCTAAAGGTTATTTATTTTATAAGGAGATTTTCTCTTTTCTCTTCACGAATCTTTTCGAAAGAAAGCTATCGGAGATGAGATAAAATAAAAAAAAATAAGAATAGGAAGAAGAATCGAGAAGAGAACGAAATGAAGAGAATATAGTTGGGATGATGTATATATATATAATAACCGGTGAATAAATCCCACCGACCACGTTTAGGCCCGTTTGGAGTGCGGGGAACTTTACCGATTCACACGGAAACTAAACTGCATCGTACGAATATTTTTGTATAAACTTTAGTAAAATTCGTGTGTTCCAAACACAACTTTCCTGATTTCAGTTGATTTCATCTATCTCGTCGGCGGGGCAAATTGATCTGATAAGAAAAGGCGGCGTAAACTCACAGACCAATTGCACTGCATGTGCGAGCCAAAGAGAAGATCAAAGCTGTACCATCTTGCTTTGGCCGGAACTGTATGGTACTCTCTCGCTTTGCCCTGGCAGACCAATTGCAGTTGTACAATCTGTTTGTTTGATAGCGTGGCCGTTGGTACTTCGCACTTGCAAGGCAACCGTGACATAGTCGCAGCTGTACTACTGCTGAATCTTTTTCAGTGCATCTGTTTAGGCTGGCAATGCATTAGAGCTGGCAGCTGTGTTTTCTTGGCTCTTCCTTTCTGCCGTTGAAGAAACAGGCAAACAAACAGAAACAAACATTCAGGTTCCTTCGACACCTCTGTTCTGCACTTCTGAGCTAGAGTGAGCTAGGGTGTAGAGAGAAAGCGTGAGTTTCTGTTGAAGCAGAATTCACCAAGGAAACCTTCTCCAGGTGCCATGACATAATAGTTTCCTTGGAAGAACATTCATCTAAGCAGTCACACCCAGAATTCAGACATGAGAGAGGAGCAGTAAAACGAATATGTGCACATCTTTTTTTGTGAATTGCAGTTCCTTCCTGACAGTACGTAGTCCTAGCCTCCTAGCCAGCCGTGGCTACCAATGCCAGGATACTACGGGAGGAAATGGAGACATTTTGCAACTGAACAACAAATGCTAGGATCATCCGCATGCGCTGATAGATACACAAACCATCCGTGCTGCGATGAACCCACGTTGTTAAAATATTTGGTTTTCTTGGCTAATCTGCTATGCCTTTGAAGAAACCGGCAAACATTCAGGTTCGTTCAAGAGCTCTGTTCTGACTTCTGAGCTGGAGTGTAGAGATAAGCATGTTTCCATTGAAGCTGAATTATCTGGAAAGACTTCTCCTGTCACACCCAGCATTCAGATATGTGAGAGTTGGTTTAACACGCAGGACAGGAGAAACGAATACTTGCACAACTATTTGTGAATTAGTGAAGCTCATTTCCGACAGCAATGGCTCCCAATCCCAGCAGTGCGACGGAAAGAGACACAAACTAATGAAACTATCCATGCTTGCTGAAATCACACTGTTCTGCTTCATTTCCGTGTTACCACTAGGCTCCATGCCCGTTCGCAACCCACGCGGCGTCGATTCGCATGGATCGAATCCGTGTGTCTCACCCGGGGCTTGCCTTCAAAAATAAATCTCAGCCTCCCATGCATCTAAGCCACAATGTTAGTATGACTCCATGGATCTCTTAGGTCTAACATGCGGTGTTAGTTGGTGCAAGTGTGTGCGTGTGATGTGTGTTTGTAGGTGCATTCAGAATTTTCAGATACTACAGCAGCACCCATATGAGAGGGTTAAGAAAAACTGAACTGCAGATATAGGATTGTTGATTTCTTTCCAGCAATGTGTACTTGATATTGGTATATTACCGCAAAACAATACGACATCAAGGGACACAAACAATCATGCCTGCTGAAAGCCTCAAATCACACTGTTTTGCTTGAGCCTTTGAGCAGAGACCACTGAAGTTCACTCGGCCATGTGAACCCGAAGACAAACAGAAAGATTTTTCGACAAGGGAGTAGTAAACTTTACCCGCGATGTAAAAATAGCACCAAAGCATTCTTCATTTATTGTAGTACACACTATACATCTGATGACAAAGTATATGTAATATGTACAGTAATGACCAAATAACCATCACACCATGTATGTACATCGGAAATGGAGCATAACTAAGGTAATCTGGCATTGTGGAACAGCTGAAATAATGGCATAAGTATGCTTCACATATGGTTCAAGTACTAACACCCCTGGAATTGGAGCTACATGTCCAGGGGACAGCAAGGGAAGGAACTTGTTGAACTGAAGGATGCAAAGGAAATTTCGTATGGTGGGATAGCCGAAATATTGGCTAATGCTCCTTCACCTATGGTTCATTAAGCACTAAAACCCTTGTGGATGGAGCTCCAAGGGTTGGAAGGAATGCTAGTGCAGGCCTGAGCAGCAATCCTCGACACTGCTTCAGGACGGACGCCAGCGTTGCAGATGTTTGCAAAGGACCGCATGTGCTTCATTCCATACTGCGCCAACGACCCGCATTGCGCTTCAAAAGCACGTACCTGAAGAGAACATATGCAGGTTAGGCAGATGCTGGATGATGATCACATATTCAGTAGTTAAGATCTTACAATTGTTCTAGAAGCTAGAACAATTGTAAAGAGATTGCTAATCAACTGAATGGAAGTGAAGCTTAAGAATCTGCTCTTACTTCAAAAACAAGCGGCATGTATATAATAGCAAAACACAAACAAAGTCAATAGAGCCTTACCATAGACTTGAGGCAGCTCCAGTCATCAACCAGAGGTTTACCAGATGCACGAACAGCCTTCAGAACCACTGGACCATCCTCAGAGCCAAATAGAAGGTTACCGATCAGCTCAACACTGTTGTCAACATGAGATCTGTGGGCCATCACTTCAAGCAATTGCTTCCGAGCATCGTTTTTCTCAGGTGAGCCCTCAGCCAATTTCCGGTACTTCATGGGAAATAAAGAAACCAATAAGCTGGTTTGTTCATCAAAATGAATGCAGTAATTGTGGATAAGACACGACAGAAGTAAAGAGATTATCTGACAACAATCAAGATCACTAGCTTCCTTGTGATATACTGACCTTCTGCCAGAAGTAAACAAGATCAGCATCACGCTGATTAACAGCTCTTGAGAAAGACGGCAATGAGTTATCTTCCACAAATGTGGCGTTGTCGTTAGCAGGATTTGAGCCAATGTACAAGAACAGATGTTGAACACTCAGGTCCAATGAACCGTATTGCATCACATGGGAACCAAAGCTGTACGTGTTCTGAACTGCTGTCCTATCCTTGACCTGATCAACCAATAAATTACATTGATTAGGCGCATTGAAGCGTGGCTGTAAGGTCAAGCTAGAGTAATTCGTCTGAAACACTTACCAACTGGTACTGCTGCTTGAGAGATTCAGTTCGCAGATTGTGGATATCACTGTCAACATTGAAAATTTTAGCTAAGCACTAAAATGAAGAAAGCTTGCATTTCACTAAATGCGATGTGAGTGAAGCCAAAACTGACTTGCACCATGATGCCACATTGCCACACATGAATTGGATTTAACAAGATCTGAACAAGATTTCACCATACCAAAATGGAGTGAGAAACAAAGAGAGATGTGAAAAAACAAGTACCTGTCTTCCATCCAAGAAACACTGTACAAGTCCCCCAAGCAGGTGTCGTACTCCGGCGGGGGTTCCGGGTACTGGCCGGGGCAGTACGTCCCCCAGCTGCTCTCCTCTGCATTTGATGCGGTGGTCGCGTAGACATTGATGTCATCCGGCAGCATGCCCTCAAAGATGCTCCCAGATTCGCATGCTTCAAGGTAAAAGACCTGCAAAAGGAAATGAACACGGATACAAATCAAGCCATTGCTTCATGCAGAACAACAGTACAGAGCAGGAATGACCAAATAGCTGATCTGATACCAGGCTTTTGTAGGTTCCAGCAGCGTGCTTCTTCTTCAGAACATCCACGAGGTCATCACCGTAGAGGTATGGATAGGTAGGCATCCCTAAAAAATTTCAACAGAGTAAAACAACTGCGGCTATTTCTGATTCCACATGTATGCACATATACTGATATCGAATCTGAATGAATACAAGAACGGTTAGTTGTGAGTAGAGTACTGACCAACGACACCAGGGCCCCCATGGTCACTGTAAAAGACGAAAATATGATCATTGGGGCCGCTGTCCACGACCTTGCCGCTCCCACCACTGACAGCGGTTTTGTTGCCGAGCAGAACAGCAAAGAAATTCTTGACGTTGACCTCCCTCCCAGTGTAATCCTGCAGTGCAAAATAGAGTAATTTAAGCCAAATGGATGGAAAATTAAGACTAAGTAACCACTTGTACTAAAGAAGTTGACATTAGGATGTAGGAAATTTCGATTATGATTAGGTCCGCACTAGCTTTGTTGCAATCTAATCGCGTTGGACCAATACAGTTTTTCTTGCTCACAACAAAGTGGCAAAAGACGTCAGGTCAATGGAAATTTAGGTATTCTGTCATTTTCAATGTGGTACTTGATGGGATTGGTATTTTTGGGATTTTAATAAATACTTAAATTACATAGTTGTCACAATGGAACTTTTCTTTTTCACAACTACTCCATTGAATAGTAAGGTACTCTTAGAACATCTCTAACTAGCGTTACCTTTGGCACCCCAGCATAGACATCGCTACCCTTGGGATGGTTGATGATGACACCGGGCCTGGGATTCTCCGGGCTGTGCGCGATGTCGTCGTACATGAAGACGATGATGTTCTCGTCCTTGAGCCCGCCCTTCTTCATGATCTGGTACGCATGGCAGATGTCCGCCTGCAAGTTCCATTCCCAAAAACAGAGCTCTTGTCTTAGCTTCTCATAAAAGCAAGATGATCTTTCGTCTAACAAACACAACACTCACTATTACCCGTTCCCTATTCCACTATCCACTAATTTTAGTGGTATTTTTTTTAGAAAAAAGAACTCGTGTTGTGGTAATTTACCCAGATGAATTAAGCTCATACAACCACAAATGCAGCACATAATCTCACAATCATTGACTCAGATGATCTCATATTTCATTAGCATGAGTAGTATCATAATCGAATGGTCAATATTTTCTGTGACAAATAATCAATTTATTTGGTAAAAATATCAGGAGTTATGCAGAACAGGCCATATCAATGGCTACTGATATCTGCAACTCACATGCTGACACGTAAGCCCCAAAAGTCAGCGAAATTTCACCACCTACCTGACCTTGCAATTTCCCATTTTGAGATAAACAATAAGCAGATCAGTAAGAACCGAATCCCGTTCATGCAGCAAATGAGCTGGACCCCAAAAAAAAGAAAAAAAATCTTCCTATTATATTACTACTACAAAACGGGCGGCGCATACGGGATGCCGAAAAAATCTTTCTTTCTTTCTTAAATTAAAGGAGCATGCTTCAAAGCGATACGGCACTGATTCCTACCATTACGAAACGGGCAGCGCAAGAATCTGTCTTGCTTCAATTATGGAAGATCACCCGCCATATCAATCGTATCAAATCAAACGCGGATGAACCGGATAAGGTAAATCAACACGAAGGAAATCAATAAAGCAATCAAGTGGATGATCGGAGCATGCGCACGAGATTGTTTCGGGAGGTGGATCGAGCGCGAACCTGGTGGCGGTAGTTGTAGTAGCCGTTGGAGCCGGCGATGAGCACGGCCCACCTTGTCCCGACGGAGTCGTCAGTTTCCGCCTCCGCCGCCGCGCGCTCCGACGGCAGCCGGATGCTCGGCTCAAGGCGAGCCCACGCGGCGGACAGGCAAACGGAGAACAGCAGCGCGAGGCGGAGGCGAGCGGCCATGGCCTTGGCTTGCGCCGTACCGAAGAAGAAGAAGAAGAAGTTTCTTCAGTCGGTCCTCCAACGTCTCCTTTTATCGTGCGCCGTAGCTTCGTCTGTGTGGGGCCCATCAGGTGGGACCCGGCGTGGAGTGATATTTCGTATTTTCGGTGAAAATCACGAATACATTCTACTAGTACAATTTAGGGCTCTTCAAAATTCAAACAAAAATGAATGTAACAAAAAACCAAGAAAAACGTCGGATGAAATTTGCCCGTGGTTGCTATGAATCTTAAGCAATGCATGTCACTCCTGATGTAAATTGTAATGGGCTCTTGCGGCTATTATTTCTGTGTTTAAGATAAAGTTTAGTTCTTTGTGGGTTTGTGAGAAGCTCCTAACTTGTACTTGTAAGAATATTTCTTCTTGCGGGAACTAAAAAAAAAGGTGGCTACATGAAAGGCCGTGATGATGGCCAGAGCTGAGCTGAGCTGTGTGTGCCCTCTGATTGCCCAACTAACCAGTTTGTTCGTCGTAGATTTGTTGTCCTTTCTTCTCCTGCCGTGCGTGTGCCTACCGCCGACCCTACACGGACCACCAGCCGGTCTAGGAGCCGGCAGGAGGGTTTGAAAATTCTTCGGTTAGCGATCAATAATTGTCATTACCTAGTTTATTGGTTCACACCAATTTTATAATGGACCTGTTTTTAAATTTAAATTTAAAAATTCAATAATAATAAAAAATAAATAATCACAAAAAATACTAAAAATTAGAGATAATTCTAAGATCTTCTGTGAATTTTTTTTTCAAAAATAATATTATTTGTATCATATTCTATATGAAGGTAGTTTAAAAAAAAAGAAAAAAGTTGAATTGTGTAACTTATTTGTTAATTTATATTAAGGAAAAGATTAACATGACAACACATATTTTTTTTAAGGATGTATCTTAAAAGGATCTTTAAAATTGATTTCACTTTATTTAGAGTTTTATTAATTTCTCCATAATTTTTACAAAGTTCACAAACAGAAAGTGAACATATTAAGAAACAACACTATACTTATCTTTTTAATGTCTACCATTATTTTTCCTATATAAAGCACAGTATAAGTAAACTAATAAATTTTGAAGGTACGATGGCTTAGTTATGAATTAATCTAGTTACAACATATTTACACAATATTGCATGTTACAATAACTATTTCATGAGTTTATATATTTTTAAAAGACATAGCATCATATAAGAATACGAATAAAATTAGTTTCATGATTTTTGGATTAGCAAAGAGTTAACTATGCATTTAACTAGGTTTAGCAAATTCATTTTCTTATAAAAAATATTCAACTTTTTATAATTATAAATACTTTTATCGTGTAGATCATGTTACAAGGAAACAACGAAATTGGTTTCACTTTATTTCAAACTTAGATGAATTAGTTATTAATTTTACAAGATTAAGTCATTTTTTTGATTTTTTTTAACTTTACCGGTTACCGAGAAATACGCTTGGTAATCGAAAAATTTGACTGGCTACTGGTGAATACGGTCATTGCGGAAAATACAGAAAACTGATTGATAAATCGATCAATTTCACTTGCTACCGTTCTGTCGATTCGATCTAAATTTATCCTAAATTGCAAATTTAATTAAATAAATTTATCTAAATTCTCACCCGATTTTATTTATTTTTCACAGTAACCGTACATTTCTGGTTACCAACTGGCACCGGTTTTGTTTGTGAAACCTACCGCCCGGTCCGTTGCCTGCTGCAACCGTACGGACGACTGCGGCGGCCAGGCCAATCACCGGCTGGAGTTGGATATTTTCGCTGATCACTGCCCTACTACCTGACAGCTGTCGTGGCCACCAAGGATTTCCGTTGCGGTTTTGAACTCGTCGAATGATGGCTATCTCTGGGATAGTTTATGGGGTGCAGGACTTGTGTGATTAGTAGATCATTTAAGAAGAATGGACCAGTCGAGGTTGACCGTCTCTGATCTGACCTGCATTATGAATCATCACTATTCTCAAGTGCAAAGGAGAGCAGCACTTGATATCATGAGGTTGTTTGTTGAGTTTTATGATCACTACTATAACAACCTAACAGAGGAAAGGCTATTAATACCAGTTTTGCTAACACTTATAGTAATAAAATATTATTACTGGTTCATAACTATCAACGACTAATAAATTAATAAATATATCATTAACTATTTTTTACATCAACCGATAATGATAAGGAGTATATTATTACCGGTTCGTAGAAGGATAATCTTTATCAATATGGGTTGATGAAAAAACCAATAGTGATATGGGACATGTTTCCAAAGAGAAAGTGTTGCCTAAGCTTATAAATACAAAATGCAACACTAAGCTTGTAAGTGCAAAATTTAAACTAAAAAGGTAACTATAAAATAAGTTTTTAATTGCACTATAAAATAAGTTACTAACTACAAAATATATAAGGTTCCGATTAAAAAAAATCTCTAGATTATGCAAAAAAAAAAAAAACTGATACGGATTGCAAAAGATTGACACTAAGCTAGCCTATTCCTCTTAGACAACACGCTCAATCGTGATTGATGACAAATGTTCTGACTGCACTATCATTGTCATCGCCCGACGACAACAACGATTCGTCTGTCTCCTTTTTTAGCTCATACTAGTCAATGATGCTGTCGTTGTCATCATCGTCGCTATAGATGATGATGGGGTCATGAAGACCTCCTCCTATAGTGGCGGTTCCTTCTTCATCTTCCTTCTCCTCCTCCTCCGCGTTTGTCTCCTCCTCCTCGTCGGTCAAGCCCGAAAGATTGATCCAGTCCTCCTTCTTCTTGTCATCCTCGGTGGAGGAGTCCTCTACGTTGGCCACATCCTCCTCCTCTGAGCTCACCAACACACACGATGAAAGAGTGCCCTCTTGGAAATCGTCCCAGTCATCATCGCATAAGGAGAAGGAAAGGTCAGAGATTGCGATGTTATAGGAGGCCACCATTGCCTCCTCCTCTAATGATGATGGTGGCGGCAATGGAGGAGAGGACGGCTGAGGCGATGGTGGAGGAGGAGAGACAGGTGGCGGTGGTAGAGGAGGAGCGACAATTCATAGATGGAATGAGGAGGCTGTGAAGGATGAACAATTTTAATAATTGTTCGAGGAAGATGAAGTGGCATGAAATACGAAGGGACACACAAAAGTTATGTAAGGGGCAGTTATACTATCACTGTCGATTGTTGATAGCAACCGATAGTGAAGGGCGCGAGAGCTGAGACATCACTCTATTACTACTGGTTCACAACTACAACCTCTGTTTAATAATTTTGGCTTTGCCATTTGCTCTCCGCCTCAAGTGAGAATTAACTCGACACAGGTGAGAGCAGAGATCACAAGAGGTATTGGAATAAATGAGGTTTTCTCTTCGTCATCTAGTTCTTTGTTCTTTCTTATTTAGATATTTATTCTTCTCGTCCTAAATTATATTTATATAGTTCTTTGTTTTATGTTTATGTTCTTTTTTACAAATCTACTATTTTGTCATTTTGTTAACCAAAGGAAGCTTCCCGTAACTTTTGAGGTATTGTTAATTGCGAAATGAATATAGTCAATTTTTTATAGTTAAATCATATGCTTGTTTGGAATTGTTTATATTCACATAGTTTTCTAGAAAGATGTTTATGGGAAGGGGGCATGTCAGGGTCAACAATGTTGTCGCTCATTACCTAGGTCTCATTGAAGGCCTTCAGGATCATTTGCTCATCGTTACTGGAAGCTAGGTTCATCTAAATCGGTTGATCATCACTACTGTTGTTTGCCAGTACGCCCTGGGATCCAACAACAACTTCCAAATTATCTTTGATCCTCACAATAACAACTCCTATTTGTTGGGCCGCAAATTTACATGGTCAAATGAACGGTCTTCTCCTACCTGACTGAGGCTTGACTGTGTATTTTGTTCGGCTGATTGGGAGCCTATATTTCTGGATTCTCTCCTCCAAAGTGCTACTTCATCAATCTCTTATCATTGTCCTTTATTGCTCAGCCTCAAGACAAACATTTGGGGTAAGCGTCGCTTTCATTTTGAGTGTTTTTGGTCTTCTCTGGATGGTTTTCAGGAGGTGGTTTCTTCTAATTGGGAAACATTGGCGGCTACTTTTTGTCCTCTTGAGTGGTTCCATTTTAATTTAAGAGGCTAAGCAAGGGTCTTCAGAGTTAGAGTTAGAGGAAGGTCAGCCATATCAAATCTCAGCTTGTCATGGCAAAAGAAATTCTTTACTAGATTGAAATAGCTCGGGTTCGTCGTGCTCTCACTGTTGGGGAGGACTGGTTGAGGGCCAATTTGAAGAAGCATTGTCTTGATTTTGTCTTCTCTTGATAGAACGATTGCTAGGCAGCATTCTCGGGTTCTGTTTCTCAAAGAGGGCGATGCTAATAGTTCTTTTTTCCATCAGCAAGCTAGGTACCAATAAAGGAAGAATTTCATTGCCAAATTTCAGGTTGGTGATCTTACTATCACCTCTCAAGATGATAAACGATCCGATGTGTATGATTTCTATTCCAATTTGTTGGGATCTCTGGAGCAAAGGCAGGTTTCTCTCAACTTGGGTGTGCTTTACCAGCAGTTGCATCCTTTGGGTTCCCTTGATGAGCCTTTTTCTTTGGAGGAGGTTTGGAATATTGTCAAAAACCTTTCGCAAGATAAAGCTTCGGGTCCAGACAGTTTTACCAGACGTTTTTATAGATCTTGTTGGGCTACCATTCAGGAAGATTTGATGCTTGCGATGTTGGTTGTGCAGCAATATGGATGTGCCAATATGAGGTTTCTCAATTTGGCTTTTCTCACCCTTTTGCCAAAAAAAGTGGATGCTATTCAAGTGAAAGATTATCGCCCAATTAGTCTGATTCATAGTTTTGGAAAATTGGTGACTAAGATTTTGGCCAGTCGATTAGCACCTTTTCTCACTTCTATGGTGTCATCTAATCAAAGTGCTTTATTAAAGGAATGTGTATTCATGATAACTTTCTATTAGTTCAGCAAGCTGCGAGGTGTCTGTATAGGAGTAAGATGCCTCACCTCCTCCTAAAATTGGATATTTAAAAGGTATTTGACTCGGTTTCTTGGCCTTTTCTTTTGGAAGTCCTTAGTAGCTTGGGTTTTGGTCAAAATTGGTGCAATCTACTATGCAGTTTACTCTCTAGTTCATCTACTCGTGTGTTGCTGAATGGGGAACTAGGAGAGGTTATTAGGCACCATCGTGGTCTTAGGCAGGGAGATCCTCTCTCTCCTATGCCCCTCCTTTTGGTTATGGATATCCTTCATTCTCTTGTCTCTCGTGCTTCTCTTGATGGTCTTTTACATCCTTTATTTGCACAAGGGATCCAACACCGGGTTTCTTTATATGCGGATGATGTGGTGTTATTCATTAAATTGTTCATGGAGGACTTGGAATTAAGAAAGGGAATTCTTCATATATTTTTTTGACTCCTCGGGCCTTAAGACTAACCTTCTCAAATGTTTAGTTTCTCCTATTCATTACAAGGAATTAGATTTGGCTATTTTTCAGGACATCTTTCCTTGTGAAGTTAAGGATTTTCCTTGTCCATATTTGGGCCTTCCCTTGTCGATCAGAAAGTTGACAAAGGCTGAGCTTCACCCTCTTGTTGATAAAGTGGTTGATCATCTTCCAAGTTGGAAAGCATCTTTGATGAATCTTGTTGGGCGCCTGACAATAGTTCGCATGTTGTTGTCAGCAACTCCAATTTACCAAATGATTGCTTTGGAGCTACCTAAATGGGTTCTCAAGGCAATTAATGAAGTGAGGCATAGTTTTCTTTGGAAGGGGCATGAGCAAGCTAAGGGTGGAAATTGTTTAGTTTCTTGGAAAAGAGTATGCTAGCCTCTTCAATATGGTGGTCTTGGCATTCAGGATCTTTTGACGCTCGGATGAGCTCTTCGAATGAGGTCGCTATGGCTTCAGAAAAATGAACCGTCTAGACCTTGGACAGGTTTGTAGGTTCAGGTTCACCCAAACTTTAGGGCCTTTTTTTCGGTTGCCATGGTGACTTTAGTAGGAGATGGCTCTAACACTTTCTTTGGTTAGATCCTTGCCTTCATGGTCGGTCTCTAGGTGAGATTGCTCCGCACCTTCTTGCTTTAGTACCGCACAGAGTTGTTAAGCAAAGGACGGTGGCTAATGCTTTGGTTGATCTCACTTGGGTCTCAAATATCAAAGGGACTCTTTCGGTTTCTTCTATTGTGGATTATCTATAAGTCTGGGATTTGCTTGATGGTTTTAATCTGTAGCAAGGGGAGTGTGATCAACATGTTTGGCGATTTTCAAGCTCGGAAGTTTATTCTAGTAAGTCGTCATATAATGCCTTCTTCATTGGCTCTAATAGGTTTGCTCCCTGTAAGCGCATTTGGAAATCTTAGGTGCTGTTGCGCTGCAAATTCTTTCTTTGGCTTGCAATCCTCAATCGATGTTGGACCATGGATAGATTGGCCAAACGGGGACTTCCTCATCACTCTACTTGTCCTCTTTGTGATCCAGTTGATGAGACGATTCCGCATCTCCTTCTCATGTTTTTTTCTAGACAGGTTTGGTTCATCATTCTCAGTCAGTTCGGTCTGTAAGCTGTTGCTCCTCAACCGGGCTATGAGGTTTTCAAGCTGGTGGTGTTCTGCATTGAAGAAGATCGATTTATAGCACATAAAGGGTCTTAATTCTCTCATCATTCTTGTGCCCTGGGAGATTTGGAAGCTTCATAATGATTGTCTATTCAATGGAGTCTCTCCGGTGCCTCATATGGTGAAGCAAGTTGTGGCTGTTCAAGGGTCTCTTTGGTGTGTTGCGGGTGCTAAACATCTCCAAGTTCTTCTAGCTGGAGCTTAGTTTCTTCTTTAGCTGTTTTCTTGGCTCTCTTTTGAGCCTAGTTCTTTGTGTCTTTTTTTTTTCCTTCTTTTTGTTTTTGTTCCTAGGGTGTCTTCCTGTGTTTTGTTTGTTTCAGTGTGTATTGCTCTTCGGCTTTTGTTTCTTCTTATAATGAAATGACATGCGGGTTCAAGAAAAAAATAGTGCTATACATGTTCTTTCTTTGGATGACAATTTATTACCATTTGATTCTAATCTTTTTTGGATTTTGTGTGTGCTGTTGCGAACCTTTTCATAGGGATTCAATGGGCCAGTGCAGCAAACATACGACAGGCCATGTTCAGAATAAAGCGTATTTCGGAGTTGGATCAAAACATGCTTATTTGGTTTCATGAATCATGAGGGCATTCTGATCCCCCCAACCCAATCAAAAGACACCAAAGAGTAACAATGTTTAATGTGAGTTAACGTAATAGTAGTTGTATAACAGAAAATCCTTTGAACTCCATTGGCATGTTTGGTAACCCCATTACATTCATTGCCCACGAAACTGTTCTTCCAATGTTCAAGAATTACAAAACTATGTACAAATGTAAAAATAAATACATATGTGTTCTGCTTTCCAGATCTATGTACAGTGGCTTCAACAAGGTTTAATGCCAACTGCAAAATTAACTGAAATCAAATCAACATTCTCTCTGCTGCAGCTGTAAAGAAATGTAACGGAAACTTACTGACATGCCTCTCGGACAATCAAGCATTGCCTATACCATCTTCACACCCAGCTGTAGCTCTACTTCTCAGTGGAAGATGCATGTGTCGTTGAAAAGTTCCTGGCCACAATAGACATAGACGCAAGTTTCAGACATAAGAAATAACTTGTGTGATTCACTATGTGCAGACATTGAGACATATACCATAAACCATTATCTGAAATTCTAATGGAAGTTGGTTGCAAACTGGGCATATCCACACATGAGGGTGATAACTGATACCTTGTCATCTGACCGAACCATCTGAGCACTGTGGCTAATCACAGGACGTTCTTGGATCATTATGAACAATTTAGATATACTAAATCATACCACATCATTTTTTGTGTCTTTGGCCAATGGTCCTTGACACTGCCTGCTGCTTAGAAAGGACTTCTGCTATAAGTTGTTTTTGGCCAAAAATTTGTGCATTCTTCAGAAGCAAGTTTCTTGATGATGAGTCTACGGAATAGCCTTGTCCAGTCATCCAGTCCAAGAGGCATAACAGTAGCTGCTTCTTATCAGGCTTTCGGATGTATCTCTGAATTGCTCTGCCA
Source organism: Phragmites australis (assembly GCF_958298935.1). NCBI lineage: Eukaryota > Viridiplantae > Streptophyta > Magnoliopsida > Poales > Poaceae > Phragmites > Phragmites australis. Next base: position 28,555,438 of record NC_084921.1, on the reverse strand, counting down.
AAGATATCCTGCAAATGCAATGGTTGTGTTCAGCATTGTACATGGAAGGAAGAGTAAGTTAGCATGATAGCTATAGCTGTTCATATGCAGGGCCCGGCCAGGCCCACTAAATCCTGGTCTTGAAATGCCAGGCCCGAGCCCAGCCCTAAGGCTGAGAACTTTGCAGTATTCAGGCCCAAATCCTGGACCAGCAAGAAAATGAAGCCCAAAGCCCGAACAATAAATTTTTGCAGTGGACAAAACCAGCGATTCTGGGAGAACAGATTAGCACAAAATCATCTTAAAAATTAGGTTTCTGGAGTCATGAACACACGACATGAGCTAACGAAACAATCAACCATGTCCTACAGAAAATAGATACATTCTATGTTCTACAGACCAGTTCATGTCAGACTGCACAGGCAGTGGTAAATTAATTGTCGTCACAAATTCCTTCAAAAATAAATCAGTGCATTGCCATTTGTCAGGAATGCATCACCAAAAAAGAAAAAGAAGAAGAAGCACGGTCAATCTCTCTTCCCCCAAAATAAGATTGTTTCTGCTCTTGAAGAAAAGAAACAAAATGAGTAGAACACAACAAAGACACAAAGATGCCCCAAGCGGACACATTTTCTGCAAGGGAAATTAGAAACCAGATGACTTTAGGCAGGAAGCAGCAACGCTGGGGACACCAACGAGGCCAGCAACCTTGTGGCGACAGGGAAAGAACTGAGTGTGAAGAGGCCGGTCATGCAAGAGTGCATGAGAAGTCTGGGCTGCCACGTTGCAGGGGGCCTTTGAGACATGCGGTGACGTCCTCTCTGGCCCCTGGTGATAGCGTAGGAGCAGACAGCGGCCAAGAGAGCAGGGTGGAGGATTTCTACATCCAGAAGACCAAATACAGAACTGTTTTTGAATTTGGGATGGGGAATTAGGGAAGGTCACTCATATATGGCAGCTGCGACTGACTGCCTGTAGTGTTGCTAGCAATTTGGCAAGCCTTCTTGGTCTACTAGAATTAAAGCCCGAGCCTGGTCTGAAAACTCATACGGGCTTTGGGTAGAGCCGGATCCAAGTGTTGGCTAGGTAAACACCCATAAAACTAGTCCTGAGCTGGGTCCGAGGGACAAACTCAGCCTGGAAAAAAAAGGGCCATGTCGGCTGGGTTGCCAATCAGCCGATCTAATGCTAGTTACCAAAAGAAACCCAGAAAAGAGAACATTGTGATGAAGAAAATGCTTATTTATAGCAAAAGATCCTTGGTGACAATGTTTCATGCATGGTTTAGAAAGCTGGTGGTAAACAAACGGCTAGTTATCATTGGTTTCGGCCAAACCGTGAGAACACCAGTTGTTTCCTAAAATCACCGAGTTTCTTGAAACTGGCCTGGCAGGCCTGCTAATGGTTTTGATCCTGGTTCCGATATCCTAAACCCTTATTTCTATGATCCCCAGCAGCTGTTTGAACGTCTTAGTGCCAGAGCAACAATGGTGGTCGCTAGCCCTATTAAATTGAGTCTATAGGATCTCTTGTAATTATTTTAGTTTTGCCGTAGAAACCAGGGGATATTGCACCCTTTCCACAGGAAAGACCTGTTAAAATCAGGTTGCAGAAACTTGCTAAAACCATTCCAGGGCCTAAATGAAACCATTTCATCATTGTTGTTGGTAGATTAGGTGTATTATTACTTATTAGGCACCAAAACACATGTTTGTTAAAAAACCTGAAATTCAATGCAAATGGTCCGGTTTTCACTAACCTAGCATTTTTTTCCTCCAAAAAGAAGTTTCCTAAATCTGATAAACATTATAATAACACAGATTGTAAGCAAGAATTCCGAGTTCAAACAAGAATTCCGAGTTCAAACATGAGTGATAAAGAAATGCCGGAATCCAAATATGTTTGTGCAGGCACTGAGAAATCATGAGTGGAAAGTGTGACAGGTCTAATCATTATATTCATGGGCATTGGAAGATAAAGTGCCATGGGAATTGCGCAACTGAGATGTGATTGCAGATTTCAGAGTATCTGATGTCATGTACATTCCAAAAGTTTTCAGCATGAACTTTTAGCTAACTTAAAATGTGTAGTTTTTGGGTATAGCTCTGAACAAACCATCTAGTATAATTACACCATTTTAAAATCTGCATATTTCCAAACAGGAATCAAAGAACACTACAGGCATAGAACCATCACCTGGCTGATACGCCACCTGGAGCGGTTTAGGGCTTTCATGACATCATTAATTAGATTTATGTTGCCTGATGCCATGAAAGACCTAGCAAACTTCTCCAAAGAGGGAGGAGATATCAGCTCAGCATTGTCCTGTTTAATTCGATCTGCTTAGTATAGACACAAAAAATGAACAAAAGAGATTGCAGTAGCAAATGCCAAAAGCCCAAAAGCATAATATCTTATTACCTTAACAACTATATATGCATCCTTGAGAAGTCCTGCTGGAACTAAGATACCTAAAGCCTTCTCATGAAGAGATTTATGCACTGTTCTCTTACTGTATCTCAACATGTTATATACAGAGAATGCTTCAGAAGGAAAACCTGCTTTCCCTAGCTGTACCATTACATGAGAACAAAGCTCCTGGAAAAGATATATAGAATTTTTGTCAAGTACATATAGAGTGTCTACAAACAAAAACTGATTTAAAGCATGTTGCAGTTGCAGCCTTGCAGGAAGATGTGCAATTATTGCTGACTCCCTTCTGCAAGTGTGTCATAACTCAAAAACAACAGGACATAGTACTCATTTTTTTTTAATGGTTGTGTCAGCAATGGAAAATAGTCACACATTTTAGGTCATGCCTACAGGCGACTTGTTAGGTCATGTGGGCGCAAATGGGCCGGGCCGTATCCCCGAAGTATCGGAGAAATATCCAATTATGTACCCGGGATTTACATAAATTTTTTTTTTCGGATACTTGCCGGATACATATCCCGTGAGTATCAGTATCGGATACGGTATCCGATACGGATACGGAGCCTCCTTCAAGTACCGGTGTTTCAGAGGTCACACATACTATAACATAGAACTATTCGCCTAAGCTAAAACTATACTATGACGATAATTGATAATAAGACTAACCACTCAAATCTCTACTAATATAAAGCAGCAGTTTCGTCAGTTTCATCCCACCTCCCCTCTCCCACCTTATCTAATAAAAAACAGAAAAAAAGGGCCAAAAAACCTAGAGAAAACTGAACACCAACTGCCCACCCACGAATCATGTGCGTCCCCCGCTTCTTCAACTACCCTGGTCTCGTATCAGATCCGTCCCCGCCGCCCTACCCCACCCGGAGAGGGTCCAACATGGGTCTGATGGGCCGCCTCACCTCTTCTGTGGCCAAGGTGCAGCTTAAGGGGCAGCACGTGATGGCGCTGCAGTGCGAGGAGATGGTCTTCTCCGACGGCCCGCGGCAAGGGAGGGCACGGCTAGGGGCGCTTAGTGGACATCGGTGGTGGAGGCGAGGAACACGCATAGCATAGGGAGGAAGCTGAGGAGCTGCAGAGAACGCTGATCAAAGACGACGATGCTGCTCCCGGCCTTGTGCGTGAGGAGGCCCCTGGGACTGATGAATCTTTTGGTATGTTTGATCCATTCCCCCTCTCATTCAATCTCTTTGCCCTTTGTAATGTATCTTTTTCAAGAGATTTTCCTGCAAAATCTTGGTGCAAGGAAGTTGGGAGTGTAGCACAATAAATATGTTCGATGAAATGCCTAGGAAGACACCCAAGCTATACCCCGCCGTGCCACCATCAAATGCAGAGCTCATGTCATCCAGCTTAGCGAGCATCCAAAGGACCCGACCTCTACCCCGAGCGTGTATATGCAGTTGCTGTGCTGAACACGATCTCAGGGAGACGGGGCCTGCAAGTGTCACTGCCGTGTAGCATCAGCATCAGCGGGGAGTCCTGCAGCGGCATCGCGTTAACACCACCTACGTTGACAGCAACTCTAACATCAACCCGGCCATCAAATGTGACTGCTCCATCAACGCCTACACTGTTTACAACATCACAAAGCTGTACGTTCCTATCCTTCTTTCTTTCCCTCCCTCCCTCTAACTCAAACTACCAACACACCCAACTGCTGCTGCTGCTCACTAGCTGTTCGATGAATTGCCTAAGATCTTAGTCCCTACTCTCTGCTATCTATTCAGTAGTTCTTCAGTAAAAAGGAAAGTGAAATTGAGAGTTGTTACACTGTTTTAGAATCTCATGGACTTCAGAGATGTCGAAATCTGATGCTTGATGTTGTCCAAAGCAGTGCCGGAGAATCACATAAGAGCAAGTAGCTTCAGTAGTTTTTAAGGGCTTATGATGTTCCTTTTTTTATCTAGATGGACACCACTACTCAATGTTTAATGGTTTTCTGTTATCACACTATTGATATTTGACAAAATGATAACAAATTGTCTTTCTTTGTTCAGTTGATTTGTTAGATATTTGAATGGAATGTGAGTATAGGGATCAGGATGGAAAATCATTGGCAAGTGAACTATTTGATGTACGATTGAGTTTTATCAAAGGAATGCCCCCAAAAATAATTTGAAGTTCGAGTATATTTAATTTAATTTAATTAGTTGATCTTTACAAGAGTTCACTAATAGTTTTGTATCATTCTGATTAATGTTTTGGCTGCAGATCCCCTAGAAAAAGGGCATGATGTAGGCCTTGTGGAACTGCAGTGCGATGCGGCCCATGAAGAAGAGGTACCACGGTGCACATGTCAGTGGCGGTGATGGCGAGCCCCCTGTTGATATAGACTCATGGGACGCTTGCATGTAGAAGAACATGGGGTCAACAGTGATGGCGATGATGCAAGAGATGCGGAAGCCACAGTTGAGGCGCACCAGCTGTTGGTCCTGCGGATCAAATATAGCCGCAAACTCCATTCTTGCCGTGGCCATCATTCTAGAAAACTTGCATCAATCGAACTCGACATCACAATTTGATCTGAAGATTTAATTATTAGCTACAAACTTTGATAAATGCTGAATGCCCTTTTTTCTTGGCAATTTGAAATGTTCTTGCTATGGTTCTTGATGCCTTAAATAGAAAGAAGGATTTGGAACCCAAAAAAGAATTTTGTTGTTTGTGTTCAGCTTGTAATGGAATATATATATATAAGAAAATGATTTGGAACAAAGAAAGGAGGCTCCAGGAAGTAAGCAGTGCAATGGATGCAAGCTAGAAGTAATTATTTGATCCTAAGGTTCTTGGATGCAAGTATTCTAACTAATGGAGTAATGTGCAGTATAGCATTTAAAGAAGTCTTGCTTAGTTTTTTGTTGTTGCTAAACATCCATAATTAAGATTTTCTTCATGTGGGAAGTAAAACAATATTGTGTGCAAGATTTAAGAACCATTGCAATGTAGGGGTGTAGATTTAAGAACCATTGCAATGTAGGGGTGTCATATTTAGGATCCGTTGCAACGCACAGGCATTGTACTAGTTACTCAAGTTAATTACGGAAACTATATAATCCTATCATTGTGTATTCCCACTTGATCTGCCCAAATAAATGAGCTAACTATAACATTGTGTATTCCAAATTGATGTGCCCAAATAAAAGAGCTAACTATAACACCGTGACCCATGTAGTATACCAAACGAGCAAATGGAAATAAGAGAAAGCAAAAGTTAAGGGACTTCTGATTCCAACCAAGAATCAACAGAATACCAAGGATGTGATAGTTGTGGTTTGATCCAGGATAGAACTTAGTAATGATATACTAAATAGATCAAAGGTACAAGAACCAAAATACCTCGTTTAATTGATGACCCTTTGTATGCATATCTTCAATCGTTTTGTACGCTAGGTGATAGACCTTTGCGTTGCCGAAGTACCTAATCAAGGTATTAAACGTAATATTATCAGGTGATATGTTCAATTCATCCATTTTCTTTAGCATACTCGTTACACTCTCCATATCATTTGTGCTGCAGTAAGCACGCAGTGATGTATTAAGCATAACCAGATCATATGTTGCATTCTCGGCCTCAAATTCTTTTGCAAGTTGTTTTGATTCTTGGCGATGACCACCTCTGTGTAATGCTGAAATCATGATACTAAATGCATAACCATCTGCAGAAACCAGAAGATAAGCACCTCAGAAAATGTCAACTAGACACAAATAGTTGATAATAGTATCAGTAAGACATTCCAATACGACATTTGCATGTGAGTGCATGGGCAAAGCTCTAGAAAATTATTATATTGCCACAAACTATGCTATATAAGACTCCTCAACACAACACGAAGCTACAAAGCTAGACGACACTAATTCAGAGCATGAAATTAACATAACCATGCAATATATTTTTTCTTAGAGGGAACTTAAAATTAAATTCAATGTGCTAATTTGCAGCTAGTCAACATATAGTGAGCCATTGAATAATCTATTGGTAGGAACCAGAAACTGAGATCAAGTTCTTATAGCCCAACAAGTATATTAATGAAGAATCGTATCCGTACACTTATAACGAGAAACTAGAAAAAGAGATAATTTAATTTGTTATCTGGCTAGATACCGTACCAGATTTGACACCTTTTTCTTTCATTTCATTAAATAGCATTGTCGCTTCCTGTATCTTTCCACCTTTGACAAGGCCATCAATCAATATGCTGTATGGCATCTGGACACAGTATAAGGTTAAGGGATTATGATAGCACACATTAAAGCATAAGTGTTGTTAACTTGTTATCTCTAAATGTAAAGCCGGTCAATTTAAGGGACCATATGTGCGTGCACATGGAGTACTTCTGTGTGTGAGACCACATGTATTACCTCATCCTGTGCAAAGCCTGAGGCTTCCAGCTCAGTTAGCAGCTCCTTAGCTTTCTCAAAGAGACCACCTTTAGAATATACCTTTAACAAAGTGGTCAATATAACCTAAAAATGCAATGTAATTTAGAAGATAGAACAACATTATTAACACCAACTTTTCATTGAATAACCAATGAGAGTTCATAAGAGTTCCAAAATGCACAAGGTAAACACCATGAGTACAGGTATAGGACTCAGACAAAGAAGCAGACAATAATTGAAATGTGAAGAGGCTGTATTACAAACATTCAGGAGCACCAGTGCTCTCCATGACACCTTAATCAAGGCCATCCAAGTCCCATTCAATAGATCATGTAGCCAGAAGAAAACATGATACCAACTAGATGGGGTTTGCAGGAGACATTTTCCCTACTTAATGTAAGAATATCCTTTGGCGTACTGAAGACGAACATTCTCGCAATTTGGATACAAAGACTAATCGAAATTGCATCCAAAATACGAATTGGATTATGAGTACACAGTTGTGAAGCATAATTTGACCGAATTAAGTATTCCAGTTCAATAAACATGAGTAAAGGATCTATGGATGAAGATACAAATAAGTTTATTTACGATAGTAGCTAAATGTTTTGATAAAAAAGGAAGTGGAGACCCAATAGCTAAAAAGATAGTTCGGTACACTAGAACCATCATCAGATTCCTTTCCAAATATGCCATTGGTTAAGTGCTTACTGCTGACTATAACACGGCAGTGTCTGCTTTCATGAACATCGACGAGAATAATCCACTGATACGCTAGTATGCTACATACTGAAAGTTATATGATAATTAAACAGGAGATATTAACTAGAAAGTAGAAGCAGAAATGATCCAGCTGAAAAATCCAGCCACACACTAAAACAATAGTATACATGTGGTATTTGTCACCAAGCATTTCTTGACATCCAGTGCAACAAACCATCCAACCTGTGGCATACATGTGCCATGCCTATTAAGAAATGAATACTACTTGCAAGAAAGAAAGAAAAAAGACAAAGAAAGAAATAATCATATAGTGGAAAACACGTTAGCAAGGAAGGTAACAAAATTGAGGACTTGGCATATTCAAGCTAATTAATAAATGACCACCGAACAAGAACAAGAAAATGACCTTGTTTGGTTTTAATCCAGAGGACCTCAGATCTTTCATCAACAACTCAGCTTTTTTGTAATTAGCATTTTCTGAATATGCATTCAACAGGGAGCTGTAATGGAACAGATTAGGATTATGGCCTTCATCCTTCATTTTCTGGAAGTATACTTCAGCCTCCTCACAGTAGTTATGAGACGCACATACTGCAAGAAGAGTGCCATATATTACACTATCCATCTGAAGACCCTGGGAATTCAGATCATTGATCAATCCCATTGCCTTAGCGTAGCCCTGCTTCAACTTCATGCACCCAGATAGCAGCTGGAGGACACAAGAGAAATGATTCAAAAAATCTATGCCCTTCAGTCAATAATAAGATACCTATCACAAATGTTAACAATTAACAAAAAAGGGTCATAGTCCCGTACGGTACTGTAGGTGAATGGATCAGGTGATAGACCTTCGCGTATCATCTCATCATAGAGCTTGAAACTGCTGTCAAACCTCCCATTCTTCACCAAGCATCCAAGAACCGAATTACAGACGGAGACATGGACCCTCGTCGAGCGATCTTGGATGGCACCGTACACTTGCAGTGCCCTCGCGGGGTTACGGCTCAATCCGAGGTACTTGAAGTAACCGCTGTACGACGCGGCGTTGGTCATCTCACGCTCCTGCATCCACTCGAAAACCTGAAACACACAAAGTTCAGCAACTCATTGCCTATCGGAAACTCTCATCGCTATCTCCATGGCATCAAATTGACCAGAGAGCAAAGTCACCAAACACTACCTTAGAGAGCTCATCCCAGCGCCTGTTGTCTCCACAGTGGCGCAAGATTATGTTGCAGTCCTGTGTCTGCAGCACATCCTCAAACCTGTGACAAAGGGCGTAATTTGCAATCTTCAATTTCAATTCAAATCGAGCAGCGCTGAACTACTGAATGTCCCGTTATCTTGTTTGTACCATTGGAAGACAAGTAAAGCAATTGAGCCCCCATTTGTTAGCAACTCGCAGCATAATCCACAGCTGATGCAGACTATTCAGGAACCAAAGGCTTACGGCAAAAAAAAAAAAAAAAAACGGAGTACCTGGTGAGGGCGGCGACGGGGTCGGAGGAGGTCTTAACCTCGGCGACGGCGCTGCGCCTGGGGGACGGCCTCGGGGGCTTGGACGCCTCCGGTGCTTCCAGTGTCTGGGAGGCCGCACGGACGCAGGGGAGGGTCCGCCGGGGACACGTCGGCGCCGGCAGCGGTGGGGAGAGGAAGCGGGAGGCGTCTAGCATTGGCAAGGACGAGGCTCCCATCTCGGCGCCGCGGCGTTCGTGCTATCTGTTCTCGTCTCTCATTCGACCGGTACGAGATAGGAAGGTAGCCATGCTTGCCCAGTGCTGGCTCCTCTCCTCACACTCGACGGGATTTTTCGTCGATTTTTTTCTTCTTATTTTTAACTGCAAAATTTTCTCATCCTTTATATGTCATCAATTTAGTCACTGATACGTGGGTCCGGACCCACCTTGTCATTGAAAAAATTAGAGTCTCGCATCCTTTATAATTGCAGTGGAAGATAAGGAATTTATGAGAGAAAGGGCCTGGCCAGTCGGGTCAAAATAGCGAATTTCGGCCGGGCTGGTAGCAGGACATTAGCCCGAAATGAATCTGAGAAAAATTGCGTGTCCAGGACAAAAATGAGCATGAAAGCTTCGATGTGTATGCCGTTTATGAACTTAGCATGCATTTTGTTCACCTCCATTGCTTACCCCGTCAATCGAACAAAACACATATAGGGAAAATGGCGCACAGGTCGAAATTTCATGTTAGTACTCCATGTAACAAGGTGTCTCCACAACTTTGGAAGCAAGGTGGGTGTGAAAGTGACAGGAGAAACGGGCTGAACCTATTCCACATTACAAGGCCTTGAAGTTATACATGTAATTCCTCAATGTGTGGATATCTTGCATTGACTCCAGAAGCACATGGTCCACATAAAGGCTCAATGCACCAGCTCTGCACAGTAACACAGATGTAGAAGACAACAATGTTATTAATCATCAGTAGTCACCGAAGAAGATGAAGGGAGATTCAAGCACATCATACATTAAAGGGCCAAACGGGAGCCACGCTACATCCCATCGAATTCTTGGCAATCTACAACAGCAGCCAACAGTCAGAAATGACAATATTGTTGAGTATTAATGCAGCTGCAACAGTTAGAGAAGGATTGCCATGAATATGAATTGCTTGAAATGCTAACATATTAGCAAAGCATTTGATTGACGCAGGAAGGACAAAACGATGGGTGAGATGATATACCTCAAGATGTAGTATGTCCAAAAGATGGCTACCAAAACACCAATATAACATGAATACCACATCCACTTCTTTGAGGAGCCTGAATTCTGTAGTAATCCTTTAACCGCAAATAGGCATGCTAGGGCAGCTATCCAATCTGCAATTTTCACAATCATCTATATTCGAATCAAAGTGTATGGAGAACTGTTTTGAGTTAGGTGATATATGCTCCTTTGTGCATATCAGGCGACAGGCTATCAGCACCGTATTCTATTTATTTGGGGATCCTAAAAAATAGAAATCCCAATGCAACAAACTAATGACGACAATGGTAATGGTAGGAGAATAATATCATTCTTTCTCATAGCCTCCTTCATAAAGTCCCAAGGGTATTGGTAGGATACTAAAACATTCTTTATCATACCCTTCCATTAAAAAAAGTCATAATTAGGAACATTTGCAGAGAGCTCCCTGTCTATTGGTTGGAATGATCAGGGAAGTCCATGGAGAACTAGGATAGGCCATAGCATTGTGAACAACAGGGCACATGCACAAACAATTATACGAATTACATCACTATCTGAGCGTCAAAATATTGTATAAGGTATTGAACTTGCAGTCTAAAATGTATCTTTTTGCAACATGGAGAAGTTCACAATTGTTTTCGATGGCCAATTAAATTGTAAGCAAGCAAACTAGTCAACTTTGACTAAACAACAATGTGATCCGCAAATATACAGTTAGAAGTATCAACGGATGGTTTATTCAGGACTTCCCAAGATAAAAAGAAAAGGTTGGATGAGATAGCAAACCTGCAATTATGACCATTGGTGCAGGCAAATCTTCCATGAAGTAAGCATGGTACCGCTGTTAATTGGAGAAGCACAATGTAAGGAACTTTCTATAATAATGATTCATGACAGTGCCAAGAATACAGCAGTAACTGATTATTTCCAATGGTTCAGGAGCTATAATTGCAAGCATTTTAGTTATCAGGAAGCAAGAATGTGTAAGAAGTGTACATCACTATAGCGTCTATCAATTAGTGACTAGTAATAACAAAACAAAGTAACGTGATTTTGATCATTTATGATCCTAATCCGACATGAAAAGACTTCGTGGTTTGGTGCCTATATTTTGAATATTATGCTAACCAATGGAAGGTAAACATGGACATAAATGATCATTGATAAATAACCATGAAAAGAAGGCGCAAGAGGATAGATAGGAAGCAACCAACCAGCTCCCACGGAGACCAGGCGTGGTGAAAGCTGGAGTAGACCAGGAAGGCCGCGTAACCCAGGAGGAACCCCGCGAAGACGCGCTGCACAAAACAGGAGGTGATGAGAGCACGAAATCACCAATCGAGATTCGAAACAGCGTCCTGTGCCCATGGCAAGATCCCCTCTTCGTAACTCTAGACCGGATGAACCAGGAATCGGAAACGCACCCTCCAACGGCGGCTCTGATGCGCCTGCTTCTGCTCCAGCGACCGGACCAGCTCCTCTTGCTCTGCGAACGCACCACGTCAGCAGAAATGATTCGAGTTCGTGGAGTCAGCAGCGCCTAAAACCCCAAGGTCCGGGGGGGCGCGGGGATGCGCGCGTGAAATCGCAACATACCTTGGGTGTCCATGGGGACGAGGTCGTCGGCGTCGGCGTCTCCGCCGTCGCGCCGCCTCCACCACCGCCTCGTCGCAGTCGTCGCCATCCTCTCCGGTCTGGGGCCTCCTCGCTTCTGATCGAGGGCTCCGTGGGGACCCGACGACGCCTCGACCCTTCGATGACGATTTGGACCGTGCGCTTGTTGTTCCCTTCCCTTTTTTTGGTTGCGAAATGGAACGGCAGACGGGCTAATGTTTGGAGCAATTTCCCTCCGAACAGTTAAATTTAACTAGAAACTCTGTCAATTTTCCACAGCTAAATCAATCACAGAGAAAATTGGAAATTGATATGAAGCTCTCAAATTCGCCACAACTTAGAGATAATGAACCTGAGTCAAGCGACAGCGCCTATGCGAGATTCTAAAAACTTGCCCAAATTTTGGCCACAACCCGAAATGTTAGCCAGATCTATTTAAGGCCATCTTCAACAAAATCCTTAAAATTTTATCCTTTAAAATACTATTACAGCATCCCCTATCACTATTGCAGCATCCCTCATTCCCTTCATCTCCAACAGAATCTCCTTCTTTCATCCTTTATCTTCTCTTTCCTATATTCTAATATTTTACGTCCAACCGACATAACCGCCGTCGCAGCTTCATGTTTCATTGGTTATGCTACGGTCTAACATTTTTGCTACCAAATAATTTAATTACGTCAGGTTGTACATGTAAATGTGGTCGGCATTTTTTCGGTGTTTACTATTTTAGACCTGTAAAATAGCAGTACGCTGACATTCAATTTTGGTATCTTACACTAGAAGGAAGCTTCCAAAGCAAAGAAGAAATCAGCTTGCAGCCGAAGCCTCCAACGAAGTGGCTTGTAGGGGAAGGTTAAGCAGTGTCTTCCCTTAGAAGGTTCGGCCGGGCACTATATATAGGAGGAAGAGGACCTCTCATTTGCAAGCCACGAAATAGAGTCTCGTGTAGCCTGGGAGCAGTTAATGAGAGAGCTATGTTTCTCCAATGATTCTTCCGATGAGGAAGACGATTTGGTCCTAGCGACTCTTATCGCATGGCATGCAGACGTCGAAGCTTCTCGCAGAGGGCCGTGGGGCGGGTCCGTCCTCGGGCACCAGCGCATACACAGGAATCGGATGGAGGGCCACAATCGGTTGTATAACGACTACTTTGCTGACTCCTCGGTGTACCCCGACTACATTTTTCGTCGTAGGTAACATTGTACATTGGGGTATCCGTTACAAAGTGATACGTACGTACGATGTGTGAAGTAGTAATGGTCGCTTGTCGTGCAGGTTCAAGATGAAACGTGACCTGTACTGTAAGATTGTGAAGGAGGTTGAGGACCATGACCCGTGGTTCCAGCAAAGGAGGAACGCTGCAGGAGAGCTTGGGCTGTCATCCCTGCAAAAAGTAACTGCGACTTTCCGTATGTTAGCTTACGATGCTCCTGCAGATTCTCTCGACGAGTGCCTCCGGCTAGGGGAGAGCACCATCATTGAGAGCATGAGGCGGTTCGTGCGTGCTATTGTCGAGGTGTTCGGTGACGAGTACATCCGTGCTCCGAACGAGGAGGACACTGCTCGATTGCTGGATATGAACTAGCGTCGAGGGTTCCCCGGGATGCTTGGAAGCATTGATTGTATGCATTGGAGGTGGAAGAACTGTCCCACGGCGTGGACTGGTTCTTTCAGGGGCCATGTCAATGCACCGACTATCATTCTAGAAGCTGTGGCGTCGCAGGACCTATGGATTTGGCATGCCTTCTTCGGAATGCCAGGTTCATTGAACGACATCAATGTGCTCCACCGGTCACATCTCCTCGACAACCTTGCTGACGGTGTAGCACCCAAGGTACACTACTCCATTAATGGACACCATTACACAATGGGGTACTATCTTGCAGACGGGATCTATCCGGAGTGGGCGACGTTTGTGAAGCCCATACAAGCTCCAGTTGGCAAGAAGCGGCAACACTTCGTGGTGCAGCAAGCGGCTGCACGAAAGGATGTTGAACGGGCATTTGGAGTCTTGCAGTCTCGATTTCCCATAGTCCGTGGAGCTGCGAGGTTGTGGGATCAGGAGACCCTGAATGACATAATGACGTTCTGCATTATCATGCACAACATGATAGTCGAAGATGAGAGACTGGAAGGGGAAGTCGAATACGTGTACGAGGGTTCGGGTGAGGACGTGGTGCCGTCCCACGAACCAACCCCCCCCCCCCCCCACTTGAAGCATTTATGGAAAGGTACGGGCGAATTAGAAGCCGACCGGCGCATCATCAACTCTGGGATGACATAGTTGAGCATCTTTGGCAGCTCCACGGAGGAGAGTAGGCCACACCTCGAGTACTTTGATGAAATAAATGTAATATGTTTGGACGTAGTTATCTTTTCGCATTTCGTAATTCCGTACATGCTTGTTGCTAAATTTCGATCAGTTGTATTACAAATCCACAATCGGTGGTCCTAATGAAAATTTTCTATTTGAATTCATGCCATGTATGAAATCGAACCAACTTCATCCAGGCGCATGTGCCCACCATGTCATACAACATCAAAGTACAAATCAACCATCCAAGCGCATGTGCCCACCATCTGAAACCATACCAGGCAGGCAACCATCCAGGCAAGCAGCTGTGCGCACCAAATCATTGCAGCAACATCCAGACATCCAAGTCCTCATCCAGGTAACATTGCACATGGCATCATCCAGGGCAGCATACAGGCAAACATCCAAGACAACATTCCGAACACAAGCAATCACAGCATGCCGAACACAAGCCTGGACAGCATGCCGATAAACACAAGCCTGCATCTTCACCCAGTTCCAGAAACACATGTAGACCGAAATAGGAAGACAAAGGCTGATAGCTGTAGAAACAGCAATGATCTTTTCTCACCTGTATGCAATGCAACCGAAGAAGATGTATGAAACATGATTGCAGTTTAATTACTTGAAGTTCAAAGGTACTATGGAAATGAAGAAAGAAGTATCACATAGCTGAAAAATTCTGAACTCAACAAATACAAGAACCTGCATAATAAAGTACTTAATGAAACAAGTTTTCATATTGGCCGGCAAGCCTCAAGGGGCAGATGCAGCACGGCGAGCAGCAATAATGCTTTGGCGGAGGCTCTTGTAATATGCCTGCTGGTCCTCATCCATCTGCGAAATGTCCATGTTCATTATCTCCCTCTCCTCCTTGATCTTTTCCCTCTCCTCCTTGACCTTTTCCAGCTGCACATGCTCCTCTTCAAGGCGTAACCTCTGCTGCTCAATTCGAAGCATCTCCGCAAATCGCTCAGCTCATTCCTTCTCAAGTTTCTCCTTCATTGCAATTTATCTGTCAAACATCTCTATCACTGGTGTTGATAACGAGTTCGACGAAGACGAACCGCGAGCGAGCTCCTTGGCCTTGTTGCGGCCTGCTGGCCGTTTCTGCCGGGTGCTACCACTAGTAGGAGTGGCAGCAGGCCCGTCCCCTTCGTTACCGCCAGGGGAAGACTCCCCGTGCTGCGTAGATGCCGGGCTTGCCACTAATGTCGTCTTCTACTTCTTGCGAGACGCCTCCGATTGCCATTTCGGATGATGACGTAACTCAACCCAGCAAGGCAGCAACGTGAACTCTTTCTTTTCAACTGATTGGAACATCTGACATGCAGCCGCAATCTGAAAAGGGAACAAGTCCGAAGTAATTCGACGCATTAACTGAATAGAACGTACACGAAGCACATTAATGATGCTTACTGTGTCTGGCTCCATCATCCCACTCCTCCTATTACGGAGGGCCTTAGCATAGTGGCCGCAGAATCGCTGCACCATGCCGTTGATGAAGGTCCACCTTCCCTGCAGAGACTTCTTGTTGCGTGTGCTATGGAAGTCCTTGTGCTCGTGGAAAAATGCCTCGATCCTCTGCCAGAAAGCCCCCATACTCTGGTTGCTCCCCACCACGGGATCCATACTCATGTTTAGCCACGCCTTCACAAGATGAAGGTCCTCCTGGATGGTGTAACTGCTTCCACGACCACCTGCAGCTGGTAAATCGCCCTGTCCTTCCGGTTGCTGGTTTTGTGCCAAAGGAGGCTGGGTCCCGAAGATGTCGTCCTGGGTAGGCGGCACAACATCATCCCAAGGAATCTCATCTTCGTCACCACGAAGAAATGGGGCGTACTCCATACTGTCCCTGCAATGCGTGTTAAACACGATGAAATACAAGAACCCTGCCCATTAGTTGATAAAGACAATACCCATTCAAATTTAACCAACAGTTGATTCGATTATCTGAGTACAAACCACCAACTAGTTCGGCCACTACACTCCACAATGCTTTACCACATACCCTACAACAAGATACATGATGCACTTCATTGAAGACGCCAAGACCTATCGGATTCTACGGACATAGACTCCATTGAATCTCCGCACAGCAGATCATCGGGGCTCCAATCCACAGGAGCAACATCGTCGTCGTCGATGTCCTGTGAACCGGACCCTTCCTCTTCTACATTACAGCCCTGTAAGACTTGTTTGCCCTCGGCACCGGTCCGCAACGCATCTTCAACTTGGAAGACGAGCTGCTCCAAGTCCCCCGTAATGTTGTCTACCTGAAGAAGAACTCTGTTCAGGTCAACATCAGTGGGGGTGTTCTCCGTACTCAAGTTGTCCTTCACCACGTTCTTCAACTCGGCTGCTATTTGTTGGACATGGTCCTGCATTTTTGAGACAAGAGCGGCAAGCGAAGCAGCGTCCATCTACAACCAACGACAGGGATGCCTAAATTGAGAAACTATTATTAACTACAAACCAAGGATATGTTATGTACATTTCCTTGTCAAAGATCAGTACAGGTTGATGAGCAACTAAATTGCCGGCTTTATTTGCAAAAACCCGAACCCCCACTATAGGTACCAGGTAAACACGACAGGGACAAAGCACCATGCTGCTTCCTGTACATTTACAGAATTAAGGGCATCCAGTGCATTACCTAACACAATGTGGCAAATATATTGACCATATCTCAATTGCAGCAACTGGCACATTTCCTCCTGGGACCACATCAATCCTATGGACCTAACCTTTCTCGACAAGCAATCCTACCAACCATACAAAGACCATAGCTCAACTACAGACATACAAAGGTCCATTCCAATTCCTACAAACTGAACAAACACTAAACAAACTGGCACATTGATCATTGACATGTAGGTTCATTGATTCAGTCCAAGTGGCATAGAAAAAAATCCTATGGACCTAACCTATCCCGACAAGCAATCCTACCAGCCATACAAAGACCATAGCTCAATTACAGTCATACAAAGGTCAATTCCAATTCCTACAAACTGAAAGAACACTAAACAACCCATGGCACATTGATCATGGACATCTAAGTTCATTGATTCAGTCCAAGTGGCATACAACAATCCTATGAAATCAACCGTGGCACCAAACAATCCTGCAATCTGTTGGACAGAGATGCATCTCCTTAAAATATAGGGAAACAAAGACCCTAACAATGCCAACTATCAGAACATTTGCTGCAATGAACCACATTGTTCATGTAAACATACATTCAATTGGACAGTAGATTGTTCAGTACCTATAGGCCTCAGCAAACATCGTGCCTACATTCGTGTTATCAAACTCTATGCACCTAGGGCAAAGTAACAGCATTCAGTCAAAGTTTTTCCCATGTTTTGCAAACCTACAACCAGCACTCAGATGGACTACAAGCTCAAACAATCACATTGGCACAATTCTATCAGCTCAAATTACCCCCTTTTCACATCCCTTTGAACCCCAACTACAATCCATTTCACAACCATCATGCACTGATAATGGGAGATGCACTGATAATCAGGCTGATTCCTATCAAATCGAAGTCTCAATCTCTGGTTCTTGAAGCCGGAACAGACTTTTGCGCAAACACTACGAACTACATGGATCTATGACGCAAATCGTTAAAATATGCATTCCGACCGACGACGAGCACACATAGCAACCAATCCCTAAGAAAATCAGTACTGCCGTCGAGCAGCCCACGCTCCGGCCGTCGCCCACACCCAATCATGGATCTGCGACCGGAGTACGTACCAGAACGTAGCTGTCGACCTCGCTCCGCGTACTGTCGCCGAGCACACGGACGGTGGGGAAGATCGAAGCGCCGTCGCCGGATCTGCGTCGCAGGAGTCCTCCGCCGCGGGGGACGACGCGGACTCTCCCGGGTACCCAGATGGTCCTCGCTTCCGCCGGAGTCCGCCGCCCGACTCGCCGCCGCACTGGCTCGCCAGCTCCTCTTCCGCCGCTACGCGGGAGCAACCGCCCCTTCTCCACTCCGCTCGCGCACAGGGTTCCGGACACCGCATCGTGCCGTATCTTTGCCGACACCCTTCGCCACCCCGCATCCTTGTTGCAGTCGATACGGGCTCTGTTGGAGTCGTTTGCGGCAGCCCTCGCTCCGTAAAACAGCTGCTACAGTAGTTTGCGGCGCCGAAACGGACTCCGTTGGAGACGGTCTAACAATGAGGAATTTTGCAACCAAAAAAAAAAAAACAACTACGGACCAATCGGGTAAACAAAGTTGAATTTCAAATATTCGACTCAAATTTTTTAGACAAGTTCTTCAAATAGAAAAAACTAGCTAGAGCATTTTTTTCCTACAAAAGAAATCGTTCATGTGAATATTTCAGCTTGGAATCGCTGCATTTTACCCTACCATAAGGCCAGAGACAGCACCAGGCCCCCGCGACGATGCCTAAGGGCAATGCCACGCCATTCTGGAATTCTGACTGCCACAATATCCATGTAAGGATGGTGGAAAAAAAAGAAGATAAATGCATTATACATCAACAATTGTATAACCACGACTTTCATTGAACATTAAATTCAGGCCCAATATTAGTTTTACTTCGCGTAACAAAAAACTCATCCATCACACGCATCACTGCAAGATCACAGAAGATGATGTTTAGAGGGGAAATTTTGCTTCACTGCAGTGACCGTTAATACATATCATCTTTCCATTCTGTGCTATTGCTTTCTGAGCAGAATTGGAGCAAACAAGTCACAACCCATGTCAAGGCAAAACCTTTGAAATGCTTTGATTTTGTGGTTCTCCTTCGTGTACCTCTCCCTCTTCAAATAGATCATCATAAGCAACAGGCACGCGAATTCTGTCCGCCAGTGGTTTATGCTGAGCTTTATTATCTGAGGGAGGCACCCTCTCCACATCGTCTAATTGCTCAGGATCATCCAATGCTTCCTTTTGTTCTTGCCCTTCGATTCCATCATCAATTAATGCACTGCCCTGTGAACTTGCATCTTCATTTCTGCTCATCTGTGGTCTGACTTTCGTATACCTAAACTGTTTCTGGAAAGAGGAAGTAGGTAAATAGTTAATATAATACAGCAGTGGTAGTGGCAGAAAAAGATCAGCGAATGAAAAAAAGGATCAAGTAAACATGTAATAAAAACAATTACAATGTTTTAAATGTCAAAACAAATATAGTCTTGGGAACAAAAGAAAATATAGGAAAAGAGAGTCCTCTACTTCGAATTTCAGCAATTTACCAAAAAATCCCAATGTTTCCAAATTCCTTTTCATTAACAAGGCAGCCATCTAATCCCGAACTGAATTTTAGCCTTCTAGTTCACTCAGGCAGTGAGGCGTCACAAATCTAGGCTCCTTTGGGAGGGAAACTGAGAAGAAAACAATACCCAAAGATTTTAGTCACCTTTTCCCCAAGTTTCTATAATAATGATATGGCCTGCACAGTGAGTCCACAAATTCTTTTGAAAAAGGAGGGAGTTGTGAAAAACTAAAAGTTGCCCATGATCAAATGATTGACTTTGAGAAAAAATTACTATATTTGTTTCTTGTAAATAATTGCTAAAGCAGTAAACATCTATATGTAAGGTATAGCTTACGAGTACTAATCCAGTTATAATAATATAAAAGTAGTACTTCAAGTTCCTTCCCCTTCGCCATTATTTCCTTGTATGCTTTAGGCTCCCGTGACTTTAAGATGTTCCAGAGAATTCCGCCACCAGTGCG
The DNA here is from genome assembly GCF_958298935.1 of Phragmites australis. Classification (NCBI taxonomy): domain Eukaryota; kingdom Viridiplantae; phylum Streptophyta; class Magnoliopsida; order Poales; family Poaceae; genus Phragmites; species Phragmites australis. Next base: position 28,535,550 of record NC_084921.1, on the reverse strand, counting down.
GAAACGACTTCCATCAGCAGTTGTTTGCCCACCACACTTCTGAATAGCCTCAACCTGGAATCGGATAAAGTTAGGATAACAACTACAGAACACTAACTATTTGAATATCACAAATTATCCATCTTAGAAACCAAACACCGGATTCAACACAACACCACGGATATTTACTTCTAGAATTAATTGTTGATGATCAAGAGATTATAGAGTATGGAATATCTGCATATATTAATACTAGGGAGTTCACAACATGTAGGTAGCTATGAAACAGAAACTTAACTGCAGATGGTAATATTTTTCAGAGATTCTTCTCAAATAACTCCAAAACTCTCAATACACAAAACAAACAAATCCAAGGAACTGCAAAATGAACCGAGGCAGTGATGCTCGTAAGAGCAGTGGGCAACAGATCTCCAATGAAGGGTAAGGCGATTTACTAAGTACATACCGGTCTACCACTGAAGTGCCAGGGAAACAAAGAGTCAGACAATAGCTTAGCCTATAATTATTATATGGTACTTGTACTTCTTTAGCAAAAACCTACTTACAAGTTAAACTATTTTTTAGTAAATTTCTCCATTGATCAGATAAACTTTCAGTAGTACTGTTCAACATAAGCATTGTATACCTCTCTGACAAGATCACTGACAGCAGTGACACCAAGGCAGCCAACAGTGTTCCAGACAAGGTACGACTTCTTCTCCTTCAAGCGCTTGCAAGTGTTAAGAACAAATCTGCATAAGGGATAAAAGGCATTGTGAAATTAGCCAACCTAACGTAGTTTGGATGCAGAAGGAAAACAGTCTTTTCTTGGCCAAAATCAATGGTAATAGAAGCCATATGACGAATGCAGATACATGATGAAAAACCTATCACAACGCAAAGAACTCAGGTACCTAGTACCTACCACTACTTCAAGTTGTTTTCTAAAACAAAACAGTCTCCCAATAAGAAAGAAGAGTTGGCAAATAAGACACACCAACCTACGCATATTTATTACAGCAACCATTCCACCAAAGCTAGAGTTAATTCTAAATCGTTTGATATCATATAGTAAGAATGCTGATTACAAAACGTAATTCTATCAGCGTGTAGAGCGTCTGTTAACAAAAAGAGCAGTGTTGTTGTACTTGACAACCACCCTTGGGCGAGTTGAACATACTCATCCATACATCAATTTCACTTAAAATGCATTAACAGTTCTCGTCTGGAAATCTCCCATTCGTTCGCTGGGTTGGAGCATATTCTTCCGGCACTATATGATTCAGGTTTACTGCCCCCGATTGCGAAAAGCAAACATACAAACGCACATCAATCGGCATCCACTCAAAATTTGCATCTCAATTCGTACCTAGCGCAAAACATAAAACCCTAGGTGAGTAGTGCGAGGGTTTTTACCGATTAATGTCGGCGATGTTGGTGGGCGGCCCGCCTTGCTTCCCCTTGTTCCTCTTCCTCCCCTTATTCCTCTTCTTCTTCCTCTTATTGTTACCCTCTGGTCCGCCCCTGTCCGCTTGCCCACCGCCGCGGCCGCCTCCTCCAGCGGCGGCGGAGACCTCAACGGCGAGGGTTTCTTCCGCGTCCGAGTCCGCGTCGGCCATTTCGATGTCATCGCCGTCGTAGTTTAGGGTTTCCTCGTCTATCGCTGCGGCGTCCAGATCGCACTCGCCATCCTCCATGCCGACCCGCGCCACTGGACGCGATGGAGTCTCGCGCTCTCGCCTCTCTCTCTCTCTCTCTCTCGCGGAACGCGAGGAAAGCAGCGCAAGAGGCGGCGAGCAGAGAGAGAGGAGGAGGCGGCCAGAAGTCGGTTTTCAGGTCTCGGGCCTTACGGGCCCTGCTTTCTTGCCGCCACTGAGTGGGCCCGATTGAAGGCCCAAACCCACGTTCATCACTCCGAACGTGCGCTAGATCGACTGTATGATGTGTCAAAGTAAGGTAGTGTAGGTTACTGGCATAATACCATAATTTTTGGTACCGTGCTATGTGACCATAAAATAGGTCCTCTTCTTTCTCTGTCTTCTCATCCTCTGATTTTCCTCGCCTGAGTCAAAAACAGACGCAAGGACAGTGTCTCTCCTCCCTCCCTTTTCCTCGTTCAAATCCATCAAATCTGTAAAGGATTGAAGCATTTTTTTTAAATTAGTTTGGCAAGGTAATACCCATCCCTTCTCTTAATTTTGTCCAATATAAAGTCTTTTTTGGTGAGATTGGGAAGGAGACCTAGTGTCAGTGAATCAGGAACCAGGGTCCCCGAATCCCGAGACCAGACCAGCAATCCGTCACGTGGCGCCATCTCGCGGGGTCACATCCGCAAGATAAAAAAGACTAAGTCCTGGGAGAGGGCACTCGGGGCCACAGTCAGTGATCCCCGAGTACCCGAGTTCTCCGATGATCTGCGAAGATTAAGTGACCGGGAAGAAAGTGCTCAGGGAGGTAAACAGTGACCCCCGAGCACCCAAGTCCCCTGACGACCAGGAGAACCAAGTACCGGGAGGGGTGTGCCTGGGGCTGCGAGCAGTAGCCCCCCGGACACTCGAGTACCCTGAGGACCCACCGAAGGAAGTTCCGGGAGAGAGTGATCGGGGCTGCGAGCCGCGACTCCCGAGCACTCGGTTCCCCGAGGATCCGTACAAGCATGCCCGAGAGAGAGTGCTCGGGGAGGTGAACAGTGACCCCCGAGCACTCGGTTCCCCGATGACCCAAGAAGCTCCTCCGTCAGTGGCCCCCACAGGGGTCCAGCGATGAGGTGTCAGCCGGTGAAAGGCATGAGGCCGCATTTAAGAGCGCGCGTAGCCTGTCACCTCCAACTGCTCCTGCCACGCTCGGTGTCAGTTCCTGCCATATTCTGGCAGAAGGGCATGGGGACATTAAATGCACGGGTCCCATCCCGTGTCATCTGGCGCGCCTCGGAATAGCGTCGCAAGGCCCGAGGCATTCCGTCTGTTGCGCTGCTGTGGCAGGAGAACAAGATAGGGCGGGCACGTCGGGCCACTCTGCGGCTGCCCGGTGGGCCCTCTCCACGGCGCCCGTTGCCAATGCCATCATGACGACTGATGATCGGGCGCGGGGCGCATTTTCAACCCCCGTCACTTCGCACAGAGGTTATGATGACTCCCTTTCCATTTATGGTGCTTTGGAACTCGTGTCCTCCCATTTGGGGCACGCTACCGCCGGCGGGTATTTAAAGCGGCCGGCAGCACGGACAAAGACAAGCAAAAAAAGAAGGTCTTACAAGCGCACAAGCGGAAAAAGCCCGGCAAGCTCTGCACGGTTGAAGAAGTTAAGGAAGTAGAGAAGATCGAGAAGTCCAAGAGCACCCAAAGCCAACAGATACACACAGACCGAAGAACAAGGAGCCCCAGGCTCTAAGATAGACAAACACTCTTGTAACTAGCACATTCCCGAGAGACATTCTCAGGATATTTATAGCATCCACACAGGAGTAGGGTGTTACGCCTCCGTATGGCCTGAACCTGTCCAAACCCCCGGTGCATTTACTTCATTCCGCACTAGATCATTCCACCCCACCAGCCATCGCATTTATATCCATTTATTTCTCCGGCAAACTTATTCAGGATCATCCCCCCGGCCGAATCTCTAAAAAGGGGTTCCTCAGGATCCCTGCGACAGGAGTTAACCCTCCGACAGCTGGCATGCCAGGTAGGGGGGAAGCATCCCTGAATTTGTTCGTTTGTTTTCTCCAGCAGAAAAAAGAAATGGCTGGCGGTCATCGTCTCCAGCGCTCTGGCTCCAGCTCCAGTGAGGAAATGGAGCCCCTCGCTCAGGAGGCCCCAGTTGCTGCTGCGTTCCAGCAGCAGCCACGATTTGCACGCACGGTGTTCCCCTCTCAGGGGGACCATGGCGCTGGGCCCAGTAGGGCCGCCGTCGCCGTCGTCGGTGCACCATCCAACCCCCAGCAGGTGGCCGAAACTCCTGCCGCCAGGTCCGCGTTTGGACAGCGCCGGGCGCCGCTGTGTCGTAGGCTCGCCTTCGGCGAGGCCAGTCCTGGGAGCGCGCTTCTTGCGGCGCAAGCTCTCCTCAGGCACCCGCCAGTCCAGGCGGCCGGGGAAACCCCGGAAGGCCGCTGGCTCCAGGAAGTAGCCGCCTTAGTCGGCACGACCCACCGCCAGGTGTTGGTCGAAAGTTCCCACGCTACCTCACACCGCGGCGCAGCTAAGACCGGCCCATCATCAGGTGGCGGTCGCACTGGCCGGGGGGCCTCCAAGCGGAGCACTGCCCCCCTGGCCACTACCGGAGCCCAGGACCTCCGCTTGCATCTCAACGAGCGGAGGGGCATCGAAGATGTGCGCGTCACCCTCGAGCGCCAGCGGGAGACCCGGCATGAGGCTGAAGCCGAGGACCAGGCCTCCTCCTTGCCGGCCCATGATTGTTAGGGCTCCCTGGCTCGCTGGCGTTCACCGCCCAAGGGCGCTGCCAGCGCCGCAGGGTACGGCACCGGTTGTCGAGCCTTCACCAGCGAGCTCCGTCGGGTCAAATGGCCCACCAAGTTCCGCCCAGAACTGTCGGAGAAGTACGACGGGTCCATCGACCCCGTCGAGTTCCTCCAGATATACACCACCGCTGTCCAAGCGGCTGGCGATAGTGAGAAGGTGATGGCCAACTACTTTCATGTCTCCTTGAGGGGCTCTGCCCGCTCTTGGCTTATGAACTTACCCCCAGGATCTATCATCTCTTGGGATGATCTTTGCCACCAGTTTGTGGCTAACTTTCAGGGCACATTTATGCGCCCCGGCCTGGAGTGCGACCTCCACGCCGTCAAGCAGCAGGAGGGGGAGACGCTGCGGCGCTTCATACAGCGCTTCAGCCAGGTCCGCAATACCATCCTGCGGATAACCCCCCACACTATCATTGTCGCATTCCGGCAGGGCGTCCGCGATGAGTGGATGCTCGAGAAGCTAGGCACGTATGAGGTCAAAACCACCGCGGAGCTTTTCGCGCTGGCCGACAAGTGCGCCAAGACAGCGGAAGCTCGGGCATGCCAGGTCCTTCCCGCTCTGACAGGTGGGAAAAGAAAAAGAGAAGGAGGCGCGAGGCTGTCCCCGTTGAGCCAGCCCAGGGCCCCGCCCGTGGGCCGGCCCAGGAACCAGACCGCCGGCAAGCACGCCGGGCGGCAGCCGACAGACGATCGGCTCCCGCGAGGGCTCCGGCTCCCGCAAGGGCTCCCACTCTGGCAAGGGCCCCCGCTCCTGCGGGGCCCGAGACGGGGAAGTGGTGCTCGATTCACCAGATCAGGTGGCATGATCTCACGGAGTGCTGCACGGTCAAGGGTCTCATCGAGTAGCGCCAGAGGGACCGCGAGGAGCCCCTCAGGGGCGGCGACGAGGGAGCCGCCCCCAACAACCCAGAGCTCGGCTTCCAGGAACCCGAGCACACCATCGCCTTCATCGACGGGGGCGCGTACACGCCCTCCTCCCGCCGTAGTGTCAGGACCATGCGGCACGAGGTGTGCTCGGCGACCCCGAGCGAAGAGGCCGCAAGGCCCCTGAAGTGGTCGGATGCCCCGATCACGTTCAGCTTGGCTGACCACCCCGTCAGTACTGCAGGCGTAGGGCGACTACCCCTGGTAGTGTCCCCCACCATCTGCAATGTGAAGGTCAGCAGAGTGCTGATCGACGGGGGCGCATGCCTTAACCTCCTCTCCAAGGAGGCTTTCGAAAGCTGCAGGTGCCCTCCAGGCGCCTAAAGCCGTCGCTCCCCTTTTACGTGGTGACACCCGGGCACTCCCTGCCCCTCGGGCAGGTCGAGTTGCCCGTGACATTCGAGGGCCGGGACAACTTCCGGACGGAGAACGTCATCTTCGACATCGTGGAGCTCCCCCTCCCCTACAACGCCATCCTCGGGCGCCCGGCGCTCGCTTGGTTCATGGTGGCCACGCATTACGCGTACCTCACGGTTAAGATGCCGGGCCCGGTGGGCCCCATCTCCGTGTCCGCCGAGACCAGCAGCGCCGTCTCCTGCGCCGAGTAGTTATACTCGGCCTTGGTCTCAGCTCGGGCCGAGGTCGAAGGTCGTCCAGGGGGGCCGGGACCCTCTTCATCCAAACCCCGACTTGCTGCCGACGCCTCTGTTCCTACGAAGGAGGTCATGGTGGGCGAAGACGCCTCCCAGGTCGTCCGAATCGGCGATGACCTAGGTGGCAAATAGGAAAGCGCGCTAGTCGCCTTCCTCCGGGCTAACGTCGACGTGTTTGCATGACAGCCATCCGATATGCCCGGGATCCCTAGGGAGGTGATCGAGCACCACCTGGCTGTGCGCCCGGACGCACGCCCGGTGAAGCAGAAATTCCGGCGGCAGGCGCCCGAGCGCCGGGAGTTCATCAGGGAGCAAGTCAGTAAGCTCCTTGACACCGGATTCATCCGAGAAGTCCTCCACTCCGAGTGGCTGGCGAACCCAGTCATCGTCCCGAAGGCCAACGGCAAGCTCCGCATGTTCGTGGACTACACCGATCTAAACAAGGCTTGCCCAAAAGATCCTTTTCCTTTACCCCGCATAGATCAGATTGTAGATGCAACCGCGGGATGTGATCTTTTGTGTTTTTTAGATGCAAACTCTGGTTATCACCAGATTCGCATGGCCATAGAGGATGAAAAAAAACTTCTTTTACCACTCCGGTGGGGACTTATTGCTATGTATCGATGCCTTTTGGTTTGTGCAACGCTGGGTCTTCCTTCCAGCGCGCTATCCGCATCACCCTTAACTCGCAGGTTGGCCGCAACGTCGAGGCCTACATCGACGATCTTGTGGTCAAGTCCCGAGACCACGCCACCCTGCTCGAAGATCTTGCCGAGACTTTCAACAGTCTCCGCACTACCCGCCTAAAGCTCAACCTCGAGAAGTGCATCTTCGGGGTGCCTGCGGGCAAGCTCCTCGGTTTCTTGGTCTCCAGCTGAGGGATCGAGGCCAATCCAGAGAAGATCCGGGCCATCGAGCAGATGCGACCCCCGGCTCGACTCAAGGAGGTTCAGCGTCTCACTGGCTGCATGGCGGCCCTCGGGCGCTTCATCTCCAAACTTGGGGAGTGAGGACTCCCCCTCTTCAAGCTTCTGAAGAAGACCGGTCGTTTCGACTGGACGCCGGAGGCCGAGCAGGCCTTCTGTGATCTGAAGAAGTACCTCACCTCGCCGCCCATACTGGTGGCCCCCTCCGAGGGAGAGCCACTACTGCTCTACGTCTCGGCCACTCCTCATTTCGTGAGCATTGTACTGCTGGTGGAGCGCGATGAGTGCTCGGGGCAAGATGCTGGGTCCCAGCTCCCGGCCGCCCCCGAGCACTCCCCAGTACTCTCGGCTCCCCCCGAGCTGGGGGTCAAGCCCGAGCACCCAGCCAGCCCCGACCACATCGCCGAGCTCGGGGGCTGTGACAGGCCCTCGGGTGAAGCCGCAGTTCGGGCCCGCCGTGTACAGCGACCGGTGTACTTCGTCAGTGAAGTCCTCCGGGATGCTAAGACAAGATACCCCCAAACCCAGAAGCTGCTCTACGTCGTGCTCGTTGCTTCCCGGAAGCTACGCCACTACTTCCAGGCGCACAAGGTCTCGGTGGTTACCACGTACCCACTGGGGCCCATCCTCCGGAACCGAGAAGGCACCGGGCGCGTCGTCAAGTGGGAGGTGGAGCTAGCAGAGTTTGACCTGCACTTTGTCAGCCGCCAGGCGATCAAAAGCCAGGCGCTCTCTGACTTCATGGCAGAGTGGACGCCCGTCCCCGATGTCGACCAAGAAGAGATTTCCGCATACCCCGGGCACGATGCGTCCGGGTACTGGATTATGCACTTTGACGGTTTCGTCACGCTGAAAGGCGCAGGGGCCGGAGTAGTTCTCACCTCTCCAACAGGTGAAGAACTCCGGCACGTCGTGTAGCTCCAGTTCCCAGCAACCAACAACATGGCGGAATATGAGGGCCTCTTCGCTGGCCTCCAGGGAGCGGTGGGCCTCGGGATTCATCGCCTCCTGGTCAAGGGGGACTCCCAGCTTGTGGTCAACCAGGTATCGAAAGAATACCAGTGCACGGATCCTCAATGGCGGCGTACGTGGCGGCAGTCAAGAGGCTGGAGAGGCACTTCGACGGCCTGGAGCTGCGGTACATCTCTCGCCGCGACAACGCTTTGGCCGATGACCTCTCTCACCTGACCTCTTCTCGTGCGCGCGTCCCTGCCAGAGTCTTTGAAGAAAGACTCACATGGCCTTCCGTCCTGCCTACCGAACAGGACGAAGGGGAAACCTCGAGCCCAATTCAGGGGACCCCGGCGGCGCCCTCAGTGGGAAGCCCCGACAGGGTGCCGCCGCCCGGCGAGTGCGCTGCACTTGCTGGCTGTTCTCAAGATGCCTCGTGGATGGACGAGATCCGAGGGTACTTGAAAGAAAAGTTCCTCCCCGGGGATGATACCTCTGCTGAAAGAGTTGCTCGGCAGTCCAAACGCTATGCCATAGTAGATGGGGATCTCTACCGGCGTGGCGCAGGTGGCGTCCTCCTGAAATGCATCACCCGGGCAGAAGGCGGCGAGCTTCTCGCTGAGGCCCACGAGGGCGAGTGCGGTGGCCATGCATCGTTCTGCACGTTGGTCGGGAAGGCCTTCCGGCAAGATTTCTACTGGCCTACAGCCCTCCAGGATGCTTCTGAGCTGGTTCGACGCTGCAAGGCGTGCCAGTTCCACGCAAAGCAGATTCACCAGCCAGCTTAGGCTCTTCAAACCATCCCCCTGTCATGGCCTTTCGCGGTCTGGGGGCTGGACATTCTGGGTCCATTCCCCCGAGTAATCGGGGGCTATGAGTACCTCTATGTCGCCATCGACAAGTTCACTAAGTGGCCAGAGGCAGTTCCAGTTGTCAAGGTGACCAAGAATACGGCGCTCCAGTTCATCCGCGGTATCACCAGTCGCTTCGGTGTCCCGAACCGGATCATCACCGACAATGACACTCAGTTCACAAGTGCCCTTTTCGGGGACTACTGCGAGGACCTCGGCATTAAGCTCTGCTTCGCCTCTGTCGCTCATCCTCGGAGCAATGGGCAGGTCGAGTGTGCCAACGCGGAGATACTGAAGAGGCTCAAAACCCGGACCTACAACGTGCTCGCAAAGCACGGGAAAGGGTGGATCGACGAGCTGCCTGCCGTGCTATGGGCCAATCGGACCACGCTAAGTCGCGCTACCGGAGAGACTCTTTTCTTCCTTGTGTACGGCGCTGAGGCAATCCTCCTCTCCGAGCTCACTCTAGGCTCCCCTCGGGTGCATGCCTACTCTGAAGGCGAACAGGAACAGCGAAGGCGTGACGACGTCGACTACTTGGAAGAGCGCCGGTGGCGTGCCGCCGTCCGAGCAGCCCGCTACCAGCAAAGCCTACGGCGCTATCATCAGCGTCAAATCCGGGCCTGGTCTCTCGAGGTGGGGGATCTTGTTCTCCGATGCGTCCAATCGCGCGAATGAAGGAATAAACTGTCCCCTATGTGGGAAGGGCCCTTTACCGTGATCGGTGTCCCGCGAGAAGGCTCCTTTCGGCTGGCTGCAGAGGATGGGCAGCCGCTTTCCAACGCGTGGAACATCGAGCATCTGCGCAAATTCTTCCCGTAGACGGCATGTATGCGTGCTCAGGTCAACCAGGCCGGGGGCTTCCTCCCCTCCCCCGACCCAAGTTGACCGGGGGCTACCAAGTAACCGGGTAAGTCACCCAGTCTTGTAAAAATTGTCAATATAATATATATGTTATCAATGTGCAGTTCTTATGTCAATTTTTTTTTCTGGAAACCATATGTTTAATCTGTCTGGTGAGATGCTCGATTGTGCGAGAGAAAAAATTGCTCTCTCTTTTTCCCCGTTGATAAAAGAATCCCGATCGGTATGCGCGTGGGCAGTTGCCGCTGACTTATGTCTGTCGTGGTAGGCTGTGCTGTTCGGTATCGTGGCAGTCCCCCGGGCATCACCGAGTCCCTGGGGTTCTCGGGTAATCTTATCGCTCGAGCAAAGAGTAGTCCGGAGCCTAGGCCCCAGGGGCGGGCTGTCGGTGCTCAGTCTGGTCTGTCATACCCGGGCGCCACCGAACTATAGGACCTCTGGGTTATGCCTCTGCATGTATAGTCCACCGGTCTGGGTATTCGAGAGGTCTCGGGTCGAAAATAAAAGCAGCCTATAATAAGTACCGCACTAACAGAGCGCACCAAGCAAACAATTTTTCTATTTTTCTCGAATCACAGATCAACAATCAAAAGCAAAAGCAGCTCGACCTCGAGGGCCCCAGTGCCCAGGTCGCTGCTCGGGCCTAGGGGTCCTCGGGTGGTCCTACTGCTCAGGCATGAGTGGTCGGGATGGCCTGGTCCCAGTCTCCCCATCATGCTCCCCAGTGCTCGGGCGCTCCAGCCAAAGGAACCAAGTTCCCGGGCACCCCGAGCTCGGAGCGCATACCTCTCCTGGATCGGTCGGCCGAAAAGCTGACAGCTGTCCGGTGAGTGGTTAAATTCATACGAATTTACATTCAGTAATATATTGTTCCTGAGTTATCCTCGGGGCCCTCGTATTCTAATCTGTTCCGCGAGATGGTCTCCTCGCGCACAAAACCCTGCCACGTGTCCGCTTTTCCCGGAACGACAGAACAGACAGTAGAAAGGTGTACCGTACGAACGGCGATGTCTGACCGAAGTCCTTCATGGTGGTCGTGGTGTTCGGTCCGCTTAAAAGGCCCCGGGCACTACCGAGCCTCTAGGGTTCTCGGGTAATCTCACCGCTTGAGCAAAGAGTGGTCGGGAGCCTAGACCCTGGGGGCGGGCTGTCGGTGCTCGGTCCGGTCCGTCCTAGCCCGGGCACCACCAAACCGTGGGGACTCTTGGTCGCATTTCCACCCACACGTGTCTCCAGTCTGCCTATTTAAGTGGTCACAAAATGGGAAAGTGTTCACTGGTCGTGGTGTGCTCTGTGCTGGATCGACCTATCTCCCGAGCAAGGAAGTTCGTGCCTTTATCTTTTGACTTAGCCGCTGTGGACTCATGAGGGCTCGGGGGCTGAACGCGCAAAGGAGGCCTCACTACTCGGGCGGTGAGTGGTCGGGGCAACTTCGTTCTCGGAGAGGGAAATGTCGGGTTCGGTCTGACTGAGTACTCCTCGGGACATCAAGTGAAAAGAACAGAGACTTCATCAAGCATTTGGAAGAACACTGGAGTTGCGACCCCAAAGAAAGGCTTCCATTATATTCACAAGAAAGGACAGCTATTCTGAGGGATCACTCCTATATTTACATCAAGTCAAAGAAAAAGAAAATTACAAAAGCCTAATCTAAGTCGAAGCCGTCGGGCTCAGAAGATAGCGGGGCCTCCTCACCGCTGCTCCCCGGGTCCGGAGTTGGCAGCGCCTCCCACACAAGCAAGCCACCACCTCAGCAGCGACGCCCCGAACTGCTTCCCTGGCGGCCTCCTCCTCGGCCTCGACCACCCCTTCCCGAGCTGGTTCCAGCGAGAAGTTCGGATCTCGGCTCCGGTAGTAGGCCAGGACGTGCTCGGCCACCGCTTGGGCCAAGCCACGCCCTTCCCGGCCTGGGGAAGCGCCTCGAGTCGCTGGCTGATTTTCTTGAAGCCAAGGGCGATGTGGCCGATGCCCGTCCCCTTCGCTCCCACGTGGACTCGCCCAAGCCCGGCCACCCTCACGGACCTCCGTGCTTGCCGAAGGATGTCTTCCATCATCAGCTTCACATTGGTCCGTTCGGCCCTGGTGGTCTCGAGCTCATCCTTCATGCTCTGGAGCCGCTCCTCGAGGCTCAGTCCCTCGGCTGTGCTGGTCGGGGCGGCGCCGGGCGCCGGGGCTTTAGCCTGCTTCTGCTTCACCTGCTCGGCTAGGGCAGAGAGGGCCTGTTCCCGTGCAGTCAGCTTTGACTCCCACATGGCGGCCCACTCTTCCCGAGCAGCTAAGGACACCAACGCCTCGGCAGCCTCCATCTCCCGGCGGATCAATAGCTCCTCCCGGGCATCCAGAGCCGTCGTCGTGATGCCGACGTCGGTCTCGCGGATCGCGACGTCCTCCTCCTGGTGCCGGAGTTCCTCCTCCCGACGCTGGAGCTCAGCGTAGCTTCGCTCAACGTCGCCTTTCTGGCGGACCAAGTCCGCCTGGGAGGCCTCGGCCGTCCTCTCGCGAGACAGGATTGCCTCCTCCTGAGCCCGCACCAACCTCTCCCTGGCGAGCACCTCGGCGGCCCATTGCCGCGATGTCTCGGCCAGGCGGGCGGCTTCTTCTTGCTCCTACACAGCCTCCGTGCGTATTCCTTCTAGGGCCTCCTGCTCAGACTCTATCGTGCGCCACTCATTCTCATTGACGGCGCGCCGTGGCGACGCGGGCCTCAAAAAGGCGTATGCCCTGGGCCAGTCGCTCCCTCTCCTCAAGAAGGGCGGCGCGGCCCACCTTAAGATGCTTCTTCTCCCCTTCCACGACCGCCTCCAGTCGCTCGATCACCTCCCAAGCGCTTCCTAGCACGTCCGGGATGGGTTCTGCAGGCCGGCTGGGCGACAACCGGGCACTGGGTCCCCTGTGAGCCCTCTCTGAGGGGCTCGGGGTCCCTGAATACTGCCACGCAGGCACCGCCCTCAACGAGACCATCCGCCCCGCACTAGATGTGCTCGGGGCGGGCTCCGCTGGCGCCGGTTGCTCGGGCGCGGCCTCTGCCATCGGCTCGGCGCAGGACGGCGCCTGTGGCTCTGTTTCGGCCGGCCCGCTCTGCGGCTCCGGCTCCTCCGGCGCGCTCACCGGCTTCGGCTCCACCGGCGCGCCAAGCTCAGGCGTGCTCAGCTCGGGGGCTGGAGCCGGCCTCGGTGCCTCCGGCCGTCCTTGGTTTCCGGCGGCGTCCATAGGCAGCCTGAAAAAGAAAATAAGGTCAGTCTCCGAACTCACTCCGGGCAAGGCATGCTCAGGCAAAAGGGGGGAAACTTACGCAGTTTTGGGTCTTCGGTATTGCCATCTTGATTCCGGAATCCTGTATTCTGGGCCCGACGGCTTTAGCCCAGAATCCTCCCTCCTCCTCTTCTGCGGGGGGCTCTGCGGGGCCGCCGCGGGGTCCGTCTCTGGCGGCGGGCCGGCTTGGGCACTCGCTGTGCCCGCGCTCCCGTGTCGGCCTTGGTATCTGGGTTCCAGACCAAACCCAAGCAGATCAAGGTCTGGTTCTAGAACCGCAGATGCCGTCTCCGTCGCCGGCCCCGCGCCGGGCGATTGACCGCCCCGCCTCTCTCCTTTGCGCCGCCGGCAGGCGGCCGCTGCAGCGGTGGCGACGAGGACATCGGCGTAGGAACAAAAGTCCCGGAGTGCTTCCCTTTGTCCCCCAGCGCTGTCGCCGCCGCACTGCAGGCGGCGCCTCCTCCACCAGCCTAGCGGCTGCTACCTGCAGCAGCCCCACGGCTATTCTGCGGCCTGCCACCTGTGACGCTCGAGCCACCGATCTATGTTGGGCCACCTGCAGCCTCCTTGCCGCTCGCCTGCAGCCTGCTTTCCGCGGCGTCCCCGCTGGGGGCACTCGGAGCGCGGCCGGTCACCTCATCCACCCCGGGAATCTGGATAGTCCCGGGGTTCCAGCGCCCTGGCCGGTCGACCAGCCCCTGGGCGTCGAACTCTGGCAGCGTTGCTTGCAGTGCCACCCAGTTCGGGTCAGCGCAGAGCGCCAGCTCCCTCCATGGAAGCTCCACCCGGCCTAGGTCATCCACGCAGCTCACCACCCGGAGTAGGCCCCTCAGCGCCGCATCGTCCAGGTCCCACTCCGCACCGATCTGGGTCCTGGTGATGTCCTGGGGGCCCGTGTACACCCAGCAGGGCCGGGCCCGCTCCCGCAGAGGCGCCAGGCGGTGGCGCAAATAGTCCGCCACCACCATCACCGAAGTGAGCCCGGCCTAGCGCAGGAAGTCGATGCGGTCCAGGACCGGCTCCATCCGCTCGTCCGCCTGCGGCGGCGCCTCCCAGGTTAGCTTCTGGGGCTCCGCCGCCCTCTCCGGCAGCGTCAGACGGTCATGGGGACTGACATCGACGTAGAACCAATCGCGCCGTCAGTCGTCCCATTTGCTCCGCAGCACCTGGGGAATGTACTGCTCCCCCAGGCCGTCCCGCAGCCGAAAATTGCAGCAGCCAGCGACGTCAGCGGTGGAGAAGCCCCTCTTCTTCCCGGCCGACCGCAGCACGAAGAAGTGTCGGAAGAGCCACACCGACGACGGCACCCCCACGAACATCTCGCAGAGGTGGGCGAAAACTGCCAAAATGACGACGGAGTTCGAGCTGAGATGCACCAGCTAGATCCCGAACGTGTCGAGGATCTGGAGGAAGAAGGTTGAGAACGGCGGCACTAGCCCGGCCGCCACGAAGGAGGTGAAGAGGACGATACGCTCTGGTCGGTCCGTCACCAGAGGGAAGCTCGCCGGCGTCACCACCGAGGCCTCCCGCTGGCGTTCAGGCACCATCAACTTCCGCACTTTGTCCGCTGCCTCCTCTTTCACGAGCCGGGACTCCAGCAGCACGCTATCGGGTGTCTTGTCGCGGCAGCTTTCTCCCGCTCTCGGCATCTTGTCAGGGTGGGGGATGATTTGGAACGGTGGGAGAGAAGTGGTGCTCTGATCGCCTAAGCGAGGATGAGGGCTCAGGAGCGCAAGGAAGAAGAAGATTTGATCGCAAAGTTGGCATAAAGAGAGGGGCGGTTCGCTCCCCTCCTCCTTTTATACTCCAGAGAAATTCAAACGTCGCCTACCATGACGCGCTCGGTGAGACAGTTTCCTCGGCCAGCACAACCGTCAGGCGAATCTCCCTCGGGCCACGCGGTTGTCAGCGGTTGCCAGGCGCACTTTCCTCGATCTGCGCGGTTGCCACGTGCGCCGCCCGCCTGGTTATCATGCGCCTCGGGAGTCAGCTGGACGCACGTCCGTTCGGCTCCCCGATTGGCCGTACCAGAAGCCCGGACCGGAAGGGCCAGCGCCTAAGAGAGTGCCGCGTGGTGTCGGTGCTGGGTTCAGCCTCGTTGATGACGAAGGGCCCATCCGCAGTCTCTGGGCCATCGCCTGCCAATGGGCCCGGGGGCTGCTGTCGGTGAATCAGGAACCAGGGATCCCCGAATCCCGAGGCTAGGCCAGCAATCCGCCATGTGGTGCCATCCCGCGGGGTCACCTCCGCAAGGTAAAAAAGACTAAGTCCCGGGAGAGGGCGCTCGGGGCCACAGTCAGTGGTCCCCGAGTACCCGGGTTCCCCGATGATCTGCGAAGATTAAGTGACCGGGAAGAAAGTGCTCGGGGAGGTAAACAGTGACCCCTGAGCACCCAAATCCCCCGACGACCAGGAGAACCAAGTACCGAGAGGGGTGTGCCCGAGGCTGCGAGCAGTAGCCCCCCGGGCACTCGAGTACCCCGAGGACACACCGAAGGAAGTTCCGGGAGAGAGTGATCGGGGCTGCGAGCCGTGGCCCCCGAGCACTCGGTTCCCCGAGGATCCATACAAGCATGCCCAGGAGAGAGTGCTCGGGGAGGTGAACAGTGACCCCCGAGCACTCGGTTCCACGATGACCCAGGAAGCCCCTTCGTCAGTGGCCCCCACAGGGGTCCAACGATGATGTGTCAGCTGGTGAAAGGCCTGAGGCCACATTTAAGAGCGTGCATGGCATGTCACCTCCAACTGCTCCCGCCACGCTCGGTGTCAGTTCCTACCATATTCTGGCAGAATGGCGTGGGAACATTAAATGCACGGGTCTCATCCCGTGCCATCCGGCGCGCCTCGGGATAGCTTCACAAGGCCCGAGGTGTTCCGTCTTCTGCGCTGCTGTGGCAGGAGAACAAGACAGGGTGGGCACGCCGGGCCGCTCTGCGGCTGCCCGGTGGGCCCTCTCCACGGCGCCCGTTGCCAACGCCATCATGACGACTGATGACCGGGCGCGGGGTGCGTTTTCAACCCCCATCACTTCGCACAGAGGTTATGATGACTCCCTTTCCATTTATGGTGCCTTGGAATTTGTGCCCTCCTATTTGGGGCACACTACCGCCAGTGGGTATTTAAAGCGGCCGGCAGCACGGACAAAGACAAGCGAAAAAAGAAGGTCTTACAAGCGCACAAGCGGAAAAAGCCCGGCAAGCTCTGCACGGTTGAAGAAGTTAAGGAGTAGAGAAGATCGAGAAGTCCAAGAGCACCCAAAGCCAACAGATACACACAGACTGAAGAATAAGGAACCCCAGGCTCTAGGATAGACAAAAATTCTTGTAACTAGCATATTCCTGAGAGACATTCTCAGGACATTTACAGCATCCACACAGGAGTAGGGTGTTATGCCTCCGTGCGGCCCGAACTTGTCTAAACCCCCAGTGCATTTACTTCATTCCGCACTAGATCATTCCACCCCACCAGCCATCGCATTCATATCCATTTATTTCTCCGGCAAACTTATTCAGGATCATCCCCCGGCCGAATCTCTAAAAAGGGGTCCCTCAGGATCCCTGCGACAGGAGTTAACCCTCCGACACCTAGGATCTACGTTTTGTTGCAATGTTGGATTGGTATCTCATATTTTGAATTAGCTCTTTGAATTGGATGACCTAGAATCGGATTAGTACTTTAATGTATGCAAAGCATGTATTAAAATCTAGGGTTTGTTTGGGCTATGTTGGATTGGTAGCTCATTTTTTTGAATTAACTCTTTGAATTGGCATGTTTGAAGTGATATATGGCATGTTGAAGTGAAATATATAGTTTTTCATTTAGTTTAATATATGCATATCAATTATTTTTTCAATGCATTTTGAAGTGATATTTTTAGTTTTTCATTTAGTTTGATGTATGCCTATCAATTACATCTTAAAAGATTTGGCTTCCATTTGTAACATTGAGATATCATTGAACTCTAGAGTCTCTCGAAGGAGGAAGAACAAAAATTATACCATTGTAAAAGAGTGTGATGCCCCGATGACTCCCGCTCTTCCCGTTCCTAAGTGTGAATACGGAGTGTCTGCTGAGGTAAAACAGTAGAGGGTGGAAGTGCATCTAGCACTATATAAGGTTTTGTTAATTAATGATAATACCTATGAACTAACAATATTGTTGAGAATTGTTAGTAGGTTATTCCATATGTAATGCATGGAGGAGAGATATGCATCAAAATGAATGAGCTTTAGGCGATGCTTGAAAGGAGAAGCTCATAAGAAGAAAGGAAATCTCATATAAGATTGGAGATAAGTATGAATGCTAAATTACTTGTGGAGACGAAGTAATTTAAGGTATGTCATTGTCAATAGAGTTTTTATGGACTAACCGTGTGCTTTATGCTTAAGAGTGAGTTAGGGTTATGATCCATAAGAAGACATAAGTTGAATTGAAATCATATATACCAAGAGTGAAGAACAAAATTGGACTCAATATATGATAAAGTGAATTTATTGAAGATGTCAGATACAAAATATTTTTATAGCAAGATGATGAAGGGCAAGCAAGACTCGGTTGCGATAGACCATCCAGTGGTAAAGGTCAAACAAATGGCTTAGCACCGAAGGACAAGGCGATAGTGAAGAGCGAGTGAAGGCTTTGCGCTAATGAATCGTGTGAGGCCATGAGAAGTTATGTGTGACTCGCATCAATTATATGAAGAATGAAAGAGGAGATGGAGTGAAGATTATATTAAAATTGGCAACCCTCGATGTTTGAAAGAAAGAAGCGACACTTTAAAATATTTGAAGGATCAAATTGGTTTAAATGAGTTTTATATTTGAATTTGAGTATAGTTATGTCGTACTATTAAGAGTGATGCAATATAGAGCTAATTGTCGTGTCTCAGTGCCCAAGAGTTTTCTAACCAACCCAAAGTGAGAGTTAGCTTAAGCAGTCCGGTGCGAAAAGTGTGGAAGTATCTGAATTGAGTTTCGGAGTGTTTCTAGTTTGATCTAATGTGTTTGGGACCATGAATTCAGTTAGGATGTGTAGCCATCTGAATAAACTTTCCATAGAGTCTAAAATCTTCAAAATCGGACTTCGGGATAAAAAATTATCGTCGTTTTCACAGGATCAGTTGTGTTGAACTCGGACACTCTAGGTTGACTCGGATACTCCGGATTTAGCTCCGAGTCAGATGGTCTGTTAGGGCCAAAGTGTTTTATCCGGATGTTCCGGGTTGACCCGGATGCTCCGGGTGGCAGAGTATTCAGACTTTACTTCGACCAGGGTTCTTGGTTATACATTCTAGTGCCAACCTGGATACTCCGGGTCAGTAAAAAAAATTATGTAATAGCTAATTTATGGAGGAACAATATAAATACCCCATCACTCCCACCCTTATTTGCTGCTGCAAGAGCACGAAAAAGAATATCTTTAGAGCCAAAAGAACTCCTTCACACTCTATTTTATTGTGTTATTTGAGAAGAAAAGTGAGTTGGGTTGAGAGATTGCAAGTTTGAATGCAAGTGAGCGTATCTTCTATCTCGAGCACTCGAGTTCATCGGTAAGATGTTCGCGAAGCATTTGTTACTCTTGGTGCTTTGAGATCCTAGGTGGCTAAATGTCGCCGATGAACACTTAAGGTTGTGGTGTGTTATGAAAAGTTTATGAAGGCTTTGATTTCACTTTTAGAAGGGAAGAAATCAAGAGTAAAAATCCAAGTTCAAGTGTAACCGAGCTTGGTGAGGAAAAGGGTGAGAAAGATCTGGCTCAAGTGTGGCTGAGCCCCTCAACGGAGATGTAGGAACCTCTAGAGGAGGTGTCCGAACTTCGGGAAACAAATCTTGTGTCTCATCTCTTGTTCCCCTGATATTGTATTCTTGCTTAATATTTGTGCATTTTGCTCGATCTACTTATTCGTGTGTATTTAATTGTAGATTCTCTATGGATCTATTTTGAATCATCACTTAGAACACACGATTTCACTTGGTTTGAGCTAGAACCCTTTTGCGTTGTTTAATTTCAATTTTAAGTTAATTCTCTGCTGAACCCGGAGGTTCCGAATTGAACCCAGAAGGTCTGAATTCTGTACAATCAGCTCTGAACCCGGAGTATCCGAGTCAACCCATATTCTCTGGATGAACAATATTTTCAGGATTTTCTTTTTTGGGTTTATTTCCTTATCTTTTATTAGTTTTGAATAATCTTTGTCACTCTATTGTAACTTTTCACATCTTTTTAAGGGTGATTGTGCACTAATTGAAAGCATATTTAGGTTTTTCACTTGTGAAAAATCTGTTAGTTTATTTTTCGCTGCAACTTTAAACCAACGGTAAAAGAGGACAAATTTTTGTAAAATTGACTATTCACCCCCCTCTAGGCAACATTATTATACTTTCAGAGGGCTTACTACACTGTGCAGATTCTTGTGTAAGTGCATAGTAGTTGATTGATAGTAGTCAAGAACTCACCTTGCCTCAAGGGGAGGAGGGGACACAGTGGCGATGCGAGTGTGTGCTATGGTGGCGGTGGCACCAAATGGGTAGTGGCAGTGGCGAAGGCTCGGGCCACCGCAATGCAGACTAGGGCAGTGGAGGCGTAGTGGATGGGTGGGGAAAGTGAGAGGGAGAGTGCAGGGGAACAAGCAAGCCCGCTATTAGGTCCAATAGCATGGCATCAAAAGGTCATAATGCCATGTATTTCACCTACGGCGATATGATTTTTGGCGCCGTGCTATGACATGTTAGCCATGCAAACCCACGCACATCCTACATGATATACAACGATGCCAAATATTGTGGCAGCATGCAATGGAGCCATGACGCCAAAGGGCATAGCGCCGTGCGAAGGATCTATTTTTTGTCAAAGCTTTCCGGAAGGTCCATTTGTAAAATAATGTTTGGAAAAAAGTCCAAAAAAATAAAAATTCCACGAAAGGAGGTGGCATCACAAGTTGACAACCAGGCCTTGCCACACTTCGCTCCTTACGTACCACACTGATCCTTAAGTTTGACAAATAATTTGATATACTAGCTTTAAGGCATGTTTGCCAGAAAAAAAGTGCCTTTTTTAAGGTTGGAAAGTTTCATTTGTTTAGTACAGGGGCCGAGCTAAGTTAAGCCAAGAGTGCACAGGCACCCCTTAATCCAAAACTGTCCTCACTGAAACAGGTTGGAAAGTGACCTCAAACCATTGGCCACAATTACAAAACCATGCAGTAATGCTAGTACCCTACCGTTTGATTTATTTAGCACCCTACCGTACTTTATTTTTTTTTTTTGCAATTGGTCCATGAGATGTGTCGTTTCTTAAAATGCTGTTCATATTGGTGCTGTAGTAGCATGTTTCAGAAGGAATTTGTATGTTTGACCTTGATTAGTTGAAAATGTTGTTCACAACTTTTTCGAAACACATGTTCAAAACGTTGCAATGGTTGGTTATTTGTTCGTTCGTTTCGGAGCTTTTCGTGCTAGTTTCAAATATAAATGTCTAGGCACATGTCTAGGCAGCAGCACAGTATTGGCACTTGATGGCTGTTCAGGTACATCATGTAAATGGTATGGTACTAGCATTTTAATACTGCTCGCAAGAGATTACACGATTCATACATACTGGAGAATTATCTATCACACCACTTCAGCAACATGGAACAAAGAGTACCAGAAATTTGAGAGTACCAAATCATACGAGTGACCAACTCTGATGACAGCATTAGCAGCAAGTTACAGCGTCCACATGTACAGAGTTCTCTGCTCAAATGCCAAGCTAAAAGTTTACGAGATGGATTTATCTTATTAATGGAACAGGGGTCGACCCAGCCTCCAGACGACGCGGTACCCAGCATCTGCCTCTTAAGCTCTGTGGAGTAAGCATGGCGTGAAAAAAGAAGTGATACTGGTGACAGCCCAGTAGGAACCGTAGAAGTTCAGATTGCACGCTTTGGAGCTGTAGATATACCTCACCTGGCATGATGCCCTACTCAACATGCGAGAAACCACCTCCAGTCTCAGATTTTGTTCTGCATGGCAAAGAGAGATGATATCACACCTGCCCTCAGTTGCTAGTAATAGATGCTAGAGATTTAACATGAAACAACAATGAGTGAAGTGAGTCATTTTCATGAAAATAACAATTGGGCTAGCACTCTGTAGTTAGACGGGTCAGTGATAAAAAAAATCCTATTCCGAGCTACCTTACATACACAAAATCTTCTCTTCCTATTCTGAGCTACCTTAGTTAAATCACTGCCATCAATGAATCTTGATGATGACTGCGATGACTCTTATGAAACTGTTGAAGTGACACAACATATAAGGCAACAACTTTCCCTTCTATAACCTAACCATGTGCAACACTTGTATAATTTCATGAATGATGTGAAGCATTAACAAGCATTAAGCAGTAGCTCAAATCTTAACGAAGCTTACTTGTGATCAGAAGGGTTGGGCATTACTTCATACACAATTGTCGCCACAACGTCCCTTTTGTTCTGCGATAGGCAGTGTGGAGCAATAAAGCGTCAGCATGACATTCCACTATCTTTTTGGACTAAACAAGTAAAAGACTCTGGTACCTGAGTAGCTTCACCACGTAGCCCAATGTAGTAAATCTTAGTTGTATCGCCACCAAAGTTATCAGAAAAATGCAGCGTTAGGTTAGCCACACCTTGGAACCTTGAATATCTGAAAAACAGAAAAATCACCCGGGGGGGGGGGGGGGGGGTAAGAAGAGCTAATGAGACAAGCTACTCTATGTAAGTACAGAGAGAACTTAAAAGCATAGTAGTTGCAAGCCATTCAACAGACAGCGAAAAAACAGAAGCAGCCTGGTGTTTAACTCCAGTACCTACTTGCAAAATGACAATTGATTTGTACAGCACTACAGCATTGGTGCATGAATCTAACTTCAGTCTACAGCAAAAGGCACTAGGAGAACAAATAATACAGAATATACCTTGTTTGGTACTCAAGAACTCCTTGCAAGTTCTCTGCTAACTCCCATTCCTAGCAGAAATGCATCTCATTAAAACTGGAGTTTCTGCTTAGGGCATGGATAACAAAAGAGGAAATTGAATAAACACCTGCACAGGCTGCATGTTTTGAGCATCAGAGAAGTCAATACCTTCTCTATTGATGAACCTGTAACATGTCAAGGTACTCTTCATATATTTCATGCCATGAGAAAGAGAAGAAAAAGAAAAGCTGGGGCTCTAAAACTAACGCTCTCATTCTTGAAGGGCTTGTTCCATCAGCTCCACCAACAATAGAAATGCTCTTGATCTTAACATCCGATGTGAACCTACAACCAATGGGAATACATGATTACACAAGTTTAACAATTTTTGGATGAGCATTACAAACGAAAAAGGAGGAAAAATATTTCTTAACTTTGAACACAAATAAAGCAAGATATATTCCACTAAAAAGGTAGCATTAACAGATAAATGCATGTAGGTCATGAATTCAATGCAATTATACAGACTGAAGAAGCAGTACAAACGGAGTGCAGGTAACTGGCTGTTTTTGTTAAGAGAAAGCCCTATGGAAAGAATAACTTCTACAAGAGTCTGTGATGTCCATTTAACATATTGCCTGCTACTTTAAGGAGGTTCATACGGAACCAGCATGTGCATACTAAAAAACATTCTCAATTTCTCAGGATATTTCACATAATTGATGGAAGGAAGTGCAGACTGACATATGTTTCACAGACATCATCCCCATGAACTATTGCTGGGTATTAAACCACCGAAAGGAGTATGACTGCTGGGTATTGAAACACCAAAGGATTATATCGGGTGAGAAAGGAGAACATATATCAATAAGTATAACATCTACAAGCATTAGCCTGAAGTGAACAGTTGAGAACAATCAATAATCACAAGGAGGACAAAAAAAATACATCTAATATATTATAATTCCTGAAACATCACACATTTCATAGACTGATCACTACCTCAGGCAATAGTACATTCAAAGATATTATAAAAATTAGTTCATCAAGTTGCTAGATTTCAGTTTGAGATCATAAAGCAACTTAAAGCACCAATAGATTTAGTTTTAAAAAAATAACCAGAGAGGAGCACACACGCATATATATCAAACAAACAAGTGACTTCAGCTACTTACGGGATGAAAATAAGTAGCTCAGGGTCACCCTCATTACTCTCCAGAAAACCCTGGTGCAGCAAGGATGCTCATGAGAATGCAGGTAACAGATATGGAAAGGAACTCAAGAAACGAGATCTGCTGAAAATCAGTATTTATAAAAAGAAACATGTAAAGCACATCATCAACATTACCATCATGCTGCCTTGTAGCTTGCATGAGTAAATGAAGCACACTACAACCAGCATTATTAAGATATGAGATCTCTCCACCAGAAGAATTGTGATTTTTAATTTCAATAGCCACCTTGGTGGCCCGCTATTTTGCCGCTTAATATTTTTGGACACATGAGCCTTCTCCTTCTCCTTCTATTGTGTCTGATGTGATTACTCTCATTAAATCTTTACAAAACCATTTTAAATATTTTTTAAAGGAAGATCGTAGTCATGACTGTATTTAGATGTGTAAAGATGTGCAAAACTAGTAGCAAGTACTACAAGGAAAGCTGCCAACTACATTCCTTGAAATGTAATATCAAAAGCAAACCGAATCATCCAACGCAGCAATGAATACTGGAAAGAGGACTCATGGTAGTGACAGCTAACATACGAAATTCTTAAACCCATGTCGTATTTCACAGGTGAGATGACAAGATTTCACAAGATATCTCTTCTTACAAGATTTTAGATCACGACAAGATGTGTTCTCGACAAAAAAGGCCATGACAAGTTTACTCCTGACAGCAGTAGCTGAAAGGCTACCCAGAAGAATCCAACCAGTTCATTTCAGCTACGATCATAAGCAAAGGATAACTGTTATCAGTGGTTACTGAACCGGTGAACCCCAACTCACTTAAAAATCAAGGCAACACGGGCAGGAAGTGACATCGGTACATACCCCCGAGGTGTCGAGGCGCTGCTCCCACGGCTTGAAGACCGACTTGACGCTCCCGGGCACAGACTCGTTCAGAGCCACCACCTGCGTGTACGGTAAGGGGTCAGCCGCTGCTCTAAACCCTGACTGACCATCTATTGCACAATGCGATAGGCGGCATCCCGTAAACGTGGTGCTAACGAAAGATTACTTTTCATAGTAGAAACTTGAGCACCGCCGATTACACAGGAACGGAAGAACAAGGAGGAGCTCACCACAAGGAGACGGGGCAGTGAACCAATCTGGTTGCTGATGAGAGGGAGAGGAAGAGAGGGGGTGGGGGAGACGGGGAAAGGGAAGGGGATCAAAGGACCTTGGGGATGTCGATGTGGTTGAAGAGCGACCAGTCGGCGGCGCAGTTGTGATCCTCGCAGCTGTGATCGTGCAGGCACGCCATTCCTCCTCTCGCTCGCGCTCCTCCTCCCCGAATGCAGCAGCCAGCAGCGGTGTCCTGCTTCGATTTGCTCTTCTTGCCTTCGGGAATCTGAACTCCCTACTACTACCAGTGGGCGGGTCTGTAGGGCTTGCTTGCCTGCGCTGCAACTGCAAACCGTCTCTATCGGAAGCACTTTTGTTCAGAAAAATATTTATAAGATTCTATTTATATTATACATCTCATACTTTAATAGTTAGATTTAAAAAAACATAGAAAAAAAATCTTTTATACGATCAAACCCTATAAAATTTGCCTCTCTCTGCCTTTGGACATCGCGGGGACTGGAGAGAAATCTAGAGGATTCTTTAACCTCTCTCTCTCCGGCCTCCGTGCCGTCACCAGTGTGGTCGGTGCAGATGGTGGGGACGGGCTCCTTTATCCAAAACTTGTGCATTAGGGCTATGCTGGTCCCACGTGTCACTAGGTGCGTTCATTCGAGCACAAATCAAACCTAGACAAATCGACTAGCCCCAGAGATGCAACTATCATTCATTTGTACGGTTTCTGCTCAAATAATGCACATGGAAACCTTTTCAAAGCCAAGACCAGGGCCGTCAAATTTAGCTGCCCAAGCTCCATTACAAATGAACCCAAATTCTGGCAAATGAACCCAAACTTTGGCTGTCGTGTGCGTAGGCAAAAACAGAACCCAAATTCTGGCAAAAACCGTATGGAGTCAAGCTAATCAGGAAGGCCTGCCCCTCCTATCCAATACGACAAGGAAGGGGAAAAGAGACCAAAAGAATCTAACATAAAAGAAATGTCATTTTTCCAGTTTATTATGTTTCCCTCATTTTAGATGTGTTTGGTTCCTAATAAGCTGAGAAAAAACAGGCTAAACAAAATTATATTTATTGAAAACCAGGGTGCTTAGATGGTTATATTTATCTAGACATGTTGGCTAAGTTTTTATTCGATTGACTAAATCTAAGTCTATATGAGATAATATAAAAGTTAAAATTATAATTAATTAATCATATATAAATAATTTTATGATATTAATAAATAAACCCATCTATATGAGTGGATACAAAACCTACATCCACTGAATCAAGCTACAGAGTAAAACTACAATCAAGCTTTACTCCCGGACCGGACCAGGATAAGATTATATATTTACATCCGTCAAACCAGATTAAAACAATATAGACGAGCAACTAAATGTGTTTCTATCTAAGATTATACGCATCCACCGAACCAGATTAGAAGAGAATTGGACAAACAATCACACACCAGAAAGCAAGTACAAAGCTGTCCACAAAACTGGAACCAGTATGCAATCTACATTGTTGGGTTTCTACCGCTCTACCACAGTTCCCTACTTCAGTTTACAGAATCAAATAGTGAGGAGAGCCAATATTATACATCAACGACTATTACAGGCACACATGCAGAGGTATAACGAATGTTGTTACAAGCTTACACGCCCACATGCGGCAATGAATCTGTTAGCTAACAATTGTTGTAGTATGCCTGGTAGGTGCTCAGGTAGAAACAAAGATCTATTGACGAGCTTGTATATCAGTTCCTAACCTGATTGGCAATCCATTTTTGGATCTCACTAAAAGTCTGAAAAACGGTCAGCTGTATCGGGCACTATGATCGCAGCCCGCTACGAGAATATCTCCACAAGCTAACTGCCAAGACCAGTGCGGCAGCTATGCCAGCAAGAATCTGCAAGGAAGAAGGTCTGAGGCTCAGAAAGCTGATATCTTCACCACAGGTGAAAACAGAATAGGACATTGGAAAAGAACTGAAAAAATACGATTTTAACCTTGGCATCTCTGCTAATGCCGCTGGAGCTCCAACTAAGCAATGACTTCATCGATGCCAAACAGGATGACTTCGGCATAAGAATAACCACGGTGTACTGATTTCTGCAAGGGAAAGGCAGAACTCTTTGCAAGGCCAATTGCATGGTCTGCGGTGTCAAAGCCTCCCTGACTTTTGTACGCCCCTCCTCCTGGAACTGCACAAAGAAGGAAACAAAAGAGCAACACAATGGTCACCAAATATCTACAACAACCAACAACATTGGTTGGTAATGCAGCTCAAAAGCTACTATTATATGGATCTGCTGATCAAAGTTTTGTCACCTCAGTGAAATTCAGCAAACAACTGAAGAAACATATGATAAAGATAAAGTAGAGGACTGAACCAGGCAAAAGCATAACAGTATTACCTCAAAGGTGGATCCAATATCTCCAGAAAAAAGCCTTGATTGATAGCTCCGCAGAATTCGATCCAACCAAAAGTAATTCTCCTGCGATTTCTCAAAGATGTGAGGAGCTATAAATACAGTGGTATATTACCAATGTGCATCAGCACTAATTTTGACCATGACATTCCACTAAACCTGTAATCCATTTTCATGAGCTCTTTGTTCAATTTCCAGGATGGTCAAAACATCTTCTTCAGAAGGACCTTCAGCCTGTAGGTACGATATCTCCTCCAGAACAAAATCAACCTGAAGAAATTCTGAGTGGGTAAACTGAAGCTGCCCATAACAAAATAATATACATGTTAGTCAGAGAAAAGAGATGTAGAATACCAGTTTAGATGATATGTCTGGATCACATGAGAAATTCACACTTATGTCTCCACGAACATCTCCAGTTCTTGAAGGTTTGTTGCCACCCAAGAAGACAGCTACATTAACAGAGTAGATCTGCGAAACATAGGGATATATTTAAGGGAAATCAAATGGTGCACTACAAGTTAGAGGAATGCCAAGGCTGGATGGTGTGTACAACAAAGAAATCCTAACCTGCCCATATTTGAAGCGAAGCACTTGCATGATTTTTGTTTCCAGAAGTTTACTAAGAAACCCAACATAGTGAATATCTTCTGTCTGCACACACAGCAGAATACATATTAAGATGAAGAAAATATCCCAACAACTTATTATTTAAGAAAAAATGGCATTGTTTCAGTGGCTACATACCATCATTGTGTTCTTTAGAAGCACAGGAAATCCTAGTTGCACAAAGCACTGCGCTTCAACCATAGGGCTGTGGACAACTTCTCTGCAAACAAGGTGCAAACTCAGAGTAAGGTTATCGATATTTAGTCAGAAGGCAAATTTCAGGGAAAGGAAAGAGATTGGTTGCTTAGCTCTGCATGTACACATCTGATAAACACATATAATACAGAATAAATCTGCCAAAGCATATAAATGCAAAAAGGAACAATGGCAAACCTTATGATGGTTGCAGGAAACTTGAATGGCAATCCTCTTAGATCGTCACGACTAAGTGGTTGAACCATATCCTGTACCTTAGGTATCCCACCCTACAAAAGGTAAAATTAATGAGCATTATTATGTGTTGCTTCGTTGTTTCAGAACAATAAAAGGACCAGAACATACCAAGTACTGTAAAATCAGTGGAAGTGAGATAGCTGGGTCTATTTTTCCAACTATTACAACAGTAAAAGCTGATGGATCCTTAAAACAATTGTTGAAATATTCACATGCTCTGATTGGATCCACCTTCTTCAAGTCACTTATTCTAATTGGCTGCATCATATAACTTGAGTAAATTTCTAGGATATAATATGACCAAAACATTGAAACAGATTAATGGTCGCCCAGTTAAGAACCTTAAAAAAGTATGAGTTCCCATAATTTATTTCCCGAACACGATTTGCAAATGCAGTGTAAGGATCCCTCTCCTGAGCATAGATTGCTTCCTCCGCCATCTGCATCACTATTTTTACTTCTTCCTCTCTTGGCTCCACGTTTGTTGTAAACAATTGATAAACGAGCTGCACCGAAGCAAGGCAAACATAAGCATAGGTCCACAATGTGAAGAAAACCAGAAAAAAGTGATGTTATTGCCATAGGTGACCTGTGTTTTCGTGTGTTGAAATGTGCATGTATCTAAGAATGCTTAAACACAAGCAAACCTGCAAAGCAGTCTCAAGGTCTGAAGGTGAGCAATCGCCTGAAAATGTTCTCATGTAGGCCCCAATTTTTGTACCAACTTCAGCTCTCTTGCCAGCAAGCATGTCCATCAAAACAGAAGGTCTATAGCCAAAAGTGCCAATTTCTCCTGCTATGGTTGAACCCATTGAGCATGAAGTATACTCGGCTTCAGACAATTGAGACAGACCACCATAGGCAAACCCAGTAAAAATAACCTGAAAATAGATTAGCATATAAAGACTTGAAACATATCACTAAACAGCGCAACAGAAACAAAATGGCAAATGCACCTCTCTAAAGAAAATGATGAATGCACCGTGGAAAACTAGACTGAGGATTTAATATAATGATAGCATAAACAGATGAACAAATGAAATGTTAAGAACAAATTAAATGATGCATGTAATACAATTAGTGCATTAACTTTCTGAATCGGATATGCTCATTCTCAATAATAGACAAGAAAAATACAGACCAAAAGAGTTAAAATGACAGTATCAGCTGTTGTTTTCTTTAACTAAAGGTAAATGAACTCATTGAAATTGAAAAAGGAAAAGTAAACTGTTATTCCTAAAATATTGTTTTCCTATATTAAGTTTGTAACACCATCACAACCATGCCTAAAGTATGGTAATACAATGCATGAGTTAACATGGCAATTCGATTATCATTTACTGAACTATTTTCTTCCAGTCTATATTGAATATTACATATGCCTTTTCATTTCATCTGCATATCACTTATTTGTTATTTTCTTTCACATAGCACACCAATGAGAAAATACCTCTAGAACTTCAAAGAATAAGCAACAGCTTTGCACTGTTAGCAGTGCGTCTCAAAAACTGCTGTAGCTCATTCTTAGTTTTATGCATAAATTTAGTTCTAGTGAAGCAATTATCCAATATGGAAACAGTTTGTACTTCTAGTTCACATAATTGCATGAATCCATTATATTTCATTGTAGCAGTGAAAAACAACCCGGAACGGCTTGTGGATGGACTCATGTAAATAACATAGCATCACTTGAACTTTCGAAACATCCCAAGAACAAGAAAATTTACAGTTCTATTCCTCAGAATCCTAAAATATAGAGAATAAAACTCCATTGGATATATTCCTTGCATGGGGCATAGTGGGCATGGAGTAAAACCTAATATAGAGTGGCATGCAGTTGACATTTGTGGTATATGTTAGAGAAAATCTATTCTAGGTGTCCATATCGGTGACTAAGGGATTCCATAGAATCAAGATGAGAAGGCCTGAAAGCAGCAGACTGCCAGATGATAAAAAACGACATACTACTAACCTGATCATCAAGAAAGTCAGTATACTTGTAACAAACCCGCATGCCATTTGAAAGTATCATCTCAGTGGCACCTATGCCTGGGTGTTCCACTTTATCAATAACACTCCTGCAATAAATTTGGAAAGTACAAAAGTAGGCATCAGTCACATACTAAAATAAAATGTTCATAGCAGCAATAAAAAATGATTTCAATACAATTAGTTAACAATGAGAAGATGGTAGATTTACATATGAAGACAATGGTGGACATGAAAACACTAAAAGTACCCTGGCTCTGGAGTTTGGGCAACAATTTCTTCTGGGATTTGCTCTTCATCCCATGGTGGAATAGACTTTTCTTCTTCCAGGCTGTTGACTTTCAATACAACTGCTTTCAGACCCTCCAAAGAAGCATGAGCTCGAGGTTCGACTATCTTGATAACACAGCTGCTTGCTGTTGAAAAGTTTTCTGCAAACTTTGCCACTTCCGCAGAAGAAATATCTGGTCGAAAGTAAACAGATATAAATATAGATATAATTGAATAACTGTGGTGACACAAATGATGTGATAACCAAAGTGCAGATTGATAAGCAATTAATTGGTTATAAATCAGAAAATTTAATGTCTATGCTCTTATACTAGGTAGCACAGAGCTGTACTTACAAGGAAGAAGAGTCTTCTGCAACTGTGCTTCGTATTCAATCCCAACAACGGGCTCCTCACGAAGAAAATGCTGCAATGAAAAATACAAATTGTATTAATGTGCTTAGAAGCTGTAGGTGGAGATCATGAAATTTAACTTAAATAGTTGACAAACATGTGGACTTATTACTAGTCCAATATTTTAAGTAAAGTCATGGGAAAATAGAAAATTCAAGAACCAATACAAATTATAATTTGCAATAAGAACTGAAGAGCAACTACCATGCAAATGAAATAAATTTCTAGGGCACAAACTGTAGTGGTATTAAAAAACTCGACCCAAGGGGAGAGACATCCCGAAGGCATTGCATTAAGGTCGAGAAAAGGCCCCGAACTGTAGTGGTATTAAACAGGGATAAAATTGCAAGAACCTGCAGAAACTCGTCCCGCAGGCTGGTCGATTGCATTTGATCACGCTCCAGATATGCAGACTCGATCTCTGACATCATTAAAGCGCGTACAATGGATATCTCACGGTCAGAAAATCCATGGAGCCGTACCCTAGCAACCTTAAGAAACATTATGTCAGAAAGATGTTTTGGAAGCAAAGTCCCATCTCACAATTGGAGAAAATACTTGTTATATAACAACCTTAAAATGCAGATATCTACAACATATGCTTGTTAATGTGCCAAACATCTGTTGCACTAACTGAGTGCAAACTAAGTAAGAACGGAATAGTTGTACAACGTTCAATCAGTTGATGGCACACGAGATTCTTTGTTCTTATACCAACATAGGAAGGCTTCTTCTGGGAATGAATGCCCCCCCTTAAGGAACATGATCTATTTTCACTAGGTATTTGTATTTTCTGTATCTCACATACGTGATCAATATTTGATATTAAAATTCTGCATGGTTATCAAACATGCCATCCCCTATAGTCGGTACTTTGTTAGGAAAATTTTAAAGCTTTTAGAACCAATTTTCGCACTTTTTTTGACTTTTGGGGCATTTACACAGAATATTCACCGATAAACTTAAATAATGCACTACGCCATAACATTAGATGTATTTTATTCTTTCACAGATCAAAGTTCGAAAATACCTCAAGAAGCATGGCCTCAAGAGCTTCAACTGTTCCCCTTTCGCGACAACTGGATGTCATAATATAAGCCTTTACTGGATGGACGAGAGCATCTGCAGCTGAAGAACAAGAGAAGTATGGAGGATCCTTCCTACGAGATATTTTGAAGAGCCTCTGGTTTATTGCACAATGAAACATTGACTCTGCCAGTGAATCCCTGTAGTCCTTAACTGTTTTAATTCCACCAGCAGGCATCTTGCAGCTGATAACGACAGCTGACTGTTTTTGGTACAAGGAAAATAAAACAGTACATTAATAAAACATCAACAGTTGATCTTAAAAGATATCCAACCTGTTTAAAAGACTATGAAATACCAACCCCTGCAGCTTCGGATTCCACAAAGCATGAAAAGCGAGGTTCCTCATGCGATGGAACTGGAAATTCTGGTATAACCGGTGGAGGGAGGGAAGCTGGGGCTTTCTGCCCAAAATGCTCCTTTATCAACTCAACGACAGCCTGCAAGTAAGTCATGAAACACAAAGGATGGTAAAAAATCAATGCAGATACATAGTTCTAGTTATATTGAGTATGACAAGATATGCAGAATCCAAACCTGTGTATCTGGGAAGTCTCCCACTGCAAAGACAGCCATATTGCTTAGATGGTACCACTTCTTATAGAACCGCTTAACAGTCTCATGTGTAACAGTTCGTATCACCTTCTCAGTACCAATTGGCAGGCGTTCTGCATACTGGTACAGAGGAAATTAACAAGCAATTTAGAAACTTGCAGCTCCAAACACAGCGACATAAAAGGCAGAAAAATTTAATACAAATTTAACCGTCATGAGATGAAACCCACCACGGGATAGTGAACACCTTTCATAAGACTAGCTAACTGGTTGAACTAAATTACACAACCCCATTGTACACATAAAGGATATGATGGAACAAGTGACCTTATCGCAGCACACAGAATTATCCATGCATACGAGGACAGAGAACAGTACCTTAGAACCTTCAAACAACAGTGACCAGTGGGAGTCCTGCATCCGCCCCGTGGCATTGCGTCCACCCCTGTACTCCTCCAGCACAGCACCCCTCTCTTTCTCCAGATCCTCAGCCGACACCCGAACCTTGTGACCAGCATTAATTTTCCGGCATCAATAAACTCTCAGTAAACAGGCGACATTGCAATGACAAGTAAATCCCATTCTCACCTCTGAGCTGAACTCGGCGAGGATGGAGATGGCTTGAGAGAGCAGACCGGGCTTGTCGACTGGCACGAGCAGTTCGTAGATGGTCTCGTCGGATGAGGTAAGCGCGTTCTGGCAGGCGCCGAACTCGGCCCCGATGCTCTCGAGGAACTTGACGATGTCGTGGTTGGTGTATCGCGATGTGGCGCTGAAAGCGAGGTGCTCGACGATGTGCGCCACCCCGCGCTCGTCCTCCTCCTCCACCACCGACCTGCAAACCGCCAAGGCACATCGACATCAGCAAACGCGCGAAGGGGGTACATAGGTGAGCGAACGACTAGGGGATGAAGCCATGGGGGTGAGTAGCACTGACCCGACCTTGACGGCGAGCGAGAGCGCGGCGCGCATGCGGGGCTTGGGGTTAGAGCGGACGTAGTAGGTGAGGCCGTTGGCGAGGCGGCCGTAAGCGGCGCCGACGGGGTCCGCCGGGAGCGGCTCGTCCATGGCGACGCTGACCAGCTTGAGCGACCGGAACCCCACCCCGCGCCGCAGTCCCCGGCCGGGAGCCCCCGCGGCGGGGACGCCAGCCGGCGCGTCCGTCGGCGGCGGGAGCAGATCCATGGCCGCTGCCGCGCGGCGAGAGGGGCGTGGTGGGGATCCGACGTCGGGCGAGCGCGCGTGCCGCGACACGTGACAGACTGGCAGCGAGGTGACGTCGGACGGGGGGTGGCGCACGGTCACGGAGGAGGAGCCGAGATTTGGTCGCTTCTGCTGGGCTGGATAAAGAGGATTGCGTTGGATTCGGTGGGCCGGACCGTGCTGGGCCAAAAGGCGGAAAGAACCGGGTCGCGTCGTGGCGGTCTGTGCATGTGCGAACCGGACCGGCCATCAGCTTAGGTTGGATTTGTGTTGGTAATCCGTGCGGTATCGTCGGCAAACGCCGGCAGCAAATGCGAAGAGATCGAAGAAACCGGACCTGTGATGAAAGGCGCCTCATCTGGCGGGGGTGACCGGCACCGCAACGAGCTTCTACGCCGCGCGCGAACGCGCACGCACCCCCCACCAGCCCCAGCCCTGCTCGCATGGCTTCCCGGCCGTCACACGCGCCAGCACGCTAGTTGGCCGACGCGCCCTTTCCCTTTCTGCTGTGCGACGACGACGGCCAGCCCCTCCAGCCCGGCGGCGCCGCGGCACTACGGCAGCACCTTTTCACTTGGTTGCTGGCTGCTATCCAGAATCACGGATCGGTCCATGCTTGCGTGTTGCTGGAAACCTTTGGTTCGACAAGGCATGTTTCTTGACAATGGTGTGTTGATGTCTCCTATGCACCGCTAGGTGAGATAAGTGCTAGCTTAGCAATTTGACCTGGCCAGCGGCCGGCTCGGTCTTCTCTGCCTTACTGCCCGGCTGGCGGTACGAGTTTCGGTTCTACTCCAGTTTCTTGTCGATTTTTTTATTTGTATATATTTTAAATCTAAATTATAAGTACATGTGTCCATTTTGAAAAATAAAAAATATTATGTTCCAATACTCTCAAAATTCAAAACACTATCGAAATAGTCATAAAAAATCTGAAAAAAAAAATCTATGGTGTATAGGATGCTATGATTTAGCTCTCCAAAAACTTTCAACTCAAATAATTACTTGTGCATGAGAAACAAAAAGACAAAATTTAGAGATATTGTAAAAGTCATGTTTTTGTCTGATTTTTTTTTGAAAAGCAAGATTATAGTATCCTCTATACTAATTTTTTTTAGAATTTTTCATAACTATTTTGATAGTGTTTTGAATTTTGATAGTATTAAAATACAGTAGTTTTTATTTTTAAACAGGTGATATGAGTCTAAATCTGTAATTCTTTAAGATAGACACATATGTTTGCAATTTTTTATTTAGAACATAGAGTTACTTTTGGCTCTGCTCCTGAGACCTGAACGGATCTGCCATCGTCTGTAGCATCAGGCCCAAAGCCTTTTTAGGCCGCCTCCACTCTATCTCGGCCGATGCTTTGCGGCCACAGGCCCGTTCCTATGTTCCCACGGCCTACTACCGTAGTACCACCTCGCTGTCCTTCCTCCCCGTTTGCCTCCCCATCCACAACACTGGTACTAGCGACTAGCCAAGCCTCTGCCTGCCGCCCAAACTCCGACGACTCGCCGGTTCGCCTCCGCGGCAAACGAGCAAAGCGCACGTGGAGACTGAATCCCGCATCAGCAGCAACCGCACGGCGCGGCGGCAGCAGTATGCTCCTTGCCCTCTTCGGCGGCTACCTGACGGTGGCCTCCCCGCCGCCGCCTTTGCTCTCAGCCGCAGCAGCCCCGAGGCCGAGCGCGCGCCCTCCGGCTCCCCTCCCAGCTCGTCTCAGGCCCGCGACCCGCCTCGTTGCCCGACGGCCCGCGGGGCCCGGGGAGGCGTTGAGCGCGGCAGCCGCGGAGGAGGACGAGGGCGAGGAGGGGTTCCCGAGGTGGGAGGGCGGCAACGGTGAGGAGGACTACGACCATGACCCCGAGATCGGAGACATTATGGGGGACTACTTCGACGACCCCAAGAAGGCCCAGACCCGCGTGGGTGCCCCTGCCTTCTCTTCTCCGCTCGTCCTCTCACCCTCTGATGAATGAATGCCTTCTGGTTCTGATTCTCGGTTGGATAATTTGGTGGTTCTCGGGTGCGTTGTGCAGATGGAGGAGAGGGTAAGGAAGAAGCGTCACAAGATCGTGCAGGCCAAGACCGGTTCGCCCAACCCCATGAAGGTCGTCTTTAAGAAGTAATGTGACTCTGATTCTGCCACACGTCCACACAAGATGCAATCATGCAATTTGTTATGCTAGTACTCTCTCCGTTAATTTCTATAAGCTGCACTTTGACTCTGGTGCGTGACTGTTAACTTCTTACACAGTTTATAACTACAATATATTTTATTTTACAATCTATTCTTTATAACTTCGAAATCTTGATCATATGAACATACTTCCAAATACAAAACCTACGTTGTAAATTTTGTGTCACAAGTTTATGTATTGTTGGATTAGCTGTTGATAAAAAAAATTACAAAGTTTGAATATCAAAATATGTGAGTGCCTTACTAAAATCAACGGAGGAGTAATACTTGACAATCAACAGTCTTTTGGAGGCCTTCCTTAATTTGGTAATTGATTTGTGACTGTTGCTTGTGCTAGATTTGACTTCTCCAACTCGTATATATGGTTTGAGTTCTACAATGCTCTGTTGCCAAAAGATGTGAAATTAATTTCTGATGTGAGTTATTTTCCATTTTTATCCAAAAGAGAGTATGCATCACATTTCGAATACAAAGTATTGTTCACTCAGGATGTTGCACCTTCCCTTTTTATTGCTCTTGCAGGCTCTGCGATCATGGCATATAGTTGGGCGCCTTGGTGGCTGCAATTCTATGAATATGCAGGTAAACTTATCGCACCTGGTGTACTGGACACTCTTTGCATCTTATTGTGGACAACGTCCTTTATTTTCTTGGTCATGTCCTTCAAATACAGTAAGGAAACAAAGTGGATGATACCAGGTAGAGTAATGTAATCCTTACATTAGCCAAGTTTTAGGACCATTTTTGAACTAATAAAAGGTCCCGAGTCGCTGCACAGCCTATTGAATCGTAGTGTTCACTATCCTGAGCTCTTCATGGTAATAGCAAACACAAACAGAACATAAAAAACTGACCTCCGTTCTTTTCTTGCAGATTCTGGTAGCTTATGAATACTTCTGATTGAACTTCTGTACTTTGCACTAAGGGACTTCAATTTTTTTTGTTTATTTTACAGTTATCACAGTTGCCTTTAGATTGTAAAAGACCAAGTTATGATGCTCTTGAAGGAGCAAACGTCACCCCAACATCCTTTTACAACATTGGTGATCTTGAGGTTCAAGATAATCTAGCACGTGTATGGTATGCACTATTCTCTTGGACCGCCTTTACAAACAGTAGATCGTAACCTTTTTGTGTTGACATGTGATTATGTGAATTATCATAACTTATTGAACAAGGGTATTCTTGCCCAGTTCTCTCATTGATGTTTTGCATTATCCGGCCTCACATCATTCTGAATTACTGACAATATGAGCTATTTGTGCTTATGAAAATACCATAACATGCAAACAGAGCATTCAGGACATAAATACCATGTGACATGGGTTTAATTGTGACAGACCAATTTCCCTGACTTTTGACCAGATTTTATGGTGCAATAAGCCTGCTATACCACTTTGACTGAAAAATTAATACTTCCATTTAAGACTAGTATTCTGCAATTGTATGGCTTTCTAGAGAATTATAACTCTTTCTGTGCTACTGTATCTTTGTGCACCATGTACTGAAACACTATGATACCATGTACTGAAACACTATGATACCATGTTTTCTCAGGCATCTTTGGTTCATATTGCCTCTTTTGCTTCTTCCAGACAGAAAGTATTGCAAATGTTGTACTTGTTCAAGTTATAATGACATTGATATCAATCATGACTCTTTGCTTTCATCTTATTGATTTGCACAGGGTAGACATTGGTATTCATGAACCATTGCTTTTGGACATCCTGTTTAATGCCTTAACGACAATAAGTTCAGAGTAAGAACCGGACCTCCAAATTGTCTATATTTTTGTAATTGACTGTGTATAATGTAATTTCTGCTCATCAGGATTTGGTTTATAATATATAGTGCACTTGTATACTTAGATATCCCTCTGATTTTCTGTTTTGCATGCCTCATAAAAGTGAAATCTGAAAAATATTAATTCAGAAGCATGTGGTTTGGCTGTGGCATACCTTGAGTCCCTAGCAACCTATCCCACAGGAATGTTTTATGTTTTGCCTGACTGCCATGTTTGTGTGTCCTGTTTTCCACACTGGCATTTACAGTTTTCTGGTGCAGCAAACTGAACTTTTCATTAGTTTTAAAGGAAAGTAGTGACTGCTGATTTGGATACTGATGTTTGGGATGTAATCCATGCATAGAAGGTGTTTCTGTAGTAGTGTAAGGTCTAGCATGTGGGCCCATCTGAAACCATTAGGGAGAAAAAAATATTACTCATGACATGACAAAGTATAACTCGTTGAAAAGTTTTTTTAGTTGCCTCTTAAGGCCCTTTTTTGGTTAATTTGGGGGTTGTCTTTTGTAGATGACACTGATTCCTTGTATGCTGTTAACTTATTAACAATTTATTATCATAATCGTGTGTATAACAAATTAACAATACAATCTCATCCATTTTTGTTGATTTTCTGCAGTCATGTTGGTATTAAGCAAGTACAATGTGGAGGTTTAGAGTTTGAGAGCTGGAATGAGAACTTGAATACGGAAGAAGCTGGATATAGTGTGCGCAAAATTTAGAAAAGCTCAATCCTGAGATTGCGGAAGCAGCTACTGTTTTAGCTACGGTGCAAATACTGCATCTAGTTCCTAAATCAAAGACCTCACGAGGCTTCAACCACAGTGATCCTTCTAATGAAATGAAAAATGGTGGCAATGCGATGCATGAAAAGATGATGTCCAATTTTCTGCTATTAACTTCTGCTTTAAAGGGGTCACCATCCTTATGCAACTATGCTAGCTGCGGGCCATTGATAATCTAATTGTTGGATATCTATAATGTCATAGCTTCTCCAATATGCAACGTGAGGATAGTTACTCCACATTCGACTAGCTAGTTAGAAGAAATGGAAAATTTAGCAAGACTTGTTCAATTGCTAAATGTTTTTTTGCTTAGTGCTAGTGGTCATCTCGAACCCTGATTGAACCATTGCTAAATATGTTTTGCATAGTGTTAGTAGTAATCTGATTTATTGTAGCAAGTTGGCTAGTGATTTGTTGCTTCAGGCTTTCTTTTTACTGCAACGGGCTTGCTGGTTTGTTGCAGTAGCCAGTAGGCCTTTTTCAGTAGGTATTTTTATTTGTTGCATTGACTGCAACAGTTGTAATGTTACTTGTGGATGATTTCTAAACTGTTGATCTTACGAATACGTGAAGGATGTAGAGTATACTTTCCGTAGCCGAATTATACAACAAATACACAGATTTATACAGGTTCAGGTTTCTTAAAAGATAATAGGCTTACGTCCTACGGTCTTGTATTGATCTTCGAGACAGTGATAAATGGGGGTTTTGGCTAGTTTAGATAAATCTAAACTTAGTCGAGGGCTCCTTGTTTGTAGTCTCGGCGAGATGTCGATGTAGATTGCAATTACAGAAGGCTTGAGGCTCTTATAGGCTTGGGGCTTGTTTGTTGGACTTTAATGGACTTGCCCTTCGTAGGGCGCACGGTCATAAGTTAGCAATCATGTGGTCTCGCCAGTTCTGACCCTAGCCCTCGTGCCTTCAGCCTCGACTCCAGACCTTGTGCCTCTAACCCCGACTCTAGCTCTCGTGGTTCCATCTCGTTAACCAGCACCTCAGGTGAGTTCAGACTTCTCGCCAGACCCTTATAGCCGTGGTAGTCGATTAATCTGACATACGAGTAGACATTGGACCAGGATCGCGGAAAGGCAGTTGTTGGCGCGAGCTCTTCAGCTGTCGTGACTTCGTCAGCACCAAAAATTGCAGTTGAGGTGGACGCCCCTCAGAAGATGTCCAAGAGAGCAGGTTCCCTCCTCAGCCAGTTGAAGATGTCCCGAGACTTGAAGAAGCCCAGATATGGTTGCTAGCCTTAATGCCTTACGTCTTTAGAAATGCAATTTTTAGCTTCTTTCTTCCAGATTGCTTGGAGTGCCAGCGCCAGCCCTTGAGCCTCCTCAACCTCAAATCCAGGATATCGATTCCTCCAAAGGACGGGGGGATGAGAACACCGAGCCCCTAGCTCCTGCTGATGGTGGTGGGGAGGTACAAGTTTCGTCACCCTGGGTCGATGAGACACTCGTTCACGGGTTGCTTGGCGACATGCGCTGGAGGGATGTCATTAAGGGGAACCAAGCTCAAGGTGTCCGCGACCCGGAAGACTTCTTGGGCGTCTTCTTCATGGTGAGTCGTTTAGTTAATAGAATCATATGTGCTGACCTGATGCTCTGCAGTTGAGCATGTTGCGGATGCACAAGCTTCACAACGAAGTTCTACAAGTGAGGGCCTAGCTAGCTGGACTCGAGAGGGAGCTTGCCGAAAAGGACCTGGTTGAATGAGATGGGCCTCTAACTCTCCAAGGAGGTCTCCGAGAAGGTGGGGATGCGATCTGAGTTGGACAGCAAATCCAAGGTAAGCTTCTCGATATTTTGGACGTGCCATGCCTTGTCCTTTTGTTTTGAACCCCATGTCTTTTTCATGTAGAGATGTCTGAGACTCGCGATGCCCTAGCTCAGGAGGAGGTTCGGATGGGCTCCATCCGAAAACAGCTTGCCGCAATGCTGGATACATTCCAGGATGCCCTTGTCGGAGTCGAAATCCATAGCCTGTGGAGGACGTCGGTGCCGCCGGGTTGGCCACCCGGGCGACCAAGTTTGCCAAGGCCTTCAGAAGTTTCCAGTCTACGGTGGCTGGCCACATCTCAATTCAGGATCAACGAGGCACAGAGGAGGCAATCGCCTAGGTGCTAGCCATTCTGAAGGCGCACTATCGGAAGATCGACACCGACGTCCTTCAGGTGGACTTCCCTGGGGAAACCAAGGAGGAGGTGAACCAGATGGTGGAGGAGATGTCAAGACGGCCAAAGGCTATGTGGACACGATGACGTTCACGTCATCTCCTTAAGACTCTTATTTCCTGCAGTCTGTAATATGAACTCGGTAGTTTGTTAGAACCTAAGTTATTCATCTTAAATGTTCCGCGCTTGAGATGGGAGCATCGTGGGTGCCTAGTACCGAACACGTTCAACAACTTATTGTGCGTAGCCTTCCTCGCTTCTCCCTCCGATTAGTTCAGGGCACATCGGTCGCTAGTCGAGGCGCTTATTATGGTCAATCTTAGGTTTGATTTATGTGGAGAGCTTGTGGACAAGGTAAGGAACCTTTTTATAACCCCAAAGTCACGACTTAGAACTCTGTCCCTTCTTGTTGGAATTCGCTTTTAGAGTGTACACAATACGTCATCTTCAATTTTTA
Organism: Phragmites australis; assembly: GCF_958298935.1. Lineage (NCBI taxonomy): Eukaryota > Viridiplantae > Streptophyta > Magnoliopsida > Poales > Poaceae > Phragmites > Phragmites australis. The sequence goes on along the minus strand of NC_084921.1, from coordinate 28,495,022 downwards.
GTACCGAGTACCCGTTAAGTCCTCGACTGTCTATCAGGGAAGGATTTTTGGATAGACAGTCTAAAAGTTAGGAAGCAAATACTGCAATGAAGTAAAAGAAATTCATACTGCCCTTAGCTTTAGTCATAGAAAAGCTTTGCATAACCTCGAGTGCGTGCGTGGGTAGAAGTACCCGCATAGTGGCTTACCCAGTTGACATGTATTATGGTGCAAGGGACGACATATATGGTCGAAAAGGGTATTCAAGCAACTTTTTGGGCAATATGACCGCTATTACTATAAATGTACTCTTAGTACTTACATATGAGACTTACATAGCTAATCGTAGTTCCATGAATTATTGAGGACCGTACCACTTTATATTGTTTACCTATACGACATAGATTAGATTTAGCTGATACACAACAATTCTTCTACTTCGAGGATAGCGTATTGCTGTTACATTGGTTCCAGACTAGTCGTGGAACCAGGGCCCTGGGTTGCCGATTTTCATATTAGACGCTCTGGTCGTGGTTATGATGAAGACTTCTCAACCACATTGGTCCTTGAGTTCTTGGTCTACTTGTCGGGTTGATGTTGAGCCGCCATATCGAGACTCTGCTTGTCACAACGGAGGTCTGCCTTGAGGCATTCGTAGACAGTGATGACTCATTCGAGTCCTGGAATCTTCACGCATTGGTAGGTGTAGTGCGCGACAGCTATGAATTTGGCTAAGGTTTGTCGTCCTAAGATGATGTTGTACACCGTCTCGAACTCGACCACATCGAACATAATCTTCTTTTTCCGGAAGTTGTCGGGCTTCCCAAAGATGATGGAAAGCGATATCTGGCCGATAGATGTGGCAGAAGATTCATGTACTATACTGTGGAAGGTTTGAGTAACTGGCTTGATGACAGATTGGGAGATCTGCATCACATCGAGTGCACCAATAAAGAGGATGTTCTGGGAACTTTCCCCATTGGTTAGCACTCGAGTAACCTTGTAGTTGTTTATTGTAGGCTCGACCACTATTGGGAAGTAGGTTGACCGTACAAAGTTTTCTGGTAAGTCGTCTTGGCCGAAAGAGATCTCGATGTTTGACCACTTGATGGCTTGGCGACTCTTAGGGACCGTTGCTAGGACTTCTCGAGCCACCGTCTTGTATTGTCGTTTGAATTAGTAGGAGACGGAGCCGCCAAACATGTGATCGATAGTTCTGTCCCCCTCTTGGTAGGACATCGGGTTCGAGTCGTTGTAGCTGTTGGAGGTGGAGTCCCTACTCTGGGTCGCGACCTGTGGCTTCTTCCCCTTAGCCTTGTCCAGCTTTAGGTAGATGTGGTATTGCTGGAGGTTGTGGTCGTCGGTCTGATAGAAGTCACACCAGGGTTTGCCAGAGCGTTCGCTAGTGCCTAGCTGATAGCCCTTGCCCCGAGATGTACCAGGACGCTTGTTGAGAAGATCTACCAAAACTTCATCAGTTTTAGTTTTCTTGCCCTTACCTTCTTTGGAGTTCTTTTTGCACTTGCTCTTCGCTGAGTCGTCATCTAGTCCGGGTTGGGGGCGCTTGATGCCCTGATCCCTTTCCTTGATTAACAAGAGCACCTCTTCTGCATTGACTGCATTATCGACGACTTCATGAGTTCCTTGACCGTCTCGGGCTCCATCCTGGCGACGTCCTCCACGCATCATCGGCTCTTGACCCCTTGGGTAAACGCTTGGATGACGCCATAGTCATTTATCTTCAAGATGGTGTTTTGAGTGTTGCTGAAGCATCGGACGAACTTGCACAAGGTTTTCTTCTCCATCTGCATAACATAAAAAATGTCGTTCTTCTTATCGGGTCGAACGTACGTGCCTTGGAAGTTGGCTCGGAATAGACCGTAAAGCTGCTTCCATGAGTAGATCGTCCATGGCGGCAGATTGGTTAGCCAAGTCTTGGCCGATCCCTCAATGGTTGGGGGGAGGTAGTTAGTCATCACCTTTTCGTCCCCGCTAGCCATTTGGATGGCTGCAGTTTAGATTTGGAGAAACTCAATGATGTTGAGGGTCCCGTTGTACTTCTCGATTGACTTCGGTCGGAATCAAGCCGGCCAGTTAGCCCTTTGTAGATTGGGAGAGAAAGCCTGGCACTTGTTGATGTCACCCTGATCGATCCGGGTAGCCACGGGAGCTCTACCCATTGGGGTCAGAGATTGGCCGCGACTTCTGCTTAAGCGACGTCGGGATGACCTCTGATTTGGTCACGAGGAGAAGTCGACTGCTCCTCGAGGGTCCTCGAGTGCCTTCGCTCCTCGATGACTTCGCACATATTGTAATGGGATGGTTCCTGATTAGCGAGGTCTTGTTGCGGTTATCTTCCTAAACTGTCTTATTCCGAGGGTTGCGTCACTTTAGATCTGAATCATCGCGGGAAGGATCAGTGCAGGACTTCCCCCGGTTAGAGATATTTGCGACCACTGCTTTATGGGAGTTCTCAGCCTGAAGCATAGCTTCTTTGGTCATGTCGGTCATCAAGTTGATTCAGCCCTTGTCGTCAGGGGTAGTCAGATCTATAGTAAGGGGTTGTCAGAGGATCTTTTGTAGAAGGAGGAGCCTCTGAGCCGCCACAGATTTGAAATGTTGGGTTCTCAGTTGATGCTTGGGAGACGTGAGGTCCTGGATCCTGTTGGGATTTTGGACTGGAGTAGTTGTTATCAGCTGAGGTTGGTTGTTTCCCGCAGCCAGGGCAGCGGGGTCCTGCGTGTTTGCCTAATCGTCATCATGATTGGACGGAGCGAAGCGCCCATTTTTTATGGCAAAGACTTCTCAGAGGGTAATTTCCGATAGAGGAGGAGTCCAGATCCATCATTGATTTATCATTAGTGGAGACCTCTGGGTAGGTACTTTGATAATCCATATTGTCGGAAGCCGCAGGGGAAGATCCCGACTTGCGGAATATGTCGCTTGCGCGATCGTCTTGGTCACTGGGTGATTCAAGCCCGATGCCGTATTGTTTGGCACATTGACCCATAAAATGACTTACCTCGTCACTGGAGTCATTGCCAGTAAGGTCGTCATCAAGATCCACCCGGTTGACCGTCAGTTCCTTGTCGGTCGAGAGGTTAAAGTTGTTGTAGAATCCCTCATCCAAGAAGTCGGTTCTCGGTGCAGACTTGGATGGAGTCTACGACATGTTGTGTGTCGAGGATTCGGTATCTTTGGTCATATTCCCTACGGATGGCATCAATTTTTGACGATTTGTGAACCACCGATTTTACAAATACGTGAAGGATGTAGGGGGCACTCCCTATAGCCGAATCACATGACAAACACACAGATTTATACAGATTCTGGCCTTCTAAAGGATAATAGCCTTGCTCCATGTAGTCTTGTATTGATCTTCGAGACCGTGGTACAAGAGGTGGTCTTGGCTAGCCTAGATAGATCTAAACCTAGTCTAAGGGCTCCTTACTTGTAGTATTGGTGAGATGTCGATGTAGATCGTAATTATGGAAGGCTTAAGGCTCCTATAGGCTTGTGGCTTGTTTGTTGGATTTCAATGAACTTGTCCTCTGCAGGGTCTCCTGGTCCTTTATATATATGGGGGCTACTGTATGGCTCATGGATTCCTTGCCGAGTAAGCTTCTGATATCCTTAGAGATAGACTTTCAAATTTGTGAGATACTTTGGTATATGTGGGTAGTTTTTATACATCTATGAACTTCTTTTCTAAGGACGGTCGTATGTTCCAAATACATGAAACTCTAGAAGATCTGTATACATATAGGATACTAATATACAGTAGTTTAATACTACCCATTGTCATTACTCTTAGAACATTTTTGCTGCATTGTTTTTCTTGTCACGGTGCTATTTGCATAAACTAGATTGTGAGAGCTTATCATTTAGTGATTTACTAACTGGTAGGTGATTTACTATGCCTTTTTTTGTTAACTTATTCACTCATTTGTCGACAGAAATTTTTTCAACCTAGATAGAAAGAAAAGTTCAAATCAAATAAAAAGAATTTTAATTCAGATATCTTTCGACTGAGAACATGCAGTTGGGGTCGCAAATGTTAGCGCACCGTTTTCTGCTGGCCTAGACTCATCACAACGATCTTCACCGAGCGCCTGGACCACGACTCCTCCACTCGTCTTGGCCCAGCAGGACTCTCGGCTTCTCTCGACGTCCGTGACCGAGTCTCCTGCCATGCATGCCTGTATTTTCTCTCTCTCGCACGTTGTAACTGCGCACGGCTGTGTCCAACGCTTTTGTATTTCTGTTACGTGCTCTCTCTTTCTTGTATCTGTGTATAAATACACTATGTATCAATGAATGAAGTAGTGCAGAGTTCATACAAACTTTCATAAAAAACTTTCAACCATGAACTTTCAATTTGGATTTAAATACTTTTGATTGAGTTCAACTCGGGATTATAAACTACCAATCAGATATAGAAACTTCTAAAAAGAATCTAAAGTTTCTCTATAGACTTTCAGTTAGTTTTGCAAAACTTAACTAATAAATTTCAACTCAATATTTGAAATTGTTAATATTCGAGTAGATTTTTTTTTTGAATTTCGAAATAAAGGTTCTTGTCTTGTGGGGAACGATGCACAAATTTTTGGATATAGAGGATCCTTATATTAAATCTAGTGGTGTGGGTGACCATGATTGTACTTTCTACATCCAACATTTGTTGATTATATTCGAACTAGCCATAAAGAAAATAAATCTTGTCGCCACATTTGGACAAAATGGACCAATACAACTATAACCAATAGATGCCTGTTTATTGATTCGATTAAGCTTGTTTTGCGAAGATAATTCGAATAATCTTTTTATTGAACCACATTTTATTTTTCCATTCATCTATTCTTTTCCATGAAAAATGGAATGGGAATGGATAACACATATGCGTGCTATAATCTATGTCAAGCGAACTTCTGCTCCTCGGAGCAAAAGTTGAATATGCACTGAACAATCTTGATCTAGCTATTGCTATTCTTCTTCCCTTGCACTAACACAACACACATAAAAGAGGAAAGTGCAACCACAAGCAGTGGCAAAGCGTGAGTAAAAGCAAGAGGAGGCCAAGTTATTATGCCAGTAAATATAGATGCTAAATCAACATAGTGTTGATATAATTCATAAGGATATTGCTATATTTCAGTCGGCGTCATCCAAACCCTAAATTTCCATTCTTTCTTCCACGCTTGCCCCATCCGTCGATGCCCAACCAACTCGCCAATGTCACCTTCAACACCGACTCAGACCTCCAAGCCCCTCCATTATGTCATCGCCACCCTCACCATCACCTCTCAACTCCTTCGTCGTCGACACCTAAACATCATCCTCCTTGTCGCCCTGTTCTCTCATCTCCAACTATCATCGCCAGATCTGCCACCGTCCCTAGACTTGATAAGAGGCGGATGTAGCCAAGTGCATAAAGGTGTCTCCTAATTGCTCATCGGGGACAAAAAGCTCCCATCGCCTCCATCGACCACCGCATTCGAATACATTGCCACGTAGACCTCTTTTAAGGGGCATGGTGAACCCCAACCAAACTTGGCGTATCCTGATCGGCAAACCCCAAATTTTATTGGATACTACAACCATAAATCTTCAAGAAAGAATGTAAAGAGTTCAAGTACTGTTTTACAAAAACTCTACTTACATACCGACTGGACATCAACAACCATCAATGTTGATCACGTAAGTAGAATTTTTTTAATTTTTTATGTATTATCTCTATTATATAAAACACAAGTTGGTTCTTACGTTATCTCTTTCCCTACTTCATCAATCTAATAAAAACTCTAAAATTTGAATAATTTAGTTATTTTTGCCATCCATCTTCGTTCTACAGCCTCCCTGTCTGTTACAAATATAGGATCTATTTTACTAATGAAAATAAATGAAAAAATTAGGAGAAAATTTAACAGATAATTTTCTTTTTTTTAACCCCATCTGAAATCAAACTCCGATATCACTCTTGACGTATTTATTCGACAATACTCCTATAGCACATCCACGTCACCATATCTTAAGTTAGTGCTTATGTTATTACATTCAATATTTATATTTTGGCTATAATCGACGCACACTTAGCTAGTTACTCAAAAAGTTCGACTATTTGCCGGCTTCCTACCACCGGAATCTAGGCCCAACGAAACTCTCACCCGCCGCCTCCTGGGGTCGACCCGATTTGACGTCGGATTCCGACTTGGTGACGGGTGACCCAAGTCAACCATAAAAGGACTCCGACCCCCACTCCACAGATCAGACTCCGACCCCGACTCTGATCACTCTCGTCACCTCGCTCGCCTCTGGCCTCTGCTCCGCCTCACGCTCTGCTCCAGCGCGCACGCCGCTGCGTCCATGGCCCTCACGAAGCGGCCTCCGTCGCGATCGGAATGCTGCTCCTTCGCCGCAATGCGTCGTCGTGGAGCCGGAGCACAGGCAGCGACCGTTCCCTCCGCCCCGAAGTTGAATCCACCTGTGTCGTCGACTAGCGCCCCAAAGACGAGGGACGCGTACGGTCCACGCGGGGTTCCGACATATGCCGCAGGAGCAAGAAACGACGTGCAGATAGGAAGCCTCGAGTCCTACAAGCTGTTCGACAAGACCGGCAAGGGGGCGTTCGGCGTCGTGCGGAAGGCGCTCCACAGCAGCACCGGCGAGGAGGTCGCGATAAAGTCAGTGCGCGCCGGCGGGGAGGCCCTGCTGCGGGAGGCCGCGCTGCTCGCGGCGTGCGTCGGCAACCCCGCCGTGGTGGAGCTCCGAGAGGTGGCGTGCGGCGCGGAGATGGACGATCTCCACCTCGTCATGGAGTTCGTCGGGCCCAGCCTGCACGACGTCATGAGAGCGCGCCGCCGCCGCGGCATGCCGTTCACGGAGTCGGAGGCGCGGCGCGTGATGAGGCGGCTACTGGGCGGCGTGGAGATGATGCACAGGCAAGGCGTCATGCACTGCGACCTAAAGCCCGGGAACGTGCTCGTCGGCGGGGAGGATGCTCGGGGTCGGGTCTTAAAGATCTGCGACCTCGGGCTCGCCAAGTTCTTGGCCGCGCTGCCGCGGGACACGCCCACCCATCAGCTCGGGGGCACCCTCTGGTATATGGCGCCGGAGCAGCTCCTGGGAGACAACGACTGCGTTGCGCCCGTGGACCTGTGGTCGCTCGGGTGCCTCATGGCGGAGCTCGTCGCGGGGGAGCCGCTCTTCCAGGAGGAGAACGTGTTCAAGCAGGTAGGCGAGATCGTCCGCCTCCTCGGAGTCCCCGACGAGGTGTCGTTGATGCCGCTGGGTGTGTCGGCCTCGACGCCAATCCAGCTGCGGGACGCGGTGCCGGAGGAGCGTCTGTCGCAGGCGGGCTTCGACGTCCTGCGCGGCCTGCTGGAGTTCGACCCCAAGGACAGGCTCACTGCGGCGGCCGCACTCCAGATGCCATGGTTTGCGGTGGAGGATGAAGACGCTCCATCACCAGCACGGCCGTGAAGTGATGCTCAAGTGATTGATCAATGTACTTGGATTACTGAGATTGCCCTGTGTCAGCCAGTTTCTTAATGGCTTTGATGCAGTGAGCATAAGATAGGATTCAGCTGTAAATTTTTACAGATATTCAGATTGTGATCGATGCCCCAAAAGTGCAATCACAATGTCCATCTGTGATTATGACCTTCTTCACTGAAATTGTATATATACGGTGATTTTCCTTTTGAAATTATACATTCTTCTGTTTCTGAAATCTCGTGATATGATGTTCATTTGCTAGCTTCTTTAGTCTATTGGCACAGCGCACACACGCCCCCTCCATTTTTCCCGGTGCGGCACCGCTGGCTTGCTCTCTACTCCGGCGGCGGTGCCCCTTGCCTGCCTGCCGGCCGGCCGGCCTGCCGGCCGGCGCCACACCCAGGTCGTCCTAGAAAGATCAGGTCTGAAGACGTATAGGCATTCAGAATCGCAACGGCTGGATCCTGAAACAACCCTTGGCTCAAGTAATCAGGAGAGACGTGATGCAAGCACAGTTATAGAGGGAAGAGTTACTTCTGTTTTTATCTTGCTCGAACAAGTATGCAAATTGTGTCTCCAGTCAGCATGTCAGCTATCCTTCCCTTTTAACTCATACATGCATGTTGCTTTCTTTATCGAGCCCGTGTGCTTTCTGCCCTTCCTACCATGCCTGTTTGTCGACTAGCTTGGCGCTATTTCCCGGGGTTCGGTGAACAGTGCGTCACCTTGTTGTCACCTCTACATTTGGTTGCTTACATGGTTGTGAAATGGAGATCACTTCCTGGAATGTTCGAGGACTTGGAGATAGCAGGAAGAATTCACTTGTTTAGGGTGTGTTTGACACAGCTTCACTTCAGGTTTTCCAGTTTTACTTTAGAAATATTGGTGGAGCAGATCTGTCATGGAGCTAGAGCTGATAGTGAATGTGTTTAGCTAGTAGTGTGACACAGGGTTGGACGGGGTGGATTGAGGTGCGGAGGGGTACTACCCCAGTGGCAATGGCGGGTAATTACTCCTAACTTCATAAGAAAATATGAAAATAGGATTCGTGAAGTACCCTTTCAGCTGCTCCACCAAAATGAATTATGAGAGGAGCTTCTCTATGGAGTTGGTTGATTCACGAATTGGTGGAGCTGAGGTATTTAGAAGGACTGTTTAGAGCTAGAGCTTTCCCAAATAGACCCTTAGAATACTATCTCCAAAGAAAAACAGCAATAGTTTGCTTGCGAGAAACTTACATGGAACATCTGAATTGCTTCAAAATCTCGCAATTTCTCCCGAAGAACCTCAGAACATACTGCTTCCAACCTGCTGTGGGCGTGTTAGGGGAGCTGCTCAGTGCTTGGGATAGTAATTTTCTTTCAGGCTCAGCAGTAAACTTAGAACATTCAGTTGCACTTTGGATCGATCGATATTCACAGTTACAAACATTTATGCACCATAAGCGCGCAGATTTGTATAACAGCATCTCCAGCTTGCATGAAACCATTTCTGAACCTTGGGTCCTGGTTGGAGACTTCCAACATATACAAACACCAACATGAAGAGAACAAGGAGAGAAGCAACCGGACAGCAATGCAAAATTCCGATGATCAGATATATCTTCTCGGATTATTGGACATAAGACATACGGAAACAAAAGATACACTTAGTCTAACAAGCGTCGAATGCTATGACAACCAGCAATAGCTTTAGTTGGCTAGGGACTACTTCAAAGAAGTTTCCAGTGCACAAAGCCGTTGGTGGCCCTCGATTGAACTGCAAGCACTGCACCCGGTCAGCCATGACTTGCATACACTGCCCTAGAAGGAGATAGCAAATGCTATCTGGCACCTAACATGCAACAAAAGCCCAGAGCCATATATGAGTTCTATCAAACATATACAGATACACTTATTCAAGTTTCTGACAGCCGGCACTCTGAGACAGTTCACATCTCCGAGGTGAATGCCTCATATATAATATCACTTTGATTCCGAAGAAAGAGTCACCGCAGGAACTCAAAGGACTATCGACCCATATCACTTCTAAAGTGCCAACAAGGAGAAGGAGAAGTGCAGCTGAACATTAAGGAGCTCTTTGACTGGATGCAACTACCAGATTTCATCCGAAACAGATCAATATATTTCAGAGAACTATATTCTTGCTTCAGAACTAGTGCAATGTGCTAAAAAAGAATGATTGTGCCCATGCGTGCCAAACGATAGTTTGGAAGGCAGTGAGGGGGTACGCCGATCAAGCTGGACTTTCAAAAGGCGTTTGATACTGTATATTGACTTGCGCTGCCTTGATTCAGACACTTCCTGAGCAGAGAGGAATTGGATTGATATGCTCCTGACTTATGTCCTGGCTTGCTCTCATCATGGGAGAGCGCTAATAATTTACCCCCGAGGGGTTCGCGAGGCGCGTGCTCGACCGGGCGCGGAAGTGAGAGCGAGATGAATTCACTCGTAATAGATTGATGGAATTACTCAGAGGTATGCATTACAATATATAGCCTAACCAAAGGAACAACAGAAGGCTGGGCGTGATAAACGCATACGCGTGAGTGCCGGCTCTAGGCATGCAAGGCAGGTGCATGCATGGCAGGATGCAAGGCCATGCAAGGCAAGCCGGCAGGAGCGGCATGCACGGCATGCACGGCAGGAGGGCATGCACGCAGGTATATGCGAGATACTTGCTAACACCCCCCTGCAGTCGGTACGTCGGGATGGCAAACGTTCAGACTGGAGCGAAATTCGGTGAAGACGGACGTCGACAGCCCCTTGGTGAAGATATCGGCGAACTGAGATGTAGTCGGCACATGGAGAACCCGGACGTCACCGACGGCAACCCGCTCGCGGACGAAGTGGAGATCAATCTCCACATGCTTGGTGCGTTGGTGCTGGACGGGGTTCGTCGACAGGTACATGGCGCTGACGTTGTCGCAATATACCAGCGTAGCCCGAGGAAGAGGGTTGTGGAGCTCCTCGGCGACACCATTGGCCACAGCGCGGTACTCGGCCTCCGCGCTGGACCGAGAGACGGTCTGCTGCCGCTTCGACGACCACGAGACCAGGTTGGCCCCCAAGAAGACAGCGTAGCCCGAAGTGGACTTGCGTGTGTCGGGGTAGCCGGCCCAGTCGGCGTCGGAGTAGACAACGAGCTCATCAGGCGCGGATCGGCGAAGAAGAAGGCCATGGTCGACGGTCCCGCGGAGGTAGAGCAAAATGCGCTTCACAGCAGCGAGATGATGCTCCTGAGGATCATGCATATATAGACAAATTTGCTGAACAGCGTAGGAGATGTCCGGGCGAGTGAAGGTCAGATACTGCAGAGCACCTGCCAAGCTGCGATAGTGAGTCGGATAACTGACAGGAGAACCGTCGGTACCAGACATCTTAGGCTGAGTATCAACTGGCGTGGTGCAGGGCTTGCATTCAGTCATGCCTGCACGCTCCAAGATGTCCAAAGCATACTGCCGTTGAGAGAGGAACAAGCCAGCTGAGCACTTGTGGACAGAGATCCCCAAAAAGTGATGGAGAGCACCCAGGTCCTTCATGGCAAACTCATGCTGAAGAGCCGTGATGGTCTGACGTAGTAGAGCCGAGGAGGAGGCTGTCAGCACTATGTCGTCGACATAAAGCAGGAGGTACACAGTCTCGGTGCCACGACGAAAGATGAAAAGAGAGGTGTCTGACTTGGCCTCAATGAAACCTAAGCTGAGTAGATATGCGGCGAAACGATTGTACCAGGCGCGCGGGGCCTGCTTGAGACCGTAGAGGGACTTGTTGAGTCGGCAGACCCAGTCAGGATGCGAGGAGTCGGCGAAACCAGTCGGCTGGGAACAGTATACCGTCTCAGAGAGGGTCCCATGGAGGAAGGCATTCTTGACGTCGAGCTGATGGACGGGCCAGTCGCGAGCTAGAGCGAGAGACAGCACGGTGCGAACAGTCGCCGGTTTCACAACCGGATTGAAGGTCTCATCATAGTCGACACCAGGTCGTTGGGTGAAGCCACGAAGGACCCAACGTGCCTTGTGTCGATCCAGGGTGCCATCTTCACGGAACTTGTGCTTGAAAATCCATTTACCGGTCACGATGTTGACGCCGGGAGGCCGGGGAACTAGATCCCAGGTGCTGTTTGCCTGGAGGGCGTCGTACTCCTCGGTCATCGCAGCGCGCCAGTTGACGTCGGCGAGCGCGCTGCGGTAGGTCTTCGGTAGTGGTGACATTGTGATCGCATGAAGGAGAAGTGGATCAGTTGCCACCCGAAATCCCTCCTTCCCGCGTGTAACCATGCTGTGTGCATTGGCGACAGGAGGGACGGTGGTGGCGGAGCGAAGGCCGGTGCGAGTCGCAACAAGACGGGGAGGCGACACTGGGTGGGACGCACCGCCGTCAGGGTGGGCGTCTGCCGCGCGTGGCGCGCTGGCTGGAGAGACCGATGCCGGCGGAGGTGCGCCGGCTGGGGACGCCGAGGCCGCCTGGAGTGTGCCGGCTGGGGTCGGCCATGGTGTGATGGGTTAGGGTTTGGTGTGCGGAAGCGGTAGGTCACACGAAGGAAGAATCACTGATACCATGAGAGCGAGATGAATTCACTCGTAATAGATTGATGGAATTACTCAGAGGTATGCATTACAATATATAGCCTAACCGAAGGAACAACAGAAGGCTGGGCGTGATAAACGCATACGCGTGAGTGCCGGCTCTAGACATGCAAGGCAGGTGCATGCAAGGCAAGCCGGCATGCACGGCATGCACGGCAGGAGGGCATGCAAGGCAGGTGCATGCACGCCAGGATGCAAGGCCATGCAAGGCCATGCAAGGCAGGCTGGCAGGAGCGGCATGCACGACAGGAGGGCATGCACGCAGGTATATGCGAGATACTTGCTAACAGGAAGGATGACGACGAGGGGCTCGGCGGCTGTGACGGCTACCACTTCTTCGTGCAGATGGCAATGGAGGTCCGCCTCGAGTACAGCGAGCCCAAGGCAGTGGTGCGCGTCAGCGAGTCGGGCTCTGCCTACCAGCGCTCCGTGTGCATGGAGGGCTTCCAGATCCTGAGCGTTGGCGCCGGCGAGGCAATGGCCCCCTTGAACCTGCCTTGCTCGCATTGTTTGCACATACGATGCATCACAACGTGGCTCTTCAAAGGGGCATACCTGCCCAGTGTGCCGCCATGACTCGAGAGGCCTCGTGTCCGCGGCGCCCTGGAACACAAGCTTGGTGAGAAGAGTAGAACTAGCGGTACAGCGGGCGAATTTCTTCTTGCAGCTGCAACTATGGCGGCATCGGAATGACTCTTTGCAATGTTCCCCTGTGCTGACGTAGCTAGCTACACATACACAGTTGCATCCGATCTAACCAGGCCAGTGTTGTAGGAGAATAACGTAACGTGTATGAGCAGGTGGTGAAGAGATGGACGCTGTGCCAAGGAGCTAGCGGAGCGGCTGTCACTGACGGCCGGGCTAGCTTCGACGTCCTGCATACGTGGCCTGCTGGAGTTTGACCCCAAGGACCGCGCTGCGCTCCACATGTCGAACACAAATCGGAGCACAGATATCAACAATTAAGGAGACTTGCGGTTGCGACAGGACATGCCAAATTCCCATTCTGGCAACGTACAGTACATGAAGTCGCTGGCCCAATAGAAACCACTTGGTGCTAGCTGCTGGTGGAAGGGTCGAAGAGCAGGCCCAATCGGGCTGCGGGACGTAGGGATGGTAGCTAAACGTGTGGATCGGGTCTCTTTGGGTCTCGGTCCCCACAGGTTCTATATTTGGTGGGTGTGGTTCGGATTTAAAATTCTGCTCACAGTCTAGCGGATTGGGTATCCAATCTGGAGTGGATGCGGGCACAGATTTGATCTTACTTCGTGAGTGACTTGTGAGTACCCAAAATAACTCTGATGCTTGGATTGGTCCAGATTCACTGGAGTCCGAGGAGAGTCTTAGCCCAGCCCACTAGCTAAACCCTAGCCTCTATGCGGATATGTCGGCTCATTCGTTAGCCTCACTCGCCCAGACGTCCTCGCCCATTCGCTGCCGCCGCTCACTCACCCCCTCCCGCACCTGCCTGCGACCGGCGACACCCTCCTCCGCCTTGTGGCCTTCTGTTGCACGCCTGCCCACTTCCCATCCCTTCGTGCCGCACACACACACGCCTCCTCTCCTCCTCCTCGACCTCCACCCCTCCCACGCCTCTTGGGCAATAGCCGCCGCCACCGCCAGCCCATCGGAGTCGTTGTCCCGTCCACACCGGCACGTTGGCACACCGCCCCTTCGGTTATCGGCCTAGCCGTCCTATCCATGCCCGCACGCCTCCCCTTCGGCACGCCGTCCCATCCACGGATCCACGTCGGCACGCTGCACATTCGGCCTTGACGTTCAGGATAAGCCTCGGAGCCTACGGATATTCCCATGATGATTATTCACTGTCGGTGTGTTGTGTATGCATTGACAAAGCTGTTCTATGCATTGACCAATTCCAATAATATGCTTTAGAAAACACTATTTCAGCTAATGTCAGATCAATTTGGTAGCTAGGTGGGGAGATGAGTATCCTGTAGTTCTGCAACCAATGTTTCGTGAAGCGCTGAAGCTTACCAATATTTCTGTGGTTTACTGGAAACAACATAATAGGGTATCAAGGAGGTGCAGAGTATATCGCAATCATTTCATGCACGAATAGAATTTAGTTATAGCATGCCATATTACACTTTCCCAGCTCATATCATAGATTACATACATAGTTTCGCAACTTAATTCTGTTTTCCCCAGTGTTTAGGAAACTAGGTAGAGTTCACAGGGAAAACAAGTTGTACAGAAAATCACCAACTAATAACATGATTTGTGTATAGTTTATGCTTAAACAATTGTCTCAGTATTGTACCCATCTTTTTCCTCATTGACCCAGAAAAAGAACAAACAAATATAACCTAGTCAAATAAATAGTTATATAACAATATAACCATCCACTACATCAAAAAATACCATAAGTGACGGGTGATAACCGCCATAAGTGACGGGTTCCGCACCTGTCACCCTGAACACGTTACTGATAAGTGACGGGTAAAGATCAATCACTAATGAAGCTCATAAGTGACGGATCGTAACTCTGATCCGTCACTTATTATTTGATGAACTTTTTTTATGTTTTTAAAAACGAAAAAGTTTAAAAAATATATTTTTATCCGACCTGAGACCATCGCATATGCCCCACAAGCCACACCCTTTTTCAAAATATTTTCAATACTTAATTGCGTTTTGTGAGAATCGAACCCGCCACCTCTCTCACGCGCGAACCTTCTCACCAACTCAGCTATCACATTGTTGTGATATGAAGTGGATATTTTATCCTTTTAAACTTTGTTGCCGAAGTTTATAGGTGATGGGTCATAACCGTGACCCGTCACCTAACAAATCATGACCCGTCACCTATATCTATGTTACAGATTTGAATTATAGGTTGCTCCATAGCTTAACCGCAAAGGGAATAAAAACTCTTTTAATGGTTTGATTAAAAGTTTTGGAATCAGATAATGGGATTAAAGTTCATGAGCTGTTCACTTCGACTGAAAGCAGCTGCGGAATTGAACTAAACAATATAACGAATGTTTCAAATAAGTGACCCGGAGCGTCCTCGGTAAAACGGGCATAACTTTTGCATACGGATTCCGATTTTGATATTTTTTTTGACTCTACGGACATCTACAGAAAAAGTTACATCTGTTTCTCCCCCATGTTGACGGGTTTGGCGAATTTTTTGAAGCCAAAACGGTTTAGAAGATTGAGTTCTCGCCCTCGAAAGTTTCTGCACCATTTTCGGAACGCGTGTTTGTGTCCATAGCCATCACCTCTTACATCAAACTTGAGTAGATATGTATAATAGTTTCTATTCTAGTGCTGCTGTAGTGAGAAAAAAATAAGAGAAAAATAAAATAAAAAATTATAGCATCATGCTATGTATATATTTACTATATAAGCAAATTGTTGAACCTGCATTATTTCTTTTACTACACATTTTATGGTCTGCAAATAAATACTACTAGTTAGTATTTTTAATAACTAGTTATTATTTTTAATTAATAACTACTTATTATTTTTAATTAATAGTAGCTAGATTTATAATTGATATAAATTATGAAGGATAAATTATTTTTTCTCACAATTACATAAAAAATTGATGAGTTGATGCGCTAATACATCTAATGATTGAGTAATTAAAATTCATTTCTCTACTCTGTTGTATCAAACTGGTCATCAGTGATAGATCAAAACTTGACCCGTCACTAATAACTCTCTAGGATGACCCGTCACTGATGAGTTAGTCATTGGTGATAGGTCACAACTTGACCTATCACTTATAACTAGCCTAGGATGATCCGTCATCGACATATATTTAGCAAACGAATAAATCATCATCAATATTTTTAGTAAAGAGTGTAGAATCAGCTTTGCCTATTTCAAAACCCTTTTTAACAAGAAAATCTCTAAGGCATTCATACCATTCTCTTGGTGTATGATTTAGCCCATAGAGCATCTTATGGAGTTTATAGACATACGAAGGATACTTGGGATCTTCAAATCCGGGTGGTTGCTCCACATATACTAATTCGGAGATTGATCCATTAAGGAATGCATTCTTCACGTCTATTTGGTATAGCTTGAAATCATGGTGAGTGACATAGGCTAATTATATGCGAATTGACTCAAGCCTAGTTACAAGAGCATAAGTCTCACCAAAATCCAAACCTTCTATTTGCGCGAAGCCTTGAGCAATCAACCTTGCCTTGTTCCTTGTCACGATCCCGTTCTCGTCTTGTTTGTTGCGGATGACCCATTTTGTGCCGATTACGTTTTGATTCGGTCTTTCCACCAAGGACCAGACTTCATTCCTTTTAAAGTTGTTTAACTCCTCTTGCATGGCCATCACCCAATCCGGATCTTCGAGAGCTTCTTCTACCTTCAAGGGCTCCAAAGAGGAAACAAAAGAGTAATATTCACAAAAAATTGCAATTCTTGAGCGAGTAGTTGCTCCTTTTTATATATCACCAAGTATGTTGTCCACCGGGTGATCTCTTTGGATGCTTTGATGAACACGTGGGTGTGGCACTTGAAATTGAGGTTGAAATGCAAACGAAGAAGCTTGGAGATGAAATTTAGTGCTCAAAGATCAACACTTTTCTTTTTAGCACTCAAACTCTCTACTCAAATCTCTCTCAAAAGATGAAACACTTTCTAGGGAGAGTAGAGTGCCTTTTGCTTTGGAGAGGTGTTCAGATTCAAAATGGGCAAGCTATAAGAGTGGAGAGTGAAAGGGGTGCATAAATAGACTTTTTAAAAAACTAGCCGTTGGATACCTTTTCAGCCCACGTCGGAAATTCCAATCCCCATAATCGGAACATCCGATGTATTCAAAATGATAGTTTAGAACTGCATTTCGCAAACCAAATCTGGTAAAAAAATAACACATTGGAACATCAGATGTAAATAGATCGGAACAGCCGATCCAAGAATTAAGTCGAAACCAAGAGTCCCATGTTCACATAAACTAGATGTTCTGACCCTGATCGAAACATCTGATCCAACTATCAAAACTTCGGACATAGGATTTCAAATCAACCCGAGAACCCCAAGGTTGAGAAAACCGGAGGTTTCGACCGACATCGGACCTTCCAATGAAAACATCAGAACATCCGATGTTAAAATAAATTGCAACCTAAGAGCCCCATGATCTCAAATTTCAGACTATACGATCAGATCGGAACATCTGGTGTAGACATCGGAACATCTGATCTCACTAAGAAAAATTGACTCGGTGCCCGTGTTGTGAACTTTGCATTGCTCTCTAAACTGAGTGAAGATCTTTTTGAGCACTAAGTTCATGACCAAACCAATGCGTTACACCCCTCTTAATAGTACATCAATCCTATACTCAATTTAAAAAAAAAAGTACTTTAAAAGGTAAATCTGTTCATCGTCTTCTTTCATCAATTTTTGGGGGTCACCAACGTCATAATGCTTTCATCAATGGAACTTTCACCTTTTTAAACGCTCATTAAATATATTAGTCCTTTAATCGTCTGTCATCAATCATCAAAACCCACATAGGGGTCTAGATGCACTTTCACAAGCAAACCTTCCTACTCGACCACATTGTTTGTGGCCGGGAAGTCAAGCTCCAAACCATATTGCATGCATTCTTCGATCAGAGAGATGAGGATTATCCTAGCCCCAAGCCTTTGAGCATTAGCGACCCGTCAAAGTATAAAGTTCATACATCGGTCAAGTCATCATGGGCTTTCTGAGGTTGTTTGAGCATCTTCGCTTGTCAATGATATTGTGTAGATCTGAGATGGGGTGGTTTCAGATCGGCGAGGCCCTGCGGCGATGCAGAGGCCGGTTGGCTTCCCTAAGAGTCTGATTCTGGGGATGACATCCTTCTCGATCTAATTCATCATGAGAATGTTTGGTGCGGGCCTTCCCTCCAGTGGAGCTGTTGGCCACTGCAACAGATGGGAGGACTTGACCTGCGCTTGTGCTTGTCGGATGACATCCTCCACGTCATTGAGTCACTTCTTACCCTCGGGGTAGAGAGGTCCGCCATGGGAGGTTGTCAGAGCAAGTCTTGGACACTCAAAAGCCTTTGAGCAGCTCCAAATCTGTAGCGCCCGATACCTTGCTAGTGGTACATGGAAGTAGGATCTGGATTCCCAACAGGGTTTTGGACCTGGTCGCCAGACGTTGTCATCGGCGGGTATTGAGTCTTATCCCCCCAGCTGGTCAACATGGTTTTTTGGGTCAACCAAGTCATCATCCTGGTTGGACCGGGTATCGCTTCCATCCTCGATGGTGAAGACTTCTCTATGTCCATTGTGTACCTGTCATCGGAGGATATCTCCAAGAAGCTTCTTTGACAACCTGAGTTGTCAGAATCTATGAGGTAAGATCTTGACTTGCAGCACACGTCGCTTGCGTGAGCATCTTGGTTATCGGGTGATTCGAGCTCGATACCATAAACCCTAGCACACTCATCCATAAAACTACTTACATCATCACTGGACTTGTCATCAGGGATGGCATTACCTAGATCCACCCGTTTGATCACTGGATCTTTGTCAGATGAGAGGGCAAAGAATCGTAGAACCCTTCGTTCGAGTAGACAGATTTTGACATGGTCTGTGGTGGAGTCAACGATAAGGTAGATGGCGAAGATTTTGCGTTATTGGCAATGATCCTCACGGACGGCGCCAGTTGTCGATGATTAGTAAACCGCTAATCTTACAAATACGTGAATAAGGTAGGTGACACTTCCTTTTGTCAAATCAAGCACCAGAAGATAGAGATTTATACAGGTTTGGCCTTCTGGAGGAAGACAACCCTACGGCTTGTGTTATTGTATTGATCCTTAAGATAGATTACAAGGGGGGTCGTGGCTAGCCTTGATGGGATCTATAATTAGTCGAAGGCTCCTTGCGCGTTGTCTGGCGAGTTGTCAATGTCAATTCACTTGGTCTTCTTTACGTATGTCTTGGATCTCTCTCCGCAGGATCCCTCGGCTCCATATATAGGGGTTTTGTTGTGTAGAACTAGGACTCATCTTGTAAAAAAGCCCATAAGCCTAGGGAGGCTTCACCCCAACCCAATCCACAACCCATCGCTAGTTAAAACACATGATCTGGACCATTCAACCAGCCTCAAGAGCTACCCATCTCACCGCCCACGCTCCTATCACCCATCCCCTCTCGCCTTCTCTATCCTCTAGCCTCTGCACTTACACGACATCGGCATCTGCGAGACAAAACCCTTGCTAAACACTCCAGCGTGCATGGAAGCAGCTGCTGCTAGCGCTGCAGCAGAAGGAAGCAGCAGGATGAGAAAGAAGGTGGATGAGCGCATCCGCACACCGAATATACATTTTGCCAATGATTTCTCATATTGAAAAATTACTTTGCTTATTTTGAAATTGTCAACACTAATGCAGTTGGAATGAATACATACGGAGAAATCCTTAAATAAGTTTTGTATCTGATACATTTATGACACATTATCTTTTAGCAGTACATGGTGAAACCATCTAGACTTAAACCCGTATTCTAATTTCTAGTTACTTAGTGCTGGTGGGGGAGGAGACCACCCCTAATTATAATTGTCCTTTGGTGCAAGATATTTGGAATGTTGCCATGTGGGACATTCCACACACTTATAAAATATCCAAATTCTAGAATTTTTCATTTTTATCTAAATAGGAAGGTACCCATGCGTTGCAACGGTTCCCAAATCTTCGATATCAATAATTTTACTTCGTACATGATGCAAACAAACAAATCAAAAGATGACAACTAATGTCTCCCTAAGTGATATAGGTAAAGATGGTTTATTGTTATTGCATCCACTAAAATTGAAACATAGAAGTAATGCATTGACCTATCAAAAGATAATGAAATAAAATATACACTAAAAACATAATGTTTGAGAGAACTCTTAATTAAGGACTTAAACCAATTTATATGGTCACATCATGTACCAACAATCCATTAAATTGATAAACCAAAAGGCCTTGCTATGCCTAAAATAACTTCGTCGTAACCTAATAGTACAAATAACGTATTTTGATTCTTTTCCACACTCCATCGATCTATTTGATCCTGGCTACTACCATAATGCAAGCTTCAACAGTCCACCTCCCTGCTTCAGGCACTAAAGGGCCATAATGTTACCTCCTTGGTAAGCTACAACATTTTGCACATCTAAAAAAGAAAATGAATTCAAAGATTAAACTAAATGGGTCAGGTAGCTTCTACATTGTAATAACGACCATGTTTGTTAGACAAAAGCCAAAAATGGTGTTTTCTTGGCGAGGAGACATAAAATCTTTGTTGGAAAGTTAAATAGTATAAATTGGCTACCAGAACAAATTCAAGTGCCAATATATGTGAGAAAACTCAGGCTGAGTTTGAGAATGGTTATCATAGAAAAAGAGTATTTTGCTCTGTCTGCCAAGATTACATCACCTAGGAATTCATGTCTCAAAAATCCTAGAATCATATGCCAAATCATAACTCATGTAATGTTCTCACACCCAATCTCACATACAAGAAGGAAAATAGCTCAATGGTAAGTCCCAAGTACATTAAAAAAATCTATCAATATTTTTTTTATTTCTCTACTACTTAAAAAGTCTCTAATGAATTTGTTCGTCCACCCCGCTCCTTTATCCGCCCGCACCATCGTCCGCTCACCCCACTCTTCGTCCTGCTCTTTCGTCCCCTCCCCCCCCACACATCTTCCTCGGCCCGCCCAAATTCTTTGTCAGATTGTGCATCGTCCGCCAGCCCGCATCGCGCGTCGTTCGCTCCCGTTCCCCGTCAGAAATGTCCCTTCATTCCCCGTCTGTGCGTATCACTCCTGATTCTCCTACATTGCTCGCGTCCTCCTCCTCCTCCTTCATCACCAGTCGCCACCAACCCATTCACCCCAATGCACCGGCATCCCCATTCCCAACCCACTCGTTGTGCGGTGCTAGATCCACATCGGGGCGAGCTTGAGCCACAGTCACATGCGGTGTGGCGCCAGATCCACGGTGGCTGGGCGAGCTCCCCCTTAGGTAGCAGGGGCGGGGAGGGCTGCCTGTGCCACCTGCTCCGCTAACCCACTCCTCCTGGGCTTCCATGTCGATGCCGCTAGCCTCGGTGCGGTCCTCTCCACCTACGGCACCGGGAATTCCTCCACCGCCACCGTCGAGGTCGCCACCCTCTTCGTTGTTGCCTGTCGAGGTGAGCGATTCAGCCCCCCTGTGCCCTCATTTCTCATTTCAAATTCCTCTTCTTTGGCACCTCCTCGTCGACGATCCCCAACCTCTCTGAGGTCTTCTAGGCTAGGACTATCAAGGCGCCCATGGACAGGATGGGCATGTGGCGGTTCGTCATGGTTAGCGTTAGCTACGGCCACTTTGTGGGGTATCGGATGGCGGCCATGTACACGAAGTCTGTGGAGCGTGTCCTCAGGTGTGTGCATCGAGGATGGAGACCTCGCCACCGGCCTGTTCCCCATCACTGGCGTCGGGGAGGCAGCCAGAGGACGTGCGACGGCTCATGAAGTTCTCCTTCATCTGGCCACCGCCCGTCATGCCCTCCCGCTTCCTCAAGAACTACATCAACGTCAGCTACCTCCTCTCTTGTTAATCTCTTCGTTAATTTTATTTTTCTTTGCCTTAGCTTAATTGCATAGTTACGATTCCATCTTGATGACCGCATCAGTTGGTGGGCTCAGATCATATTCAGGAGACGGTCGACTTTTGCACGCTCTGATCAATGATAGGAAGCTATCAGATCTTCCACAGATAAGCCAGGGAGTTTCTCATCGCAGGCAACTCTGAAAACCTTGTAATTAAATTAAATGCCAGCAAACAAGTGGGGAACTCTATTAACAATATGATTGCTCAATCATTGATGGTGTTCTTAGCTCAAGTATGCAGCCAACACTGATCATTTGGGGGGAGCAGGATTAAGTTTCCCGGATGGAGCTAGTGGCCTGGCGCATAGGTTGGAGAGGTCAGTTTGGTGCTTCCCTTCTGACTCTCTGGTCCTGAATGACAGGTTCATGTACCAAGCATATTATCCATTGCTAAATTGTATTGCAATACTCAATAGGCATCTTGAGGAGAATTCTAGATTAGTAGTTGTAAAGAACGCTGGGCATGCGGCCAATCTAGAAAAGTCCAAAGAGGTGTGCAATAACATCATCGAATATCTCCAAGAACTATTTTCAAACGCATCAATTTGGGGAAAGTTAGTCATTGGTTGTTCTGCTTCCAACTAATAATGATCAAAATAATTTACATAACTATACAGAAACTGGTTCGCACCACCCAGCATGATAAGTATACATATTTGTTCATGAAGTTCGATTCATTTAAGTAATTCAATTGAATTGTTGTGTGTTTGATCAGAAGTTATGAAATAGATTATGGAATTTGATATTGGAAGTTCCAAAGTTCATGTTATTATTTTGATATTGGAGTTTTTCCATAGAATAATTTTCTTATAATCACTGAGTTTTTTTTAGGATATTAATTATGAATGGCTTATCAATACACACATTTTTTTTGGTTTCAGTTCATCCTCACATTCTGGGCTACAATTACAAATTACACTAACTTTTTTCTTTAGACAATAGATATTTTTCTATGTAGGATAAAAACATCATTGCAAACACTAGTTTACTATCTTAATTGTTGTTCTTGCTTCCTGTTTTTTTATACAGTTTCATTTTTCAAAGTGTAAGATGTACAAAGCTTCGTTGCTGTTTTGTTGGAACTTGCTATAATTCGTTGCTCTAGGGTAATGAAATTCGGGGGTAACCCGTTCTGGAAAAAAAAGGTATAGAGCTTCAAGTATACTTTGAAAAAGTACCTTGCTTAAGCCTCGTGTAGGACATGAATTTATATTTTGCTTGGCCTCGATTGAGACCATCAATGTGATGCAGTATATAAATGGCGGTGAATGATGAATTGAGAACAAAAAAAAAAGTTGCTTTCATTGTAGATCTACCATGACAAAAGTTTTTCTGCCTGCAACACTTACGATTTTAGATAAGGACTATTTAATTATTATATATCTATTTCCTTGTTAACTGTTACTAATACTATTGTACATTTGTTTAAAGATTTCGTACGATATTGATAACCCCAATGGAAAATTGAGCTGTGAATTTCCTAAACATAGCTGTTGAATGTGCTCTTTGTTGGATTTTTTGGTCTGTTTTGCAGAAATGCGAGGAGGGTGACAAGCTGTGAAGGGGAGTAGCGATGGATTTCAACAACTTGGCAGAATAATAGGTATGTTTGCATCGAAAATTAATAGACTGACCATTAACGCATGATGGATATTGAATTGAGTTTTTGTTTTGGGTTTAGTTAGCTCTGAGGGTATCTATGTGGAATGATGGTTGTTTGTAATGTTAGCTTAAAGTATTATTTTTATTTGATAATGAGAGTATATGAGCTATGAAAATTCGCTTGTGCGTGTTCATTCCTTTTTTTTTTTACAAACAGTATGTTCCTTTATTTAGAATCTGTCTATGCAAGGAATGCTCAACCATAGGCTTCCACATTACTTCGATATCACTGCACGTCTGATTTAACCACTCTGGTTGTTCTTTACCCCATTGGCTAGCAATTTCTTATTGTTTTTTTATATCTAAGTACCAGTTGGATTAATGCTTGTTATGTTATTTTATATCCGTTCCCGTTGCAATGCACGAGCATGCAACTAGTAATGATGCCCTCATAATGGTGTGTAGTTCATCTCGTGGAGGAGTGAACAATGCTATGAGATCCAATTCATCAGAAGCAAGGTGAGTCTCCTACCAACCGATCTTAGTAGAAACCAATTACGTGTAGAAACTAATGCATTTCATCTGTACCGATACTGATACCCTCATATCTATTTCGTCCTACTAGTGTATTGTCTGAATTCTTTTGTATTTTCCACATCAGAATTCTGTTGTAATGTCTCTTGTACACTATTGTATGCAGCAACTAATGTAGCACATTTTGTTATCTCGGACCAGTTATGATGTTATGACTTTGATTCTCAAATCAGCTTCGGTGTAGCACTATACTATCTCTCATCTTGATTCTTGCCTTGTAAAATAAATTTACTTCTGTTGTAACGCACGGGCAATTAACTAGTCAACGATATATGTTTCGTAGAACCATTATCAATGTTCTGCTCCATGCAGAGGTATGAGCCCAGGTCCTAGGCCCGCATTGATGTTCTTCTGGATGTGCTGTGAGAATTGAGATAAATAATTAGATTAATGAAGGAGGACGATTAATGAAGGAGGCAAGAATGGAAGACTGATTTATGAAGGAGGCAAGAATTGAGATAAATAATTAGCACCATTATCAATGTCCTCCAGCTCTGTAGATTTGTAACTCTTTCTTTCATCTGCATATCAACTCACATGTGCACACATTTGATGCATAAACCAACATACCCCCACCCCCCGAGGGTACACACACATGACATATTCCATCATTTTAATGGAAGTGGTGACCCCGTTACCAAATTCTTAACTAAAAAGGTTTGATACAATCTTGTATACCGTAAAGGCTCCAATAGACTCATATGGCAAGCTATAAAATAGTGAGACTACCAACCAAACAAGTTTAATTGGACCAGGCAATTCATCGAACAAGTTATGTGCAAGGATGAAGGGTTAACATTGACGAAGGGAAGATTGAGCAGGAGAGGGAATGGGAAGGGAAATTACAAGTGCATGGCAGAAGTGTTCCTTGAACTCATGTCACTTGGCCGTAGGTCTGGGTAGCGATGTCCTTACGCTCCCCATTGGTGATGTGGGCGGCCTTGGCGTGCTCCTTTGCCTTGGGCAGCTGCTCAACCAAGTTTGCTTTGAAGAGAAATGAAAAAAAAAAAGTTCACAATGTTGCTGGACGATCTTGGTCCCTTAATTGATTGGATGAGCGATCAAAGGATGTGAACGTCAAGCTTAAGGACCTTCTAGTTCTAAGTGCCATAAGGAGATGAAGAACACTTAGAGTAGCATAGGCTCTTTATTTTGTTCTTTGATCGTACTATAAAGAGGGGTTAAAAGTAGTAGCTTGACCTAGTTAAATCTATACTTAGTTGGATGCATACTTGTGAAATTCTAGCACTAGGTAGCTCAGAGAAGCCCATGGTTGAGTTGAAATGAAGATAGGTCTCAAAGATGTTTGAATTGGACAAGTTTTGAAAATTCTCTCTATGCTGGATGGTCTGGCACTAAAGTGTTGTATATGTCGGAGCTTTTATCACTGCGCTATTGTACACCCAGATGATGGACTTCAAGTTTGTACACGCCGGATGATCCGGTGTATACACCGAATGCTTAGCCAGTGTAAAGTACAAAGGGTTCTGTTCACTGGAAAATGGGCTTATACACGCTGGATGGTCCGGGGTATACATCGGAGGCTTCACTGGAGCATTTAGTGCAGTAAAAGCTAGTTTGGGTGGACGATACGTGCCGAATGGTTCGGTGTTTGGAGCCGCCGAATCATCTGGCGTTTACGAAAACTGTGAGTGGTTGGGCAACAGCTAATTTTGGATCTCTAGCCTATATATACCCCCATTTCGTCTCCCTAGTGACCTTTGCCATTCAGAAGAGCTGAAACGCTTAGTGTGAAGTCAAGAGGCAAGGGAGTGTACACTAGAGTGATTTGCAAAGTTCTTAATTGAAGATTAAGGACATAATTAGTGCAAGGAGAGTAGCAAGTGTGCATCCATATGTAGTTTAGGCTTGTTTTGGGTCAAGTGGAGCTATTGACTTGTTACTCTTGGTGGTTGGCAACATTTAGCCGATCTTGGTGATTGAAGGTGTCTTGGTGAGCTCTTGGAGATCTTTGTGGGAGCACAAGAGGAAGCTTTGTGCTTGGTTTAAAGTCCACCAATCCGGAGATGGAGAAGTAGCTATCACTAAAGAGCACTTAAGTCTTGGTGCCTCAAGCAAAGCGATACCCTTAGTGCGTGATCCAACGAGGATTAGGGAGGAGTGCCAACTCCTTGAAACCTCAGAAAAAAATTTGGTGTCCTCTTGCCCATGTCTTTACTTTCCTGTATTTACTTTGGGCATTTACTTTCTTGCAAGTTAAAATTCCATCTAATTCAGCCTTTGTAGTTGTTTTACTTTCCATCTCGACTAAGGTTGTTTACTTGTTCTAGATTTCATTTGAAAATGTTTTATTTGGTCTCAATTCACCCCCCCTCTTGGGCCATTCGATCCTTTCAACTACCCTATAAGGACCTTCCCACTTTGGAGATAGCATGTTGTTATTTTTCTGTCTTTGTATGAGTCATAGAACAAGATCTCCGGGTTCGAAAGATCTTTTGCAGATGTTCTGGTCGTGGTAGCGTTGGAGAGCTTGCTGGTACCGCGCTGATCTTATCAACACTTATGTCCTTTTTTCTTCGAGAACATTAAGGTCATCATGTCTTCTCAGTATTTCATCCTTATCTGTGTATAGTTCAACTCAGGGAGATTTGATTTTTAGTTCACAGGGCAGCATTGCTTTGGCCCCATAGACTAGGAAGAAAGATGTTTCATCCATCGCATTATGGGATGTGGTTCGAAGTGCCCAGAGTATGTTAAGCAACTTGGAAGCCTAGGCTTTAGTATGGGCGGATAAGTGGTGGAAGGCGCGGGTTTTGATTCCAAGAAGTATTAGCCAATTTTCCCACTCATCGTATCCATTGCTTTGTGAATGTGCCACGGACGCAAAGCGGACTCGTAGTAATCAATAAACGTTGTGCTGGAGAACTGAGTACCATTATTAGTGATGATCATACTCGGGACACCGAACCTTGTCATGACGGTTTTCAAGATGAATTTCTTGGCGACCGTCGACATGATTTTTTCGACTGGACTAGCTTCAATCCACTTGGTGAATGTATCAATTGTGACGAATAAGAACTTGAAGCCCCCAAATGCAATCGGGAAGGGCCCCAGAATATCCAGACCCAAGTCGTGAATGGCCACGACAAGGGGATCGTCTATAGGGCTTGAGCGGGTTGATGTGTTCTTCTAATGTGAAATTGATAACTCGTGCATTTTTTTTACTAACTCGCTCGCATCATGGAGAGCCGTAGGCCAATAGAAATCTTATCTAAATGCCTTTTTAACCAGGGTTCAAAAGGAAGCATGAGCTCCGCACACCACTCCATGGATTTCTTTGAGTAGTTATCTACCCTACTTTTGAGGGATGGATTTCATGAGTACTCCGTGAGCGTCTTTTCAATAAAGAATGCCATCCACCAAGGTATACATTGGATCGATGGAAAATTTGCTCGGTTAGTGCATCATCCTCAGGCACAACTCGATCTTGAAGGTACTTGTAGATTGTGGTCATCTATGAAACTTCACTTTCTAGCCGAGCCATGAGTTCCCCCGCGACTCCTTTTGTGGCATCAATTCCTGGCGAGCCCCTGAGCTGGTTATAGGTCTCGTAGACCACCCCTCCTTCAGTTGCATCCTATGATGATTACACAAACGGCTACAAGAGTTTCTCTATGAAAATCTCAAGTTATCCTAGAGACCGTGCAGCAAGACTATCGGTAAGGCAGTTGTCCTTCCATGGGATATGCTTGACCTTGAGTCCAACAAATTTCTTTTCTAGCTTTCTCACCTCCGCAAGGTAGTCCGTCATGGTTTCATCCGAGGTTTGATACTCCTTGCTAACTTGCTTCACCACCAACTATGAATCCCCTTTCACAAGCATACGGCAAATGCCAAGAGAAGAAGCTACTCGAAGTCCAACGAGCAGACTCTCATATTCAGCAAAGTTATTCATGGCCGATAAATCGATCTGCAAAGCGTACTGCATGTTTTCCCCTGTTGGAGAGGTCAGTATAATCCCAACCTCATGCCTTGAAGTGTGAGTGATCCGTCGAAGAATAAAGTCCATACATCTGATAAATTACCGCGGTCATTCCGGGGTTGATTCTATTATGTCCATTCGGCCACGAAGTAAGTGAGTGCTTGTGACTTGATTGTTGTTCGAGGTATGAAACGGACGTCGAGTTCTCCGAGTTTCACAGAGCACTTGGCGATTTGGCCGATTGCATCTCTGTGGTGCAGGATCTCGCCCAGTGAGAATATTGATGGTATGAAAATCTTGTAAGTATGAAAATAATGTCGTAACTTATGAGAGGCTATCAATACCGCATATAATAGTTTATTTACTTGCGGATAGCGTTCTTTAGGACCATGGAGCACTTTGCTGATGTAGTATACCAGTCGCTGGCTTTTCCCTCATTTGTCTTGTGCTTCTCTTTCCACCACCAATACCCCACTTACAGCATATGGTTCGGTCGTGATGTGTAAGAGCAAATCGTCATTAGGG
The DNA here is from genome assembly GCF_958298935.1 of Phragmites australis. NCBI lineage: Eukaryota > Viridiplantae > Streptophyta > Magnoliopsida > Poales > Poaceae > Phragmites > Phragmites australis. Next base: position 28,466,667 of record NC_084921.1, on the reverse strand, counting down.
TTGGAAGCGATTAGCATAGAGGGGAGAAAGATACCTCTTCAAATTGTTGAATGCCTCATATGCTTCTTTTGACCATTCAAACTTGTCATGTTGTCTTAATAGCTTGAAGAAGGTAAGTCCTCAATCTTTGAGCCAGGAAATGAACAAGCTAAGGGCTACTATGTATCAAGTTAGTCTCTGAACTTCTCGCACTAACTTGGGGGTTGCATCTCTTCAATAGATTTTATCTTCTCGGAATTGACTTCTATTACCCGGTAAGACACCAGGTATCCAAGCAACTTCTCCATGTTAACTCCAAATGCGCACTTCTCCGAGTTCAACATGACTCAATTCTTGTGTAGGTTGTTGAATGTTTCTTGTAGGTCAGAGATGAGATCTTCCTTCTTTTTAGTTTTAACTACGAGATCATCAACATAGGCCTAGACATTATGTCTGATCTGATAATGGAGTGTTATCTGCTGTCACGTCCTAAAATCCGTAATTGTGTGTTTTAATCCTAAAAACATGCAATTTCAGCTTCATGTTCCAGTTTGGGTCACTGGAGCACCTCACTTTGAATCAATGAGGTGGGAGAAGGAAAAAACTAAGAGAAATAAAAGAGCTAGAAGCAAGTCTGGACTTTCCTCTAGGTAAATGGGGCCCACTTGGGTGGAAAATATCTCTCTATAGGTGGGCAACAACACTCTCTCTCCCCCTAAAAAGCTTGCCCATACGTACTACTCACCCACTCCTCCAGATAAGGCTTTTTGAGGAAGCAAGTTGGAGTTGGCTGTCTCTCACTCCCTCTCTTAGGCTCCCTTTTTCCCCTTTTGGATCCCTACCTCTGGGAGCAAGATCAAGTTACGTATGTGGTACTCACGTGACCACCAGCTCAAGGACTACTCGTCCATCCAATTCATTTTCAGTTTTCCCGAAAGAATTCGAGCTGGTTCTGAACTTGTTTGGTGTTCTTTGGGAGAAGCAAGGAAGCAGCAGTTTTTCCTCTCTTCTCCAAGCTATTTTCCGTCGTTTCCTCCTTCAACTGGCGGTCACCAACCTCAGCAAAGGACCTTGGGTGAGTCTGCTAGGCTCCCATGGCAAGTATGCTCATTTTTGGTTGGATAGATCTTGAATTTGGAACTAGGGTTGCAAAGTTCTTAAAGTTCTGCAGTCTGGGAACAAATGAGGATTTATGTGGAATTGAGTTAGGAATCATGTTGCTAGGCGGTTGAGCAAAGTCTAGACCCTGTACACCCTTCTAGGTATTTTTACTTTTGATTTAGAGAGACTCCCAGGTTAGTTTAGCCCAGTTTTTCCCTTCGTAATGGCTGCTACTCTGGAGCTGCGCGAGGCTGATTTTACTGTAGCGCCGAGTACTGTTCACCCGAGCGCCCTGGTACTGTTCACCGAGCACCGGGGGTACTGTTCACCCGAGCGACTGTTCACCCGAGCACGAGCACAGTTCACCCGAGCACTCCGGAGCACCCCGGGTACTGTTCACCCCGAGCACTCCCGAGCACCCGGGTACTGTTCACCCGAGGACCCGGTACAGTTCACCCGAGCACCCTGTACTGTTCACCCCCGAGCACCCGAGCACGGGATCCCGAGGACCCCGGGTACTGTTCACCCGCCCCGGGTACTGTTCACCCCGAGCACCCCGGGTACCGTTCACCCTGAGCACCCCCGCGTACTGTTCACCCCGAGCGCCCCCCGGTACTGTTTATCCCGGGTACCCGCGAGTACTGTTCATCCCGGGCACCCCGAGCACGGTTTATCAGGCTTTCCTGATAGCTGATAGCTTGTAAAATTCGTAGGGACTCCAAACTTTTTGAGATCACTTGGAAAATTCTGGTTTGGACAGTACGATCTTGGAATAATATTGTCATGTATTGTGGAGCATATTTTTCTTACATGGTCGCATTTCATACATGCTCATTACATTGCACGCGTTGCTTTCTGTAGTGAACGCCGATCCGTCGATCCCGGAGGCCGTGGGCGATCGTGAGGCGTCCCACCTTTCTGATCCAGGGCAGCAAGGCAAGCATCGTTCATATTGCACCGTGTCTACTTGAAAATTTAATATGTTATCTACGCTTATGTATACATTGCATGTGTCGGGTATTGAGTTAGGTAGAACCTATGCCGATGCATTATCCCATTTCGGTCACGTGTCATGTGTTGTTCCTAGGAGCCTAGTGGTGTCATCGAGGTCTAATTTTAGTTCGCTATGCTTAGTGGTACTTAGGCTTTCCGGTAGAAGTCGACGACGGCGTCCACCGTTGTCGCGAGCCTAGGACTTATTACTTGTTCACACTTATGGTTGTGTTGATGATGAGTCGGTTTGGTGAGTGGTGAGTTGAGACGAGGTGTGGGCGGTGTTAGGGGTGTCATCTGCTCACGAGGAGTCCTCAGGCAGTTCGGGGAGGGAACCCGGACACCGTAGATCGCTTGCACCGGTTAAGCACCGATCATCGGTGTAGTCGGCTTTAGCACATACCTTACTCACCACATGCTGATATAATTGTAGGCGAGCTGATTACCTTCGCAGACGTGGTCATGTGGGCCTCGTCATAGACGGTGTGAGTCCGGTTTGAGTCCGGGCTTTTAGCGGTATTAGTTTGCTCGGGGAGTAGTTCTAATACCGCCTCGCCGAGCTATGGTTGATCCACATGGTTGGGCCTGGTTGGGAAAGGTTGTCACGGGTACCCCCTTGTGCGCATCTTAGCGGGTGGCACAAGCCGTATGGTCCCTGTGTCGTGTGGGTCCAGGAGTATCCCCCTGCAGGGTGTATAATCAGTTCGAACTGCCGCGCTCTCGGTCATGAGCATCGCTATCGCTTATCTCCACCGAGCCACCATATTTTGGTCGTAGAGTTTCGATGTGGGTTGTGGCATGGTTGGATTGGGGTGGTTTGGTCGGTATGTGGTTGGTGGTTTGGTGGGAATGGTTTGCTTTTATACACTTGTTGTTATATATTTGTTTTGATCAGTTGGTTGGCAGGGTTTGAGTCGGTGGTTGGTTAAGTCAGTTGCTTACACCTAGAGTCTAGGTTGCTTACCGCTTAATGAACTTAAACATGTCTTAATCCTTGCTACAGCTTTAAATGCATGATCCTTGGAGTCGAGAATATATATACTCATACTATGTAAGACTTGCTAGTACCTTCGTACTGAGGGGTGCTGCCCTTAAGTTGCTTTCAGGTTCGCAGGTTGGCGAAGAAGATGCAGTGTTCGGCTACTTTGTGCCTGCCGATCAGGGTGGCGGGCAGGAGTAGCACCTTCTACTCCGAACTCCGGCGCTTTTGGTATGGAGCCTAAGGGCATACGGCTCCATACTCTTTTGTTGTATAGGTTTTTCTTCCGCTGCATAGTTGTTGTTGTTCCTCTTTTGTTGTAAATTGTGGAAGCAGTTGCTTGTTAAATAATGGTAATCCAGTTTAATTATTTGCTCTCTATTAAACTGTGTTGTGATATTTGAGTTGGAAGACATGTGTTCCGATCCTGGGCACAAAACACGTGCCGGGACTACCGGAATGGTATTCTGGTTAATCGTCGAGGTTGTGATTATGAATAATGATCCTCCTGATGATTAATTAGAATACTATTTGGACGGTTCCTCACATCTGCATTCCTCGTTGGTATGTAGCACCTACAATCTTCAATCTGAAGGGCATTTTAACATAGCAATAAACTCCAAACAGAATAATAAAGAAGGTTTTCTCCTCATCCTCTGGATGCATGCTAATCGGGTGGTAATTAGAGTAGGCATCGAGAAGGCTTAGATAATCGTAACCAGAGATGAAGTCGACTATCTCATCTATTTGTGGTAGAGGAACAACTTCCTTAGGACAGACCTTGTCGAGAAGGCTTAGATAATCGACACTTGTCGTTTGACTTTCTGACCAAGACGGGATTTGCGAGTCACTCGGGGTGATCCACCTCCCGAATAAAATCTATCTTTGTGAGACTTTTGATTTACTCTTTAATGCTTCTTTCCAATCGGGTGTGAACCGTCAATGTTTCTGTTTGACCGACTTTGCATCGGGCCAGATAGCTAGTTTATGCTCAATCACCTTCCTGGGGATTCCAAGCATGTCTGACAGTTACCAGGCAAACACATCGTCATTTGCCCAGAGCAAGGTGATGAGCGCGGGTTCTTATTTTGGATCCAGGTTGAAGCCGATCTGAACGGTCTTGGATGGCTCTGTTGGGTCTAGAGGAACTGCTTTGACTTCACAGTGGGACTTCATGATGGCCTTAGGCCTCGAGTTTTTTTACCTCCTTATCGGGTTGATGTCTAGACTCTGTTTGTCACAGCGGTCTCGGATGGTGATGACTCCCTCAGGTCCCGGGATCTTCACGCACTGATAAGTGTAATGCGTGGCTACCATAAATTTGGCAAGAGTAGGTATTCTTAGGATGGCATTGTATGATGTCTCGAAGTTGACCACGTGGAACAGAATTTTTTTTGTTCGAAAGTTGTCATGCTTCCCGAAGGTAACGAGTAGCGATATCTGACCGTTGGGAGTGACCGAAAATCCAGATACTATACCGTGAAAGGCTTGAGTAACTGGCTTAATAGCAGACCAGAAGATGTGCATTCTTTCAAGTGCGTTAGTGAAGAGGATGTTCAGGGAACTCCTTCCATCGATAAGGACTCAAGTAACCCTGCAGTTATTTATTGTAGGCTCGACCACTATCAGGAAGCAGCCTGCCCTACGAAGTTATCAGGACAGTCTTTTTGGTCGAAAGAAATTTCCATGTCCGACCACTTAACAGCCTGATGACCCTTGGGGATGTGGCTAGGACTTCTCGGGCCACCATTTTGTACTGCCATTCGGACTCATAGGATGTGGAACCATTGAACATGTGGTCGATCGTCCTCTCATCCGGCTGGAAAGACATCGGGCCCGTATCGCCTTTGCTGCCATCCGAGTCGGAGTCTCTACTTTGCGCCGCGACCTGGACCTTCTTTCCCCTAGCCATTTTTTTGACCTCCTCTTTGACCATCTTCTTCTAGAGGTGACACTCTTCGATGCTATGATTGTCGGTCTGGTGAAAGTCGCACCAGGGCTTACCTTCAAGTTCGCCAGAGCCTGGTGTAGAGCTCTTGCCCCAGGAGAAACCGAGACGCTTGTTGGGACGGGTGTCAGACAGATCTGCAAACTTCCTTAGATTTTTTTTGCCCTTACCTCCCTTGGTATTCTTCTTGCGCTTGGCCTTCGTTTTGTTGCCATTGAGCCCGGGTTGAGGGCGCTTGATGCCCTAAGTCTTCTCCTTGACGAAGAGAAGCGCATATTCAACCTTAGTGGACTCATCGATGATCTTCATGAGCTCCTTAACCGTCTCGGGCTTTTGGATGACAATATTTTCTATGCATCTCTTGCTCCTTACCCCTCGGATGAATGCTTGTATGACGTCGTAGACATTGACCTTAGAGATGTTGTTCCGGATATTACTGAAACGGCGTAATGAGCCTAACGATGTAGAGCAGAGTATGATGTTATAATGAAAAGTCGCACAAGTCAATGAGGGAACTATGAAGTTTTTTTTGTTGGACTTTAGTAATGAGAATACAAAACCTTTTGTATTCCAAATGCGCGTGCCCATATTGCCGACGATTGGTAAACCGCCAATCTAACAAACTTATTTAAGAAATAGGGGACGCTTGAACTAGATGAACCACAAAGGAACACACATGGTTTTTTAGACAGGTTCGGGCCTGACTGGGGATAATAACCTTACATCATGTTTATCTTGACAGGTTCGGGCCTGACTGGGGATAATAACCTTACATCATGTTTATCTTGTATTGATCTGAGTCTGTTACAAGGGGGTGTAACCAGCCTAAATAGATCTAAACCTAGTCGGCGACTTTCTTCTTGACTTCTGTTGGCTTGTATTGTCTTTTAATGACTTCGTGTTGCTTGTCTTGACTTGTTTGGGCTTGTCCTTCGCAGGGCCCGTTGGCTTCGTATATATGGGGGTGTTGTACGTCCTCTGGACTCCTCTTTCTTATTCTTCAAGATAAACCTTCCTAGTTACGGGACGTCTTGTGTATCTATGGGTGATTTCCTTTCTTCCAGGGATCTCATTTCCAGAGATAAAATATACCCCGAGAATTACGGGAAACACTAGGGTACCCGGATATGTTAACTGTCCATTATTCATCGTCACATATGATATGAATGTTAGTCCATTAGCCAAAGTGCGTACATTGGGTTCAAAACGGTAGCGCAGAGTTTAAAATTTGTTATATTTTTATTAAAAATTTGAAAGAAATCTTCCAGCAACGTCGAAAGCAAAAATGAATAGAAAGCAACAAAATTGTTGCAATGAGAGCCACCACATATGTGATGAAGGGCAGAGATGTAGACAGATTTGTCTTCCACCGCCTACCCTCATGGCGTCTATAAATTCTATAGAAAACCTTCGTGCCCTCAGCCCGACGTGCACCAATCTCACAGGTTGTGGCCGTGTCGTCCCTTCTTTAACTCGGCAACTCCCTATCGGTTACCTCCACCTTGATCTAAGGTTTGAGCGGCCCTGTCTCCTACCCTCACCTTGCTCATCGCGACACTTACCGCCTCAGCTAGTGACAGATCCATGAACAATTTTGAGCTAGGGCGAAGACACGGAATCTAAGTAAAGAAAAATATCTCAATAATGAAGAGAACATATAAATTCTCCAACAAAAGACAACATAAAAACATGAGCCTATAAAAAAAGCATAGGTAAATATGGATAGATTAGTAGTGACAACAATAAAATCTTGACTAAGGTACAATAAATATTGTTGTTAATGGTCATACCATATTACAAATTAGAATATAAATGAAACTTAAAACAATTTTGATATATTGCCAACAACGTACAATGTAGCATAATGTGTATTTTTGAATTAAATGTTTAAGGATGATTCCACAGATAGATTAAATATTTAATACTTGTAATATTTCAATGACAACATACAATGGGCCACTACTTAAGCTTTCATTAAAAACCATTGGAAAATTTTAGGGGTTTTCGATAAATTTTGAATTTGAATTTGTAGTCAAATTTGAAATGTAGAATTTTCATGGAAAAGAAAAGGACAAAAAAGAAAATAGGGCAGCGGCTGGCTTAATGGGCTGCTCCAGGCAACGCCGAGCAACCTATTTAGCCCATTCGGCTGCCGTTAGGGTTTAAGGCTTTCCTCTTTGTACCCAAATTGCAACCTCACCTTCGCTGTCTCCAGTCTTGTCCTTATCCATCTCAATTCCGTCGCAGTTCACCTTCGCCAATATTTAATTAAAATTCTCCAAATAAACCAACCTTTATAAATTCTAGCAATACTTAATGCCTCAAATAATTTTTCAAAAATCTAGAAAAATCCACTAATATTCTTCTCATGTGATGTACTAATTTACAAAAATATTTCCAACTCTATGTTATTTGGTGAAAAAGTGAGTTCCTTTGTAATGCTACATTTATATGCATTTTTATCATTTCATATTCTCTTTTTAATTCAATTTGAATAAAAATAATTCAACATGCACAAAACCTTGGTTCTCAAATAAATATTTATCTTGTATTGATCTGAGCCTGTTACAAGGGGGGTGTAGCCAACCTAAATAGATCTAAACCTAGTCGACAACTTAATTCTTGGTTTCTGTTGGCTTGTATTGGCTTCTAATGACTTCGTGTTGCTTGTCTTGACTTGTTTGAGCTTGTCCTCCTCAGGGCCCCTGCTCCGTATATATGGAGGTGTTATACGTCCTCTGGACTCCTCTTTCTTATTCTTAGAGATAAACCTTACTAGTTACAGGACGCCTTGGGCATCTATGGGTGATTTCCTTTCTTCCAGGGATCCTCTTCCCAGAAATAAAGATATACCCTGAAAATTACGGGAAACCCTAGGGTACCCGGATATGGTAACTATCCATTATTCATCGTCACCTATGATACGAATGTTAGTCCATTAGCCAAAGTGCGGACATTGGATTCAAAACGGTAGCGCAGAGTCTAAAATTGGTTATATGTTTTTATAAAAAACTAAAAGAAATCTTCCAACAATTTCGAAAGCGAAAATAAAAAGAAAGCAACAAAATTACTACAATGAGAGCCGCCACATCTGTGATGAAGGGCAGAGATGTAGACATATTTGTCTTCCACCGCCTACCCTCATGGCGTCTATAAATTCTACAGAAAACCTTCGTGCCCTCAGCCCGATGTGCACTGACCTCATGGGTCACGGCAGTGTCGTCCCTTCTTTAACTCGGCAACTCCCCATCAGTTATCTCCACCTCGATCTAAGGTTTGAGTGGCCCTATCTCCTACCCTCACCTTGCTCATCGCGACGCTTACCACCTCAACCAGTGACGGATCCAGGAACAATTTGAGCTAGGGAAAAGACACGAAATCTAAGTAAAGAAGAATACCTCAATAATAAAGAGAACATATAAATTCTCCAACAAAAGAGAACATAAAAAACACGAGCCTATAAAAAAAAGCAAAGGTAAATACGGATAGATTAGTAGACAACAATAAAAACTTGACTAAGGTACAATAAATATTGTTGTTAATCGTCATACCATATTACAAATTAGAATATAAATGAAACTTAAAACAATTTAGATGTATTGCCAACAATGTACAATATAGCATAGTGTGTGTTTTTAATTAAATGTTTAAGAATGATTCCATAAATAGATTAATTATTTAATACCACAATCATGAATGTAATATTTCAATGACAGCATGCAATGGTACACTAATTAATATTTCATTAAAAACTATTGGAAAATTTTAGGGGTTTTCGATAAATTTCGAATTTGAATTTGTAGTCAAATTTGAAATGTAGATTTTTCATGGAAAAGAAAAGGACAAAAAAGAAAACGGGGCAGCGGTTGGCTTAATGGGCTGCTCCAGGCAATGCCGAGCAGCCCATTTAGCCCACTCGGCTGCCGTTAGGGTTTAAGGCTCTCGTCTTTGTACACAATCTGCAACCTCACCGTCCCCGTCTCCACTCTTCTCCTTGTCCATCTCGATTCCGTCGCGGTTCACCTCGTCTCCAACTCCGACAGGCGCGAGCGCGTTCCTCTGCTCGTTCCGCCGCCGGGACACCTCGGGCGGCCGCCCGACCTCGCCTCAGTGGTAGATCCGCCCCTGAGCTAAACCCTCCACTGCCGCCGAAAGCAGCCGCCAGCGCTGCCAGCAGGAGGAAGCGGCAGGATGAGGAAGAAGGTGGACGAGCGCATCCGCACGCTGATCGAAAACGGCGTGCGGCAGCGGCAGCGCTCCATGTTCATCATCGTCGGTGATAAGTCTCGCGACCAGATCGTCAATCTCAACTACATGCTCGCCAAGTCCCGCGTCAAGTCGCGACCCTCCGTTCTGTGGTGCTACCGCGATAAGCTTGAGATCAGCAGGTACTTCCTGCTGTTACTGATACTGTTACTACCGCCGCCGCCGCACGCTTGCTTGCTTTTTGGTTGGTGAATTGGAGATGGTTGCATATGCGCTGTGTTGCTCATTTGCCCCCAATGTTTTATTGTGCTGCAGCCACAAGAAGAAGCGCGCCAAGCAGATCAAGAAGCTCATGCTACGGGGGCTCATGGACCCCGAGAAGGCCGACCCATTCTCCCTATTCCTGGAGACGTCGGACATCACCTACTGCCTCTACAGGGACTCCGAGAGGGTTCTGGGAAACACGTTCGGCATGTGCATCCTGCAGGTCCCGCCACAAGCTCTAGTTTTTGCACTGCGATTGTTGTCGTAGTGCTTTCCTGTTGCTGAATTTTGTTGTGTTGATGCTGCAGGACTTTGAGGCGCTGACGCCAAACCTTCTGGCGAGAACAATTGAGACGGTCGAGGGTGGTGGTTTGATCATCCTGCTGCTCCGCTCACTCTCCTCACTCACCAGTCTCTATACAATGGTCATGGTGAGCTTCATTCTCCCCTGCGTTTCACTCCTCTTTCACTCATACATGGTCCAGTTAACCAAGGAGCTGGATAGAGTTTCTATGCTCCCTGTCCCCATCGTGCTTTATTAAATTTGAGTGAGTTTGGTCATTCCTGCGTCAACAGGATGTCCATGAAAGGTTCCGAACGGAGTCTCATTCTCAGGCCGCTGCGAGGTTCAATGAGAGATTCTTGCTGTCCATTGCATCATGCAAATCATGTGTTGTGATGGATGATGAACTCAACATCTTGCCGATATCATCTCACATGAAGTTCATACAACCAGTGACAAACAATGAGGTACGAGTGCATAAATTCTCTTTTCTTTTATTGATATGTTAGCCCTTCTTATTTTTTTCTAGTTATTCTACTAGTGTTTTTCTCTCTATTATCCTATGAATGCTCCTGCTGAGATTTTCCAAATTATGGTGAACTTTTTAGAGATTTTATTTTATTACTATTCTGATAATCTGATTCCTCTGTAACATGCACATTTTAATATGTCTTAGGATTCTGAGGGATTGTCAGAAAGGGAGAGGGAGTTGAAAGATTTAAAGGATCAATTTCGTGAAGAATTCCCAGTTGGTCCTTTAATTGGGAAGTGCTGTACAATGGATCAGGTTTAATTTGATGCATATGCTGTCAATATTTATCTCCAAAAGCAAAGTTTTTTGTTTCATCAGTCATATGTTGAGACTTAAAGTCGTGTGCAGGGTAAAGCTGTTATCAATTTCCTGGACTCTATTTTGGATAAATCCCTGAGGAGCACGGTTGCCTTGCTTGCTGCTCGTGGACGTGGGAAGTCAGCAGCCCTTGGTCTTGCGATTGCTGGAGCCATAGCAGCTGGGTAAAACTCAACTCAGGGAAAGTTAATTCTTAGTTGAATGTGCTAATCTCATTATTGCTAATCTTTTTGACTTCTTAGGTATTCAAATATATTCGTGACTGCTCCAAGTCCAGAAAACCTTAAGACTCTGTTTGACTTTGTGTGCAAGGGAATAAATGCATTGGAGTACAAGGTAGTTTCTATTCTCTGTTTTTTTTTTGTTGAAGTAAAGATATGTCCTGTAGATATGTTACAAATACTTTTTTTCCTCTTCCAGGAACATTTGCATTATGACGTGGTGAAGAGTCCAGATCCGGATCTCAAGAAAGCAACGATTCAAATAAATGTCTTTAAGCAACACCGCCAGACAATCCAGGTGAACACTTGATTTCTACCGTCCTTTTATTTGGGTATTCCACCCACTAGAAATGCAGGACATGGAATCAATAGAAGCCGTTAGGTGCAGTTGATCAGATGGTTAGAATTGACCTGTGTACGCTATGTTGGGCGAGTGTTGAAAAGAAAGCAACTGATACTTTTTACATTAATATAGATATAGATATTTTGTATTTCCGTACCTGCTGTCTACTTTATTGTGTTATTATGGTGTTATTATGTTATGTACTTTATTGATTTGGCAATAAGTAAATAATGCAATAACTGTATACATCCTCTTGTTATTTTTGGATGACTGATATAATGGAATCCAAATATAAGATGTTAAATTGAACAGTTGATCACTATGAAACTAGATAAATGTGTCCTATTATATATATAATTGATTTCTGACCATATTAGTGTACTCTTACTTGTTGGACACTCACTTACGAATTAAGATGATGGTCCTACAATCACAAAGCTGTTTTTTTTACCGATGTAATACTACTTTCAAAGTCACAGTTCTTTTCTCATGAGATCATCTTATGTATTTTTATGTGCTAAATTATGTTTAGTTTCATATCTAAGGAAAAGTTTCACCTTTCGTGCCAAACTTATATTATCCCTATCCATCTTGAGTATGTATTCATGAAGCAATCCATCTTGCAATTCACTTTGCTTAATATGATAATATCAATGTACCTGGTTCTTAGGGTTGCTAATGTTTGCAGTATTTGAGACCACATGACCATGGAAAGCTTTCTCAAGTTGAACTCCTTGTCATTGATGAAGCTGCTGCCATTCCATTGCCAATTGTTAAGTCCATGCTAGGTCCATACCTTGTTTTCCTATCTTCCACTGTCAATGGGTATGTTTGTTTTCTGTTATTAATGATGTGGTACCGTAATTCATGAGGGTGAACAGGTGATCATTCTGGATGTTTTATGTTGAAGGTATGAAGGAACAGGCCGATCATTGTCTTTGAAGCTCCTCCAGCAGTTAGAATCGAAAAGCCAGCCATCTGTTCAGTCTAATGGATCCAATTCCAGTAATTGTTGTCTAAGTTTTCAATTTATAATGAACTACCTTTGGAAGAAACTTCCAAATATTTTGTTGTGTTACATCTATTGTTTGCTTTGTTTCGGCCTGTAGGTAGGCTGTTTAAGAAAATTGAATTGAACGAATCTATCAGATATGCCTCTGGTGACCCTATTGAGACCTGGCTTAATGACTTACTTTGTTTGAACCTTGCAAATTCGATTCCACATATCAGTAGGTGAGCATCATCTAAATACGCCTTCTTTACTGTTCCGATTTTCTAGCATAATTAACAAAATCTTTTGTTTCGGCTAGGCTACCTCACCCAAAAGAATGTGATCTGTATTATGTCAACCGGGACACACTTTTCTCATATCACAAGGAGAGTGAGATATTTTTACAGGTACATATTAGTATTGTTCTGTTTTGCACTCTCCCTTTATATATTTGGAAAATGCTCACTAATACTGAAGAAATATCTGTAAAAGTTGAAGTAGAATGTATTTCATCTTCGTAAATGGATATTTTTTCCTTAATATTTTCAGCGGATGATGGCACTTTATGTTGCTTCCCACTACAAAAATTCACCTAATGACTTGCAATTAATGGCTGATGCACCGGCACATCATTTGTTTGTATTGCTTGGTATGGACCCATCCTTTTGCATTCCCACTTGTTCAATATGATAATATTATTGGGCTGTGCTTAAGTGTGCTTGTTTTGTAGGCCCTGTTGATGAGTCAAAAAACCTGCTCCCGGATATTCTGTGTGTAATCCAGGTTCTGAAACATTCCTGATTTAACCTTCTACTGATTCAACTTCTCTCTGTTGTTTTTTGTTCTTTGATTGCACACCACATCACTGAATCACGTGAAACATGTCACATAAATGCACAAAGAACCTACCCTAATGTCAGGCACCAATTACAGCAGTACTTAGTTTGTCATTCTACATCATTGACCTACTTGACTTCTGTTTGAGTTAATCCTTTTGGGAACCACCATCTGTATTGAAGAAAATACCCCACTTTGATATTGTAATTGAGCAAGCTAACTCGTATTTTATTCAGCATTCAAGTTTACCACTGTCTTCTGTCTATATATGCATACCACATATGAATAAAGCTTACTTGTTTCATAACATTGAGACCCTTAGTGAGTTTTGCGTCATTGGGATAGTGTTTTTTACATGACATAACAAACTCTACTGTGAATTTTGCTTCATCACAACAGTGGTCATTATACCGCAGTTAGTAGTTCACTAGTCTTAAAATGGGATAATGGGAACTTACAATCCTGGCCGTTGGATTCAGTCTAAGAGATTCTAATCAAGCACCAAAGCCACTGACACTTTTCAAATCTCACTTTGATCTAGCTCTTGATATTAGAGTTCTCACTGCCCTATTATAAAGTTATTTCATAATAGACACACTCCGTTTACAAAGTCTGAATTTTCAGGTTTGTTTGGAAGGACAAATATCTCGAAAGTCAGCTATGAAAAGCCTAAATGAGGGTCATGCACCTTCTGGTGATCAAATACCTTGGAAATTTTGTGAACAGTTCCAAGACAATGTGTTTCCAAGTCTCTCAGGAGCTCGGATAGTGCGAATTGCTGTCCATCCTAGTGCGCTGAGGGTACAATTTTTTCCTCTTTATTTGACTTGATTTGCACATTTTAACATCACTCTGTACGTCCTAAGTGTTCTTTTGCTAAGTACAGCTTGGTTATGGTTCAGCTGCTGTGGACCTTCTAGCAAGGTACTATTTCTCTTCTCCACATTCTTCACATTGCTTTAGTTCACATCTCTGCCATATAGTGGTTATTGGTGCTCTGCTCCTGATTCTAGTATAAACCCAACTCTCGGGGTCGTACCCATAGTTGTGATATCGAACCTTCTGTAATTTCTTCTGTTGAATGCTCTCCGACTGTAGTGGCACTTGTTCACCCTTGCACATATTTGTCTAAAAGCAATTCTGTGCAAGCTGTTTAGCTTCCTTTTATGTCTTGTGGTTTGATAAGGACTGTCAACCGACTTACAAATACAACACTACTTTATTTCAAGCTGTTCCTTTTTTGTCTGACTAGTACATTTTTGTAATTTAAATTTGAAAGGTACTATGAAGGGCAAATGACACTATTTGCTGACGAGGAGGAAGAAACTGAAGAATCTGAAGTGAAGATTACTGAAGCTGCAGAGAAGGTTCAAATGCTAATTTTTAATGTATTATATGGTGAAAATTAGAAATAGTGCAAACAGCACAAGTTTGCAAAGAAATTTAGATGCATTTCACGTAGTTGGTATTTCTATCGATTTTTTTAAACTTTTGCAAACATTGAACAAGATTAGAGTGGCGCAAATTAGTGCAAATAATATCTATATGCGCATTAGTCTTACAACCGAAGTTTTGGGTAGAAAACGACACCTGTTTCCGTTCTTGTTGACAGCTTAATATGGAATTTTGTGGTATTAATGTCAATACAACCTTGTATTCTTTGGTACATTTGGAATTTGGATATACATATACCCATACCCTGTCATACTGTTGTATGTCGTCCATTTTGGTGCAATTTATGTCCTCAATTGTGAGTTGAATTTGTTGTATATTGCCCGGTGAATTTATGATTAGTGAATCACTTATATCCTCCGTTTGGTTGTATAACCACTAACGGTATTATGCTGCTGTTGCTTTTGTGACACGCCCTTTGTTTATCATAAATCAGATTTTATAGGATTAATATATTACAGCTGAATGTATAGTGCATTGCTTCTCCTCAGGCCTCAGGGTGTAACTTTGAACTTGGTATATACTGTTGCAGGCTTCTCTGCTAGAAGAGAACATAAAACCTCGGGCTAATCTTCCGCCACTCCTTGTTCATCTTCGTGAACGGCGTCCTGAAAAGCTCCACTACCTTGGTGTATCTTTTGGACTGACACAAGAGCTTTTCCGTTTTTGGCGGAAGCACAACTTCTATCCATTCTATGTGGGCCAAATTCCAGTAATGATATCTAACCTGACCTGCCATTTATGGACTGATTGTTCTTCATGTTTCATCTTCTGTTGTGCTTATTGCTATTTATTCTTTTATAGAGTGCTGTGACTGGTGAGCATACCTGTATGGTATTGAGGCCCTTAAGTAGTGATGACATCGAAGTTAATGAGTCAAGCAAATGTGGATTTTTGGATCCATTTTATCAGGGTACAAAATTCTCGAGTGTTTTGTTTGATCTCCATTGCATTTCCAACTTAAGCTTCTTTGTTTGGCTTACATCAAATCCAATAAAAAGTGGTTTTAAACCTTTTTTTATTTGTAGGTGCACTAGATAGTATTTTTGGATTTATTTTACAGCATTCTTTCACTTAAAAAAGCATACTTTGTGTGCACTAGCTAAATGTCAGAGCTATGTGTTCAGATTTCAGACAAAGATTCAGACGGCTTTTAGGAACTTCTTTCCGGCATCTCAATTTTAAGCTCGCAATGAGGTACGAACTTTCAAATTATTTGGCACATGAAATTTGACACTGTTGTAATGGTTTGTTTGGTATATTTGCTAGTGTCTTGGCATCGAAGATTGATTTTTCAGAGCATGAACCTTCGGAGTATGATAAGAATAGCACATCAAAGTTGTTGGGAGACATGCTATCGCCACATGACATGAAACGGTTAGAAGCATATTCCAACAATTTGGTCGATTATCATCTGGTAAGAAATGCATTGAACTAATGTCAAAAATTAAGTTTATGTAGTTTCTTTTGGAGTGCCGCACATACCTGCTTCATGCATATAAAGACAATATTCCAAATTTTGATATTGCAGATTCTGGATCTTGTCCCTATCCTTTCACACCAGTATTTTGCAGAGAAGCTTCCTGTTTCTTTGCATGGTGCCCAAGCAGCTGTTTTGTTCTGTATGGGTCTGCAGGACAAAGACATAGGCACTGTAAAGGTTAGCCCATGTTTAATCCCAATCAAGTGCAGAATACATGTAAATCTCATCAAGATCAAGATTGTTCACAACTATTCTCTTGCTTTTTCTACTGACAGGAAGAACTCGGGATAGAAAGGGAACAAGTACTATCTAACTTCATCAAGACAATGAAGAAGTTGTATGGTTACCTTCATAACATTGCAGGAAAAGAAATTGAAGCAACCTTACCACGACTGAAGGAAGTAAGCAAATCTGTTAACTTTATAAGTGCATGTAATCCAGGTCAGAGTTAGCATCATGCCATATTCTTGGGCATGCAAGCAATGCTAATAGTGTAGAGTCACTTCAGTTTTTTGTTTGGCCATGCTCTTTATTACTTTTATTTTGTGAATTTCATGCTTTGGCATGTTCATGCTGTGTTCTGCTATATCCAGATTGAAATGGCCCCTCTTAGCAAATCAATGGATGAGGACCTTGCAGAAGCAGCCCAGGAAGTAGAGGTGAGATTTCATACTGTCATCAGAACATACTTTAAATCCTGAGCTCGTCACTAATTTGGTAATAAGGATGATTAAAGAATTTCATGAACTATCGCGGCACCTTAATCAGATGCAAATAATAAATGATACTAATGGTTAAGTTAAGAGCAATTTTTTTTGGCTTTTTTGAGAATGCAGTGAACAGCAAGATGCTTGCTGTCTAAGGTGAACAAAAAATTCACTGCCCATCTAATAGATCAAGCTATGTTTTTATGTATATGACTTTGAGTCGATGTTGCCATTGTTAGCATGAAATCAATAAGGTAGGTTTTTCCCCCTTTATTGACACTTTTTTATTAACTGGGCAAAATACAGGAAAAAAGAAGAGCAGCGAATGAAGCTACTGTGGACCCAAAATTTTTGCAAAAGTATGCAATTGATGATGATGACAATGAGATTGAGAAGGCGCTGCAGAATGGAAAGGTGTCCGCGAGCGGTGTTATCAGTGTAAAGTCTTACAAAACCAAGGCAGATAAGAAAGAGAAGAACAAGGAAATGGGCAAATCGAAAAGGAAAGGAATAGATGGTGGTAGATCTGAGTCGAAAAAGAAGAGATCTTGAAGGTATCAGTTGAAATAGGGACTGTCAAACTGTTGACCCTGGTGGTTTTGAGTTGACCAGAGAAATGCCGAGGACTGAGTATCCTGTTACTCAAAACCACGAGGATGCTTTTTTGTCTGGAAGAAAAGTAGGAGCAGAGGGGTCAACGAGGCCAATTATGGCCTTATGGGCTATAATTTGTAAATCATGATGGTGAATGGCCGTTGATAACCTTGAAAGTTCTAAGAATCTAACCACTCAGGCCGCCGCCATCCACCGATTTTGATGTATCATTTCTTATTTCAGAATAGAGTTTACGCTGTATCCTACGCAGTTCATTTTTGTTCGAGAAAAGCAGCAAATTACCTTGTTTGATCAACCATGGAAATGGAAATTTCTTTTTTAGCTGCGGTTATCCAACAGAATTTTAGATTGCTTGTAACTTACGGATTAAGTGATAGACATCTATGGTTGAAAACGTTGTCCTTGATCATTTTTCTTTGACATTTACTTTTCATATCTATATGTATTATATAAAGCACAAGTTAGTTTCTGTGTTATTTTGTTCTACTCTTCTTTAATCTAATAAAAACTTTTAAAATTTAAATGGTTTAACTATTTTTACCATTCACCCTAAGTACTCTAACTTTACTATCTTGTTAGCGGCTACAGATGTAGGATTAATTTTACTAATAAAAATAAATAAAGAAATTAATTCAAAAATTAGTAGATAGTATCATTCTTCTCGCATTTTATGAAATCAAACTACATAAGTATATACATCTCAGAAAAAATTCACTTATAATTTTTTTTACCATTTCGAAAAATAATATATACATATAAAAAATAATATATATATATATATATATATATATATATATATATATATATATATATATATATATAGAGAGAGAGGAAGCTTTTTCTGTACTCTAGTTGTACATACTAGTTTTCTTATATAGGAAGTATTTTCTGCACTTCTAGGTATATATACTCCCCCTCTAATATTTAGAAAGAAGTATGTACACTTAAAAAATAATATATACATCTTAATATATATATATATATATCTTAGAAAATAGTATATATATATATATATATCAGAAAATAATATATATATATATATAGAAAGTTTTTCTGTACTCTCGGAGTACATACTAGTTTTCTTATATATATAACTGAAGTATATATCCCTGAAAGTACATACTCTCGGCTCGATCTATAGTTGATCCCGTTATAATTTAAGTATATATTACTTTATACATATATATACTATTTTTTGATATATATGTATATATACACTATTTTCTAAGATATATATACTATTTTTTAAGATGTATATACTACTTTTAAAGATGTATATACTCCTTCTGAACACTCATAAGAGGGAGAGTATGTGTACCTAGGAGTACAGAAAAGGCTTCCTATATATGTGGATGCGCCATGAGATTACTATTGAATGAATATGTCAAGAGCGATGGTGTAGTTTAATTTTAGATGGGATCTGAAAAGAGAGGATTAGATTATCCGCTAATTTTCCTCTTAATTTCTTCATTTATTTTTATTAGCAAAATTAGTCCCACGTCTGTAGCCGGTAGCGAGGTAGTAAGGCTGGAGCACGAGGTTGGATGACAAAAATAAGTAAACCATTTGAATTTTAGGACTTTGTATTAGATGGGAGAAGAGTAGTGAAAGAGATGATGTGGGAACCAACTCAACGTGTTAAGTGTGAATTTTTCGTTCGTCGGTTTTCCGGTTTCAGAACGAGTGTTTTCCTATTCTGTAATAGAGATCTTGCGGTCATCAATTTTTTTATTTTATAATGTGTGATTTTCGGTTTTGTAAAAGAGATTTTCTGATTGCAGATTGATTCGATGAGGTTGGATGGGACGGTGCGTTAAATAGTGTAATCCTGTGAGTTACAACTTGTGAGATGTGCACAGATATGAACTACAATGAGTATACTTACAGAATACACATACAGTATATTCGCAAGTTGTAATTAGTCTACTTAACAAGTTATAACTCATAGTGTTTCGAGTTGTAACTGAGAGATATGCGCAGTGCAAATAACATGTTGTAACTCACATTGTTAGCTTCTCGTGTTACAATTTGCCATTTCTAGATGTGAAGTTGTAACTAGTCTGCCTAACAAGTTATAACTTACAGTGTTTTAGGTTGTAACTAGAGGATGTGCGCAGTGCAAATAACAAGTTTTATATATATATATATATATATATATATATATATATATATATATATATATATATATATATATATATATATATATAGGAAAACTAGTATGTACTCCTGGGTGTATGTACTCCCACCTCTCATATACCACTTTTACACGTGTGTTATACTTCTTTATCATTTTAAATATACTTCATTAGTAATTATAAGATACTACAATACAAATCCCACGAAAATTTTTATGAAATTCCATGATTTTTATCTTAATTTGCGTATATACTTCTTTTATGTATAAAAAAGAGTATATAGCAAAAATGAAAGACTAACATTGAATTTTTTTTCATACAACTCATATTGGAGTATCTTAGAATTAGTATTAGAGTATACTAAAAATGATAAAAGAGTATAAAGTATTTGTTTAGGTGGTATATTGCATGTGGGAGTACATACTCCTAGGAGTATAGAATAGGTGTCCTATATATATATATATATATATATATATATATATATATATATAAGCTGACATATATATATAAAAGACTGGATAGGATAAACTGAAACTGGATCAACATAAAAGCACCTATTGAGTAATTAATTGCAGACTCATGTAGTTTTAACGCACACAGTTTGTAAACTGACCCCGTCCGGTACAGGGAATCAATCGGCACTCTCGCTCGCTCGCTCCCCTGCCCCTGCCCATGTCCCTGGATGATGTGGCTGACGTGAGGCTTCAAGACAAGCCGCATCCGTAACAGTAACAATTTGCAAAAATGATTGCCGTCACGTTGTGTTTGATTTTGCCAGATTTTTTATTACTTCCGGAAAAGTCTTAGAATATGTTTATACCGTGACATTCCTGTAAGTATTATATATATGTGCTTTGCAACAGGAGCTGAAAATTTACAAGGAGGGGTAATATCGAGCACAGAGGATCGAGGAGGACTGATATTGTGTTTTCTATGCCTAGTGCTAGTGAATTCCAGGGGTGAGTGGTGTGCATACTAAGATTCTTGTCGAGGGTGCGGGTGAACTGGTTGAGCACCGGGGGCACCTTTAAGGCGCTGCTTAGGATGCGATGCTGGCGCTGGCGCTGGATGCACGTGACTTTGGGCTACTTCACAAACCGGTGCTGGTCCTTCTTGGGTGGCAACACACCGTACATGTTGAAAATACTGCACATAATTTTAAAAATAAACCATGAAAGGAGCTTGTCCAACACAATCAGAAAGGTGATATTGCACAGTGCAGGTTAGAGTGTGAATTTAATGCAAAACAGCCTTGAAGATATTTCAATCCAGAAAAATTAAGGAAACAAATATCCACTGAACAGTAATGTGCTTGTTAACAATCATCATTCATAGTCGTTTTTTTTTCTTTGAACAAAACTGTGCTAGTTGACAAATGTATCTGAAACACAATGAGATCATGTTCCTATCAAGACTGAACTAACAATATTATAAGAGTGAGCCTCCCTTTTCAAAACAAGCCCAAAATTTATAAACATTCAAGATTAGTGATCAGATCAAAACAAGGAACCTATGAAACAGGATTTCTTTCAATCCTAGACTGAAACAAGGAACTTCCGAAGCAAGGTTTCCTACCAAGTGAATCCAATCCATGTTCCTTCTCCTTGACAGTTTCAAGAAGCTGACATTTGTTAAGAACCTGCAACAGAGTAGAATTGTGATTCCTTTGAAGTTTGAAGATGTACATATATGCCATAAAAATAGAGACAGTCTTTTTTATCAGAAAAAAAGAGACAACTTGTTGCATTTGGCATGCCCCTGTCTCAGTTTATTCATGCAGTAATCCTATTTCGATAAGTTTCTGAAATTGTTGGGTGCTATACCAGTATACCACAGTAGCTGAGCTGAATTTTCATTGTCAACAAAAGGGGGAGGGGCCTTGCTATTTTTGACATTACATCAGGTTCTTCCAAAGTAACCCTTTTTCATGGTGAACTAATCTGCACTGAAACTATGTTATCATTTTCTTTCTTTCTTATTCTTATACAATAGGCAGCTCCCCTGCCCATTCATTTCCAGAAAAAAGGCACTGAATAGGGTGAAGGGAAAGAAGCACGAATAACTGGGTATATTAAAAGGCATCTTACCCCCCATATTTGTTGATCAGAGAACTGCCATGAAAGAGTGTCGGATCTTGTGGAATGATACCCAAACGTGAACGCAGATCATATAAGCCTACTGTGGTAATGTCTATAGAGTCTATAATTATTTTCCCTCCAGCTGACCCTTTAGTCCGTTCTTTTAAGATAAAGGAGCATAAGCCTTTTGAAGTAACAAAAATGTGAACGCAGATCATGGAAGTAACAAAAAATTCAGATACAAGGCAAACTTGCTGCTTCAGCAATTTGAAGTTTTCAGCACATTTCAGACCTCTGCCTCCGGTGACTACTACCCATGCATTTGCAAGGTCAGGCCGTTCTGTGTCTTGGGATGTCAGATTCACCCATGTTGATTTCCCTAATCTACCTATACATGGAAGGAGAGATACCATTAAATCATAAAACTGTCAGTACATGACTAAGAGGTACTTCGAGCTCGAAAGATGATCTGTGTTCCTCATTTGTTATTCATATTATATGGGAGATAAGCAAAATTCTGTAAGCTACAAACAGTGGAGG
Source organism: Phragmites australis (assembly GCF_958298935.1). NCBI lineage: Eukaryota > Viridiplantae > Streptophyta > Magnoliopsida > Poales > Poaceae > Phragmites > Phragmites australis. Next base: position 28,444,662 of record NC_084921.1, on the reverse strand, counting down.
TTCAGGTGTATCTCCCTTCGGTTACCAAAAGCAGAACGGTACACGATACCTTACAACAACGAAATTGGGTTAGGGATATCACCGGCCCCTCTCCATCCCCGTCTTAAGCCAGTATTTGGAATTATGGAGCCAGCTAGAGACCTTGAGTTTAATCGACTAGGAGGATCGAATGGTTTGGAAATGGTCTACCTTCGGACAGTATTCTGCTAACTCGGCTTACCAACTAATGTTCCAAGGTTCAAATCAAATTTGGGGGTGCTAAGATTGTATGGAGAGCTTGGGCGCCTGCAAAGGTAAGGTTCTTCGGCTGGCTTGCGATCCATGGCAGGCTTTGGATAGCGGCACGCAGGAAGCGCCACAGACTTCAGGATGATGATTGTGCTCAGCTCCAGGAATCAACCGATCATCTCCTCTTGCACTGCGTCTCTGCAAGGGAGCTTCGGTGGCGCGTTCTGGGGATCCATACGCCGCTTGCAGACACTACACTCCTTGACTGGTGGTTGGAGCTACGAAGGGGCGTGGACAAAGCGTCCCGGAAGGGCCTCGACTCCATAATTCTCCTTATTTGTTGGAGAATCTGGTTAGCAAGAAATGATGTGGTCTTCAACAACCATCACATCTCTTCGGACTCCATGGTGGCTTGTATCTGGGATGACATCAAGCGATGGTGCAGTGCAGGGGCGACAAATCTAGCAGTGCTCAGAGAATGGTTGCTTGCTTTCAGTTCTTTAGTCTAATTTGAGTCACCGGTTCAGCTCCTTGTTGTTGCGCCTCTCGTAATATTCATGCCTAGTTACCTCTTTTTGTAAGACTATGACCCGGCAAGGTCGTTGTGTAAACTTCTATTTCATCCCTTAATACAAAGATGCGCAGCTCTCCTACGTGTTCTAGAAAAAAAAAAACCTGGTTTCTCTGTAGGGATTAAATGACATTCACGGTTTAGTTAAGGATGTATTGGATAAGAGAACGAGCAGTTTGGATTTTTGGTGCCTTCCACATTGCTTGATTGTACCCGAAGGATTTATGGTACCTGAAGATCTATGTAATTGGACGCATTGCATTCAATTAGAGGCTAACAATCCCCCAACTTATGCAGATAGCAAGTAATTGGATGCTAGCGTAACTAATCAAATCATCTAATTTCACTTCTCAGAGGAGAATTTTTATCTCAAAAGTCGAACGTAGCCACCATAGATTTAAAATTAAAGAAAAACAGATGAAAGCGGAGTCAGATCAAAGAGAAAAGGATTTGCATGTCCCAACTTGATCACCCCACACTGTTGAGCCATTGACGACCGGATCACAGAGAAGAGAGGCGAGCGACGGTGACCCCTGAGGAAGACGAGCGGCTGCTGACGGTGGACACGTGGGGTGAGGGGTTAGTTAGGGTTTGGCGTCATGGGTGAAACAGGCGTCGGTTAGCACAATGATGTGTCAGCTGTAGACGGCGCTGCCGGGGATGGCCCGATCGGCGGGCGCATGGCCACGGCGAGAACTGGAGGAGGCTCGGGGGTTGTGGCGGCGGCGACAGAGGGCGTGGAGGTGGTGCACAGCCTTGGCGAGGAGGTGGCAATGCCGGCTGGTGCGAATGGAGAGGCGACGCGGGACGAATGGGAGGAAGTGGAGGCGGTGCAGTGGGAGGAGATGGAGGCTGCGGACGGAGAGGCGGCGCGGGACGAACGTGCAGTTACTGACGAAGAGCCGGCAGGGCTCTTCGTCGTGCAGCGGCTGGCTTCTCAGAGAAGAGTACGCATGCAACGGCTACAACAACCGCGACATGGAGCTGCTCTTCTCCAGGATCTGCCACCACCGAGATTCAACCGTCCTCCTCATCTCTCTATGGAGGCATTCAGGCGGTACATCTGCATGAAGGGAGCCTGGCGGGATCCGACGGTGGCTTGGGCGAGGGCAATGGGATCCATGGCGACTCGAGCAAAGGTGCCCCCTCGTCCACGTGTGATGTGACATCCATGACGGCAGGATCTGAGCTCAAGGCGTTGTCTGATGGGCCATGAGCAGCGCGGGGGCGGTGCGTCGACGACGACACGGCTTGGGTGTCCACGCTGGCGGGGTGGTGAGATTCAAAGCTCGAGGCGGCGTGGGAGGTTCCGAGATCTGGGGGGTGCGGCCGGGTTGGGGTATCGTGGGGGACGGGAGAGGGGTGAAGGGGAGCCGAAAAAATTGGGAGCGGGACGCGGAGCGGACAGACGTGGATTAGGGAGGGCCGCGGGATTGGGATTGGGGAGGGCCACTTGTCAGAACGTGTGGAGGACGTGGAGGGGTAGACCATAGGAAGGAAGCACTATGTGTTTTTTAAATAGTAGAGATATATATGCTTCCAGGAATGTCAGTGCAGTGCTGACAGCGCTGCGCTGACATTCCTGGAAGCATCATGCTATGCTTCCTCTTTGATCAATTCCTCTTATACTAGTACACAGTAGTATGGTCGACTCTTCTAATGTCACAGAGTCACATAACAGCGTGACGTGTTGCCTAAGCCAGCTGCCATTCTGACATCTGAGTTAATCCAAGGCTCAAATGGTAGCTTTGATGTTCTTCTCTTTTCCTTTTCTGCTAAAAACCATTTCTTTCTATCAATCCAACACTCAAATATGATTTGTTAAAAAAAACTAGTCAATATTCATCATCCATGGATTTACGTGGAGAGTCATTTCCCACAATGTTCTTATACTCTCTTGTGCCACCATGCCTACCATCGAGTTAGGGTTCGATCGGTTCAATAAAGCCCGAAGCCCTAGAGGGGAGGAAGTTTTAGAGGAAGAATGGTGGCGGGAGGTGGTGATAGAACGTGTGGTGGTGCTATCGGTCATGGGAGGCAAATGACAACAAGGAAGGCGATGTGGTGAAGGGAGGAACCACGGGGAATAGATAACATCGATGCCTTCAAGTGTGGGGAGCAGGAAGGTTGGGATTGGAAATCATATTGCCATATGTGAGGACAGATGGCGATGGTTGAATCTTGATCCAATAGCTAAAAGATCAATTGGAAAATGAGATACATCTAATGGAACATCAACATCAGCAAAAACACGGCAGAACAATAATGCAAGCAATCGAGATTCATTGGAGTATCACGCATGTCATGTCACTACGGTGACCTAGTGCCTCGTGCTCGATCGCTACCTTGTTGTGCCCTTACATGTATACACAACCCATGCTGCTGCCTCCTGGGACTGCCTCGCGTGCTATATAAAAATTCCCCATGTATATATATAGGGCCCGGAGCAGAATCTCCTCACAAAGTCAGACACCCACCGAATTGGAGAAGTTTCACGGCGACGGTGTTAAAGCCAGTAACAGTGTCCATGTTTGTGGGCAGCAAGTCATTGACGACACGCCATGTTAACGAGGGAGGCGAGAATGGCGTCGACTCCATGGCGAGGGAGGATAGCAATGGTGGCGGTAGCAGGAACAGGAAGAAGGTGGCGCGGTATGATCGCTGCTTCTCGAGGCTAGCTAGAGCTCAGCATTGGGTCAGGGCTGCTCAAGGACATGGATGCCATGAGGCTCAAGGGCCAGATCAGGAGGTGGGCGAAGGCAGTCGTGGCCTATGGGCACCATATTAGTTTTGGCTCGCCGAAGTCAAGGTCACGGTCAGCCTCCTTTGCCGCGTCCGACAGAGCCTGTTGGAAATAATCTTGTTTTGGCGTCTTTAGGTAAGTTAAGTATTTAGTATAGGCAAGTCAGATGCATGCACGTAGAAAGCTAGGATAGTTTTGGTTGGCTAGTTTCCGTATACGTACTCGTATAGAAGGTACGAGTCCACGAAATACACGGTGGCCGATCAAGTCCGAGTCTTATGCTTGCATGTGTTCAGGTCGTAGAGTTCGAGTCGGAGTCTGTATGCTTGTATGGCAAAGTACACGTGTAGGTGCACGGAGTCCAGATCGTATACAAGTCAGAGATGATAGCTTGTATGTCCGGTCATGTACTCAGGGCCTATATAAGCAAGGGCATGTAATAGGAGTTTAGAGGCATCGAGGAGAAAAGCTCAAAGTATTTCGAGGAGAAGAAGCCCCGCACACTGAAACATAAGACCGCCTTCACGGTAAGTGCTAGGTTACAACCACTGCAGTACTACCTTTTTTCTTTCAAACTGGCGGTTTTTTTCCTTTCCAGTGCCACCAACAACCACCAAGCAACGCCTGTGGCTTCTACGTTGCGCGTCATATGGTGCTAACCATGGCGACGAAGGATATGAAATCCCCAGATGTAAGATAATTGCACAGCCTTTTCATAACTTCTTTCATTCAGGCTAATTGCATACTTTTTCCATAACTACTTTCATTCAGCAGGAATTCAACTTACCGGACAATAACATCGAGAAGTCTGCGCTCTACAATATTTGAGGACGGATCGCCTCATTCATAATGACTAAAGTCATCTCTTCGAAAGGCAAGTTCCATTTTAGGGAGATAACGTACTGACTTTGTAATTTGTGGTTTCATTTTTGACTTATGTAATTTCTAGTTATCTTGATATAGACTTGCGCCGTTGTACGTTTTGATTATGTATATGTGGATACTTGTGACTTTGGTCCCTACAATGCGGATATTTTGAAATGCATGGTGATTATGACATGAATGTGATTATGGCATGAATGTTATGAGTGATCTCGATGTGGATATCTGGATGTGTACTATTTTATTTGTAGAGAAGACGACTGCCAAATCTTGACATTGCTTCAGGATGCAGCCAGGGAACAGATAAAACCCTTAAAGGGATGAGCACATTAGTGATGGGTGAAAATGTCACGTGTCACTAAAGAGTGTCATTAGTGACGGGTTATAACCTCACGTGTCACTGATAACTCGGTCATTTAGTGATGGGTCTCGTCACTAATGACCCAATCCCAATGACGGGATGCAGTTACCACCCGTTACTAATGACCGAGTCCTAGTGACGCGGTGAAAAGCTACTCGTCACTAATGATGATCACTAGTGACGGGCAATAGACCTCCACAGGCTATACAAGACGCACGTTAGTGACAGGTCTCAACTATTATCCATCACTAATGTGTTATTATTAGTGACACGTTCGGAGTGACAAGTATGGGACCCGTCATTAATGACGGTTATCACCCGTCACTAATATACTATTCTGATGTAATATATGGCTATGGAGGAAGCTCGTCTAAACATGATCAGAGATATCACCACCTTAATAGATTTGTCAAAGGAGATACTTGCCAACCATTGCCCATCAGGAGAAAAGTATACATGGTTTACGAGCTTCTGATGATCAGTTATGGGAGCTTCGGATTTTTTACTGATTGTTGGTTCCCAAAGAAACATCGGAAAGATCATCACAAACAGAAACTAGTCTCCCAGGAGCATTACCCCTCATCTTCTTGTATCTCGCAAGAGCTGCCTCTTTCAATTCCTCTGCAGTTGAATATGTCTTGCCAGTATGGTCATACGCTCCTGTTAGACAAGATCTGATTCGGTTCAATATTGGTTAGGATCTCCATGTTTACCACCGTATCTCTTGCCTATCCCACCGGTATTTTTTCATAAACCGTGTTGGTTGATTGTTAATGAATCCGGCTATATATGTAATGTGCGTACCACTATTCAATGCATTGTGATTATCTCGCTATCAGCTCCAATGGGAAGAACATATTCTGTGCTCAGGGCGAGAGAATTCACCCAGTGCCCATGACCCTGCAGTGTTTTGACCAACTTTCCCTGAGAATTCTGCAGGCGGAGGTACGGGTGGTGGTTGAGGTTTTCAGGGGGCGCGTGGTGGCAGGGTGATGCGAGGTGGATTCCGAGGAAGAGGCGGTGGAAGAGGATACTTGGACGGCGGCTTTGGGTACGACTACGAAGCTGGATACAGCGGTGGTTGGGGCGGCGGGTACTACGACGGCGCACCTGGCTTCAACCCCAACTTTCAGGCTATGGCAGAAACGGAAGGAGGGCAAGGTAGGGTGTTCGTGGCTTTGGTGCTCGCCATGATCGCCTGGGAGTCGTTATGGCCGTGGCGGAGCACCAATGGCAACCGGAGAAGGGACGCAAGAGGCGGCAGTACACGACCATCCAGCTGCAACACTGGCTGCTGTGGCTTCAGCACATGCGAAAGAGATAACCGAGCCGAGGGTGGTATCTGCCTTAGCAAATCATGGGGTTCCAACGAAATTGGCGGATATATGTGATCAGTCAGCTGTTACATCTGCTACTGCAGTCATGAAATCCTCGGCCGCGAATACTGCTGCAGGTGGAAATCAACTCAAGGTTCATGAGATCCTTGTGGCAGATCAAGGCAGTTGTTTTGCGTATGGCAGATCAAGGAGCAGCAACAGCAAACGTTGGGGCGGGTTCATTGGTGGGTGGTGGGAAAAATCCAAAGCAGAAATATTGCTTCCGTTGTGCTACAATGTGGCATGCCACAAGCGAGTGCAATATGGTTCTTTTTTGCGAGATATGTGAAAGTGAAGAGCATGCGGCTGCTAGATGTAATATCCTAAAACAACTGAGACCAAGAATGACATGAAGACGGCTTTGGTTAAGGTTATTAGGGGTCAACTTAAAGCTGGACAACTAATCACACAACTCCAGAAGCTTGTCCCTGGTAAGTGGAGTTGGGATGTCACTGCAAAGGATGATAATTCATTCGTGGTGCCATTCCCATCAAAGGCAGAACTTCAATGCGCTATGGTGTTTGGCGTGTCGATATTGAAGACCATGGTGTGAAGCTTAGGTTTGAGGAATATGTTGTTCAGTAACAAGGCTTTCCATTGCCAGTGGTGTGGATGAGGGTCACTGGACTTCCAAAGAAGCTGCGCAAGTATCAAGTCTTATGGGCTATTGGATCTATGTTGGGAGCATCGCAAAGGGTTGATATGGCGACAACTAGACAAAATGATTTTGGGTGATACTTAGTAGCAGTTCTGGACCCTTCGTTGATTCCAGAAAAAATGGATGTGGTCATCGGGAATCCGTACTTTGTTCTGAGGTGGAACAAAACAATGGAGATGAGCCCAAAATATAAAATTAGATAACATACGTAACTGTATTTACTGAAATAGATAATATATCGTCGTATCATTCGTATTCGACATCTTATTTATCGAAAATTGACTTTCGGTACATCGTACCCAAAAATATCATATTCTACACACGGTGTGCCGAATATGATACTGTAGCACCGTATTCTGCCGTGCCAAAAAGCTACAGTACTATGGCGGTGCGTTTGAATTTCGCTTTCCCTCTTCTTCAAAACGGTAGTCTTCTGTTACTCCAAAAATTTTAAATTTGTTTTTACGTGTTCCATAATCTATGTGCAACCCATTTTAATTGTATTCACTAAAAAATCCTTTTTATATTTTAAACTAAAATTCTCCAAAAAAGACTACTTTTATAACTTGTAACAATTGTTAGTGTCTGAAATAAATTCTAAAAATCTAGAAAAAATTCACCAATATTCTTCTTATGTGATGGACTAATTTTTAAAATTATTCTTAGCCCTAGGTTATATGATGAAAAAATGAGTTTCTTTGTAATGCTCTATTTATATGCATTTTTATCATTTCATGTCATATTCTTGTTTTAATTCAATTTGAATTCAAACAAAATTCAACTATCTCGAGTAGTCTAGACCAAGTCGCTCCACACCAGGAGGATGCGAGTGACCGAGAAAAAATAGTCAGCGGGTGAAAACCCACAGAATTGAAGATGGAGTCGATAAAATCTAGAGGAGAGGCTCTAATGCCATATTGGGAAGCGTTGTCGCCTCTCTCGAGGCTGTGTGGATGTATATATATAGGTTGCCGAACCACAACTAGAGTTACAAATAGATTACACCTCATACAGATGATTTCAATCACATGAAATAATGCATGGATACAAAACCGAGTTTATCTCTGAGTTCTATCTCTAAACCTATCCAAACACAAAAAAATAATATGTCCGTTGCGGAGCACGTCAGAAAGATACTGAGTTCGTTACGATGATCTTTTGGTAAACTTACCCCTTGATTGTAGGTTTTGTGCATGTTTAAATTTATTTTTATTCAAATTGAATTAAAAAGATAATATCACATGAAATGATAAAAATGCATATAAATGGAGCATTACAAAGGAACTTACTTTTTCATCATATAACCTAGGGCCGGGAATAATTTTAAAAATTAGTCCATCATATAAGAAGAATATTAGAGAATTTTCCTAGATTTTTACGAGTTTATTTGAGACACTAACAATTATTACAAGTTATAAAAGTAGCCTTTTTTTTGGAGAATTTAGTTTTTAAATATACAAAGGATTTTTCAGTGAATCTAATTAAAATGGGTTGCACATGGATTATGAAACACGTAAAAAAGGTTTTAAATTTTTTGGAGTAACAGAAGACCACCGTTTTAAAGTAGAGGGAAAGTAAAATTCAAACGCACTGCTGTTACTGTTCATGCGCTACACTATTCATGTCCGACGCCATATTGGGCACACCACATGGTGTGATACTGTAGCCCATTTTCGGCATATTGTGTAGCAAATATGGTGCTACAGTGTTATATTCGGCACACCGTGTGCCGAATACGGTATTTTCGGGGTACGGTGTACCGAAAGTCAATTTTCGGTAAATGAGGTGTCAAATACGAATGCTAAAATTGTAAATACGATGATATGTTATCTATTTCGGTAAATACAGTCACGTATGTTATCTAATTTTAGATTTTTGCCCAGATGATGATGTGGCACAGATGGACATGGATACAGATGGCATGGTTGATGATGGCTGTAACAATGATGGTGAGGAAGATACAGGGGATAGAGAGCACAAAAGATCCAAGAATAAATTAGACGGAGCACATTCTTTGAAAGTTAATATGTCAGATAGAGCACAGGAAGGTAAAACTATGGATGAAAATAACAGTAGTGACTCCCTCGATAAAGAGCTGTTTGAAGAAAAAATTCAGAGAATGGCCAATGAGATCATGGACATGGCAGTTGAGACAGTGTTGCAAGAACAAGGGGATAAAGTGATGGCAGAAGATCTGGAAGAGGTGGTGGTCGAAGAGGTGTTTACTGCCGATGAATCTGTGATGGACAAGGACCGAGTCGAAGGGGATAGCAGTTTCCATCAGACTAATGTGTTTTGTTCTCTTCAGGCAAACAGGATATAAGGATGACTCTACCTTTGCTGCTGTGCCGGGCGAACTGGACCAAGCTGGGCCTCGGAGATGACCTCTTGATCGTGAGTGCCTGTGGGTCTTCGCTCGATGAGGCTGGTGGGGTGGATGTGCGCACATGCGGACCTCTACTCGTGAAGGCGGGTGGGTCGGTCACGCGCACCAGTGTGCCTCAGCTCGGTAAGGCTGGATGCTGATGAGGCCTCTATTTTCGAGCTTTTTATTTTTATATTTTTTATTAAAAATTTAAATAAATAGATTTTTCGTAGTAGAAATTGTAAAATTAGACGTCTGCAGCTCTCTGAGAGGGTGGTTAGGCAGCCTAATCGCTCCCTGAGAGAGCGGCAGGCCTAACCGTCCCCTCAAAGCCCCGCCCCCTGAGAGAGCGATTAGCCCCCTTGCCGCTCTTTGAGGGGACGGTTAGGGCCTTTTTTTTCTCTAAAAATGTAATTTTTTTTTTGTAATTCAAGAAATAAAAAGGAAGGGCTTTAAGAAAATTTAGAATTTAAATTTGGAGTAGGTTATGTAATAGTTGGAGAATAAAAAATCAGTAATTAGCACTCACAGCATTTTATGTGAGTATAGGGTGTGAACGACGACAAACATAGTATTAAACATATGGTGAAAACATTACAATACACTGTAACCGCGACGACAAGATGAGGAAATAAAGGTGGCATGTACGGTTCGCACTAAGACCTACTTATTAGTGCGTCGATCCTAATCATAACATGTCTTAGGGAGGGAAAGTATGTCGGGTTACATTAGATACTCTCTACTGAGTGCATCTAGGATACTTTCCCTTTCGGAGGGTATCGGGACCTGTCGCCTTAGCACGGCGGGCTCTCTCCCGCTTTCTTTCCCTATTAGCCTCCCGAGTCTGAGCCACGGTACGGTTGTGCGCCGCCTTCCTCATGCGCTCTTCTTCCTCCCGCTTGAGGCGAAGTTCCTCTTGCTGTTGCTCGTACTCCCGACGTGCGTACGCTTCCCTTCTCCACCTCATGTTCATGTCGACCCACTGCTTCTGTGCGTCATTTTGCTCATTATTGAGCCATTGAATAAAATCACATAGCGGTGGAGGGGACTAAATAAATGGAACAAGATGAGCGGTTAGTAAAACAGGATGCGAAATCGGAAGAGATGAGGCTGATATTTGTTGTCGTACCGGTCGATAACCAGTTGTTGCATGTTGAGGCTTGTCATACTCGTAGTTAGCACATATGAAGAAGCGCAGTCCATAGGTGTATGAGATGTCCTGCGACTCGCGGAGCTTACAAGGGTCACCACAGAAGCACATTGGTGGTTCGAGACTTTCAGGTATAGTAGTCCCCCAATGTTTCTTTGGTGGGCTTGATGGAGCTGAGGAAGATATTGCACTTGAGAGATATGAGAAATGAGTGATGCATCAACGTAAGGAGGTTCGGCTATTTATAGTTAGGGGAGGCAGGAGCATTGGATTCTCTCTTAAAGAAAGGAGTGAGTGCAGGGGCGTAGCTGGTGGCAGGAGCATCGGATTCCATCTTGAAGAATGGGAAAGTTGTGTCATTGATCATGGTCAGAGATTCCACATTTATTGGTACTCGTGTTGTCATTTATTGTTTGGAAAAAGCTGGGTAGTGTTGTCACTTCTTATTTAAAGCCTGCGCAAGGAGGCATGTGTTGTCAAGTCATGGTTAAAGTTCAGTAGTGTGGTCACTTCTTCATTAAATGTGTCTGAATACGAAATGCAGTTACGACATGCTAAGTCGACCATACAAAGTAAATGTGTCTGAATACATAGGAATACATCACGAAGCGAATATGCATATGTAAGTTACATAAAATGTAAAAGTCTACTGCTGCTTCCCTCGTTGCCGTCGCCCGTGCGCCCCATCATGGTCCCGATGCCGCTGATTAACCCTCACGTGACCCCTGGAGTAGGTGAGGGGGTCGGGTGGACCGACGTGTCTGGTAGGCCTAGTGTGGCTGCGTGACAAACATCATTACAAATCGTTAGAGGGAAAAAGAACACGAAGCAAAGTGTTAATATAAAATACGTACCCGACAACGGCACCACATCGAGGCCATAGTAGGTGCGTCCTCGTCCGGCTCGCCGTACCATTCCTTGGGGTACGAGGAGCGGTCCACCACCGGCCTGCCTATGGCGAAATGCTCGTATGACCACAGCTGCAGAAGAAGTGGACACCCGGCAAAAGTAGCTAGTGGCTCTTTTTTCGTGCACGCGTCGCAGAGCGCTCGATACGTCGCAGCAAGGACAACGGATGCCCAACTGAACTGCGGTACCTCCTCCCCATCAGCATCCGCTATCAACCTGGCGTACGGCACAAGCGTCCTCGCAACCAGGTGGCATTGGCCACTAGTGAACATAACCCATCCAAATAACCAAAGCAGAAAAGCCTCCAAATGCCTGGAGACCGCGTATGCGTTGGCATGGGGGTGTATGTACGCCGGCTGCAAATATGACTGGTGTCAAAAATGATCATTACTACATACTATAATAGTATACTGTGCTGCTACACCCCATCGAACGCTACCATGTTGCATATCCAACAAAGCCTGCAACAATCCTGCATGTCTATCATGAATGAGACACATCTAGTCGGTCAAGAACAATTGCATGTTTAACCCGCTCTAGGAACCAATACCAGCTGTCCCCGTTCTCACTCTCCATGAAAGCAAACCCTAGTGGCAGGACTTGGTTGTTACCGTCGACCCCAATTGTAGACAATATTTGCCCTTTGTACTTCCTAGTCAGGAATGTTCCATCTAGGCATATGATGGGTCGGCAATATCGAAATGCTTTGATAGTTGCGGCGAATGCAAAGAAAGCACGCTGCAACACTCTTTTCCTGCTGTACTCCACATCAGTAGAGGGGTAATGCTTGATATCATAGTAGCTGCCTGGGTTTCTTCCACAAATTGTGGCTAATTGACGAGGTAGATTGTGATATGAATCTTCATATGTTCCGAACCTCATCTCAATAGCCTTTTGTTTCGCCCTCCATGCCTTCGCATAGTTTATTATGTACTGGAACCTTTTCTCAATAGCATAGATTATTGATCGTGGCTCATACCTTAGGTTGTCCACAATCTCCCCATACATAACATTTGCAATGAAGGCAGAAGACAGGTTCCGGTGGGCGAACTCTATTTCCTCAATGTGACAATTATGTTCCTTAACTATTGAGCATTGCCAGTAGTCTACCCATTTCCCTCTGAATGCGTGCACCCGCCAAGGACATTGCGGCACCAAACACTTCACATCGCACTCCCTTTTACTGGATTTAACAACCTTGAATTGCCTCTGAATAGACAACGATCAGATTTTCACTACATCAATAACTGCCTCTTTTGTAGGGTACATAGCACCCTGTGACACCTCGTTCTCATGGTACTGCAACAGTGTACGGTCAGCCTCGCTAACCACTAGCTTCGAAAATTCATGATCCCTCCACTCTGCAGGAACTGGAGCATTACCCTCCTCGTCAGACTAATCCCCATCGGCAAGGCCTTCCTCCAACTCTTCATCCTCCAAATCCATATCTTCAATGATGCTAGGGATGTGCTCCCCTTCATCAGCTACACCCATCGGTTGCAGCTCTGGAATATCACCAACATCCTCCCTGGACCCGACATTAGCCGCCTCTGATTCATCTTCCACTGTCTCACTTGGTCCTGCTACTGCTTCCGCAGAGTTCACCTCAGTTTGATCTTTCAGGTACGCCTCAGCTAACAAAACCAGCGGCAGGCCACGTTCACAACATATATCTATATACTGCCTCCAAGTTGATGTGGCTTCGATGGGAACAAGCTCACCAAAGTATCCATGACTAGCACGGCTGAGGACAGCTTTCAACTTCAGCTCATGTTGCTGCGGATCCAGTTGGAAAAACCGCATGAGCCATTTGCACACACCCACAATGGTCCTCTCATTAGATTTACTAAGACCCTTCATGACATGACGAAATCCAGACAGATCTACACCGTTAGGACCGTACCTAATTTCACCCTCACCATAATATATCTGAAAAATTAATTTATCTGCCATCCCTGGAAACACCCGCAAACATAACCAATGTTAAGACAATAAACTATATTTCTAATTATCGGATAAAATAATTTCTAAATACTACATCCTAGGTTCGCAAATTATCATATATTGCTACCTCCTACGTCGCACATTACAACCCCAATATAGTAAAAATAATATACTAAAAATAATATTCTATATTTCATTGCTATCGTACAATTTTCTAAGTAAATTTGATAATTTTCTAAACCCTAGGTCATACATGTCTAAAACCTATGTTATATACTACTACTGTACTAATTAACAACAATAAAAGGAAAAAAAGACTTACCCAAAATTAATCTTCAAATCCGCGGCTCAAATGCAGCAGAGCTTCGCCGAGCTCTCTTCCTCCCCTCTCCTCTCCTCTCTTCTCCTCCCTCTTCTCAAATTTTTCTTTTTTCTGAATAAAATGACATTTTGGGATAATTTTAGCCCCTTTTATAAGAGAGGCCGGGTGGGGGGAGCAGCCGAGCGCGCGGGCGGGAAGGCTCCTTACCGCCCCCTGAGAGGGCGGTAAGGGCCCCTACCCGCTCCCTCAGGGGGCGGTAAGGGAGGTGGCTTGGGCGGGCAGGCCGTACCCACCCTCTGAGGGGGCGGGCGGTTAGGCCTGCCGCCCTCTCAGGGGACGGTTAGGTGGCCTAACCGCCCTCTCAGAGGGCTAAAGCCCCCTGAGAGGGCAGCAGGCGCCTAGTTTTTCAATTTCTCCTGCGGGAAATATATTTATTTAAATTTTTAATCAAAAAAATATAAAAATAAAAAACTCTCCGTTTTCTGCGGTACGTGGTGTGAACGCATCTTCACAGACCAAGAACTACGAGAGCGTGCTCTTTCGGGCCTCCACTCGGTGACCGCACCCAAATTCGTCAAAGCAAAAGAAGAGCAAAGGATGCTGATAAAGATACTATGGTGCGAGCTGAAATGATAATTGCAAGGAGAAATTTGGAGACACCACATGGTAAGTATTTAACAAATTCCGTACTGTCTTTTTCAGATTCGACCATAGCTTCAAACTTACATAATTTAGGTGTATTTTTGGGTACAGAAGTAGATGTTTCTGTTGATTTATTAAAAAAGTAGAAAGAGACAGATTACTTCTATTGCCTAAAAAATTAGATCATGATGTTGAGAAATTAGAAATGGGTGAAGAAAGTGATGATTGTGATGTTGAAATAGATAATCGAACTCTTGGTCAGCTTTGTGGTGACTTAACGAAGGAGATAATGGATATGGACTCAGATCTCATGAGTTGTGATTTAGTTCCACGGGAAACAAAATCTAGTTCACTAAAAAAGAAAAGAGCCTCTCATGGATGTGCTTCCAATGACCTCAAGCATCATTCTAGATGAAAGGGATATTTGGAATAGCAGAGGTCTTCGTTACTTAGCTAAATATCAATTTATTTATGATAAATCTAAAGAATTTCAGCTTGACTTTATTGGTATTCTAGAGACGGGTAGAAAGAAGTTCTCAAATATATGTCTTAATACATTTTGTGCTGGAAAGGAGTTTTTTTTTGGCATTGGACTAAACCCCGTGGTAGGTCTGGTGGTATCTTATTAGGCATCAATTTGGAAGTCTTTGATATTGGCAGTCTTGATGTGGGGGATTTTTATGTCAAATTTCATCTTAGAAAAAAGATGATAGTTTTCAATGGATTTTGGTTGCTGTTTATGGTGCAGCACAACCATAATTTAAAGAATGTTTTTTGGTCGAATTGGTTCATACATGTAGAAAGGAAAAATTACCTTTCTTGTTCAGCAAAAAAAAGTGTTAGAATATGATAAATATGATAATCAATGGCCTTTCTTGTCCAATGCCATTATCAATGGCTTGAATTTGAAAGAGTTAGAATTATGTGGTCGTACATTTACTTGGGCTAATACATTGGAAGTTCCAACGCTTGAAAAGTTGGATAGAATCTTAGTTAGCACGGAATGGGAATAAAAATTTCCTATCTCCATGGTGCATGCTTTAACTAGAGAGATTTCAGATCACAAACCGTTACTCCTTAATACTAGATTTGGTCGAATTGGTTCATACATGTAGAAAGGAAAAATTACCTTTCTTGTTCAGCAAAAAAAAGTGTTAGAATATGATAAATATGATAATCAATGGCCTTTCTTGTCCAATGCCATTATCAATGGCTTGAATTTGAAAGAGTTAGAATTATGTGGTCGTACATTTACTTGGGCTAATACATTGGAAGTTCCAACGCTTGAAAAGTTGGATAGAATCTTAGTTAGCACGGAATGGGAATAAAAATTTCCTATCTCCATGGTGCATGCTTTAACTAGAGAGATTTCAGATCACAAACCGTTACTCCTTAATACTAGAAAAGCCTCACATAGTGGTAATCCACTATTGTTCAAATTTGAACTTAGTTGGTTGACACGAGAGGATTTCTATGACTTGGTAAAGGATGTGTGGTGTAAGGAAACTAGGGGAGCATGACATTGAATAGGCCAAGAATATGAAGCTCTTGTTGTGTGTATTTAAGCAACTATCGGGTCTAAAAATCAATTTCCATAAGAGTGAATTATTTTGTTATGGTGAAGCAAAAAAAAAAATGAGGATGATTACTTGATGATTTTTGGATGTGATAGGGGAAACTATCCATTTTTATATATTTGAGAATTCCTATGCATCACAAAAGGATAAGTAATAGGGGTTGGAGAGAAGTGGAGGAGAGGTTTTAGAAAAAACTGAGTTGTTGGAAAAGCAAGATGCTTTCAACTGGAGGTAGGCTTGTCATTATCAACTCAATCCTTAGTAGTCTAGCAATGTTTATGTTGTTTTTCTTTTAAGTACCCAGAGGCATTTTGAAAACCTAGACTATTATAGATCTAGTTTTTTGGGCAAAGTTACAAACATAAGAAAAAATATGGATAAATCTATAATATGTTATCGAATAATTGCGTAATTCCTAATATGGCATCCATTGTGAGGATGACATGTGGGACCTGGACCCATATGTTATTGATACAACGATGGCATATAAGGAACATGATAAGTTATTCAGTGGTAAATCGTGAAATCTCCCAAAAAATATAGATTGACTAAATGGAGCGTTATCTGCACACCTAAGGATCAAGGGGGGGCTGGAAGTTCTAAACCTTGATGCGCAGAACAAGTGCTTACTTAGTAAATGGCTTTTCAAACTAATCACTGAGAATGGGGTTTGGCAAGATCTTCTTAGAAACAAGTATTTGAAAACCAAAACAATTTCTTAGGTAGATAAGAAACCTGACGATTCACATTTCTGGTCTGGCCTAATGAAGGTCAAACAGGAGTTTCTGAATCTAGGTTCCTTTAATCTGCAAAATGGAACTCAAATTTGGGTAGAACTCTTAAAGAGCAATACTCCAATTTATATAATATTGTTAGAAAGAAAGATGCACTGTAGCGGTTGTGTTAAGTTCGGATCCCTTTGAATGTGTCCTTTTGAAGAGCGCTTGTGGGAGATAAGTTAATTTCTTGGCATGAGTTGGTAGCTAAAATAGGTGATATACAACTCAATGAACAACCTGATACCTTTAGATGGTCCTTACAGCAGCATGGGCATTTTTTTGTCCAATCCATGTATCGAGCATTGATTAATAATGGTGTCATTCCACCGAGCCACTACATATGGAAACTCAAACTCCCCCTAAAGGTAAAAATTTTCTTATGGTATTTGCAAAGTGGAATGATCCTAATCAAAGATAATCTAGCAAAAAGATAATAGAATAGTTGTATTAAGTGTAGCTTTTGTAATGCTATTGTAAGACCCCAGATATCGGAATCTCCTGTGCCTCCAGTATCAGTCCCTGGATTACGTAGCTGATGCGCACAGTATAACAGTTGTAGTATCACAGTCAAACTTCATGCATAAGTATTATAGTTCAACGCACAAAAGATTACAACCCGAACTGTATATTACAACCCTGGCCTAGCAGCCATCAAAGTACACAGCGGAACAAAAGCCCAAGCCACAAGCAGCGAGGGTGCGAATGCGACCTTAGAGACTATTCTTCATTCCCAGCTTCACCTCCGGCGAAGTCGGTATTGGTTTCTTCATCTGAATGACAGCAAGAGTGAGTACAGAAGGTACTCAGCAAGCCCTATACTACTTTAAGGGGTTGATAGATGCATAAGGGATATTTCAAGGGTAAGGTTTTACGGCATAATTTGGAACGTAAAGCAGTTTATGCAGATATCCGTTTGTATCGACTATGATTAATTTCAAAACCTTTTAAGTAGTCAAAACCAAGTAATAAGCTATATTTGGGGGTTTTTCGGCCTGGGAAGGGCTACACCTCACTCCGCAGTCCCTATTATCACATCTGGTGTACTTCTAGTACTTCATAGCTTCTGGCGGATCGAGCCAGGAACTCATCACACGAACATCTAGTCCACACACTCACACATCAAGACACATGCACCCGGAGTCTATTCAAGCATGACCATGCCTTCGCACATCCATGAACGTGGATACGGCTATTCGAATAGATTTACACGGCTATTCGAAATCGAAGCTAGAACAGAGAAGTTATGGCTCCCGGAAGAATTGATATAAATTTAAATCAGTAAATAATAAAATGACACTATTCATAGGTGGGACCCACGGGGTGGGGCCCACTGAACAGTAGCCTGGTCCCACATGAACAGTGAATTGGTGGGACCCACATGAATAGTACCTAGTTGGGCCAAATGGGCTTAGATTGGGCCTAGATGGGCCTGGGCCGGGCTTGGGCTGCACAGTAATAGCTACATAGTACTGGCCCATTCAGGTCTGGGCTGGCTAGCTAATGAGCCAGGGGAGTTGGGCCGACCTACGGGGCACGGCCTGCTGGCGGTTAGGCTGGCCAGGCCGGCTAGCCAGCCACTGGGCCGAGCCAGGCCTGCTGGCCAGGCCGAGATATGGCCCAAGCTGGCTTGCGCGAGCGCGCCAGCACGCGAGCGGCGGAGCGGAGGGGAAACAAGTCGGCGGCGAGGAATCACGGCGGCGCAGCACCGGAAAGCTCGCCAGGATCAAGTTTTCGCCGGGGTTTCATGACGACGAGTTAACGCCAGGCTTCTACGCGACATGGAGAACTCGGCAAGGATCATCTCGACGGCGATCGGCGGAGAGAACGACGCCAGATCACCGCCGGAGAGGAGATGGCGGCGCGACGCAACTGGACAGCACCTCCCCTGCACGGGGAGGGGCCAATCCTGCAAGGAAAAGAGGCCTAACACCTCTAGAGCACATGGCACGATGGCCGGATCACAGCACCAGGCAGAATCATGCCGGCGGCGAGCGCAACTGCGGCAGCGGAAACCAAAACACGGCGGCGTATGGTGAAAAGCTAAGGGAGAGCGTGAGGACGCCTACACGCTATCTAGGAGGAGGGGGTGCTAGGGCTTGGGGTGGTCACTGAGCGCAGGAATGACGACGGGCGGGGCGGCGGCCGGTGATTCGTCGGAGAGGTGGCGGCAGCGCAGCTCGGCTATTCGCGCGGACGAGCTTCAGTCGAGCTTCCGGTGAACAGGCAGCAGCACAGAGATGGCGGTAGTGTCCTGAAACTCCTTGACGGCACGTGGACGGTGAATGGGTGACGGCGAGGTTGCAACAGCGGAAATGGCGGTGGTGGTGGTACGGTGGTGTGGCGAAGTGGAGAAAGGGAGGGAGAGAGAAACATGGGCTGCTCTATTTATAGACGGGAGGGGGGAGCACGGGGAGGCGGTTCACGTGCTGGCGTCACAGGGACGTCGGTGGTGAGGTGGCGGCCGGCGCCCACCATTTTCCCCGGAGCATGGGCGCTCTGCGCCGGCCACGCGCGTGGGCCGCGAAAGTCACGGCGCAGAGGCATGGGTAGCAGGGAGAGAGAGAGAGAGAGAGCGGGAGCGGAGAGTGAGCGGGGATCGCGGAGGCTGGTCGGGCGTCCGCGAGATATTTCCCGGAGAGACGGTGACTGGCGATTTCATCGTCGCACTGGAGGGGAGAAGGAAGGAGAGGGAGAGTGAGCGGGTCGGTGGATTGGCGACATGTGGCCTGGCGAACCGTTGAGGACGCACAGCGCGCGAGCGGGCCATCACGGCACGGTGAGTTGGGCCGGGCTTGGTGCGCGGGAGAGAGGAAGTCGAGCTGGCTGGCTGGCTGGCTGGGCCGAGAAAGAGAGAGGGAAGGAAAAAATCTGGCCCGGGTAAAAGAGAGAAGAGAGAGAGAGGGAAGGGATTTTGGGAATAATTCAAAATGGGATATTTTGAATTTGAAATTTTTTGACTTGGGATTAGGATCAACTCCATTTGGAATATTTGACCTTTGATTTGAATTTGGATAAAGATCTTTGGGGCAGGATTTGAAATAGAGGATTCAAACTCAATTTGGGTTGGAGCTGAATAGAATCTAAGAGTAGATTTGAAATTGAGAGACATTCAATTTCAAACATCCATACTAAGAACCAAGGAATCTCAAACTAATCCATACGAACCAATCTAATGCAGAGACTATTATGGAATTGACTCTAATGCACCTTGAATTACCCATTTAACTTAGTACAACTCATAAATACGAATGTATATATATATATATTAGTATATGTACATCCACATACATATTATCTTAACCCACAGCTAACTTAATTAATCCTAAAAAGTTTTAATTTAGAGCTAAACTTGTAATTAATTAGTATGCTTAAACTCAGGATGTTACAGCTAATGAAACGGTACAATCTCTTTTTCAAGTGTCATTTTGCTAGATTCATTTGGCATGCGATTCAAATATCTTTTGGTTTTCCACTTACTATTGGTATTCCTAATATGTTCGGAATGTGGTTAAATGGGGTCAAACAAAAAAAAATAAAGAATCATATTTTGGTTGGTGCAAGTGCTATATGTTGGGCCATATGATTAAGCCGTAATGATGTGGTTTTTAACAAAGCAAAAGTGCTCTCTCTTATGCAGATAATTTTTAGGGGTACTCATTGGACTTGCTTCTGGGTCTTGTTGCAAAAGGAGTAGGAGCATCAACATATGATAAATTTGTGCTGTCGTTTGGAGACTACAATGATGGAAATCTTTACCAAGCATAGATGGAGATTCACTAATTGCATATGTGTTTGGAATATCTATTTTCATTTTTTTTTGTTTCCATTAGGTTTTATGGTGTGGTACCGTATGGCTACAACTTTGTAATAATAAGCGGCTATGTGCATCATGTGATGTAGATGCTGGGATAATATTTATTCTATCATCTAAAAATAAATACTTTGATTAAACTATCTTCATAACCTGTATAAATCAAAACATATCCACCCCACTTGACACAGGTCACTGAATTAGTGTGACCTTTAAGTGCTTGCTATCGTTGTTGTCGTCCGCCATGAAGCAGAGGTCGGTGAGGTCCTTGGCCTTCTTCTTGCTCTTCACTTGCGATTCATCCTCCTCTAAGCTCTCCTCCTCGCTTGAAGAGGTCTCGATGTTGCTGAGAGTTGCAACGAATGCCCTAGAAGCCGCATTGGCTGCCTTCTTAGCCATCTTGTCGTGGTTCTTCTTGAAGAAGGGCTTCTTGTTCTTCTTGTGCTTGTTGTAGTCGTGGTCGCGGTCTTCCTTCTTCTTGAGCTTGGGGCAGTCCGCCTTGAAGTGGGTGGTGTCACCACACTCAAAGCAGGCACGTGTACTGCCCCTCCTCCGATCTCAGTGGTTGTTGTAGAAGCGGGTGAATTTCTTCACGACCAGTGCAAGATCCTCATAATCAAGCACATCCACCCGCTCCTCTGTGATAGAGATCAAGAAAGACAAAGCAAATCTACTAGATAAAGAGTTAGCACAAGAAACACCAAATCTAGACTGGTTGCCACCGCTGGGTTCGAAAACCAATGCCATGTTCTGAGACAGGAGGTTTCCGAGACCAATCCGAGCCGCCTTGGCTATCTTGGTGCGCTTGAGCTTGCTGAAGAGTTCATCAATAGTTAATGTATTGTAACTTGATGACTTTTCAATGCTCAAGATCTTCACTTTCCATATGCTACGATATAAAGCATAGAGAAGCTTGATCGCTCTCTCATGGTCAGAATAGGGCAAAACACCAATTGATTGAAGATTGCTAATAATTCCATCAAAGCGAGCAAACATAGCATCCAAAGACTTTTCGGGGTCTTGCACAAACATTTGATATTCTTGGTTGTATGTCCTTTGGCGTCTGATCTTAATCTGATTAGTGCCTTCATGAAAGATACTCAGAGTAGTCCAGATCTTCCGGGCAGTACGGAGGTGCTGAACCCTGGCAAACTCATTCGATTTGAACCTGAGTTGTGCGAGCAGCAGGGATCTCGTAGTTAGAATCAACTACCTCCCAAATAGCACTTCCTTGCCTTAAGAGATAAGCCTCTATGCTCACCTTCCAGTACGAGAAATCACGGCCATCAAACAGCGAAATCTTCCCACTTCTCTTCATGTCACCTACGGATCACAAAGCCGGTTAAGGTCAACAAGTGACCAAACCGGCTCTGATACCAATTGTATGAATGTGTCGGAGGATGAACCCCTGTCGCAGGGATCCCGAGAGACCCCTTTTTAAAGATTCGGCCGGGGGGATGATCCTGAACGAGCTCGTCGGGGAAATAAATGGAAACGGAAATAAATGCAACGGCTGGTGGTGGGGGATGATCGACCTAGTGCAAAAAAGAGATAGATGCACCGGGGTTTAGACAGGTTCGGGCCGCACAGGGGCATAACACCCTACTCCTGTGTGAGTGCAATATCTTTCCTTGAAGGGAATTCTTCAAGGATGTGTCTGGTTACAAGGGTGTGTTGTCTACAGAGAGCTTGAGGCTCCCGTGTTCTAGCTCTACTCGAGCTGGTTTGTGATGTTCTTCGTTTCTTGATCTGGGCTTGGCTTAGTTGAACTGGACTTGGTTCTGCTTGTGATCAGTTGTCGACTTCGGTTGAACTTTTGTCTTCTGCTAGACTTCGCGTCTCTTCATGTGTTCTCCCTCCTTTCCTTTTATACACACGCCGATCTCGACTTATCCTGAATGGGAAAGAGGGGGCGCGAGTGCCAAGGCACCATGGAGAAATGCGTCATCATTCTGTTTTGGCGAAGTGATAGGGGCGGTGGAAAAATGCGGCGCGCATCCGACCACCCGCCACTGTGGACGTCCTCCGGCGCCATCGAGAGGGCCCACCGGGCGGCCACAGAGGCACCCGGGGTGCCCATCCTGTCTTGTTCTTCTGTCAGGGCAGGGTGGCAGGCGGAGCGCTTCGATCCTGGCAACGTTATCCCGAGGCACCTGGATGATACGGGACGGGACCCGTGCAATTAATGGACCCACGCCCCCCTGCCAAAGCATGGCAGGGACTGACACTAGGGCGTGGGCAGCTGAGAATATCAGGATGTCAGGATGTCAGGCCGCGCGTGCCTATTAAATGCGGCATTGGACCTTTGACTGGCTGACACCCTGCCGACGGGACCCTTCGGGTCGTCGGGCGATCTTGCGCGAACCTTCGGGGAACCAAGTCCTCGGGGGCTGCCACGTGCAGCCTCGAGCACTCTCTCTCGAGCACTTCGATAGGACCCTCGGGGAACCGAGTCCTCGGGGGCTGCCACGTGCAGCCCCGAGCACTCTCTCCCGAGTACTTGGGCAGATCCTTCGGGGAGCCGAATCCTCGGGGGCTGCGACGTGCAGCCCCGAGCACTCTCTCCCGAGTACTTCGGTAAGACCTTCGGGGAACCGAGTCCTCGGGGGCCGCCACGTGCAGCCCCGAGCACTCTCTCCCGAGCGCTTGGCTGTTCGAACCGTCGGGGGACTATGGTACTCGGGAGTGAGTGGGAACCCTTCCGAGCACTTTCTTCTCGGTACTTGGACTCTGCGGGTCATCGGGAAACTGGGGTGCTCGGGGACCAGAAGCTGTGACCCCGAGCACCTTCTCCCGGAACTTAGATTCTCCTCATCCTGCAGGGGGGACCTCGTGGGATGGTGACACGTGACGGACGGCCGGCCTGGTCTCGGGACTCAGGGACTCCTGGTTCCCGATACACCGACAGAATGAGATTGACAACTCGAAGGGGGGGGGGGGGGTAAATAGGCGCCTCAACAAATTTCTTGCAAAATTGATAGCCTTTTCCTATTTGAATCACTCAATGCACCTCAAAACTCAAGCGAAAGTAAAAATAGAGAGAAGTTTTAACAGCAAAAAATTGAGTCAATACGCCTCCACGGATGGTATATGAACCATAGGTTCCATTTAAGATTAATTCATGTGTTTTAGCACTCGAAAGATCACAACTTGCAAAGAAGCAAAAAAGATAAACACCGAGCAACGAAACTCTCCAAGTTGATTATCTAGAGGCAAGAGAATTCAAAACCCCATCATCTAAGTGTGTGTATGAAAATTTTATGCCTCTAGCAATAAGAACAATGACCTCACAAGGTGCTAAAATTTCAACCAAAAAACCAAAATGAAGATCAAAACCAGAAACCAAAAACTTGCAAACTTGCAAGGGAACCACTAGAGGAAAATTAGAAGGAAGGGAATTCAAGCATATACAAAAACATAAACTTTATTACTCAAAGAGATCAGCCCTATTTTAGGCGGATTACAAATATTATCTCTCAAAACTCTCACCTATTACATAGGCCAAGTACTCATCATTCTCTTCTCTAAAATCATAGCTCTAAGCTCTCAAATGGGTGGCACAAGGAGGCTTAAGTAGCTGGTTCAAACTCTTTCATAGCCCTACTCCTCTATTTACAGGCCTAGGAAACTTGACCTCTAAGTTTCCTAGTTTTTTTCCAAAATACCCCTCTCTTATAGTACACTCCTACCTACCACCGAGAGCATTTTTGTTCATTTTCTTCTCTATTCATCGAACAGTCATACCACCTTCACGACTTAGCTTCGCCTCGACGTAAGCTTCATGATGGTGCCACGTACTCCTCCAGTACTCCCACGGTTTTAAGGCCAAACCGTGAAACCGCCTGCACACTTCTCAAAGTGACTCGTCGCCTTGCTTACACCTTAAGCAAGCACTTCGATGTTAACACGTATACTCTGTCATGCGATTCTGACCTTCGACAAGTCTCTCCCGCTCCCGATCTCTCGGATCGCCTTGTCACTTGCACTGGCATCCTCTTCGCTTGATTTTGTCAACACACCATCTCCATCTGCCTTCCAGGCTTTGCTTGACCTCCACGTGTTCAGCTAGAATCACCCTTGATTCCGCCCAATCTCCTTGATCGTCTGGCACCAAGTACTCCGCTTGGCCCCGATCATCCTGCCATCAACCGCTAAGGTTCATCCATCACCTGCACACCATGAGACAAGCAAACACATATCTCTAACTCCAATTATAGTTAGTCTATAATCAATATGCTCAAATGAAATACCGAATCAATTCAAATCACATCAAAGCTCATACAAAACCGACGATCATCAAACCAAATAAATACCAATGTCAATCACTCATCACAAGTAAATTAAAATATATTTTAACTTGTTTTCTCATGGGAAGATGCTCGGCTCTGGGCGGTGCGAGTGCTGGTCAAAACTTGCCACGTTTGCTCCATATGGGAGCAAACTCTTCTCCCCTTCTTCCCTATTGTGATGTGCTCGTCCCGTGCACAGATTTTCTAGTTTTCATCTACCTCGCATGTAATACTTGTGCAATATTAATTAAAAAAAGATTGTAATCTGCTTACCGACTCCAAGACATACACAAGTTGGACTGCCACGTGGCAAAACCGCCACCACGTCATCAAAACTACCGAGAAAAACCACTCCGAGGGTAAAATAGATAGTATTGATAGTTCGGGAGAGTAAAATAGACGGTTTAAAAGTTTAGAGGTTATTCGGACAAATATGATAATTCAAATGAGTAAAATGGATTTATTCCTAAATTTTATATAAAATTGAATTCGCTGAACATATCAAGTACGCAATGCCTTTTACTTTGTTCACTAGCTCATCAGCTGGGAACATCAGAGCATAAAATGGTGCATTTAAGCTAAAATCATGCACGATGCATTATTTGTGTTGTTGGTCATTCTAACACGACCGATCTGAGATTGAAATCCTTTTTGAATGATCGATTTCACACCCACCCTGACCTCTCGAGCGCGCGAATGCTGCTACTCCTTAGCCTCAAGCCAAGGAACAAAGAAAAATAGGATGTCTCACCGGTCCAAACGGAAGGTCGCGCTGCCGCCGCAAGCCATGCCTGGGTCCGCAAGCCGTGCTCTGTTTCGTTTGGTTCAACACGAAAAGTAGCTTGATAGTCACCAGCCTCACATCTGCTTGCATCCTTGTATGCATGAACAAGATCTTGTCACACATTTTTATTTAGTTCTTTTTTCAATCATTCTGCCAATAACAGATACCGTGCAGCGTGCATGTCAACAAAAAAATTGATCTCTCAGTTCACTTCTTTTGTTTCCAAGCAACACAACAAGCCACGTAGTTGAAGGTAGTCCTGATCACAATACCTTAACTGTACATGCAAGAATTAAAACCTCAGGTCCTTGCCAAGAGACAAGCTTCAGCCATATCTGTTGTACTACTTGCCTCTAGAGTTGGTGTACAGATGACATGGCTTGGCTGCTTATAGCCAAGCTTATTGAACTTGCTCGTACAACATCTCCAACAATATAGATACATGTTATTATTTATAAGAGTTATATATGTCAGTAATAAACCCCAATAGTCTAATTATAGCAGTGACTATAAATTCAATATAGGCCCACATGTAATATTATTGTATTGAATAAGTAGACTATCTACTAACCGATATATAGATAGCATTTTCTTTCTCTTTATTTATTCTCTGCTATACATAGGCAGAAATCTGACGTAGATATACTTGTAGTTAGCTAATATGGATTGTTAAGAGACACCCTTAATATGTGTGTGAACTGAATCCTAGGGACTTCCCTTATATTTACCAGAAGCAGAGGAAGAATTAGAATCCATAAAATCCTTGGCCCAATAGCCCTTGAGCATATTCATCCCAATTGCGGCAAGCGCCATTTTCTCCCCAAACTTGGCAATCATCTCATCCTTGGTCATCGCCCATTCTGCCGTGTCCCGTTGCTCGGTGCCAGCACCGGCGACCTTCTCTTGTGTCACCGGTGACTTCGGTGCCCCGTCCATCCCTTCCTCCTCCCGGTCGTCGCCACCGTGTTCACCGTACTCGTACTCGTAGTGCAGCAGGACCAGGCCGAGGGAGCCGTCAGGGTGGCCGGTCTCCTCGCGGGTCTTCTTCCTGTCCTTCTTCTTCTTCTTGTCCTCCAACAAGCGGTTGGGCAGCGCCTGCGACCGGAACGCCCACAGCTCGACGTGCACATCGCGTGGAAATTTGCCCTCTCCGTCCAGCTCCAGGCCGTTCGCTTTGAGGAACTCATTCCAGTCGGTGATGAAGCGGTAGCCGTTGTTGCAGTAGAGGTACTTGCACGTGAGGTCGTAGCTCCGGCCGCCGCGGTCGAGCGCCGTGACGAGCAGCCCAATTTTCTTGTCCTCGACGCGCCGCATCTCCAGCTCGGTGAAGCAGGACTTGAGCGGGTACAGCGCCAGGGGCTCGCGCTTGCAGGAAATGAGCAGGCGGGCCTGGTGGCGCTTCACATCGCTCATCCAGAGCTTCTTCTCCGTCACGTACCAGGGGAGCGTGGCTCCCAGCGACACGAGACGATCCCGCAGCGCATCGCTGGTGGCGAGCACCTGGTCGATGGGAACCACAGGGCTCGGCGGCCCCTGCGACGCGCCGGCGCTCTTCATCTTCTTGACATTCTTCTCCTTCTTCTTGGCTGCCGCGGCGCTCCCACCGCCCTCCATGGCACGGCCGGCGGCGTTGCTGGAGCTGCTTCAATTCGAGATTGGTCTCTTTTCTTGTTGGGAAATTAAGCGAGTAGATTCGCTTCGGGAGAGGTCATGCATTGCATGCGTAGTATTTATACATGGCCAACCACGATATGGACTAGGACTCCAGGACTTCGCTTCGGTAATTCGGTTACGGTACGTACCCGTTATATTCCCAGAACGATACGAACCAGGTCGTGTATGCATTGTGCTTAAAGGGCGAAGATTATAGAGGCTTAGTACTAAGTCCGTTCGTATCCTATCTAATAGCATGAATCAGATATGAACTCTTATATAAATAAGAAGTATCTAATGGCCACCCCGGCTCGTCGTTTTCTTGACCGCGTTGTCGCGGCCCATGGCGTGTCTAAGGCACTGGCGGACCCAGGCCGGGTGACCCTGGGTCTTTTATTTGGCATTGTGCCAATTGCTTATTTAAAATATGATAATAAACTTATATGTGAGATATGAAGTTTTCATAATAGTTGATTACTGAGATTTTATATCTCATCCATCTCTCATCATTTTTAGGTGTGGTTCCGATGGAGGATAGATGTGCATGAGGGCCACACCAACATCATTATGAGATTTAATTTTCTATCTAGCCTAATAATTAAGAACTTAGAATACGAGTCTAAGTCATCTATAGTTAAATTTGTTAGTTCCTTTATAAAACAATGTACGAGTTTTAAATAATTAGCACTTGCTGAAATATTTAATCATGATGTCATTTTTTCATGTATGTATCACTTGCCGTGGTTATATTTATTCTTTTATTTATAGTTTGGTGTAGTGGTTGTAGTAGCGCCTCGGGTGCCTGTGGAGGGCCGGGTATTACAGATGGCCTCCAGTCGATCGCGGTAGGTTGGTTAATTATCATCCACAAGTAGTGAACAATTATTGTAGTAGTGACATGTGAAGAGTTTACGACGAGAAGAACCGATACTTAGCTCACGACTATGCTGCTATCTCGTAAGAAATGCGTATTGATCTGCCACACAGATTTCCAAAAATAAAAATATCGTAGAAATTAACCTTTTAATATTTTGCAGCACGGCTGATGGCCAAATAACATATGCGTTTACTCGTGCCACGGGAGCTGAAGCAAAAAAAAAAAAAAAAAAAGAACAGTTCACCAAATAAAATGTTTTTCAATCCTCTGGCCATAACATTGTTGTTGATCGCATTGCATGATCTGATACATCAAATTAATCTATACAAGCATATATGAGCTAGCTTATGCGTGCCATAGCCCCCTCTCTTCTACATCTTCACAGCAGAAAAGTAATCCATTTGCTCCGAAGATGCATCCATCGTAAGTAAAGGCCGATGAGGTAATAAAATGTAAACATTTACACGGTAGCAAGTGAAACTTCAAAGATGCATCCATCCGAACTGAAACACAGATAAAGTAAAACTGATGTTTCTGACACGAACGAAACAAGTAGATGTTCCTGCGTCCACTGATAAACGAACGATCCAGAATGACTGGTTCCAGTGGTTGATACAAACATGACCGGAGCTACTTCTAGTGCTTGATGTGAATCTGACCAGAGGTTATGCCGCTCCCAAGCAAAAACTCCTCCAGGCTGTTGACCACGGGATTACGCTTCAAGCAAATGATTTCAACAATCTTAAGGTGCTCACATGTAAACGATCTATTTCCAAGCTCGCCCATGAGTCTTCCAGTTATATACTACAGCGTGAAAAACATACAAGTTTTACCTTCATGGAGCATGCATAATTTTTCATGTAAGGAGAATATACATGTGGAAGAAGCATGCACCTGTTTGAGATTCTGAGTTAGCTTCACCAGATTAGGTGAGTTCTGAAGGAAGACTATCAATGCATAGAAGTCTGCATCCAGACACCATTGACCAAGAGTCAGGAATTTAAGATTGTTGAATTTTGGGAACCATTGCAAATTCTTTTCCATATTCACCTGCACAAGGACCAAGGGATTAGAACATGACATAGCATGCTATATTCTAGAAAATTTTCCTGGTTCAGCCAAACTCACCAAAAAGAAATAGGAGGGAGCTCAGATACTATTGAGTAATTAGTGAGAAACTTTCAGGCAGGACTATAGCTTCAGAACACACTAGATGAGAGAAACCACAACGTAAGAAGAAATCATGTTAGCAAAATAATCCACATTATGAATGCTATGCTTATTGTTTCAAGAGAGTCAATAATGTAGAGCACATGTAATCTAATCATCGTGAAAGATTTCCATGAAGTTGGTAGATACGCTCGTGAAAAGACAATAGGACCAGGAGACCTATCTGTTGGATTGTAGTTAGGTATTAGGAATGAGGCTTCCAACAATTATTGATGCATTTGCTGATTGCACGGTACCTTTATTTTTCATATCTATATGCAGTAATTGAGACTGTAGTTAAACAATCGCCCTGCTATAGGATAAGATGCACTTTCAGTTCTTGCCAGCTATATTGCATCCACAATAGATCAGGTAGATCTGTAGATGTGATTGAAAGAGAAATTATCAATTCCATTCCTCTGTCAAACCACAAACTAAGGTAATGTCTGGTCAGTTGTTTTGTGAATCTACTAATGGACTGAGTATATGAACTAGACTGTGTTATGTTGGCACTTGAGAGCATCGACCATCCACTAGATACATCTTGACATCAGAATTAATTATCAAACAGTTAGTTTTGCACTTACAGAACAAAGACACAATACAATGCTTAGGTTTCGTGATATCAACTAATAAATATTTGCATGGAGGTATAATATCAAAGAAAGAAGCATACCACTATCTCTTCAAAATAGAAATCCAATTCTGTAACACCAGAGAGGTCCCGGAGAAATCGACGGACGTCATTAACCAGAATATCATCAGCCTGAGTATCATCGGTAACAAAACTACCAACTGCAACAGATGCTGACAACAGTGGTTCCATGTTCTCTAGTAAAGGTATTATACTCTTAGTGCAACCAAAGAAGTCAAGATGAATGAGGCTTGGAATGGAAATAGAAGCCCGGTCATAAGGTATGAAGAAACAATCAACCTCAATGGACAAAACCTTCAGTGTTTGGGAGGAAATCTCAATGTCATCAATGGTGCAGTTTTGTAAGATCAGACGTTCCAATACTTCACAGCCCGTTTTGAGGTGCCTAAAGAAGCCACGGGGCAAATCACAACCGAAAAGCCTCAGATTTGTCTAGTGTTGTGAAGTAAACACCGCAGGATCGAGCTCCAAAATATAGCTCCACACGGAAACCTCGACACACCGAGCGTTGCAGAGCAAAGCATGGCCGACCCACAGGTTAACTTCTGCGGTGTCATCTTCTTGCTCTGGACCGATGTTGTGGCAGAGCCGGAACTCGTCCAAGGCAACGGGGTTACGGAGCATCAGCAAACGGTTGACGAACTTCTTGAATAGCAGGTTGCGCTGCTCGTAG
Source organism: Phragmites australis (assembly GCF_958298935.1). Lineage (NCBI taxonomy): Eukaryota > Viridiplantae > Streptophyta > Magnoliopsida > Poales > Poaceae > Phragmites > Phragmites australis. The sequence continues at coordinate 28,414,204 of NC_084921.1, read as the reverse complement.
TTGCTGTCGGCGTTGGCTCCGAACCAGGGGCGAAGCCAGCATCGAAGGGAGGGGGGTGCAGGTCTCTTTACTGTTCATCGGAGCTGCAGTAATTTACTGTTCATTAGGGCTGATTTTACTAATACTTTTGAATGGAGGGGGGGTGCATGTGCACCCACAGTCATCAACGTAGCTCCGCCACTGCTCCGAACTCCTGGTGCGACTTGCGAGACGTTGATGCGGGTCATGTCGCGCCAGAGGTCGCGCCACGGCCGTGACAGCACGCACGTCCTCACGAGCTGGCGCGCACCCAGGTGGGACAGGACGTGGAGGACGGCGTCGCGGGGGAGGTCGTCCATTCCGTGCCCCGCCAAGGGGACGGGCAGCGCTGCTGGGGGTCCGGGACACGGGGCATTTCGTCGAACAGGTGGTGCTCGAACCAGCTGCAGCAAGGTGAAAAACGCAGAGGCACGGCGAGCCATGAATCCGCACGCAGATCGGAACAAGGGTGAAGATGATTCTAGGAATCGGCAATCGAGTGGATATTTCCCGGTAAAAATGGTGGCAATCGAATCGAAGAGAGAAGCAAGATGAAGAGGAGGAAGGAAGCTGGAGCAAACCGTTCGTCCGTAACCTGCCCTGCCGTGCGCGCTCCCGAGGCCGAGGCTCTCTCCAGCGGGAGCAGGATTTGAAAATGCGTCGGTTACCGCTTGGAACGCGTGGGAACCGGCTCTCTCGTTCCAGCTCAGTTTTGTAATGCCACCGGTAATTGAATTTAAATTAAAAATTCAAATTGATTTTGAAAAACTCAAAAAATCCATAAAAAAATTCATAAAAAACTAAAGGTAATTCTAAGAGTATCTGTGCCAAGAATTTTTAAAAAATATGTCGTTTGCATCATCAAATAGGCGATCAAAGTGAGGTAGTCGGTTAAACGGGCTGAGAAATTGTAAAGGCCGAAACGGGCCGAATGCACAATAACCACAACTCGTTTCAGCCCACATGGAAGGGATAAGGTTCCCCGGCGTTGTGGTCAGCGCTGTGCACAGAAAAATTTCCCCACGCTCCTCTCCACAGCCGAAACAGTAGCTTCGTCACCCGGCCAGCCAAATCCGTGGCTCTCCGGCGTGAATCCGACGACGGAGCGGCGATTCTCGAGCAGATAGGCTCAGTAACAGACCGTATCGCAGCGGTTACCGACCGACTTCGACGAGCTGCGCGGACTCCCTGACGTAGACCAATTACCGACGAAGACTGTTCGGCAACCGCTCTTTTCTCTGCGATTTATCGTGCTATTCAATTCGTAATCGTGGCGAGGTGGGCGGTAGGTACTTGTGTGGTCGATTCCGACGATGCAGTGCCTGATGTGCTCGGTTATCGACCATTTAGTAGCGATTTTTCATGTAATATGGTCGGTAATCGGTATTAGTAGGGCGACAGTTCGTTGTGTAATCGATTAGAAAGATGTAGTGGTTGATTCGCTCGGTTATCAACCCTATTGCATCGGTTACCTTATATAGGTAAATGTTGTTAATATTCGTTCAATTTAATTGACCATTTACTATCGATTTTACGTGCAAATGTTGTTAATATTTGTTCAATTTAACATGTATGGACATAATTATTAGTAGGTTAACCGTTGAGTTTTCTTCTTCCAACAGAGACATCACAAACTAATCGATGGCAGATAGAGATGTGGTGTGGCAGCATGGGGATAATTTGGCCCTGGGGTTTAGGTGCAATTACTGCAATAAGGAAAAGAAAAGTGGTGGTGCCACAAGGTTGAAAGAACATTTGGCAGGGCGCGGATCAAATATTATACATTATGATAGGGTGCCTCTAGATGTGCGTGATTATTGCAGACGTGAGCTGGATATGGCAAGAGATAAGAGGAAGGGAAAGGCTGAGGAGAGGTTTCAGAGGCAAGAGTCAGCAAGAGTTCAGGTAGATTTAACAAGTGACAATGAGGACACGGAACAGAAATAGGTGCAGCGTGTCATGGCTCAGTTGAGGGATGAGGAAGAGTTCAGGAGGAGGGCATGTGAGTCCTATGAGTATGGAGGTGTTAGTGGTAGTGGTAGAGAAGGTATTGTGTTAAAGAGGATGCTTAGAAGAGCATCTTCAACAAGGGAGTCACCACCAAGTGTCAGAGAATACAATGTTGCTTTAGCAAAAGCCACTATGCAGCCGAGAATTGACACCAGGTTATAGAGTGCGAAGGGAAAGAAAGCGAAGGAAGCTATTGGTTTAGTATGGTCCAAATTTTTCCACACTTCAGGCATTCTTGGTAGAAGGGCGGACGATGCATTTTTTGTTGCTGCAGTGAAAGAAACACAAAAATGGGGTGAGTGATTAAGTTTGTAATGAATTTATTGTTGTCATATTTCTTTCTTTTTGACTTATGACCATTTGTTCCATAACAGGCGAGGGTGTAACATCTCCAACTAGCCGGGATATAGATGGTAAGTATCTAGACGAGAACGAAAGTGCATTGAAGAAAATATCTGACAAGTGGAAGCTAGAATGGCCAGAGTATAGTATGACCATAATGTGTGATTCGTGGACTGGACTGACGCACATGAGTATTATTAATTTCCTCTTATATTGTAATGGTCGTATATTTTTTCACAAGTCCGTAGATGCGACTGGCTACAGTCAAGATGCAAAGTATTTGAACAAGGTACATTATTTTGCTAAGTTGGTAACATAGTATTTCAATTGTTGCATATTTATTTGGTTCATTCTTTTATGTAGGAGATAAGAGCAGTGGTCAATGATTTGGGGTCACAAAATATTGTGCAGATCGTGACTAATAACAGGTCCAACTATAAGAAGGCCCGTCAAGTTCTAAGAAGGTAATATCCTGCTATCGTGTGGCAGCCTTGTGTGGCTCATACGATAAATTTAATGTTGAAATTAGTTGGTGAATTTAGATAACACAACATGGTCATTCAAAGTGCAAGGTTCATATCACGATGGTTGTACAATCATTCAAGGCTACATGAAATGATGAAGGCTGCGATTGGTGGAGAGTTGGTGAGGTGGAATACCACAAGATTTGGCACAAACTATCTATTTATTGATAGCTTTCTACACTGAAAGGATAGGTTCATGCAATGGATAGTATCTAGTGAGCTCCAGTAGTCTCGCTACATTAGTTCTGATATTGGGAGATATGCACATAGTTGCCTATCCAGCTTAGCATGGTGGGACAATCTTAAAATGGTTGTCGATTCCATTCAGCCATTGTATGCATTCCTCCTATTTGCTGATCAAGACAAGGTGCCAACATTGAGTGAGGTGCTCCTGAGATACACCGTTGTGAAGCAGGAGTACGATTCGTTGTATCACAATGATAGGGATTCTTTTGAAAAGTACATGGCAATTATCGATCACAGGATGCATGATCTAGCGAATGGGGCCTACATGAATGCCGGTGATACACTCCTACCACTTGCAGTCTTATTGTACTAATGCTTATGTTTCTAATGCTTATGGTACTAATGCTTCGATCATCAACTTGCAGCAGTCGCCTTGAACCCCCGCACGCACTACGCGTATGGCACGGGTCCAAACTTGTTCGAAGATCTCCGGGCGGCATTCGAGAGGATGACCGATGTTAGTACTGCTGTGGAAGCACTTATTCAGGTTGAAACATATCGGACAAAGTCTCTGTCGTTCGTAGGTCTTCTCGCTTCACGGATGGCTTGTGACGACAGGACTCAACCTGGTATGAATTGCGTTGACATATCTTACCATTGCATCATTTTATCTACTTTTCCAAGCCTCATATCACTTTACCTACTTGCAGTGCAATGGTGGTCTATGTTTGGTTCATCTACACCTACACTAACAATGTTTGTCAGGCACCTAGTGTCTCAATGCACTTCATCTAGTGGGTGTGAGAGGAATTGGAGTACATTTGCATTTATCCACACCAAAGTTCGCAACCGCTTAAGCTACAAGAAGCTCCATAAGTTGGTATATGTCAACTACAACCTGAGAATACAGAACAATTTGGATGCAGGCATCAGGTCGACTGTTGATGATGATCCATTTCAGCGGCTTATGGAGCTCACATTGAACGAGGAGAACAATCCGCTCTGAGACTAGATGAAGACCGATAGATCAAATGCTACCCCTGAGCTTGATGAGGAGGACACAGACAGTGACATATCCTACCAACTCACCTGGTGACAGACACAGCGAACCCACAAGATTTACAGCAGTGGGTTGCTACAGTGGTATGTGACACACACACGGGAAAGAGAAAGAAGCAAATGGTGTATATAAAGAAGAGCAAGAAGATTAAAGGTAAGGGCAAAAGACAAGTGCAAAGTGATGAGAGCACGGATAGTGACCCAAAGAGCCCAACTTACTAAGAATCAAATGGCAGCAGCTCAAAGACAGATAGCAGTGACGATGATGGTCAGGGCGGCGATGTTCCTCCATGCCCATCCTCTGTCGTTCCTCCCGTGCAATTCACTAGTGAGAGTCAGTTTTCGCATGCCACATAGGACCAGGACCATGGTGCCTCATCCTCACAAAGGTATATCATACAGGCTGGCCACGATGGACCACAAGATAGTGGGAGCTATTCCAGCAACTATGGCATGGAGAGTAGTTCTGGATCGTATCCATACCACTATCATGTCTCCAATACTCAGTCAGAGCCTCCTATTCAATGGGTCTATGAGTGGCAAGACCCTGAGTTTTATGCCATATTGCAAGGACAATGGTCAACCACTTCTGCATGAACGGGGCAAACTTGGGCAGAGTTTAAGGCAAAGTTGCTATCTGCACAATAGATAATGCTCATGTCCACCAAGGAGTACAGTACAGCCGAATTTAATCGCCCCCCAAGCTAGTGGTTCTAAAGGTGATGAAAATTTACTTTTTGCAACTACTTTATTTCCATACCATGGTATTATACTAATTTTTTTCCATCTCGTAGGTTGCACGTGGCGTGGATACTATGCAAACTACATTTTAAGCATCGACCATCACTTTGATAAGTACTGATGGATGCCATGTGATTGCATTTTTAGCTTTACTACAGACAATTCGACATATATTTATTAATTTGAGGCGCTACATATGTAATGTATGCATATATTCAATGAAACAATTATATGTTCATGCTCGTATTGCTATTAGTATCTATTTGTTGCCTTGGAAACTTCCAAAATATAGCAAAGTTCATGCCAAAAAAATTTCTGATGTTATAAACATAACAAATCTCATGCCACATTTGTTACTTTTTTTCCATATTTATTGGTGATTTTTTGTGTTTTTTTATTTTCCTACAAAATCATTGATAACGCGTTCGAATCGCTCAGTAATTGCTCAAATTCGCTCGGTTATCGATCAAATTTGCTCGGTAAATTGGTATTCGGTTATCGCGTAAACCACTCGATTTATCACACAAACCGCTCGGTAACCGTCCGATTTGACCGATTACCGAGAGGTGAATCTAACAAATTTTTGCTTAAATTTTAAATTTTAGCAAATGAATTTTGTTCAAATTTCAGCCAAATTTCGAGCAGTTATCGCGATAATCGCGAATTTTCGATTACCGAACGAGCTCGGTAACCGAAGCCCATTCGGTAAGTGCAACCTTGAGCGGGAGCGAGAGCAAGCCAAGCTGGTCCAGTATTGCCAGTCCGAATGCACGATGGATGGCCATGTTTATGGAATATATCAGGACAAGAAAAAAAGATGAGGAATTATCCTTAGTGAGAAAACACAAGTCCCACTACCATTCCAATTCCTCTTAAGTAAATTATCCTTAGTGAGACAAGCATTCTGCTCCAAAACCCATAAGAAGATATTTATTTTGAGAGGAATTTGAGATTTCCAAATCCAAGCAACATCATGGTTAGGAGAGTCTCTCACTAACAAATTATATAATGACTTAACCGAATATATTCCTTTCCTATCATATTACCATGAAACCACATCATCAAATTCAGAAACCTGAATACTGGAAAACCAACTGAGGATCAAATTCCACTGATTCCATAGCTCCACGATAAGCCATCTCCGAAAGGAAAGATTCCAACCAAGATCAAAGCCATCACATACCAAAACCTCTTTGTTGTTACAAATGTTATAAAGAACAGGGAAAAGAACATTCAAAGGCTTAGAAGAAATCCAAGAATCCTCCAAGAACTGAACAATCTTGCCATTGACCACCTTTATCCTACTACCAAGAAGGTATAAAGGCATGGTATCTAGGCAAAAATGAATCAATAATTTATTTTTGGAAAAAAGATGGCAAAAGAAAGAATAAATCAAACTCTAGCTACAGTAATCCATGCTTGTAGTCTTGTTCAGGGCACAAGCCAAGAAAGTCTTGTACATCAAGCCCTCAGGTCGAAGGCTCGTTCTTGGTGCCACTGAGGCGGCCGGCCTTGGACGCCGAAAACGTGGCCGACGTCGGGGTGTCGGCTCCGTTGGACGCGGCAGAGGAGACCGATCGTGACCTTGACCTTGACCTCGGCACACGTAGTCCACGACCGCTTTCTCCCACCTAAAGATGGCCAACTGGGCCGGGCCTAACGGGCCAGCCCGCGGCACGGAAAAATTGGCCCGGCCCAGGCACGGCACGGCACGAAAGTAAATGGGCCGTGCCGGCACGGCACGGTTAGGTGGGCCGTGCCTGGGCCGGAGCCGCGGCACGCCGGGCCGGCACGGCACGGCCCATTTAAGTTTTTCTATTTTTTAAGGTTTTATATAATTTATTTATCCCTAATACATAAAGAGATCCTTAACAGGGTGGTAGAGTCATTGCTTCCCATGTACGAGGTCTTGAGTTCGATCCCTGCATTCGGCGGTTTTTTGATGTTTTTCGGGATTTTCACGTGTTAACGGGCCGCCAGGCCAGAAAAATACTAATGGGCCTATCGTGCCACGGGCCGGCACGGCACGGCCCGATCTTAAATGGGCCGTGCCTGGGCTGCAACCACGGCACGTGGGCCGGCACGGCACGGCCCGTTTAGCTAACGGGCTGTAACGGGCCGTGCCCAAAACGGGCCGTGCCTGACTGGGCCCGTGCCGTGCCGGGCCGGGCCGCCCATTTGGACATCTTTACTCCCACCTCCTGATATGGCCCTTGAGCCTCCCAGCGTCCATGTCCTCGAGCGGCCCCGGCCCGATGCTGAGCTCCAGCCCCGAGAAGTTGTGGCCGTACCGCGCCGCCTTCTTCATGTTCCTGCTACCACCGCCATTGCTATCCTCCCTCACCATGCACATGGAGTCGATGCCATTCTCTCCTCCCTCCTTGACGCAACGCGTCGGCAACGACTTGCTGCCAATAGACATGGACACTGTCAGCGATATGGGATCGGGGGGTCCCCGAGTCCCAAGGTCAGGACAGCAGGGTGCCACATGGCGCCTTCCCTCGGGGACCACCTCCCCTAGGGGCCCGAAGGAAGACAGTTCCGGGAGGGGGTGCTCGGGGCCAAGGGCAGTTGGTCCCTGAGTACCTAGAGTTCCCCGAGGACCCGAGAAGGACCAGATCCGGGAGTGGGTGCTCGGGGCCAAGGGCAGTTGGTCCCTGAGTACCCGGAGTGCCCCTAGAACCCTACGCAAGACATCCGGGAGGGGGTGCTCGGGGTCAAGAACAGTTGGTCCCCGGGTACCCAGAGTTCCCCGAGGACCTGAAGGAAGCCAGTTCTGGGAGGGGGTGCTCGGGGCCGGGAACAGCTGGCCCCCGAGCACCCAGAGTTCCCCGAGGACCCAAAGGAAGATAAATCTGGGAGGGGTTGCTTGGGGCCAAGAACAGTTGGTCCCCAAGTACCCAGAGTTCCCCAAGGACCCGAAGGAAGCAAGATCTGGGAGGGGGAGTGCTCGGGGCTAAGAACAGTTGGTCCCCGAGTACCCAGAGTTCCCCAAGGACCCGAGAAGCCCCATGCCGGTGGACCCCGCAGGGACTCCACGATGAGGTGTCTATCGGTGGGAGGCCTGATGCTGCATTTAATGGGGGGCGTGGACGGTCACATCCAACCACTCTCCCTCACGCCTGTTGTACTGAATACGTCAGTCCCTACCACCGCCTGGCAGGAAGGCGTGAGCACAATTAATGCGGTGGGTCCCATCGCATGTCCCCTCGCGGGGGCCATAAAGAAAGACGGCTTGAAGATATCTTCGATGGGCTTGAAGCTTATCACCTATCGCCCTGTTGCATCAAACCGTGTCAGACCTACTCTGACCAGACGGGCATGAGAGTGTACTCAGAGGCTGATCGGTGGGCGCCCCTGTGCCTGCTAAAGTTGGGACGTGAAGACCCTCTGTAACATCAACTGTAGACCCATGATGGTTGTTTTCCATTTATTATCTACGGGAACTTGTGCCCTCATTCTGGGCACGCCCTGGAGGGCCTCCCCCCCGGTAGGATAAAAGGGGGGAGCACCTCGTAGAAAAAGAGGACTTAAAACAGCAGCTCCTTGTAACACAGAGCTTGTAACACTAGAGATCCAGAGAGAGAGATCGGAACATCAATCGGCGGAAGCAAACAAGCCAACAAGAGAGCTAAGAAACCTGGAAGACACTACCGAAGCTCAGAAGCACTTGATAGATAGACCAAAGAACCTGACTTGAGATAGTCAGAGCTTGTAACACTAGAAATCAAGAGAAAGGCATTCCAAGAGCATTAATAACACACTAGACACACAGGAGTAGGGTATTACGCCTCTGTGCAGCCCGAACCTATCTAAACCCTAGGTGCATTCGTTACTATTAGCCAACGATGATCATCCGTCCCGCCTAAATCCCATACACTCGCATTAACCCCACGTATGAGGTAGATCCAGGACCAGCCCCCCGGCCGAATCTCAAAGGGGGTCCCTCAGGATCCCCGCTCACGGTGTTCATCCACCGACAGCTGGCGCGCCAGGTAGGGAGTTGCATCCCTGAATCCACCTTGTTTTTTCCAGAAAAAATGGCGGGCGGACATCGTCTTCAGCGCACTGACTCAAACTTGAGTGAGGAAATGGAGAATAGGACCCAGGGGGTCCTAGCTCCTGCCCCTGCTGGTCCTCAACAGCATTAGCAGTCGGCCCGTACGACGTCTTCCTACATCGGGGACAGTGGCGCTAGGCCCAGCAGGGCCACGGCTGCTGCGGGCAGGCCGCCAAACCCGCAGCAAGCGGCAATCACCCCTACCGCAAGGTCGGCATCTGGACAACGCCGAGCGCCGATACGACGTAAACTCAACTTCGGTGACGCCAGCCCTGGGAGTCCTTTGCTTGTGGTGCAAGCACTCCTTAGGCACCCTCCTGTCCAGGCAGCGGGGGAAACACCAGAGGGTCGTTGGTTACGGGAGGTGGTCAACTTGGTGGGCACGGCTCATCAGTAAGTTCTTGCCCAGAGTTCCCGTGCCACCTCCCTCCACGGTGCAACAAAGGCTGGAGCATCTTCGGGTGGTGGCAGAACCGGTCGGGGGGACCCAAGCCGCACCTTCAGTGGGAGGTCCCGTCAAGGTGCCGCCGCCTAACGAGCGCGTTGCGCTTGCCAGTAGTCCTCAAGAATCCTCATGGAACGACGAGATCCAAGGGTACTTGAAAGAAAACATCCTTCCCGGGGATGATGCCTCTGCAGGAAGGATTGCACGGCAGTCCAAACGCTATGCCATTGTAGATGGAGATCTCTACCGACGCGGCACGGATGGTGTCCTCCTGAAATGCATCACCCGGGAAGAAGGCAGTGAGCTCCTCACTAAGATTCATGAGGGCGAGTGCGGTGGCCATGCATCGTTCCGCACACTGGTCGGGAAGGCCTTCCGGCAAGGTTTCTACTGGCCAACAGCCCTCCTGGATGCTTCCGAGCTGGTTCAGCGCTGCAGGATGTGCCAGTTCCACGCAAAGCAGTTCCACCTATCAGCTCAGGCTCTTCTTACCATCCCCTGTCTTGGCCCTTCGCGGTCAGGGGGCTGGACATCTTGGGTTCATTCCCCCGAGCAGTCGGGGGCTATGAGTACATGTACGTCACCATCGACAAGTACTTGCCCGGAGTTCCCAGGCTGATACAAACCATGTAAGTTATCACTTGCTATTTAAATTCATCACATCAGTATGAATCGTTCAATATACGCCGATATTGCTCTTGTTCCAATTTTTCCTCTGGAACCCATATGTTAATCTGCTTGGTGACATGCTCGTCTCATGTGAGAAAAACACGCTCTCTCTCATTTTCTCGTTGACAAAAATGGATACCAGTCGGTATGCGCCACAGGCGGCGATCGCTGACCAAAGTCCGTTGCGGTAGGCTGTGGTGCCCGGCCAGCATGGCAGTACCCCGAGCACTACCGAGCCTCTAGGGTTCTCGGGTAATCCTACCACTTGAACATAAGTGGTCGAGATCGCCTAGACCCCGGGGGCAGGTTGTCGGTGCTCGGCCTGGTCAGTCCTACCCCGGACACCACCGAACCATGGGACCTCTTGGTCGTATCTCCGTCTGTGCACTTTGCCGGTCTGGGCTTTCGAGAGGTCACGAGTCAAAATGAGAGCAAGCTATAATAAGTACCGCACTGACAGAGCGCACCAAACAAAGAAACTTTGCCTATTTAAGCTTGCAGATAAATGCTCGAGAGTCAGGCGACCCGAGCACAAGGGTGCTACCGAGCCTCTGGGGTCCTCAGGTAATCCTACCGCTCGGACATGAGTGGTCGGGACCGCCTAGCCCCTAGTTCCATTGCCGGGTTTGCAGTTCTCCGATGCTAAAAGAATGACCTATGGGCTAAAGCGCTCTCCACAAGGGAATCCATGTTCCCGGGTGCCCCTGAGCACTGGGGCATTCACCCTTTCCTGGCTTGGTCGGCCGGAAGGCTCTCACCGACTTGGTAAGTCACTAGAGTCATGTGAATTTCCAATCATACATGCGTAATAACTATTGTTCCCGAGTTATTCTCGGGACCCTCTTGTGCTAATCTGCTCGGTGAGGTGATCTCCTCGCGCGAAAAACCCCGGCCTCGTGTTCGCTTTTTCGGAACGAGAAAAACAAACGGTAGTCGGTGTACCGTGCAGGCGGCGATCGCTGACCTAAGTCCTTTATGGTGGGCTATGGTGCCCGGCCGGCTTGGCAGTACCCCGAGCACTACCGAGACTCTAGGGTTCTCGGGTAATCCTACCGCTTGAACATGAGTGGTCGAGACAACCTAGTCCCCGGGGTCGGGCTGTCGGTGCTTGGCCTGGTCAGTCCTACCTCGGACACCACCGAACCATGGGGACTCTTGGTTGCTTTCCGCCTATGCACATCTCTAGTCTATGTGTTTGAGACGTCGCGAGAGAAAATGCATTCACGAGTCGCAGCGGGTACCGTGCCAGGTGGACTCACTTCTCGAACAAAAAAGTTTGTGTCTTTTTGACTCAGCGGTAGCGTACTCGCAAGCACCCAGGGGCTGCGCTCCCCGAGCACAGGATCCTACGCGCAGGCTTAGGGGCTGGATGCTCGGGTGGTCCTGCTACTCGAGCGTGGGTCGCCGGGGCAACCTCGTTCTCGGGGGTGCACTGCCGGTGCTCAGCCTGGTCAGTGCCTCCCGGGACGTCAGTACAAACAACATCAAGGAAGAAGAAGTACAAGATAGAGTTCAATTGCAAGGCCTGCAAAGATTTTGGCACCGGGCGACGGAAGGCCACGTGGCACCAATGCTGTGATCGGCCTCGAAGAAATAGGGCCCCACCCGTAGTCTCTGGACCATCACCAGCCGATGGGCCCGGGGGCTGCTGTCAGCGATATGGGATCAGGGGGTCCCTGAGTCCCGAGGTCCGGACAGCATGGTGCCACATGGCGCCTTCTCTCAGGGACCACCTCCACGAGGGGCCTGAAGGAAGCCAGTTCCGGGAGGGGGTGCTCGGGGCCAAGGGCAGTTGGTCCCTGAGTACCCAGAGTTCCCTAAGGACCCGAGAAGGACCAGATCCGGGAGTGGGTGCTTGGAGCTAAGGGCAGTTGGTCCCCGAGTACCCGGAGTGCCCCGAGGACCTGAAGCAAGACATCCGGGAAGGGGTGCTCGGGGCCAAGAACAGTTGACCCCCGGGTACCCAGAGTTCCCCGAGGACCCGAAGGAAGCCAGGTCCGGGAGGGGGTGCTCGGGACCAGGAACAACTGGCCCCCGAGTACCCAGAGTTCCCCGAGGACCCGAAGGAAGACAGATCCGAGAGGGGGTGCTCGGGGCCAAGAACAGTGAGTCTCCGAGTACCCCGAGTTCCCCAAGGACCCGAAGGAAGCAAGATCCGGGAGGGGGTGCTCGAGGCCAAGAACAGTTGATCCCCGAGTACCCAGAGTTCCCCGAGGACCCGAGAAGCCCCATGCCGGTGGACCCCGCAGGGACTCCACGATGAGGTGTCGATCGGTGGGAGGCCCAATGCTGCATTTAATGGGGGGCGTGGACGGTCACATCCAACCACTCTCCCTCACGCCTGTCGTACTGAATATGTCAGTCCCTGCCACTACCTGGCAGGAAGGCGTGGGCACAATTAATGCGGTGGGTCCCATCGCATGTCCCCTCGTGGGGCCCATAAAGAAAGACGGCTTGAAGATATCTTCGATGGGCTTGAAGCTTATCGCCTATCGCCCTATTGCATCAGACCGTGTCAGACCTACTCTGACCAGACGGGCATGAGAGTGTACTCAGAGGCTGGCCAGTGGGCGCCCCTGCGCCTGCTAAAGTTGGGACGTGAAAACAGATGGGACCATCCGGGGGACGCATTTTCAACCCTCTATAACATCAACTATAGACCAATGATGGTTGTTTTCCATTTATTGTCTACGGGAACTTGTGCCCTCGTTCTGGGCACGCCCTGGAGGGCCTCCCCCTCTGTAGAATAAAAGGGGGGAGCACTTCATAGAAAAAGAGGACTTAGAACAGCAGCTCCTTGTAACACAGAGCTTGTAACGCTAGAGATCCAGAGAGAGAGATCGGAACATCGATCGGCGGAAGCAAACAAGCTGACAAGAGAGCTAAGAAACCTGGAAGACACTACCAAAGCTTAGAAGCACTTGATAGATAGACCAAAGAACCTGACTTGAGATAGTCAGAGCTTGTAACGCTAGAAATCCAGAGAAAGGCATTCCAAAAGTATTAATAACACACTAGACACACAGGAGTGGGTATTACGCCTCCGTACAGCCCGAACCTGTCTAAACCCTTGGTGCATTCGTTACTACTAGCCGACGATGATCATCCATCCCGCCTAAATTCCATACACTCGTATTAACCCCACGTACGAGGTAGATCCAGTACCAGCCCCCCGGCCGAATCTCAAAGGGGGTCCCTCAGGATCCCCGCTCGCGGTGTTCATCCACCGAGAGACACCGTTGCTGGCTCTGCCGCCATCACCATGAAATTTCTCCAGTGAGTGTCTGACTTTCCCGTAGCTAGCTGTCGAAGACTGGGTTTTGTGAGGAGATTCTCCTCCGGGCCCTATATATATACTTGGGGTGTTTTTATATAGCACGCGCGGCAGTCTCTAAAACACGGATACGCCACCCAGGGGTCGTATCCGTGTCGGATGCGGTGTCCGATATGGATACGCTCAGGATACATGGTGGATACGTATCCATAGAGTATCCGTAAAAAAAATAAATATGAATAATTCGGATACCTGGGCTGGATACTTCTGGGCGTCTGGGATACGTATCTCCGATACGGCCCAGCCCACCCTCTGCCTGTCTGTGATCTATAAACTACACCGGCGATTCTATCCACCCAGTCGCTAGTCGCATAGCCGCACGCCTCCCCCATTGGCCAGCCACCGTGCGTAGTGCCTCACCGTCCTGTCTTCTCCGTCTGTAATACCCAGAATAATTGTTGTCTTTGGCTTTTATTCCCTTCAAGTCACAGCGAAAGGAAGAACGAAAGGAAGAAATCACAAAAGAAAGAAAAGAAGAAAAAAATCAGTTTGGGGGTTGTTTGGGCCGCCCATGGGCTGGCCCTAAAGCCCAGCCGCCCCTCCCATGTACCCCATGAAACCCTAGGCAGCCCCTCCTCCCCAAACAGCCCCCTTCTCACCCTCTCTCCACCCTTGGCCGCCCCCTCCTGCTGTAGGATACCTGCTGGGCGTTCCCCCCCCCCCCCTCTCCACCTTGCTGCAAAAAAAAAACAAGAAAGAAGAAGAGAGGAAAGAAGGGAAGGGCAGCAAGGAAAGCAAGGAGAAGAGGGGAAGAGGAGGTTTGGAGCTAGGGATTTTGGGGTTTTCTTGCTGTGGTGCCATAAGGTAACAATTTCCCTGCTGTTCTTCATGTTTTGGTTGATGTTTATGGCCGGTAGATCTTGGTTTGAGAGGTTTTGGTTAGGAGAATTTGTGGTTTGGGGTCGAACTGAGTGCTCTGCGCGCAGGTAGATTGAGAAATGTGCGTGTTCTTGATGTTTCGGTGACCTACATGATTTTTCTTGTGGAAGCGATCAACTAGAAAGTTGTAGCTAACTTAGAAACCTAGCTACCAGTGAATTTCAGAATTTTTTGCCAATTATATTTGTAGATATGAAGTTTTGAATTTGGCTGTTAGATTCTCACGAAATTCTAAACAGTAATATATTCAGTTTTTGGGCATCTTAGAGGCCAAACCAGTTTTTCAGAATAACAAGGAGGTTGTAGAGGATTGTTTAAGATTTCCAATGGTGTGTAGTATGAAATTTTTCGTTTGATATAGCTCCAGTTATGCTATTTTGAATTTTCTGGAATCGATCATTGACAGATTTCAGTATTGAATGTCCAGAGCTCGATTAGGCCATGATAATGATGTTTTCTGTAGATCAAAATTATAAAAAAGTTGAATCTTGTGTTGCAGTACATATGTACACAAATTTTTAGATTTTTTGGGTTTATGGTATGGTAGATATAAAAATGTAAAGCTTGCTACCTGAAATTTCAGACAGATTCTGAAGTCTGCTTTTAGTTGCAGTTTAGGCCACCTTAATGGCAGTATAAAAATATGGTATTTACATGAAAGTTGTAAGTATTGTTCTGTAGTTTTCAAAAATGTATTTGTTTACTATCATTTCTGTTGTAAATAAAAAGATACGAAAAAGTGAAGCAACATTGCTGCAGTTAAACGAATGTGACGAGTGTCGGTTTGTTAGTTGGATGGGTTGCGGAGTGTAGGACTATATTCCTTGCTGTTTGTATTTCATGTTGTATGATGTGGTGCTGATATATGGGCGCTTGAGCAGGTGGTGTTGCACCGATGCATGTATGTCTTGTCTTCATCGTTGGTAAAGGCAAGTGAGCGTGGCGGTTGTTACCATAACTTTAACTTGTTATTTTTTCTACCTCCACTTATAATAATGCAGCACACAAGATTATACTCATTAATTTGGATGATTATACCTACTTGCTCTAGGTCTGTGAATTTGGCTTAATCTTTTGGTTATGGTTGATGGAGTCTTATGCAATAGTGATGATGCCTTGTCGGTTTAGTCATTTCTAGCACAACCTCATATTATGTCTAATGGTTAGTTTACTTGAGGATCATGATGTCGGTTATGTAGAAGCTTATAGAAGAGGACATGCTTTGACTTGTAGGTGGGCATTTAATTCTTTTTGGAGGGCTATTTCATATGTCTATAACTAGTTGGAATATAACCTTTTGAAACCTTATGCATGTTAAATGATAAGCTAGTAGAAGCATATTTGTTATCTTTCTGTGCCCTATATAGAATTAAACTTGTAATATGTGGTTATGAAATGGGGTAGGCCTTGCTCTTTCAAAGCAAGTTTAATGTTGTTGTATGTGTATGTCTTTGTCATCTGCACTTTAACAGGAAGAAGGAATTGTGGATATGTGTGGATGGAAGTGGCTTCTATTAATTATGTAGAAAATGCTTTTATGTTGATGTATGTTCACGGTTGTGTACTATGCGATTTATATTTTGGTATTTGAAGTATATCATGTGCATTGCACCGCATTGCATTTCATATGCATTGGAAGTTATGTCATAAAGATCACGACCGTACCGGTACACATTGTACGTTGCCCGAGGAGGGGTGCGATGTAAAAGAAGACATGTCATTGCATTCATATGCATGTCATATGGATTGATTGTTGGATATATTGAAGTTGCATTGGAGGTCATTATGAGAAGTGACGCTTCTCCGTGGATATGTTCATTGTGGTATGACTTGTGAATTTATGAAGGTATTGAAGTCCTACGTGGATTTGTATTGTATAGTATCCATATGCATCATATTGTGTTACAAGAATCTTCCATATTCAATTTGGATGTGATGAATGGTATGTAGATGTTTGAGTAATTTTACTAATTGTAGAAGGTATGTGGTTGCGAGTGAGTTATCCTTAAAACTATCATTTATTATTAATGTGGTTTGAACTCTATTCATGATGTCTTGGATTATTATATTATCTTATAAGTCCTATTTAACTCTTAGAAGTTAAAATTATTTATTGATGTTGATATCATGCCATATGGAATAGATAGTTTTTTTTCTATCTTGCTTATGTTATAGTTATGTTTGCTATGAACATGTTTGTATTGATCTTCTTTTAGAAGTAACTATTTAACTTGCTTAAAAATGAATATGATGAATAATGTCATGTCTTTTATACATGTTTAAGTTTTAAAGTGATGTTTTAAATTCTATGGTTTAAATAGCTTGTTAAAGTGGTTCGCTTGCTGAGATTACCCAATCTCACTCTTGCAATATTCCTCCCCAGGTTGTTCTACTTGTACTTCATGTATTCACTTAATATCACCAAGTTGTAATAATAAATTATGTTTAGTCGTTAGAGTCGTGTGTTTGAGGTTTACAGTGTGGTTGTGATATTCTGCATATCTTGTTTATCTGTGTTAATGCTTCCGCGATGCTTATTTTTATAGAGGATATGCTGCCATTTTTTTTATGGCAAGTTGTAGGTTACGTAGTTTAGTAACATCCCAGGATTCTGACAGCCCTGGGGTGTTACACCGTCGCCGGCCACCTCCCCGTTCTTCTCCACCGCGTGCAGTGCCTCACCGTATCTCAGCAGCCGCCTCTCCGCTCTCACATCTCACCAGCCGCCGCCAGCACACGGAACGTCTCGCCGTCGCTGGTCGCGACCACGCCGGTGGCCACCTTCCAGTCGTCAGTAGCCCCACCCTCCAGCCGGTAGCCGCCCCGCCAGCTCGCGCCTACAGCCGAATGCCGCCTCGCCCGCGCGGCTAAGCTCGCAGCTAGATGCCGCCCGCCCGCCGCGCCTCCACTCCCTCCAGCCAGCACCGCCCTCCAGATCTGATGAGTAGCCCTCTCTTTGGTATCTGCTCTCCTTCTCTGTTCTGTCTGCGGGCCTGAGTACTTCGAGATATTTTGAAGGGCATCGGGCATCCATTAGGCTTTAATGCATTCATTATACTCGAAAGTGTGTAAGATATATCTCTTAAGACCATCTCCAACAGCTACCTCAAATTTTCATCCTCAAAATACTATTACAGCATCCCCTATCACTATTACAGCATCCTCTATCCCTAACACTGTAGCAGTACTGTATCACTGGATACAGACTCTGTTGGAGACGAATTTCTAGTGGTACAGTGCCCCGCAAAGTACTGTAGCACTAGAATCCTCAAATTTGCAGATCCTGTTGGAGAGGGCCTAAGTCTGTAATGTGTAGTCCTGCACAGTGACTGTACATGGTCCAATGGTCCATTAAGTGGCTCGTATTGGTATTCTGGCAATGCCTTTTCATCTGTCTTGCCTGCCTATAGCATTTTGGAATATTAGCACACAGGCCATCGTTGAGGAAATAGGAAGATTTTGTTACGTCTCTGTTCGGTGAACCAGACCCAATTTTCTTTCTTCAGGTTGTACTGGAATAGATTTACTGCATTGTTTCTCATGTCCTTTAATATGCTCTAAATTGAGATTTTTAAGTATGTTACGTAATAGAATTTAAGTAGAACATGGGGACAACTTATTTATGATTTTCTTAAAAAATAGTAAAACGTATCTGCGTATCGGATGTTCCGGAAAAATAGTGTATTCCCGTATCCGTATCGGGCTGATACCGATACCTGTATCCATATCGGTGCTGCATAGGCGGCAGTCCCAGTAGACAGCAGCATGTGTTGCGTATGCATGTGAGGGCACGACAAGGTAGCGATCGAGCACAAACAGGGCCAGCCCTGAGATTTCAGTGGCCTGGGATGAAACTAAAAATAGAGTCCCATTGAATATAAATATTGAAATATTTATATGTCAATTACAAAGATAATATTCTGGGTAGAGTCCACGAGCATTTATGATAAGTTTAAACAACCTGGAATGTGTCCGTTATGGTAAGTTGGAACAAAATTATCGTAAATGCTCGCGGGAACAAAATTGTGAGGGATCGGAGTACACATACATATGCTTGCGTTAATGCATGCTAGCTAGGTAGAGATACTCACATGCCTATGTACAACTTATTGCGTACAGCTCTAGTACTCATCGGTACATGCAACAGGTAGCTTGCAGCCATAATAACTTTGGATCTATCTGGTGCCAGCACCACAGTACAAACGCAGACCCATTGATCACTGGAGCAAGCGGGGACCTTTCCATATTTTCAAACGTGCGATCTCAGCAAGGGTCGGATCCATTTGATGTGGAGTAGAAACTATAGAGGAGAAAAACCAGCGACGAAAACTCATATGGCAATGGTTGACGTATGTCCTCGATTGAAGCTGCGGGCATACGGGGCGCCTTAGAGTCATGGTCCCACGGAACGTAGGAAACTGGACTATCTAGATGGAAGAAAACACGAAATAGGCAAACAACCAAATAGGCTAGGCAGGCAGGTCACTTGATTTTTTATGGACCGAAGGAACCATGCCACTTGCGTCCTACTGTGCGGACTACTAGGACTAGTTGCTACTTTAGACCTAATTCTATCTGTTATCGTACAGACTGTTAGTATATATGCTATACATAGGTACATGACGAGGAGCTCCTCGGTTTTGGGGTCCTGGGTCGGCCGCCCCGCTCCACCCCCCTCAGGGCCGGCCCTGAGCACGAAGCATTGGGTCGCCGAGGTGGCTGGCTTTGCAGTGCAGTGACATGCGTGATACTCCAACGAATTCCGATTGGATGCATTATTGTTCCACCGCGGTTTTGCTCATGTTGATGCTTAATATTTGATTCTCTCAAGTAGCACACCAAAGGAATTTTAAATGGTGATACTTGTAATAGTTTCTTGGAGAAGTTGGTTCTACTCTTCCACTATCTAATTATTAAGGGTGTCTAATATTCCGTTCTAGGAGGATGTATCTCATTTTTCAATCGATCTTTTAGCCATTATATTGGATCAAGATTCAACCACCACAAGTTCTGTCACCACCTCCCGCCACCATTCTTCCTCCAATACTCCCTCCCCTCCAGGGCTTTGAGCTCTATTGAACCGGATGAACCCTAACTCAATGGTAGGCATGGTGGCACTAGACAAGACGGCGACATTGTGGGAACACTGACTCTCCATGCCAATCCATGGATGAGGAATGGACTAGTTTAAAAAAAATCAAGGAATATGCCTTACCAAATCATATTTGAGTGTTTGGTTAATAGAAAGAAATGGTTTTTAGCAGAAAAGGAAAAGAGAAGAACATCCAAAGCTACCGCTTGAGCCTTGGATTGACTCAAAAGTCAGAACGGCAGATGGCTTAGGCAACACGTCACGCTGTAACGTCTCTCTGTGACGTTAGAAGAGCCGACCGTACTACTCGTACTAGTATAAGAGGAACTGTTATCAAAGGAGGAAGCAATGGATTAACTAATGCTTCCAGGAATGCCAGCGCAGCCCACGCTGTGTTTGATTTTGCCAGCTCTTCTATTACTTCCAGAAAAGCCTTAGACTACATACATATATAATGGCAGTACGATGTCACAATATCACACAGCATCTTTGTTTTGTTCTTTGACAATCTAGAAAAGAAAATGTTAAAGAAAAATGATCAAGGACTCTACGTAAAAAACGAACAAATGAGATATGATTTAGTGACGGGCCGTAGTCATTATACGACCCCGTCACTTATATAGTCTCGGGTCGGGACCAGGTATAGATCCGTCACGGATTGTAGGACATAGGTGACGGGTTATAATATTGTTCATCACTTTTGATATAGGTGACGGGTTATAACTATACCTATCACTTATGATATAATCGTAGGTGACGGGTCTTCCCGCACCAGTTATAAGTGACGGATCATATTACGACTCGTCACTTATAATTTGGCATAGGTGACGAGTCTCCCTACATAATTAATAAGTGATGGGTCTCCTGCACAAGTAATAAGTGATAGGTCACAAGATTACCCATCACTTATGACTTGGATATGTTATAAGATCTGGCCAACATTGTGTGTGTATAGTAGATCGGCGATTTTCTCCAGTTCCGCTAGAGACTCTAATATTTTGTTGATTCGAAGTTTGAATTGGTGCTAGGTCTTTGAAGGTTTGCATCTCCCCTTTTCCTCCTCCTCTAATCTTTATTTGGTAGATTTGTTGTGTTTTGAGTTGTAATTGAACATTTTGCATATTTATCTAAAATCTTAGTACAAGTAAGTTGTATTTATGTTAGATTTGGTACTAGGTTTGCCTGATCTACCGCGAGATGCTACAGATCTAGTGTAATTGTATGGAATTTTTAATCGCATGCTTAACCACAAAATTAAGGTAATTTTTAATGAAGAATGAATGTTTTTACATTAATTGTAGATGACGGACAGAAGTTAGATGTACCTTGAGACTTGGACTTGTCCGGAGTACCTAAGCGGGGTGAAGCATTTCATGAGTGCTGCCTTGGCGGATATGAAAGATCGTGGTAAAACGGTAATGTATTGTCCATGTCACGTCTGCAGGAATGATAAGAAGTTCGTGAAACCAGACAATATCCATGCACACTTGGTCATGCGTAGATTTAAAGAGAATTATTCATGTTGGAACAAACATGGCGAGGAAGGCCTTAACGAGGGAGATATGGATCGAGCCCTCCATGCCGACAATGTGGATCAAGGACTTACACCCGGTGAAATGGATCATGATCTCAGGGACGAGGACATATTAGGTTTCAATGATAATAATCTCGAGGATTTTGTGGAGAATATAGACCAAATGGTGTGGGATGTCGAGCGGCACGACAATGGTGAGTTTGCTAAATTTCAGGAATTTGTGCGGGATTCCAAGACGCCCCTTTATTCCAACTATAAGAAGAAGTACATGCGGATATTTGAGAATCTAAAGCTTCTACAGCTGAAGGCAACTCATGGTTGGACTGACAAGAGTTTTGAAGTATTGCTGGATCTGCTAAGGGACATGCTATTGGAGGGGAACATGGTGCCCGAGGGTGTCTACGACGCGAAGAAGATAATTTGTCCTTTAGGACTGGAAATAGAAAAAAGACATACATGTAAGTAGGATTGTATCTTGTTTCATGGAGAGTATGCAGAGCTGGATCAATGTCCCCTGTGTAGAACCCATCGATATAAGTGTCGAAATGACGGTAGTGACGGGGACGGAGGCAAGAAAAGTAAAGAGGCTCCTAGGAAGGTAGTGCGGTATTTTCCTATAATTCTCCGTCTAAAGCGTCTGTTTGACAATAGAAAGGAGGTCCACTTGATGCGTTGGCATAAGGAGGGTCATAAGAACGACACAATGATACGTCACCCGACGGATTCCGCTCAGTGGCGAATCATTGATTCCATATTTGGTTGGTTCGCTGAACAATTGAGAAATATTAGGTTCCATTCAGTAACATAAGTACCTCACATAGCACCTGACATGTTGTATTGTCGATCTACAACCTTCCACCCTGACTTTGTAACAAGTAGAAATACATTATGTTGTCGATTTTGATATCAGGACCGAGCAAAAGAAAAGGTGAAGCTTGCCCACATTGACATATGCAGTTTGAGGTTGACCAACTCAAAGAAAATAGTGTACATGTGGCATCGACATTTTCTTCCCAGGAAGCACCCATACCGAAACATGGACAAGCAGTTCGATGGCACAAGGTAGAAAGCGTTACCTCTGAGGCATTTCAGTGGGGAAGATGTCCATAATCTGGTTAAGAATATCAATGTTGTCCTTGGCAAGTGAAAACAATCCTCTAAGGATGATGAACAAAAATGAATGTGGAAAAGGAAATCAATACTATTCGAGCTAGAGTATTTGGAAAACTTAGATGTTCATCACTCTATCGACAACATGCATGTAAAGAAGAATATTTGCGAGAGTTTGATCGGTACATTTCTCCAAATAAAGAGAAAAGGAAAGGATCATGAGAACGCATGAGCTGACCTTAAAGAAATGGGCTTAAGGCTAGAGCTCCATACACATGATATGGACAAAGGAAAATACCTACCCCCAGCAGCTATCACTCTCTCCAAGAAGGAGAAAAAGGAATTCTGCGAGTTCTTGCACAGTGTGAAAGTTCCCTCCGGTTACTCATCCAACATCGCAAGACTTGTTTCGGTGAAAGAGCTGAAAATGAATTTTGCCTTGATGAAGTCCCATGATTGCCAAGTGATTATGACATCACTGCTTGCGGTAGCTATTAGGAACATCCTCCCAATTAAGGCTCGTGAGGCTATGTTGAGCCTGTGCTTTTTCTTTAATGCAATTGAACAAAAGGTGCTCGATCCAAACTCACTGGAGGAGCTAGAAAGAAGACACTTTGAGACTCTGTATACTTGAGGTGTATTTCCAACCATCAGTTTTTGATATTATGGTACATCTCATTGCTCACCTTGTGAAGGAGATACACTACCTTGGCCCCGTGTTCCTGCATCACATGTTTCCATATGAAAAATATATGGGCGTTCTCAAGTCGTACATAAGGAATCGAGCCTTTCCCGAGAGATGCATCGTGCAGGGTTACGTGACGGATGAGGTATTAGAGTGGTATGTGAATTACATTGATCCAAATAACCCAATTGGCATACCTAAGTCTCGCCATGAAGGGAGGCTCACAGGTGTAGGGGTCCTGGGGAAGATGGCAATAACTCCTGATCCAAAGGCATACGACCAAGCTCACTTCCTCGTGCTGCAACAAATGAGCGAAGTTTGTCCATATATCGATGAGCACAAGCAGATGCTACTTGAAGAGAATCCAGGGCAGACCAAAGCTTGGGTGCAACATATGCAAAGATTCATGACTTGGTTCCGAGATCGAATCAGACAATCGAATACTCCTACAAGTGCTATGATAAAAAAAACTGGCATCGAGCCTATATACACAATTGTGACATATCAAGGGTACGATATAAATGGATACATATTTTACATGGTTGCCCAAGATGAGAAGAGCATATACCAGAACAATGGCATCTGTATAGATGCTTATGACAACGGTATGCAGAGGGGCACATAGTACGGTCAAATAAAGGAAATCTGGGACATGAACTACTTGGGAGTCAAGGTAGCCCTATTTCGGTGCCGTTGGGTAAATGGGGCAAAGTGCGTCACTAATGACAAGTATGGATTCACTAGCGTTGATCTCAAACATGTCGGATACAGGTCTGAATCCTTCATACTTGCTAAAGATGTTCGCCAAGTCTTTTATGTGACTACCACAACAAAGAAGAAATGTCACGTGGTTCTCGCTGGGAAAAGACGCATCATCGGAGTTGCAAACATCATTGATGAGGAGGAGTTCAACCAATTCGATGAAATCCCCCTTTTGCTACTGCAATCGTGCCACGTCTTTCGCCGACCGAGAAAACTCTATACCTGCGCTCCAACCATAACTAAGGGATCCATGTCAAGAAAGCATGAAAACGGTGAATTTGAATTTCAGTGTTAAATTTGTAATATTAATGTTAAATTTGAATTTGTATATATTAAATTTGCAATATTAATGTCAAATTTGTAATATTAGTGCAAAATTTGTAATATTAATGTCAAATTTGTAATATTAATGTCAAATTTGTAATATTAATTTCAAATTTGAATTTTATGTTTCCAGTTATTTGAATTTTTAATATTAATGTCAAATTTGTATTTCAGGTTTCGGTATTAAAAGGTGATGGGTCATACGGTTCACTCGTCACTTATTATAATGACTGATGGGCGATACGCGTCAACCGCCACTTATTGCATGTCATAGGTGACGGGTTACTTGTATTATCCGTCACTTATGAGTTATAATAACTGACAGGTGGTAATCATAGGTGACGGGTGAAACTTTCACCCGTCACCTATGACCCACTGTATATATATAGGTGGCAGTTTTCCTCCGTCTCATTTTTCCTAAGTCCTAGCCTCCATCCCGCTCGCCCATAGCACCCGCTCGCTCTAGGGTTCACCGCCGCCCCGCTCCACTAGGCCTCTCCATCGCCCAAAGCCTCTCCGCCGCCTCGCCCGACACCTCTCCACTGGCGCCTCTGCAACTCCGGCCGACCACCGCAAGAGGACATCGCCACCTGGAGCTCCCCAACTGCTGACCACTGCACGCTCCTCCCCGAAAACCGCCAACCACACCACGCGCTCCTCCCCAACGATCGCCGACCACACCGTACGCTCCTCCCTGACGACCGCCACACGCTCCTCCCCACTTCCCTCCCCTTTGTCGTAACTCGGTAAGAACTTCGGCAATAATTTGTTTTGAATTTTGTTCATTTTGATGCTCAAAGATGGTAACATTCTTCAATTCGATAATTTAATTACTATGATCTCGCTACTGATATCAAATCCATGGTAACTTCTTGGTTTGATCTTTATTAAATGGTCTTTCATTTTTATCACTTGATGAAGAGTCTTGCTGACAGTGGTAGGTTCCATCCCTTGTATTGCTGAATTGTGTGGTTTTAGTTCGAATTCCTTGTAAATTCGATGTCTTGACTTGTTTAGCTTAAATTTGGTTCGATAGACTCAAATTTTGTGGCACATTGAAGTAAATATCATGTGATTCTTCCATCTCATGCATAATTCAGTCCTACTTGTTATGGATTGAGCCTATTTATGCACTGCTTATTTGTGCCAATGTTACAGATTCAGTGTTCGTGCTATGTGACCAAGAGTGTCACTGGTCATCGTGCTGCATAGCTATGCAGTGCTTAGATTTTTTCATGTCGGACATGTCCTTTGGCTTTGTATTTCTTTCAAATATTAGCACTAGAACTCAGATATTTACTGTTTGCAACTAACTTTAACAGCATATTACTCGTGTTACCTCTTTTGCTATCTGTCTGTGCTTGTGAATTGTAAACATCGGTTTAAGAAGTATCCTTATGAGTTGAGCCCTATTGTTATGGATGCTACCGGTTGAGCTTGTTTCTGCTATGTTTGTTTGTGCTAGTTTTGCCTATATATGGGTACTTGGTTCGAATTTCTTGTTTCAGCATTGTTTATTTGTGTTAGTGTTACATAAGTGGTGAAGTACTTTTGATTCAATATTTGTGTTGTGTCCAACAGTGTGACCAGTCATCATGCTGCATGGCTATGCAGTTCTTATATTTTTAATGTTGAAGATATCCTTCAGTGTTTTTTCCAAGAGTGTGATTTGTGTTTAGTCCAATTTTTTCAGTTTTAATGAATAATAGATCTTTAATAAATTATACTGGAAAATTAAGTGTATGAGACTATGAGCTTGAAATATCCAGATTCCATATGTAGAGCTCCTTTGCTTGGTGATTCTAATATGTGAGATTGATCATTTCAACCTGTTACATAATTGAATTTGTATGACAAAATGCAACAGTAGTGACCATGTTCTGAGAGCTGGATTTTGTTTAATGGATGTATGATAGCAAATATGCAATGCATTGTCTATTATACTCTATTACTCATACTCTGACTGCATTCAGTGTACAAGATCGTGTTTTGAGTTATGATTTCTCCTTAATGAAGAATTCTTAATTCAAAACATAAAAGAAATATAGTTTTAGACTATTCCTCAAAGAAGTTAAGGGTTGAACCTAGGAAGATAGGCTGGCGCAAAGTAGATATGATGTGAATATTAACTTGTGAACAGAGTACATCCATAATAACTTTATAATTAGTTTTCATTCAATTGCATCACATTCATCCAGTAGGCCTAACAACATGCCACTACAATTGAAGCTAAGTTTAAAATGTCTGTACTAATATTGCTAGGCAGCACTACCGTTAGTTGTAATAGCATTTTCACTATCCACATCCAACCATGGATAACATAATTATGACACATGGTAGTGGGTCTACTTCAATTTATGTTAACACATTTTACTACTTCAACACGCCTCTCCATTTTCTCTAACGTCCTTCTACATCTATGTGCTGATGTGCACAAACCAAAGTACAACTTATAGTTAAGGTACCTAAGGTTTTAGAAAGCAAGAACAAGTACTCAATTTGCAAGCCCACCTTCAAGCGTTTATATACAAGCAGCTTTGTATATATACAATCTACCTTGTTCTTAACCTTGATTTATTTTCTTTCCTTTAAGAAATCATGGGGCTGAAGAGGATTGTCATCCCTCAGAAACCAAAAGAACATAGGATGCTAACACTAGAGGCCACCTCGGCACAAGATGGAGCAGATAGGAGCCCAAGCCAGCACCCGACGTCCTCCTCCTACAGCAGCGAAAGCTAGTATCACAGCCCGAGACCTGTTCCGTGCGAGCAGGAGCGTCGATGTCGGGCAGGTAGCAAAGAATACAATCCCGACGAAGAGGTATTGATACGAGTCAATGCATTTTATACTTGTTGAATGAAGGAATATTTTTTATTTATGTCAACTCCTCTTGCTTTCTCTTTAGACGGAGAAAGCGCGGTCTCCAAGCTAGACAGCTAGTAGTGGTGCACGAGCCCGAAAGTCAAGGTCACAAACACTGTGGCCAACAGACAAGGTTACCGTCACAGGAATCGATGCTAACGGGCTGCCTACGGATGAAAAGGCCCGGAATAGATTCCGGAGGGTCGCAGAGCTCATTGCTCGGGAGAGGGTGCCGATAACGACTAAGTTCGATAACCTCAGTGATGAAGGGAAGAGGGACTTGTTTGATAATGTCACCAAGGAATATCTTGACTACCCTGGAAACATGAGCGAGCGTCAAACAATCGCCGCGATCAAAGCAGTAATGAAAGCGATCATAAAACTTCACCGAAGCTTTAAGAGCAAGCTTGTTAATCGGTTCTTGGCTAAAGGGGTGATGCCCTTCGAGAGCTATAAGCACTTAAAAGAAGAAGATTGGGATGCTTTTGCACATATGAAGAACTCAAAGCAGTTCAAAAAACGAGAGTGAGGAGAAGAAGCAGCTTTGAGCTAGGAACAAGCACAAGCACAGAACTGGACGCCCACAACACCGGTGGCTATTGGATCTTACTGGTTATTTATCTTAAGTGGAACTTGGTGTGGTACCTTGACTCGTCAAGACCAGTAGCACCAAAAGGTAAACTTAGATAGCATGATTACAACGCTGTAAAAGAATTCCTCGACGCGTAAGTTCTACCTGACTTAGTCTATATATTTAACTTTTCTAACATTCATATGCTCCGTAATTGGTCCCTCTTTATACAGGGTTTTTGACAAGTACCTTCGAGCTCAACCAGACTACAACGCGAAAGACGACCCCAGACTAACACACAAGATCGGGTTCGCTGTAAGTGCTACCAAACATATTACCAAATGTTCTCTTTTGCTGTTTTTTTTCCTTTTGATCTAACAATAAATTTTCTTTTCTGCAGTACCACCAACAACTACCGGGCAACGCATATGGATTCTATGTTGTGTTGAGCATGCTCCTCACGCTCCGCATAAAGGATATCAAATCCCCCGATGTAAGTTCAATACGGGATTATTCATAACTAATTTCAGTAATTAGTTTAATTCTATGATAACATGACACTGGTTACGCATCAAATTATGCAGGTATTTTCATATTCTTTTTTCGACGACGATGCACTCCCGGAGATTCGACGATGGATCGCCAAGTTCATGGTGTCTGAAGTCATCAGCCCACATGATGAGTTCCACTATAGAATCCTTAGGTTGTGAGATCTTATGTAATATAAGTTGATCGAAATTTTGTAATATTTGTGATTCTGTAATGAATTGATTAGAACTTTGTAACATTTGTGATTCTGTGATGAATCAAGTTCTTATATAAGTATGTTTATCCATATGGATTTAGATGTGTTACTATTGTTTGCAGGAAGAAGATAGTTGTCAAATCCTGACTATGCTCTAAGATGCAGCCAGAAAACAATACAATCATACCGGGTAAGCTACACGTAAGTAACGAATAACCTTGTTACCAGTCATTTATATGTTCATATATATGACGTGTAACTAAGTTACTCGTCATTTAAGTCTTTCTCACTAGCACATATATAACTAACGGGTAACCTAGTTACCCATCATATCACTTAATCTGCAAGTTACAAGCAATCTAGAATTCTGCTGGATAACCGCAGCTAACAAAGAAATTTCCATTTCCATGATTGATCAAACAAGAAGGTAATTTACTGCTTTTCTCGAACAAAAATGAACTGCGTAACAGTTAAGATACAGCGGAAACTCTTTCTAAAATAAGAAATGATACATCAAAATCGGTGGATGGCGCCGGCCTGAGATTAGATTCTTCGAACTTTCAAGGTTATCAACGGCCATTCACCATCATGATTTACAAATTATAGCCCATAAGGCCATAATTGGCCTCGTTGACAACCTCTGCTTAGTTTATACATTTAACTTTTCTTCCAGACAAAAAGCATCCTCGTGGTTTTGAGTAACAGGATACTCCTCAGTCCTCGGCAATTCTCTCGTCAACTCAAAACCACCAGGGTCAACAGTTTGACAGTCCCAATTTTAACTGATACCTTCAAGATCTCATCTTTTTCGACTCAGATCTACCACCATCTATTCCTTTCCTTTTCGATTTGCCCATTTCCTTGTGCTTCTCTTTCTTATCTGCCTTGGTTTTGTAAGACTTTACACTGATAACACCGCTAGCGGACACCTTTCCATTCTGCAGCGCCTTCTCAATCTCATTGTCATCATCATCAATTGCATACTTTTGCAAAAATTTTGGGTCCACAGTAGCTTCATTAGCTGCTCTTCTTTTTTCCTGTATTTTGCCCAGTCAATGTTAATAAAAAAGTGTCAATAAAGGGGGGAGAAAACCTACATGCTTCATTTCATGCTAACAATGGCAGCATCGACTCAAAATCATATACATAAACATAGCTTGGTCTATTAGACGGGCAGTCAATTTTTTGTTCACCTTAGACAGCAAGCATCTTGCTGTTCGCTGCATTCTTGAAAAAGCAAAAATAAAAATTTGCTCTTAACTTAACCATTAGTATCATCTAGTATTTGCATCTTATTAAGGTGCCCTGATAGTTCATGAAATTCTTTAATCATCCTTATTACCAAATTAGTGACGAGCTCAGAATTTAAAGTATGTTCTGATGACAGTATGAAATCTCACCTCTACTTCCTTGGCTGCTTCTGCAAGGTCCTCATCCATTGATTTGCTAAGAGGGGCCATTTCAATCTGGATATAGCAGAACACAGCTTGAACATGTCAAAGCATGAAATTCACAAAATAAAAGTAACAAAGAGCATGGCCAAACAAAAAAAAAAATTGAAGTGACTACACTATTAGCATTGCTTGCATGCCCAAGAATATAGCATGATGCTAACTCTGACCTGAATTACATGCACTTATAAAGTTAACAGATTTGCTTACTTCCTTCAGTCGTGGTAAGGTTGCTTCAATTTCTTTTCCTGCAATGTTATGAAGGTAACCATACAACTTCTTCATTGTCTTGATGAAGTTAGATAGTACTTGTTCCCTTTCTATCCCGAGTTCTTCCTGTCGGTAGAAAAAGCAAGAGAACAGTTGTGAACAATCTTGATCTTGATGAGATTTACAAGCATTATTCACTTGATTGGGATTAAACATGGGCTTAACCTTTACAGTGCCTATGTCTTTGTCCTGCAGGCCCATACAGAACAAAACAGCTGCTTGGGCACCATGCAAAGAAACAGGAAGCTTCTCTGCAAAATACTGGTGTGAAAGGATAGGGACAAGATCCAGAATCTGCAATATCAAAATTTGGAATATTGTCTCTATATGCATGAAGCTGGTATGTGCAGCACTCCAAAAGAAACTACATAAACTTAATTTTTGGCATTAGTTCAATGCATTTCTTACCAGATGATAATCGACCAAATTGTTGGAATATGCTTCTAACCGTTTCATGTCATGTGGCGATAGCATGTCTCCCAACAACTTCGATGTGCTATTCTTATCATACTCCGAAGGTTCATGCTCTGAAAAATCAATCTTCGATGCCAAGACACTAGCAAATATACCAAACAAACCATTACAACACTGTCAAATTTCATGTGCTAAATAATTTGAAAGTTTGTACCTCATTGCAAGCTTAAAATTGAGATGCCGGAAAGAAGTTCCTAAAAGACGCCTGAATCTTTGTCTGAAATCTGAACACATAGCTTTGGCATTTAGCTAGTGCACACAAAGTATGCTTTTTTAAGTGAAAGAATGCTGTAAAATAAATCCAAAAATAGTATCTAGTGCACCTACAAATAAAAAAAGGTTTAAAACCACTTTTTATTGGATTTGATGTAAGCCAAACAAAGAAGCTTAAGATGGAAATGCAATGGAGATCAAACAAAACACTCGAGAATTTTGTACCCTGATAAAATGGATCCAAAAATCCACATTTGCTTGACTCATTAACTTCAATGTCATCACTATTTAAGGGCCTCAATACCATACAAGTATGCTCACCAGTCACAGCACTCTAGAAAAGAATAAATAAGCACAACAGAAGATGAAACATGAAGAACAATCAGTCCATAAATGGCAGGTCAGGTTAGATATCATTACTGGAATTTGGCCCACATAGAATGGATAGAAGTTGTGCTTCCGCCAAAAACGGAAAAGCTCTTGTGTCAGTCCAAAAGATACACCAAGGTAGTGGAGCTTTTCAGGACGCCGTTCACGAAGATGAACAAGGAGTGACGGAAGATTAGCCCGAGGTTTTATGTTCTCTTCTAGCAGAGAAGCCTGCAACAGTATACACCAAGTTCAGTTGTAATATATTAATCCTGTTAAATCTGATTTATGATAAACAAAGGGTGTGTCACAAAAGCAAGCAGCTGCATAATACCATTAGTGGGTATACAACCAAATGGAAGGATATAAGTGATTCACTAATCATAAATTCACCGGGTAATATACAACAAATTCAACTCACAATTGAGGACATAAATTGCACCAAAATGGACGACATACAACAGAATGACAGGGTATGGGTATATGTATATCCAAATTCCAAATGTACCAAAGAATAAAAGGTTTTGTTGACATTAATACCACAAAATTCCATATTAAGCTGTCAACAAGAACGGAAACAGGTGTCGTTTTCTACCCAAAACTTAAGTTGTAAGACTAATGTGCATATAGATATTATTTGCACTAATTTGCGCCACTCTAATCTTGTTCAATGTATGCAAAAGTTTTTAAAAATCAATAGAAATACTAACGACGTGAAATGCATCTAAATTTCTTTGCAAACTTGTGCCGTTTGCGCTATTTCTAATTTCCACCATATAAGACATTAAAAATTATCATTTGAACCTTCTCTGCAGCTTCAGTAATCTTCACTTCAGGCTCTTCAGTTTCTTCCTCATCGTCAGCAAATAGTGTCATTTGCCCTTCATAGTACCTTTCAAATTTAAAATACAAAAATGTACTGGTCAGACAAAAAAAAGGAACAGCTTGAAATAAAGTAGGGTTGTATTTGTAAGTCAGTTGTCAGTCCTTATCAGACCACAAGACATAAAAGGAAGCTATAAACAGCTTGCACAGAATTGCTTTTAGACAAATCTGTGCAAGGGTGAACAAGTGCCACTACAGTCGGAGAGCATTCAACAGAAGGTTCAATATCACAACTATGGGTACGGCCCCGATAGTTGGGTTTATACTAGAATCAGGAGCAGAGCACCAATAATCACTATATGGCAGAGATGTGAACTAAAGCAATGTGAAGAATGTGGAGAAGAGAAATAGTACCTTGCTAGAAGGTCCACAGCAGCTGAACCATAACCAAGCTGTATTTAGCAAAAGAACACTTAGGACGTAGGGAGTGATGTTAAAATGTGCAAATCAAGTCAAATAAAGAGGAAAAAATTGTACCCTCAGGGCACTAGGATGGACAGCAATTCGCACTATCCGAGCTCCTGAGAGACTTGGAAATACATTGTCTTGGAATTGTTCACAAAATTTCCAAGGTATTTGATCACCAGAAGGTGCACGACCCTCACTTAGGCTTTTCATAGCTGACTTTCGAGATATATTTCCTTCCAAACAAACCTGTAAATTCAAACTTCATGAACGGAGTGTATCTATTATGAAATAACCTTTATAATAGGGCAGTGAGAAATCTAATATCAAGAGCTAGATCAAGGTGAGGTTTGAAAAGTGTCAGTGGCTTTGGTGCTTGATTAGAATCTCTTAGACTGAATCCAACGGCTGGGATTGTCAGTTCCCATTACCCCATTTTAAGACTAGTTCTCACTTAACAAGTTCCCTTGTAAACAAACGGCTAAAATAATAATGTTATCCCTCGTTCGCATTAAAAAAAATGATGAAATCAGCAAAGATAGAACTAACTATATCAAGCATAAAAGAAAAGCTCAAACTTGCTCCAAGTTATATATTCCTCAAAATTTCAGCAAACAATGGAAGTGAAAGGGTATGGAATGGAGATAAAGGTGGGAAGTAATGTGATTAATATTAAAAATGAAATGAATTTTGAAAGCAAGAGAAAAATATTATTCAGAAGTTAGTCCGATCAATCATATAGACTGACTGACCTACTTTTTTATATTAAAATGGTCAGCTCAGCTGTGACATGTAATGACTAGTGAACTACTAACTGCGGTATAATGACCACTGTTGTGATGAAGCAAAACTCACAGTAGAAACTCACAGTAGAGTTTGTTATGTCATGTAAACAACACTGTCCCAATGACGCAAAACTCACCAAGGGTCTCAATGTTATGAAACAAGTAAGCTTTATTCACATGTGGTATGCATATATAAACAGGCAGTGGTAAACTTGAATGCTGAATAAAATACAAGTTAGCTTGCTCAATTACAATATCAAAGTGGGGTATTTTCTTCAATACAGATGGTGGTTCCCAAAAGGATTAACTCAAACAGAAGTCAAGTTGGTCAATGATGCAGAATGACAAACTAAGTACTGCTGTAATTGGTGCCTGACAATAGGATAGGTTCTTTGTGCATTTATGTGACAGTGTTTCAAGTGATTCAGTGACGTGGTGTGCAATCAAAGAACCAAAAAACAACAGAGAGAAGTTGAAATAGTAGAAGGTTAAATCAGGAATGTGTTTCAGGACCTGGATTACACACAGAATATCCGGGAGCAAGTTTTTTGACTCATCAACAGGGCCTAGAAAACAAGAAACACACTTAAGCAGAGCCCAATAATATTATCATATTGAACAAGTGTGATTGCAAAAGGATGAGTCCGTACCAAGCAATACAAACAAACGATGTGCCGGTGCATCAGCCATTAATTGCAAGTCATTAGGTGAATTTTTGTAGTGGGAAGCTACATAAAGTGCCATCATACGCTGAAAATATTAAGGAAAAAATATTCAGCTACGAAGAGGAAATACATTCTACTTCAACTTTTACAGATATTTCTTCAGTATTAGTGAGCATTTTCCAAATATATAAAGGGAGAGTGCAAAACAGAACAATAATAATATGTACCTGTAAAAATATCTCACTCTCCTTGTGATATGAGAAAAGCGTGTCCCGGTTGACATAATACAGATCACATTCTTTTGGGTGAGGTAGCCTAGCCGAAACAAAAGCTTTTTGTTAATTATGCTAGAAAATCGGTACAATAAAGGTGTATTTAGATGATGCTCACCTACTGATATGTGGAATCGAATTTGCAAGGTTCAAACAAAGTAAGTCATTAAGCCAGTTCTCAATAGGGTCACCAGAGGCATATCTGATAGATTCGTTCAATTCAATTTTCTTAAACAGCCTACCTACAGGCCAAAACAAAGCAAACAATAGATGTAACACAACAAAATATTTGGAAGTTCCTTCCAAAGGTAGTTCGTTATAAATTGAAAACTTAGACAACAATTACTGGAATTGGATCCATTAGACTGAACAGATGGCTGGCTTTTCGATTCTAACTGCTGGAGGAGCTTCAAAGACAATGATCGGCCTGTTCCTTCATACCTTCAACATAAAACATCCAGAATGATCACCTGTTCACTCTCATGAATTACAGTACCACATCATTAATAACAGAAAACAAACATACCCATTGACAGTGGAAGATAGGAAAACAAGGTATGGACCTAGCATGGACTTAACAATTGGCAATGGAATGGCAGCAGCTTCATCAATGACAAGGAGTTCAACTTGAGAAAGTTTTCCATGGTCATGTGGTCTCAAATACTGCAAACATTAGCAACTCTAAGAACCAGGTACATTGATATTATCATATTAAACAAAGTGAATTGCAAGATGGATTGCTTCATGAATACATACTCAAGATGGATAGGGATAATATAAGTCTGGCAAGAAAGGTGAAATTTTTCCTTAGATATGAAATTAAACATAATTTAGCACATAAAAATACATAATATGATCTCATGAGAAAAGAACTGTGACTTTGAAAGTAGTATTACGTTAAAAAAACGGCTTTGTGATTGTAGGACCATTATCTTAATTCTTAAGTGAGTGTCCAACAAGTAAGAGTACACTAATATATGGTCAGAAATCAATTATATATATGGTCAGAATCCAAACATCTTATGTCAGAATCCAAATATCTTATGTTTGGACTCCATTATATCAGCCATCCAAAAATAACAAGAGGATGTATACAGTTATTTCATTATTTACTTATTGCCAAATCAATAAAGTAGATAGCATAATAACACCACAATCTCAATCAGACAGCAGGTACGAAAATACAAAATATCTATATCTATATTAATATAAAAAGTATCAGTTGCTTTCTTTTCAACACTCGCCCAACTTAATTCTAACCATCTAATCAACTGCACCTAACGGCTTCTATTGATTCCATGTCCTGTCTTTCTAGTGGGTGGAATACCCAACATAGAAGGACGGTAGCAATCAAGTATTCACCTGGATTGTCTGGCGGTGTTGCTTGAAGACATTTATTTGAATCGTTGCTTTCATGAGATCCGGATCTGGACTCTTCACCACGTCATAATGCAAATGCTCCTAGAAGAGGAAAAAAAGTATTTGTAACATATCTACAGAACATATCTTTACTTCAACAATAAAAACAGAGAGTAGAAAATACCTTGTACTCCAATGCATTTATGCCCTTGCACACAAAGTCAAACAGAGTCTTAAGGTTTTCTGGACTTGGAGCAGTCACGAATATATTTGAATACCTAAGAAGTCAAAAAGATTAGCAATAATGAGATTAGCACATTCAACTAAGAATCAACTTTCCCTGAGTTGAGTTTTACCCAGCTGCTATGGCTCCAGCAATCGCAAGACCAAGGGCTGCTGACTTCCCACGTCCACGAGCAGCAAGTAAGGCAACCGTGCTCCTCAGGGATTTATCCAAAATAGAGTCCAGGAAATTGATAACAGCTTTACCCTGTACACGACTTTAAGTCTCAACATATGACTGATGAAACAAAAAACTTTGCTTTAGGAGATAAATATTGACAGCATATGCATCAAATTAAACCTGATCCATTGTGCAGCACTTCCCAATTAAAGGACCAACCGGGAATTCTTCACGAAATTGATCCTTCAAATCTTTCAACTCCCTCTCCCTTTCTGATAATCCCTCAGAATCCTAAGACATATTAAAATGTGCATGTTACAGAGGAATCAGATTATCAGAATAGTAATAAAAATAAAATCTCCAAAAAGTTCACCATAATTTGGAAAATCTCAATAGGAGCATTCATAGGATGATAGAGAGAAAAACACCAGTAGAATAACTAGAAAAAAAAAAAAGAAAAGCTAACATATTAATAAAAGAAAGAGAATTTATGCACTCGTACCTCATTGTTTGTCACTGGTTGTATGAACTTCATGTGAGATGATATCGGCAAAATGTTGAGTTCATCATCCATTACAACACATGATTTGCATGATGCAATCGACAGCAAGAATCTCTCATTGAACCTCGCAGCGGCCTGAGAATGAGACTCCGTTCGGAACCTTTCGTGGACATCCTGTTGACACAGGCATGACCAAACTCGCTCAAATTTAATAAAGCACGATGGGGACAGGGAGCATAGAAACTCTATCCGGTTCCTTGGTTAACTGCACCATGTATGAATGAAAGAGGAGTGAAACGCAGTGGAGAATGAAGCTCACCATGACCATTGTATAGAGACTGGTGAGTGAGGAGAGTGAGCGGAGCAGCAGGATGATCAAACCACCACCCTCGACCGTCTCAATTGTTCTCGCCAGAAGGTTTGGCGTCAGCGCCTCAAAGTCCTGCAGCATCAACACAACAAAATTCAGCAACAGGAAAGCACCACGACAACAATCGCAATTGCAAAAACTAGAGCTTGTGGCGGGACCTGCAGGATGCACATGCCGAACGTGTTTCCCAGAACCCTCTCGGAGTCCCTGTAGAGGCAGTAGGTGATGTCCGACGTCTCCAGGAATAGGGAGAATGGGTCGGCCTTCTCGGGGTCCATGAGCCCTCGTAGCATGAGCTTCTTGATCTGCTTGGCGCGCTTCTTCTTGTGGCTGCAGCACAATAAAACATTGGGGGCAAATGAGCAACACAGCGAATATGCAACCATCTCCAATTCACCAACCAAAAAGCAAGCAAGCGTGCGGCGGCGGCCGTAGTAACAGCAGGAAGTACCTGCTGATCTCAAGCTTATCGCGGTAGCACCACAGAACGGAGGGTCGCGACTTGACGCGGGACTTGGCGAGCATGTAGTTGAGATTGACGATCTGGTCGCGCGACTTATCACCGACGATGATGAACATGGAGCGCTGCCGCTGCCGCACGCCGTTTTCGATCAGCGTGCGGATGCGCTCGTCCACCTTCTTCCTCATCCTGCCGCTTCCTCCTGCTGGCGGCTGCTTTCGGCGGCAGTGGAGGGTTTAGCTCAGGGGCGGATCTACCACTGAGGCGAGGTCGGGCGGCCGCCCGAGGTGTCCCGGCGGCGGAACGAGCAGAGGAACGCGCTCGCGCCTGTCGGAGTTGGAGACGAGGTGAACCGCGACGGAATCAGATGGACGAGGAGAAGACTGGAGACGGCGAAGGTTTGCAGTTTGGGTACAAAGAGGAAAGCCTTAAACCCTAACGGCAGCCGAGTGGGCTAAGTGGGCTGCTCGGCATTGCCTGGAGTAGCCCATTAAGCCAACCGCTGCCCCGTTTCTTTTTTTTTTCTTTTCCATGAAAATTCTACATTTCAAATTTAACTACAAACTCAAATTCAAAATTTATGGAAACCCCCCCCCCCCCAAATTTTCCAATAGTTCTTAATGGAAGATTAATTTGTGGCCTATTGCGTGTTATCATTGA
The DNA here is from genome assembly GCF_958298935.1 of Phragmites australis. Taxonomy (NCBI): domain Eukaryota; kingdom Viridiplantae; phylum Streptophyta; class Magnoliopsida; order Poales; family Poaceae; genus Phragmites; species Phragmites australis. The sequence goes on along the minus strand of NC_084921.1, from coordinate 28,376,709 downwards.
AATATTACATTCATGATTGTGGTATTAAATTTTTAATCTACTAGTTGAATGTCTGTGCGTTGCAACGTAGCTAAAAGTTTTCACGAGATAATAAAGTTGATTGGGCGAAGCTAATACAAAATAACACGACACAACCAATTAGCAACAAGCTCAACTCTATCACGAAGGGCGTCTACTTCAACAACAAAAAATGCATCAGTGGTGGCACCGGCATGAAAATTTGCTAAGAAAACCAAGATTGCATCATTGAAAATATATCCAAATTCAATTAAAATTCACATACTCACAAGCACAATTGAGTCATCGTGCGAGCAAGCAAGGAGCTCGGTGGTTAGACTCCAAGAGTGGAGTTGAACCGGTAGGGGTTCGATCCCCTTGTCTCGCACCACCCCCGTAAGGCCTCCAATGAAGGCCGGGTAAGGGGGGCCCGCTTCTAAAAAACAATTGAGTCATCGAGATAATCAACCAAAGAGATAAATTGAAAATTCACAAGCACAATGACCTTCCTGCATTAACCTGAATATCATGATTACCGAAATTATTTTCATTTATGTTTGTTTTCTTACAAAAAATAAAATGAGATATATCTTGGGTAAACCCAAATAAAGGTGGCATAGGAGTTTCCTTTTTCAAACTCAGGTGTTTTCTGAAAGTTAATGTTTCCATTTAGTATGTACTCAAATATGAAAATAGGACTATGGTTGTCCAAACAATAAACAGGCATTCCAGTGACTTCATCATGATTCCAAAGTACAAACAAATTGGTATCTTAGGCAAAATAAAGGTCAAGCTGCAAAAAAAATTGACATGCATGTGATTCTTGAACTGCCATTAAAATTGGAATGCCAAAGAAAAGGAGGAGATCCAACTATGAAAAAATAAACTTATGAAATGAGAAAGAAAGAATACCATAGTCCATAGGTAAGGTTACCAAATACCAGTCAGAAGTGCAAGATACCCATCTGCAAAAGCTTCAAGTACTTTAGTTTAGTTGACTTGAAGATACCGATGGGGCTACATCTTCATTCTCTCAAACATGTAGTTGACTAACCTCAAATACCTATGGAGTAACACGCTAAGCTAGCTAGCATGGTGTTAACCTATGCATCTCGCATTCTCACAAACACAGTAGGCCTCAAAGTTTTTGCATAGCTGAAAATATTAAGACTTTGTAATGCTCCATTTATATGTATTTTTTATCATTTTATGCGATATTATCTTTTTAATTCAAATTGAATAAAAAATTCAAACATGCACAAAACCTTGGTTCTCATATAAATATGAGAACCAAGGTTTTGTGCATGTTTGAATTTTTTATTCAATTTGAATTAAAAAGAGAATATCGCATAAAATGATAAAAAAGCATATAAATGAAACATTACAAAGGAACTCACTTTTTCACCAAATAACATAGGGTTGAAAATATTTTTATAAATTAGTACATCACATGAGAAGAATATTAGTGAATTTTTCTAGATTTTTGAGAATTTATTTGAGGCATTAAGTATTACTAGAATTTATAAAGGTTGGTTTATTTGAAGAATTTTAATTAAATATTGGCTTAAGATTTTTGGATCAAACCAATTAAAATAGGTTGCTAGTGATATCTAGTTTGCTCATGAAAATGTTTAGAATTTTTGGACTATTTTTGTACTCACAAAAAAATTGTGAGTTAAATAAAAAACTTGCACTTTTATGCGCTTCAGGTTCCTAACTTCTCGCTGGCTTGGCACACGGCAGAGGCCTTATTCGGCAACTGAGGTGTCGAATACGGTGAATAGTATCATATTTGGCACTTTAGTTGCCAAAAAAGTTGGGGTAGGCCCGTTTTCGGTATTTGAGTACCAAAATCGGGTTTTCGGATTTTGAGGTGTCAAATACAGGTGCTAGATTTGCAAATACATTGATCTGTTGTCTATTTTGGCAAATACACCGACGTGTTGCAAATACACATACTTTAGTTTAGTTGACTTGAAGATACCAATGGGGCTACAGCTTCATTCTCTCAAACATGTAGTTGACTAACCTCAAATACCCATGGAGCAACACGCTAAGCTAGCTAGAATGGTGTTAACCTATGCATCTCGCATTCTCTCAAACACAGGTAGGCCTCAAAGTTTTTGCATAGCTGAAAATATATCCAAATGCAATTAAAATTCACATACTCACAAGCACAATTGATTCATCGTGCGAACGAGCAAGGAGCTCGGTGGTTAGACTCCAAGGGTAGAGTTGAACCGGATGGATCTCATGTCCACATTGATCGAATACCAACAGAGGGGAAGAGGAAAAGGAGGATAGTGACGACGACCACGAGCAAAGGTTCCTGAGTGGATTGGGGGCATCTGACAGGGCCGGCGGTAGCGATCCTTGTCTGAGTGCCAACGATGAGCTCAGAGGAGCACGAGCCGAGGTGATGAGATGGAGCTACCCAGCGAAGCCGTCGGCTCATCAATGGTGGGAGCGATTGGAAAAATATAAAGAATCGAAGAGGAATACGAAGAGGAAGAGATAGAAGGAATTGAACCTCTCGCCTGTTCATGTTCGGTTGGTTACGCCGCTGCGGGAACTGTGGCACACGAACATAATTGGGGAAAAGAGAAGAAGAAGAGCGAGAAGGGACGAACCCAAGGAAAACGTCGAGGTCCGGTTGAGGATGACGGAGGGAGCGTGGTTGGCGAAGCTCGGGGCGTCGAGGAGGCCGCCACTGCCACACATCTAGGAGATGCCGCTGCACATCTGGGATCCACCGGCACCGGCATCTGGTTCCCTGCGAAGAGCACCAAAAATAACTTTTAGATCAAATCAGCACACGGTGCAATCCAATCCAACCCCGAAAAACCCCCACCCCAAATCGAATCACACAGATCACCCCACCCCCATAGGCAAGCATCCTTTACCCTCTTCTCTCCCTGGCAGGCACCGGAGCCACAGGCTTCTCTTGTTGCCGCGGTTGCGGAGGAGCGAAAGAAGTGAAGGGGTCGGCCTGCGACGATGGGGAGAGGCGACGGCGGCGACCTAGGTGCACGATGGCGTCCATATCCCAGATAACGATGATTCCGCAGCCCGCAGAGATGATGGTCGCATGTGGAGATGTGTGATGCGGGCGTGAGGGCGAACGAAGGGGCGGACGAACAAAGAGCGTGAGAGAAGGATCATTTTTTGGGCCCACCTATTAGCGTGTGAGGAGAACGGGCGAACGAAGGGGCGGGCGGACGAACAAATTCATTTGTGACTTTTTAAGTAGTAGATATAGAGATGAGGACTCATGCTTAAACATTTAATTCAAAAACGCACACAATGCTACATTGTACCTTGTTGGCAATATATCTAAATTGTTTTAAGTTTCATATATATTGTAATTTGTAATATGGTATGGCAATTAGCAACAATATTTATTGTACCTTAGTCAAGATTTTATTGTTGTCACCACTAATCTATCTGTATTTACCTTTGTTTATTTTATAGGCTCATATTTTTCTGTTATCTTTTCTTTGAGAATTAATATGTTCTCTTAATTATTGATATATTCTTCTTTACTTAGACTCCGTGTGTCTGCCGTAGATCAAAATTGTTCCTTGATCCGTCACGACTGAGGCGGTAAGTGTCACGATGAGCAAGGTGAGGGTAGGAAATAGGGCCGCCCAAACCTTAGATTGAGGTGGAGGTAATCGGTGGGGAGCTGCCGAGTTGAAGAAGGTGTTTTGCCTAGAAAGCCCAGAAAAGCCCGAGCCCGGCCCAAAAAACCCCGTTGTCGGGTCAGGCTCAGGCCTAGAAGCCCAGCCCGATGTTGGGCTCGGGCCGGGCTCAGGCTTGTGGTTTTCTCGTCAAGCTTTTCAAAGCCTGGCCTGAAGCCTGACCTTTGAACATGTATACTCATGGCCGAGATGATACTCAGCCCACGAATGAAAGTCGTCATCGTCGCCACCGTCCTCGTCCTCGTCCTCGTCCTCGTCGACGGCACTGTCATTGTCATCATCCTCGTCGGCGGCGTCGTTGCCATCGCCGATATCCTCCTCTTCCTCATACTCCTCCTCTGGACTTGTCCGGGCCTTCTTGGCCTTTGGCTCGTCAATGAAGAGATCCTACACCTCGTCATCCGATGAGGGGGATCTCGGTGAAATGCTAGAGTTTGAGGAGGTCGGGGCCGTCTCGTCCAATGACCCGCCCGACAGGGCCTCTTCCTCCCCGGACACGTGTGAGAGAGAGAGCGAGATCCATGGATCGCGCGGAGGTGGAGGCAACTAGCGGTGGTGGTGGCGGCGCCAGCGGATCCATGGATCGCGCGAAGGTGGAGGCAACTGGCAGTGGGCACGCGCGCGAGAGAGAGAGCGAGAGCGTGAGAGAGAGTGTGCGAGAGTGATGGAGAGAGCGAGCGAGAGTGAGCAACGACATTTAAAGTCGCTGGGAAGCCGAGCAGCCGAGCAATCACGCTCTAGAAGACGTACATATTTTTAAGTATCATTGGCGGTTCATAACACAACCGGCAGTGATAGTCATTATCACATTTTATGTAGAGAGTCTCATGTTTTTTTTAAACATGAAATTCTGTCACATTGAGATATGTTGCTACCTTTCATACAACACATACAACAACTCTTCTACAAATTTGCCGACGAGTTACCAAGACTCTAAGGTGTCGGCGTACCAAGAGGTACACTGTTGGATCACTCTTTGATCTACTCTCTAGGCAGTAATCACCTAGCAACACACTCTCTAGGCCTATAAGCACTAATCACTCTCTAATGATGTGCTTAATCACCTTGGATGATCACTTTAAGCACTTTAGTGGTTTGTATGTCTTCTCAGGTGTACATGAACTTCTCATAACTTCAGCAACCTCAAATGACTGAGTGGAGGGGTATTAATAGCCTCAACCTCGCGGACTAGCCGTTAACCTAACAACTCAGAAAAGTTGTTAACACCGGATGATTCGGTGAGAACACTAGTACTAACACCGGATGATCCGGTGAGAACACTAGTACTAACACCGGATTATCTGGTGAGTACACTCTCACAAACTAGCCGTTGGAACCCCATTCAAGCCATTGTGAACACCGAACACTCCGGTGTATACTCCATCTTCATCACCGGACTTTCCGGTGAGTATACCATTCATCATTCGAGCCAATTTCTTCTCTGAGTAAAGCTCCGATGTATTCTCCGGTGCTCATCACTTTATTACCGGACTATTCGGTGAGTTGTCTTTAGCCAGTAGAGCCAATGCAACCCTCTCTGGAAATAATACTTTGGTGTTTCACAGCCTTCATCACTAGACTATCCGATGCCTTGAACTTCGTTCTATCTCTTTGCACTGTTTATTATCCGGTGTATTGCTCGGTGTACATTCTATTCACATCGATCCATCTGATGCCTTGAGCTTCGATCTTTCACGGCTGCAACATTCTCTGGTAATAATGCTCTGGTGCTCTCATCCGTCTCAACATCGGACCATCCGGTGGGTTGAGCATTCTCTCCTTTTCTCTAGAAATGCTCCGGTGCAACTCCCATTGATCACTAGACTATCCAGTGAGGCTTAGCCTTCATTCTTTAGCACATCACCTTCTTTGGAAGAATTACTCCAGTGAGCACTCTGCTCAAACATCAGACCTTCCGGTGAGGTCAAATGCCTCTGGACACAATGCTTCGGTGTGTTTAACTATGCGAACATCGGACCATCCGGTAAGTTCATTTCTCATGAGACTTTTTCTAATTCAACCAAACTTTACCCCGGCTTCAGTGACTTCTTCATGTATTGTATCCATGAGACCTACTAATATATATTCTTGACAAACATGTTAGTCTCATTAACTATGTTATCATTAATCACCAAAATCACAATTATAAACTAATAGAGCCATTTTCGCTACAATTGCTATTATGAATTCATCAGTTTTGTTATTTCCCAACACCCAACTATAAAAGGATTGTTTTTCATTATAATCTTTTTTCCCAACACTTGAAGAATAATTATCGCATGTCAAATTGTAATTTTTTTTCATTATATTGCGCTGTAATTTTTCTAAACTATAAAGGAGCAAGTTAAATTCAGTCTGTTTCCACCCACCAAAGATGTACCAACTCCACTAAGACCCTCAGATCTTATAAACAATCAACACATCCAACAGCCTAGATTTGTTTCACGTCATATCATCGGATCCAATGGTGAGATTGGCTTGTAACATCCTATGCATATTGATTTGTTTTGATTTTATCACACACAAAATTTACCCACGCACGTCCCCTCCCATCGGCTCCCCTGATTTGTTCCATTTTCTTCCCCTGATTTGTTTCTTTTTCTTCCCGCGTCGAATCCCTTGATCATGCCTTCCTTTTCTTCCACGTCGAATTCCCAAAACACATCCTCATTATTGCAATCTAAATCTAAACTATAAAAGAGCCAGTTTTGAAAAATGTTAGTATATCCCAACAAACATTTCCATCCAACGACTCTTGTTTGATTGACGGACATCTAATGGCTCGTATCAACGTCCTGCCCCGTGTCCTTTTCGTTCCGCAATCTGCTCCGCCGTGATCTCTTTCCTTCCACAATCACGGTCACCAGACCCCGCGCTCATCCATCGTCCCCGTCCCGCTCCTGCCCCTTCCCGCACAATCCGCTCCATCCCGATCTCCATTGTCCCAGACGGCACAACAACTCCGTGGCTGCTCCATCGTCGTGCTCCCGCCCCGCACAATCTGACGCGTTCCACCACTACCACCACCCATCCTCCCCGTCCCCGTCCAAGACGTCGCTGCCCAGTCCTAACCCTAAGTCAGCTGACGCCCCTGCAGCCACGGAGGACTCCACCGCGGGGCCACTACGACTCCGATGCGGACCACCACCCCGCGCCCCGGAAGGCGGCCATGTTGCCGTCACGCAGGCCTAGGAGCACCAAGCCGCGCCCCCTCTCGCCGTCGCGCTCCACTGTCCGTGCCGCGCTTTCGCCGTGGCCATGGAGCACTGCAAGCGGCTCGGCAAGATCGGCGAGGGTGCGTCTGGCGTCGTGTATAAGGCCCGTGACATTAATTATTCCTTGCAACATACCTTCAATCCCTCATCCGTGGACGCCACCTGTTTCCATCCACAACTCAATCCCGTCGCTCCCTCCTCTGCCGTAGCGAACCCGCGGCATCCCATCCTCGAGACGCCACCGTCGACGACGAAGCAGGCCATCACGCTGCAGAGCTCGGCATTGTGAGAGTCGTTTGGCATTCGGTCGAGACGCCACGGACCCAACACAGCAGCCATCGCCCAGTCACGATCGTGCCTCACCGTCGCGCTGCAGTGATGCAATGAGGAAGCCTCGGCGCCTCGCCATCGTCGCCCTTCACCGATGACTCGACGACCTCCCTCACACGGAAACCCTTCGAGGTGCCCTGACACCGTGTAGCAGCCGTTGTTTCACAAAACAGTGTAATATGCAAACATGTATGCTCTATGCTCTCTGATCGCCTACTCCCTGTATGCTCACCGTATGCTTGATGGAATGCTTCAACAGCGCGAGCGTCCATAGTGCGGTGTCATTTTTCCTATGGAAGTTGGTTGTAGCTAACAGGCTTGCGTCCCGAGCTTTGTCCGTTTGTCGATGACGAAGGAGGCCGTCTCCTAGGCTACAGAGTTTTAGTGAGGACGCTTCGCCACTGCCAGCCTGTAATTTTACTACTTTACATAAGACTTAGTTTATCTTTGATGCTGCCTTGGTAACGTATTTGAAATTTTATCCTGGAGTTCTAGAAATAGCAGCACCGAGCAGGTGATAGTCTAATGGAGCTACATAGAATTACAGAGAAATAGCAGCAATCAGCACGTGCATATTAATGGAGATACCAATTTGTTCTTCTGTAGTGATTTCTGATATTCAGTATGCTCATTCACCCAATGAGCACTTATCTGTGCATTTCTGTGGTTTTTTTTCCTTTTCAATATGTACATGTTCATCCAACGATTGTTAATGCCCACAAGGGTGACATTCCAATTAGATACAACCAAATTAAAACTAATTAATTTGTTATTACTCTCACTTAAATCTCCCTCTTTATGCAGCTGATTATTATTTGTTAACAGGGTTGACTCATCATAGTGCGAGACGAAAATTAGAGGGACTTAAAAAGGTAAATAATAAATCAAAGGAAAAAAATTAGTGATGCCTATCTAGAAGAGTAAATAATTGCCGCATGATCAATATGTCAATTTACTTTCTTTCAACATTTGCTACAGCAAAACATACATTAAGCCAATTCATTACTTGTGGATGGAAAATCAAAATTGCCATGGTAAAATGGTCTCCTCTACAACCATTTTAGTATATGTTTTGCTAAAAAAAAAGCACGTGTGTCACATGTTACTCATCGGTGGTCCGAGCTGGGCTGATTGATTTTAGTTCTCCAGTCGGTCGATCAATCTCCATATAGGTCTCGTGGAAAATACGGGTGTACAACATCGGTAATATTTTCAACACTTGACCGTACGCATAGATTTTGTAATCTCAAAAGGAAAAGGCCAATGTATCCGTATACATACTGACCGTAACCCATGGATGAATGTAAATCCATGAAATAAGAAGCCAAAAAAAACACCTAGAAGTACAAATAAAACTAGATATTTCATAAAAGAGTGACACAAAATCAAGAAAAAAAAAATAGAAGTTTAAATATAATAAAAATAAGGGAGCAATCAAAATAAAAGAATAAAAGTAAGACAAATATCTAAAATTACAAAGATACAAGGGGCCGTGAAATTGACGAAAATCATGAACGAAATCAAAATTTACACCAAAAGAATGAAAATATAACAAAAAATCAGAGATGCATTTCCTACAAACTTACCAGGTTGAACTACCAAAAACAGATCACAGAGGGAGTGCTAGCTAATTCATTATTCAACAATCATAACTAGAGATATTCATATTCATCACTGGAATCTAATGATTATATCAACTCAATACAACGAAGAAACACTTGACCTTTCACGACGAATTACTGAACCCCAAACCACTACCACGAACAACATGACATACTACGATACTACTCGTAGGAGAGACCATAGAAATTTTAAGTCTCCACCGTAGAACACCCAAGGAATTTTTATATTTGTTTCCCAAAGACAATCAACCACTTTAGTGAGACGAACAACACACATTACGGATTTTTTACATTCGTTTCTCAACCGCTGCCAACTTCGCCATATCCAGAGTATCATCCTGAACCACAGGCGTGACCTTCTGCTTGCTGAACATCTGAAACACGTCACAAGCAGCAAGAGATTAGGCCTTAAGCACATCATAATCAGCAGAAAGCAAACGGTGTCTATTAGAAATGTATCGTTAGCAGCAACTCTTAGAATAACTATTGAATACAAACCACACGTCTAAAAGAACTTGGTAAGAAAGAACACCCTGTAACTTGTCAATAAGCAGTTAGATTACTACGACCACTGTGTCACAGGTTGATGATTTTTTTTTTCAAAAAAGAAGAAATCAGAGTTGATGCATCGATCCAAATATACTGTGAGGGTAACTGAACATGTTCAGAGTAGCCTTATTTTCACAAATTTCTATAAATCCTTCTACTTCTAGCATTCAATTGTACTTTAGGTTGGATCTTGGCATTTGTATGTATTGATGTTTTGAAGGGCTGAAGCTATTATATGTGTTGTTTGGATCATCATAATATACGATAACATAGGTATATTGTTCAAGATTGATAACTGAACAATAGACAGCTAAGTAAAATGCTAGAATCGTATGTTATGATGACCCAAGCAACACAGATAATAGCTTCAGCCCTTCAGAACATCAATACATACAAATGCCAAGATACAAGCTAAAGTATAAAATAGCTCTCAACCAAAAAGTTGTTCCTTAAGTCACGCAACACATCAATAAAAATTAACAAGAACCATGCCATCAGAATAAAGTAAGGTTCATAACGACACAGCACATTAGCCAATATTGATACTTGCACAGAGCCTCACAATTGAAGTTTTCTAGACATAGCAGTTTTATCAATATTTTCGAAAGGCGTACAGTAAAGTCGAGTTACCTGGATTCTGACTTGTGCCCACTCAAAAGGTTGCTGAGGTATGACGGCGCACTCTTTCCCGCAGCTTCTCCTCGGATAAGAGATCATAGTGGACATAGAACGCAGCGTCCATGGGGAGAACCTCGTCTTCATGGTTGACTGGTCACAACAAACAGCAATTAATCATGGGCGAAGTATCTGCTAGGAAGGACAACAATGGCATCGAAATATTACCTTGGTTCCCGAGGAGACTCGGGAGCGTGAGATGCGCCTGGAACTCCTCCTTCAGCCTCTGTAACGAGGTGAGGGCAGCCGCGGCGTCCTGCACGGACCGCATGACACGGAGGCGGAGCTCGTGGCGGGAGACGTCTCCCTCGCACTCCACGAGCTCGCGGCGACTCCGCGCGAGGGAGAAGAGCACGAACTGCCTGGGCTCCATCTCAATTCCCACTTGCCGCATCAGCTGCTGGACAGCAACCTCGGTGCGCTTCGCACGACGGTCCCACTCTTTGTCGTCCTTGAGTGGCTCCGAGCAGGGGTCGGCGTGGCTGGCGTTGCCGAAGATCCTGTCGTGGAGCTCCGGAGCGAGACGGAGGATGGTGGCGTGCACGTCCTCCCCCACGAACACCTCCTCGTCCGCGAAGAGAACGAGGGCGTGATGGACGGCCAGTATGACCCGACGCCTGGCCGCCGTGGCCGCATCACGCGCCTCCAGCAGGCGCTCCTACCATCTGGCCAGGAGATCTTCGGCACCATTGTTGTCCAAGGGCATGAGAGAGGCGTCGGCGTCACCGAGATCGCGGTCCAAGTCCGCGTCCAGGATCCGGGCGACCAGGCCGCGTCGGGTGGGCAGCTCGGCCAGGGCGTGCGCCACGAGGACGACGAGGTGGACGAGCTCGTCCCTCACCCGATGCAGCTTGGCGATCGCCGCCAGCTTGGCTCGGAGGCGAGGCACGTTGGCGATGCGGAGCCTTGGATCGCCGGCGACAAGCTTGCTCTGCAGCGCAGCGGCATCTTCGAGAGGCAGGTGCGGGAGGAGGTAGGTGTCGACGATCTGGTCGAGGAGGGGGGGGGGGGCATGTCCCGCAGGAAGTCATCAAACGCGGCCATCGAGTACACGGAGGACATGAGATTCCCCCCTGCACCAGCGGCGATGAAGTCGTCGGCCTCGGCGAGCCCCTTGGCAGCCCGAACTCGAGCGACGCCAGGGTGAGCCGGCATCTCTCGAGCAATGCAGACTCCCAAGACGACGGCGTTCGTCGCTCGGGGCGCATGTGTGGCTCCATCGCCCTGGATCTGAGAGGTTCGGGGGGCGGGGCCGGGCGGTGGGGGAATCCGGGCGGTGGGGGAATCGAGAAGGAAATGGGGTGTGTTTTTCTTTAGAGGAAAATGGGGTGTTCGCGAAGAGCAGCAGGAAGAGTCGGGAGATAAGATATTTTGGGGACGCAAAATGTTGCCTGCTCCGCCCGCATGCGCAAATTAGGGTCGAAGCCCATCTGCAGCTTATCCGATCATATACACAGCTAGAGGTGACAAATGGACTGTTGGCACGACGCACGGTCATTTTATATCGGCCTAGATACAGTACGATACGACGTCTGAGCTTAAGCCGTGGCACGATAGGTCAGACTGATTCGACTGTTTAAGTTTTTTTATTTTTTTAAAATTTTATATAATTTGTTTAGATATAATATTATATAATATCTGTGGTGCAATTGTAATATATTTGACTCGTAAACAAAAGATCATGTGTTCGATTTCCGATGAACGTAAGTTTTTATATTTTTTTTTAATTTTTCACTAGTTGATAGGCTAATGGGTAAAAAAAAAAACCATCAGACCTATCATACCGTGAGTCTACACAGCATGATTCAATCTTAAATAAATTGTGTTTAGATTAAAGTTACAATACGTGAATCAACAAAGCACGATCACTTGGCTAACTGATCTAATCGGGCTATACTAAATGTGGCCGGGCGGACCACCTGTTTAACCACCTTGATTCACAACGATATTTCAGTCGAAACCCATCTGCGGCAGGGAAAAAGGGTACATTTGTTGTGAATGCGTACAAACAATTAATGAGTTTTGGCGAAATAATCCATTTCAGTCATAAGGCACCTCGCCATTGGTTTCTAGGGGGAAACGACAAATTCAGTTTGCTATGTGGAAAAAATAAGGTCAGACACTAATACCATCTTGAGATAAAGAATCAAGGGCGGACATGAAACTTGTTCGATTGTCTTGCTTAACTTGTTAGACAAATGTTCCAAATTCTAAATCAAGTAAAACTGGGGACCATAGCAGAAAAGAGTGCAGAGAAAGAATTCATGCAGTTCATTTCTTCATGTGCAGGTAGATTCTGTGAAGAACAAACATAAAAAAGCCTGCATAAATTGAGCGGAGAAATTATCTTCCATTGGTGGTTGATAAGACTACCAATTATTCGATATTGCTTATGTATGAACTAACAATCCCTCGTTTTATAGAAATCCATGTTACCTTCTTGCTTCCTATTTATCAGACATCAATCAACAAAAGCATGAACTACAGGATTCTTTTAAGTCCTAGAAGAAAAGGAGCAGAAATATTCGAACATTTTGATACACTTCTTTCTTCATCACACTGGACACCATATTGCAAATAATTGAAGCTACCATGTCTCCAGATGCTCCATCTGGTAGCTTCTCAGAAGCAAGTGTCTCCGGCAAGAATTTTACGGCCAGTACGACCCAGCGCCTGACCGCCGTAGCCGCATCACGCGCCTCCAGCAGGCGCTCCTCCCATCTGGCTAGGAGATCTTCGGCACCATCGTTGTCCAAGGGCATGAGAGAGGTGTCGGCGTCACCGAGATCGCGGTCCAAGTCCGCGTCCAGGATCCGGCCGACCAGGCCACGTCGGGTGGGCAGCTCGGCCAGGGCGTGCACCTCGAGGCCGACGAGGTGGATGAGCTCGTCCCTCACCCGATGCAGCTTGGCGATCGCCGCCAGCTTGGCTCGGAGGCGAGGCATGTTGGCGATGATGAGCCTTGGATTGCCGGCGACGAGCTTGCTCTGTAGCAGAGCAGCATCTTCGAGATGTAGGTGTGGGAGGAGATAGGTGTCGACGATCTGGTTGAGGAGGGGGGGGGGGGCATGTCCCGCAGGAAGTCATCAAACGCGGCCATCGAGTACACGGAGGACATGAGATTCCCCCCTGCACCAGTGGCAGTACGAATATTCTGCGAGCAAATTTCAAAGAACACCATATACTTGCACTTCTATAACACAAAACCACAAGTTTTAGTTTTACTTCCACAAAACAACAAACAGAAGGACATAGTAACGCAGGACCACAAGTTTTAACTTAGCATCTCACCTGGACATCCTAGAACGATGACGTGGCTACCTACAGCTGGATGATGTGAAGAGTGGTGCCACGCTAGCTGCCTCATAAGGCTATAGGCTTCTTGGCACGGATTTAAGGTGCAAAAGTGCTCATTCTAGGGCTTCAGCCCCGTTAGTTTTCTTCCTTGCCTACCACAAAAGAGAGAATCATCTTGCAAGCAAGCTCAGATCGGAGGAGAACTCAATGGCGTCGCCGACGAAATCTCATATGAAATTTCATTTTTCCTTGCAACAAGAAGGTTGATCTGCACCTTGAATTTTGGGTATTCAGATTTTTTTTCTACAAGATTGATTTGGGGATCCATCCTGTTGTGAAATGTAGGAGGTGGATGGTGGCCTGTACGCGAAGGTGCCACTCTATTTCGAGGATTCAGACTATTGTGGGGTGGTGACAAGCACGAACTTGACATGTCACCATGGGGAATGCCCGGTAAGGAGGGTGGCCTGGGAAGGTATAGACACCGGGAGAAGGTTTCTTGGGTGTCCATATGAGGTGAGAACTCAATTTTGCTGCTTCTTCTACAAATCAATTTTTCCTTGTTTTATGTTGTTTGAGATTTCATGCTTGCGATTTGGGTCCATGTGTGTGTAGGATGAGGATGAATGCTGCTTTGTGAAGTGGGTTGATGGGGAATGGCCTCACAAAGTGCTCAAGACCATTGCATAGCTATGGTTGGTTGTCAACTGCGCTGGAAAGATGTTTGATGATAAGGCTGCCAACTTGTTTGACGCCCATAAGGAGAAGTTGCAGGTAGAGGGAGAGAAGAATCAACTGAAGGTTGAAATGCATGAGCGCATGAAGGCCATGGAGAGGCAGAGAAAGCTTCAGGTGCAGAAGAGAAAGAGTTTGAGATGGTTTGTGAGTGCTCTATATTTTGGTGGCAGGCCATTGCATCGGTAGTATAGTATTTTAACATATCATCTGAAATGTATGTACTACCCGAACTTGTGTTTTTGTGATGGCTATTTTTTGCAAAAATGAAACTGATGGTAACTATGTTCTAAGAGAATTGATAGTGGTTATTATGCAGTTCCTTTGTTATAGCTTTTCTCTGAGCCGTGAGCTTGTGTTTTATGGTTTGATAATAGAAAATGAAAGGAATTGTGCATGTTCAGTTGTATGCTGAGACGATAAACAAACAAATATATGTAAACATGATATATTGATTCAGTTTATATATTCTGATTGTTGCAGAAGACTAGAAGCATTCCATACACGATGATTACAAAATGAGTGCACACATATTTGTGCCTCACATAAAGACTTAGAACTTAAACCATTACACTAAATTAGTTGGCATCACATGATAATCGTCTCCTTGACTTGGACATGGTTAAGTGTGATGGCTCAAAATATTTCATGTGATAATATCTCCTATGTGAGTTATATGTGCCAAAATACCAAAAAAAAAGTAACACCCAACAAATTCTCTACTCCTCTGATGCACCACCATTGCTACTGCCACCTGCTTGCAGCCATTGCATAATACCTGCAAACCCCCTTCCTCTCCCTCCCCCTCCCCCTCTCCCTCCCCCCTCTCCCCACCTCTGCCTCTCCTAGAAGCCATCTTAGACGTTCTCCCTCTTACAGTTGATGAACTTTCAGATACATGAACACTTGATCTATCTTGCTGACTTGATTCTTCTAGAATGGATATATTGCTCTGCAGTAAGAAATTTCAAGTCAGCTTGATCTGATTTGCATGCATGCAAGCATTTTGTGTAGAACTATTACCTTGTGCTTCCTCTTTCTTATCTCTAGGTCCGGCCTTAGTGCAATGGAACAACTGTGATAATTATGTCCTTGCTTATGACAGTTGGAACATGTAATTTCTATGCTCCTTACCCTCCCACTATGCTGTGGAACCTCATCTACTCCTTTCCTCCTATTATTCTTTGGCCTTCCAGGGTGCTTACAGAACTTCAGAGGATCAATGTCTGGTGTATTAGTTCTAACCCAGTCATGTTCTCCTGGAACAGGATATATGAGGTCTTGGTAGGCTCTCGAATAAGCTGTTTTTTTGAAGTAATCACTCACAAAGTCCTCCATATGTCGCTTTGCCTTGTGTATGGCCGACATAGCATGCGTGCAAGGTATTCCAGTTAGGTCCCATTTAAAGCAACCACATTTCCTAGTTTCCAAGTTTACTGCATAAGTGGACTCTCCACAACTCACTTGCCAAATATCCATGCCCGCACAGATAGCCATGTAGTACCTTGAATCCTTTTTCTCCAACTCGAGCTTCTCAACATAATGGGGTGTGATTTCCCACTGTGTTGACTGTCCACCTTCCCTCTTGGAGCAACACTTGTCCATCAGTTTGGTTCTAATTGAATCAAGCATTGTCACTAGTGGCTTGTCCCTAAAAGCAATAATATAGTTATTGAATACCTCACTGAGGCTATTTACAACCAAGTCAGTTTTACAGTTAGTATCAAAGGTATGTCTCGCCCAGTGCTTCGTGGGTATGTCATTGAGCCACTTCCATGCATCCTCATTCTCCTTTTTCAATGCTACCATTGCAAAGTCGAACTCACTCTTCGTGAAAGCATACACAACTTGGTCCATCAGTTTTTTAAGGTCTCCACCTATGTACCCGGCAGTGCAAAATTTTTGATATATGTGTCTTTTGCAATATCTTTGCTCACATCCAGGGAACACCTTCTTGATGGCATTAGAAGTGCAGCTAGTACAAAATGTGGTAACATTGAAGTGTTTGGGTGCCCAATTACTCACTTTTTGCCTATCTGACATGATGGTCCAACCTCCAACTTCCTCACCCTCTCCACCAAGTGCATACTTCAGCTCCTATAGAAACCATGCCCAATTGTCTAGATCCTCTTTACCGACTACACTAGATGCCAATGGGTACAGGTTGTTGTTGCCATCCCTAGCAGTTGCAACAAGCACTTGTGCTCCATTCGTGAGCTTAATAAAACAACCGTCAACGCCTGAAACATGGAATAGAATGTCAAATCGATATCAAATTCAAATATATGTTTAATAAAGGTTCAATAAGAACACTAACCTATAAAGGGCCTACAACCATGTTTAAATCCTTCTATCTGAGCATATAGGCACATGAAGAGTCCATAAAACCTGGGGTTTCTACTAGGTTGTGGATTCTCAACTGTTGACACAATGCATTTGCTCCATGGATTTGTATTTATCACAGTTTGTAAGTAGTCTCTCACCCTCAAATACTGATCCTTATGATTTCCAAGAACCTTCTCACTGGCTTTGCTCCTAGCTTTGTAGGCCATCATCTTGGTGATGTCAACCCTATACGTCTGCATTGCCAAATCCATCAATGCAGTCACCTTCCAGTCTAGGTCACTCCTTATTTCGTCCTCGTACACCTGACTAAGCCATGTACTATTAACTCTTGTGCTCTCCCTCGTAGTTCCACATATGTGAGGGTCACCTATTGTAGCAGCATCTAGGCCCCTAGGTAACTGGTAAGTGTTTCGGTCATTAATGATAATCGTATCATTGTGACTAACAATTTATTTTGAAGGGAATAAAAAATTTAATATACAATAATATTTAGGTACTCTTGGTCTCTAAAGCGATAATCTGGTCGATCAAAGGTCATGTGCATCAAGATTAAAGATCTTCTAGTTCTAAGTGTCACAAAGGAGATGAAGGACACTTAGAGTAGTATAGGTCTCCTTTCTTAGTCTTTTAACCGTACTATAAAGAGGGGCTAAGAGTAGTAGTTGAGTCTAGACTTGGTTTGATACACACTTGTGAAATTCTAGCACTAGGTAGCTCATAGAAGTCAATGGTTAAGATGTTTGGAAGTTAAATCTCAAGGAAAGTTTGAATTGGATGAGCTCAGAAAAACTTGCCTCACCGGATGATTCGGTGGTTGTGTTTTTGGCCTCACCGGAGCATTATTTGCACAAGTCAGAAAAACACTTGTACGTTCACCGGATGCTCCGATGATCAAGGTTCACCGGATAATTTTTTAGTTGACATGTGTACAAAATTTCCAGAAGTGTTACATCGGATGGTCCGGTGTCAGTGTGTTTAATGCACCAGACTAATTTCAGCAGAAGAGAAGTTTTTGGGAAAAAATGAACTTGAACTCACCGGATTATCCGGTGATGGGAAGATGTACTCACCGGACTAATTCTTGTAGAGAAGTTTTTCTGGTGACCAAAGAGATTTCTACTCACCGGATTATTCGGTGATTGAATGTTGATATCACATGACTAATTTCTGCAGAGAGGGTTCTTCAGGCAGTATAAAGTGGACTACTCATCGGATTGTTCGGTGATGGATATGTATGAGCACCGGAGCATTTTCAATAGAGAGTCTTGCAAAGTGAAGATTGGCTTGGTTCAACTGACCAGATGGTCTGGTGTTAGTGTATTGAACACAGGATCTTATCACCGGACTAATTCTCAGCAGTAATGGCTAGTGACAGCTGGCACTTGGGTACAAAAATTGTACTCACCGGATTGTCCGGTTTGAGTAAGGATATACTCACCGGACCATCCAGTGATAACAGAAAATGTGGGTGGTTAGGCAACGGCTATAATTTAGATCTCTAGCCTATAAATACCTTTCCACTTGATTTCATTTGGCATACTTGCGACTCAGAGGAGTTCATACACTGTGTGTGTCATCAAGTAGCAAGAGAGAGCACTTGAGTTGATTTCCAATTCCCTAATTGAAGATTAAGGACATTATTAGTGCTTGGAGAGTAGCAAGTATGCATCTAGCTGTAGTCTAGGCTTGATCCAGGTCAAGTGAAGCTATTGGCTTATAAATCTTGGTGGTTGGCAATACCTAGTCGGTCTTTGGTGATTGGAGGTGTCTAGGTGAGCTCTTGGAGTTCTTGTGGGAGCCCTGAGAAGAGATATGTACTTAGTTTGATGCCCGCCAATCCGGAGATGGAGAAGTGGCAATCATGGGAGAGTACTTGAGTCTTGGTGACTCAAGGGGGAGCAATATCCTTGGTGGATGCTCCAACGAGGATTAGGGGAGTGCCAACTCCTCGATACCTCGAGAAAAATCCGGTGTTCTCTTGTCCATCTCTTTACTATTCCGTAATTTAATTTGAGCATTTATATTTTTGCAAGCTTTCTTCTCCACTTTTTCTTAGTATCTTAGCTTGCTTGTTTTGTTGCCTTCTCCTAGCTTGTTCGTGTAGTTGCATTCCTTTTTATCTTGGCTAAGGTTGCTATTTGTTTTAGATTTCGGTAGAAATTTTTAATTGCCCAATTAACCCCCCTCTTGGGCCATTCGATCCTTTTAATTTGTATCAGAGCCTCGTGCTCTTGATAGACTTAAAATCCTATGGCAATGGCCCCGGGGAGTGGAAGTAACATGCCAAAGTTTGAGGGAAATAATTTTGCCTATTGGAAAGTTCGCATGGCGAGCTATTTTGAGGCTATTTCCCCTGAAGTTTGACTAGCCGCCTCTATTGGGTTTGATCAACCTTATACCGACCAACAAGTTAGGTGGAATGCTAAGGTAAAGAATGCTATATTTGAGAGAATTAGTGAAGAGGTTTTCTCTAGAGTTAGGAGTAAGGAATTCGCTAATGAGATTTGGACCGCTCTTTGTGAAATTCATGAGGGTTCTAGGAAAATCCGTGAGGAAAGATATCATGTGCTTATGAATGCTCTTAATCAATTCAAGATGCTTCCTAATGAGTTATGCAATGATATGTACTCTCGCATGAATATGCTTGTGGAAGAAATCAATTCTCTTGAACTCACTCAATTGTCTCGAGGAGACGTTATTTGTAGGATCTTGATGGTGCTTCCCAAGCCGCAATACAATATTGCCATCTCTCTTCTTTAGGAAAGGGACATCAATGACATGACCATCACCGACGCCGTTGGGAAGATATGTGCTCATGATATGTTCTTGTTTGGAGATCATGAGTCTTCATTCAAGAAGAATCTTGCTCTCAAGGCAAATATGGTTGACAAGAAGAAGAAGAAGAAGAAGCTCCCATCATCAAGTGAAAGCAATGAAGATGATGATGATGATGATGATGGTGATGACTCTGACACCGAGCTTGCTCTTCTCATGAGAAGAACCACAAGGATGATCTCCAATTTTCAAAAGAAGGGCTACAAGTATGATCCCAAGAAGAACAAATTTCGTCCAAAGAAATTTGACAAGTCCAGTGGCGAAGATAAGAAAAAGTGCTACAATTGTGGTAACCTTGTCACATATCATATGATTGACCTCATCCCGACAAGAGAAACAAGAACAAGTCCAAGAAGATTGATGCAATTGAGGATGAAGAAAAACATAGGAAGAAGGATCAAAACAAGAGAAAGAAGAAGCTCTTCAACAAGAAGGGTGGAGGCCGCAAGGCTTACATTGTTGGTGAGTGGGTCTCCGGCGAAAGCTCAAGTGATGATTCAAGCGATGATGAAGATAACAACTTCGCAAGCCTCGCCATCACCAATGATGATCCATCTCTACCTCCACCACCTATGTGGCTCATGGCAAAAGGTAACAATAAGGTGAGTAGTGAGGAAGATGATAGTAGTGATGATGATGGTCTTTCTCCTAATGATCTATCTAAGCTCATGAATGACTATGCCACTATTATTAAGAAACAAAAAGCTAAAATCAAGTCTCTTAAAAATGCTAATGCTATGCTTAGTTCTAATCATGATGAGTTGCTTGCTAAATATAATGATGTGATTAAGAAATATGATGAAGTAGTTGCATCTAGCAAGTCTCTTGAGGCTAGTAACATGAAGCTAAAACTTGAGCATATTGACTTGAAATGCAAATATCAAGAGCTTGAGTTAGCTTATGATGCCATTGATCCTAGTATGAATGAGTTGCCTACTATTGATGTTGTTGAGGTCAATGCATCTACTTCTTGTTATGATCTTCTTGATATACAATGCTCCTCTTTATGTGATAATATGTCATCTTCTAAGACTAACCAAGCAAGGGAGCAAGAGCTTGAGAATGAAATTTTAAGTCTAAAGTCATGTGTGGCTCTGTTGACTAAGGGAGAGTACAAGTGCAAGTAAATTCTCATGAAGAATACATTGTACTACAACAAGAGAGGTCTTGGATGCTTCCCCAACCCGGTGAAAAAGGTCATCAAGACACCGGAGATCAAGAATTACTTCATCAAGGAAGTTGGTTCATATTGCCAACATTGTCAAGTCACTGATCACCACACGAGGGAGTGTCCAATTCCTACTAAACCACTTCCTACTTTGCCTTTTAAATACAAGTCTACGTTTAATGATCATCATTTCTTATTGCATAAGCTTAAGAGTGATAAAATTATAGCAAAATTCATTGGAACTCAAGCTAAGAGCAAGCTTCCTAGGTAACTTTGGGTGCCTAAAGCTCTTGTGTCTCACATGAAAGGTACTAAACTCGGTTGGATACCTAAACAAAGAGCTTGATCCCATGTGTATAGGTGAACTACAAAGCCGGTGGAAAGCATTGGGTGTTTGACGGTGGATGTACACAACATATGACCGGCAATGTAAAGATGTTCACCTCACTAGAAGATGATGTGGGCAATCATGACAAAGTCACATTTGGTAATAATTCTAAGGCAAATGTGGTAGGTTTGGGTAAGATAGTAATCTCCAATGATCTCTCTATTTTCAATGATCTTTTAGTAGAGTCTCTCAGCTTTAATTTACTATCCGTAGCTCAATTATGTGATTTAGGCATTACATGCTTATTTAGTGATGTTGACATTATCATAACTAGCAAGAAGCATAATGATCTAATCTTTAAAGGCTTTAGATATGGACATATATATCTTGTGGATTCCTCCTTTAATGAAGCTAGCTTGACTACATGCCTCTTCACCAAGATATCTATGGGTTGGCTTTGACATCGTCGACTTGCACACATTGGAATGAGCCAACTCAAGAAGGTGTTCAAGAATTGAATGGTAGTTGGTTTGAAGGAAGTTGTTTTCGAAAAGGACAAGTTGTGTAGCGCTTGCCAAGCGGGGAAGCAAGTTGCAAGCTCATATCCATACAAGTCGATAATGTCTACATCAAGACCCTTGGAGCTACTACATATGGACCTCTTCGGACCAACTACCTACAAAAATCTTGGTGGTAATCTCTATTGTCTTGTCATTGTTGATGATTATACAAGATACACTTAAACTTTCTTTCTAAATGACAAGAGCAAGACCGTTGGGATCTTTAAGAAGTTCGCGAAGAGGGCTCAAAATGAATTTGAGGCCATACTTGTGAAGATCTGGAGTGACAACAGCATGGAGTTCAAGAACACATAGAAGAATTTTGTGATGATAGAGGCATCAAGCATGAGTTCTCATCAATCTACACCCCTCAACAAAATAGTGTGGTTGAGAGAAAGAACAAGCAATGAAGTATGGATTCTTAAAGAAAGGCCTCAAGACAAGAATGTAATTGGAACCAAGTGGGTATTCCGCAACAAGCAAAATGAACATGGTATGATGGTACGCAACAAGGCAAGACTCGTCGCGCAAGGATTTACACAAATTGAAGGTTTGTATTTTGGCAAAACATTCGCTCCCGTGGCAAGACTTGAGGCCATTCGTATCCTTCTTGCATTTTCTTCACATCATAACATTAAGATTTTTTAAATGAACGTGAAGAGTGCATTCTTAAATGGTTACATCACTGAACTTGTTTATGTTGAACAACCCCCGGTTTTGAAGATCCTAGATATCCTAATCATGTCTATAGGTTGTACAAGGCGTTTTATGGACTCAAGCAAGCTCCAAGAGCTTAGTAAGAACGCCTACGTGACTTCCTCATCAACTAAAGATTTAAGACTGGGAGGGAGGACACCGCATTGTTCAAAAAGATCGTTGACAATGAGCTTTTCTTGTGTCAAATTTATATTCACGATATAATATTTGGTTCAACTAACAAAGAGTTTTGCAAGAAATTTGATGACATGATATCTAGGGAGTTCGAGATGTCGATGATTGGCGAGCTCAACTACTTCCTTGGATTTCAAATCAAGCAATTGAAGGAAGGGACGTTCATTCATCAAGAGAAGTACACGAGGGACATCCTCAAGAAGTTCAAGATGGATGACTGCAAGCCAATCAAGACTCCAATGCCTACAAATGAACATCTCAACTTGGATGAAACGGGTAAACCGGTTGATCAAAAGCTTTATCGTTCTATGATTGGGTCGCTTCTTTACCTTACCGCATCTAAGTGCGTTCGATTTCAAGCTAATCCTAAGGAATCGCATCTTAGCACAGTTAAAAGAATCCTAAGATACCTAAAGCATACACCTAGCATAGGCTTGTGGTACCTGAAAGGTGCAAGTTTCCTACTCTTGGGTTACTCGGATTCAGATTTTACCAGATGCCGTGTGGATTGTAAGAGTACTTTGGGTGGGTGCCACTTGCTACGGCGATCCCTAGTTTCTTGGTCGCCTAAAATGCAAAACTTGGTAGCCTTGTCCACCGCGGAAGCAGAATATATTGCCGTCGGAGCATGTTGTGCTCAAATCCTTTATATGAAGCAAACCTTGTTAGATTTTGGTGTTCGTCTAGAGAAGGTTCCACTCCTTTGTGACAACGAGAGTGCCGTAAAAATTGCAAACAATCCCGTTCAACACTCTCGCACAAAACACATTGATATTCGCCATCACTTCCTTAGAGACCATGTGGCTAATAATGATATCTCTCTTAGTGGTGTAAGGTCGGAAGATCAATTGGTGGATATCTTTACAAAACCTCTAGATGAAGCAACCTTTTGTAGATTGCGAAGTGAGTTGAATGTGATAGATGCTTCTAACATCATGTGATGCCTTGTCATATAGATGCATTAATGATAGGTGTTTGTCTAACCTTCTCAAGATAGTGGTGAACATGAGTTTTGCTTGAGATGGTGGTCCCCTGGTTTCTCTTAAGGCATGTTGATGGGTTCAACATGAAGAAGCTTGAGAAGGGAAGTAATATGACAAGATAGATTTATCTTATGCTATGCATTCACATGTCATATAGCTTGCACCCATGTTTACTTTCATGCACTTGTTTTGCATTGTATATGCATTGGCGATAGAGAGTTCACAAAGGAGGATATCACTCTTTGAGATTGTTGTTCGCTCTCTATGTGAATATACACCTCCATGAGTGTGATTAAAAAGTCGTAAGTGCTTAATGCCTATTGAGTCATGTCCTAGTGAATTTAAAGTCTTAATCTTTAATTTCATAGGAAATATGGCTCATACATTTCCTTGGAGTTTTTCTCCCTCTTTTTTTTTATTTGGTTCTTATTGCCTATTGCAAAATGAGTGTTTGAGAGAGTAAGGCAGAAACTTTCTCTTCTCACCGGATGGTCCGGTGATCCTCTCTGTCCCCTCAACGGATCATCGGGTGCTCTGGCTGTCAGATCAGTTCTTTTCTTCAAAGCTCTGATGCATCTCTCCGGTGATCAACTCAGCTCCAGCAAACAATCCGGTGTGTGCAAATGATCTCCTTGCTCAGTAAAGGTCCGATGTTTGCAATGGTCAGGACCGGACCTTCTAGTGGTCAGTCAGTGGCAAGTTAAGTCAGAAGGTTTGCTTATCAATCTGGTGACCCTCTCCGGTGTTCAGTGCAACATCACCGGAGTATTCGGTGTTAAGTTTTGAAAATTCTCTGAGAATTGATCCAATGGCATTGTCCGATGTTCAGTTTATACCCACCGGAGCATCCGGTGTGTGAAAGAGGTCTCGGCTCAATTTTGAGATACTCTCTGGAAATATTGGTCTGGTGCTCAAAGTGTTAGCATCACCGGACCTTCGTGTGCTCGGGGTTCGATATGCTCCCTAGAAATATTGGTCCGGTGCTCAGTTGTCAGTATCACCGGACCATCCGGTGTTCAAATTTTTCGTGGGACCCACTTGTCATATAAGCTTTCTCTCTCAGCCGGCTCGTTCACTTTTTCGCGCTGCCGCTCAAACCCGCGTCACCCCCGCCATCTCGCCGCCGTCCGGCTCCACCTTGCCATTGCACCGCCGCTCCTGTGCTCACCGCCGGTCAGCCGCTGCCGCCCTGCGCCATCATGCTCCACCGCCTGCGCCGCGCCCTGAAGACTAGTGCCGCCGCCCTGCGCCGTCCGCCGCCCTCTGAGCCACCGTCGAGCTCTGAGCCACCGTCCGCCGCCCTCTGAGCCAGCGTCGCGCAAAATCCAATCAAATTCATTATCATTTGTTCAATTTAGAACCATATCATTCACATTGATCACGTTTTAGGGCATGTTGATCTACATTGCGCTCAAATTCTTCATATGTCGGTCAAATTTCTTGCAAATTTGCTCACAATTCAAATGCCTTTGGTCAATTAATTCAAATTAAAGTCATATCCTTTGAAATTGATCATTGCCCTGTCACAAACATGAATCCTTTGCATGATCACCAAGTTTCTTCAAATTCTTGCTTAGGATTCATTTTTGGGTCACATCATGTAAGTTTCATATACCCAACCCTATCGCTCATCCTATTATCATCTCTCTATCCGTCAGATAGGTCGTGAGCGCACTGACAAGGGCAAGGGCAAGGTCGTTAAGCAGCCAAAGAAGAAATCGAAGGTTCAGAAGGAGTGGGATAGAGCCATTGCAGTAGTTGAGGCAGCATACACTTAGCGTGGTTTCGCAATCCATGACAACTCTCCTACTCCGCATCGGTCCACCTGCTCCCATCCTACAGGAAGGTTGGGTTCAACACCTTCCGGCCAGTCAGACTGCCGGAAGAGGGCTCGTCTGGAGCTAGAGCCAGTTGAGGAGTAGGACGAGGAGCAGGCAGAGCAGCAGTAGACAAATCAGCCACAGGCACAGGCAGAGCTCAAGCTGAATGATATGACTTTGTATAAGTCATCGAGGATCAAGAAGCTGCATTTTGTGCCAGTCGAGGAGTGGTTTCTTGATGTCAAGGATGATGGAGTTGATCCCCGGTTCTGGTCAGTCCTGTAGGAGAGTTTCTTCCATTCCTATCTCAGGAAGAAGGTCAGTTTTAGCCAGCACAAGACGCTCAACTGGCGCTATATGCAGTCAGCTGCACAGGGAGTGGACGTGAGGCAACACATTGATGCCTTCCCTGGACTTTCAGCTCTGCTCACTGACGTGGACAGATACGTAGAGGACTGGGTCAGAGTGTTCTACACCATAGTATGGATTGCACCAGAGAGGAACTTTATTCAGTTCATGTTCCAGTGAGAGACTTTCAGATTATATCGAAACAATATGATTGAGGCTCTAGGGGTTGCAAAGTGAAGTTTTGGTTGCAAAGTGAAGATTGGCTTGGTTCAACTGACCAGATGGTCCGGTGTTAGTGTATTGAACACAGGATCTTATCACCGTACTAATTCTCAGCAGTAACAGCTAGTGACAGCTGGCACTTGGGTACGAAAATTGTACTCACCGAATTGTCTGGTGTGAGTAAGGATATACTCACCGGACCATCCAGTGATAGCAAGAGAGAGCACTTGAGTTGATTTCCAAGTCCCTAATTTAAGATTAAGGACATCATTAGTGCTTGGAGAGTAGCAAGTGTGCATCTAGCTGTAGTCTAGGCTTGATCCTAGTCAAGTGAAGCTATTGGCTTGTAAATCTTGGTGGTTGGCAACACCTAGCCGGTCTTTGGTGATTGGAGGTGTCTCGGTGAGCTCTTGGAGTTCTTATGGAAGCCCCGAGAAGAGATATGTACTTGGTTTGATGCCCGCCAATCCGGAGATGGAGAAGTGGCAATCATGAGAGAGCACTTGAGTCTTGGTGACTTGAGAGGGAGCAATATCCTTGGTGGATGCTCTAACGAGGATTAGGGGGAGTGCCAACTACTTGATACCTCGGGAAAATCCAGTATTATCTTGTCCATCTCTTTACTATTCCGTAATTTAATTTGAGCATTTATATTCTTGCAAGCTTTCTTCTCCGCTTTTTCTTAGTATCGTAGCTTGCTTGTTTTGTTGCCTTATCCTAGCTTGTTCGTGTAGTCGCATTTCTTTTCATCTTGGCTAAGGTTGCTATTTGTTCTAGATTTCAGTAAAAAAATTTAAGTACCCGATTCACCCCCCCCCCTCTTGGGCCATTCGATCCTTTCAGCTATCTTTCTTATGGTAAATGTGTGCTCCCCTGCAATCTGAGATGCATACATGTAAAATGGGCATCTCTCTCTTTTACAAGCAACTATCACCCTGTCTGCATCATTTCTCAAGTTCTTGTAATCTCTACTCTGAACTATATGGTAACTCTTTAGAGCTCTCTTGTACTAATGCATATCTTGAAAACACATTGACTTGACAAGCTGAGTGTGATCCAATATCTTGGACTCATCAAACCATATCCTTTCAACAGTGAGCCTTTTAGGCTTGCTCCTACGCCTTTTTCGTGCTTTATTGACTTCAATTTCCTCTACATAACAGTCATCATCACTTGAGCACAATGCTTTTCTATCATCACATGGATGATCAGATATTACATTGGGAACAACACCATAAACATTAGCTGTGGCCTCACTATTTCTAAAACTATCAACCTGCTCCTTAAGCTTGCTAGCACTAGACTCTTTTGTACTAACAATGGACTTCTTTCCCTTGCTATCCTCTATTGTGCATACCTCAATAAGATCTTTGGATGGAAATAAGTCTTCCACATCTGTATTGCCCTCACAATAATCATCTACGTCTAAGTATGTTACTACTTCATCTTCAGATTCCTCTGATCTTGAAGAAATATTTCTCCCTCTAATTGGTTAAATAAGACCCACATCATCAACCTCAGCAATGCTTTTGCCCTTCTTCGTGACATACAAATTTAGAACCTTCGTACTTTCATACTCCCTAAGCATTGCTCTAACTTGCTCATCATCTTCAATCAACACCATACTCTCCAACCCCTTGCCGTTTTTCTTGTTGTATGTAGTCTGATGAAGAGTGCCCAAGAGGATCAATCATGTCTACGAGATTGAAATAGCAAATCAAGTCTATGTTCATCTTCTTTGGCCCAAAAGTTCTACCATCAGCCGCACCATCACAGTACACATTAAGACTCCACTCTTCCTCAAATAACCTACATGCAAAATCCATAGATAAATGGCAATTAAAAACATGAACAAGTTGCACGCATGATTGGCTACTAATTTGCATCCAACCAACCCTAATCCCATAGACAAATCAACAAATCCAACCTAGGCATGTATCTCAACACTAATTAGGAACAAAAGAACAAATTTTGGCTAAATTTCAACCCAAGTTGCTAAGCCACACCTATAGCCCACATGTAGTGCTCAACCACGGGAGTCAAAATGCAACTGAATTGGCAAGGAAGTAGATGTGCGTACCCGCTGCAGGAGCCGGAACCCATATTGACTATAGATGTGCTGGTTCCTTTACCTGATCGCCACCTCTCAAGCCCTTTGCCATGCTCCTCGCTGTTTCCCGCCTCCCTGCTCCCCATCTGCCTATGAACAGGGTGTCTTAGATCTCACAACCCATCCTTATATGCGAGCACGTGACCACGTCAGGAGCGGATGCATTGTTGCCTGCCAAATCACCTGGCTTGGGCAGCCATGTCAGCACCGGCGAGTTGGCCCAAGCCGTCCAAGACAGGGATTGGTGTAAAACATGTGGTTTTGCATAAAATGGTCCAAGGATATGTGGTTCTATACAAAGAAATCTATAACATATGGTATTGTGTTAGAAATGGTCTAAAATATGGTATTCTTTGAATTTTGCTCATATTCTGCAGAGGCGTGCCTTCATTATGAATTCTTACTACACCTGAATACCAGTTTAGTTGAACTAGTAATCATGCAAGTTTCACTTTGCTGTTAGGCTCAAAATTCAGAAATTGAAGCGCTTTCCAAGCTGACAACATTTATGTTTCTGAAATTTTATTCTGAAAATCTCGCAACTGATTAAGTGTTGTAATTGTGATAGCTTGTAGCTTCTTTTTTTTTAGAGAGAGGGAATTGTAGTTTTCCTTTTACAAGAAGTTTGTAGAAGAGCTGTTGTATGTGTTGTATGAAAGGTAGCAACATACCTCAATGTGACAGAATTTCATGTTTTAAAAAAAATCATGAGACTCTTTGCATAAAATGTGATAAAGGCTATCACTATCGGTTGTGTTATGAACCGGCAATGATACTTAAAAATCTGCATGTCTTCTGGAGCGCGACTGCTCTGCTTCACGCGCTCGACTGCTCAGCTTCCCAGCGACTTTAAATGTCATTGCTCACTCTCGCTCGCTCTCTCTATCACTCTCGCGTGCCCATCGCCAGCTGCCTCCACCTCCGCGCGATCCACGAATCCGCTGCCGCCGCCGCCACCAATGCCTCCACCACCTTCTCTGTAGACGCCTTCCACACCACCAACCTTCGTCTGGGGAGGAAGAGGCCCCGCTGGGCGGGTCGTCGGACGAGGTGACCCTGACCTCCTTGGACTGCAGCATTTCACCGAGATCCCCCTCGTCCAATGATGAGGTGTAGGATCTCTTCATTGACGAGCCGAAGGCCAAGAAGGCCCGGAGAAGTTCAGAGGAGGGTGATGACGATGGCAACGATGACGAGGACGATGACTTCCATTCGTGGGCCAAGTATCATCTCAGCCACGAGTATACTTGTTCAAAGGTCGGGCCAGGCTTTGAAAAGCCTGACAGGAAAACCGCAAGCCTGAGCCTTGCCTGAACCCAACGCCGAGTCAGGCTTCTAGGCCCGAGCTCGACCCGACAACGGGTTTTTCCAGGCTAGGCTTGTGGTTTTCTGGGCAAAACACCTTCTTAAATTCGGAAGCTCCCCACGGATTCCTCCCACCTCAATCTAAGGTTTGGGCGGCCCCGTCCCCTACCCTCACCTTGCTCATCGTGATGCTTACCACCTTAGTCAGTGACAGATCAAGGAACAATTTTCATCTAGGGCGGACACATAGAGTCTAAGTAAAGAAGATTATGTCAATAATTAAGAGAACATATTAATTCTCAAACAAAAGATAACAAAAAAAATATGAGCCTATAAAATAAACAAAGGTAAATATAGATAGATTAGTGGTGACAACAATAAAATCTTGACTAAGGTACAATAAATATTGTTGCTAATTGCCATACTGTAGGATTGAGGAGCCGACTAGATGCGGGTGAATGGTCAGTTCTAAAAACAATCTATCAATTTAACTGAGAAAGATGCAGAATTGAAATGATCGGTTACAACACATATAGAACCCCTAAACTTTATGTCTCAACAAAGTGATCAATTCTATGTCTATGTCAAGGTTTGCAATCTGGGGTGACATGTAAGCAATTATGATTATAGGAATATAAATTGCACAGGTAAATTGCATGAAAGTAAATATCACAACATAGAAGTAAACAACATGAGAGATGACACCTGAAGTTTATCCGTGGTATTGGTGATTTGTCGATCACCCCTAATCCACATTGAGGTGGGTTCAAGCCTTTTACCGCTCCTCTATCAAGTATGCAATTCTCCCTATGAGAAGAGGCACTACACAAGCAACTTGATTTTGAGCCGATTAATCTAATGAACCACTCACTACCTATATTCCACTAGAGTTGCACTTTACCTCTCCAGCAAAGCATGCACAAAGCCTCTCACAATTACCACCATAGCTCCTTCACAAGCTTCTTTGAAGGGCTCAATAGCGTAACCACCTCCAAACCATCTAGGAGGCGGTGACCTCTAAGAGTAATAAGCCAAGACGAACTTGACTCTCACCAAGTGCCTAAAGCTCAATCACTAATGCAAATATATTTGATTCTTACCTCACAACCCTCTCTATGTGCAACACATGCACAAATGAGTGGGGAGGACTTTGCTTAGCTCAAGTATGCTCAATGGGGGCAGCAGCACTCCTACAAGCCGCTGGACATAGGGTATATATAGACCACAACTCGAAATATAGTCGTTGCCCATAGGCCGACTTCTCTGCACATCTGGCGGTCAGTCCGCAATATAACTGGCGGTCATACCGCCACTGGACAAATGGCTCTAAAACTAGCTGTTACTGACTTTTCAAGCCTCTAACGTTCAGACCGGCCCTCTTGGTGGTCAGACGGCGAGCCTCGAATAGAGGTCCGAAACTCTCTGTTCTCTAGCAGTCAAACCGACAACACTTGGCGGTCAGATCGGCCACCTTGGAGGTCAGACCGCCACCCGTTCTAGAGAAATGAAAGTTCTCTGTAAGTTCCAGGAGTCAGACCGTCCATCTTGACGGTCAGGCCGCCACCCTGGCAGTCTGACTAGAGTTCTTAGCGGTCAGACTGCCACTCCCTGACCAACACATCTGACACTCAGAGAAATGGCGATAACTTTCTACCCCGATGTCCGATTCAGGTGATCTTGGACTCTATGGAAAGCTTATTCAGAGGATACATATCTCAACTGATTGTTTGACCTCAAATCTATTAGATCAAACCTAAAATATAGTCAAAAGATCCACCATAATGAAAACTACATGAACCTTAACCTTTTACAAAACAAATTTGCAACATAAATGTTCCATGTGACCAGGTTAATGCATTCACTATGTTAACTTGCAAATCACCTTTGCAAACTTAGTGACATGCCACATGGAGTAGGAACATGGACTCGAGCTATTTGCAAAACCCATTTGCAAAGTATAGCATCCTACGAAAGAGAGTATGCACATGCAAGATTGAGCTTATCAACACATGATAAAAACTCAAGTAATCATTTTGACCCCTCTTAATAGTACGACATTTATCCTATCAATCTGGTCATTTCTCCTCTCTAATCATCATTGACCGATAAAAGAAAATACCCAACATTTTATACTTTTGCCTTGAGCTAGCCATTCCGTTGGACTTGACGAACACATCATCCGAGTCTGAATGTCTCTTCTAGGATTGTCATCAACTCTTCACTTGAGCTTGATGATAATGTTCATCCTCGCTTCCCATCTCGATCTTCTAGAAGCTTCATAAAGTTCACTTGATTTCTTCCCATGCACTAAGCATGGAAGACTTTTTTTTCACATCATCTTCGTTCGGTTCACCACCGAGGTATGAACTGCAAGTATCAAGCACACAAGTTATCCACTAAGCTTGTCTTGATCTTGCTCTTCTAACTCGGCACATTGAATATTTCAATTCAATATTTGACTTCATATGGAGCCTAACCCCAACTTACTCAATCACATAGCATATGGGTTAGTCTATAAAACTCAATTGATAGTACAATACCTTTAGTTACTTGATCTCCACAAGTAACTTTTGTCTTCACGCTTATTGTAAATATTCTTGAGACCATCCTCAAACTCTGAGGTCTCTTCTCACTTAAACTTCTTCTACATCACATGAGCATCACCTAAAGCTCAATGACTCTGATGCATCTATTTGATCTCATGACACTCCTCAACGAATCCATGTTTCATCACTTATGCATCTTCTATGGAATAACCTACAAATAATTCTCAACATAATTGTTAGTCCATAGGTATTGCCATTACTTACCCGAGCATCACCTCTTACTCATTCTTCTTGATGCATCTCTTTTGATCACATGACATTCCTCAATGAATCCATGATCAATCCTCCTTGCATCATCTATGGAATAACTTACTAACAGTTCTCAACATAATTATTAGTCCATAGGTATTATCATTAATTACCAAAACTATACCTAGGGGCTAGATGCACCTTCACATACCATATTACAAATTACAATATAAATGAAACTTAAAACAATTTAGATATATTGCTAACAAGGTACAATGTAGCATAATGTGCATTTTAAATTAAATGTTTAAGCATGATTCTCCATCTCTATATCTACTACTTAAAAAGTCACAAATGAATTCGTTTGTCTGCTCGCCCCTTCGTCCACCCGCTCCCCTCACGCGTTGACAGGTGGGCCCATGGATCGATCCTTCTCTCACGCTCTTCGTTCGTCCGCCCCTTCGTTTGCCCCCACGCCTGCATCACACGTCTCCGTGAGAGGCTGCATCATCATTGACTGGGATATGGACGCCGTTGTGTGCTTGGGCTGCTGCCGCTGCCTCTCCCCACTGCCATAGGCCGACCCCTTCACTTCGTTCACTCCTCCGCCATCGCGGCAACAGGAGAAGCCTGCAGCTCTGGCGCCTACAAAGGAGAGAAGAGGGTGAATGATGCTTATCTACGGGGGGTGGGGTGATATGTGTGATTTGATTTGGGGTGGGGGTTTTCTGGGGTTTGATTGGATTTGCGTCGTGTGCTGATTTGATCTGAAAGTTTTTTTTGTGCCCTTCATAGGGGAACCGGATGGCTCCCGAAGTGCAGCGACAGTGGCGGTGCAGTGGATCCTAGATGTGCAGCGACAGCTCCTAGATGTGCGGCGGCAACAGCCTCCTCGATGTCCCGACCTTCACCCGTCACGCTCCCTCCGCCATCCTCAACCGTACCTCGATGTTTTCCTCATGTTCGTCCCTTCTCGCTCTTCTTCTTCTCTTTTCCCCAATTGGGTTTGTGTGCCACAGTTCCCGCAGCGGCGTAACCAACCGAACATGAACAGGTGAGCGGTTCAATTCCTTCCGTCTCTTCCTCTTTGTATTCCTCTTCAGTTCTTTATATTTTTCCAATCGCTCCCACCATCGATGAGCTGGCAGCTTCGCTGAGTAGCTCCACCTCATCACCTTGGCTCATGCTCCTCTGAGCTCATTGTTGGCACTCAAACAAGGACCGCTACCGCCAGCCCCGTCAACGACGTCCCCAATCCGCAATCAGGTATGAATTTTCGATTTCCTCTGGAACCTTCGCTCGTGGTCATCTTCACTATCCTCCTTTTCCTCTTCCCCTCTGTTGGTATTGGATCGATGTGGACATGAGATCCATCCGGTTCAACTCCACCCTTGGAGTCTAACCACCGAGCTCCTTGCTCGTTCGCACGATGAATCAATTGTGCTTGTGAGTATGTGAATTTTAATTGCATTTGGATATATTTTCAGCTATGCAAAAACTTTGAGGCCTACCTATGTTTGAGAGAATGCGAGATGCATAGGTTAACACCATGCTAGCTAGCTTAGCGTGTTACTCCATGGGTATTTGAGGTTAGGCAACTACATGTTTGAGAGAATGAAGATGTAGCCCCATCAGTATCTTCAAGTCAACTAAACTAAAGTACTCGAAGTTTTTGCAGATGTGTATCTTGCACTTCTGACTGGTATTTGGTAACCTTACCTATGGACTATGGTTTTTTTTCTCATTTCATAAGTTTCTGCTATGATTATTTGTGTTCCTGTCGTCATTATAAGCCTCACTACTATTGCAAGAGGTGCTTCTATTATTCACCCTTAGTCTCACAAATCTTGAATCACTTGAAAGGATCCTTACTCTGGTTTCTGGCATAACTATTCTCCATCCAAGGCCTGTTTCTTTTTTCATAGTTGGATCTCCTCCTTTTCTTTGGCATTCCAATTTTAACGGCAGTTCAAGAATCATATGTATGTCAATTTTTTTTTCAGCTTGACCTTTATTTTGCCTAAGATACCAATTTGTTTGTACTTTGGAATCATGATGAAGTCACTGGAATGCATGTTTACGTACTTTTAGCTACGTTGCAATGCACGGGCATTATCATCGCACCATGGTATAGTACCAAAAGGACTTGATGGATGTAACGAAACGCTCAGTTGAAAATCGAATACTTTGCACGAGTGAATGTGCATCATTTGTACTTTACAGGACATGAATTTGTGTGGTGCAAGTTAATTGTATTACCTTGTAGAAATTTTTTTGCTCATGTTACAACGCACGAGCATTCAACTAGTAGATTAAATATTTAATACCACAATCATGAATGTAATATTTCAATGACAACACGCAATAGGGTTTATGGCTGTCGTAGTGTCGTTAGGGTTTATGGCTTTCCTCTTTGTACCCAAATTGCAACATCACCTTCGCCGTCACCGGTCTTCTCCTTGTCCATCTCGATTCCATCGCGGTTCACCTCGTCTCCAACTCTGATAGGCACTAGCGCGTTCTTCTGCTCGTTCCGCTGTCGAGACACCTAGGGTGGCCGCCCGACCTCGCCTCAGTGGTAGATCCGCCCCTGAGCTAAACCCTCCACCGCAGCCGGAAGCAGCTGCCGGCGCTGCCAGCAGGAGGAAACAGCAGGATGAGGAAGAAGGTGGACGAGCACATCCGCACGCTAATCGAAAATGGTGTGCGGCAGCGGCAGCGCTCCATGTTCATCATCATCGGTGATAAGTCGCGCGACCATATCGTTGTTGTGTTGATGCTACAGGACTTTGAGGCGCCGACACCAAACCTTCTGGCGAGAACAATTGAGACAGTCGAGGGTGGTGGTTTGATCATCCTGCTGCTCCGCTCACTCTCCTCACTCACCAGTCTCTATACAATGGTCATGGTGAGCTTCATTCTCCACTGCGTTTCACTCCTCTTTCGCTCATACATGGTGCAGTTAACCAAGGAACCGGATAGAGTTTCTATGCTCCCTGTCCCCATCGTGCTTTATTAAATTTGAGCGAGTTTGGTCATGCCTGTGTCAACAGGATGTCCATGAAAGGTTCCGAATGGAGTCTCATTCTCAGGCCGCTGCGAGGTTCAATGAGAGATTCTTGCCATCCATTGCATCATGCAAAGCATGTGTTGTGATGGATGATGAACTCAACATTTTGCCGGTATCATCTCACATGAAGTTCATACAACCAGTGACAAACAATGAGGTACGAGTGCATGAATTCTCTTTCTTTTATTGATATGTTAGCCCTTCTTATTTATTTTTCTAGTTATTCTACTGGTGTTTTTCTCTCTATTACCCTATGAATGCACCTGCTGAGTTTTCCAAATTATGGTGATCTTTTTGGATATTTTATTTTTATTACTATTCTGATAATCTGATTCCTCTGTAACATGCACATTTTAATATGTCTTAGGATTCTGAGGGATTGTCAGAAAGGGAGATTGAGTTGAAAGATTTAGAGGATCAATTTCGTGAAGAATTCCCAGTTGGTCCTTTAATTGGGAAGTGCTGTACAATGGATCAGGTTTAATTTGATGCATATGCTGTCAATATTTATCTCCAAAAGCAAAGTTTTTTTGTTTCATCAGTCATATTTTGAGACTTAAAGTCGTGTACAGGGTAAAGTTGTTATCAATTTCCTGGACTCTATTTTGGATAAATACCTGAGGAGCACGGTTGCCTTGCTTGTTGCTCGTGGACGTGGGAAGTCAGCAGCCCTTGGTCTTGCGATTGCTGGAGCCATGGCAGCTGGGTAAAACTCAACTCAGGGAAAGTTGATTGTTAGTTGAATGTGCTAAACCCAACTCTCGGAGTCGTACCCATAGTTGTGATATCAAACCCTCTGTAATTTCTTCTGTTGAATGTTGTCCGACTGCAGTAGCACTTGTTCACCCTTGCACAGATTTGTCTAAAAGCAATTCTGTGCAAGCTGTTTATAGCTTCCTTTTATGTCTTGTGGTCTGATAAGGAATGACAACTGACTTACAAATACAACCCTAATTTATTTCAAGCTGTTCCTTTTTTGTCTGACTAGTACATTTTTGTATTTTAATTTTGAAAGGTACTATGAAGGGCAAATGACACTATTTGCTGACGATGAGGAAGAAACTGAAGGGCCTGAAGTGAAGATTACTGAAGCTGCAGAGGAGGTTCAAATGATAATTTTTAATTTAGAGGCAAACAGCACAAGTTTGCAAAGAAATTTAGAGGCATTTCACGTAATTGGTATTTCTATTGAATTTTTAAACTTTTGCAAACATTGAGAAAGATTAGAGTGGCGCAAATTAGTGCAAATAATATCTATATGCGCATTAGTCTTACAACTGAAGTTTTGGGTAGAAAACGACACCTGTTTCCATTCTTGTTGACAGCTTAATGTGGAATATTGTGGTGTTAATGTCAACACAACCTTGTATTCTTTGGTACATTTGGAATTTGGATATACATATACCCATACCCTGTCATACTGTTGTATGCTCTCCATTTTGGTGCAATTTAGGTCCTCAATTGTGAGTTGAATTTGTTGAATATTGCCCGATGAATTTATGATTAGTTAATCACTTTTATCCTTCCGTTTGGTTGTATAACCACTAACTGTATTATGCTGCTGTTGCTTTTGTGACACGCCCTTTCTTTATCATAAATCAGATTTAACCAGTGATGAAAAAAATCGGCCCATCAGCCGATTAATTGGTGATCGGCTGGGCAACGAGTACATTAGCCTATTTTCGTCTCTAAAATCAGTCGGGTTGACACGCATCCGATGCGCTGTCACCGTGTTAGGAGAGGAGACGGAGGTGGAGGAAGGGCGAGAGGAGGCGGCAGCGAGGGCGAGAGGGAGGCGACGACGGGGGTGAAGGGGAGGTGGCGGCGGCGGGGGGCGAGTGGGAGGAGGCAGCGGCTTCCGGGCGATGAGGACTCAAGGGGAAGGGGGCGGGGTGTTAGGTAGGGCAATAGTTGGGCTGGATGTTGGATGGGTTGAATGGCAGCCCACTACATCTAACCCTTTATATTTTTTTATTTTTTTCTTATTAAACAAGTGATGCATTTGCTTTTGGATTTATGTTGATCAGTTATAAATGTGAAAATAATAGTAGTTGCAATGCAAAATTAGTTGCACAACATATT
Source organism: Phragmites australis (assembly GCF_958298935.1). Taxonomy (NCBI): domain Eukaryota; kingdom Viridiplantae; phylum Streptophyta; class Magnoliopsida; order Poales; family Poaceae; genus Phragmites; species Phragmites australis. Next base: position 28,339,725 of record NC_084921.1, on the reverse strand, counting down.
TTCTCTTATACATGTTTATATAAGTACTTTATACCAACCAATTAATAGTCGACCGATTAATTCAGTTAATTCCTGATTAACTGATTAATCCCTACTCCCTGGCTGTTCGAGCAGCTACCGATTTTTTAACAATGGATTTAACAAGATTAATATATTACAACTGAATGTATAATACATTGCTTCTCCTCGGGGTGTAACTTTGAATTTAGTATATACTGTTGCAGGCTTCTCTGCTAGAAGAGAACCTAAAACCTCGGGCTAATCGTCCGCCACTCCTTGTTCATCTTCGTGAACGGCGTCCTGAAAAGCTGCACTACCTTGGTGTATCTTTTGGACTGACACAAGAGCTTTTCCGTTTTTGGCGGAAGCACAACTTCTATCCATTCTATGTGGGCCAAATTCCGGTAATGATATCTAACCTGACCTGCCATTTATGGACTGATTGTTCTTCATGTTTCATCTTCTGTTGTGCTTATTGCTATTTATTCTTTTATAGAGTGGTGTGTCTGGTGAGCATACCTGTATGGTATTGAGGCTCTTAAATAGTGATGACATCGAAGTTAATGAGTCAAGCAAATGTGGATTTTTGGATCCATTTTATCAGGGTACAAAATTCTCGAGTGTTCTGTTTGATCTCCATTGCATTTCCAACTTAAGCTTCTTTGTTTGGCTTACATCAAATCCAATAAAAAGTGGTTTTATAACTTTTTTTTATTTGTTGGTGCACTAGATAGTATTTTTGGATTTATTTTACATCATACTGTGATTTAAAAAAGCATACTTTGTGTGCACTAGCTAAATGCCAAAGCTATGTGTTCAGATTTCAGACAAAGATTCAGGCTGCTTTTAGGAACTTCTTTCCGGCATCTCAATTTTAAGCTTGCAATGAGGTGCGAACTTTCAAATTATTTGGCACATGAATTTTGACAGTGTTGTTATGGTTTGTTTGGTATATTTGCTAGTGTCTTGGCATCGAAGATTGATTTTTCAGATCATGAACCTTCAGAGTATGATAAGAATAGCACATCGAAGTTGTTGGGAGACATGCTATCGCCACATGACATGAAACGGTTAGAAGCATGTTCCAACAATTTGGTCGATTATCATCTGGTAAGAAATGCAATGAACTAATGCCAAAAATTAAGTTTATGTAGTTTGGTGCATTTGCAGAATATGTTTCTTTTGGAGTGCCACACATACCGGGTCAGTCCTGTAGGAGAGTTTCTTTCACTCCTATCTCAGGAAGAAGGTCAGTTTGAGCCAGTACAAGACGCTCAACTGACGCTATATGCAGTTAGCTGCAGGGGGAGTGGACGTGAGGCAGCACTTTGATGTCTTCCCTGGACTTTCAGCTCTGCTCGCTGACGTGGACAGATACGTAGAGGACTGGGTCAGAGTGTTCTACGCTACAGTATGGATTGCACCGAAGAGAAACTTTATTCAGTTCATGTTCCAGGAAGAGATTTTCAGATTATATCGGAACAGTATGATTGAGGCTCTGGGGGTTCAAACGAGTTCCAGGTATCTGCATGAGATTGTTCATCTGAACACCGAGCCCCCTCGCCGTTCTCTGGTTGGCGGCATCTTTCCGACTGATGAGGAGATCAGGCCACTTTTCAGACAGCCCTTCGCTCTAGGTTCGCCGCGACTGCCAGATATGCTGACACCTGTAGCGAAGGCCATCCACTTGGCTTTGAGACGCAGTTTGCTGCCAAGGATTGGCTACGGATAGGCCATCACCAGCTTGCAACAATGATTGATTCTGTCCATCCTCACTCACCGTCGTTTTGACATCGTGGATCTGATCTTGTGTGAGATTGAGGATGCCATAACAGAGGGATGTCCTTGGCTAGACAGCAGCCATACGCGTACTTCATATCTCATTTGCTTGCTCACGCCATTAGGTATCACGAGTTCCTCGAGGTCTATGAGGATTCCCCCACTCGCTTCAAGGAGTATGCTCCTTCTGCTCTCACCGACAAACGCCGTGGTCAGCGAGCCATGGTTCACACTCAGGAGATGATCCCTGTTGATGAGCAAGAGAGAGAAGCTGCAGAGGACCAGACCGTAGCAGAGGCTGAGGCAGAGCTACCTCAGTTTATCTTCGATGTTGACAGCAACTTGGATTCGGACGATATTGAGTATATTCCTCCGGTCGTTAGGTCACAAGATGCCGAGGCAGGAGGTTCTTCTCAGGCAGCCCCTCAAACATCTATTCTTACTTCTTCAGTGCCTGAGACAGCTCCTTCAGTGACCCCTGCTGCGCAGCCTTCAGAGCTTGCTCTGATTCTTCAACAGATGTAGCATAGAGATGGTTATATTACAAGGGGGCCTTGTAGCTTCAGAAAGTTTTCAACCTTCCCTTCCACTACACATCTCATACCACTAACCAAATGGTTCTGGCCTTTGCCGTCTCCACACAACCACTCTTCCGTTTGGCACGCACAAAATTGGAATCCACTAATTAATAGGCTAGGCCTGTCCCATACCAAGTCTCATGGTTGGTATGATATTTCTTGGGTTGTCGCTCCACGAACCGGTCCTTACTTAGGTTACTTGAGCAAACACTAAATCAACAACATAACTTCATCATCACTAACCCAACTTTGCTCAAGGCCTAAGGTTCCATGTTGCTAATGCCATCATTAATATTCCCAACTCATAATTGCATTAATTAGTTAATCATGTTTAACCCTTATCCCTTCAATCCCCTTGTGCAAAGCTAAGCATGACTACCCATCATATCCTCTACTATCAACATGGCGACAAGGAATTATATGGAACAGAATACTATAAGTACATAGGATTCAGGTAAGGAGCGCGCTTTCGTCGTTTCAGCAAGTTTGAGAAAACTTGATCAAGATACCCATGGCCAAATCCACGGAAGCCCACAACACGGGTCGGTTCACTCCTGGGAAGACCTGTGCGACCAGTTCGTTTCCAACTTCCAGGGAACCTACGCCTGATCAAGGGTCGAGGACGACCTATATCAAATTCGACAGCGACAAGGCGAGTCGCTACAAGACTACATCTGGTGCTTCACTGAGTGCTGGAACATCATTCCAATGATCACAGGATAATCCATGGTCATAGCATTCAAGAGGGGGGGTCAAGGACCAGAAAATGGTTGAGAAGCTGGCCGCCCGGGTGATTCGAAACACCACCGAGCTCATCGAGCTCGCGAACAAATGCGCAAAGGCTGTTGAGGCCCGAGAATGACAGATCGACTCCAGTTCGCGCCTGGAAACTGACCGGCCCACCTCTTCCAAAAGAGCCGACTAGAAAGACAAGAAGAGCAAGCGAAAGACCGGACCCCCCGAGGTCTTGGCAGTCGAACAAGCCGGCCTTACACACTGACGCTTCGAAAAGAAGGACGAGAAAAAAGGTTGGGGCTACTGCCCGATCCATCGCACAGACGCCCACGACCAAACTGAATGCAAGGTCGTACGAGGCATCATCGACCAGGAGCTCGGAGAGCGCAAGAACAACAACGATGAAGACCAGGATGCTCCCGACCAGTCGGCACTAGGGTACCAATATGCCGACCACATGGTCCATCACATCTTCAGAGGGGCCACGACATATTCCTCTAATAGGGAATACAAGTCGCTGGTCTGGGAAGTGTGGACAATCACATCAAACCTAAGCCCGTGCCTTAAGTGGTCAGAGGTCCCTCTACCCTTCAGCCAGGTCGACCATCCGGCATGCGTCAGGTGCCCTGGTCGCTACCCCATCGTGGTTGAACCCACGGTATAGAACATCTGGCTAGGCCGCATGCTCAACGATGGTGGGAGCTCGATCAACCTTCTCTTCACCGATGCACTGGATGCCCTGAAAATTCCAAAAAGCTCTTTAAAGCCACCCCCACCTTTCTACGGAATCACCCTGGGCACCTCGGCCAAACCGCTAGGATGAATTGAGCTACTAGTCACCTTCGACTCGTCGGACAACTTCAGGACCAAAAGGATCCTCTTTGATGTGGCCAACTTCGGGACTGCCTATAACGCAATCCTCGGGCGACCGGCAATGCCCAGTTCATGGCCGTTGCTCACTATGCGTACCACGCAATCAAGATCCCTGGGCCAACAGGGGCCACCACCATTGCCAGCAACGCCAAGACAGCCCTGCACTGCGATAAGAGGAGCCTCGACATGGTTGAGCCAACTCCCAGGTCACAGCCTGAGACCGCTGAACCCAGCGGATGGCCAGTAAAAGTCCAGGTCATCGCCAACCCAGACGATTGACTCAAAGCAGTAAGCCTGGACTACACCGACCCGACCAAGACAGTCCAGATTGGGGCCTCACTGGACCCCAAATAGGAACTCACGCTCATCACCTTCTTCCAGGAAAACACGGATGTCTTTTCGTGGGGTCCGTCTGATATGCCCAGAGTCCCCAGGGATGTGATCGAGCACAAGCTATCTGTACGACCGGACGCATGACCCGTTAGGTAGAAAGCGCGACGGTTTGCGACTGACTGGAAGGAAGCACTTCAACAGGAGATCGACAAGCTCCTAGAGGTAGGCTTTATCCGGGAGGTATAGTACCCAGAATTACTGGCTAACCCAGTCATGGTCTAAAAGCACAATGGTAAGTGGAGGATGTGCATCGACTTCACCGACCTAAACAAGGCATGCCTGAAAGATCTTTTTCCTCTTCCCCGAATCAACCAGCTAGTTGACTCAACTGCCGGCAGCGACCTATTATGCTTTTGAGATGCCCGGTCGGGGTACCATCAGATTAGCATGTGTAGAGGGGATGAAAAAAAATTTGGTGAGGTATATGGCACTTAAAATTTAGGTGACACAAAACATATATTAATTGATGTTAGCAACACGCCACATTTGTTCATACATACTAATCAACTTTCCTTATTTTTCCCGGGAAAAGGAAAACAGAGAACTGGCAAAACTTACCGACAGGATCTCCGCCCTTGCCTCGGCCTCCATCTTCACGATGTGGGCACCGGGATGTGTGGGTGGAACTCCCCGGGAGCCGACTCGAAGAGGAAGTTCGTCCTCTAGACCACCTCTGCCGCGGGAAGATCTGCAACAAGAATTGAAACATGAGGAATCAAGGATTTCCCAGTCCTCCCGAATACCGAATCGACAAGGCACGACAAGTACCTGTCTCGCCTTCTCAGGTCGGGTCTTCTACGGCCGTGAATTCCAAGGCACCTGACACCCTCAAGCGCACGGGACTCAACCACCGCCTGATGAAGTACTTGGAAATGTCCCACGCCATCAAACCCCGCTCCTTCAAGTATGCGATCTCGGCGACGACGGTCCGGAGGGTAGCAGAGCTATACGACGCGTCCATCCAGACCGTCATCTGGTACAGCACGAGTCGTTAGTAGCCGATGTCTACGGGGGTGGCTAGCAGTAGAACCACATCTTGTGCCATCTCGACTACGAGCTCTTAGTGGCAAAATCAATGTACTTTGTAGTGTTCCCCTCACGGAGGTGGAAGCCGGTGACACCCACGACTTTGTTCGATAGCTTCTTCAACACATAATAGTAACGGAATAAGTCAAGGAGGGGTCGCACCTAAGTACGCCTCACACAGGTGTATAGATGCTAAGCATAACGATAGAGTTGGGATTGAGGTGGATGACCTCAATTGCGTAGAATTTGAGTACTAGAAGGAAAAAACTAGAAGGGGGGAAGCGGAAGCCACAGTGAAAGAAGTCGACGAACACCACAACCCAGTTCATGTCTGGGCTGGGGGTTTCCTGTCCTTCCGCCTCCTCCGACATCGCTCAGGCCGAAATTGGGAAATTGTCACCAGAGGAGGAGGTGATTTGCTTTCCCGTCTTCTTGTGGCCCATGGCATAAGTTCAAGGAATGTTTGGGAAAAAGGCTCGGAAGGATGATGGTCGACAACGCAGGAAGGAAGATGAAGGGGCTAGAACTCATGGAAGTAGAAGATTGAGGAAGTTAAAGTGTTGCCTGAACCGCCCTGGGTCCTTGCTATAGAGGCGCTCGGCAGTTCTCTGACTAGCCCCGTGACGTTTTCGGGTGCTATTCGGAGCTATGTTCTCTGTGTCAATGTCCCGTTGCATTTAATGCTCGCGATTTCTTTCGGCGCATGCGGGAGCAGTTGACGTGAAATCCCGGGAGAGCAGGCGCACGTCCTTGACGAATGCATTTTGGTTTCCATATGTCATCATGATCTTTTGCTGAAAAAAGAGGGAAGATTCTTTCATCACCACACAGAATCTCTACCACGATGGTTCAAATTTTGAAAAACCCGCCTGCTGGGGAGCCAAGTTTCCCCCCATTATGAGGATTTGGGACGATATTTGTTGGTTAACCCAGAATTCCTACTCAGATAAAAGTTCTTCTCGGAGGCTCACGGAGCTACTCAGAACAGGCTTGATATCCCGACTAGAAGACCCAAGGACAATCAGGAAACCGGTTAGATGTACATCCTACCCGGATACCCGAGTTACCACTCGGAGAGGCACCCTGTCGAGATGTTTTCCTTGGCTGGGCTAAGTTTTTTAACCCGTCACAGCCTCATTTCACATACTTATGGGGGGCTTGATGATGAGTAATATAAGTCTACTATATACGATGATCTTATCCGTATATGAATCCCTAGGGATCTTCTAGATACTCCAAGCATATGGTTGTATCTGGAAAGAAATCTCTGGACATATGGAAACTACCTGCAGGTACTCGGATATCCCTTAGATCAGGAGATCTATCCCTAAGTTTAAGGATGATAGGATCCTACTCGGTAAGGAGTCCGGACCTTACACAGCACCCCTTCTATATATGGAGCCGGGGGACCCTGCGGAGAGAGGAAAGAAACAACTACACGCCCCATCAGAAGCACAATCATAGCCTTCATTGACAACTTGCCAAACAACACGTAAGGAGACTTTGACTAGTTGTAGACTTTGACTAGTTGTAGATCACATCGCGTCTTGGCACGGTTGATAACCACGAAGTAGTTGTATAGTGGTTGCGAGGGTTCTTAATCTGTTTTGATCGGAGCATTTGGATCATCAACGTCGAAACTCCACCAATCGACTTATCATATTACCTTTTGGAAGATCGGGCATGCCCTTTATCACCAGGGGACGCTGTGGAGAGAGGAAAGAAACAACTACACGCCCCATCAGAAGCACAATCGTAGCCTTCATCGACAACTTGCCAGACAACACTAAGGAGACTCCGACTAGTTGTAGATCACATCTAGTTTAGCCACAACCCCCTTAATCTGTGTCGAGATCAATACAAGAATACAGAATGTAAGGTTATTATCCTTTGGGAGGTCCGAACCTGTGTAAATCTCTATCTCTTGGCGCTTGATTCAGCATGAAGAAGTACCTCCTATTTTCACCATGTATTCATAAGAACGACGGTTCACTGATCATCGACACATTGCTTATACCCATTTATGAAAAATATGATCAAGACATCAACAGTAAAATTTGAAACAGATGTCGCTACGAGGGGTCATATATGCTAAAATTTAATCTTCTTATTTTTGGTTCTGAAGCCTTAGATTTGATTTGTCAATAAGAAATCATATTGGATTGTTACTTGAATTTACCTTGCCGGTATGCCACTTAATTATTTAAAATTAAATAGATCATTATAGCAAGATCACGCAAATCGATAAATATCCATGAAGATTAGAATGTCTAGAAGACTGCATATGACCGAATTAGGTTAGGTGTTGTACTTTTTTTCCTTTGTAAATTTTTATATGAACGTATCTTGTGCAATACAAGTGGCGTAAGATGTGTACTATATTATCTTGTTTTTTTCTACTGATTTTTTATTTTGTTTTTAACGAAATATGTGCATATCGCGTTATTCACCCGGAGGGGAGTGTTGTAAAACCATACTCGTACCTCTCTATTCCTCCGCCAGTTACTGAGCAATCAGGCCGTCCACATAGACGGTTTCTTTTCCGGCCGTCCGATCTCCGATCGTGCGGTCGTGTGTACGTGAAGTGGTGTTCGGTGGGAGTTTTTTAACCGTGTCTCGGTTGGTGCAGGATAGGTGTTGTCGCGTGGTTCGTGGCTCGGCTAGTAGGTTTCAGTCACCAATGCTACATTTGGTGGAAACCAAACTAAGGGAAACATTTGCCAGTCAAATTAAGTTTGAGCCCGATCGATTTTGCTGTAACCTACTTGGTCATATCTGTTTTGTTATTGTTGCATGCCTCGCTTAAGCTCAAACGGTTTGATTCAGGTCTAGTGTAGCGAGCTCTTGATGCTCATGGGAAATTGTTGCGTTGTGAACCTGGCTTTTTTCCGCATTGCTGTTTGTTCATTATCTTTGGGTTTTAATTTCTCGATGGGTTAGGGTCCTTGGCGTGGCTTGAAGATGGTGGCTGCTCTGCTCCGCGGTGGAGGTGTTGGTGTGCACCGGAAGAACGTCGATGTTGCATTTGGATCTGGTAGCGGCTCTGGATGATTGACCAGAGGGGTGGCACCAGCAGGGTTTACAAATACGCTGGATCACTGAAAATTGCCTCCGAGCATTAACCGCACAGTAATTCAGCAAAATTAAATAGAAACCGGTCGAATTTTATCAAATTTAAAAAAATGAATTTTGAATTTGAGTTTGACTTAAAACCGGGTGATTTCTAAATACAGTGCGGACTGAATCGGCTGATAACCATACCAACAATTTTTCGAACCCTGGGCACCAGTTAGGACTCTTGTTAATACAATGATGCTTGCAGTGAGTCTATTGTAGGTTATGTTCTTTTTTAACAAGGATATCGCTCCTTCGGATACACACGAGATGAACTCATTCCTCACTATTCATACTTTTTTGGTAAAGAAAATGATACTACTAAGTTTTTATGTTGTTTTGTTTCTTAGAAACATGAGAGAAGCATCACAACTATCTGGATGTCACCTCTCGAACGCTAAATCTACTCAAATTCAAAGTCGAGTTCTAGTCGAACCCCAAAATCTACTCAAAGTCCCAGAACAATACGTTAGTAAAACGGGCATAACTTTCGCATACAGAGTCCAATTGAGACATTTTTGAACTTCCTGGAAAGCTTATGACGAGCCCTTTTCAATAGATCTAGTCTCTACCTTAGATTCTTTATAGATTAATCTGAGTCTTTGAAATATATATATTATTCTTTACAGTAAGCATCGTAGTTTAGACTCGAGTTTTGTTAGATTATTCTGTTTTATATAGTTTTATCGTATATCGGTTTGTGAAACCCCAACTCAAGTACTTCATTGGTAATTAGTAATATTCAGATTGCATCTACCTATTCTTACTTGTGTTCTCGATTTACTTGCAAGTTAAAAAGATCGATCACCATAGTTTTGATCAGGCAAAGGGATCCAATAAACGACCTGAAGTCAAAAGTTTGTGTCTGGTCATTGAAACCATTAGCGATCGCACCAATGATATTCATTACATGCCCCACCAATACCTGCATCATGGAATCCATCCCCATGTATGTCGGTTCATCTACCATTGCTTTGGTATAGTCCTTGAATGCAATTTTATGAATCTTTGCATTCTAGTTGGGTATTACCAAGGCAAGATGCATATGATCAGCTGTCATGGCCGTATTAAGAACATTGTTGTTAAATATAATTACATATTAGAAAGCCAAAATAATTGGGGGTAGAATAGTAGCAAGTGTTTGAAAGGTTATTATCATTGTTGCTTACTAGAGATTTTATTTTGATTTTTGGCTGATGATGAGAGAAATATATGAATAGACATGACCGATATTTATTTACCATCGCCCAGAGGAGCATAAACATATATGGCCGATGTCTAATGGCCCATGTTCATGTGTCATTGCGCTAGGGGAAGTATACATGCATGGCCAATATTTGTTTATCATTGTCCTAAGTGGTAGATGAAAATGGATTATAGATTGTTCATGATATTTTTGTGCAAGTATTTTTTTAAAGCAAGCTTTACCAAAAAAAGAAGGCATATTTGTTGATAACCAAATTTAACATGTCATAGTCTAAAGTCTAATTAGATTATAAGTATTTTAGTGACCGAATTATTATTGTTGGTTAGCTTAATTCGATTGCCAAATGAATAGGTAGCCAAATATAAGTAAAGGCCGATGAGGTAATAAAATGTAAACATTTACACGATAGCAAGTGAAACTTCAAAGACGCATCCATCCGAACTGAAACGCAGATAAAGTGAAACTGATGTTTCTGACATGAACGAAACAAGCATATGTTCGGCCGCGTCCACTGATAAACGAACGATCCAGAATGACTGGATCCAGTGGTTGATACAAACACGGAGCTACTTCTAGTGCTTGATGTGAATCTGACCAGAGGTTATGCCGCTCCCAAGCAAAAACTCCTCCAGGCTGTCGACCCCGTGATTACGCTTCAAGCAAATGATTTCAACAATCTTTGCTCACATGTAAACGATCTATTTCCAAGCTCGCCCATGAGTCTTCCAGGTGTCTCACAATACTACAGCATGAAAAACATACAAGTTTTACCTTCATGGAACATGCATAAATTTTCATATAAGGAGAATATACATGTGGAAAGAAGCATGCACTTGTTTGAGATTCAGAGTTAGCTTCACCAGATTAGGTGAGTTCTGAAGGAAGACTATCAATGCATAGAAGTCTGCATACAGACACCATTCATTGACCAAGAGTCGGGAATTTAAGATTGTTGAATTTTGGGCACCATTGCAAATTCTTTTCCATATTCACCTGCACAAGGACCAAGGGATCAGAACATGACATAGAATCCATGCTACATTCTAGAAAATTTTCCTGGTTCAGCCAAACTCACCAAAAAGAAATAGGAGGGAGCTCAGATACTATTGAGTAATTAGTGAGAAACATTCAGGCAGGACTATAGCTTCAGAACACACCAGATGAGAGAAACCACAACGTGAGAAGAAATCATGTTTAGCAAAATAATCCACATTATAAATGCTATGCTTATTGTTTCAAGAGAGTCAATAATGTAGAGCACATGTAATCCAATCACCGCGAAAGATTTCCATGAAGTCGGTAGATACGCTGGTGAAAAGACAATAGGACTAGGAGACTTATCTGTTGGATTGTAGTTATCTGATTGTAGGTATTAGGAATGAGGCTTCCAACAATTATTGATGCATTTGCTGATTGCACGGTACCTTTATTTTTCACATCTATATGCAGTAATTGAGACTGTAGTTAAACAATCACCCTGTAGGATAAGATGCACTTTCAGTTCTTGCCAGCTATATATTGTATCCACAATAGAACAGGTAGATCTGTAGATGTAATTGAAAGAGAAATTATCAATTCCATTCCTCTGTCAAACCACAAACTAAGGTAATGTTTGGTCAGTTGTTCTGTGAATCTTCTAATGAACTGAGTATATGAACTAGACTGTGTTATGTTGGCACTTGAGGGCACCGACCATCCTCTAGATACATCTTGACATCAGAATTAATTATCAAACAGTTAGTTTTGCACTTACAGAACAAAGACACAATACAATGCTTAGGTTTCGTGATATCGACTAATAAATATTTTCATGGAGGTATAATATCAAAGAAAGAAGCATACCACTATCTCTTCAAAATAGAAATCTAATTCTATAACACCAGAGAGGTCCCAGAGAAATCGACGGATGTCATTAACCAGAATATCATCAGCCTGAGTATCATCGGTAACAAAACTACCAACCGCAACAGATGCTGTCAACAGTGATTCCATGTTCTCTAGTAAAGGTACTATACTCTTAGTGCAACCAAAGAAGTCAAGATGAACGAGTCTTGGAATGGAAATAGAAGCCCGGTCATAAGGTATGAAGAAACAACCAACCCCAATGGACAAAACCTTCAGTGTTTGGGAGGAAATCTTAATGTCATCAATGGTGCAGTTTTGTAAGATCAGACGTTCCAATACTTCACAGCCCGTTTTGAGGTGCCTAAAGAAGCCACGGGGCAAATCACAACCGAAAAGCCTCAGATTTGTCTAGTGTTGTGAAGTAAACACCGCAGGATCGAGCTCCAAAATATAGCTCCACACGGAAACCTCGACACACCGAGCGTTGCAGAGCAAAGCATGGCCGACCCACAGGTTAACTTCTGCGGTGTCATCTTCTTGCTCTGGACCGATGTTGTGGCAGAGCCGGTACTCGTCCAAGGCAACGGGGTTACGGAGCATCAGCAGACGGTTGACGAACCTCTTGAACAGCAGGTTGCGCTGCTCGTAGTTGCTGTCGGCGTTGGCTCCGAACTCCTGGCGCAAGACGTTGATGCGGGTCACGTCACGTCAGAAATTAACGAGAAAATTTTTGAGTAAAAGTTAATAAAAATTTTGCTTGAAAAAGTTTTGAAACAAAGTTTTAAAAAAAAATCTAAAAATAGAAAGTGGGCCTCTAGAGCGGGTGAGCTAGGAAACTCACGCACGTGTGAATAAGAATTTCCGCGTATTGACTCTGCACAAAAGGAGCCAAACTGACATGGTCAACCGAGGGATGCAGCGGGAGTGGGAGCAGGACTGACCCAACACGCACGCGGGAGCTCGGACAAGCGGCAGCCTACGCCGTCCATCGCCATTGTAGTTTCAGAGTCTTCATTACGTGTCGATGCTTGGCATCCGGTAAATTTATCATGTGGCGTGGCATGCAATTTGCACGAAATGAAACAAATCATATATTGAACTTTTCTCTTTTTTTAGGTAAAATATGTCTTCTCCTTAGATAGAGTAGGTGCGTTGTTTTTTAAACGACATTAGAATAAGTGTGGTGATTAACGCGACATGAGGCGTGGACACATCGACGTGGCATAAGAAATCCATATTCAGCGCCACAAAGCTAGATTCATCAGTCCAGATGTGGCATGGATCGATGACCCATTCTCATCAGGTGCTCAATCAAGTACGCGACCGCCAACAAGAATGCACGGGGGCGCGAGCGGGCTTGAGGCGCGGTCGTCAACTCAAGCCACACCCAGAGCAAAACCACCAACCTGTGTACCGTCAGGACGTGGGAACAAAATTTTATAAGATCCTCGTACTATAAGATTTTGATTCACGTTATTCCTTCTCTGATTCAACGGCTGGTGTGTATGCAGGAAAGAGCAGGAAACTTCTATTTCGAGGACGTGAGGGAACTCATGAGTAGGCGTCGGTGCTTACTGCCGTAGTTGCTTCCCGAATGTTGAGGCTGCTAACTGTCCATAGTGGCTGCTGCTTCATTGGATAGGAGGAGTAAAGAGGAAGAGAGAGGAGACGAGAAGAATTAAGAGCGGGTGAGCTAGGAAACTCACACGCGTGTGGATAAGAATTTCCGCATATTTACTCTGCACAAAAAGGAGCCAAACTGACATGCTCAACCGAGCAATGCATCGGGAGCGAGAGCAGGACTGACCCAGCACGCACGCACGAGCTCGGACAAGCGGCAGCTTGTGCCATCCGTCGCCATCGCAATTTCAGAGCCTTTATTATGTGTCGATGCTTGGCATCCGGTAAATTTATCATGCGGCATGGCATGCAGTTTGCACGAAACGAAACAAATCACATATTGGACTTTCCTTTTTTTAAGGTAAAATACATCTTCTCCTTAGTGTAGGTGTGTTTTTTTTAAACGACATTAGAGTAAGTGTTAGGTGATTAACGTGACAAGTGGCGTGGACACACCGATGTGACGTAAGGAATCCATATTCAGCGTCACAGAGCTAGATTCATCAATCCAGATGTGGCATGGATCGATGACCCATTCTCATCAGGTGCTCCATCAAGTGTGCGACCGACAACAAGAATGCACAGGCGCATGAGCGGGCTTGAGGCGCGGTCGTAAACTCAAGCCACACCTAGAGCAGAACCACTAGCATGTGTACCGTCGGGATGTGGGAATAAAATTTTATAAGATCCTTATACTACGAGATTTTAATTCACGCCATCCCTTCTCTGATTCAATAGCTGGCGTGTGTGCAAAAGATAGCATGAAACTTCTATTTCTAGGACGTGAGGGAACTCCTACACAGGTATCAATGCTTACCATCATAGTTACTTCCCGGCTGTTAATGCCGCCAACTACCAATAGTGATTGCTCCTCCGTTGAATAGGAGGAGGAGGAGGAAGAGGAGAGTAACCAGGAAGGATTGAGAGCCCCGCTGCAACTTGCGTAGTGCGTCCGAACTGTAGCAGAATACTAGCACGTCGCAACGCTGTCCGCTGGCTATATGTGAATTCTCGGGCGCACGCACGGATCAGGATAAGCTCAGCCAAATCAACCGCAACCCCAATCACGGTGCGGCACACGCAGTGGCGGCTCATTAATTGGGCCGCTCATGCTGGTTGGCACCGCCGCCGCGACGCGCCCCGATCACATTCATTCCACCGCGCAGCCGAAGCGGAGACTTTTTCCCCTCCCGCCCTTTCCTCCTTTCCAACCCAAGCCCTCCGCCTGCTGACGCGTCCCGCCGACCTGGCTGGACCAGTGGCCAACTCCCGCCCTCCTCCGTCCAGTCCCGGTCCGGTCGTGCCAGAGCCCGGCCACCCCTCGGACCCACTCGTCCCTCCCATAAGTTGTTCCCTCCGCACCGAGCCGCCGGCAAGCCGCGTCCACCACCGCCACGCAACTGTTCCGCTCTGCTTCAAACCATGGCGCTGCCGCTCTCCCTCGCCCTCGTCCTCGCGCTATGCGGCGCGGTCGCGGGTGACCCGCGCACGTCCGTGGCGGGGCGGTCGTGCTCGCCGGGGACGGCTGTCTCCGGCTCGGCCCTCGCCGACAACTTCGTCCCGTCCATGGATGACCTCAACAGCAACGTCAGCGCGCACGGCTTCGGCACCTCCGCCGTGGGCTCCGGCCCCAACACGGTCTTCGGCCTCGGCCAGTGTCTGCGCGACCTCTCCCCCGTCGACTGCAAGCTCTGCTTCGCCGAGGTCAGGTCGCTGCTCCCCAAGTGCTACCCGCGCGTCGGGGGGCGGCTCTACCTCGACGGCTGCTTCGGGAGGTACGGCAACTACTCCTTCTTCGGGGAGGCCGTCGGGGCAGCGGACGCCACCGTGTGTGGGTCAGGCTCGGAGGGGAACTATACTGCCGACCCGCGCGGATTCGGGGACGCGGTGCGCGTGGCGATGACGAACGTCACCGGGGCGGCGGCGGCGCCGGGGAGCGAGGGGTTCGGGGTGGGGTCGGCGGCGGCCGGCAGCGCGACGGCGTTCGCGCTCGCGCAGTGCTGGGAGAGCCTCAACGGCACCTCGTGCGAGCAGTGCCTCCGCGCCGCGTCGAGCGCGGTGGCGCTCTGCGCGCCGGCGACGGAGGGGCGCGCGCTCTTCACCGGGTGCTACCTCCGCTACTCCACGCGGCGGTTCTGGAATGACAACGCCACGACGGGGTCGGGCTCGTCAGGTACGACAATTCGAATTTCCAAACCACATTATTCAAAGTTCTGGCTGCTATGCTCTGCAACGATACGCTTTGAATGGCTCCTGCGGTCCTGCCTATGCTATACTTCTTGACCTCTTCACGTCGGAGTGTTGTCCAATTCAATCCGGTGCTGCTCAATTTTGACTATTTTCACCTGCTAATCAGTAATCGTACTACTCCCTCCGATCCTTTGATGATTTTGCCCTCGTGCTCCCGTCTCACGGTCCTACAGCTCCTGTCTCGCGCTCTCAAGCACCAATCCACCACCGCCGTCCCCATTCACCTGCGGCCGCCTCAGTTCTTATTTTCTAATATATTTTTCTTGATTTGACTAAAGACGCACTGCATGTTTGCCCTCCTATCCTTAATATCCTGCTGCTCCATCCATTTGCTTTTGCTGTTTTGCTGAAAATCACCTCTCCATAATATGCAGGTAACAATGGCGTTGTTTGGATACTGTTGGGTTCCTTTGTTGGTGCTTCTGCAACTGCTTTCATTATTGGTTTTCTTGCATGGAAGAAAAGAATTCTTAGGAGCAAAAAAGGGTGCAACTCATTCATAGGTCAGTTTCAGACTTAAAAATGCTTAATCTTCGGTGGATTTTCTTCTTTATACCTGTTATATTTGTAATGGACTACAGATATGTATGGAGATGGACTCTCTGTGAGAATTGCACAGTCTAGTCTGAATTTCAAATATGAAGAGTTAAGAAAAGCAACAAATTATTTTGATCCAGCAAACAAACTTGGTCAAGGAAGCTACGGAGCTGTATACAAGGTATAACAATTTTACCTACTCTGAAATGTTAGTTTGATTTTCCCTCAGCAATATGCTAAAAGAGAAACTGAGATTTCCATATATTGATCCAAGATACGACCTACTCTGTAGGCTGTTCTTCTGGATGGAAAAGAAGTTGCTGTCAAGAGACTATTCCTAAATACAAGGCAGTGGGCTGATCAGTTTTTCAACGAAGTCGACCTAATAAGTCAAGTTCGTCATAAGAATCTAGTTAAGTTGCTTGGCTGCAGCGTGGATGGTCCAGAGAGTTTGCTTGTTTATGAGTACTACTTCAACAAGAGTCTTTATCTCTTCTTGTTTGGTAAGCCTCTCACATGCTATCTGTCACTATTATTTTTTTATTGTGGTAATATTCTTTGAAGAGTGTCAAATTATGATCGAAAATGACTAGCACTGGCTTACAATTATTCTTTCAGTATGTTCCTATTCGTGGGTCTAACTATTTTGGCAGTTCCTGGTTGGATAATTCTAAAAAGGGAATCTTTTTTTTTTTTTTGGAACCAGACAGGAGTTCTGCCGTAATCAATAAAAAAGGGTAATCTTGTCATTCTATTTGCCAATATAAGATCAGACTTCACTCATAGTTGGCTTGTCTGCCCACCAAATCTGTTCTCGCTTCCATTTCTCAACATGTTATTGCTTCTTTGGTGCTGCACTCTGTCATCGTTGATGAATAATGAGGCCATAGCCTATCCACCTGAAATATCTGCTTTTTTTAGATAGTAGAATGAGCAATCTCATTGACCAATTGTGAATAGATCTGAATAACAATGGCAGTTGCATTAGGAAAATTAGCACCTTTAAGACCTGAAGCCCCCACTCGGTTGTTCATTTGATCCTATGATGTCTTGCCCAGAGCACACTCTTCTGCTTTTGCAAATTTTTTACAGAAAATTCAAATGTGTATTTAAAAATTACAATAACCTATTGTCTCGTAACAACCTCTCAGATGCAAGTCGTAGAAGAAATTTAACCTGGGATCTGAGGGTCGATATCATTCAAGGCATTGCCGAGGGACTTTCTTATCTCCATGAGGAGTCAGAAACACGGATTATCCACCGAGATATCAAAGCTAGTAATATTCTATTGGATGATAAGTTGAAGCCCAAAATAACAGATTTTGGCCTTGCAAGAGCTTTTGGAGAAGACGTTACTCATCTTACCACTGGTGCTGCTGGAACACTGTAAGATCCTTTTTTTATCTTACCGGATGATTCATTTCACCGTTATGTCAAATGGCAACAGTGCAAGTCGAGACTCTAATAACTGTGGATAATGGCTGGAGCTAAGGGGCTGGCTGGCCTTTAGCATTCTTGGGGAGTGTTGTTTTGGTCGCTATTCTGTTGTTTCTGTGGTGCGTAGTTTCATTTGAGTGGTCGCAGGCCTGTTTTCGTTTTTCTTTTCTGTTTTTGCCTCTTGGGGCTTTCTATCCGGACCGGTTTTTCTTCCATCTCTAATACAAAAACGTTCAGCTCTCCTGCGTTGTTCGAGAATTTTCTTTTAGATTCTAAACTAACAAAATAAGTTTCTTGCAGAGGCTACATGGCTCCTGAATATGTGGTGCATGGGCATCTAACAGAGAAGGCTGATGTCTTCAGCTATGGTGTTCTTGTTCTCGAGATTATAACAGGGAAAAGATGTAGCGGGTCAAATGGTTCACACGGAGGGCAGGTTTTATTAACAAAGGTTATCTGATCTTACTGACCTCACTATTGAAATTGCTTTATTTCTGTTCTGATAGTTCTGTACAGCATATGCCGATCCGGGGATCTGTAAGTTTCCAAAACATGCCGGTACTCCATTCAATAGTCTGTTAAACCAGGTCATCTTTTTCTTTTTATAGAAGAGATTGATTTTTTTCAAAATCTAATGATTAGAAGAATGGTGGATAATAATGATCTGCACAAAAGAGTTGCGTAGCTTGGCAGCATCATAGTTGCATATATCTTTAAGCACTGAGATTGTAGAGCAAGCACTAGTATGTTGATTGATGCATTTCAGTAAAAAAACATGGAAAAGCCTTTGCTAAAATAGTACTTGTCTTAGTTGTTATGCTTAAATCATTTTTAGAGTTCTGTATCTTAGGAATCATTTAAAAAATGGAAGTTCTAAACATGAATTTCGAGATTGAAGTTCACTTTTCTCGAAGCATGCAGATTTGCATCTCTCAATGAAAAAGAGTAGTACAGGTTTAGTCAGTCCTAGAAAAAAATCACTCTTCAAGACAAAGTGATAAACTAAAATAGGAAAAAAAAATCTATAACCCTAGTAAATCCCTAGACAACTAGGAAATGACGATACATGCAATGCAATATGTAAGTGAACATAAGCATGACAAAGAAATGACTCATGCAGAGTTGCTGACCAATTGCAAAGTTTTCTTGATCCTAACCTGTTGTCCAGAGAAAAGTTTCCTCGTGAAAGTAACTTAAAATATAAATGCCAGTGAACTCCTGGTTTTATATGATAATTTTACATATTAGGTAAAAGATGAAAGAATATTGTGCTTAATTTGACTCAACAGTAACATGATCATGGATGATTTATTATAGTGAGTATATACACTAAGTACAGAATTGCACGCCATTGTAGCATATCACATGGTGCTGTAGACCTTTTACCTGACTGTGCAAGTTCCAGTCAGTCACTAAGTTACTGTCATATAATAATGTGTTTAATCTGAATAACTTCTTTAAATTCAAGGTATGGAAACACTACAAGGAGAACACAGTAGAGATGATTGTTGATCGGAGCATCTATGAAGACACTATCAGGGATGAGGTCATGCATATACTGCAGATTGGACTGCTATGCACCCAAGCAAACCCTGATGACAGGCCTACAATGGGGAAGGTGGTGGAGTTGCTGAGAAACCACAGGCATGATTTGGAGATTGTCTTGAGTGATCCTCCATTTCTGAATGTTGAGGCTGTTGAGAACATCAAAGAAGGGGAACAATCCCAATTGCTGTCCACAAATTCTGCTCCTTCGCTGTCAGGCTCGTCTCGATCTTACTTAAGTGGGAGATAATCTCAGCATTTTTTTTTCTTTAGTTCCTAAGAGGATATATTTAAGAGTTTGTACAGTTTTGTGTGATGTGAAATCATCATGTTAGCAGATAGATCGTTTGGGAAGCCAGCAGCCTATATTTCATAAAGTGTGCTAGAATGGAGGGTAGCAGATAGATTCTTCAAAATGTTTTTTTGTCCCACCACAATAATACAAGCGAGTTCCTGTGACTTCACTTGTGATATACATTCATATACTTTAAATGAATAAAGATGATAATTCATTGATGAATTTTGCATGGACTATTGTTTTTGTGCTTCGTGGTGGTACTGTGTCATGAAATAAATGTCATCAGTATCCGAATTCAGAACAAAATTCCTGATTCAACCTTTTTACTCAAATTATGTTTGGATTTCTGAAAGAAAGAATTGAATGTTTTATTTGTTGTTAATTAGAAAAAATCGAGGCTATTGGCATACAAGCTTGCACGCAAATCTGTTTAATGTATACTTTGTGTTACAAATGGGTCTGATCTGTTCGATTTTATATGAACTCTCCTAATGAATCTGACTTGTCAGATAGACCTTGTAAAATTTAATTCTTCTTTTTTATCTTCTCCCCTGATCACACTTTGTCAGGAGTGTTGTGGACGCTTTCATCGGCTAGAGTTACCGGCGCAAGAAAGGGCCCAAGGCCAAGCCTAGCAGCCCAGCTACCGGCAATTCAGCGTCCACGGCTTAGAGATAAACCACACTTATCTTCAAGTTGTTAGTATCTTCATTAGCAAGTTATTCAATTGGTTAGTCAGATTGCTTAGTTAAGATAAGTTTGTTAGTGGTTTGTTAGCATCTTGCGTTAGGAGGCTGGCTATATAATGGAGGACTTTTAAGGTGCATTATACTACTAGTGGAAGGACACTAGTATTAGACATCCAACGGTCTAGATCTGTTAATACTAGTGTTCTTTCTCACCACTCGTATAAGTAGTATTTAGGGTAGTATGACTAGTAGGAGGGCAATATTGGAAAGAAAAGGAATGGCAGGCTAGTAATTTGTTATATTGAGTAGCTGGAAACCGTGTCTCCCGTCCTGCCCAGATCCGGCGCCTCCAAATTCGCCACTTCTTGCGGTAGGGACTCGTCCGCGCCGACAAAGCAGAGATCTTTTTTTGGAGGAAGCAGAGTAGAGTGCTTGCTTGTTCTTGGTTGCTGTTGCCGAGAGTGCAGGAGTGCTTGGTTCATTACGCGCGTGCATGGGGTTCATGTACGTAGCATGAGAACATGATGCGTGCCAAGGCCAGAGGTACATTCCCTGCCGTGATGAGCGAGACCTCGCCTCCTCCTCCGGCTTCGGCCACGGTGGCGGCGGTGAAGGAGGACGAGTGGGAGACGTAGCGGCAGTGGAGCTTCCAATAGCTCGTGCCGCGCGGCCGCGCCGCCCACACAAAGCTGGGAGACGTTCGACCTGCTATCGTCGGTGCCGTCCACGTCCTCGGCTACCGTGACCACCATAGTGGCCGCGACCACCACCTCGGTGGCAGACTAGGTAAAACTATCAACTAATTATCTATTTACAATAATACCCTAACTAATACTATTGTCCCTCCTCTAATAGTATAATGCACCGTAAAAGTCATCATATAATGCTTGGCGCATCATCAATTCAATCAAGCAAGGATAAAACCTAATTCCCCATAATTAGCTGCTCAGAGCCTCTTCAGAGAGAGAGAGCATCATGGTTCAACTGTCATGTAGATTGGATAAAACTCTATTGGTAATCATTAAAGGGGTAATCTTCTTTCTGGTATTTGCTGTTGATCACCTGAACATGTCATCATTGGCGGAACATCTTCAAATAGTTATTGCGACCAAAAGACCCCCAGTACAATATCCAAATCAGAGCAAGGTATCTTCTGCTAACATTTATCAAATGCCTTAAGCTCTCAAGCTTAAGTTCTGACTTGCATGCACCATGAATTATGAAGAAAAATTGTTTAGCGCAAATTAGTGCTTGCTAAGGTATTCTTGTTACCTTAATTTCCTGTTCCATGATTTTACCATGAAATTCTGACAAGAACAAGAAAATACGGTGGTTAGTGGTTGCGCAATGAGAGTTCAGTTCTTTTCTTGTTGCTGCTGCCATCATTGCTTGTTTCTCCTCCTGGACAACAACTACTACCCAGGCTGACCCTCGGGAAACGGTGGTTCGTGAGTTCTGCAACAACACCCAAGCTGCTGGTCCTGTAGTAGTTTGGGCCAACTACTTTGTCCTCGCCTTTGACAACCTAAACTCAGACCTTGAGCAACCGGGATATGGGATGACTTCTGTTGGGCAAGATCCCATTACCTACTACAGGCTCGTGCAATGTCTGGAAGATCTAAGCAAGGTCGACAGCACTCTGTGCTATTCAGAAATAAGGTATATTCTTCCGAAATGCTATCCTCAAATTGGAGGCAGGATATATCTCGATGGTTGGTTCATCAGGTATGCAAATTACTCTTTCTTCGACGAGTTCACGGACTCGCTGGATACAAGTGTGTGCTCCTCAGGTAACTGCAGCTCAGACCCACGGGGCTTTAGTTCAGTTATGAATAGCGCATTGAGTAATGTGACTTCCTTGGCTGTCAAGAATAACAAAGGATTTGCAGTTAGTTCAGTCTCTAGATCTTTGAAAGTAGCGGCTTATGTGCTTGCTTAGTGCTGGCAGAACCTGAATACATCAAGTTGCGCAGCCTGCCTCAGTGCAGCTGTTGCATTTGTGGTCAAATGTGCACCAGTGGAGGAAGGCCGCACACTCTTTGAAGGCTGCTTCATCAAATATTCAACAACACCATTCTGGAAGGACTCTGCGTCAAGTGTCAGCTCGAGGAAACAGATTGTTTTTTGGACAGTCCTGACTTCCTCTGTAGGTGTCATTCTTGTACATGTCATTTCAATATTGGCATGTAAGAAGAAGAAAGCTCCTAAGGCAGGAGACAGATCATTGAGAGGTATAGTATCGCAGGCTTGTCCTAAACTTCCTTCACTCCTTTATTGAATCCACTTTTTATTTGCTTCAATTGCTTGTAATACTTCAATAACCGCGGGTTTGAATGGCTCAGAACTATTAAGGGTAAAAGTGTCTTTTTTTAGTTCATCCCCTTTGTACTATATATGCTCTTTTTGGGCTGTTCAATACAAGCTTCACATTTATAACATGGTACCAGAGCTCTAGTCTCTTCTCGATCCAAACTGAAACTAGCCACCGATTCATTTCCACTTGTTGCCCCCGATAGGAGCAATCTCCACTCACGGGAGCGGCCACCTCTTAGTTGTAGGTTAGTAGTACCAATAGAAGCAGTAGTAGCAAACCCTTAGACTACAGCTGCCTTCGTCGAGCACAGCAGGTGCCACCTGTAGCGAAAATAGCCATATTAGGTTATGATTATGATTTTGGTGATTAATGACGATATAGTCATTGGGACTAACATGTTTATCAAGAATATATGTTAGTAAGTCTCATGGATGCAATACATGAAGAAGCCACTGAAGCCGGGACAAAGCTTGGTTGAATTGAAAAAAGTTCTAGGAGAAATAACTTCACTGGATGGTCCGGTGTTCACATGGTTGAACACACCAAAGTATTTCCACCAGAGAAGGTTGCAGCTGTTGAAGATCGAAGGTCAACACACCGGAAGATCCGATGATGAAGAGAAGTGCACCGGACAATTCACCGAATAATGAACAGTGTAAAGACGAAGAAGAAGACCCCATCGGAGTCCGATGATTGATTTGAACACACTGGAGGAATGCACCGGAGCATTATTGACAAAGGGGAGAATGTTGTGGCCTCACCAGAAGGTCCGGTGCTCTGAAGATTTGTACACCGGAGCATATTTTCCAGAGATGGTTGCATTGGCTCGGTTGGCGGAGGATAACGCACCGGATGGTCCGGTGATGAAGTGATGTGCAATGGAGAATACACCAGAGCAATTTACACAGAGAAGATGTTGGCTCGGATGATTAAGGTATACTCACCGGAAAGTCCAGTGATGAAAGTTGAGTATACACCGTAGTATCCGGTGTTCACAGAGGCTTGAGTGGGGTTTCAAGAGTGTACTCACCGGATGATCTGGTGTTAGTACCACTGTTCCGGTGTTAATAACTTTTTAGAGTTGTTGGGTTAACGGCTAGTGCATGAGTTTGAGGCTATAAATACCCCCCTCCACTCAGTCATTTGAGTGTGCTAGAGTCTAGAGAAGTTCATATACATCAGAGAAGGCATCCAAGCCACCAAAGTACTTAAAGTGATCATCCAAGGTGATTAAGCACAAGATTAGTTAGTGATTAGTGCTTATAGGCCTAGAGAATGAGTTGCTAGGTGATTGCCGCCTAAAGAGTGGATCAAGGAGTAATCCAATAGTCTACCTCTTGGTACATCGGCACCTTGGAGTCTTGGTGACCCGTCAGCAAGCTTGTTGACCCTCCGACTTGGTGTGGAGCGACGGCAAGGCGATTGTACGGGGATGCGGAGATCCTTACTTTTGTGGCTCAAGCTCCAAAGTGATCACGACGGTGAGGATCTGGAAGAGAGACTAATGGTGAGACCTTGCCTTGCTGGCTCATCCGGGTGGAGGTCTTATCTTTGTGACTCGGTGGCTCAAAGGTCGTGACCGGGTGCCGACCGGGAGCATATCCTTTGTGGAGCTCCAACGTGGACTAAGGGTGATATTCATGCCATCGATACCATGAGAAAAAAAATCCGTATGCCGAGTTTGCTCTCTCTACCTTATTTACGTTTTTGCATTTACTTACTTGTAATTTACCTTTTTAGATAGGTTGCAAGCGCTTTAGTCGGTAGAGTAGACACACTAGATAAATCTAGAGTACATTTAGATAGAAATTGATATAGATTTATCTTGTGTTGTTTGGAGCAGAAATAGTTTTAAGTGTCCTAATTCCCCCCCCCCCTTAGGACATCACCGTTCATCACCTCACAGTTGGATCTGTGTCGCCTGTCCACTTAGCGTGCCTGGCCACTCGTCCACTGGCTCGCGCAATCCTCTCCCCATCGGATTCGCCCCGGGCTACTCCGCCCCCTTGCTGTGGCCGATCTGCCTCGGGTCGCTTCTCCCTGGCAGATGCTGCCTGCTGCTCCGCCATCGGGAGGGACTAGGGTCGCGTCTGCGCCGTCCGAGGCGGACCTCGCGCAGCTATCCGCCACACGCCACCTCTCAGACACGTGGGTCTACGACCTCGGCCGTCTCTCTGCCACGCGGGCTCTCTCTACCGTGCTCCGGTTGCCTCGCCGTGCTCTATGACCGTCGCCCTCCTCGCTGGCGGCGCCCTCAACGGCCCCGCGCTTCGCGTCGAGCACGGCCATGTGCCTCCGCTCGACTGCCCCTGGCTGCTCCCCACGAACCCTCTCTGGATCCGCCTGGATCAGGGGCGCTGTCGCCTTGATCCGCCCGGATTCGGGCACTGCAAGGGATGTCGTCTCTCTCTGTTTGCCTATGAGGGCAAGTTTGTGGCTAGCGATCTACTATCCTGGAGGAGTTTGGGCTACACATCGATCTGCTTGCTTTGGTGGAGCTTTTGGGCCACATGTGGGGCTGAGTAGTGTTTAGAGTCATATGGTGCTAGGTTTGCTTTCTTCTAATTTGGCATGCTAGGCCATACTTGCTATTAGGCCTTCCTTTTGAAGATGGCTGCCGCTAGCCATCTTTTGTTGCTACTGCTAGTATCTTGGTCTAGTTGATTCGTTCCACTGCGTCCATCAAAATTCGCTTTGCTCTCCTTGAGTCGTCCGTGCCACGCGAGTCCATAAAATCCTTGTCGGTCGCCGATTGCTACGTTTCATTTTGTGTTTGGCCACGCTTCCCGCTAATCACTTCTTATCATTGTTGATGCGGCTTTGCCTTCTTGGTCCTTCTGCAGCCCCTAACTACTGCTCATAGCTTCGCGGATTGTTCGGTCCAGACCTATTCGATTTGAGCGACACTCGTTCGAACTTATGCGTGACCCGTCCATTGCTATTATTTGTTGTCTTGACTAGAGGTATTTCTTTGTCGTTTGTCATCATGACTCTCTACTTTTGTGCTTCTCTTCACATCTGTTCGGTTTGGCAAGGTTTTCAAGATTTGCAAACTACGACAATGGTGGAGACTCGGCCTTTGAATGTCTATCTAGTGTTATATTGTGTCCTAAGTCTAGTGCTTAGCGTCATATTCTCTTCAAATGCAACGCTATTACATACACCTTGCATTTTAGGAGGTGTTAAGGGTAAAAGTGTATTTTCCCTTTTCTAGGGTTTCTTCCTCTTTGTACTACATATATGCCCTTTTTGGGTTGTTCAATACAAGCTTCACATCCGTAACAAGAACTTCCTGCAAGGATATCTCAGTCATGTTTGAATTTCAGTTATAAGGATTTGAAGAAAGGGACATGTGAGTTCAGTTTGGCAAAACAAGCTTGGTCAGGGCAGCAACGGTACTGTGTACAAGGTATGATAAAAGGAAGTAAAACTTTGCAATATACTACTAGATTGTTGTGGTAAGAAAGTTTTTTTCTGCAAGGGCTTCTTACTCACAGGTTTGATATACAGGCTGTTGTTCCTGGTGGGAATGAAGTTGCTGCAAAGAGATTATTCCTGAACACAAAACAGTGCATCGATTAGTTCTTCAATGAAGTTGATGTGATAAGCCAAGCGTGTCAGAAAAATTTGGTGAAGTTGCTTGGATGCGGTGTGGATGGCCCTGAAAGCTTCCTGATATACGAATATCACTTAAATAGGAGATTAGATCTGTTTCTATTCGGTAAATTTAAGCTCAGCGCATTTCTTAGTCCATGCTCGTAGTATGTTGTTAGCGCATGAACTTCAATTTCTTGTTTAATTCAAGTTTCAGTGCAGCCTAAATTAAGCATGACATGAAGGAACAGTTCGTAGGTCTGAAATGATGCAATTCATTTTGAAATTCAAGAAGATATAAAATCTGCAACATATCAATCAGCACAATCATATCCTTTTCCCCCCTATGCAGCTGATTTTGTTAGAAAAAAAAAATAGTAGCTTAACATAGAGCTTTACGAGGATGTATGACTTCCCCCCTTACAGTAACGTCAGATATGATTGATTCTTTGGTGATATATCATCCGTAAACCCACTATAGGTCGCAAAGTAAGGTAAGAAGAATCAATCTTCTTTTGCGTGTGCTGCTGATGACCAGAGCATGCATTTGAATTGGCAAAAGAGGTTTGATGTTAGTCAGAAACACGGATCGGATCATTCACCGGGACATCAAAGCCAGCCATGCCCTGTTGGATCAAAAGCTGAAGCCGAAGATGTGCAGCCTGCTTATCTCCTGTAGTATTGCTCCTTAGGGACAGGGACGGAACGAGTGGCGACGTTGGGCTCGTCCTGGACAACCCGCCGTTATTTTTCGAGGTCGACGTCGAGGGAGGCGGCGGCGGGGAAGCGTCCAGTGGAAGATGAAATTGTTTGCTGCCTGCACCTGGAGCCCCATCCACGTTCAACGCAGGTTTAAGGAAGACTTGGTTATGGTGTTCTGAATGTGATTTGACATTTTTCCCATCTGAGATGGAATCACGAAGAAGGACTCCCTTCCATTAATTTATTTTTTCTATTTTTCTCATAGTGGAGAGCGCCGGCTATTTCACCCCATGCTCACCTGGATGAAAATACATGTACGTTTTATTCCCGTTAGCATGATCATAGTATCATTCCTTCTAATGTGTTCCGTACATCCACTCTCATTTTAAGTGTTCGATTCATGGAGTTACTTTCTTATTTAATTTAGGTATTTTTATTTTTTATTATAATTTTAGGATTTATATTTTAAAATCAGAATAAAAAATAAACATGTCGATTCCATAATCTGGATGCAGATTATGCTATAATCCATAATTCAGAGAAAAGGCTGCTTCTTGATTGTAGATTATGGATTATATCACATATTTACCCATTATTGCCATCATAAACATAACGTTTCGTTTTTTTTCTCCCTTCGCTCTCTCCCTTGCTGCCGATGCTTCGCAAGCCATGGCACGACACAGCTCACGGGGCCGTCGGCTGACGTTGGTGATGGTTCTTGCGCTTGCGGGGGTTGCTGGTGCCGGAACTGGGGCTAGGGTTGACGGTGCCGTGCGCGGCGGCGAACATGGCCTTGCGAAGGGCAAGGAGAGGGAGAGCAAGGGGAGCGGGTGCACAGATAGCTATGTGGCGAGCGGGGCGACCAATGAGGACGCGAGGAGGCCCGTGGTGACGAGGCGGGGGAAGAGGGAGGCGGAGGAGAGGAAGGTGAGGGAGGAGAGGGACAAGGGAAGTGAGCTCGGAGAGGACGGCGGAGAGGGAGCTGGAGCCGGAGGCTGGGGAGGCCAAGATGGAGGCGGAGAAAGGGGAGTTGATCTCGTCGATGACGGCAAGATGGGAACAGGGAGGGTAGGAGGGAGATGGCATCCATTGGTGAGGTGGAGGCACTGCATGCAGGGTCACGAGGAAGAGACGCTAGGAGAGCGTGGCAGCGAAGTGGTCTGCGATGCGGCCGCTCCCAGTCATGGTCGAGATTGTGCCAAGTAGTCGCCCGCCTAGATGGCGCCAACTCAGGTAACGAGAAGGTGGTCACGTCGCCACATGTAGGATGCCTTAAGAAGGATGCAGGGTAGCTGAGAGAGAGAAGTGAGATGAGGAATTAAGGGCAGGAGGTGGGAGAGAAGGGATAATCGGATGATGTTTGCTTTAGATTATACAATTTAAATTTTAGATTGTGAGAATTATAGTCGGTTAGAATCACAATAAAAAACAAATAACCCTTATATCATTGTGTGGTATGGAGATCCCAATCCCAAGTTCATATTTATGTTAGGGAACTAGTCGAGTCGGGATGTATATGGAAATAGTACTCCAATCATTTTTTTTTTGTTTTAAATAAGATCTGATTAAACTTTTAAAACTTTGAGTATCGATATCACTTAGAATATTTAGTTTTAAAACATGAAAATCACGTATATAGATTTGGCTTGAAAAATAATCTCATAAATTTATTGGTTTTTATAAATATATTCTTGTAAAAATATAGTGGCCAAATGTACACATTACATATTGTATCCATCTAAAATATCGAGTATTTTTTACTAGGGGTGTAACTCTATTTCTTAATTATATCTCTCTGTTCACCAAAAAAAAAAAGACTCCATGTTGAGCATTACAAAAGAACAACAGCCGCGTAATTTCAAAAGCAAAAGGTGCACTAATTAACAGATAACCTTAGAAACAAATGTTGTTGGCTGTTCCCCTTCCCTTTCTTCTTCAATTCTCGATGTAATACCTCAAACATGAATTGACCTAGATTCACATAACTATGGTATCTTCTCGAGTTGAAGTTTCACGCAACCCTAAGTGAAATGCGAATAAAAGCACTTCTGTGTGTGTGGCGAGGCGTTGACAAAATTCTTGTTTCACGCACGTACACAAGCGGCCTAGCTCGCGCACCACGCGCGGGCCACGTAACAGACCAAGTCACGTCCAGATCGCCTAAGAGATGATGAGAGGGCTCCAAGTTTAAATTAACCCTAAGTACTGTGTAAAATATTGGAAATAAAATGTGAATATTATAAAAATAAAACGTTAATCGAGCAAAGCACAAAGTGGACGAAAATTTGAATTTTTTATCTGTAGCTCAAATGGACGATTGAAGAATGCAGATACGTAGATCTCATCGAAACGAATTTGGATACTGGATGAATTGTTAGTGAGATCAATAAATTTAGACCTGGATGGTAAATAAAAAATGGTCACATCGGCTGGCAACAAATTGCACACTGTCAATTCCTGATCTTCGTGTCATGGTAACATCTATATAACCCTTATGACCCATTTGGTAATGATTCTCATAGACTATTCACTCTCGAAACCAGCGAATTGCTACCAAACAAGTCGTTTTCCACTAGCTCCATCCCGGTATCCGACCGAATCGGTTCTCCATTCTACCTTGGGCGGGCGAATCAGGCAAAACGATGCTCCCCCGGTGAATCCAACCAAAGAGTTTTGTACCTAGCCTTCTAGTTTAGTCATATTCACCCACAAAATGTCATCGATCAAAACCAACTCGCACCCGACCAGCCTCCAAGCCCGCACCCGCACCCTCCCATTGATCTCTCACTCCCTCTCACCTCTCCCCAAAAATTGCAACCTAGGGTTTGAGCAATCTTGTGTGGCCACCGCTCGCCACCATCGTTCTACTGCCTAAAGCCATCCGGCCACTGCAGGACCGCAGCCCGAAGCCATATCACCGCTGCTGGACCGCCTCTCGAGATTCGGAGCACGTGATCCACCGCAGAGGATCTTGTCGTCCTCCTCGAACGCAAGCGCTCTCCTAGGGAGGCGGTACCTTCCCCGCGCCTCCTAGATTCAGAGCAAGGTCCACTTCCCCCACCTCCCCCCCCCTCATTCCCCTCCTATCCTTAGCGGTCCTTTTAGTTGTCTCTGGTGTCACTTAGTCTCTCAGCATCGGTGCCTGGCGGCGGTCGAGCTGTCCGCTTGCAATGTGTTTGTGTTTATGCCCACACAGTGTGGTGCCCGCAGGAAACCTTACTGGATCATTCTCCCAGTTGTGAATTGATAGTGATCGCATTCGCACTAGTTCGCCCTTCTTGATTTCACTGAGTTTCATTAATCAAAAGGAATAGTAACTGCATCCTTTATGTTTCCTAATAAAGACGATTGATTGATAGGTGGCCATGTATCTTTCAAGTATGTAGGTAGGATTCGCCTTTTTTACTATGCTGATAGGTTCTATTCTTTTGGTTTGGATTAGTAGGTGGTGGGTTGCAGAGGAATCGACACCGCCCTAACATCTAGTAGTTGTGGCCACCCCGACAACTTGACAACCTCGTCACCGGATCCAGAAGGAAGATGCCAGTTCCCCCACCCCTTTCTTGTTCGTTGGACCAATGCGCATGGTGAGCTCCTGTTCCTCTCTTTGTTTTTGTATTCTTTTGCTCCTTCTAACAAATGGTAGCTAGTAGCCATGAAAATGGAATGGAATTGTTGAACTGGGAAATGAGTTATCCATATCAGATCTGAAAAATGGTGTTTTTTGTATACATCATGTTATATGATTTATTTTGGTTGAGCGGCGTATGTTGAAAAGTAAAACCTTTTCCTAATAACAGACTCATGAAAATGGATTGCTAGTAGCAGTGAAAAAGGATTGCTCTTACTGAATGCTTGTTGTTGCTTCCCTATTTTTTTTCCTGTATACCTGCTATTGCTCTTTTTTTCTTGCTGGATTATTGTCTGTGTGTGCTTTTGTCATGAAAAGTGCTTGCTAGATTGTTTACAACATGAGAAATTGACTAAGTAGGGTGGTTGACATTTGTGTCTCTATCAATTGACTAGGCTATATTGCAATAATTTGTACTTACAATTGCTTTTTGGTTTTTGGATGGTTGATGAGATGTTTGTCGTAGAACTAATGTGGAATAATGCAGATGGCTAGTGGTGCTGAATGGCCATATGAGAGAACTAGGATTGTTTGTGAGATTTTTGCTGAACAAGTCAGGATAGGAAATCATTCAAGTACCCATTTAAACAAAGTAGGCTATGACAATGTGATTGTTAAATTTAAAGAGATGACTAGCTTAAGTTATACGAAGCTACAATTTAAGAATTGATGGGATAAGTTGACGCGGGAATATGTTGCATGGAAGCTCTTGTTAAAGCAAACGGGTTTAGGTTAGGATGAAGCGAAAGGCACTGTTACTTGTGATGATGAAAGGTGGAAGAATTTTTTTTTTAAAAGTAAGTGACTCAAATATGCTGCATTCTTGTGCATTCATGTACATCTTGCACTCATTAATGTCTAACATTTCTTTGGTTTTTTTCTTACAGGATATTCCTGGGAGTTTTAGGTTTGAACATTGGGGGCTTTAAAATGAAGATAAGTTGAAGATTATATTTGAAGACCTTAGAAATACTGGTGTTGATCATTGGGATGCTTCATCGGATACCCTACCTGGTAGTCCACATGGCCCCGAGGATGAAGGTGAAGGTGAAGAAGATGATGATGAAGATTTTGACTGTGATGAAGTAACACCTCCGAGTGGCAAAGGAAAGAGAGCACATGCCCGTGAAAAAGACAAGGGAAAAAAAGGCTAAGATTGATGATGACCATAACAGATTATAGATTAATCTGGCTTGAAATTTTGCTTAATTGAACTTTTCTGATGGGTGTGACTATTCTCCTTTTGTTCTCCATTTCAGATCCTCAAGTCTCTCAATGTTGAGAAGTTGATCATTCCTGCTATCACAGAACTTGTGGACACCTGGACATCAAAATTTGGATTTAGTCCACTTGAAGTTTCTCACAAGCAAGAAGTGAAGTCTATTAGCATGCTAGTTTTTCCTGGTACAGGTCTTCTTCAAAAACCATTGCTGAAGAAAGCTTTACCTGACGAACACCTATGTTCCCAAGGAGGTCAGAGCAGGTGACATATTCCTCATTGATATCCCAACTATCTTGTCCTTTTATTTAATGGTGAGCGGCCATTTATACAGCTTGTGTTGTTTCCTCTGCATATAAGACTAGGAAACCATCTGATGTGGCCAATAAAGATGCTCTTTACATGGGACTCATGATTTTTAATCTTCAATGCAGACGAGTAACCTTCGGTTGCAATTTTTTTGGCCAATCAAATGGTGTACCTGCTTACCAAGAGAGGGCGCCAAGCTTTACACATGAAGTCATGAGCACCTCCATTTTTTTTGTACCTTTTGACTCAGCAGTTACCAGCTAGCATGACATCCATGTATTGCCAGAAAGTAATCTAGAAAGAGGGTGCGTTTTTTGAAGATCCCTTGCAGCGGTAGCCCTGCACACCCTGTTGTTTTGCCCAGAAATTGATGACTCAATTGACTCATAGGCCTGGACTTGAAAATCAAGCCTGTGCAGTATTGAGAAGTGTTGACCCCGACCATCTAACTTTATGTGTGACTGCAAAGTCAGCATGTAGAATAGGGGACGATAATTCTGCTCAGTTTTGGTTTTAGTTAAATCGTTAACTTGAAATTTGTAAATTTGGATGTCTTTTGTTAGCACTTGTGCATGACTTGAACTAAATTATGTGGATGACTATATTTTGTTAACACAACGAATTTGGAATATTCGAACGCTAGTATATTGATATAATAGTGGTCATTACTATATGTTTATTATTGCGATATGATTTTAGATTTGATTATGAAAAATAAAATAAAACAAAACAACAAGTGCAATGTATAAGCCAACACATGTACAAGTCAGCACAAATAGATAGGGGTACAATGGTCAACTCAGATGCTCTGTTTGGCACAACTGAAATTTATGGATTTTTGCTGAAAGTTGCTTATGGCTTATACCAAAAGTTGTTGGTTTTTATGAGAAATTTTTAGGTTCTTAGTATACCAGTTTTTCAGAAAAGTCACCCTCAACCAGTTTACCAATTTTTAGTTTATTTCATCAAAAAAGTCACCTTCAAACAACTTAGGTTTTGGGATGTTTTGCTTTTCTAGATGCTTGCATTCATAGCTTAGAGAAGATATGGGTGTTTATAAATTAGCTCGAGATGTTGTTCTTTTTTTCTCGAACACGCAGGAGAGCTACGTATCATTATATTAAGAAGAAAAGCAGGAAGGGGTTAAGAACCCCATACAACACCACACGCACACTCACAAAAACAGAAACCAGAATGTTCTTGCTACCCATGGTGGCATGTAGTAGTTATTGTAAGACTGGAGCATCAACAGAACGTGAGAAAGGTATCAGAAGGATCAATTATGTGATAAGCTTGTCGCTTTCTAAGTATGCCGATTCGGGGAAATGCATCATGGATTTCTTGAAAATAAGACGTATGAGATCCAACTTATGTGGAGAGTGATTGATGCAATTTCTGTGAGTGTCCTGTGTAGTTCAGAAAATGTGGTGATTCCTAAGGAAGTGATCCCCCCTCCCCAAATTGGTTTCATACTTGGTTGAGGGCAAAGGTTCTTTGATTTGGTGGTCTGATCACTTCAAGTTGTATGCATGTTTAAAATTTTAATGTTTAGATGGGTTGTTTTGAATTTCCCAAGCATGTGCATAGATTAAAGCAGACCACTTCCTTTGTCACTGCACCTTTACTAAGTGCCCTCGAAGAGAGATTTTCTTTCTTCTTTCTAGCATTATAAGTAGGAAAATGCTTATCTTACCTGCTGTTTCGAACTTTGCCACAGTGACTGGTATAATCTTGAGAAGTCTAAGCGTGTGAAGCCATTTCGGTGCAGAGCGAATGTATGGAAAATGCCAAGGTTCAAGCTCGCACACAAAATCTGACATACAATGAAGGGAAGTATGCTTTTAGAGAGGACATGACCTTGAAATCGAAAGGTCCCGCTTTCCAAACGAAGGTAATAATCTTGGAGAGGACATCTCGTATTCTCAAGTTTAGGAGCCATCTCATTTAGTTCAGTGTGTAGTTTCGTGTTCTCTTAAATCTCGTTTTTACTATTCTGATATTTATCACTCTGAACTATCATAGCCACAGGATGCATTCACTAATTTTTTTCAACTGGTATTTTTTTCAGGCCGTTTGAGTACCTATGGATCTTGTGCATCCATAGAGGATCATATATCATAACCCACCAGTCAACTACAGAATGTAGCAAAGAGGGTATATCTTCAATTCAAGATCGTAGAAGTTCCAAGATGAAAATAATAAGCTTTGTCACGCTGGTATCTAAAGAAAGCCACGAGAGGGATAATAATTCGTTGCCGCAGCAGGATGAAGGGACAATGAAATGCCAGGCACTAGACAGTGATGCTGTTGGGTTGGATGCAAGGGCGGAAGGTGCTGTCTGTAAGCCCACTGAACTTGAGAGTAATATACAAGTTTATGACGTCGAGGTGGCTGTTCATGGAAACTTCATGGATCATCACTTGCCCCTTGCTTTCCTAATAAGTACAAATCGATTGGCAAACCCATTAAGGGGTACCCTGTCACCGTGGAGGTTTTGGATGATAGTTGTCCTGCAGCAAGTAGAGATGATCAACCGGCAATTAGCAGTCTGTACCCTGCCACCGTGGAGGTTTTGGATGATAATTATCCTGAAGCAAGTAGAGATGATCGCCCAGCAATTAGCAGTCTTGACTGCTTACTGAAGAGCAAAATCTCAGTACCGCGGCAAGCAAGATCTTCACATGCATCATGATCGAAACCCAATGGTAGCAAAAAGATCTCGGAGCATGATTTGGGTAAGTCCTGGCGGCCACATACCAAGAAGCAAGCATCTTCCAAGGAAGATGCAGATCTTCTCATCTTTTGCAAGCAGCCAGAGAGAGCGCGCAATCAGGAAGCCTGTAAGCTGCGAAAGGCTCCCTGCCGCCGGTCAGCAGTTGGAGAGAGAGCACAAATAGGAAGCCTGCAGTTGCAAAAGGCTCCCTGCTGCCCGCTTCGCTCGCCTCCGGCCGACCGCAGTGGCCGTGGGCAGCACCGGCGAGCACCAAGTGAGGCTGACGACCTGTTCTGCCGGTTCCCGTGGCCCGCCTTTGTTCCCCTCGCCGGTGGCAAGCTCCACCAGAAGCATCAGTGGCTGCACTGCTCCGAACTTGTGTTCTGCCTCCTCCCTGTGTGCTCCTGTGCGTTTGGTTTAGTTGAGAAGAAAGTTGGTCAGGATATGAAAAATCGATCTGAAACATCGGTTTTATCAGGGGAACAACGGATGTGCAACATCTTAGCTGGGTTGCAGTGTACAGTTGAAGTGGCAAACCTCAGTTGTTTTATTCTTGCAGTGACAAATTATCAATTACAACTGGGGAGGTGATAAATTTGAACCGTCAATCATTCCAATGGTAATTGCTCCTCTCCGATGCCCCACAGGATTATCACTGTCGGTCCTCTTCTTCTTATGGTGCCCGTCTCTAAGCCTCCCTTCACTATTTGCATTCCTCCTTTTATTGGATATGTCTCCTTTCCCCAAATCCGATCTGTAGGGAGCCCGGCGACGGGGTGATGGCTCAAGGACGATGCCTGTGGGTGGGGAAGGCAGCCGTTTTTTCAATGGATGGGTTGGGGGGCTTCGGACGGATGCTCTACTTGGCTTTTCTGCCGACATCGATGATGCCTTTGGGCATCACTCCCCTCCCTGGAGGCATTGTCGAGAAACCCCTGCCCTCACATACACATGAGGGTTTGGACTCTCTAGGTGAAAACCCAGCTCCGAGCATCTGGATAGGCGGTGGTGGTGTCCTTGGATGGCGTGTCCTCCTTGGAGGCTTCGCTTTGGAGGTCCTTTCCTTGGTTTTGAGCAGCAATTGACTTTGGCGTGGACCAGGACATTCTTGATGGTGGACTTTAACACCTTTGGAGGCTTAGGGTTTTTCTTCGATGAGTTGTTGCCTCAAATTGAGATGCTCTCCACCTCTCTCGGCGCTCGGCTGATGCACGCCAGGCTAGCTGTGCAGTGGATAAGTTGGTGCTGCTGCGTCACCAGGGTTCGATAGAGCTCGGCAACGATGACACGGTGCACGGTTGTCCCCACGGCGGTATCAGTGGAGGCCTTTGGGACGTGGGTGTGGTGAGTTTGAGGTAGTTATGGTGTTTCCGTCGTAGGAAGTCGAGCTGCTCTCATGCTGGCAACAATAACCTACGGTGGACCCAGTCAGTTTGTGGAGTCCAAGTGGTTGATGGTGTGCCCTTTTTGGACAGTTATTCTGGAGAGGATGTTTGTTGAGCAGGGTTTTTTTACCGGTTTTTTTATCGAATTAACCGTATAGTTGTGAGGTTTTCAAACCTAATTTCTCTTATAAACAAGGTCAATTCTCCCTTTCTATAAAAAAATCCGCAATGCTCTTGCTGTCCGTTCGAGAAAAAAAATCATTGCAATGGCAATACTCAATCTTCTCATTTTCTTGGGGCACAGTAAACAAAATAGAGAGTGTCACGTCTCAAAATCCATAATTGCATAATTAAGCATAAATATGCTTCTTAAGTGTTATGTTTAATTTTGTGTGATTTTGATGTGTAACTATAAAGCAATTCGTTTAAAATTATTTAGATAAAAGAAAGAAAATTAGGAGAGAAAAGAATAGAAATCGCATTGGAAATACCTCCTTTCTCTAACATATGGGCCCCACAAGTGGCCCCACCATCCCAACCACTCAAATGGGCAGCCCCACCTACCCTCTCTCTCCCCTCCCTCACTCCCCACACCCCCACTCGTGCAGCACACAGCAGCTGCAGTTGCTGCCCCTCTGACTCCCCTCTCAAGCTTTCTCACTCTCCCTTGGATTTCTCTCTCTAGGAGCAAGGTCAAGGTATGCGTGTGGTACCATTTTATTCTCTAGCTCATGAGCTACTCATCTATCCAATTAATTTTCATTTTTGTGAAAGAATCGAGTAGTTCTTGAAGTTCTTGAGCTTTTTGGAGTAAAAATGGAGTTTTGGATAAATTTGAGCTATAGAGTCGTGTTGCTAATTGATGAGTGAGTTCAAGGACCTTTGGACTATTCCTAACATATTCTCTTTAGGCTTTGAGAAGATCGCAACTCAAATCGACTAAAAATCCACTCAAGAGTAGCTTTTTTGGGCTGACCTGGATACTCCGGCCTCACCTGGATACTTCGGGTTCAACAGAAATCGTCCGTCGAATTATGTTCAAAATTGGTTATGGTTTAGGGTGCAAGATGGGTTTAGAATCCTTTGGATAGGGTATATATACGTTTGTGTAGCACATATTTGTAAAGTGAGTCGAATCGACTGAGGGAGAAGTTGTGGAAGAACCTAAGTTTGCTTCACCCGGATAATCCGGGTAAATCCGGAGACTCTGGGTAGTTGCGTTAATGATTAGCCGAGAGCCTCTCCCGGAGCCTCACGCGGAGTGTCCGACACAGCACAGATAGTCCGGACCAGCTCGAAGGTTCCGAGTTAAGTTAGAATAGTGGCTAACCGAGCACCTTCACCGGAGGATGGCCCGGAGGCTTCGGAACCTGGATACTCTGGATTCACCCGGATACTCCGGGCCAGCCAAATAAAAAGGCAGTAACCGAGCGCCTCTTCTGAAGGTTCACCCGGAGTGTCCGAACTCGGATACTCCGGACCAACCCAGATACTTTGGATGGCTGTTATTTTTCAGATTTCGTTTAGATCATTTAGTGTGGCATTGATTCGCATGTCTTATACTTCTAGCATGTTGTGAAGCATTGTGGCATACCTTGTTGCATTCATTCATGCTCATCATTGCACGCGTTCTTGTTTAGTGAACAAGGAGCTGGAGCGGGAGATGACCGTAATCAAAGATGACTCCAATCTTCCAGATTTCTGCAAGTGTTGCATAGGTAATTATAGGCAGCCACCTGAGCAGCAAGGCAAGCAACTAAGTATATTGCACCTTTGTTCAATTGAATGAAGTCTAAAATTGATGAATTATGCTTATGTATGTTTGCATGTGTCGAGTCGAGATCGGGAACAAGTGGGTAGATCCTATATTGAATGCATTACTTTCACCTTGAATTGTTGTTCATCCTTTCCTTGTCGCCTTGATTATATTGTTGGTGTCTAGTTTATAAGTTAAATCGAAATGCTTAGCAATGCATAGGTCATTCGGTATAAGTCAAGCGGTGAACTGTTTCATTGTTCACGAGCATAGGCGTTATTTACTTCCGTAATGATAACAATGTTGGATATGGGTTGATGATAGTTGTATGAGTGGTGAGTATGAGACGAGACGTGGGCGGTGCTAGGAGGTGTTTATCCTGCTCGGATGTGGAGTTCCCTTGGGTAGGTCGGAAAAGGAAACCGGACACCATAGACCGCTTACGTCGTTTAAACACCGATCGTCAGTGTAGTTGGCTTTAGCACTTACCATACTCATCACATGTCGATCTAATGGTAAGGCGAGCTGAATACGTTTGTAGATGTAGTCATTTGGGGCTGAACATCGACGGTACCACCGCGTCGAGCGATGCATGTTTCAAATGATCGTAGCTTATTGGGAAAGGTTGACATGAGGACCCCCTTGTATGGATCTGTGTGGTCATACAAGTCGTATGGTCCTCAAGTCGTGTGAGTCCAGGAGTATCCCCTTGCAGGGTGTAAAAAACATTTCGAA
The DNA here is from genome assembly GCF_958298935.1 of Phragmites australis. NCBI lineage: Eukaryota > Viridiplantae > Streptophyta > Magnoliopsida > Poales > Poaceae > Phragmites > Phragmites australis. Next base: position 28,301,441 of record NC_084921.1, on the reverse strand, counting down.
ATGCCGTGCTCTCGGTCATGAGCATGCTTCTGTCCATCTGCATCAGTCGTAGAGTTTTTGCTTATGGTTGATGGTTGGATATGTGGGAGATGGTTGAGTTGGTCTTTGTTACCTGTATGTTCATAATGGTTCCAGTTATTTATGTTTAGTTGGTTATGGCAGGGTAGAATTATGTTTTGTTGGTTAAGTTAGTTGCTTACACCTATGTGTCCAGTTTGCTTACCGCTTATGTTTAACTTAACCATGTGGCTTTTCCTTGCTAATGGCTCAATGCATAATTCTTGGTTTCAAACTATGTATATGTGCTCTATATGATTTAAGTCTTGCGAGTACCTTCGTACTCATGTCTGCGTTTTTAGGTGCTGCTGGTGAGGAAGAGCCGGTGTTTGGCTACTTCGTGCCTGCCGTTCAGGGTGGCGGGCAAGAGTAGTTCATCCTACTCTCGGAGGTCGTGCTTTTGGGGTGGGGCCTAAGGGCACGTGACTCCACTCTCTTTTGTTGTATATATTTATGTTTCCGTTGTGTAGATATTGTTACCTTTTGATGTAAATTGTTGGAAATAGTTGCATGCTTAAGAACGTGTAATATAACTTTAATTACCTGCTCTTTCTTAAGCTATATTGTGATGCTAAATATTGGAAGACATGTGTTCCAATCTTAGGCACAAAACACGTGCTGAGACTATCGGGATGATATTCTGTTTAATCATCGATGTTGTGATTATGAATAATGATCCACCTGGTGATTAATTAGAATATTATTTGGATGGTTCCCCACAGAGAAGGAGAGTGCGTGTATGGCTGCCGTATGGTGTATATAACAAAATTTAACTATAACATGTTTGCCAAACAAACTTTAGAAAAAAAAACTTGATGCGGCAGCTTTAAAAATAGAGGAAAATATATCAGTAACATCAGGGAAGTGTGGAAATTGAAAAATAGCATCCAACATGAAAATGATATAGGGGCATGTGGTTACATGCCGAGGACACATTTGCTAGTTTTTCACACTTTTCTGTGTGTTACTAGTAAGTTCCCCCTTTACAACAAGAATACTCTAGTCCCTAACCTGAAACAAAATATACCGAAGCTCTAGAAGAAGATCCAACATCCACAGTTGGGAACAAAGGACTTGTTTGGATGGTTAGTGGTGGTAGTTCTACCTAGTATCCATCAAAAATCAAACCCTATATTTACTCTTAATGTGTCTTACTAAGGTGAAATTTTCTTTCAGTGATATGTGACGTATCCGTCGATAACTAGACTTCTATGGTGGCTTCATCAATCCTTAAGCTTGGTATCTCCGATGTTCAATAGGCGCTACTAAAAAAAATCCACAACTAACTGATTGGGCAGCCTTGATCAATTCTTACCTCTGGCTTATGGGCAGTCAACCCTAATAGGAAAGAGTATATTTCTTGTCTCTTAATTATGAGTACGATTTAAATTTCGTCCCTAAACTGGAAAACCAGATTTTTTTTTCACCTCCAACTTCTAAAACCGTTCGGAATTTGTCCCTCGAGCCTTTTGAGGCTGGTTTTGCTTGAGTGGCGATGCTGAGTCAGATCTGACGTGGCACGACTAGTTATTCTTCCTCCCCTCCCTCCTCTTCTCTCCTACCGCCTTCCTCGTCTACATCCAGTTTTTACAGTCTTGCTCCAAGCCCATTGCATCTATCCAATCCCCTCACTGGTTAACTCTACTTACCATCACTCCTCTCTCATCTGCTCAGATTAGCCGCGCACCATGCTGCCTCTGCAGCCGAGCGCCGCTTCAAGATCTTCGCAGCCATCGACGGCTTCGACCAGTCACTCAAGGACACCATTGTTGCGCACCTCTACGCTCCCTCTCCTCGGTCAACTATGCTACCTCTCCTTTTTCCCTTACTTCGATCGCCCTCCTCCCCCGCCCCTGTCCACCGCCACTTGCGCGATGGTCGAGCGGCCTCCCTCCTCTCTGACACTATCCACCCGCTGCTCCTGCGATGGGCTGCAACCATCCATCGCTCCTGTGACAGTTGGCAAGAAGCGGAGCTGTCACCCCTCAGCTTTCGTGTGTGGCCTACATGAAGCCATCGTCGCCATGTCTTCTATGGGAGGCTCCCCACCGAGTCACATCGTGGCACTAGAAGGCGGCTGTGAGGCTAACGAAGCTTGACCTTTGGGATGCGGCGTGGGCAGGGTTGAAGGTCCGTCGGGGGAGGCACACCCACTCTCCTTGTCAGGTGAGCTCGGGGCGAAGGGCCACCTCAAGGTTGGTGTAGCCAAGCTCGAGGCAGCAAGGCAAACCTCGGATGGGGAGGCAAGGAACGCAGGGCGATCACATATTTGGAGGCTTTCGTGTGACCATCTGTGCATGCTCCTTCTTCGGTCTCACTGTCGCGGGCGTCATGCTTGGGATGGCAGTGGGTGTCGCCATGAAGGCCCCCATGGACGGCTTGGGTGAGCCAAAGCAGCCACTCGCAGGAATCTACTCCCCATCGCGAGCACCAAACTGTAAGGTGCGGCCATGGAGATGTACAGGCACATGATGTGTAACACCTCGGGGACCAAAACAAGCCCGGAGGGTCACTTAGGCCAACCAACAAAATCTGCCGAAAGCTGAGGGAAAATTTCAGCAGCACCTCCCCTAAAAGTGGAGGTATAACAGGCAACAACAGCAGACAGAACAGATATAGAATATCACACTAGCAAAACAAAGATCCTAGCAACGAGGTACAAGCCTCGACCAAACAACTGAACCACCATCAAATTCATTATAAATATTACAGGGCAAAAGACAATATCTAACAGGGCATCAAGTTTAGCCCAAGAGAGAAGGTAAACGTGCAGGCGACGTGCAGCTACCCATCCCGCAAACGATTGACACCTCAAAAGGAACCTGGAAAGAAAACACGGGTGAGATTCGAAAATCTCAGCAAGTGAAAGGTACTTTGCAAAAGCTATTAGCCACAGATGAATGTGCTAACAATTCTAAATAGAAACTAGTAATGAAACAGACCGCCAACACTAGGAGAAACAATTATGACTAAGCAAGTCCAACGATAACATTAATCATTTAACATTCGGTTGGTATAAGCCTTCAGAGCCGCATATATATCTATATACAAGCTAATTAAAGGAAATAAGATTTGATGCAAATAACCCATTGAATTTCATAAGAAGACATAACCATGCACATGACATGCTCTCCTCACCCTTACCCCTCCTCGGGTAACGTAAGGGTGTGCACCGTACCCCTTCTCGGGTAACATACGGTACTGTACCGGTACAGTCGCGGCCAGAAGACGGCGACAAACTTCCAATGCATGAGATGAATATGTATGACGTGCTTCAAGCATACTATCATAACTCCCGGAATATGCTTGAGACTTCGAAATAAAACATTGCATTAAACAATAATGAACAACTGCATAATGGCATATCGCGCTTACTGCACTTCATAAATCCATCATCGAGTAAACTTCTGGAAACATAAACAACATAGTAACCATCTCATAATCAGTTATTCAGATTAGATGAATGCATTGTAATTAAGGAATGTAGGCAATCCAATAAGAGGTTAAAGCGTAGCCATTCACTACAATCACTTGCCTTTACCGACGATAAAGCCGGGCACTAGTCGTGACGTGAGGTCGCACCACCTGAACAAACACACCATTAATACAAAGATGCCACAACGACGGAAAAGAAGAGGACACACGCTAATACGCCAAAAGCACCTAAGCCAAATCCCGAAAAAGAATAACGTCAACGCCATCGGTACGCCTATATTTCGAAAAACTATACAGAAAACTGTATCACATGAAATGATACACTATTTCCAATTCAGAGTCGAACAAAAACTCTCACTAATTAGACTTTGCTCCGATGAACGAAAAGAATACTTCGACTCGGATATCGTATCTTCGAATCAATAACAACTATCGAAACGAAACAGACTATTGATCACATGAAATAATACGATAGGAATTGATTGACTTGATTTAAATCAACCCACAATCGTCCAGAAATTACCGAAAAAAAATCGCCTTCGGAAGATTGACGACGAATCCGACGGAAATCCGAAATTTCCAACTTTTCCTTTTTTTTTCTTCCCCTTTTTTTTTCCTTTTCTCTTTTCTTTTCTTTTCTTCCTGGCTTCTTCTTCCTGCTCGGCGTTGCTTCGGCTGGCTCCTTTGGCTTGCTCGGTTCAGCTGCTGCTGGCTAGCTCGGACAGGACAGAGAGAGGGAGAGCGACCACGACGGCGACCGGCGGGGCGCAGCAGCCGGCGGCGCGGCGGCGCGGCGCGGCGCAGCAGCAGCACGGCGGCAGCAGGGGCGCTGCGGCCGGCGGCGGCGTGCAGCTGGTCCGGTGGAGGAGACGGCGGCCGGCGGCGCAGCACTGCACAGGCAAGCAGCGGCGGCCGACGGCAAGCAACAGGAGAGAGAGAGAGACGCGAGAGCTCGATGTATCTGGATGGATCGGGTTGAGGACCGATCCGTCCGATACTTATCCCTTTTATTTTATTTTTTATTTTAAACCACGAACGGTCTAAATTGATTGGGCTCGCTACGGGTCTCAAAGTGCCCGGAACGGACATATGAATAGCAAAATGGGTTCGTCTCGACGAGATGAACGCAACCACGGTCTCCGATCGTCCATACGAGCCACGGATCACAAAGTCAATATTTAGTCAACTCTCTCTTCTTCTTTTTTTCTCAAAATAAATTGGTATTACATTCTTCCCCCCTTAAAGGAATTCGTCCCCGAATTCTGCCGCTCCGATTCTACGATAAGAGAGGGCAACAAAACATAAACGATGATAAGTAACAATACTCACCAGCTTCGAAGAGCTCGGGATACTTCTTTCGTACTTGATCCTCAAGTTCCCATGTTGCCTCACGTTCAGTCTGATTAGACCAAAGGACCTTTACATACTTGATGGTCCTCCTCCTCATGACTCGCTCAGATGAGTCCAAGATGCACACCGGATGACACTCCACGGTGAGATCCTGTTCCACCGTGATAGACTCCAAATCGATCTTATGCTCAGGGTCGCGGAGATATTTTCGTAGCATAGAAACATGGAACACATTATGCACTCCCCTCATCGAGTCCGGCAACTCCAGACGATAGGCCAAACTACCAACACGAGTCACAATCGGAAACGGACCAATGTACCGCGGGCTGAGCTTCCCGGTGGTACCAAAGCGAACAATGCCCCTGGTCGGCGATACCCTGAGAAGCACGAGATCTCCAACAGCAAACTCCAGATCACGACGTCTAATATCAGCATAGCTCTTCTGTCGGCTCTGAGCAGCCAACAGATTCTGGCGAATCTCCTGCACCTTTTCTGAGGTCTGCTGAACAAAGTCTGGACCAAGCAAAGATCTCTCACCCACCGCATTCCAACAAAGAGGAGAAACACACTTTCGGCCATATAAAGCCTCGAAAGGAGCCATCTTGATACTTGATTGAAAGCTGTTGTTGTAAGCAAACTCAACTAAAGCTAGGTGGTCCTCCCAACTGCCCTTCCAAGACAACACGCAGGCACGCAACATATCTTCTAATGTCTGGATTGTCCGCTCTGACTGACCGTCCGTCTGAGGGTGGAAAGCTGTGCTAAGAGTGAGCTTCGTGCCCAAAGCACTCTGCAAGCTCTGCCAAAAGTGAGATACAAACTTGGAGTCCCGATCTGAAACAATTGACTTCGGCACTCCATGCAATCTAACCACTTCCCTAATATACAAGGGAGCCAAATCCTGCGCAGAGTTAGTCGTCTTCATGGGAATAAAGTGCGCGGACTTAGTAAGCCTGTCCACGACAACCCATATAGCGTCTCGACCACGAGGAGAGCGAGGCAAGCCAATCACAAAGTCCATCGCGACACACTCCCATTTCCACTCGGGAACTGGTAAAGGCTGCAACAAACCGGCAGGCCGCTTATGCTCGGCCTTCACCTGCTGGCACACGCCACAAGAAGCAACATACTTAGCAATGTCAACCCTCATACGCTTCCACCAAAAGAGCTGCTTCAGATCACGGTACATCTTAGTCTCACCCGGATGCACAGAATATGGCGTACGGTGAGCCTCATGAAGGATATCTGCCTTCACCTCGGACTTCTGGGGCACACAAAGATGGCCTCTAAAACGAACTACACCATCCTCGTCTAAACTGAATTCACGGGACCGACCCTCGGAGATCCTCTTCTTTACATTAGAAAGGAGCCGATCATGCTGCTGAGCCTCACGAACACGCTCGGGTATGGCAGTCTGAATGATCATTTGTGTCTCCTCTTGCGCAACACCGGCGAAACAAAAAGATATATGCATCCGCTCAAACTCTGAGATCAAAGACATCACCGTCCTAGGGACACCTGTCCTGCTTAAAGCATCAGCCACCACATTAGCCTTGCCTGGATGGTACTGAATCGCCAAATCATAATCCTTTATCAACTCTAGCCATCTACGTTGCCTCAAATTCAGCTCTTGCTGAGTGAAGATGTACTTGAGACTCTTATGATCGGTAAAGATGTCGCACGACTCCCCATAAAGGTAGTGCCTCCAAGTTTTCAATGCAAAGACAACCGCCGCTAATTCAAGATCATGAGTGGGATAATTCTGCTGATGGGACTTCAACTGCCTGGAAGCATAAGCGATGACACGGCCCTCCTGCATCAGCACACAACCCAAACCAATTCGGGAAGCATCTGTGTACACGGTGTAGTGCTTGCCACTCACGGGCAAAGAAAGAATAGGCGCATTAACCAACTTATTCTTTAACATCTGGAAGCATGCCTCACACTCATCAGTCCAAGTAAAAGGGACCCCCTTCTGAGTGAGCCTGGTCATTGGCTTAGCAATGATAGAGAAATCTTGCACGAAACGCCGATAATAGCCTACGAGCCCGAGGAAACTTCTGACCTCAGTCACATTGATCGGCCTCCGCCATTTGACCACTGATGCAACATTCTTTAGGTCAACGGTGATACCATTCTCATTGATAACATGCCCAAGGAAACCCACTTCGGATAACCAAAAGGCACACTTCTTGAGTTTTGCATAAAACTGGTTCTTCCGAAGAGTATCCAATACCAAGCCAAGATGCACAGCGTGCTCCTCCTTAGTCTTCGAATAGACAAGGATATCATCGATGAAAACCACCACGAAGACATCAAGGTACTCATGAAACATCCTGTTCATTGCCTCCATAAAAGCAGCAGGAGCATTCGTTAGTCCAAAGGACATAACTACAAACTCGAAATGTCCATACCTCGTGCTGAAAGCCGTCTTCTCAATATCCTCCTCTCTGATCCGCAATTGATGGTAACCCGACTGCAGATCAACTTTTGAGAATACCTTAGCACCCTTCAACTGATCAAAGAGAACCTCAATGCGAGGCATAGGATATTTGTTCTTAATGGTGACTTGATTAAGTGCCCGATAGTCCACACAGAGCCTCTTGGTGCCATCTTTCTTTTCCACAAACAAGACCGGAGCAGCCCAAGGAGATGTGCTCGGCCTAACAAAGCCCTTAGCCAGGAGCTCATCTAGCTGCTTCTTCAACTCCACTTGCTCAACTGGAGCCATCCGGTACGGGGTCTTATAGATTGGTCTTGCACTAGGGACTAGCTCAATGCGACACATTGCTTCCCGCTCAGGTGGCAATCCTGGAAGTTCATTGGGAAAAATATCAGGGTACTGACAAACAACTGGAATATTCTCCAAGTGCACCTCTGCTTCTGTACCATCAACGAACGACCAAAGAATCCCAGATTTTAACATCTTACGATCTGGAAACATTTGGCACAGGAACGAGAGAGTGTGCTGGATAGCACTCCCCTGAAAGATCACCTCTCGTCCAGATGGCGTCTGCAAGGTGATGGTCTTCCATGAACAATCGATCACTGCCCGGTACTGAGATAGCCAGTCCATGCCAAGAATGACATCGAATGGCTCCAAGGGAATCACCACCAGATTCACAACGAACTCCTCATCAGCTAAGGATACAAGACAGCCTGGACAGACCTTGCAACTAGTAATAAGGCCACGCGGTGAGTTAACCACCACGGCCTGATCAATTTCCTGCACAAGAAGACCAGCACGACCAGCAAAGCCCACAGAGACAAACGAGAAACTAGCACCAGAGTCGAACAAAGCACTAGCATCAACAGAATCAACTGAAATGATACCTGTCACCACGTCACCGCGGTCCACACCCCCAACTAGGGGCGCAGCGTAGACTCCAAGAGCAGCCTGTGACGAAGAAGTTCCCGCACCCGAACGTGTCGGTGCGGAACCCCACTGCGGTGGCACCGGGCCCGGCGGTGGGAAAAACTGGGGTACCCAGTAAACCCCGTGTGGAGGTGTAGGGGCAGCCGACGAAGCTGAAGAAGGTGCTGGTAGATACTGCGGGGTAGGAGGCGCAGCTAGCATCTGGACCGAGCCCCCAGAGTGCTGCCCTCCAGCTGAGGACGATACGGGCTCCCAACGCAGCTTGGCGTTGGGGTTCTTCCTACACACCACGTCCTTGTGGTTCTCCAGACCACACAAGGAGCACTTCCCACGCCAAGTGCACTCGCTGCGACGATGCGAATCACCACAACGGAAGCAGACCATGCCCATGCCAGGCTTGGCAAAGGGGCGGGTCTGAGGCACACTCCCTCCTGGAGCACGTGACGGCCCAGAGCTGCCACGGTAGGGCTGATAACGATGGCCTTTTCCCTTCCTCTGCATAGGGCCACTAGAATGGCCCCCTCTCTCCGTAGGGCCTCTGTACTGGTCTCCACTGGAAGTCTTACGGAGATCATCAGTGTAGCTGAACTGCAACTCTACACCAAGTGCCTGCTCCACCATCGAACGAAAGTCAGTGATAGGGAAGGCACCAAGTGTGTGGCGAATGGCAGGGCGAAGCCCCTGCCGGAAGCGTCGAGCCTTCTCCGCCTCATCGTGTGCCACATGGGGCACGAACCGAACAATCTGGTTGAAGCCAACCTCATACTCTGTCACTGACCTCCTGTCCTGAGTGAATTGTTCCAACTTGATATGCATCTTGTCGAGGAAAGCGGCAGGGTAGAACCGTCTCTCGTACTGGCGAGCAAACTCCTCCCAAGAAGGACTGCCCAATACCACGGACCTGGAAGCCAACACACTATCCCACCAAATCTGAGCCTCTCCCTTCAGCAGCTGAGTCACAAAACGCACACTGTCCTGTATCCCCACCTCAAAAGCCTCAACTTGCTTCACCATATAGGCCAACCAATCCGCTGCCTGGATTGGACTGCCAGACCCATCGAAGCTGTCGAGCTTCAACCCGACCCAGTCTCGCAGCATCATGCCACTGCCACGTCTAGCGGCAGTAGTCCTGGGCGCCATAGCGGTGTGACCAGCACCCGCAGCCTGACCCTGGCCCTGCCCAAGCGTCCTCATCACCACCTCTTGCATCTCTCTAATGGCAGCAACCAGGTCAACCTGACCTCCTCCCTCTGGCACGGACGACTCAGCCACCGACCGCGCATCGCCACCCCCTGGCGCCGCAGTGCGACCACGTCCTCCCTGCCCTCCACGACCAGATCGACGACCACGAACCTTTGGCGGCATCTACAAACCACACCCAAAAGCTCAGCATTCAACAACAACACTTAAGAAACAAATCAGCATACAAACATATATAAACAGGCGCAAGACGATGAAAATATAACCAACCCCATCCTACAGGTGCATGTGTGTCAGTTTTAGAATTTAATTACCTAGGACCTAAAGCCTAGGCTCTGATACCAACTGTAACACCCCGGGGACCAAAACAAGCCCGGAGGGTCACTTAGGCCAACCAACAAAATCTGCCGAAAGCTGAGGGAAAATTTCAGCAGCACCTCCCCTAAAAGTGGAGGTATAACAGGCAACAACAGCAGACAGAACAGATATAGAATATCACACTAGGAAAACAAAGATCCTAGCAACGAGGTACAAGCCTCGACCAAACAACTGAACCACCATCAAATTCATTATAAATATTACAGGGCAAAAGACAATATCTAACAGGGCATCAAGTTTAGCCCAAGAGAGAAGGTAAACGTGCAGGCGACGTGCAGCTACCCATCCCGCAAACGATTGACACCTCAAAAGGAACCTGGAAAGAAAACACGGGTGAGATTCGAAAATCTCAGCAAGTGAAAGGTACTTTGCAAAAGCTATTAGCCACAGATGAATGTGCTAACAATTCTAAATAGAAACTAGTAATGAAACAGACCGCCAACACTAGGAGAAACAATTATGACTAAGCAAGTCCAACGATAACATTAATCATTTAACATTCGGTTGGTATAAGCCTTCAGAGCCGCATATATATCTATATACAAGCTAATTAAAGGAAATAAGATTTGATGCAAATAACCCATTGAATTTCATAAGAAGACATAACCATGCACATGACATGCTCTCCTCACCCTTACCCCTCCTCGGGTAACGTAAGGGTGTGCACCGTACCCCTTCTCGGGTAACATACGGTACTGTACCGGTACAGTCGCGGCCAGAAGACGGCGACAAACTTCCAATGCATGAGATGAATATGTATGACGTGCTTCAAGCATACTATCATAACTCCCGGAATATGCTTGAGACTTCGAAATAAAACATTGCATTAAACAATAATGAACAACTGCATAATGGCATATCGCGCTTACTGCACTTCATAAATCCATCATCGAGTAAACTTCTGGAAACATAAACAACATAGTAACCATCTCATAATCAGTTATTCAGATTAGATGAATGCATTGTAATTAAGGAATGTAGGCAATCCAATAAGAGGTTAAAGCGTAGCCATTCACTACAATCACTTGCCTTTACCGACGATAAAGCCGGGCACTAGTCGTGACGTGAGGTCGCACCACCTGAACAAACACACCATTAATACAAAGATGCCACAACGACGGAAAAGAAGAGGACACACGCTAATACGCCAAAAGCACCTAAGCCAAATCCCGAAAAAGAATAACGTCAACGCCATCGGTACGCCTATATTTCGAAAAACTATACAGAAAACTGTATCACATGAAATGATACACTATTTTCAATTCAGAGTCGAACAAAAACTCTCACTAATTAGACTTTGCTCCGATGAACGAAAAGAATACTTCGACTCGGATATCGTATCTTCGAATCAATAACAACTATCGAAACGAAACAGACTATTGATCACATGAAATAATACGATAGGAATTGATTGACTTGATTTAAATCAACCCACAATCGTCCAGAAATTACCGAAAAAAAATCGCCTTCGGAAGATTGACGACGAATCCGACGGAAATCCGAAATTTCCAACTTTTCCTTTTTTTTTCTTCCCCTTTTTTTTTTTTCCTTTTCTCTTTTCTTTTCTTTTCTTCCTGGCTTCTTCTTCCTGCTCGGCGTTGCTTCGGCTGGCTCCTTTGGCTTGCTCGGTTCAGCTGCTGCTGGCTAGCTCGGACAGGACAGAGAGAGGGAGAGCGACCACGACGGCGACCGGCGGGGCGCAGCAGCCGGCGGCGCGGCGGCGCGGCGCGGCGCAGCAGCAGCACGGCGGCAGCAGGGGCGCTGCGGCCGGCGGCGGCGTGCAGCTGGTCCGGTGGAGGAGACGGCGGCCGGCGGCGCAGCACTGCACAGGCAAGCAGCGGCGGCCGACGGCAAGCAACAGGAGAGAGAGAGAGACGCGAGAGCTCGATGTATCTGGATGGATCGGGTTGAGGACCGATCCGTCCGATACTTATCCCTTTTTTTTTATTTTTTATTTTAAACCACGAACGGTCTAAATTGATTGGGCTCGCTACGGGTCTCAAAGTGCCCGGAACGGACATATGAATAGCAAAATGGGTTCGTCTCGACGAGATGAACGCAACCACGGTCTCCGATCGTCCATACGAGCCACGGATCACAAAGTCAATATTTAGTCAACTCTCTCTTCTTCTTTTTTTCTCAAAATAAATTGGTATTACATGATGTGTCCAATGAGGAAGAAAGAGATGAGATGAGTGGATTTGGGCCCTTTTTGCTATGGATCTGCTCTGAGAAGAGGTGGATTTGGTTTGCTCGATTGTGGTGGCTTGGATTTGATTTTACTCTGTTCTGATTTGGGGAAGAAGAGATAGTGCTACTCATCTGCTCTTTGGATTTGGTGAAGAAATGGAACAGGGAAGATCTACTGACTCAGCATGTCTTTTTGATGTCGGATCTGACTCAGCATCGCCACGCAAGTAAAAGTAGCCTTAAAAGACCTGAATAACGGATTTTGGATAGTTTTAGGCCCTGTTTGTTTCAGCTCAGGATTATAATAAGCAACTTATAGATAGTGGATTATAATAAGTTGGATTATAATAAGCTGGAGGGAAATAAGCTGTGAGTTGTTTGGCAACCTAGATTATTGGAGTCTGGATTATTGGCAAAAATCTGCAATGCCCTCAATAGGGGTGGGAGATTCAGGTGTAGGGTGGAAGGAGTGATATTGATGGGTAATTTTTCTTAAATTTGATAGATAGTATAGTAAAATATCAAAATAAGTTGAAATAAGCTCATTTTTACAGCTTATGGGATTATTATAATCTGAGCTTCAGCTTATAATAATCTGGACAAATAAGCTAGCTGTTTGTTTCAACTCAGAACAAATAAGCTAATTTATTATAATTCTAAGCTGAAATAAACAGGGCCTTGGAAGTTGAAGTGAAAAAACTGGTTTTTTAGTTTATAGATAAAAATTAAACCGGATACATAGGTAAAAGGCCAAAAATAGACTTTTTCCACCCTAATAACACATGCCCCAAGGTGACACACGAATGGGCTTTTGTTTTGGAACCCATTAGCTCGAGCGCTGAGCAACGAAACGGCCCAACACACACCCCTAACCCCCCACTCCCTTCTTCCTCCTCTCCTCCTAGACTCCACGCCCTCCTCTCCTTCTTCCACCTCTTCTCCCCACCTGCATGCCGAGAACCCCCGCCTCCTCGGAGAAGCAGCAGAACCCGCCACCGCCGCCGCCGCCGCCGCCTGGTATCGCGGAGCCATCTCTTCGCGCCGTCTCTGTATTCACCCGCGCCCCTTCCTGATTTCTTGGACAAGAAAAGGGTGTTTCTTGACTTGATCAGTTCGGGGGAGGGGGAGGTGATGGTGGTTGGGAGATAGGGGCGCAGAGATACGAGGCGATGGGGAGCTGCGCGGGAGAGGAGGATTTGCCCGGCGGCGTGACGGGGGCGGACGCCGAGGTGGGGGCGCTCGTGTGGGTGCGCCGCCGCAACGGATCCTGGTGGCCCGGTCGGATCCTCGGCATGGACGAGCTGCCCGAGAACTGCGTCATCCCACCGCGCTCGGCCGGCACGCCCATCAAGCTCCTCGGCCGCCCCGACGGTAGCATGTCTGTACAAACCCTCGCCCTACCAATACCCCAGCCCTCCTGTTGCCCTTTTGCAATCACTTCGTTATGATACTTTCTTGCGCTTGTACAGACATTAGCCCTTGGCCTGTTGCTCTCCTGTTGCCCTTTTGTAATCACTCCGTTATGATACGGGCATGCGTAGATTCTACTGGTTTCAATGATCCGTGGCCGCCGCTGTTAGTCCTTGGCCTTATGGTGGTCATCGGATCATTGGACCTCTCATGTTGTGCACACTAAGGGCAGGGAACAATCTTTTTTCTTTGGTGTGCCTCTTGATTTAGGTAGAATGGACACATGGAAGGGGGGGGGGGGGGGGGGGTACTGTATGTGTCCGATTGTCGCTTGATGCTTTCTGGATGTGTATAGCTACCCCAAGCTCGTCAAGGTTGCTGGGATGATTTTCATTTATGGATGCTTTGCATCCATAGCTTAGAGATAGGGGTTTTTACAGTTAGCTGTAGATGTTGTTCTTGCTACCGGTGGCAGCATCAACAGAATGTGCCACTCAACCCTACTTTCCTTTGCGATGTTATCATAAAAAGTGGGATATGATCAATTAGGTGATAGCTTATCACTTTCTATGTATACCAATGGGTGAAGGGGGCAAAAAATGACATGGATTTCTGAAAATAAGAGGTATGGATCGAAGTTACATGGAGAGGTATTGATCTATTTTCTTGATGTCTATTTGATCTATGAACATACTCTCCGAGTATTTTGTGTAGTTTAAAATTGTGGTGATAGTAAGAAAGTGATCCCCTCCACAAATTAGATTCCAAAATTTGGTTGAGGGCAAAGGTTCTTCGATTTGATGATCTGACCATTTGAAGTTGTATGCATATTTTATGCGTCAATGTTTTTTTATCTTCCCAAGCAAGTGCATAAATTAACGTTTACCACTTTGTCATTGCATCTTTTCTAAGTAGTTGCTTTTGAACCGTTATTTTCGTTCTTGTTTGTAGCATTGAACATCAGTTTACTAATTATTGATTCCTGCATTCTAAGTCCAAAAATGTTTATCTTACCTGCTGTCTTGGACTTCGCCACAGTGACTGGTATAATCTCGAGAAGTCTAAACGTGTGAAGTCATTTCGGTGTGGAGAATATGATGAATGTATAGAAAAAGCCAAGGCTCTAGCTCGCCAGCAAAAGAGGACACAGACTGAAGGGAGGTATGTTCGTAGAGAGGATGCCATCATGCATGCCCTTGAAATTGAAAGGTCCCGTTTTCCAAATAAAGGTGATGATCTTGAAGAGGACACTGATAATGATATTTGTGCATCCCAGAACATCTATTCCGGAAAATCTAAAAACATAAATGGGCTCAACAAAAGATCTTCTCGCACTTCAAGGGGTCTGTATGATATTGAAGAAAATTCAGCTCAAGGTTTGTCTCAAGCCTTGGTACTGTATAAACAGCCACAAAATACATCATCTTCAAGCACTAGGTATGCATCATCATCAAAGAAGAAACGAAAGGGACACAAGGATTTTGAGGATGATACAACTCAAGGATTCCAGCGTATGAGAGATCTTAGGGAGATCGGAACAAAGAATGTTCCCAGGCAGAAGCCCGGTGCAGCCATCTTTTCAGATGAGCATCAGGATGTACCTCTTCTTGAAAGTGGACAAAGCTTTGGCTATGATTTGTCCAATACCAATGGGATAAAGAAGAGTAAGCAGTCTCATTCGTCCATAAAAAAGAAACGCTCCAATATTGGGCAATCCTATGAAAATTCGAGGAAGAAAGGTAGGCGCCGTCCTCTATCAAAGTTATGTGAAGATTCAGAAGTGACTGTTCCAACATATTGTCACTGGGACCCTTCAGGGCAGTCTTCTAGTCAGTACCCAGGAGACCAAATGTCCAATCTGTTTGAACCAAGTAGGGCAAAAACTATTTTTTCAACTGATGTACATAACTGTTCCTACAGCTCAGGCACTTCAAGTTTGGAGACCTTAGTAGATACATCACGCACTAATCACAAAGGTGCTGCCAAGGCTATTACAGTAAAGGATGCTGAAGTCAAGTGCATGACTAGATTTCTCAATGATGACTGCTCTGATGGTGATGAATTTTTTGATGCCCTTCCTTTGGAAGCTGATGTTCTGAAGGAAGGTAAAGTCACAGTGCCACTTTCCTGTTTCTCAGTTGCACTGTCTTTTTTTTTATATAAAAAAAACTCTATATTTGTAAGCATGCTTAGATATGTCGGGTAAATAAATGTGCATGAATAGTATTTCTGGCTGTAGTGTTATTATAACTGTTTTCATGCTTTGTAATCAATTAGGCCATGTGTTGTTAGACAAATGACTGTACTCATTGGCAAATTTCTTGTACAGCTAAGTTCTTTTTTATTTCTAGCATACAGCTATGAAAATTTATCCATTTAGTTTAGAGTGCAGTTTATTATTCCTTTCTCAATCTTGAATTTTGGTGCAAGTTTTACATGCGAATGGGTAAACTATATGATCTGATTTTATCACACTGAACTATCATTGGAAACATTACCTAATTTTCTTTCAACTGATACTTTTTTATTTCAGGCCATTTCGATACTTATGGATCTTGTACATCCATAAAGGATCAAATCTCAAAACTTAGCAATCAAGATACTGACTGCAGCAAAGCTGGCATATCTTCAATTAGGCATCATAGAAGTTCCAAGAAGAAAAGCATAAGCTCTGTCACTCCAATACCTAATGAAAGCCACAAGAGGGATAAGAATTTGCTGCTGCAGCAATATGAAGGGACAACAAAATTGGACGGTGCTGTCTGTAAGCCTACTGAACTTGAGAATATTATGCGGCTTGCAACACCTGAGCACGATGAGTCCTCTGAAACTATAAGCAACCATTCAAATTCTGAGAAGGGCACAGCATCATTCCCATATTATGTTCCACTTCAAGTAATAATGCCTGAACAGCAACCTGACCTGAAACCTCCAAGATGCCATGTAATGAGGCCAACCAAGAGAGGACGTGCAGATTATAGATTATATGATGTTGAGCTGACTGTTCAAAGAAGCTACAAGGGCCATCCCGTGCCCCTTGTTTCCCTCATGAGTAAATGGACATGTAAACCCATTGTGGGGTATCCTGTCACTGTGGAGGTTTTGAAGGATAGTCGTCCCGCAGCAAGTAGGGATGAGCACCGCCCAGCAATGGGCAGTCTTAATTCCTTACTAAAGAGCAGAGCTGCAGAACCACGGCAAGCAAGATCTTCACATAAATCACGATCAAATTCTAGTGGTCGCAAAAAGGTCTCGGAGCATGATTTGGATAAGTCTTGGCGCCCCCATACCAAGAAACCAGCATCTTCACCGAGGAAAATGCGGAGGCTCTCATCTTTCGCCAGCAGTTGGAGAGAGAGCGCAAGCATGAAGACTGTAGTCGCAAAAACTGGTGGACCTACCGTTGCGTGCGTCCCACTTCGACTCGTTTTCAGCAGGATCAATGAAGCACTAAGCTTTCCAGTGAGACAAGAAAACCCCACGTGAAGTGGGCAGGCAGGCAGGAGAGCACTTTGCATTGCAGAGGTAGCATGTGGCATCATATACATTTGCTAGAATTTCTTTGTACAATAGTTGCCATATAATTTGAAAGCTTAATACCTGGCATGTTCATATCAGTGTCATATCCTTGTAATCCGTAACTGCACCAGGCAGTTACTAATTACCCTCCTTGAGTTTCTGGTGAAGCAACCAACAGTTGGGAGGAAATAAGGTGCATGAGTTGCCGTGCTTTCGTCTGATAGTGGAAGAGAAATGGCAGCACAGTTTGCTAGACATCTAATATACGCCAGCAGCATCAGCTGTTTCAGACTGTATATATATATATAATGGATCGTTGCAGTATCAACCCTCTGGTCGATCATGTTTCAGACAATCTGTTTCCAACCTTGAAACATCATTTCAGATGCATGGAGCTAGTAATAATTTTGTAGCAGCTTGTATTACATAGTTCTGGTGAGTTCATCATAGGATAATTATCGTATAGATTCCGCCCAGCAGGTCAGGACTAGGAGACACGGAACAGTCCGATTTGCTGAGTAGATTCGAACTCTACAACATTCATCAAAATGGAGCAACGAACAACAAATTCACTATTATCACATTATGCAGTAGAATGAGGTCCATGTGATGGGTGATGACCAGTAAATACGATCGCTCATTATCACAATCGTAACATCAACACTCGTCACAGCGTCACCGCTAAATGCAAACACGAATCGAATAACGTTTGACACCAACATCACTTGAACATTGAAATATGGACAGGCAGTTAAAACGGGCCACATCATCTGCTTAAAAGTGTTGCAGTTAGGAGACAGACGTTCTTCCAATATTCGACACAGAAAACCAAGTTTCATGATAGCGATAGACTTAATTTACAGGGATAGAGCAACCAATTAAGTTTTGCTTGCTGCACAATCACACTACTGTGATCTAGACTGGCGATCACGAGCAACAGCTGTTTTGCTGAGCAACAGGCTGACCCCGCATTTGCACGGTCGCAGGCCTACTAGCACTTGCAGTCGGTTGGCTCGCCATCCTATTCAAGAAAAACAACAAATATCACTTAATTGTTCCCATATGCAGGTGACCAATAGCAAAAGTAGTAATCATGGCTTATCATTCACTTTGAATCAGATGCTTATTATGTTCCGCAATCAAATCAACTGCTCTCGCTTTGTACATAACTCCCAAAGAAAGAGGGTTTCCCTATGTTGACTTATTATCCTTGATGAATTCAGAATGAATGTGAAACTGCTGCAACATAGAGTCTAGAAAGTATGTTGTTACCTGTTTTTTATCTCTCCTGCCATGGTCATGAATGCCTTCTCCACATTTGTTGCATCCTTGGCACTAGTCTCCAGGAACGGTATTCCAATCTCATCAGCAAGGGCCTGTGATGGCAAGTAACATGCAGCCAATTTAACTATCATCCAGAGTGAAAACAACATTTAAGCGAGGTAATTAACACACCAAAATTTTACCTTGCCAGCCTCATAAGAAACTACTCTGTTCTCAGCCAGGTCGCACTTGTTCCCCACCAAAAGCTTGTTCACATTTTCACTGGCATACCTGTCGATTTCATTTAGCCACTGCTTGACGTTGTTGAAGCTCTCCTGGTCAGTCACATCATACACGACCTATGGAACATATAACAAGTTAATACGACCATACGAGTCACAGTATTAACTTAGATGAGATGATAACAAATGCAAAGAAAAATCACAATAATGCCATGAGCTCCACGGTAGTAGCTGCTTGTAATGGTCCTAAAGCGCTCTTGGCCAGCAGTATCCCACTACATAAAGATTGTGCGAAAACAATCAGAGTTGAAGCTTCTAGCTATTAGTGTGGAATGTACAACCTTTGCTATAATAAGTTACTTACAATTTGCAGCTTTATTGTTTTCCCATCTTGCTCAACGGTACGGATTTTCTAGCAAGTCAAATACAGTGAAAACATTATGCATGAGAAACAAGGCGTGGGCATACTGACACACTACACAGAGAATCAGGTTTGCTTAAGCTCACTGAGACCAACTTACAAAATCAACACCGATTGTACTGATATAGCTCTCCAGGTATGAATCGTCCTGTAAAGTGAATGAGAAAAAAGATCCTCACGTTAAAAAAGGATGAATGCATCAAATAGAAGTACAGTTGCGGTTGAGCATCATTCTATATAGGTACAATACTAGAAGCCCTTATCATTCCATTTCATGCGAGGACATTGTTGAGATTTGAGTGTACGGAAAAAGGAAAATTTAGCTCTTGCTAGACTCTGCATGCTTTATAATTTGCTACATCAAGGTTAGTGAAATAATGTCCTTGAGATAACATGAAATTTGACTATAAAAGGTGATCCCAAAGTTGTCCAGAAAGCTGCCCTAGACAGACCAATATTAGATAACTGGTCCAAGAGCACATTTGTACCAATATGTTTTCGGTTTGGATTAACAAACACAAACAGAAAGTGGTTCGACAGTCACAATCAGTGTTGCTAACTTTGCTGATTCAATGTCATCCTTAACAAGCAGCATTTGGAACAACTGTGAGTCAATGACTACTCTAACACCATGCCTTGGAGAACACCAGCAACATTTTAGTCTATTGATTTTATGCACTTTTTATCTTCCCTTGTACAAGTTCTTACATTCGGAAGCACATGGATACTCTCCTTGTGATGTTGTCATTTGAGATGCATTAAGACTAAGCGAAAGACTCTTTCTCTAAGGCATATGGATACTTTTCTTGGGGTGGTGTCATGAGACATGCACTCAAATTAAGGAAAAAACTCTTATCTCCAAGGCATACTCTATGCAAGAATAACTTTTTTCTCAAATGTGGGGAAGAAAAGAATCCTCACCGCAAACCTCAGCAGCAGGCAGGACTTCCCGACGCCCGAATCTCCGATGAGCAGCAGCTTGAAGAGGTAGTCACTGCACGATAACAAGAGCATCTCGTCACATCACAACCCAAGCATCTCACAACATCATCACGCCACATCGCCACAAGTGAATCCACGCTATGGACTCGGTAAACACATCTACAACTACAAACAAACAAAGAATAAAAAACCCGAAAGTTCCAAAGCTCCGAGCGCACGGTAGGAGGGAGCAACGGGACCGGACGGGTGCATACGGCACGAATCTATGACACGGCTAGGCCACGGGGAGCGGCGCATCCAGGAATCTACTATTTCTGGCACGGCGACGGAGACAGACCTAAGACTACCAGTAGCAGCGAACTACGCACGCGGTAACTGCCAAGTAATCGAGCAAGGTAGACCGCGGAAGCCACGATCGGGGCCCGAATCGGCGGCCACCAGACCGATCGGCCGGCTCCCCGACCTCAGCAGGCGCGTCCCCCGACCACGACAGATTCCACGAGTCCAGCACCAACCAAATCGCGGACCCTGAGCAAGATCAGAGCGGGGAGATGGGGACTTACTACTCGGGATTCATGGCGGCGGATTGGGCTGGGGCGGCTCCTGCTCTCGGGGGGGAGGCGACGGCCGAGTAGGAGGAGCCGAGGAGGGCGAGAAAGAATTGGGGGAGAACTAGCGGAGGCGACACGGAAGGGTTGTCGAGTGGGGCACGCCTCCGTCGCGTCTGCCTTTGCCTGCCAGTCCGATCCAGGCCAGCATTACAACGCCACGACCACCACCGGCATCGGGTGGTTGCTTTTGGTGCTCGGGGTCTCCGCCCGGTGGGGCCCGGTCGCTAGGGTTGGGCCGTTGGGCGGTTTGTCGGCTAGTATCAGGAGAAGAAGCCGGGCCGGGACACCAACGATCCCAATGGGCCGGGCTCTTTTAGTCTGGTCAGAGTACACCGGGCAGGTACAATTCGTTGGCAAAAACGCATTGTGAGACGTGGCTGCGCAGGTTTTGGCTGGGTGGAACATGCGGGCTATATTCCGTTATAAAGGGCGTGTTTGGTTACTGGTCGTCTGGATAGGTAATGGTTTTAAAGTTTCTATTTAGTTGAGTAAGTGGTTGTAGTTGTTAAATTTTAATTATTAGTTTTTATAATAATTTTTAGCTTCTCAGTGCAATTAAAAGTCAAAATAATCATTTAAAATTTACTTCTTAGTTTTTAGTTCATTTCAGTCACAGTCGCTTCTTCAACTAGCCAAAAGCCACCAGAAGTCGGAGCTAAAAGCCAGTCATTTGGATAGGTTCTGGCTTTTTTCAAATGGAGAGAAGTGAGGCAAGCCAAAATTTGACAGTGCTCTAATAATTTGGTTTTTGTTTGGCTCGAGGTTAAAATTTGGTCACGTCTTAAAAAAATTTGGCCGGTCAAAATCTATGTATTGTGTTTCTATGCACAACTCGGACCACGAAAATAGGCACCGAAAAAATTTGGCTGGGTCTCAAACCAAACACCATTTTAGCGGTCAAAATTTGGCACTGCCTGATTTGACCTCTGACCAAATTTTTGCTTGACTGAGCTGGGCACCAAATTAAACACACCCAAAGCGCACATGGTTGCTACCTACATAAAGCAATCGGACATAACAACATTTTATGAATCAGTCATCAACATGTATTTTTTTAGCCTCAACACTAGGATACAAGCCGTAGTATCTGAACTTACATCACATCCTACATACGTATACTCACAGACATCCTAAACCTATAACCTATACACACACATACTAAAGATATCAACAGAAACTCTGACTCCGCAAGCGATAGTCCACATGCGCTTGAGGCTAACCGGAAGAAATCAAATTACAGGGGCAAGCCCCTAGTGCAAGGCCGCTCCTAACCGGTCGTTCGTACGTAGGTGAATGAACCAACACGCTGCAAGCGCCGCTCGCCAGTCTAATATCTTACCATCCCCAATTATTATATATATAAAGATAATTTATCTTATGTTGCACAAATACAATCAGGATATGTGAAGTCAAATATCACAAAGCATGATAGAGAACCAAGCCTTGCTTAGATGGTTGGTGGATGTTGTTGTACCCCCACCCACCAAAGATTAAA
Source organism: Phragmites australis (assembly GCF_958298935.1). NCBI lineage: Eukaryota > Viridiplantae > Streptophyta > Magnoliopsida > Poales > Poaceae > Phragmites > Phragmites australis. The sequence continues at coordinate 28,279,552 of NC_084921.1, read as the reverse complement.
CCCTAGGTTTGCTACTTGTGTGTCTCGTTAAGACAGAATTTTTTCCTATGGCAGATGATATACCCGTTGACAATGAGGCGCGTGTGGTGACATCATCAATCTCCAAGTTCCGTATCTTTGATTTTCGGTAGGTGTTGTATGTGTGCATGTATGCAGTGATACAAGTGTAAACGTACATATGCAAGTTGTGCCGGTGTTTCTAAAAAAAATTAGAAAGTATATTTCACCTAAATTCTACTTCACCTATGGATTGCAATAGGAGAAAGAAATAATTGTAACACATACTAGGTCTTGTGATAATTTTACACATATATTCACTAAGGCATTATTACCTGCTAAATTCTTCGTCACAAACGAATTGGGTGTAGGTATGACTTAGAGATGTGTAGAGATTAATGAATTTGGAGGGAGAACAATCATGTTAGTTCGTTTAATTAGTGTTTTTTTTTAATCTTATTCCAGGGAATAAAGAAGAGGAGGGAGTCGTTGTTTTGGAGAGGATGATCATGAACAATTATGTGAGCGTTGGACAGGTACATCCGTCTATAGCAGCTTGGCTACACCGAGTGTTCTCCACGGGCCACGGCCACAATGACACCGGCTACGACTTCGTTCCATGATTTGTTGTTCCGCTGCTACAGTTCTGCACCTATTGTGCCACCAGCTGCACCACATCTTCACGTGATAAGATCAATTCCAAGATATCAATCAGCATAAAGACATATTTCTGCTGGGCGCCCCTACATTGACCAGGTCCCAATCGGCTCTCCAAGTCATATCATGATCCAATTGGTTTCCTTTTTATTCCAGTCGAGCTTTATCTACAAGGAAAGTATTTCTGCGTTTCCTTTTCTAGTTGGGGTGCTACGCTAGCCATCTTATGGTCAGTTGGACTTGATACCGGCTGGAGTGTTATAAAACCAATAGGAAAGGATTGAGAAGTCCTTGTCCTACTTGGTGTGGACTGCTTTACCAAATCTTACCCTCTTAAGGAGAGGGGGATTTCCCCCTATATATATACAATAGCAACTGCACATATATTTCACACGTGGAATCAATTCATAATATAACAAACTGAAGATGTAAAAGAATATAACATAATAAAAGAGAGATTTGCATACACGATGATTAAATCCAGGTAGCTGTACGATGGGGAGATGGATTATATTGAGATAGTCTTTCATTATGTGATGATTATTTATCTTGATTTAGGTTTTGGAAATAAAGTGACAGAAGGAAAGAGAGCACACTGCAATTAAGGAATACGATCAAGGACAACACGTGGGTAGTAGGTTGATTGTTAATCGGCTAATTGATTGTGACTTCCCATATTATATGAGAGGGGAGGATACGGGAGATCAACTTTGATTGTAGACCATTTGATCAGGTAAGATATACGGTGGAGATCTTTCGGATATGCCACAACTTGTCCATTTTATAAGAGTATAGACATGAAGACCTCCCTTATTGAAACACATCTTGATCAATTAGTAAAGAAGAGAAGTCTCCACCATCCTAACCGTGATAACATTTTACAACATACTAAGTTAAACGTACTGGCAACCATTACGAGTAACAATATGAGGATGTTCAATGAGAAGAAAGAGGAGTCCAGTATATCCTTAGTACTATCCCGCATAAGTTCTTGCGAATTGCCACCATTATCGGGCAATTTTGACACAATGACATCTAGGGCGTTGGCTACGAAGGGTCATGTGTCAGACCGCTTCCAACGAGTTTGAACTACACGGCATAGAAGACCAAGATATGGGTCTACAAGATTGCATAGGGTGTAAAGGACATCACGGAGAGCAACAACATCAATAATAGCTGAAATAAGATGGTGGTGTTGTTGACCGCCTACCAAGACTCGGGAGGCTCTCCTTATAATCTTTCAACATGGAGGAGATCTAGTCCATACAACGACTAGCAACATAAAAGTTGAAAAAGGAGCTCAATAAGCTAAACATGAAGGTGATCATAGACAAGTCAGTTCCTCATGCATTTGACTAGGAAAACGAGGTAGGACTCTTTGTCGTAGAAGAGGAATTTGGTGTTGAGCCATTCGGGGTTTGTGAAGTCGGTGTTGTTGGGCAGAGAGACTATTCTAGATGTATCATCTGTTCGATGTTAGCATGGTGCATAAAAAACACTAGATCGTGTGCCACGGAGTAGAAGTTGCCCATGTCCTCATGGTTCGGTTGCCTTGGGTCACCGGTCTAGCGGTGCAATATGCTGTGCGATACACACCTGATGGTTGTAGTTATTGCCGACAATCTGTGGGGCAATAACCCCAATAGTGAAGGCAGCCCTCCAAAGTATTCCACAACACCTCGTAATGGGTAAAGTGGTAATTACCTCATAACGGCGGGGCCCGTTCGCACGGTGATGCGAGGAACAACCACTTGCCTCCAAAGGGGAAACCTCACCATCGACCAGATCAATCGGTTATGGGAATGGATCCATTGATCGCAGTCGCTTGTGCTTAAGGTGGACTCTAGAGGTTCAACATTGGCAGTTACACCGGTGCAAGAAGGGGAGAACATTCCTCTAGGCTAAATGTTAGGGTTGAATCTAGTCTCTAATTTCTATCTCAGGTAGTACACTAGGATTCAGAAACCTTGGCTAAAATCCCTGAGTTTAACCATCACAAACAAGATGTTGCAGACTATGAACTGAGCGGCAAGAGCATCCTTACCTCGACTCGACGCACTATGTCGCTCCATCAAGTGCAAGCACATCATCGTGCCCTAAGTGCGTGCGGATTGACCACACCAAAGACACACGACGCTCCAGAGACTACCATCCGAGGTGGAATGTGCATGACTGACTTGGTCCTTGGAACCCTTTGGAGACAGAGTCCGGCCATCATCGGTTTCACTCTCTAAGCATGTTGTTTGATACAATGTTGATCCATTGGCACCACGAAGTTGTCACGGGCTGTAAGGCGTATCCTGCAAACCTGAGGGCTGTCAAGTGGCCATCCTAGTTTACACAAGTGAACATGGATCGATTTGATGGGACCCAAAACCTGTAAGAATTTATCTAGATATACTACACTGCAATTGTGATTGTAGGAGGAGATGAGAAGGTCTTGGCTAACTATCTGCATACGGTTCTTGAGGGTGGCGCTCGCTCGTGGCTGCTTAACCAGCCTGTCGAGTCCATATACTCTTGGAAGCACTTGTATGATTTGCTAATCTCGCATTTCTAGGGCACATACACATGCCCTAGGAAGGAAGATGGGCTAGACTACGTTTAACAAGGAATGCATATTTAATAAAAATACAACATATCATAAGAAGGGGTATCTACCATACATGTGCCCTTAACTCAATACGGTAGTGATGAAGAATATTTAATTAATAATTATAGACTATTATGGTGATGAACCGGTTGATGTTCTTCTTGTAACTTTCGTATCTGCTCCATTACAGTTAATTCCTTAACTGTCATATGATAGGGTCTCTTGACTATCGGGTTGTTTCAAGGGTTAGGTCTTTCTAGCGAACTCTATTTCTCGTTTAGTTGACATTCCAGATAGATCATCTAGAATTACATCCAGTTATTTACATACCATGGGTACTTCCTTTAAGATGAGTGGTTGCCAAACTTCACACTATAGGTTTGGGTTTAGGTCCTTGATGTCAACATTCTGCTTCAATTCTTCCATGGTTTTATTAAGTAATCCTTTTAGACTTAACTGCCTTGGTGTTTGGTGAACCAATTCATTCCAGAGATTACACTTAGTCCTTTCTTCCTTAGGATTATGCAGTTTGCTAAGGATTCTACCTCACTTATTAGGACTATGATTTGAGGGCATTCAAAATACATTTTATATTTGCTTTGAATGAGCGGATTACATGTTTTTTTTACAAATTATTTTGATTTCCCATGTTTGGAAGCATCCTTCAAAGAGATGAACAGTCGTGAAGCTCCAGAGTAAAACTAAATGACACAAGCTTAACTAAGGGGTAGCATTCATTGAGAACGACATCCAGCATTTCCTAGGTGTGGAATATCATTTTCAAGGGTCTATATGATCTTTTGTAGTTGTTTTGATGCTGATGTTGGTACTATAGTGATGTAAGTTGATGTTACCATTGGTTGCTTTTGGGGACAGTCCTTTGCGAGGTGCTCTAGGTTTCTTGCAGATGAGGCAAAGCCTTTGTAGGTCTAGAGCACTATTTTGGGTTGCTTTTGGGAAACTTGCCATGAAATGTCTAGGCTCTCTACAGAGTTAGAACTTTTAGCCTTTGGATGGTACTTTCTCAGTAATCCCTTGTTGCTGATTTCCACCAATTTGGTTGCAGGGGCTAGGTTTGACTGGTGAGAGGTGCATCATGGGGGTATGTACTACATAGTCTGTCGGCTCTTTGGCTTTCAATGTGAGCTATTTTTTACCTTCTGAAATCCATCTTTAACTTTGAGTATTGCACTTAATTTTCTTATCATTCACATGGTCTTGGCCATCATGTCTCATAAGTATAGCTTTCTTGATTCATTTAAGCACGACCCTTAGAATAGCACTAGCCAGACATCGAGACCCACACAAATTGTCCAAGTTTTCTCCTGGTGCTCTCAGGCCACCTAGACTTGAACCAGAGACCTCGCCCGTGAAGTAAATCATCGCCCCTACGATCCAACCAATTGGGACAGAATCAATAGACTCCTTTTTCGGGCCTTTCTATGTATTATCAATAGGATTGATTCTAACAAGTCACACACTCATATTCCAGAGATACCAAAACAAAAAAAAAAAAATCCACGATCAAACTACCAGAATGTCTAGAAATGTGGAGCTTAAAGTAGAAAGACCTTTTTTTGGGTGGAAAAATTGACTTACCACCAAGTGGGTACCAAGCAGCGCTAATGAGGTGTGATGTCAAGCCCTGCTGCATACATGGCATGTGGCTACATGGTAGTCGTTAGGTAGTCATAGCAAATAAGTCCTTATATGGTTGAGGTGAGCATCTTCGTACTAGCTATCCTTTTCAAGGACTTGCCCCATGAGGTACCCTCCCAAGAGGGCAACCTCGCTCGCCCTTGCCAAAACATGTTTTCTCCCACCAATGTTCATTAATACCATGCCACCCATTTTACCCACACATGCTCGCCACCAGTCGCCACACATTGCACACATGTTTTTGTAGAAGTATGTATCATGATTGATTGATTATCACTCCTTTTAAGAGATGATGTAACATTCCTAAGCATACTAGTTTCAATGCATCCTCCATCATTGTTAAAGCAAATGATGGAGTATTCCTATGTTTAATCATGGCATATGGTATCTTGTGGACATGAAGAGGCTTAAACGAATTAGGTCATAACAATCACAATGTTTTAATATTCACGAACATATCATGCAAGCATAACAATCAAGCTTTATGTTCTATGTTCTAATTATATAAATGATATGTTCAATATGGTCAATAACTTAGGACTTATCTTTATTAGGGATATCTCTCGGTATTTTCTGGTAATTTGAGTCTTCAAGATTCTTCTCGAATAAGTCTTGCTCTTGAGATCCTTCCTCATATTCTTGCTCATACTTTGGTACTTATACCATACACAGTTTAACATTACAAAGTTCTTACACGAAGGAACCCAAATTTGATGACAAGAGACAACCAAAAGAACTATAAAGAGAAGGAAGAACATTCGGAAAATGATTCAAACTAATCTAGAGGGGCATACTCTTGTTCTCTACTGCTGTCTGAATTTGAACTATAAAGACTACATATGGTTATCTGGCAAAAACTAGATCAAGTTATTATTCTACACTATTATATGAACCTAAAGTATGAAGACTAAATGAGGTTTTCTGGCGAAAATCAGATTAAGTTATTATCCTACTTATTATGTGACCATAGGAGAAAGCCTGATCAGATCATTATACTTATTTTGATGTAAATCTATTGGTTAACTGGCTGTGAAAATGTTCCTAGGATTCTTTAGTAGTATATGTACATTCTGGTTATATACTACTATTTGAATTGACTAGATCTTGTTATCTGGTGAAAACTGGATCAAGTTATTATCCTATACTTCTATATAAAGTTGGGAGAAAGCCTAATCAAATCATTATAATCATTTTAATGGGATTAATAATCAGGAAGCGAGTACTATGGCCTTATGTGTGTGGGCACGTGCGCCAGTATGTGCATCACACACACAAACAGATGCATTTATCTATACCTGGCTATAGAATAGGCTATTCTGAGGCTGCACCCATCCCACAAAACATACCGTGCATCATCCGACCTCAGTTCTGCCCAACCTGCTCCAGCTCTGCCTAACCAATTCTGCGTGCACCCTCCCACTTGGCTCTGCTTGGACAACCGCTCAAAGCATGCCAACGATACATTGAGTCAATTGGTTCCTTCCTTCTACATGTGAAACCCCGTTGAATTGTCGATTCCACTCTTTCCCACACGAAACCCCCAAATTTGCTATCACCACTGCGCTGAATTGCACCATCTGCCCAATTCGATCCCAATTGGCCCCAACCCGTGTTTCAATCTATCCTTGCTCGTGGTGATCTGCCATCTTGCCCCTGCCTTCTTTGATCCACAACAGGCCCGACGAAGATGCCCGCTGCTTCCACCATCGGCGGGAGCTCCTACGACGTGGATATCCAAATCGGATTGGACGAGATCTAGCTTGTCTGTGCTGCAAAGTAGGTTTGTTTCCCTACCGCCATCTACTTTCATTCTAAAAAGGTTGTTTTCCGATCTTCATCCATGAGAGCTCTGACGATCGTGTCTGCAACTTGCAATCGTCGACTTCTGACGTCGATCAGGCCAGGGAGAAGAATCTCCAGGTTAGTAGTCATGCACAACCACTCCACAACTCCCCTCTGTTCCTAGATTTTTTTTTCAGGTTTAGGGTTTAATTGATTATTTCTTCTTTACTACTGTTTCAATCTTTTTTCTTGTCATACCACCTCTGCAGATGTGCATGATGGGCCACAAAAGCCGTATATCTGACATAATCTAGCTGATCCGAGCACAACAGAAGATGTGGGATGGAGATTTCTGTTTTGCTGTTGGATTGACCACTAATTTCCCTAATTAGTTGCAGATTAGAGTTGGTCTAGAGTCACCACAGGGATGCGATTTCCACTGACATGAACAATGGTAACGTCTCTCAGTGTTACATCAACCAAACGGTATAACCATTGCTATTGCTATTCTCGTGCAATTTTTTTAATTGTTTTAGAATTTCATCATTTTAGTATCTTAATTATGTGATCATCTTTTACCATAGTCTAACATGGGATGTAGTGTAAATCTGTTTCCTTAGTATCTTTTATCCTTAGATGTTGTATAGTAAATTTACCCATATAACTTAGTTGTAAAGGAAATACCAATGTAAAATTTCAATTGCAAGCTCAAAATACATTTCTGCTTATTTGGTGCCAGTGGCACTTTGCCATGGTTATATTATTGCAACTGGTGTTTGTGTTGCCCTCACCACCTTGGTTAAAGGAGAAATGATTATAGACATGATACCAGATTCATGATTGAAGAGGGGGTACTTGGCATATGATTTGATGGCACTTGATTCAGTGTCCCAAACCAGGTAAGACAATGTAGATTGGTTTTCGTGCAATATAAAGTTATGTTATTTGTATTATTCTTGTATCTATTTTGTTATTTGTCTTACTCTATGTCTGAACAGGCTGACGTTTGAAAATAGTTTTTTCTCAAAAAATAAAAAAGTTTTTTAAAACTGCTAAAAATTAAAAGAAGATGTTGGCAGATGATATGTCAACAGGCCCCTGTAAAGCAGGGCAATCTATTGGCACGCCAGATACTGATAAATCATGTTAGTAGAGTCTCCTATCGACATGATTATTTGTCGGCAGGCGATCACCTGCCAATAGGGTATTATTTCAGTAATTTTTTCAAAACAGATACTATTTTTGCAATTTTTCATTAAATTAATATTATTTAAAAATAATTCAAACTGGGCAGCAGTTGGCTTAATGGGCTACTCCAAGCAACGCCGAGCAGCCCATTTAGCCCACTCGGCTGCCGTTAGGGTTTAATGCTTTCCTCTTTGTACCCAAATTGCAACCTCAACTTCGCCATCTCCAGTCTTCTCCTTGTCCATCTCGATTCCATCGCGGTTCACCTCGTCTCCAACTCCGATAGGCACCAGCGTGTTCTTCTGCTCGTTCCGTCATCGAGACACCTCGGGCGGCCACCTGACCTCGCCTCAGTGGTAGATCTGCCCATGAGCTAAACCCTCCACCGCTACCGAAAGCAGCCGCTGGCGCTGCCAGCAGGAGGAAGCGACAGGATGAGGAAGAAGGTGTGATGCCTGCACCGGTCTAGAGGTCGGTGGTGTCAGAATCACGTGAGATCCTAAGTAATTCAAGGGATAGAGGGGTAGTTGGGGCAGGGAAGAAGCAACTTGGGGAAGAAGAACAGAGGTTGGAGGTTCAGAATTTACTTCTTCATCGATAGAACCAGAGTTACAGAGGCTCGGCCATATATCCTCCAACTCTCTCATCTCACTAACATCACGGGCCCCCAGGACCACTCCTCCACAATTACAATAATGCCACCCGGCAACTCACACACTTAAACTACTCCTCGGTGCCGTTCTCGACTGTGGTCATGACATCACCACCCCCTTGAGAGCCAGCTTGCCCCCAAGCTAGTGCTGTAGGAAACTTGTGCTTGATGACATGTAAGTCCTCCCAGGTGGCCATAACAGTAGGAAGAGAACTCCATTGGATAAGTACCTGGACAGTGGCAGCATTACCCTTCTTGATGAGACGCCGATCCAAAATTTTCTTAGGGAACAGAGCAGCTAAAGAGAGATCATGAGCTGTTGGTATGTTAGTGAACATAGGGGTGTGATCAGGCACAAATGGCTTTAGCTAAGACACATGGAACATAGGGTGAATATGACTCTAAGGAGGCAAGGCCAGCTTATATGCACCAGCACCCACATGATCCAGCACCTCAAATGGGCTGAAATACTTGAATGATTACTTGGGATAGGAGCGAGTGGCAACTGAAGATTGGGTATAAGGTTGTAACTTGAGGAAGACCTTATCACCAACCTGAAATTCTCTGGAAGAGCGATGTTTATCAGCATATAACTTTATCTTGGCTTGTGCTTGGGCTAGGTGAGCCTTGAGAAACTCAGAGTACAGCTGGCGCTCTTTCAGTAAGTCCTGCACATCAGTGATGGTACATGACTGAAGGTTAGAAATTGTACCATAATTAGGATCAATTCCATAGAGAGCCTTGAATGGGGTACAACCCAATGAGGAGTAATAACTGGAGTTATACCAAAATTTATCCATAGCCATCCAATGGAACCACTTGGAAGGACTGTCATGAACCGCACAACGCAGAAACATTTCCAAACATTGATTGACCCTTTCGGTTTGCCCATCTGTCTGAGGATGGTAGGCTGAGCTAAGCTGCAGTTGTGTGTCAAGAATCTTAAAAAGTTCTTGCCAAAAGGTACTAGTAAAGATCTTGTCCTTGTCAGATATGATAGAAGAGGGAACACCATGCAACTTAACCACATGCTGAAGAAAAAGTTTGGCCACTTGACTAGCTGTAAAAGGATGCTTTAGAGCAATAAAATGAGCATACTTTGTGAAACGATCCACCACAACCAGGATGACAGAATGGCCTTCAGATTTAGGTAAGCCCTCGATGAAGTCCATGGAAATATTCTTCCAAGCACTATCAGGAACGGGTAGGGGTTGAAGTAAGCCAGGGTACTTACAGTGCTCATTCTTGGTCTGCTAGCAAATTTGACATTGCTTCCCAAAATTGTCCATTGCAGTTTTCATACCAACCCAAGAGAAAACATGTTTAATGCGTTGATAGGTAGCCTGAACACCAGAATGTCCTCCAATAGCTGAAGCATGGAAGGCATGAATGATCTTGGTTTGCAATGCGGAATTATCACCAATCCAGACCTTGCCTTTCTTGCGAATGAGACCAGCATCAAGAGAGAACCCTCGAGCATTGGGAAAGTGAAGAGACAACTCAGTGAGCAATTGTATAGATTTCTCATCAGTAGAGTAGGAATTGAGGACCTCTTGCACCCAAAAGGGTTGACATATGGACACAGATTGCAAGGCAAAGAAATGCCCTACCCTGGACAGGGCATCAACTGCTTTGTTTTCCACTCCTTTCTTATATTGAAACCTGTACTGAAGCCCAATGAGCTTAGTCATGGCTTTTTTTTTTTGCAGTTCTGTGGACAGATGTTGATCATCAAGGTAGCAGAGGCTCTTGTGATCTGTCTTGGTGATAAATGGTCCTCTCAACAAATAAGGCCTCCACCTATCAATGGCCATCATGATAGTAAGGAACTCCTTCTCATAGATAGAAAGCTTTTGATTATTGATGCCAAGAGCCTTACTATAATAAGCAATGGGTTGACCTTGTTGAGACAACACGTCACCAATGCCCTTGTCACAAGCATCAGTCTCTAGTGCAAACTGAAGCTGAAAGTTAGGCAATGCCAACACAAGGGTAGTAGACAGAAAGCTTGAGTTTCTCAAAGGTAGCTTGGGCCTCTGCATTCCATAGAAAACTCTTCTTCTTCAACAAATCAGTTAATGGTTTGGCAATTAGTCCATAATGTTTCACAAATTTCCTATAGTAGTCTATGAGGCCAAGAAATCCTCTTAAATCAGCAACTGTAGCAGGTGTAGGCCATTCCCTCATAGCCTTAGTTTCCTTAGGATCTGTAGCTACACCCTTGGTAGAAATGATATGTCCTAAATACTCTAGCTGAGTTTGAGCAAAAGAACACTTGCTGGGTTTAACAAACAGCTGATGTTGTTGGAGGATCTCAAGAACTAGAGCCAAATGTTGAGCATGCTGTTCTAAAGAGGAATTGTAGATTAGGATATCATCCATGAACACCAATACAAATTTCCTTAAGTATGGAGCAAATATACTATTCATCAAGCATTGAAATGTAGTTGGTGCATTGGTGAGACCAAAAGGCATCATCTTAATTGATAATGCCCATGATGAGTTTTGAAGGCAGTTTTGTGCTCATTTGTGTCGGTTAATCGGATCTGGTGGAACCCTGATTTGAGATCCAATTTTGCAAAGAATCTAGCACCAGCAAGTTCATCCAGAATTTCATCAATAACAGGCATTGGAAATTTATTCTTGACAATGATAGAGTTTAACTTCCTATAATCCACACAAAATCTCCATGTACCATCCTTTTTCTTGACCAAGAGGACGGGAGAGGCAAATGGACTAACACTTGGTGTGATGAAACCAAATTTCAACATATCAGCCACCTGGTGCTCTATTTCATCCTTTTGCAAGGGAGAGTATTTGTAAGGTCTACACTTCACAGGGGCGTGGCACACGACAAGCACAGCAAGTGAGCGCAACATATGGCAGCATGGATAGGTCGCCATGTAGCCAAGAGCGCCCGCATCCATGGCCGAACTGCAAGCCCTCCAGGCTCAAGGGCCAGATTAGGAGGTGGGCGAAACCAGTCGTGTCCTACGCACGCCAGATCAGCTTCGGCTTGCCGAGGTCAAGGTCACGATCGGTCTCCTTTGCCGCGTCCGGTGGAGCCGACACCCCGAGGTCAAGGTCACAGACGGTCTCCTCTGTCGCGTCCGGCGGAGCTGACACCCCGAGAGCTGACATCCCGAGGTGGGCCACGTTCCCGGCGTCCAAGTCCGGCCACCTCGGTGGCGCCAAGAATTAGCCTTCGATGTGAGGGCTTGATGTACAAGACTTTCTTGGCATGTGTCCTGAACAAGACTAGAAGTATGGATTGCTGTAGCTAGAGTTTGATTTATTCTTTCTTTTTTCATTTTTTTGAAAATAAATTATTTGATTCATTTTTTCCATGCCTTTATACCCTCTTGGTCGTAGGATAAAGGTGGGCAATGGCAAGATTGCTCGTTTCTGGGAGGACGCTTGGATTTCTTCTAAGCCTTCGAATGTTCTTTTCCCTGTATATAACATTTGTAACAACAAAGATGTTTTGGTATGTGATGGCTTTGATTTTGGTTGGAATCTTTCCTTTCGGAGATGGCTTAATGTGGAGCTATGGAATCAGTGGAATTTGATCCTCCGTTGGATTTCCAGTATTCAGCTTTCTGAGTTTAATGATATGGTTTCATGGCAATATGAGAAAAAAGGAATGTATTCTGTTAAGTCGTTATCTATAACATATACTATCGAGCCAATATTTGGAGAGCGGATACTGCAGGTACTGTAGCAGTGGAACATATATGTGTATGTATAAATATATGGATACACATGCATACACGTATATATATACGTATATATATGTATACATATATTTACACATGTAATATATTTTTATTTTCGAAAAATTTCAAAAAATATCAAAAGAATATTAGTTATATTGATAAATCGACTGAAATAATCTAAAATACAAGAAAAATATATAAAACTCAAATAATATGAAACAAATTTTGTTAATTTCGTATTACTGTTGTCTACATGCTAAAATTATGTGCATGCATAAAAATAATACTGTTTTTCTCATAATTAAATGAATGTGTTAAATATTGATAAATTCATAAATAAATATTGAGATATCCTAAATTGATGAACCTAATTTTTTTAATCTTTTTTTATTATGTTCTATAAAAAAAATGGATGCGATGTAGACGCATGAATCCAACTAGTATTATAATTGGTTAGTGATAGACTCTCCTAACCAGCTTGGCTTGCTCTCGCTCCCGCTGGTGAGAGCCTCCGCCTCAGGAGTGCGCAGGGCAGGGCAGGCTGCGGACGAACGGTTTGCTCCCGCTTCCTTCCCGCTCCCCGTCTTGCTTCTCTCATCTTCGGTTCGATTGCCACCATTTTTACCCGGAAATCTCCACTCGATTGCCGATTCCTAGAACCATCTCCACCCTTGTTCCGATCTGCATGCGGACTCATGGCTCGCCGTACCTCTGCGTTTTTCACCGTGCTGCAGCTGGTTCGAGCACCACCTGTTCGAAGAAATGTCCCGTGACCCGGACCCGTGGCAGAGACGTCTGGTGGCAGCCGACGCATGGACATCGCCCCAGCAGCGCCGCCCGTCCCCTTGGCGGGGCACGGGATGGACTATCTCCCACGCGATGCCGTCCTCCACGTTCTGTCCCACCTGGGCGCGCGCCAGCTCGTGTGGACTTGCGTGCTGTCACGGCCGTTGAAAAATTTGTCTAGACAACTTATTCGGACAAGTTGTCTCAAAAAAAATTTCGAAAAAGAAAAGTTGTGGTAGGAATTTTTTTCTATAAACGTAAAGGTGAGAAAAGCTGTCTGAAAATTGCTACTTCTGTAGCTGACGTACGTGTGAATTAGAAATCGCCGTCAATATGTCGGTACCGAAATCAACAGAAGCAGTCGCAGAATAAGCTAACAGGGATTACACTGATCGCTGTAATTAACTGCAAACAAACAAAAAAGTTACAGAACTGCACTGGCCAGTTCGTAGTTAGGAGTGCAAGACGTAGCTAATGCCTAGTGGTAGTCATCGATCGGGCCACATGGAGGAGTTTTTTATTTTTATATTTTTTATCATTAATATTTAAATAAATAGATATATAATCATAATATTTATACAAATAGACACTTAACGCTCTTTGAAAGAGCTGTAGCCCTTTTAGAGGGTGGTAAGGATGCCACGGTGTCAGTACCACCCATTACCGCCTCTCAGAGGGTGGGTATCGTGCTCGACGGCGTGCAGCGCCCCTTACCACCCTTTGAGAAGGCGGTTAGCCCTTGCCACCTTTCTAGAGGACGGTTAGTCCCCCGCTTGGAAATTTGAATTTTTTTAATTTAACTTTTGTATACGTCAATTTAAAAAATAGTGCACATTCATTCAGTGAAAAATGTTAGTTGTGCAAAAAGTGATTAAAATGGCATCACAAAGTAGTTACTTTTTGGAAATTTTGGATCGATGTAAATTTGTCAATATTTGTTTATTTATTGATGTAAAATTGTATGAGTAATTTTTTAGTGATGTAATGTTGGGAGGATACAAAATCTAATTTTTTGAATAATTGTAAAATTACATGGACCAATGCAAGACGAGAAGGCTAGAAATCTTTATCAAATTTGGCGCGAACCATTTCTACCATGAAGGAGGCTACTTCCCTATCAGTTTCAATGATTTCTATGATCTCTTTATCCTTGATGCACCGGACATATCACTCTTGAAGGTCTTCTCATTGTAAGGACATTCAAATGTACATTTCAATCATTCATACCACTATATATATGACATATAACTTATTTGTTATGTATATATAGGCAAATGATACAACAAAATAGGGTGAGGAAACAACATGTTGCATATCTTGACCCCAATATTATCTCCCTACAAAGAATTAGGTCTAACGAAAAATGGGTCGCTAGACACCTTGTACATTAATTCTAGCATTTCAAGGGCAATGAACACTTTATGTTTCCCTATCACCTAGATAGTTAATGTGTTTTAGTGGTTATAATTCTTAAAGTCAACAAGGTATGATACATGGATTTCATAAATTCGCATCCATATAACTATGCTACACTGCAAAAAACTATCGACACGTTAGTTTAGCCATACTACTCAATTCATTTGAGGTTCTTAAATTTATATTATTGTTGCATGCATGTAGAACTTTCGATGCATATATCCGCTTCAAACAAGGTGCACAACCGAAAGGATCAACCAAAGTGGACTATTTCTTCAAATTCCCGATATAGTAAAATCTTTTAAATACATTCTTATTGTTACTATGTGTCCAACCCACTTTACACAAATATATGTCTTTGTTTTCCAGAGCTATCAGCAACCATCGGGCAATTCATGTGGCTTCTACGTTGCTCACCACATGCAACATATTACTGACATGAGCAGCTATGAAGATTCAAAGGTTGTACATTATTACTTTTAGTTCAATCTTGATTTACACATGCTCATTACCTACAGTTTTTCCCTACTGACAGACTTTCAAACTACCAACAACTACACTACCAACTGTAAAACTTGCTGAAATCCGAGAACGACTAGCACTTTTCTTTCTTTCTTTCTTAAGTAATATCCAAGAAAGGGAAGTTTCATTCAGATTGGTGATGCATGGCTGCATTTAAACTATGAGACGTGTATGGACAGTGTTGTATATGATGTGTATGCTATATTGTGCAACTAATTTGAGTAATGAGTTCTATACATATGTGCAAGACTATTGTTATATATTGTATAACTTTGATAATGAGTTCTATTTAATTTTGTGCTATGTGATTGTCATATGTGTCTGTTATATTAATTACCTATATATATGATTTATAATGTTCCGATATTGTAGTATGTCCAGATAGCCATCTGAGAGCAAAATTGGTGTTAGGGGGTTAAGGACACACAGAGGGTTTCTGCACCAATACGTCTGAAATAAATACACATAGAGGATTATTAAAGTAACATGTATATCAAACCATAAGCCATGTGACATGTACAGACATTGAAAGGCAATCTGTGTCATGTGACATAGGTAGCTTCTTAAGAACTCCGTCTGAAACCATTAGCCAGGTACATACATTTTCTAGAATCTTCGTCTGAAACCATCTAAAAGGCACATAGTAGGGCAAAAAACCGTCTGTGCATTAAATATACATAGACAATTACTAAAATAAATTCGTTTGTTATACTTATAAAACTGACATTTGTGTAATCATATTTCAAATGTATTTTTAATCAGATTTGTCAATATGTAGGGCAAAAATGGAAAAATAGACAACATACGTTGGTGTATTTTCCAAAATAGATAACATACGTTGGTGTATTTTCCAAAATAGACAACAGATCGGTGTATTTACAAATCTAGCACATGTATTCGGCACTTCAAAATCCAAAAATCTGATTTCGGGACCTAAAACACCTAAAAAAGACTAGCTCGGCTATATTCGGCACCTCCGAATACGGCACTGCTCACTCGTATTCGGCACCTGAGGTGCCAAATATGGGCAACAATGCAGTATTCGGCACCTCCGAATACGGCCTGTGGCAGCGCCACGCCAGGGGTTGAAGCTTAATTCACGATTTTCTTTTAAAAAATAGTCCAAAAATTGTAAATGTTTTCATGAGGAAACTAGAGATCAATAGCAACCCATTTTAATTGGTTTGATCCAAAAATCCCGAGCCAATATTTAACTAAAATTTTCCAAATAAGCCAACTTTATAAATTCTAGCAATATTTAATGCCTCAAATAAATTCTCAAAAATGTAGAAAAATTCACTAATATTCTTATCATGTGATGTCCTAATTTATAAAAATGTTTTCAACCCTATGTTATTTGGTGAAAAAGTGAATTCCTTTGTAATGATCCATGTATATGCATTTTTATCATTTCATGTGATATTCTCTTCTTAATTCAATTTGAATAAAAATAATTTAACATGCACAAATCCTTGGTTATCATATTAATATTAAGCCTTTGTAATGCTCCATTTATATGTACTTTTTATTATTTCATATTAATTTTAAACCTTGTTGGAAAGAATTCTGAAGGTAATTTTGCAGTGAATTAACGTTGGGAGGATACAAATTCTAATTTATTGAACATTAATAGTTGTGAAGAATAATTATCATATAACCCGGTATAGAGATTACATATGCTAATAAACCTTACATTTGATGTGAGGTTTTTCGTCGATGCTTGAATAGACAGTAACCATAAAGAGATGACGACAACAAATATTGGCATGCACGGGACGCCTAACGACTAACTTAATAGCGTACCACTACTAAACCTAACACACCTTAGGGAATAAAAATAGACCGGGTTACAAAAGATGGTCTCTACAGAGTGCACCTGGGATATTTGCCCTTCCTTAGAGCATCGGTGCCCGAAGCCTTAGCACGACGGGCCCTCTCCCACTTCCTTTCCCTCTCATCCTCGTGAGCTTCAGCCGTAGCGTGCTCCTTCGCTGCCCTCCTCATGCACTCCTCCTCCTGACGCTTAAGCCGTAGTTCCTCCTGTTGTTGCTTGTACTCTCGGCGTTCGTATGCTTCTCTCCTCTACCGCATGCTCATTTGGACCCGCTGCTTTTGGTCGTTACTTTGCTCCATATATAGCCATTCCATGAAGTCACATAGAGGTGGAGGAGACTAGACAAATAAAAGAAGATGAAAGATTAGTAAGACAGTGCATGAAATCATAGGGAAAGTGCCACATGAGTGATGTATGCCGCTATACCGGTGGGTACTCGTACGATCCATGTCGAGGCTTGTCGTACTGGTAGTTAGCTCATATGAAGAAGCGTAGACCATAGGTGTAGGAGATATCCCGAGACTCGCGAAGCCTACAAGAGTCACCACAGAAGCACATCGGCGGTTCGACCCCCTAGGGGATGAAAATCCCCCAATATTTTTTGGGTGAGCTTGGTGGAGCTGAGTAAGATATTGCAGTTGAGAGAGCTGAGGATGGACTGGTATATCCATGGATGAGGGTGGGATTATTTATGGTGGCTGGGGGCTGGTGCATGGATTGAGTGCATTGGTATGGCTGGAGGCTGGAGCATAGGATTCCATGTGAAAGCTGAAAAAGTTCTGGCACTTATGCTTTGCAGAGATTCCCTGCGAAAGCTGTTGCTTGGTGTGGTCATGTCATTCTGCAAAAGTTCAGCATGAGTTGTTGTTGTCTCTGCATGGAGGCATGGATTCCTATGAAAACTGTGTCGTGTAGTCACTTCGTGTCTATTGCATGACTCACGACAGAGGTGTTATCATTTCATAGTTAAAGTACGTTGTGTGGTCACTTCTTGTCTAAAGATTGACTCACGACAGAAGTGTTGTCATTTTATGGTTAAAGCTACATCGTGTTGTCACTTCTTGTCTAAAGACTAACTCATGACAGAGGTGTTGTCATTTTATAGTTAAAGCTACGCTGTGTGGTCACTTCTTGTCGAAAGACTGACTCACGATAGAGGTGTTGTTATTTCATGGTTAAAGATGAGTTGTGCCGTCACTTCGTGTCTAAAGGGTGTCTCACGATAGAGATATTGTCTTTTAATGCTTAAAACTCTATCGTGTGGTTATTATAAACATTAGATAAAAATTAAAAGTAATTACAACAACAATAACGATGAATGAGACATAATATGGCTTACTATTACATTGTAGTGAATAGTACATGTGTCATAAAGAATTATAAACAGTATTGCCTCCTCAACGATGATGACACACGTAGTCCCCAGGAGTGTAAGCATCTAGAGGGTGTGTGGCCCTCATCCCAGCGGCCTGCGTCGGCCCCTACCTTGTGTCCCCTTGACTGTCATCATCATTGTCCTGCCCTGTGTGAACCCCACCGAATGTGTATGCAGACCCGCTAACTCGGCCCAGCATGTACCATGATGACGGATCCTCATACGGAAGTGTTGACACCCCTAGAATGTGCTCCGATGGAGTCTAGTGTCCCGAAGGCTTAGCCTGCTGGTACCACTTTGAACCCCCAGGTGCATCGGGATATTGGGGGTACTGTCCGCTGAGGAGATCGGTGAAGGTTGTGGCCTGCATTGCAGCAGCCAGTCAAAATCATGTGTACCACTCCAGCTAGGTGTCTGCTGCATACAGTCAACGACATCCTCATGATGCATCGAAGCTGCAGGCAGAGGTGTCATCGTAGTATGAAGAGGTTGTGTCCACTAGGGGGCTTATGAACCTAGTGTACACTGCTCGAGCTCAGGCGCCTGCATGCACTCCTTGGCCTCAGCACCAGAATATGACACATGATGTTCCAAAGCTAAAGTGTCTCTCGCGACTGTGCGTGAATGGGTTCGTCACGAGCACTGGACGAGCACCTGCTGTGGGAGGCACGGAACGGGTCCATTGCTGGTACGTCATACCCACTCCAACGCGGTTCACAACCACCTAGACCACGTATAGTGGACATGAAACGGGACCCTCTCATCCGCATGTACTCCCGAAGAGAGTTTCGATCCCTCTGCGTTGATGACCTGTTTGGTTCCCCACAAGCTTGCTCCACCTACGTATGCATCGCATACGCCTCTTCGTTGTGTATGAGATGAGGGTCATGTTAGTAATACGGCCGTTTAATCAATTAAAATCATTATAAGTACCGCATCACCTACCACAATATGAAGAAGGCGGGCACGATTCTTGGGGAACAGTCTGGGGCCCGGCTCCACAAGTCCGCTGAGTAAGGTGGCACGCTTGCGCGGACGGTACCATGAAAGGTACTCCCAGTAGGAGCCATCATCGTATTTTCCAGCAGGAACAACGATATCCATCGCAGCTGACTCCGTCCACCTCTTTATGTGCTCGGCATTCATAGATGCCCAGTCCCGCATGCTTCAGCCCCCTGTG
This sequence comes from Phragmites australis, assembly GCF_958298935.1. Taxonomy (NCBI): domain Eukaryota; kingdom Viridiplantae; phylum Streptophyta; class Magnoliopsida; order Poales; family Poaceae; genus Phragmites; species Phragmites australis. The sequence continues at coordinate 28,260,195 of NC_084921.1, read as the reverse complement.
CGCTCCTCCTGTACGTCACATACATAGTTATAATATATTAATATTGATCAACTTGGGCACTAATGCTACCTACAATAACACACTTACTCGTGCACCCGACCAGCGTCTCGTGGGGGAGGTACTGGCACCACCTGTCAGTACCCGAACTACCTCTGTACACGCTCAGAAGAATATACTTCCGCATTATTCGTGTACAACAAGAAGCATGTAGTCATCCATAAGCCTGAGTCACGCCAACAACACGATGCGATGAGCCCACCAGTCACAATTTTGGCCACATATGCCATACTCCATGGAGCTGTAACACCCCAGACACCGTAAAAGCCTGAAATGTTACTACAAACTACTCCACTTGACTTGCCAAAAGTATAAAATTTTGGCAGCACCTCCTCTAAAACATGATAAAGCGGAAGCAACAATATAGATATATGATGCATAAATAAAACCGCACACTAACACATAAGTATCCTAGAAAATAACCAACGCATTACGGCATTAAATTGACCTTCAACAAAGCAAACTAAAACATAAGTTTATCGACGCTAAGCAACACTAAGAGATAAACAACTCCAACACTTGCATTAATATTACAACACCACTACTGCATTAATATGTGTGATTATAACGTGTAGAAGTGCTGCTACTCCCATCCCGTCCAAGCAAGCAAGCATCAAGCACCTGGAAAGGTTATTAAGAGGTGTGAGATATAAAATCTCAGCAAGCAAACTACTTTAACAAGCTATTTAAACTACAAGTTCATTAGACATCGATTTAAAGAGAGTAAGAATAGCATAAAAACAAACCAAGTTAGACATCCAAGATTATCATAAACCTCATCTAAAAAGATTAAACCACATCCTCATATCTTCTAGAGAGGCATTTGCTTCTCAACATCCACTTCAATAATAGAAAAGAATTCAATTAAATACTGCAAAATACAAATGCAATGCAAATGCATGTCCACTACCTTTACACCCAACAAGGTGTAAAGTTGCACCGTACCCCTCTTTAGGCAACGTACGACGCGTACCGGTACAAGTCGCGACCAGCAAACGGTGACATATTACTTCATATGAGGTGCAATACAAATGAATGCATATGAAACTGTAAATACCACATCACCTCATAGCATTCATCAACCACATATACCACAATAATAACAATCTTCATGGATATGAGAGCATAAGGCAACATAACCACATATAGACAAGTAATTGTGCCTCACCTCATCAAAAACATCAATTAATCAGTTCATATTAAATGGATCATGGTTCTAAACATATAATTTAGGTGGAGGTAGAATGAATAACAAGTTAAAGCTAGTAGCAAAGCAACCGCTACGTTTACTTGCCTTTTTTCGATACAACCGAGAACCTTCAAACACAATCAAGAGCACCACCACCTGATTATGAACCACACCTCATAAAAACATTCATACAAGAATGGACATACAATAGGAAACACAATCCTAACACCCCAAGCCGTCGTTCAAAAGAGAACCACAAAAACAACATATACAACCTTCTACCGATAAAAGCAGTAGGGTTTCACATTTTCATATCATTTTTTCCAACTGATATCATAGCAAAAAAAAAAAAACACACTTATGGAAACTACACAACTATGGCTAAATCTTTTGTGGAGAAACCATATTTTTATCAGGTCAATAAGGGCCTCTAATCTGCTGTTGAAAACAGCACTGAAAACTGTCCCAAAAAGTCTGACAGAAACCTTCACATTTTCCCGTAATTAATACATAGATCCAAAAATTCTAAAAACTTCACAGAAGCTATAAAACTCTATTTTATACCACTTTCTAGTTATAGCGTTTTGTATTTGAAGCCTCTAAGGTGGCCAAAACACGCTCTGAACATGACTGAATTTTCTAACGATGAAACAACAGCAGCAACTTTTAAGAGGCCATAACTGGAGTTCTACTCATCCTATGATAACGTTCTCTATGCAGTTGGAAAGATTATGAAAAACTCTACAACTTTGTTTCAGATCGGACCCTAAAATTATTCCAATATGATGGGAATAAAACTGGTTTGATCTACTACTGTCCAGATTCTTAACAGAGAAAATTAGTCAAGTTGAAACGATGATATATCTCAAACTACAGAGGATATGAGGGTAATCTTGGTGCCAAAAGAAAGGTATTGAAGTCCCCTACTACTTTGTCCATGGTGGGAAAATTTATTTCAGAAGCTCACACGGCCAAAAATGACATTGAACAGGGACTGCACAAATCTGACGGATTTCAGAATGAGGACGAAACTGATTTCGACCAAACCTCAACCTAAGCCCCCTCTAAACTCGAGATCTAAACCACAAAAATCAACCCAAAAGGAGGGGATTAGGGTGGTGAATCCTCACCTAGGGCAATCACGAGCAACTTGACAAGAGCTCAGGGTTTTCCTCTTTCTTCTCCTCCTTCTCCTTCCCATCTTCTTCCCTTCTTCCTTTCTCCTCCTTCCTTTCTCCTTCTTCCTTGCTGCTGCACAGACCAGCAGCTCCAAAAGATGCAGATGAGAGGGGATGGGGAGGAGCTCAGCACAAGAAAAACAGGAGAGGAATTCCTACCTGCGTGAGAGGGGCGCCGGCCCCCTTCTTCCTCCTCCTGATCTCCTCCCCCTTCTTTCTTCTTTCCCCTCTCTTTCTTCCTTCTACGTGAAGTCTAGAAGAAGGCAGGGTGGCTGCTGCTGTGGGGAGGGAGAGAGCAGTGCTCTAGGGTTAAGAAGAAAAGGATCGGTTCCTTTTTTTCTCTCTTTGAATCTCAAGCGTCCAATTCGCAGCTTCATGTTCTGAAGTTCGAACATAACATGCGAGTAGTCAAACATAACATGGGAGTAGTCAAATAGAATCATTTCGACGAGCCCTACGCACCCGTGTTATCCGATCGTCCATCCGAGTGACGGGTCAAAGGGTCTACTTTTCACATCCTCTTTACAATGTCCGGTCAACACTTATTTATATGATTTTTGGGGCATTACATTATCCCACTCCATGAGATCTGCGCTAAGGACGTCCAAATCACTGATCAAACGAGAGTAACTACCATGGTCTTATTGCTGACTCCATCTCAACCTAGCATGCATCCACTGATACCCCATCGTAGGCCTCATGTCATCTGCAATGGCATCGGAGATGGGGACTGGATAGTAGCTCTTGAGCAACCAAGGTCGGCAAACCGGGAGGTACTCCTAGCTCCAAAGCTGTAAGAGGTGTAGGCAGCCTGTTACATATCCTCTCTTCGTTGATTGCTAGGTTGCATCACACAATCCTCTGTAGGTGGTAGCCAACACAACAGATCCCCAACTGTAAGATGTCGGCTCGTAAACATGTGAAGCGAGCTAACTCGCTAACCATACAATATGGGGAACAACATAATTGCCTGTCGTGTTGCAGAACATGATGCCTCCCAGCAGGACGTATAAATACACCTCACAGTGTCGTATTACTGTAGCCTCGTCGGCATCCGGTGGGCATGGATCGAACTGTGGCAGCCCATGAATCGAAGACATGGATACGCCAACATCCTTCTTGTCATTTGGCACACCAAATCTACAATATGCAGATGGTAAATGAAGCTTGAATAGCTATACAATATTTGAATTACAGTACATTAAAAATAATTACCTGCTCTCAACGTAACCCTTCCACTGTTCCTTCGCTGGTCGCGAAACTACTAACAGGGCGCCCCTGATTGGCAGCCCAGTTAGCATGGCCACGTCCCTCAATGTTACGGTCATCTCGCCAAAAGGAAAGTGGAACGTGTGCGTCTCAGGATGCCACTGGTCGACGAGACCTGTGAGCAATGGTTCCTCAATTGGTGGGAGAGGTGTCCTGCCACCACCCGCCATGGGAGCTCTGGCCATCATGAGAGCGAAAGGTAGTAAGCCTGACCGTGTGAGTGGCTCATGGAATCGAGGGTCCAACTCCTTAATCGTGTGGACACTCCGGGCTCGCAATGGAAGCAACTGTAAAAGGTATCCAATACATGTACTACGTTAGTAGCAAATTATGTTAGCGATTAAAAATCATATATATTCGTGGTACCTGCTGCCCTACAAAAATCATCTGCCCTCTATGGTTCTCGTTATACCGCTGCTGAAGAAGCTCAGGAAGACCAGCATGAGCCATGACAATGATTTCAAACTACATGGTTCAATAAGTAGGTGAACAACAAATATGAATATATTACAAGCTTCATGGTTCAACAAATAGGTTAGTAACAAAAAAGAATATACTACACTCTTCATGATTCAATAAGTATGTGAATAACAAATTAGAATATGTTACAAGCTTCATGATTCAATAAGTATGTGAATAACAAATTAGAATATGTTACAAGCTTCATGGTTCAATAAATAGGTGAAAAACAAGCTTCATGGTTCAATAAAATGCAACAACTCTAAAACACTACAGTTTGATAGTGCATGATAGTTTACTATTGGGTCGGGCCTGTCCTCCTGTCATGGCCAGGTTGTTTGCAAAGTTTGCACTTGCGTAGATCATCAACAACTTCTGCTTCATCCATGTCACCTTGCAGTCTCATGGATCTAGGCTTTCCAGGACCCGTGCGTCGTGCTCAGGAATAAGGTACCCACGTAGGCCCTTCGATCGCTTTGTAGCTCTTCCGATGTTGAAGGACCGCATCTTTGTAAGCCATGTGCTCCTCAATGCATCTATCATGAAGTATGGTGCTATGTACTATGATCCGTCATTGCCGCCCATGTCCCTGCAAGCGGCTAAGACATGCGAGCACGAGATATGGTGCAGTTTTGGCTTATTGCATGTGCACTTCGCCTCGTGAGGCCCAAGTTCACATTGCTGCACGGTGTCCCCTGCGCTATACCCTGAAGCATACCTACGGTGGCACATGGCCTCAAAGTTATTGTTGGCCATGTCGTAGATCCTCGTCCGATGAAAGTGTGCCTTGTTCCTCCTTCTGGATAAGATTGCCTCCACCTTAGGTGCGAATCACGTGCTGCAATTCATAGCAGCATTACCATGGTCTCAAAAGTAGTCCGCCATTCTATAGAATGTGAGCTCAATAATAGCACACAACAGGAGACCCCGTACTCCCTTTAGGACATTGTTGAATGCCTCTGCTATGTTAATTGTCATGATGGTATACCTAACATGTGAAGCTATCATTTTAGAAGGCATATTTGCATAAGACAGGGTTCAATATGTAATTTAAATTCTAAGTGCTAACCTGGCACCGTGAGTGTCATGGATTAGGGCCCAACGCTCCGCTGGCTTCCTTGCTATCCATTGGCTAAATGTAGCACGTGAATGGCTAACGATAGTTTGTCCTCCAACCATTTGCGTTCGCAGATGTTCCTCCTATTCTTGTTTATCTACCATCATCTTATGAGTGGTCTCATTTAACTCTCTCCATATCTCGTTGAACTTAGCCTACTGGTTCTGCAGACACAAACCTTTGACTCTCTTTACAAGAGACTTGCTGCAGTACCTTTTGTACATGTTTGCTCCCAAGTGGTGCATGCACCACCTCCTCTCCACATCAGGCCATGCAATGGTGTAGTTTGTGCTATCATGCAGCACGTCCAACGCATGCAGAAGGCCCTTGTTGCAGTCAGAGATGATGCAAACTCGTTTCATGTTGCCCACGACACGTGTCCTCAACAAAGTAAGGAACCACATCCAGCTATCGTTGTTCTCACTCTCAACCTTTGCAAAGGCGAGAGGAATGATCTGATTATTTTCATCTACCGTCATCGCTGTCATAAGGGTACCATGGTACTTGCCGCTCAGAGATGTGGCATCCATGCATAGAACCGACCTGCAATGTCTGAAAGCTTCGATGCATTATCCAAAGGACCAGAATAACTTAATGAGGTATCGGTCAGTGGTGTTGTATGACCCATACTCTAGTTTGATTGGCTCATCCACCTTCGCCCATTGAGCCCCTGGATTCGTTATGGAAATCTTCTGCAGTAGCCTTGGAGCATATTTGTAAGACTCCCTGAAGCTTCCAAATAGCATCTTCAACGCCTTCTGCTTCGCTTGCCACGCGGTGTGGTAATTGATCAGCATATCTGTCTTAGTCTGCACCTCCTCCATAATGGATTTTGATGGCAAATAAATGTTTGTGCCAACAAGGGTGATGAGGAGTTGGGCTATGAATCTCGCATCAATGGCATGGCTCATATTCCTAATAGTCTCTTCGCTGCATGTATGTGGAGTGTGTCTAATGATCACAAAATAGTTATCATATTTAGGCTTATGTGCTCATATGAAGTAAGGACAAATCGAGTGTTTGAAACACCTGACCTCATACTCCGTAGGGTTAGATCGGGCGCACTTGTGGTCCCTTCTTGTCATTACAGTATAGATGCTAATAAAGTGGATGACCTCCCCCTGTTACGAAATTGTTGCCCGACCTGAATGTCCCTATTCTGGTATCCCCAGTTAGATAAGGTGTTATACTCAACGACGGCACAATCCAGCAAACTAGCACCACGAAAGTACTAGATCGCCGGCACCGAGTTGTCATTGTCAGCATCTTCTTCATCCCTGCTGCCACCAGCTTTATCATCCATGCATCCTGTATCTACATTAGAATGGTCCACTCTAGCTCCATCTCTACCGGAACTGCCCTCCCCAACATTCCTTCCATCCTCTTCATGCATCACCTTCTGGCCTAATCCTTCCACGGTACTCACTGCATCACCATGAACCAGTCGTGGTACTATGTTTACATACACCCCTATATCAAAGTTCTCCTCCAATACCTTGCGTGAGTACAAAGCCCATGCGTTGTTTCTTCTCATCTCGAACAACGTATGGACAACGACCGAGCTGTTTAGAACAATCCGTGGTCGCACACCCTCCACGATAATAGTATGGAATTGCTGGTTCACACACAAAAAGCTCATAATATGTGATTTTAGGTCATCTAGGTCATTAGGTACCTCAACTGAACTCTCTATGTGCTGGTAGTTCTGAATTGTTTTGAGCCTCCCGTGCAAAACTATGGGACGTTCCCCATAATAAATATTGAAAGTCATATCATATCTGATAAACAAAGTTACATCTAATAAAATTACTACTTATATGTTTGCACGATACACATGCTAAATATGTAAGTAATTAACAATATTAATTAAATCATCATTATTAAATAAAAATGAAATAATTAATATTCAATATTGAATTAAAATATTATTCAAATTAACATGAAAGTTACATTGAGCAAATATTCAATCTCCTTATAAATTGACACCGCATTATTAACCTATTTATAGATTTCTTTGCGCTGAGTGAGCTGAGTTGAGGTGCCCTGAGTTTTTTTGACTAATTAATTTCGCGCTAATTACTATTATACAATCTACTAACCTAAGCAAATAATTACTATTATACAAATTCACGCTAATTACTATTATACAAATTCACACTAATTACTATTACACATCCTAAGCAAATAATCAGATTCATATAATCAAACTAAGTAAATAATTGAACAAATGTAATTACCTGGTTAAACACTCTGATTACTATTATTGCTGCAAATACTAATTTATAACATAATTTAAGTACTTATTGTATCTTGCGCTGCTGCTCCTCCTCGCCTTGAGCTGATTCTCCTCTCCTCGCGTTGCTTCTCCCCTCCTCTCCTCCTTTGCGCTTCTGTTCTTCTCTCGTGCTGCCGCTGCCCTCATTTTATAGCGCAGAGTGGAGAGACAAAAAGTGACACGAATTGACCGATTTGATAGGGCGCCGAAAGCACGAACAACATCATGTGGGCAGCCGAAAGCATCCTGGCCGAGTGCTGAATACGACACTGTTGCCTATATTCGGCACCTCAAGTGCCGAATACGGGTGAGCAGTGCCATATTTAGCACCTCAGGTGCCGAATATAGTAGGGTCAGTCTTTTTTCGGTGTTTTACATCCCAAAATCGGATTTTCAGATTTTGAGGTGCCGAATACAGGCGCTAGATTTGCAAATACGCCGATCTGTTATCTATTTTGGCAAATACACCGATGTATGTTGTCTATTTTCCCATTTTTATCCTATATATAGCTATATTACAGGCGAAGTGATACCCATCCATAACAAGTCTAAAAATACAGACACTTTTGTACAGATAAAAATCAAATCTGTCTATGCTAGGATTTAACAATTGTCTATGATAATTCGTTCTGAAATAGTGAGTATGTACTCCCTCCGATTACAAATGTAAATCGTTTTAGACTTATGCACAAGGATTAAGAAAGTAGATCAAATAACCTTTTTGCTTTTTATTTATTCTGCATTGGAAAAGATAACTCATTCATTTGTGAGAGTAGTAGTATTTATTAACCAAGGACAAGAAGGGAATAAAAGAGAAAAAAATATATAGAAGTTCGAGAATAACTTATATTTAGAGAATAGTTAAGAAAACTAAAATGATCTATATTTGTAATCGGAGGAAGTACTACTAACAAATAGCCATGCAACATTCCCGTCAGCCATGCTCTAAACAGCCTCCCGTGCTCCCCCACAGACTGAGTTTATTCCTTGCCATCGACGCTCTCCCACGACCGCTGCAAAGCTGGCTACCGGAGCTCAACAACCGAGTCTGCATGGCCTTCTCCATTGGATCTTGGCATCGAGGAGCTCGATTTGGTTGTGGCCGCAGTCTCGCAACGACTTCCATCCTTGCCTCGCCTCCGCCGCCGCCGGCAGCATGCCTCCTTGCCTCATCTCTACCGGTGCTGGGAGGCCTCCTCCTAGCCTCGTCTCCGCTACCGTCAGGAGCTCGCCTCCTCTCTGCCGCCTCAGCTTCACCGCCTCTGGGAGTTCGCCTAACTACACTCGGGCGCACGCCGGGGTCGGGGCAGTGACGCTCTCCTCCCAGTGCATCGTCGTCCCGTGCAACCTCTTCCATTGCGCCGCCTCCTGGCCCTGCTGCGACGGAGCGTTGACTAGGGTCATGCTGGCAGCGGTTGAAGGCAACGGTGGCAGGTGGACTCATGAAAGCGTATGTGCCTCTGTGGTGGCCAAAACCACACGGCCCACCGATGATTGGGGGACCCACGGTGCAGTGGGTGATAGCGAAGGAGGGCACTGATGCCAGTGCGGGACACACGGGAGTTCCACATCGGCATGGGCTGCTGGAGAGGCTCGCAAGCGCCCTAAGGCCTCTGAAGCTAGGTCCGATCAGTGATAGTATATATATACACGCATGTGGAGTGTATGAGAGAAGGATTTAAGTGAAACATAAAGTACAAAGAGAATAATATAGCTACTGTGCATGGAAGGTGGAAGTGAAACATGGAAGAGAGAAACAATTTTTAGATAACAGAAATCTATAAGAGGTTAGTGAACTAGTTGGTTTCTTACGCTAGCTCTCAGACAACCAATCCAGATTCAATCCCCGACAGTTGTCTCTAAAGGCACTCACTCGGCACCTCTGTTACTGAGTGGGTGTGAATCTCCTTATTGAAAAAAAAAACAGAAATCCATGTCTCAGTCTCTACACAACAAAGATGCCAACAGTCATTACACTACCCTCCGTTAAAAACACCGAAAACAACATAGAAGTGCCATTTGCTATGTAAAATTGCCCAAATGCCTCCCAGGAGGCAAAGAGATTAATCGAAGATTCATGAATTTTAGCGAGCCCAATCATTGGGCAACACATCATGATGCCAGTATATTCCGGTTCACACGCTGCCCGGCCGAGATCCCCTGGGGTCAAACACGCTGCTACGCGGGGAGACGGACGCAGCCCCTGCGCCTCTCGGAGAGACTCCTCCCCGTCACACGGGGCCCCGGGCCCACCGCAGATGTCCAAGTAGTGGCTCCGGCCGCTCCTGGGCCCACTCGTGGCCTCGCGTCACCAGCCGGGGGGCCCGCGCGCGGCCCACGTTAACAAAGGGCGGGAACATGGAATTAGTTGCACCGGTCCGAGACAAAACGGTCGCCGGTTTGGGTTAGTAGTCTAACCACTTTAGGGTTTGAAGCTAAGCTTATGTGTGTTTAACTAAGGCAAATTGCTTAATGGTGACAACGCAACAACCAATCGTATGGGTGCAGCCATCACGTATTGCCATCGATACTTAATTTACTCTTGCTTTGCATGCATGGAATATGGTACAGATCAATTCAAAGAGCGTGCGTCGAATCTACATACCATGCATGCAGCGTGCATTAGCACACGTGTCAAACAGGTATGTCCATTAGTAACAACTAACAAGTGTGCGTAAATGCTTCCAAGGTTTTGCTGCTTGTAATACATGATTCGTTCTCTTTTCAGTGAAACATGCTCGAGTTAAGTAAATCAATGCAGGGAAATATGAAGTACATACACTCATTTCGTGAGAAATGAATTTTGGGCATCGATCATCCATAAAGTGTGCTGAGCTAGTCATGATATGAAACGGTGGCCACAGGTGGGATGAAATCATGGGTTAGACAGTTTGCACTACTATAAAATCGGCCATATATACTAGCTCCTAATAGGTTAATAGTGATAGGTATAACTGTCGGTTCATAAACTACATGAGAAGAATCAGTTATTGTGGCTTATAAACCGTCAGTGATAGAGATCATCACTGCCGACCGATATCTTGAGCCGGTAGTGATATCCAGCTCTCTCATCACTACCAACTTAATCTATCGATCGACAGTGATGTCTCGGCTATATAAAAGCTATCATCTCCTTCTCAAGCCCGAGCACAACAGAGAGGGGCTCTGTTCTTCCTCGGTGGCGGTCATATTTGGTCACCAAGTTCTTGAAGGTTTCAAATTTTTGAGGAATTCTCATACCCTAGGTGTTCTAAGGTATGTAACTTCATCTTGAATATATTTTTAGTTGAATTTTATTTGCTAAATTACTCTAGATTTTGAAATGGTGGAGATGAACCTATGGCCATGATGTTTTAGGACAATGCAGATGCAACTATATCTCACTTATAATATAGAAGCTTCAATTAGTAGCTTATTGTGTGGAAAGTGTATTTATTATTGATTTGCATTAGCTATAGTTATGAACATATTTATTTTTAATTTCTAATAAATTAGAAAAATTAGCTATAAAATTAAGGTATATAGCAAGCTCCAATTATATTTATTTATATTTTAATTAATCAGGAAACTCCAATATAGAAACTTTAGGTATGAGCATATTTTTAATTTTTAATTAATTAGAAAATTAGCCATGATATTTAGGTATGTAGCAAGCTCCAATAATATTTTTTATATTTTAATTAATTAGCAAGCTCCAATATGAAAACTTTATGTATGAGTGTATTTATTTTGATTTTTAATGAATTAGAAAATTTCACCATGATTTTTAGGTATGTAGCAAGATCCAATTATATTAATTATATTTTATTTAATTATCAAACTCCAATATAGAAACTTTATGTATGAGCGTATTTGTTTTTATTTTTACTTAATTAGTCCTACATAAGGGTTGAATAATAATAAAATTTTTTAGGGATGGTATCAACAAACACTCATCGGAAGTGGACCCGAAAGCATACAAAAGATGGCTCCTCCAACCTGAGCCAATTACCGGTAAGAGATGGTGAGGTAATTTATTTGTTAGTGATTGCAAAATCTTCTGAATATTTTGAATATGGATTTACAATAATGATATAATTGTAGATGGATAGAACATGGATGTAGGATGCGAGCTGTGTGAGCGTATAGTACAAGAACGGCGTGGAGTATTTCCTGGTAACAGATGTGGTTCACAAGTCAAATACACAGTCTTAATACATGTGTTATCCATGCGTCGATTGCGAGAACAAGAAACAGTTTCCCACCACCCAGCAGATACATTCTCAATTGATGCCAGGGGGCTTTATGCCTGGCTATACCTGTTGGACCGAGCACGGTGAAACTGAGATTGTACAGGAAGAGCAACACATTGGCAGAGAAGACAAAGACTTGTGCACCAATATGCTGGCTGATGAATACACCAACATGCCACTTGTCGGAGATACGATGGTTAATGATGATCTAGAGTAGATGTTGGTTGACGACATCGACGATGATTTGGAGTAGATGTTGCGCAATGAGGTGAGGAACTTCACCAATGAAAGAGATTTTCAAAAGTTTTAATCTATAGTAGAGGACTCTAAAACATCGTTGTTCTTAGGCAACGACAAGGAGCACACAAAATTACATATTGTGCTTCCACTGCTACAATTAAATGAAAGCAATGGGTGGTCTAATACAAGCTTTACAGAGTTATTACTATTCTTGAAGAAATTTTATTCAAAGGAAATTGTGCTGCCAGAAAACATGTACAAAACTAAGCAGGTTGTGTGCCCATTGGGGTTGGAAGTACAGAAAATACATGCATATTCAAACGATTGTTTGTTATATCACGAAGAGCATACCGACTTGGAAGCATGTCTCGTCTATGGTGCAGCATGATACAAGCGTGACAGTGATGATATAGATGGTGAAGGAAGGAAGAAAAGGCCTCACGTCAAGGTGATGTTATATTTTCCTATAGTACCCCGTTTGAAGCGTTTATTTGCGAACAGAAGTCATGCTGAATTGATATGATGGCACATCGAGGAGCACAAGGATGATGGAATGCTGAGACACTTTGTTGATTCTACGTATTGGAGAAACATCGATAGGAAATATAAGAAGCATTTTGCACAACATGTGAGTGTCGGTGAATCAGGAACCGGGGGTCCCCGAATCCCAAGGCCAGGCCAGCAATCCGCCACGTGGCGCCATCCCGCGGGGTCACCTCAGCGAGGTAAAAGAGACTAAGTCCTGGGAGAGGGCGCTCGGGGCCACAGTCAATGGCCCCCGAGTGCCCGGGTTCCCCGATGATCTGCGAAGACTAAGTGCCGGGAAGAAAGTGCTCGGGGAGGCAAACAGTGACCCCTAAGCACCCAAGTCCCCTGACGACCAGGAGAACCAAGTACCGGGAGGGGTGTGCCCGGGGCTGCGAGCAGTAGCCCCCCGGGCACCCGAGTACCCCGAGGGCCCACTAAAGGAAGTTCCGGGAGAGAGTGCTCGGGGCTGCGAGCCGCGGCCCCCGAGCACTCGGTTCCCCGAGGATCCGTACAAGCATGCCCGGGAGAGAGTGCTCGGGGAGGTGATTAGTGGCCCCCGAGCACTCGGTTCCCTGAGGACCAAGGAAGGGCGTTCTCGGGAGAGAGTGCTCGGGGAGGTGAACAGTGACCCCCGAGCACTCGGTTCCCCGACGACCCAGGAAGCCCCTCCGTTAGTGGCCCCCACAGGGGTCCAGCGATGAGGTGTCAGCAGGTGAAAGGCCCGAGGCCGCATTTAAGAGTGTGCGTGGCCTGTCAGCTCCAACTGCTCCCGCCACGCTCGGTGTCAGTTCCTGCCATATTCTGACAGAAGGGCGTGGGGACATTAAATGCACGGGTCCCATCCCGTGCCATCCGGTGTGCCTCGGGATAACGTTGCAAGGGACGAGGCGTTCCATCTGCCGCGCTGCTGTGGCAGGAGAACAAGACAGGACGGGCACGCCGGGCCGCTCTGCGGCTGCCCGGTGGGCCCTCTCCACGGTGCCCGTTGCCAGTGCCATTATGGCGACTGATGAGCGGGCGCGGGGCGCGTTTTCAACCCCCAGTCACTTCGCACAGAGGCTATGATGATGCCCTTTCCAATTATGGTGCCTTGGAACTCGTGCCCTCCCATTCGGGGCACGTTACTGCCGTCGGGTATTTAAAGCAGCCGGCAGCACGGACAAAGACAAGTTGGAAAGTCTGAGAAGTCTGAAAGGTTGAATCTCTGTTACAAGCGCACAAGCTGAAAAAACTCTGCAAGCTCTGCACAGTTGAAGAGGTTAAGGAAGTAGAGAAGATCGAGAAGACCAAGAGCACCCAAAGCCAACAGATACACACAGACCGAAGAACTAGGATAGACAAACATTCTTGTAACCAGCAACATCCTTGAGGGACATTCTCAGGGCATTTATAGCATCCATATAGGAGTAGGGTGTTACGCCTCCGTGCGGCTCGAACCTGTTTAAACCCCCATTGCATTTACTTCATTCCGCACCAGATCATTCCACCCCGCCAGCCATCGCATTCATATCTATTTATTTCTCTGGCAAACATATTCAGAATCATCCCCCTGGCCGAATCTCTAAAAAGGGGTCCCTCAGGATCCTTGCGACAGGAGTTAACCCTCCGACAGCTAGCGCGCCAGGTAGGGTGGAAGCATCCCTAAATTTGTTTGTTTGTTTTCTCTTGTCGTCTCCAGCGCTCTGGCTCCAGCTCCAGTGAGGAAATGGAGCCTGTCGCTCAGGAGGCCCCAGTCGCTGCTGCATCCCAGCAGCAGCCACGATCTGGGTGCACGGCGTTCCCCTCTCAGGGGGACCATGGCGCTGGGCCCAGTAGGGCCGCCGCCGCTGTCGCTGGTGCACCATCCAACCCCCAGCAGGTGGGCGAAACTTCTGCCGCCAGGTTCGCGTATGGACATCGCCGGGCGCCGCTGCAGCGTAGGCTCGCCTTCGGCGAGGCCAGTCTCGGGAGCGCGCTGCTTGCGGCGCAAGCTCTCCTCAGGCACCCGCCAGTCCAAGCAGCGGGGGAAACCCCGGAAGGCCGCTGGCTCCAGGAAGTAGCCGCCTTAGTCGGCACGGCCCACCGCCAGGTGCTGGCCGAAAGTTCCTGCGGTACCTCACACCGCGGCGCAGCTAAGACCGGCCCATCATCAGGTGGCGGTCGCACTAGCCGGGGGGCCTCCAAGTGGAGCGCTGCCCCCCTGGCCACTACCGGAGCCCAGGACCTCCGCTTGCACCTCAACGAGCGGAGGGGCATCGAAGACGCGCGCGTCACCCTCGAGCGCCAGCGGCAGACCCGGCAGGAGGCTGAAGCTGAGGACCAGGCCTCCTCTTTGCCGGCCCATGATCGCCGGGGCTCCCCGGCTCGCCGGCGTTCACCGCCCAAGGGCGCTGCCCGCGCCGCAGGGTACGGCACCGGCTGCCGAGCCTTCACCAGTGAGCTCCGCCGGGTCAAATGGCCCACCAAGTTCCGCCCCAAACTGCCGGAGAAGTACGATGGGTCCATCGACCCCGTCAAGTTCCTCCAGATATACACCACTGCTGTCCAAGCGGCTGGCGGAGTGAGAAGGTGATGGCCAACTACTTTCATGTCACCTTGAGGGGCTCTGCCCGCTCTTGGCTTATGAACTTACCCCCAGGATCTATCAGCTCCTGGGATGATCTTTGCCACCAGTTTGTGGCTAACTTTCAGGGCACATTTACGCGCCCCGGCCTGGAGTGTGACCTCCACGCCGTCAAGCAGCAGGAGGGGGAGACGCTGTGGCGCTTTATTCAGCGCTTCAACCAGGTCTGCAACACCATCCAACGGATAACCCCTCATGCTATCATTGTCGCATTCCGGCAGGGCGTCCATGACGAGCGGATGCTCGAGAATCTAGGCATGCACGAGGTCGAAACCACCGCGGAGCTTTTCACGCTGGCCGACAAGTGCGCCAAGGCGGCGAAAGCTCGGGCATGGCATGTTCCGCACCCTGAGAATCCCGCCGTCGATCAGTCAGGTCCTTCCCGCTCCAACAGGCGGGAAAAAAAAAGAGAAGGAGGCACGAGGCTGTCCCCGTCAAGCCAGCCCAGGGCCCTGCCCGTGGGCCGGACCAGGAACCCGACCGCCGGCAAGCACGCTGGGCGGCCGTCGACAGATGGCCTGCGCCTGCGAGGGCTCCGGCCCGAGCCCCTCCTAGGGCTCCGACTCTCGCAAGGGCTCCGGCTCCGGCAAGGACCCCTGCTCCCGCGGGGCCTGAGCCAGGGAAGTGGTGCTCGATCCACCAGACCAGGTGGCATGATCTCACGGAGTGCCGCACGGTCAAGGGCCTCATCGAGCAGCGCCAAAGGGACCGCGAGGAGCCCCGCAGGGGTGGCGACGACAGAGCCGCCCCCAACAACCCAGAGCTCAGCTTCCAGGAACCCGAGCACACCGTCGTCTTCATCGACGGAGGCGCGTACACGCCCTCCTCCTACCGCAGTGTCAAGACCATGCGGCGCGAGGTGTGCTCGGCGACCCCGAGCGAAAAGGCCGTAAGGCCCCTGAAGTGGTCGGACGTCCCGATCACGTTTAGCTTGGCCGACCACCCCGCCAGTACTGCAGGCGTGGGGCGACTACCCCTGGTAGTGTCCCCCACCATCTGCAATGTGAAGGTCAGCAGAGTGCTGATCGACTGGGGCGCAGGCCTTAACCTCCTCTCCAAGGAGGCTTTCGAGAAGCTGCAGGTGCCCTCCAAGCGCCTAAAGCCGTCGCTCCCCTTTTATGGGGTGACACCCAGGCACTCCCTGCCCCTCCGGCAGGTCGAGCTGCCCGTGACATTCGGGAGCCGGGATAACTTCCGGACGGAGAACGTCATCTTCGACGTCGTGGAGCTCCCCTCCCCTACAACGCCATCCTCGGGCGCCCGACGCTCGCTCGGTTCATGGTGGTCACGCACTATGCGTACCTCGCGGTTAAGATGCCGGGCCCAGCGGGCCCCATCTCCGTGTCCGCCGAGACCAGCAGCGACGTCTCCTGCGCCGAGCAGTTATACTCGGCCTTGGTGTCAGCTCGGGCCGAGGTCGAAGGTCGTCCAGGGGGCCCAGGACCCTCTTCATCCAAACCTCGACTCGCTGTCGACGCCTCCGTTCCTACGAAGGAGGTCGTGGTGGGCGAAGACGCCTCCCAGGTCGTCCGAATCGGTGTTGACTTGGGTGGCAAATAGGAAAGCACGCTCGTCGCCTTCCTCCGGGCTAACGTTGACGTGTTTGCATGGCAGCCGTCCGATATGCCTGGGATCCCTAGGGAGGTGATCGAGCACCACCTGGCTGTGCGCCCGGACGCACGCCCGGTGAAGCAGAAAGTCTGGCGGCAGGCGCCCAAGCGCCAGGAGTTCATCCGGGAGCAAGTCAGTAAGCTCCTTGACGCCAGATTCATCCGAGAAGTCCTCCACTCTGAGTGGCTGGCGAACCCAGTCATCGTCCCGAAGGCCAACGGCAAGCTCCGCATGTGCGTGGAACATCGAGCATCTGCGCAAATTCTTCCCGTAGATGGCATGTATGTGTGCTCAGGTCAACCAGGCCGGGGGCTTCCCCCCCGCCCAAGTTGACCGGGGGCTACCACTAACCGGGTAAGTCACCCAGTCTTGTAAAAATTGTTAATACAGTATATATGTTATCAATGTGCAGTTCTTATGTCAAATTTTATTTTTTTGGAAACCATATGTTTAATCTGTCTGGTGAGATGCTCGATTGTGCGAGAAAAAAATTGCTCTCTCATTTTTCCCGTTGATAAAAGAATCCCGATCGGTATGCACGCAGGCAGTTGCTGCTGACTTATGTCTGTCGTGGTAGGCTGTGGTGTTCGGTGTCGTGGCAGTCCTCCGGGTGTCACCGAGTCCCTGGGGTTCTCGGGTAATCCTATCGCTCGAGCAAAGAGTTGTCCAGAGCCTAGGCCCCAGGGGCGGGCTGTCGGTGCTCGGTCTGGTCTGTCATACCCGGGCGCCACCGAACCATAGGACCTCTGGGTTATGCCTCTGCCTGTATAGTCCGCCGGTCTGGGTATTCGAGAGGTCTCGGGTCGAAAACAAGAGCAGCCTATAATGAGTACCGCACTAACAGAGCGCACCAAGTAAAGAATCTTTCTATTTTTCTCGAATCACAGATCAACAATCGAAGGCAAAAGCAGCTCGACCACGAGGGCCTCAGTGCCCAGGTCGCTGCTCGGCCCTAGGGGTCCTCGGGTGGTCCTACTGCTCAGGCATGAGTGGTTGGAATCGCCTGGTCCCGGGCTCCCCATCACGCTCCCCAGTGCTCGGGCGTTCCAGCCGAAGGAACCAAGTTCCCAGGCACCCCGAGCTCAGAGCGCATACCTCTCCTGGATCGGTCGGCCGAAAAGCTGACAGCTGTCCGGTGAGTGGTTAAATTCATGTGAGTTTACATTCGTTAAATATATTATTCCCGAGTTATCCTCAGGGCCCTCGTATTCTAATCTGTTCGGTGAGATGGTCTCCTTGCGCCTGCCGCGTGTCCGCTTTTCCCGAAACGACAAAGCGGACAGTAGAAAGGTGTACCGTACGAACGGCGATGTCTGACCGAAGTCCTTCATGGTGGTCGTGGTGTTCGGTCCACTTAAAAGGCCCTAGGAACTACCGAGCCTCTAGGGTTCTCGGGTAATCTCACCGCTCGAGCAAAGAGTGGTCGAGAGCCTAGACCCTAGGGGCGGGCTGTCGGTGCTCGGTCCGGTCCGTCCTAGCCTGGGCACCACCAAACTGTGGGGATTCTTGGTCGTATTTCCGCCCGCACGTGTCTCTAGTCTACCTATTTGAGTGGTCGCAAAATGGGAAAGTGATCACTGGTCGTGGCGTGCTCCGTGCTGAATCGACCTATCTCGCGAGCAAGGAAGTTCGTGCCTTTGTCTTTTGACTTAGCCGCTGCGGACTAGCGAGGGATCGGGGGCTGAACGCGCAAAGAAGGCCTCACTGCTCGGGTGACGAGTGGTCGGGGCAACTTTGTTCTCGGGGAGGGAAAGGTCAGGCTCGGTCTGACTGAGTACTCCTCGGGACATCAAGTGAAAAGAACAGAAATTTCATCAAGCACTTGGAAGAACACTGGAGTTGCGACCCCAAAGAAAGGCTTCCATTATATTCACAAGAAAGGATAGCTATTCTAAGGGATCACTCCCATATTTACATCAAGTCAAAGAAAAAGAAAATTACAAAAGCCTAATCCAAGTCAGGGCCGTCAGGCTCAGAAGATAGCGGGGCCTCCTCGCCGCTGCTCCCCGGGTCCAGAGTCAGCGGCGCCTCCCGCGTGAAGCAAGCCGCCACCTCGGCGGTGACACCCCGGACTGCTTCCCGGGCGGCCTCCTCCTCGGCCTCGACCACCCCTTCCCGAGCTGGTTCCAGCGAGAAGTTCGGATCCCGGCTTCGGTAGCAGGCCAGGACGTGCTCGGCCACCGCTTGGGCCAAGCCACGCCCTTCCCGGCCGGCTAGCTCCTGCACAGCCTAGGGAAGAGCCTCGAGTCGTTGGCTGATTTTCTTGAAGCCAAGGGCGATGTGGCCGATGCCCGTCCCCTTCGCTCCCACATGGACTCGCCTGAGCCCGGCCACCCTCACGGACCTCCGTGCTTGCCGAAGGATATCTTCCATCATCAGCTTCACGTTGGTCCATTCGGCCCTGGCGGTCTCGAGCTCATCCTTCACGCTCTGCAGCCACTCCTCGAGGCTCAGTCCCTCGGCCGCGCTGGTCGAGGTGGCGCCGGGCGCCTGGGCTTCGGCCTGCTTCACCTGCTCGGCAAGGCAGAGAGGGCCTACTCACGAGCAGTTAGCTCTGACTCCCAGTTAGCTCTGACTCCCACATGGCGGCCCGCTCCTCCCGAGCAGCTGAGGCCACCAACGCCTCGGCAGCCTCCGTCTCCCAGCGGATCAGCAGCTCCTCCCGAGCGTCCAGAGCCGTCCTCCTCCCGGCGCTGGAGCTCCTCCTCCTGACGCTGGAGTTCGGCGCGGCTCCGCTCAACCTCACCTTTCTGGCGGGCCAAGTCCGCCTGGGAGGCCTCCACCGTCCTCTCGCGAGACAGGACTGCCTCCTCCCGAGCCTGCACCAGCCTCTCCCTGGCGAGTACCTCGGCAGCCTACTGCCGTGATGTCTCGGCCAGGCGGGTGGCTTCTTCTTGCTCCTGCACAGCCTCCGTGCGTATTTCTTCTAAGGCCTCTCGCTCCGCCTCTATCGCGCGCCGCTCATTCTCGTTGGTGGCGCGCGCCGCGGCGCCGCGGGCCTCAAGAAGGCGTCTGCCCTCGGCTAGCCGCTCCCTTTCCTCAAAGAGGGCGGTGCGGCCCACCTCAAGAAGTTTCCTCTCCCCCACCACGGCCGCCTCCAGCCGCCCAATCACCTCCCGGGCGCTTCCTAGCATGTCCGGAAGGGGTTCTGCAGGCTGGTTGGGCGACGGCAGGGCGCTAGGTCCCCTACCAGCCCTCTTTGAGGGGCTCGAGGTCCCCGAACACCGCCATGTAGGCACCGCCATCGACGAGGCCATCTGCCCCGCACTCGATGTGCTCGGGGCGGGCTCCGCCGACGCCGGTTGCTCGGGCGCGGCCTCTGCCATCGGCTCGGGGCATGGCGGTGCCTGTGGCTCTGTTTCATCCAGTGCGCTCAGCGGCTCTGACTCCACCGGCGCGCTCGGCTCAGGCGCGCTTGGCTCAGGGGCTAGAGCTAGCCTCGGCACCTCCGGTCGTCCTTGGTCTCCGGCGGCATCTGTAGGCGGCCTGAAAAAGAAAATAAGGTCAGTCTCCTGACTCACTCCGGGCAAGGCATGCTTAGGGAAAGGGGGGGGGGGAAACTTACGCGGTTTTGGGTCTTCAGTACTGCCATCTCGATTCCGGGATCCTGTACTCCGGGCCCGACGGCTGTGGCCTAGAATCCTCCCTCCTCCTCTTCCGTGGGGGGCTCTGCGGGGCCGCCGCGGGGTCCGTCTCTGGCAGTGGGCCGACTTGGGCACTTGCTGTGCCCGCGCTCCTGTGCCGGCCTTGGTCTCCGAATTCCAGACCAAGCCCAAGCAGATCAGGTCTGGTTCCAGACCCGCAGATGCCGCCTCCGTCGCCAGCCCCGCGCCAGACAGTTGGCCGCCCCGGCCTCCCTCCATCGCGCCGCCTGCCGGCGGCCACTGCCGCGGTGACGACAGCGACGACGACGACGAAGACGTAGGCATAGGAACGAAATTCCGGGGGCACTTCCCTTTGTCCCCCGGCGCTATCGCCGCCCCACTGCCGGCGGCGCCTCCTCCTCCAGCCTTGCGGCTATTGCCTGCAGCAGCCCCACGGCTGGCCTGCGGCCCGCCCCAGCGGCGCTCGGGCCACCGGTCTGCGCTGGGCCGCCTACGGCCTCCTCGCCGCTCGTCTGCGGCCTGCTTCTGGCAGCGTTCCCACCGGGGGCACTCGGAGCGCGGTCGGTCGCCTCATCCACCTCGGGAATCTGGATAGTCCCGGGGTTCCGGTGCCCTGGCCGGTCGACCGGCCGCCACAAAGGAAGTGAAGAGGACGATGCGCTCCGGCCGGTCCGTCATCGGCGGGAAGCTCGCCAGCGTCACCACCGAGGTCTCCCGCTGGCCTTCGGGCACCATCAACTTTCGCACTTTGTCCGCCGCCTCCTCGTTCACGAGCTGGGACTCCGGCAGCACGCTGTCGGGTGTCTTATCGCGGCGGCTTCCTCCCACTCTCGTCATCTTGTCAGGGTGGGGGCTGATTTGGAACGGTGGGGGAAAAGTGGTGCTCTGATCGTCTAAGGGAGGATGAGGGCTCAGGAACGCAAGGAAGAAGAAGGCTTGTTCGCAAAGATGGCGTAAAGAGGGGGGCGGTTCGCTCCCCTCCTCCTTTTATACTCTAGGGAAATTCAAACGTCGTCTGCTGTGACGCGCTCGGCGAGACGATTTCCTCGGCCAGCGCAACTGACAGGCGAATCTCCCTCGGGTCGTGCGGTTGTCAGTGGTTGCCAGGCGCACTTTTCTCGATCTGCGTGGTTGCTCGTTATCACGCGTCGCCCGCTCCGTTATCACGCGTCCGTTTGGCTCCCCGTTGTGTCGTACCAGAAGCCCAGACCGGAAGGGCCAGCACCTAAGAGCGCGCCGCGTGGTGTCGGTGCTGGGTTCGGCCTCGTTGACGACGAAGGGCCCATCCGCAGTATCTGGGCCATCGCCTACCAATGGGCCCGGGGGCTGCTGTCGGTGAATCAGGAACCGGGGGTCCCCGAATCCCGAGGCCAGGCCAGCAATCCTCCATGTGGCGCCATCCCACGGGGTCACCTCCGCGAGGTAAAAGAGACTAAGTCCCGGGAGAGGGCGCTCGGGGCCACAGTCAGTGGCCCCTGAGTGCCCGGGTTCTCCGATGATCTGTGAAGACTATGTGCCGGGAAGAAAGTGCTCGGGGAGGCAAACAGTGACCCCCAAGCACCCAAGTCCTCCGACGACCAGGAGAACCAAGTACCGGGAGGGGTGTGCCCGGGGCTGCGAGTAGTAGCCCCCCGGGCACCCGAGTACCCCGAGGGCCCACTGAAGGAAGTTCCGGGAGAGAGTGCTCGGGGCTGCGAGCCGCGGCCCCTGAGCACTCGGTTCCCCAAGGATCCGTAGAAGCATGCCCGAGAGAGAGTGATCGGGGAGGTGATCAGTGGCCCCCGAGCACTCGGTTCCCCGAAGACCAAGGAAGGGCGTTCTCGGGAGAGAGTGCTCGGGGAGATGAACAGTGACCCCCGAGCACTCGGTTCCCCGACGACCCAGGAAGCCCCTCCGTCAGTGGCCCCCACAGGGGTCCAGCGATGAGGTGTCAGCAGGTGAAAGGCCCGAGACCGCATTTAAGAGTGCGCGTGGCCTGTCACCTCCAACTGCTCCCGCCATGCTCGGTGTCAGTTCCTGCCATATTCTGGCAGAAGGGCGTGGGGAAATTAAATGCACGGGTCCCATCCCGTGCCATCTGGCGCGCCTTGGGATAACGTTGCAAGGGCCGATGCGTTCCGTCTGCCGCGCTGCTGTGGCAGGAGAACAAGACAGGGCGGGCACGCCGGGCTGCTCTGCGACTGCCCGGTGGGCCCTCTCCACGGCGCCCGTTGCCAGTGCCATTATGGCGACTGATGCCCGGGTGCGGGGCGCGTTTTCAACCCCCAGTCACTTCGCACAGAGGCTATGATGACGCCCTTTCCATTTATGGTGCCTTGAAACTCGTGCCCTCCCATTCGGGGCACGCTACTGCCGGTGGGTATTTAAAGCAGCCGGTAGCATGGACAAAGACAAGTTGGAAAGTCTGAGAAGTCTGAAAGGTTGAATCTCTGTTACAAGCGCACAAGCTGAAAAAACTCTGCAAGCTCTGCACGGTTGAAGAGGTCAAGGAAGTAGAGAAGATCGAGAAGTCCAAGAGCACCCAAATCCAACAGATACACAGACCGAAGAACAAGGAGCCCCAGGCTCTAGGATAGACAAACTTTCTTGTAACCAGCAACATCCTTGAGGGACATTCTCAGGGCATTTATAGCATCCATACAGGAGTAGGGTGTTACGCCTCCGTGCGGCCCGAACCTGTCTAAACCCCCAGTGCATTTACTTCATTCCGCACCAGATCATTCCACCCCGCCAGCCATCGCATTCATATCTATTTATTTCTCCGGCAAACATATTCAGAATCATCCCCCAGGCCGAATCTCTAAAAAGAGGTCCCTCAGGATCCCTGCGACAGGAGTTAACCCTCTGACAGTGAGGAATATAAGATTTAGTTTGAGTGCGGATGGGATGAATCTATACGGCAACATGAGCAGTAGTCATAGCACTTGTCATGTGACTCTATGTATCTACATCCTTCCTCATTGTTGTGTATGAAGCAAAAGTACATTTTAATGTCGGTGTTGATCCAAGGGTCGAGGCAACCTATCAACGATATCGATGTCTACTTGAAACCATTAATGGAAGATCTTGTAACACTGTGGAATAATGGTGTGCATGTATGTGATGAATAAAATGAGAGAACTTCACCCTATGTGCAATGTTATTCGTAACAATCCAAGATTGGCCAGCCCTTAGTAACCGATCGGGCCAGACTATCAAAGGCTACTTTGCATGCGTGCCTTTTTTGGATGAAACAGAGAGCTTGTGGCTGAGAACTATTGAAAAATGATGTACCTATGTCATCGTAAATTTCTTTAGAAGGATCACCCATACCACAGCAACAAGAGAGCATTTGATGGGAAAGTTGAGATTCGATCACCTCCTAAGCATCACACTGGGAGACAGGTATATAAGATGGTAAAGGAACTTAGGGTTATCCTTGGGAAGGGACGCATGAGTACACCGGTTTCGAAATCTAATCTTGGAGCTCCTATGTTCAAAAGGCAATCTATTTTTGTGACTTAGCTTATTGGCCAAATTTGGTGGTTCGACACGCAACCGATGTCATGCACATTGAGGAGAATGTGTGTGATAGCTTGATTGGTACGTTACTAGACATATCTGGCAAAATGTAGGATACAATCCAAGCATGAAAGGACCTAGAATGTTTGAAACTCATACGGGATCTACATCCTGAAGATATGAAAGAATATGACAAATATCTTGGTCCCGCTAGCTACAGTCTGAGCAAGGCGGGAAAAATTGCAATATGTAAGTGGTTGCATAGAATCAAAATTCCATCTGGTTACTCCGCCTACATAAAGAGACTAGTAACATCAAATATTTGAAATTAACTGGCATGAAGTTTCATGATTATCATGTGATAATACATAGATGCTCCCAATTGCAATTAGAGGTATTATGTCACCTAAAATCTGAAACCTAGTCATAAAGTAGTGTTCATTCTTCAGTGTGATATCACAGAAGGACATCGATCTGACCATGCTAGATAAGCTGCACGAAGATGTGGTCGAGACTTCATCCCAGCTCGGGGCATGTTTCCCTCCATCATTTTTTGATATCATGGTGCATCTTATTGTTTACATTGTGAAAGAGATATGGATTCTTGTCCCTGTATTTCTGCATCAGATATACCCTTTCGAGAGATCCATGGGAGTTTTGAAGAAATATGTTTGTAACCTAAATTGGTCGGAAGGTCGCATGGCCGAGGGTTGGGGAACTGAGGAGGTTATTGATTTCTTCATCAACTACATAAATCTCAAATCGATTGGTGTGCTTATATCTCGCCATTAGGGGAGGCTACAGGGGAAAGGAACAATAGGTGCAAACTCGTTCCACACTAACAACCCTATTTCATTCACGCAAGCACATTTTACAGTTTTGTAACAATCAGTTGTAGTACGTATGTCGAAGAACACCAGAAGATGCTATGCACCAAAAATCTAGGGAAGTCCAATGTTTGGATTGTGCGAGAGCATCGAGATCATTTTGGCACCTGGTTACATAGATAAGTGATAGATAAGTAGATAGAGTGTACTCAGTTGAATGTGTTGGCTCAAGGACCATCAACTACAATCCTCACATTCCAAGGATATGACATAAATGGCTATATATTTTATACGAGAGCACATGATAATAAGGGCGCCAACTAAAATAGCGGTGTTCATATAGATGCCTATGACTGCAATGACAATAGGGAGACCTACTATAGATTCGTAGAGGACATCTGAGAGCTTGACTATGAAGTGTTAAAGGTTCCTCTTTTCTAGTGCCAATAGGTCTGACTCCCAGGGGGCATGAAGATCGACAAGTATGGTATGACTACAGTGGACCAAAAACTCGCTGGATATAGAGAAGAATTATTCGTACTTGTGAAAGATATTATGCAAGTCTTCTATGTAAAGAACCCAGATCCAGCTAACAAGGAGGAGCGTCACATGCTTCTTTAAAAAAGAAGGATTTCAGAGTGGAGAATTTTATCGATGAGGAATACTGTGAGGAACCGTCCAAAAAGTATTCTAATTAATCATTAGGAGGATCATTATTCATAATCACAACCACGACGATTAACCAGAATACCATTCCGGTAGTCCCGGCACGTGTTTTGTGCCCAGGATCGGAACACATGCCTTCCAACTCAAATATCACAACACAGTTTAATGGAGAGCAAGTAATTAAGCTGGATTACAATTATTAAACATGCAACTGCTTCCACAATTTACAACAAAAGAGGAACAACAACAACTATGCAGCGGAAGAAAAACCTATACAACAAAAGAGTATGGAGCCGTATGCCCTTAGGCTCCATACCAAAAGCGCCGGAGTTCGGAGTAGAAGGTGCTACTCCTGCCCGCCACCCTGATCGGCAGGCACAAAGTAGCCGAACACAGCCTCTTCCTCGCCAACCTGCGAACCTGAAAGCAACTTAAGGGCAGCACCCCTTAGTACGAAGGTACTAGCAAGTCTTACACAGTATGAGTATATATATTCTCGACTCCAAGGATCATGCATTTAAAGCTGTAGCAAGGATTAAGACATGTTTAAGTTCATTAAGCGGTAAGCAACCTAGACTCTAGGTGTAAGCAACTGACTTAACCAACCACCGACTCCAACCCTGCCAACCAACTGATCAGAACAGATATATGAACAACAAGTGTATAAAAGCAAACCATTCCCACCAAACCACCAACCACATACCGACCAAACCACCCCAATCCAACCATGCCACAACCCACATCGAAACTCTACGACCAAAACATGGTCGCTCGGTGGAGATAAGCGATAGCGATGCTCATGACCGAGAGCGCGGCAGTTCAAACTGATTATACACCCTGCAGGGGGATACTCCTGGACCCACACGACACATGGACCATACGGCTTGTGCCACCCGCTAAGATGCACATAAGGGGGTACCCGTGACAACCTTTCCCAACCAGGCCCAACCATGTGGATCAACCATAGCTCGGCACGGCGGTATTAGAACTACTCCCGAGCAAACTAATACCGCTAAAAGCCCGGACTCAAACCGGACTCACACCGTCTATGACGAGGCCCACATGACCACGTCTGCAAAGGTAATCAGCTCGCCTACCATTATATCAGCATGTGGTGAGTAAGGTAAGTGCTAAAGCCGACTACACCGACGGTCGGTGCTTAACCGGTGCAAGCGGTCTACGGTGTCCGGGTTCCCTCCCCGAACTGCCTGAGGACTCCTCGTGAGCAGATAACACCCCTAATACCGCCCACACCTCGTCTCAACTCACCACTCACCAAACCGACTCATCATCAACACAACCATAAGTATGAACAAGTAATAAGCCCTAGGCTCGCGACAACGGTGGACGCCGTCGTCGACTTCTACCGGAAAGCCTAAGTACCACTAAGCGTAGCGAACTATAATTAGACCTCGACGACACCACTAGGCTCCAAGGAATAACACATGACACATGACCGAAATAGGAGAATGCATCGGCATAGGTTCTACCCAACTCGGTACCCGACACATGCAATGTATACATAAGCGTAGATAACATATTAGATTTCGAATTGACACGGTGCAATATGATAGATGCTTGCCTTGCTACCCTGGATCAGAAAGGTGGGACGCCTCACGATCGCCCACTGCCTCCGGGATCGACGGATCGACGTTCACTATAGAGAGCAACGCGTGCAATGTAATGAGCATGTATGAAATGCGACCATATAAGAAAAATATGCTCCACAATACATGACAATATTTTTCCCAGATCACACTGTGCAAAACAAGAGTTTTCCCAGTGGTCTCACGACTTTCGAACATGGCATTGACTATTTGTGCTTTAACTAAGCTGAAATACATTTAATCAATAAATAAATTCTCAGAACGTACTTAATGAGTTTCAACATTTTTAACATGTAGTTCATGTTCCTCCGAAGCCAACGCAACTGGTCTCATAAAGTTTGGAGTTCGTACGAATTAACTATGAATTTGACAAGCTACCAGCTTCCAGAAAAACCTGATAACCGCCCTGCGACCACTGCTACAGTGCTCACGGGTACTAGGGTGATCAGTACCCGGGAGTACTCGGGATGAACCGTGCTCGGGTGCTCGGGGGTGAACAGTATCCGGAGTGCTCGGGTGAACAGTGCTCGGGTGCTCGGGTGAACAGTAAAATCAGCCTCGTGCAGCTCCCGAATAGCAGCCATTACGAATGGAAAAACTGGGCTAAACTAACCTGAGAGTCCCTCTAAATCAAAAGTAAAAATGCCTAGAAGGGTGTACAGGGTCTAGACTTTGCTCAACCGCCTAGCAACATGATTCCTAACTCAAATCCACATAAATCCTCATTAGTTCCCAGACTGAAGAACTTTAAGAACTTTACAACCCTAGTTCCAGATTCAAGATCTATCCAACCAAAAATGAGCATACTTGCCATGGGAGCCTAGCAGACTCACCCAAGGTCCTTTGCTGAGGTTGGTGACCGCCAGTTGAAGGAGGAAACGACGGAAAATGGCTTGGAGAAGAGAGGAAAAACTGCTGCTTCCTTGCTTCTCCCAAAGAACACCAAACAAGATCAGAACCAGCTTGAATTCCTTCGGGGAAACTGAAAATGAATTGGATGGACGAGTAGTCCTTGAGCTGGTGGTCACGTGAGTACCACATACGTACCTTGATCTTGCTCCCAGAGGTAGGGATCCAAAGGGGAAAAAAGGGAGCCTAAGAGAGAGAGTGAGAGACAGCCAACTCCAACTTGCTTCCTCAAAAAGCCTTATCTGGTGGAGTGGGTGAGTAGTACGTATGGGCAAGCTTATTAGGGGGAGAGAGAGTGTTGTTGCCCACCTATAGAGAGATATTTTCCATCCAAGTGGGCCCCATTTACCTAGAGGAAAGTCCAGACTTGCTTCTAGTTCCTTTATTTCTCTTAGTTTTCCTTCTCCCACCTCATTGATTCAAAGTGAGGTGCTCCAGTGACCCAAACTGGAACATGAAGCTGAAATTGCATGTTTTAGGATTAAAACACACAATTACGGATTTCAGGACGTGACAAACCTCCCCCCCTAAAAAGAATCTCGTCCCGAGATTCAGTACGAGTCGGGGAGAGAACGATGAGCACACTCATGTGAGAGATTCCAAATATGCCATATTACGACATCTTTCACAAGTCCTCAAAGAACTCAGGATACTCGGAGCGGAGCTTATCTTCCCGCTCCCATGTCGCTTCGGCTTCTGTATGGTTGCTCCATTGGACTTTCAGGAATTTGATAGAATGGCACCGTGTCTTGCGCTCGGCTTCATCCAAGATACAAATTGGTCGCTCACAATATGTCAAATCCGGTTGTAACTCTTGGGGTGCAACATCAACGACTTCCGTCGGGACTCGGAGACACTTCTTCAATTGTGACACATGGAACACATTGTGTACGGCGGAGACAGACGAAGGCAAGTCCAACTGGTACGCGACCTCTCCACGCCGAGCAAGAATCTGAAATGGGCCAACATACCGAGGCGCCAATTTGCCTCGGACTTGGAATCGACGAACGCCTTTGAGAGGTGAGACCTTCAGGTACACGTGATCCCCCACCTCAAATGTGAGCTCTCGGCGATGTCGATCCGCATAGCTCTTCTGCCTAGACTGGGCCGTGAGAATACTCTTGCGGATATTCTGGACATGGTCTTCTGCCTCCTTGACCAAATCCGGTCCCAGAAAAGCCCGCTCACCGGATTCGGACCAATTCAGCGGCGTACGGCACCTCCGACCATAAAGGGCCTCGAATGGCGCCATCTCAATACTAGCCTGGAAACTGTTGTTATACGAAAATTCCGCGAACGGCAGACATATGTCCCACTTCTTCCCATAAGTGAGCACACAAGCACGGAGCATATCTTCGAGAATCTGATTTACCCTCTCCGTCTGACCATCCGTCTGCGGGTGATACGCCGTGCTGTGGAACAACTCGGTTTCCATAG
Organism: Phragmites australis; assembly: GCF_958298935.1. NCBI lineage: Eukaryota > Viridiplantae > Streptophyta > Magnoliopsida > Poales > Poaceae > Phragmites > Phragmites australis. Next base: position 28,230,886 of record NC_084921.1, on the reverse strand, counting down.
CCTCCTGGAAATTTCTCCAGAAATGAGAAGTAAACTGTGTACCCCGATCAGAAACGATCTTCTTCGGCACTCCATGGAGACAAACAATTCTAGTGAGGTACAACTCCGCATACTGCTTAGCAGAATAAGTGGTCCTGACAGGAAGGAAATGCGCGGACTTTGTCAACCGGTCCACGATGACCCAAATAGAGTCATACCCACTCGAAGTCTTCGGTAAGCCGGTAATGAAATCCATCCCAACTTCTTCCCACTTCCAAGATGGAATGGGCAAAGGCTGGAGTGTGCCGGCAGGCTTGATGTGTTCAGCCTTCACCCTTCGGCAGACGTCGCACTCAGACACATACCTAGCAATCTCCCGCTTCATGCGAGTCCACCAGAAACGGGGTTTCAAATCCTGATACATCTTCGTACTGCCAGGGTGAATGGATAGCAACGAATCATGAGCCTCATCAAGGATCTTCTTCCTCAGCGCCTCGACCCTCGGAACCACTAGACGGTCCCCAAACCAGATAACGCCTTGATCATCCTCAGTAAAGCACAAGGCCTGCCCGATCTTCCTCTTCTCTTGAATTCGGGCCATACCCTTATCATCCCTCTGTGCAGCCTTAATCTCATCAATGAGCGTGGACTTGATTTCGAGATTGGCAATAAAACCATCCGGCACCATATCAAGCCCAAGACGCCGGAAATCATCACATAACGTGGAATCCATCGGCGAGGCTATAAGACAGTGACAATGAGCCCTTCGACTGAAAGCATCGGCGACCACATTCGCCTTGCCAGGATGGTAGTGAACCTCCAGCTCATAGTCTTTGATCAACTCAAGCCACCTGTGCTGCCTCATGTTCAAATCTGACTGTGTGAAGATGTACTTCAGGCTCTTGTTATCCGTGTAGATACGGCACAAGTTGCCCATCAAGTAGTGGCGCCACATCTTCAGAGCGTGCACGACAGCTGCAAGTTCAAGATCATGTGTCGGATAGTTCTCCTCGTGACGCTTCAGCTGTCGGGATGCATATGCAACGACTCGGTCCTCCTGCATCAAAACACAGCCGAGACCGATGCCGGACGCGTCGCAATACACATCAAACCCTCTGGTCACATCAGGCTGAGCAAGCACTGGAGCGGTCGTGAGCAGCTTCTTCAATGTCTGGAAGGCAGACTCACAGGCATCTGACCACTCAAACACGCTGCCTTGCTTCAACAACTCAGTCATCGGCTTTGCAACCTTGGAGAAGTTCTCGATGAACCGGCGGTAATAGCCTGCAAGTCCAAGAAAACTCCGGATCTCAGTGACATTCTGGGGCTGAACCCAGTCGAGCACATCCTGCACCTTGCTCGGGTCAACTGCCACCCCGTTCTCTGATAGAACATGTCCCAGAAAAGCCACCTCCCTGAGCCAGAACTCACACTTGCTGAACTTGGCATACAGTTGATGCTCTCGGAGCCTGCCCAGAACAATACGGAGGTGCCCAATGTGCTCTTGTTCAGTCTTGGAGTATATCAGAATGTCGTCGATGAAAACAATGACAAACTTGTCCAACTCCTCCATGAATACCGAGTTCATGAGGTACATAAAGAAAGCCGGCGCATTAGTCAAGCCAAACGACATAACGGTGAACTCATACAAGCCGTATCTAGTAGAGAACGCTGTCTTTGGAATATCCTCTGGTCGAACCTTGATATGGTGATAGCCCAGCCTCAAGTCAATCTTTGAGAAGACTCGGGCTCCAGTCAACTGATCAAACAAGATGTCAATCCTAGGAAGCGGATACACATTCTTCACCGTGACTGCATTCAGCGGACGGTAATCAACACACATCCGGAGAGTGTCGTCCTTCTTCTTCACAAATAGAGCCGAGCATCCCCAAGGTGAGGAACTAGGACGAACAAAACCCTTCGCCAGCAGCTCCTGGATCTGCTTCTTCAGCTCAACTAGCTCAACTGGCGACATCTTATACATCTTCTTTGAAACCGGGGCCGCACCGGGCACGAGATCAATAGAGAACTCCACTGCCCTACCAGGCGGCATTCCAGGCAACTCATCCGGAAAGACATCCGGAAATTCCCACACCACAGGAATGGTCTCCATAATCCTGGTGGGGACAGCCTTTACGGCGAACAGGCAGGATTTGACATCCTCTAGCTTTAACTGGACCCGAGTACCTGACAGACCATTGAGGGTGACGGTCCGCCGAGCACAGTCCAACACAGCCTTGTTCTTGGAGAGCCAATTCATTCCCAGAATAACATCAATTCCCTTCGAGTTCATCACTAACAGATTAACAAAGAAGGGAACTCCGTTGACAATTACCGCCGCTTTATTCACACACTGGTTGATTAAAACTTTGGCCCCTGGGGCGTCTATAAGGTACGGCGTGTGGGTAGCACTGACTCTCAACCCACTTTTCCAAACATAATCCGAAGATATAAAGGAATGAGAGGCTCCTGAATCAAACAAAACCACTGCAGAAAAGATGTCAGAGTTGAAACTCATATCCAACGTACCCATTAGGACGGTGTCACCCTCCTGAACCTCGTCGGCGGTAGTGTGGCGAGCTCGACCACGCTTGGGAACGTGAGTCGCCTGCGAAGACTGCGGTGCTGACTGAGCCGGCGGTGGTCGCGGGGCACTCACCGCGGCTCCCGGCCTCGGATACGGGCACTCCCTCGAGAAATGGCCGACGCGGCCGTAGTTGAAGCACGGACCGCCTGAGCCACCGGTCACGCTCACTTGGGAGCCGGCTGGTCGTGCAGCCTGCCCCTGTGGAGCGGAGAACGCAGGACGTGGTACAAACCACATCGGTCGTGGGTAGCCAGCCGACGGCACCTGAGACTGTGGAGGCTGACTCTCAGAGCGGGCGCGTTGCGAGCTCCCGCCCACAGAAGACGAGGAACCCCTCTTCCGCCTCTTCTCCTCTTGGTGGCTCTTATACTTGAGCTCCACCGTGATCGACGTGCTCACAGACTCGTTGAAGTCGGCGAACTTATGCGCGGACAACCAGTCCTGCATCTTCGAGTTTAGGCCATTCACGAAGTGGCGCTGCCTGCGCGCATCCGTGCTGACCTCCTCGGTAGCGTATTGTGCAAGGTGGTTGAACACCTGCACGTACTCCATCACCGCCCGACCTCCTTGCTTGAGGTCCTCAAACTCCCGCCTCTTAGCCTCCATGAGGCCACTCAGTATGTGAAACGAGCGGAAGGCCTCGCGAAACTCCGCCCATGACACGCGGTGATCGGCGGGGTGCATGGCCAGAAAGCCGAACCACCACGCACCCGCCGGGCCCTGAAGCTGATGGGCGGCGAAGAGCGCCTTCTCGTGATCCTCACAGCGAAGAAGGGCGAGCTTCTGCTCGATCATCCGGAGCCAGTGATCAGCATCCAGAGGATCCTCAGCTCGCGAGAAGACCGGCGGCTGAGTCCGCAAAAAGTCCGAGAAGTCATCTCGGCGCACGGCCCCACCTCCTCCATGAGGAGCCGCGTTGCGCACGAGAGCCTCCAGGAGCGCTTGGTTCGTCTGGAGGAGAGCGTGATTCGCTTGGCGGTTCTGCTCGATTTGCATGAGCACATCCGCCATGGTCGGCGGTGGAGGAGGGTTGTTCTGACCGGAACCCTCCGGAACCTCCCCACCACGCCGAGTGACAACCATTCTGAAATATAAAACTAAAAGGGGAAACGTCAAATTCCGACTCAGCACAATGCATTCGCCGGATATATTGTTAGAATCCCGTAATACATGTATAAATATGAATGCATGCATGAATGCCATGAAATGATGCATGCTCGAACCTAGCTACCGCTTCTTTCTCAAAATAAGAACCGCACCTGCAAGCATGAAAATCACAGGCAGTTTATAACATCCAGAACGTACCCTTCGCGCTAGAAAGAGTAAGAGCGCGAACGGCCTTTGTACCACATGCCGTACAAGCGACAATCCATACGTCGACAACGACGTATTCACTTCCCGTAGACCCTACGTGACATCTCGTGTAAACGCCACACGAGTAGACGACCATGTCTCCCATCGCATGGTGGATGTTCATACGCTATTGCTAGCGTATTCACTTCCCGTACAGATCACCGTACGGAACATGCCGGGCCCCTGCCTCGCATCCGGCTGAGCCCTCGGTGATTAACCGCCACCGAGCGTCGTACCTTACCTTCCGACGATGCAAAGCCGAAGATGCAATGCTCAACATGAATCAATGCAGGGTCGAAAGCATAACAATGTGGTATAAGACATATAAACGTCACTCACAATACGCATTTTAACTTAGGGGCATAAACGATAGCAGTTTAATACATATTAAACATGAAGAGGCATAAACATAAATTATGGGTTGTTTAGGTGAAGTTGTCGACTTACTAAACAACGCACTAATTATGTTTAGGCTACTAAATTAAACCAGGCTCTGATACCAAGCTATGAGGAACCGTCCAAAAAGTATTCTAATTAATCATCAGGAGGATCATTATTCATAATCACAACCTCGACGATTAACCAGAATACCATTCCGGTAGTCCCGGCACGTGTTTTGTGCCCAGGATCGGAACACATGCCTTCCAACTCAAATATCACAACACAGTTTAATGGAGAGCAAGTAATTAAGCTGGATTACAATTATTAAACATGCAACTGCTTCCACAATTTACAACAAAAGAGGAACAACAACAACTATGCAGCGGAAGAAAAACCTATACAACAAAAGAGTATGGAGCCGTATTCCCTTAGACTCCATACCAAAAGCACCGGAGTTCGGAGTAGAAGGTGCTACTCCTGCCCGCCACCCTGATCGGCAGGCACAAAGTAGCCGAACACAGCCTCTTCCTCGCCAACCTGCGAACCTGAAAGCAACTTAAGGGCAGCACCCCTTAGTACGAAGGTACTAGCAAGTCTTACACAGTATGAGTATATATATTCTCGACTCCAAGGATCATGCATTTAAAGCTGTAGCAAGGATTAAGACATGTTTAAGTTCATTAAGCGGTAAGCAACCTAGACTCTAGGTGTAAGCAACTGACTTAACCAACCACCGACTCCAACCCTGCCAACCAACTGATCAGAACAGATATATGAACAACAAGTGTATAAAAGCAAACCATTCCCACCAAACCACCAACCACATACCGACCAAACCACCCCAATCCAACCATGCCACAACCCACATCGAAACTCTACGACCAAAACATGGTCGCTCGGTGGAGATAAGCGATAGCGATGCTCATGATCGAGAGCGCGGCAGTTCGAACTGATTATACACCCTGCAGGGGGATACTCCTGGACCCACACGACACAGGGACCATACGGCTTGTGCCACCCGCTAAGATGCACACAAGGGGGTACCCGTGACAACCTTTCCCAACCAGGCCCAACCATGTGGATCAACCATAGCTCGGCACGGCGGTATTAGAACTACTCCCGAGCAAACTAATACCGCTAAAAGCCCGGACTCAAACCGGACTCACACCGTCTATGACGAGGCCCACATGACCACGTTTGCGAAGGTAATCAGCTCGCCTACCATTATATCAGCATGTGGTGAGTAAGGTAAGTGCTAAAGCCGACTACACCGACGGTCGGTGCTTAACCGGTGCAAGCGGTCTACGGTGTCCGGGTTCCCTCCCCGAACTGCCTGAGGACTCCTCGTGAGCAGATGACACCCCTAACACCGCCCACACCTCGTCTCAACTCACCACTCACCAAACCGACTCATCATCAACACAACCATAAGTGTGAACAAGTAATAAGCCCTAGGCTCGCGACAATGGTGGACGCCGTCGTCGACTTCTACCGGAAAGCCTAAGTACCACTAAGCGTAGCGAACTATAATTAGACCTCGACGACACCACTAGGCTCCAAGGAATAACACATGACACGTGACCGAAATGGGAGAATGCATCGGCATAGGTTCTACCCAACTCGGTACCCGACACATGCAATGTATACATAAGCGTAGATAACATATTAGATTTCGAATTGACACGGTGCAATATGATAGATGCTTGCCTTGCTGCCCTGGATCAGAAAGGTGGGACGCCTCACGATCGCCCACGGCCTCCGGGATCGACGGATCGGCGTTCACTATAGAGAGCAACGCGTGCAATGTAATGAGCATGTATGAAATGCGATCATATAAGAAAAATATGCTCCACAATACATGACAATATTTTTCCCAGATCACACTGTGCAAAACAAGAGTTTTCCCAATGGTCTCACGACTTTCGAACATGGCATTGACTATTTGTGCTTTAACTAAGCTGAAATACATTTAATCAAAATAAATTCTCAGAACATACTTAATGAGTTTCAACATTTTTAACATGTAGTTCATGTTCCTACGAAGCCAATGCAACTGGTCTCATGAAGTTTGGAGTTCGTACGAATTAACTATGAATTTGACAAGCTACCAGCTTCCAGGAAAACCTGATAACCGCCCTGCGACCACTGCTACAGTGCTCAGGGGTACTGGGGTGATCAGTACCCGGGAGTACTCGGGATGAACCATGCTCGGGTGCTCGGGGTGAACAGTACTCGAGAGTACTCGGGATGAACAGTGCTTGGGTGCTCGGTGAACAGTACCAGGGAGTGCTCGGATGCTCGGGTGAACAGTACTCGGGTGCTACAGTAAAATCAGCCTCGTGCAGCTCCAGACCAGCAGCCATTACGAAGGGAAAAACTGGGCTAAACTTACCTGGGAGTCCCTCTAAATCAAAAGTAAAAATGCCTAGAAGGGTGTACAGGGTCTAGACTTTGCTCAACCGCCTAGCAACATGATTCCTAACTCAAATCCACATGAATCCTCATTTGTTCCCAGACTAAAGAACTTTAAGAACTTTGCAACCCTAGTTCCAGATTCAAGATCTATCCAACTAAAAATGAGCATACTTGCCATGGGAGCCTAGCAGACTCACCCAAGGTCCTTTGCTGAGGTTGGTGACCGCCAGTTGAAGGAGGAAACGACGGAAAATGGCTTGGAGAAGAGAGGAAAAACTGCTGCTTCCTTGCTTCTCCCAAAGAACACCAAACAAGATCAGAACCAGCTCGAATTTCTTTGGGGAAACTGAAAATGAATTGAATGGACGAGTAGTCCTTGAGCTGGTGGTCACGTGAGTACCACATACGTACCTTGATCTTGCTCCCAGAGGTAGGGATCCAAAGGGGGAAAAAAGGGAGCCTAAGAGAGAGAGTGAGAGACAGCCAACTCCAACTTGCTTCCTCAAAAAGCCTTATCTGGTGGAGTGGGTGAGTAGTACGTATGGGCAAGCTTTTTAGGGGGAGAGAGAGTGTTGTTGCCCACCTATAGAGAGATATTTTCCACCCAAGTGGGCCCCATTTACCTAGAGGAAAGTCCAGACTTGCTTCTAGTTCCTTTATTTCTCTTAGTTTTCCTTCTCCCACCTCATTGATTCAAAGTGAGGTGCTCCAGTGAACCAAACTGGAACATGAAGCTGAAATTGCATGTTTTAGGATTAAAACACACAATTACGGATTTCAGGACATGACAAATACTACAATCAATTCGACGCACTACCTCCTTTCGGAGAGGATGTTAATCTAGGTCTCATGGAAGACACTGACGAATCTCCCAATGTACACCGTGATTATAATGAAGGGCGAATCGTTAAGCCAATTAATTAGCTTTATTTGCATATTAATGGAATATATGAATTATTATGTATGAATTTGTTTTAGATGCAATTTTATCTTATTTATGTTATGGAAGCTTTAATTTGTAGTTTATGGTCAAAGATGTCTTTATTATGAGCATATTGATTTTTTATTTTTAATGAATTAGCAATAGCACAAGCACTGTTGCTCTTTATTACTATATATTAAAGAAGGACATAAATTACTATGTATTAATGAATATATCTTTACTATTGATTTACATTAGCTATAGGTATGAGGATATTTAATTTTTATTTTTTAATGATTTTAACCATGAAATTAAAATATATAGGAAGCTCCAAATATATTTTTTAATTAATTAGCAAGCTCCAAAATAGAAATTTAGGTATGCGCATATTTATTTTCAATTTTATTGAAGTAGAAAATTTAACCATGAAACTTAGGTATATAGAAAACTTAATTTTGGTATATAATAAGTTCAAATTAAAATAAATATGTATTAGGATTAGAGGTGAACAAATATTAATAAATGTAGATAGTACGAAGACAATCGAATACACTTGAGTAGCACAGTGGTTAGTTGGTTCGGACTTGGGGCCACAGGTCGCAGGTTCGACACTTGTGCTCAGCAAAAAAAAAAATCTGCTTTGCTGCGCGGGGAGGGGGGGTCAATGCCGACTGAAGTCATGAGCCGGCAATGAATCCCCCTTCACTGAAGTCATGCCGCAGTAAATCCACCCGATATAACCTTAGTGCCGCCTGCACCCTCCTAGACTTGAAAATTTTCCCTCCTTCCGCCATATTGCCTCCCGCACCATCCTCAAGTGCCACCGCCTCCGCCTTGTCCTCTCCCATGCCGTTGAAGGACCACAATCCCGCACCGATGAGCCCAAGACCACCGTCCCCGTCCTCCTCGATGTTGTCGTCCTCCTCGACACCGTCACCTCCTCCTTGACGCTATCATCCTCCTCCCTGACACCATCGATGTCCTCCTCCTCCCCAACACAGACCCTATCCTCCTCCTCGACATTGTCCCCATCCTCCTCCCCGATGCCTAGCCCCCACACGCGCAGCCGTAGGCCAGCCCACACACCCTACCGCCCAGACATCTGCGAAGGCCACTCTGCCACCATCCGTCAAGGCGCCAACCCATCGAGTGGATCTGCACATTGCCTCGTCATCCTGTCGGTGTCCAACCGTTGCCGCCTTGCAGGTACTAGCCGTTCTATAACCATTATTCTACTTCCTTGGAGGATCTAACAGATTGAAATTCATCTCTTCGGGTCTGTTGTCTTCGGTAACAAGTTGTTTTGGCCAGTAACCTTAGTATGTTGAACATTTTCTTGATCATACCTTGTTATTATTGTAAGGTCTTTGTACGTAGTTTCTGGTCATTCACTCGATAGAGGTATTGTGATCCCCCTTCCCCTCAACTTATGCTTGTTTCCGTATAATAGTATTGAGGGTTAATTCCTGACAATGATTCCGGGGTATACCGGTCGATGGGCGCATGAACAACGCTTACGGTGTACGTGTGTTTATGATGAACTAGAGAACACGAGGGTTATCCAGGTTCAGTACTTCCGAAGGATAACATCCCTACATCCTGTGTATTTTGTTATCAGTGTTTGTGAACTGGTTACAGATGAGTTTTCATGACTGCTGCATCTTTTCCCTTACAAACTAGTTCCTCTTCTCTTTATATACTAGAAAGAAGGATAACTTACAAGTGGGACCTATTTAGCAGACTCATGCCTGGCTAGATATTCTATTCTTAGATCATTAACATGGAGAACCGGGTGAACCCAACTTGTCCTGATAGCTCAGTCTATCCGTCCCATCCGTGAAACACCACCGCACCTGCTTCCCTCGGTCGCTCAGCCTGTCCCATCGCTGCACCACAAGTTTGTCAACCTCGTGGGGCCTGTAAGCCAGAATGCCCCCTTACTCAATATTCTGACAGTAGCCCCAAAGCTTCCGTGTGGTTGTGGTCAGGTCTGGTCACGCCACTTGTGCTCCGTGGGTACATAGTCCATCCAGAGAGTGGTCGTCGATGCCGTTTAGCTTTCAGATTTTGACTATGAACTTCACGTCACATGGGGAGGTTAAACGTCCTGAAAAAGAAAGAGAAAGAGAAACATTGATTGCCACTGGGCTCGAGGGACTTTCAGTTCCCCATGCGCGCTCCCTTGGATTTCAAGCGGTTTGGATGTCGCGGCGGTTGAGGTTCCTTAGTACTTATGAGAGTGTGGTGTTTTTAAGACAAGATAGGTATAAGAAGCTAAGGTGTTGGTGTCCAGACGTAGCCACACATGCAAGGTTTTTGACCGGGAAGTAGTCGTAATCCCCCAGGGTAGTAAATGATAGGACTGGGGACAGTCCACGCGGTTCCACCCTTCACCCCATGCATGAATCAATGGCAGGCTGGACTACAAAAGCAGGAGTTCACCCAGCCAGCTACCCATCAAAGTTTTTGTAAGGCGATAAGGCAACTCTTATTGTGGATCATGGCATCCTCCTCCCATTCCTCACTAGGAAGGTTGATGACCTTGGAGGATTTGGCAAGGGCTGAGTTGCCTCTGACACTGGCTCAAATCGCTATGGTGCCATGGGGGTAAACAATCTCAAAGTCCTTCTTGCGGGGTTGGAGCCGGCCACCATCACCCTCGTTACAGAGAGGGTCTCCTCCTGTCACTCTCACTCGATATCTAGCCCATGCAGTTGCCTCGATCGAGATTATCAATATCTACGACGACGAGGGAGAGATCAATTGGGACCTTCTAGAGGAGGAGACGACAGAGATGAGAAGGCTTAGGAGGTGCAGAAGGAGGGTCAGTCGGGTTTTCCGGTGAGGTCAACTGCTCTGGTAGGGTCTCCACGTCGGCCACCCACCTTGGCCACTACGCAGACCGTCATCTGATTCCTGGGGCGACCAACTGTCACCCCAAGGAAGAGTATAAGAGGTTCCTTGACTCGTTCAAGGGTAAGTAGGAGTCATACTTCGGAATTATTGAGGGTGGTGGTTCTTCACAATATGCCAAAGTTAGGCGGAACCTTTTCGTTAACCTGACTCTAGCCACCCAAGTCGAGAGGGAAAGAACAAGCTTGTAACAGGATAGTTAGCCTAATCGAATATAATCGACCTGCCTATAACCAATCTTTTCCAAGAATGAAAATGTTTCAGCTCTTTCTAATGGCCTCGCCGATGGCTGGAAGACCACTTGGGAGCCCTACGGGTTTTGGAACGTCCAATCCTAACTGCTGTTCAGAGTGTTCAGAGAATTTTCCCAATGCTGTCGTGACGATTAGGCTATAACTGGTCCATCTTGTACGCTAGTTAGCCTTTTGAAGCGCAAGATGATCCTTAGAATGACAAGTCCTTCGACTGCGACCAACATCTAGCCCGAGTGGGGACTTATGGTGTTGTGGTTGTTGCCCTGAGTTGTTTGTACCTTTGTCATTGTGCGAGAAGTGATCCCACACCGTTCATGAGCCTTCGGCTATCTGGTCGTTTTAACTTCCTGGTCGCGTGTAGTGGTCGAAGAGCCAATTTGGTGGGGGTCTGCTAGTGGTCGTGAAATCCTGCAAAATATAGAGTCTGGTTTTTTGGAAAAAAACTTACAAGTTATATTCCATACTCGTCCGAAAGGTTCTCCAAAATAGAGAAACATACCCGTCTTCAAGTAACCCTATACATAGAACTTGCGCAGCAAGGTGATGTTCTAGGAGTTGTGTAATTCACGGCTGCCCTTCATGGCTAGCTTCACTGCACAGGTCAGGTGACATTGACCACTCTATAGGGCCCTTCTCACTTGGGGGAGAGTTTATTCTGATCGGCCTTATTCTGAATTTGCCTAAGGACGAGGTCACCTACAACCACTCTTCGCTCTCGCACCTTACGGTTGTGATAGCATCTGCGGCTTTGCCGATATCGGGCATCTCGAATTAGGGCATGCTCACGAATCTCTTCGATCAAGTTTACAACATCCTCTTGTCGTGCCACCTGGTCGTCGTTCGAGTAGTTGGCCACTTGGGACGATTGAAAGGTGATCTCAGAGGGAAGCATTGTTTCTGCGCCAAAACAAGGAAGAAAGGGGTTTTAGCCATAGCCTTAATGGGAGTCATTTATAGCGACCATATTACTATGGGTAATTCATCCACCCAGCGTCTTGAATAGCTTTTAAGCTGATCAATGACCCAGGTTTTGATCCCTTGCAGTATCATCCCATTAGCCATTTTGACCTATCTGTTGCTCTGCGGGTGCGCCATCGACGCATAGCAAACTTTGGTCCTGATCTCTTCGTAGTAGTCCTAGAAAGCACTTCTAGCAAACTAAGTCCCGTTGTCCGTGATTATGCGATTTGGACTGCCAAAACGCACTACCATCGCCTTTATGAATTTAATCGCTGTTGTGACGGTGATCTTCCTGATGGGCTCGACCTCTATCCACTTGGTGAATTTGTCAATTGTCACCAACAAGAATTCAAAACTGTCCGGGGCTTTAGGGAATGGTCCCATGATATTGAGCTCCCAGACAATGAAAGACCAAGAGAATGGTATGACTTGCAGTGCTTGGGCCGGTAGGTTAGTATATCAACAATGGTACTGACATGACTCACACTGTTTCACTAGCTCATGAGCATCGGCAGTGGGCCAATAAATTCCTTGCCAGAACGCCTGTCCGAGCAGAGCGCGATACGAAGCGTGGCTTCCACATATGCCTCCATGGATACCAGAGAGCACTATGCTCCCCTCTTCCTGAGTGATGCACTTTAGTAAAAGGTCATTGCTCCCCCAACGGTAAAGGTGTCCCTATACTAAGGAGTATCTGCGGGCTTACCGTGAGACCTTTTCTGCTGATACATAATCGTCAGGGATTGCTTGATTCTGAAGGTAGTTTGAGATTTGATCCATCTAGGTCGTACCCGAATCGAGCAGGGTGACCACATGATGGCCACCCGAGGTCGACGACACCGAAGAAGGCATTGCCTCCAATGGTGTTGCCTCTAGTGCTCCATTTTCAAGCAGAGCATCCCCTTCACCTCGGCCTGAGACTGCAGTGGATGGTTGTGTGAGTCTTCAAAGATTTTGGCTAGGACATGTTCACGAGAAGAAGCTAGACGAGTCAGCTCATCGGCTAGGAAGCAGTCCTTGCGAGGGACGTGCTTGACTTCAAAACTGAATAAACATCATTCCATTCTTCTCATTCAGTGAGGTATGCCGCTATTGTTGGATTAGAGCACTGAAACTCCTTTTGCACCTGGTTAACAACTAATAGCGTGCCCCTTATCACTAACATGCATTTAATCCCAAGTGCGAAGGCTGCTCGCATTCCAGACAAGAGGCCCTCGTATTCCACAATATAGTTAGTGGCTGGGGAAAATATAATTGAACTACGTACCTGAGGAGGTTGCCTGTTGGTGAGGTTAGGACCACTCCAGCCCTCGCTCCCTTCAGCGTAAATGATCCATTGAAGTGCATGGTCCAATGCTCATTCGCCTCTGGTCGTTGTACCTGCTCGGTCTCAAAGGATGACCACTCGGCCATAAAATTGACTAGTGCCTGGGACTTGATAGCCCCTATGGGGATGAACTAAAGATCAAACTCCCCGAGCTCAACCACCCACTTTGCTGTTCTTCCTGTCGCATCCCTATTGTGAAGAATTTCTCTAATTGGGAGCAAGGAGATTACCCTAATTTTGTAGGCTTTGAAGTAGTGTTCGAGCTTGCGAGAGACCATTAGAATGGCGTATAGCAGCTTCTGAGCCTGTGGGTACCAAGCCTTCACATCATGTAGAACCTCACTGACGTAGTATACTGGTCGCTAAAGACCTTCTCGCTCAACGACCAGTACCGTGCTCATGACCTCTGGGGTAGCTGCAATATAGAGCAAGAGCTCCTCATCTGGTCGAGGTACGAATAGTACATGAGGGGAGAAGAGGAACCTTTTTAGATCTTGGAGGGCCGCTTCAGCTTCTGGAGTCCACTGGAAGTGCTCGCTCCTCTTCAGGAGCTTGAAGAGCAGCATTCCCTTCTCTCCCAACCTTGAGATGAACCTGCTTAAAACTGTCATACATCCTGTTAGTTTTTGAACTTCCTTTAGCATGGTCAGGGATTTTATCTGGTCGGTGGCTCTAATCTTGTCAGGATTTGCCTTTATCCCTCGACTGGAAATGAGGAACCCAAGCAACTTTCCTAATGGGACTCCAAACGTGCACTTCTCAGGGTTCAGTTTCATGTGGTACTTTTGAAGGTTGTCGAATGTTTCCTGGAGGTCTATGACTAGGTCGTGCTTGGTTCCACTCTTGATGACCACATCATCAACATACACCTCGACATTTCTACCGAGCTATGTCGAAGAATGAGATGAATACAATGCTGGTAAGTGTTACCGATGCTTTTCAAACTAAAAGGTATTTTTACATAATAAAAGACCCTGAAGGGTATCACAAAAGTAGTCTTCTCCTCATCTTTCCTATACATGCTAATCTGGTGGTACCCCGAACGGGCATCTAAGAAGCTAAGAAGATCATTGCAAGCGGTTGAGTCAACAAGCTGATCGATCCAGGGAGAGCGAAGAGATCTTTCGGGCACAACTTGTTGAGGTCAATGAAGTCGACACACATCCTCCACTTACCATTGTGTTTATGGACCATGACTGCATTAGCCAACCACTCTAGGTATTGTATTTCTCAGATGAAGCTTGCTTCTAGGAGCCGGTCGATCTCCTTACAAAGTGCTTCCTTTCAGTCGCTTGTGAACCAATGAGCTCTTTGTTTGACTAGTCGCGCATTAGGTCGCATGGACAACCAATGCTCGATCATGTCCCTAGGGACTCCGGCCATATCAGACGGACTCCACGAAAACACGTTCGCGTTCTCCTAGAGACAAGTAATGAGCGCGAGTTCCTATTTGGGATCCAAACCGGCCCCTATCTAGACCATCCAGGTCGGGTCGGAGTCATCAAGGCATACTGTCTTGAGCCGCTCATCCTGACTAGCGGCGATGTGAACCTTCACCATGTGGTGACTAAGCGTAGCATTCTCCGGCTGTGATCCAGGAGTTAGCTCAACCATGTCGAGGCTCCTCTTGTCGCAATGCAGGGCCATCTTTGTGCTGCTAAAGATGGTGGTGGCCTCAGTCTGACCAGGGATCTTAAACACCTGATGTGCATCGTGGGCAACGACCATGAACTGGGCCATCACTGGTCACCCCAAGATCGCGTTATAAGCGGTCCGAAGTCCACCACATCAAACATGACATTTTTTGGTCATGAAGTTACTTGGTGAGCTAAAAGTGATGGGTAGCTCGACCCGCCCTAAGGGCTTGGCCGAAGAGCCCAGGGTAATCCCAAAGAAGGGGGGAGACGATTTCAACACATTCCTTGGGATTTGCAGGGCGTCCAGCACGTCGGTGAAGAGGAGGTTGATGGAGCTCCCTCCATCGATTAGCACGTGGTCTAGTCAGATGTTCTGAATGGTGGGTTCGACCACAATAGGGTAGCGACCAGGTTGCTTGACACTCGTGGGGTGGTCGGCCTGATTGAAGGTAAGAGGTACCTCCGACCACTTCAGACGTGGGCTTGGGCCTGGCGTGGTCGCCCACACTTCCCAGATCACCAACTTGTATTCTATGTTCAAGGAATATGTAGTGGCACCCCCAAAGATGTGGTAGACCATGTGATCGGCCTGCTGGTACCCCAGTGCCGACTGGTCGGGGTTAGCCCCATCCTTACCATCCACATTGTGCCTGGATTTACGCTCTCCAAGCTCCTTGTTGATGATGCCCCTCACAACCTTACTCTTGGTCAGGTCATGGGCATTTGTGCACTGGATTGGGCAGTAGCCACGACCCTTCTGCCCCTCCCTTTTCTCGAAGCACCAGCACAATCAGCTTATCTGCTCGACGGCCATGAAGTTGGACGGTCCCTTCTTGCGTTTGTTCTTCTTTTTCTCCTTCGGCCGATCCATTTGGAGGAGGCAGGCTGGTCGGAGGTTGGCCATGACCTAGCATCAATCTGATGCTCTCGAGCCTCAGCGGCCTAGGCGCACTTGTCTGTGAGCTCAAAGAGCTCGGTAGTGCTTTGGATTTCCTTGGTAACCAGCTTCTCGATCATCGTTTGGTCTCTGACCTCTCTCTTGAATGCTATGACCATGGTTCACCCATGATCCTTGGAATGGTGTTTCGGCGCTCAATGAAGCGTTGGATGAAGTCTCACAATGACTCACCTTGTTGCTGCCTGACTTGGTACAGGTCTCCCTCAACCCCAGGTCGGGCATAGGTTCGCTCGAAGTTTGTGAAAAACTGGTAGCACAGATCCTCCCAAGAGTGAATCAACTCGCATGGAGGTTCATAAGCTAGGACCAGGCTGAACTAGTTAAGACGGTTGGGAAGTAGTTGGCCTCCCGTGGCCTGCACCATGGTGGTATAGATCTTCAAGAACTCATCGGGGTTGGTCGATCCATCATACTTTTCGGCTAGGACCAATCGAAACTTTTCTGGCCAAGACACCTCCTGTAGCCAGCCTAATAGGGCGTTGCACTCTATTCCGTAACGGGCAGTCACTCACTAATGGGCGACAGCGCATACTCGGGGAGAGAGGCGATGGTCACGCGGTTCTGGGGATGGGATGGAGAAATCTGACACCTCCCTGTGTGGGGGAGGCGAGTGGTAGGGCTGCTTGCCCTTTTTCTGCTTTCACCGAGTGTGGTCCTTCTACTCTTGCGTGGCCACCTGGCTTTGGATCATGCCGCGAAGGTCATGTTGGCATAGAGAGTCATCCAAATAAGAGGGTTGGTTGTCCCGACGTGGGGGGTGGTCTTTGAGCACTCCCTGTTACTAAGGGAGGACAAGATATTTCCTACCGTGGGGGCTACCACGATTCTTGGCGATCGCAACCTTCACCAGTCCCAGCGACGAACGTGGTGTTTGCCACTGTAGTTTGGCATCGGGCGGTCACAACTAGGAGAGCGAGGTCACATAACCATGGTGCAATTGGTGAACCATCTGGTACTGCTACCGGTGGTTGGTAAGAAGCACTCGCACAGTCTATAGATTCTATGCAGACGTCATGGCCTTATAGATGAGTTGTCGAGTGCAAAGTGGCAACATATCGCGAGGGGGGAGCCCCCGACATTCGTGCGGTGTGACAGCCTCAGTGATGCCACCGCCAAAGACCATGTCCTCTGCGTTAGCTCCTCCAGGCGATGCTGTGGTGATTGGGGCTATACCAGAACGTCCTCGGCTCTAGTCTGGTTCCCCTCTGGGCGCGTGGCCTGTGGATCATCACCAGCACCCAGAACATAGGCTTCTGTTACCCCCTGTTGCATGAACTGTCATGCAAACTTCCCGTTGAGCCTCGGTGCCCTTGAAATCCGATTCGGTGTCCCATTCCTGGAGCATATCAGGCTCATCTGGGTCATATCCCATGATGAATACCTCACAGTGACCGGGGTCCTCAGAGCAGGACTCAATAGTTATCGTGGATCCGGCCATGGGTAGCCCAATCTAATCTTTAACACCTACCAAAACGCAGAAATGCGCCCCCTACCTGACACGCCAACTGTCGAGGGTTAATTCCTGATAATGATTCTAGGGTGTACCGGTCGATGGACGTGTGAACAACGCTTGCGGTGTGCATGTGTTTGTGATGAACTAAGGAACACATGGTTATCCAAGTTTAGGCCTTCCGAAGGATAACAGTCCTATGTCCTGTGTATTTTGTTATCATTGTTTATGAACTGGTTACATATGAGTTTTCATGACTCCTGCCTCTTTTCCCTTACAAACCCAGGTCCTCCTCTCTTCATATGCTAGAAAGAAGGAGAACTTACAAGTGAACTCTGTTTAGTAGACCCATACTTGGCTAGATATTCTACTCTTAGATCATTATCATGGAGAACCGAGTGAACCCAACTTGCCCTGAGAGCTCTGCATGTGCGTCCCATCCGTGGAACGTCACCGCACCTGCCTCCCTTGGTCACCCGGCCTGACCCATCATCGTGTCCCGACGCTCTGTGAGTCTACCTGCAAAATCATCCACTTGCCTGGTCATTCTACAGATCCTGTCCCATCTGTTATGCGGCACAAGTCTGTTCACAACACCCCACTCCGTAGCAATTAATGATACGGGACAGGGTGTTGCCTATCTGCGCCGGTCATGACTTTGTGATTACACATGTAAAGATGTCATAATCCTAGTTCTTGTTGTAATCGTCATTATTTTTCTATGTAAGATTATGTGACTTGTAAGATCAATGTGTCACTTCTCAGTACCTTTGTGCCTATTTGTGCCAATTTTGCTATGTAAGAGTGATTTTTTTGTTAAATGTGATCATAATGTACTCATTTACAATGTTATATGTGTATGCATTTTATCTATTGACTCCATCCTGGCTATCTCACTCTTTCGACAACCTCTCTCCCTCCATCCTTCCTCAGCTCTCTATCTATAGAATACTCAACCGCTCATCATCGCCATTTGTAGAACTCTCAGGAAGGGATGACATCACCAACCACTCGTCGTCATCATATGCAAAACATTCCAGAAGGTGGCTTCTCCAATCCTACACAGGTGTCGGAAGGAGATGTGCTATCATCAAACATTGAAGAAGGTAGCCCAAGTACCTATCTCAACCTAGATCAAATAGACGCCAGTGGAGGCAATGAGGTAATTTATAAGTAGATGAATACATCAGTTCTACATATGATCGTATATATTCTCAATAATTATTTTGCTTTTGTGTAGATTCCTAATGCTCCAGAGGATCACGATAATGATCAATCCCATGAGCTGCATCATATCCGAGGTCCCTCAAAGATGCCTACGGGACAATTTCTGATCACGAGGTCTCACCAGCAAGGAAGTCAACTGCACCAGAGAAAGTACGGGGTCGTACAAGTTAGTTTATGGGATAGCTGTTAAGGATTGCATGCCCATCAATTGTAGATTGTGAACTGGTAAACAAGATGATCCACATGTGGTTTCTGATTCAATCAAGAATGACATCTTGTGACCCATCATATTAGGGAAGTTCGAGTTCCCTGAAGAGACAGATATAGAAGTAGTTAAACATAAGGCGCTAATAATCATGGGCCTTTCATTTAAGAATTGGAAGGGCAACTGAACAAAACCTATATGCAGAAAGGTACAATACCAGATTTCAACAAATGGCCACAACTGGAAGATCATTGGCAAGCCTTAAAGGAATCAAAGTTGTCGGAAGAAGCATAGAAGATGAGTGAGGTGAACAAAGCAAATTCAAAGAAGAACCTTTACCCCCGCAAAATCGGCAATCGTAGGTACGTGAGGAAACAACGACAGTGGCAACAAGAGCTAGATGAACTATGTGAGAGAGGTATCACACTTGAGATAGAGGACTGGAGCAAATGGTCGATGCACTTCCTTCGTGGGAGGAGTGTTTCTTACTCGGCTGATGGAAGCTTATATTCTACAACCTCCAAAGACTAGGAAGTGACGAAAACTCTTGCAAAAAGCCTTGTAGACGCAAACACGCAGCCTACACAAGGCTCTTTCAAGCCAGATAGGGATACGGATAAGCTTACCTTAGCCCTAGGAAACAAGGAGCACGGTAGTTGCACACGAGACGTTAGTGTGATGGGTTGGAAATATGGATTCCCAGGCGTTGTCGACAATTACAAGAGTCGAAAGAGATCCCAAGCAGAGCAACATGCAGAACAAGAGGCCGAACGAGCTAGGATGATAGACATGTTTGAACTTACGCTACAACGTGAGAGGGAACATATAGATTAAAAAATATGACAAGGAGTATAGGAAGCCATCAGGCTTGAATTGGATGCTATTAAGAGCGAGCAGGAACAATCGACAACGTCTCCTAATGTTGTGCACTCCAGCCTCGATGGTCGTTGGAGTAGCTGTGCGTCCATGAGAGTTATGGGAGCTGACTCGATCACTTATCATATGGACAACATCACAACACAAACACCATGTGAACTACATATTGGTTCTAAGAACATTATCATCAAGATGGCTTCCAGCGTGGCTTATCTCAGTGGCACCCATAAACTTTTGCATGAACGTCCGATATTGGAGGGCTACACTGTGGTTGAATTAGATGAGAGAGTTGATCATTACCATCATGTTGAGGTAGACTACCCCACAGAGGAGGGGGCGAATACTATAGGAGAGAACGATCATACATTCATTGCGTGGGAGAATGCCTGCATAGTGTTTTCACCAGAGACTCTCAAGAACCTCTACCCATGACACCTCAAGCCATCGTCGCCTCATAGATCTCCCTCTCCTTAGCCATCTCCTAGAAGAAGTCCACCTCCTCAGTCATCACCTCGAAGAAGTCCACTGCTCAAGAAGTCAGCACCATCAAGAAGCCAGTCATCATCTCATAAAACACGATTAGGTTCTGCAGCATTTAAGAAGACAACATCATCTAAGAAGTCGATACTATCTAAAAAGTTGGTAGAACACAAGGATGTATATTCACTTAATCCTTAGCAAGCCAAAAATATTATAACGTCAGTATAACAGCTCATTTATATCCTCTAGCACCTCCACTGAAGCATGTTGTGCATGAAGATAGAATGAAATTTTTCATGAATATAGCCAAAGTTAAACATAGGGGGATGACTTCAAGTAAGCCACTGACTGAATATGAATGCATCAACAAAAAGCAGGACAAGATCAAATCAGGTCTAATAGTTAAGAATGCTCCAAGCATCGGAGGCTTCCTGGCTACTTCTGTATTATCAACAAAGCAGCTAGCACGGCTTGTTGCGGGAGCGAAAATCCTATAATTGGATGTTATATGGTCGTTTGAGTTAGGCAAACCTTTGGTCAAACCAGATATAGAAAATAACCTTATAACTTAAATGTGCTGATTACATTTTATGGTACTTAGAGCAGTCCAGATAGAGTATAGAGGTGTTTCCCATAAGATACAGAGATGACTATTTCCTCAACGGGGATGACTCCTTCTAGGTTAAATTCAAGTGCTTGTATGAATTGTATAAGAAAGATGTCCTCAACGTGTTCATAATCAGAGCGTGGACTCTATAAGTGACTTATGTATATAATTGATGTTATATGTTCTTATACCTTGGAATTACATGACTAACTTCTCTATTTTTTTTAGAATAGAAGTCCATACATGTAGACAAGAATTAGATAATAAAGTCGGATTCATTGATCATGTGCTTGTCAACGAGGAACTTATACAGACGAATCTAGACTTCACTGAGGACTACTTATTGAAGTGTCTGGTTCACCACTAACACAAGACCTTTGTACTCTTACCCTACAACTTTGAGTACGTGTTTGCATGCTAGGGTGTTCTGCTTTTATGGGCAACTTGATTTTAGTACTAATTTGCTATGGTGATATATTTCTACAGTTTTTATTGGATCCTACTTGTCATCCACCTAGACTTGAGCAAGATTATTGTCTTGGACTTTTAAAAGAGAGATAAGTCAAATTACCAAGTCCTCATCGACATGCTAAATAGGTAAACTTGATCATTTGATCTTCACGTCATTTACATCTAAGTTTAATTGATATTCATATTCACATACAGGGCGTCTTGTAAGTTAGTTATGTCTTTCAAGGGGTATCACCATCCCCCGCACCTAGCATAAACCATGCCTAGATACCCAAAGACCGAATTAATCCAAAAATTCTGCTGATACATTCGAATAATTAAATGTTTCACAAGTAGTGAACTAAATTTCTTGTTATTACATCAAATAATTTCCACATGTTCAGAACCATTTAATCCATAATCATGGGCAAATGCATAAATATATTCCTGAAAGAGAAGTGGGTAGACGAAGTATTGTTGACGAGATTTCTGTTTTTCTGAATACCCTTCGAATTTTTCCATTTGTATATCTACTTGAATCAGAGAGAAAAAGCATTTCTCAGTTGTTGAATCTTTTTCACGGCTCGATAGAGAATTTAATAAGCTAATATTTTTTTTTCTGTTCCTATCTTATCCTTCCTTTGCACCCGACTCAAAAAAAGAGAGTGCTTTGGGGATGGCGAGGCCCGCGAAGTTGTTGTCTTCATCATCGCTTAAATCATCACTTGAGCTTTCGCCGAAGACCCATTCACCAACAATGTAGGCCATGCGGCCTCCATCCTTCTTATTGAAGAGCTTCTTCTTCCTCTTGTCTTGATCCTTCTTCTTGTACCTTTCCTCATCCTCAATTGCATCAATCTTCTTGGACTTGTTCTTGTTTCTCTTATCGGGATGAGGGCAATTATATGATATGCGACTAAGGTTACCACAATTATAGCACTTTTTCTTGTCTCCGCTATCAGACTTGTCAAATTTCTTTGACCATTTTAATTATATTCTTTTTTTCTTAATGTTAATAAAAAAGAAGAAAATTCTTGTTTTTTCTTTGTAAAATTCTATATAGGCTGAGAGACAATCTCTTTAAAACTACTAGTCGCTTCCTGAATGCATCTTTCGTGTACTAATTAATGTGTATGGTCTAGTCTTTCCGATGCCTCTTTCTTTGCCGCCAACGCACGCTAGATGGAGAGTAGCTACTTGCCTGCCGAGGGGGAAGAACTACCTAGTATCAAATTCACAAAACAGCACATTTAGTAATTGACATCTTTCTTTCTCGTTTCATCGGAAAGCATAGTTGTTGCGTGTATAAGAGGCGAAATGGGAGTATCCACAAGGAGAATGTGCAACCTGCAAGCCAAGAAAAGGCTTAGGCCGCGTCAGCGCCTTCATAGCAAATAATTGGGTTTTGATCCCGTTACTTGGAGGTTCGAATCCTTCCATCCCAGATTTTTTTTCTTATTCCACAAGAACGAAAGCACATTTTCATTCTTTCATATACTAGGGATTTTTACTTGAAAAAGACAATATTCCATACAACTTCGATTTGCATTATCCGTAGGACACCTTATATGTATCAAAATAAAAAAGATACATAGATAGAATACAAAATACAAATCAACTCATCTGATTTTAGGTATATACAAGATATTGTAAAAAGAGTGTGGTCTATTTTTCATACAGGAAGTAGTATGCTGTAAAAATGATTTTTCGGTATGAAGAGAATATTCATGTCTTGTATTTCCTACTAAATAAAAAGGTTCAATTCATTCCACTAATGAATCATTTCCTCTTGAAGTGTATGAGGCAACCATATGGCAACAATCTCTATGGATCCTATGTTCTTACTTTCATGCACATATTTAGCGAAGATGGTGACACTGTCAGGTTTAATGATGTGGAGGTATGAAATTATATATCGATGCCTTCTTTTCAATTTCTATACGTGTTCAAGGACTAATCTTTTGATTTTTCAAATGCAGTACTTCAAACAATGCACAAGTGCGATACTCCTTACGAAAATACATGTCATTCAATAACAGATCGCCGAGTTCTTCATCGAATATGTTGTCAACTCAGACAGCGAGTTTCATGAACCTATTGTACCATCGATGAGTGAGAGACCTTTAGATAACACCATATCTTCTAGTAGAGAGTGTGCGATAAGGAATAAGTCTACTAGGGTTTGATAGCCTATCTATCACCAAATGACATTATATTAATGAATGACATTACTATATATTAATAAAAGATATGAATTACTATGTATTAATGAAGATATCTTTATTACTGATTTACATTAAATATGTCTCTCATTGTATACATGTATTAAGATGGAAAGACAAAGACGGAGGAGAGAGAGGGAGGAGAGAGAGAAGAGAAGCAGAACACTGCTGGCTCAAGGATTTAGCTAGCAGTAATTCCACAGGCATCACTACCAACTGAATCCCAGGATATCACTGCCAGCTCAAGCTTTAAGTCAGCAGCAATAACCTCCTTTACTATCGATTCCTCGAGCTGATATTAATAGTCGGATACTATTACTGTCCATTACCTACTGCCGATTTCAAAACCAACAATAAAGAAAATTTTAGAGCTGATAATGATGGGATGTTCTATAGTAGTTTTGATCGATATATCCATGTATATGTACTCACTTTGGACGGTGCTGTGACAAGAATTGTAGGTATTAAGTAAGTTTCTTGCAATCACATTCACATGTCCCAACCTTTTTCAGCGCATCGGGGAGCCAGTCGTAGGCACTTAGAAAAGCTACTAGGCAATGCACGCGGCGCCCTGCATGCACCATCCATCCCCCACTCTCGCCTCGCGAGCCTCCACCACCCGCGTATCTAAACCTACCCCCACATTGGCCACCCACAGACCTGGAACTGGCACCACTAGCTTCACTCTGTGCTACTAGCTAGATCTCTACCACGGCCACATGGCCTAGAGAGAGATCTCGCGCTATCTGCAGACGTCACTAGCTATTAGCTAGCCAGCTATGGTCACCATGGCGAAGAAGAAGCTGGCCGATGAAGAGTTCTGCTACGGCGTCGGCGCCGGCGAGGACGGCTGCGTAGACGCCGACGGCCGGTCGACGGAGCTGCGGCCTCTGGCGCTGTCGTCGCCGCACACACAAGCGTTCCACCTGGCGTGGCTCTCCCTCTTCGCATGCTTCTTCGCAGCCTTCGCCGCACCACCCATCCTCCCGGCGCTGCGGCCCGCGCTCGTGCTCGCACCATCCGACGCCCCCGCTGCCGCCGTGGGGTCGCTGTCCGCCACGCTCGTCGGCCGCCTCGCCATGGGCCCGGCCTGCGACCTCCTCGGCCCGAGCCGCGCGTCTGGGGCCGCCAACATCCTCGCTGCGCTCGCGCTCGCGGTGACCGCGGTCACCGCGTCGTCGCCCGCGGGGTTCGTCGCGCTGCGGTTCGTGGCGGGGCTCTCCCTCGCCAACTTCGTCGCCAACCAGCACTGGATATCGGGTATCTTCGCGCCATCCGCCGTGGGGCTCGCCAACGCCGTCGCTGCGGGCTGGGCCAACGTCGGCAGCGCCGCGGCGCAGGTCGTCATGCCGCTGGCCTACGAGCTCGTCATCCGCTTTGGAGTGCCGATCACCGTCGCCTGGCGCTTCACCTACCTCCTCCCCTGCGCGCTGCTCATCACCACCGGCCTCGTCATCCTCGCCTTCCCCTACGACCTCCCGCGCGGCGGCGGCTGCGGAGGCGGATCCAAGACCAAGAGAAGCTTCTGGAAGGTTGTCTGGGGAGGCGTGAGAAACTACCGCGCGTGGGTGCTCGCGCTCACCTACGGCTACTGCTACGGCGCCGAGCTGATCATGGAGAACGTGGCGGCCGACTTCTTCCGGAAACGGTTCCACCTTCCGATGGAGGCGGCGGGCGCCGCGGCGGCCTGCTTCGGCGCGATGAACGCGGTGGCGCGGCCGGCGGGAGGGGTGGCGTCGGACGCGGTGGCGAGGCGGTACGGGATGCGCGGGAGGCTGTGGCTGCTCTGGGCCGTGCAGACCGCCGGGGCGGGACTGTGCGTGCTGGTCGGCAGAATAGGCGCCACGGAGGCGCCGTCACTGGCCGCCACCATCGTGGTGATGGTGGCGTGCGCGGCGTTCGTGCAGGCCGCGTCCGGGCTCACCTTCGGCATCGTCCCGTTCGTCTCCAAGAGGTAAAGAACCTTCTTAAAACATCATGTTCCAATTAGCTCTATTTAATCACCTAGATTCATTTGTTAATTATGTATGTTGAAATAGATTCTTAATTTTTTTGATGGTTGACATGAGATAAACTTGGGACATTACGAGATATTCTGATATTGCCGTGTAGGCATATACTTGCCACAAGCCTTTTAGGATCTTAGGCCGACTCCAGCATGTGCCTCGAAGTAGTGGCAAATCTTTCTAGCATAGCTTTTCTCTAAGTTATAGGGATAGGGAAGAAGAGGAGTACCTTAAATTTGAAGATGAGAGTAAACGTAGGTATAAAATAAAGCAGCTGCTACAAATGAAAAAAAATAAAAAATGATTAATAGTATTAAAAAATATTATAATAATATTATAAAAGATAAAATTTTAAAGTATATGTTAGAGTGACTTAAAAGAATCTAGCATATTGTCACATTACATTCTTCATTGATGAACAAAAATAATTAGTACTAAGCTCATATAACTTCTTAGGAAATACCACATCATGTGAGATATAAAAGCGAAAGAAACTAATATCGAAGGAGTAAGATAGCGATTAGCAAACGGCAGGCTAACTGACAAGGTTCATACTCTACTAAAAACGGGGAAAATAAACTACAAATTAACGGGGGTTTTCAAAATTTATTAACCAAACTTTATTAATACCCATGTTTGATCGTTTGTGGGTCAACTGATCTCAAGATAACTTTGTTAACTAACTCAACTCAAGAAAATTCATTTGCAAAGTACAGGCAAATACGCATGTTTGACCTATGAACCAAATTAACGGATCATCACTTTGGATCGATAAAAAAAGATTCCGGTGTGTAGTACTAGAAGTGTGTTCTTACGGTATATGTGTATTTGATCGGTGCAGGTCGCTGGGCGTGGTGTCCGGGATGACGGCGAGCGGCGGCGCGGTGGGCGCGATCGTGACGAACCGGCTTTTCTTCAGCGGGTCGAGGTACACGATCGAGGAGGCCATCTCCCTCACCGGCGCCGCCAGCCTCGTGTGCACGCTCCCCCTCGCCCTTGTCCACTTCCCGCGCCACGGGGGCATGCTCCGCGGCGCAACCGCCGTCGACGATGCTTACGACGACTACGAAGACGACTGCTCAAACGACGACGAAGACTACATGCTCCTGAAATGAGACGGAATATTGGGAACTGCAAAAGGTTCATCTGTATAGCTCGCCAAAAAAATGGTGCATCTGTAAAATACGTAGCTAGTATCTCTGCGATTCCAATGGTCTGCTCGCGGTTGGTTTGGTTTCAAGGATCTACGGAGTCTGTACCGGCTGCCTCACGTGCACATATAGATTGTTCATCAGTTGGAAAGGAATGAAGAATCACCACCCCAATCTTTATCTCCTTCGGCCTCCTCCTGAACCCATCGATCCCGGCGATCCTGCAGCGTCGATGGATGCCAAGAATTTTAGTTGGCCTCCCTCAGCGTTGGAGATGTCCGCATGGAAGAATCAAGAATCTCTTGGCCGGTCTGTAACGAGTTCGGCCGTCATAGATATTCTCATATTTGTTCATCGAGATTCGATTATAGATTATTTCCCAAACGAAAATTGGTCTATATTTCAGTATACAACACTTTATTTGCAACATTTCCCGTATCAATTTCACTGCAGCTCGTTTTCTTACAGAAAACAAATCTTCATTGAATTGTTTTTGGGTCAGGTTTCCACTCTGCCAGCTACAAGCTTCACGTACGGCCTTCTGGCTTCTAGCCCAACAAAAGCCCAAAATGGCCTAGCCCATGGCGAAAGGTCTCTGAAGAAGCTGCGAACTTGCATTTTTTACCTGCCGATCTTGATTGCGAATCGGGAGATGAACTGCTGCACATTTCCGCCATTTTCAGTTGGTTGGCAAAGCGGCGCTGGCAAGATTTTGTACCAATTTTTCTTAAGATATCAAACCAACCTGCATCATGCCCTACCAAACTATCAACTCAAAACTTGCTGGCAAGATTTCCGCTCAACAAGATTGTCTTTTTCTGAAAATGTACCAATGCATCATGCCCTACCAAACTATCAACTCAAAACTTTCCAAAAGCACAAAATAAAAAAAGGGAGAAAAGGATACCAACGAGGAAAAACCAAAAGGCTGAGTTCCTGAAAAAGGGAAAACTGAAAAACTGCACTAGGATGAACTGCAGGGAGTCGTAAATCGAGTGATGTCCTCCTTGGCTTTTTTTTTTGACGCCAATGTCCTCCTTTGCTGTTTCACCCTGCAACCTCTTTCATTTTGATAGCTTAACTCGTATGATTAGCATGCTGTTTAATTATGATCCGATCTATGTTGGTTCATTTACTGCTAATTACCCCTCATTAACTGATACATCTATCACAAGCAAGCAGCTTTAGGTTTTTTTTTTTTTTGCCACATCAGTTACTTTTCTGGGACTTCATCCAAAGTAACAGCTTAAGGAACTCAGCTGCACTTGCAACGTCAGTACCAATCTGCGAGGATGGTCAAGGACAAGAAACGAAGGAAGCTAAAAAAATGCCATATTCACAAGAATTTCTCTTCATTTTTGTCCGAACTACCCCTGTTAGACGAACTGAACCACCACGGTTCTCGCTGTATCTCAACTCAGGTTTCTCTATGCGTCACATGTTTTTTAGTGTCCCAGGAAAAGACTTTGTCCAAAACTGGGACACTTCAAGTCTGCAGTCTGACTAATAGGTTGACCACCAAACTGAAATTGAAGAACTCTATATGTCTCAGGACCGTAACAACTTGTGCAGCCACATGAAGAGGAGCTCCTGAGATGAAGCTTCAAGTGAATGGAGGCAGCCATAAAGAGATGCACAGGCAGCACAACTTTAACTGAATGGCAGAGGTTTGGGGATATGCACCCCATGTTCGACCATTGATAGTGAGGATGGAACTCTACAGAGTCTGAAAAATTAACGTTGGGAATTCAGTTTCGAATAAAAAGATGAAATAGCACCCATCCTGATGCATCCCCAGTAGTTTGGATATGGGGATGCATATCTGCCTTCTGTTTTCACTCTTTTTCAACACTGCCGTTTCAGGTTAATATGTAGATGGGTCCATGGGGATGAGGGATCGAGATCCCTTGACTTTAACGTTACCGTGACTTTGTTACCGATGTGTGGGTCTAGCCCTGTGAAGTCAGGGGATCCTCATCTGGGGACAAGGCACCAAGAAACAGCGAGAGCAGTAGGAATCTTTTCTTTTTATTTGTAAGAGATCTAATACTGGAACTAGTCCCTTGATTAGATAACCACTACTACTAATGCAGAGTGCTCTCAACAGTATAACCCAAATCACCCATGTACTCCATTGCAAGACAAATAAAATATCAAAATGCTACATAATATTGTCTGTTAAGAATGTGCTTTAGGCATGACCATATGGAGTAAATCCAGGGTAGAGACAAAAACTGAAGCCACATTCCTCATCCCCTATACTATTTTAGCATTCAATTTTTTTTCCTTCAGCAAAACACCTTTTTCTTTTCTTCTGATATATTATGCACTAGATTTCAAATCGAATGCGTCCTGCCAATCACCCCTAACAAAACTACATGGCACATCCAGGCTAACAAGGAAGCAGCTTTAGTTTCTTGCCACATAGTCACCTTTCTCGAATTTTCACCAAATAAATGGCTTAAGAATGATATGTAGCATGTGTTCAAAAAATATGATATGTGCATATATGTTAAGAAATTACCTTCTAAAGATTTTGGGTGACTTAGATGACCTGTTACCTCCCACGAGGTTGCCACATTAGATCCCAGCCTTCTATAACCACATGTTCTTCCAAAAGGAAGTAGAGGTACCACCACCCACTAGGGAGGTGACTGAGACTACGAACATGACGTTGGAGTTTGCATGGACCTGTAGTTCAAGTCCAGCCCACAAACGGTTTGGTTCTATCTTTCGAAACCATAACCAACGCATCCGCAAAGCCCACTCCAAAACTTGCAGAACGTGTATGCCCAGCCCGCCAAGCTCTAGCGGTCAACATACCTTTTGCCAAGCAACCACACAATGCCCCCCCCCCCATTGGCTTCTTTGCGACCTTTCTAGAGGGAATTATGCCTCATCTTGTTGATGGTCTTGATGGCCCATTTGGGAATGTAAAACGCAGTGAGATGATAGATAGGGATCGCTGTGAGGACCGCCTCAATAAGAATTGCATGGCATGCCTTCGTCATCAAGCCTGCCTTCCAACTGGGCATGCTGTCCGCTATCCTGTCTAACAGAGGGAGAATGTCGGCCTTTTGTGAGCTTCTTGATAGAAAGAGGGAGTCCCAAATATTTTACATGGGAACGATGATATTTCACAAGGTACTGCAGCTTGTACTTCCTCAATATCTTGCTCCTGGCATTGTATAGGTAAAACGAAGCACTTCTGAACATTGGTCATCAACCCTGATGCCTCACCAAATCACTCCAAGATACTCATGATCAGGCCAAGCTCTCCTGCCTACGGCCTAAGAAAAAGCACCACATCGTCCGCATAAAGTGATACGCGATGACCAAGTGGCCATGAGGCAAGGGGTAGCAAGAGGTTGTCCTCGCTGGCCTTGACAATTAGAGCAATTAGCACATCCATGACAATAATAAAGAGCATTAGGGATAGCGGGTCTCCCTGCCAAAGTCCCCTACGGTGATCGATCACCTCACCGGGCTCACCATTCATCAAAACCCGAGTGCTTGACGTGGATAGAAGTGAGCAGAGGAGCTTCCTCCAATGGTACCAAAACCCACATGAGAGAGGACCTCTAGAAGAAAAGGCCATGAGATGGAATTGAAGATTTTTTATATATCCAACTTCAGAAGAATCCTTGGTTTCTTTTCTCGGTGCAAGAACTTTGATGTTTGCTAAAGTAGCAAGAAATTATCATGGATGCACCAGCCACGAATGAAGGCACTTTGGTTAGTGGAAACAATTTTACCTAGCCGAGGCGCGAGCCAGTTTGCCATTAAATTCATGATAAGTTTGGCAAAATTGTGTATTAAACTTATTGGCATGTAGTATTTGACTTTGATTGCATCAGTTGATTTTGGGATCAAGGTCAGAAGAGTGGAGCTTAGGAACCCCATCTTACTCCCATCACTGAACTGCAACGCCTGGAGAGCCTTGAGCAGATCCGTTTTGATGGTTTCCCAACAACAACGGTAAAACCTGCCTATGAAGCCATCGGGTCCTGGTGCCTTGTCGAGGGGGGGGGGGGGAGTTGTTTCACCGTGGCCCAACCTCCTCATCTATGAATGGAAGATCCAATGAGGAGAGATCATGAGTCGGCTGATAGAAGCTCCCAAGGTGTCAAGTGTCATCGACCGAGGCTCAGCCATACCGAGTAGACCTCTGTAATAATCAAAGACCGCTTGGTGTTTATCTTCTTGGGAGGTGACAATATGATCCTCAACCTGCAATCTTGCAATGAAATTTTCTCTCTTCCGGTAACGAGCATGGAGGTGAAAGAAACACGTGTTGGCGTCTCCTTCCTTTAGCCAACTGATGCAAGAACATAACGGAGCAATAATACGCTCCAGGGACGCTATACCAGGGCAGTGAAGTTTCAGTTTATGTTGAAACCAGTCCTCATCCTCTGCGAGCGCACGCCCGCCCTATGCAATCTCCAATCTGTGGAGTACCCCCTTGGAAAGTTGAAGTTGCAATTTCACATGACCAATCTGTTTCTGACCCCAGGCTTGCAACGCCTTTGACAACGCTTAAACGTGACTGACATGCGTTGTAGCAGGTAGGAGACATCAACTGGCGCTGCCCATGACACGGCCACGGTTTCCTGGAATCCTTCCAATTGCGGTAAAAAACTTTCAAAGTGAAACCTCCGCTTTCCTTGGACATTGTCAATGATCCGATGCTGCCGATGCCATACTCTGTAGGAGGCTGTCCAGGTAAATAAGCTCCCTAGCCACTGTGCAGAACACACGATCAAGTCGCACTAGAGTAGGTGACTCCTGCTCGTTTGACCATGTATACCGCTAGCCAAGTAAGGCAAGCTCCTTGAGCCCCATGTCATCGAGTAGTTGTCTTAATCATCCCATCAAAGCCCAGTTCATATTAGAATTGTTCTTATCCTCAGCTCGGTAAATCAAGTTAAAGTCTCCCACAACCAACCATGGTCCAGTACAAGTAGCTCAGATGTCCCTTAACTCCTGTAGGAAGAGGTCTTTTTTGCTACCACATGAAGGCCCATATATGCTGGCAAACCACCAGTCGGGGCTGTCATTGCTTGTGAAGAGTATGGAGATAGAGAAGTTGTTTACCCATGTTGTCACCGCCCGGCAAACAGCTCCGTTCCATGCTACAAGAACACCACCACGAGTACCATTGACCTGGAGGAACTCAAACTGGTTGAACTCAAACCCCAAAAACAAAAAGAGTAAGTGGTGTGGGAGTTGCTACAACTTGATCTCTTGAAAACATATGATGTCCGACCTAGCCGAATCGGCCATCTCTTGAATTGAGTTTCAACGTGCAACCTTCTTGAGTCCACCCACGTTCCATACCAAGATACTAGACAGATTCATTGATAACAAGAGATACACGACCAAGCTATAACATTAGCACACTCTCAACACATGGTGGTGACAAGTTCCGTCGACAACGTCTTGTCCTCATCCAACACTCCCCAGCCAAATAGGGTGGCTAGACCCTCCAGGTGAGCACGACTGAGAGGGTTCCGATATAGCTGGGCGTAATTATCTTGTGCTTCTTGATTGACCTGTTCTTGTTCTCAACCTAGTGGAAGCTTGGGCTCTAAGGACATGGGGTTTCTTCTGTTTGCAATGTGCGTGCTGCATCGAGGAATGAAATCTGGTGGTAGAGTCTTGGTCCTCCGCTTCTGAACAACCAAGACGTGGAGCATCCCATCAATTGGCTTGGAATGTCTAGCCAAAAACATCATCTACGTTGTGGGTTCCAGGCCCGAAGATGGATCGGACATTGGCTCTGGCTTAGTGGGGAGCTCACAATCGTTCATAGGGTCCGACCCCGTGTAGAGCTCACGGCCATCAGCCGGTGTTGGAGCCTAGGATGGCCCATGGTTCCTTTGTCTCGAATAAATGTGGGAGTAGTTTTTAGACTTGAAATGCCCCACGAAGTTGTGGCCCAACTCGGACCCTATGGGTCCACTTACAGTTTAGTGCGAACATCACAAGGATTTCACGGCGCGATGACAAAGCAACCATTGTTAGGGTGGAGGTTGGACAAGCGTAACTTATCCAAGGGGGTAGGAGGGGTACAGATCACTGAAGGATCCTCCTCGATCCAAGGGGGCTCAAAACCCTTCTCGGCAATAACTGCAACGATGCACTCTCGCATGACTCGTCTAAGCAGCCGCCAAAGTGGCTCCCTGTCGACGTCGGGGGTGTTGGTGATATGCCTTAGAGGCAATCGCGTATGCAGATTGGATCTGCAACTGTGATTTAATATGATTGAATGTCCATTAGGATTTAGAGTCATGATGGGCTTTAATGCGATTAAAGGCCCATTAGCATACTCTATATAAGAGGAGGCAAGAGTCGTGGACGCACAAGTTTTGGCCACAAAAATCATGGTCGCCACCTCTTCCCGAACTCCCTATGAAACCCTAGCTGGGCGCGCGGTGCTAGCACACCGGTGCACAATGTTCCATCCATGCATGTGTGGATACCATAGAGGCGCTACTACTATTGTGGTGCTAATCTCTTTGGCTTGAAGATTGCGATGTTGGTCATGCTTTATTGTCGAGGAGCATGACACACCTACTTGGGGATAGTTGAGGAGTGCGAGTACCTGGTCGACGAGCTCGACTACTTCCTCTTCTTGATCGAGGACATGGTCGAGGCTTCCTCTTCGTGGTCACGGATCGTGACAACGCTACTCGGAGCTAGTTAAGGACGTGACGTACCTGCTTGGAGCTAGTCAAGGATGCAATGTACGTGGTCGGAGCTGGTCAAGGACATGATGTACCTACTCAGAGCTCATCGAGGATGCGGTGCATGTGGTCAAAGTTGGTTGAAGACACGCACGATGTTGGATTGGACTACTCCAACACTTCTTCCGCTACGCGTCTAGCAATAATGATCTATGATCCCCTACTCACATGGTTTCTTAGTTGAACACTGTAGAGAAAAAATATTTTATGCTAGTGTAGCCTACCCGTTACCTAATAGTGGCATGAGAGCCTAAATACGTAGTTTTGATCTAGATCAATCCACATATAGATGATATGCGGTAGTAATAGATATGATCTATTTTTATTCTTATGAATGGTTCATGTGATGGATCGGTCAATGCACAATTTGGTGTAATTGGGATCGAATGAGGTGCGAGTCGATGGAACCATATGACCAAAAAGATCAACTCGATCTCCCACTGGCCACGCGTGTGATTTGCCCCTACTGGCTGGAATCACCATTGGGGCTAACAGCACTCGCTGCTATATGGTTGGCAGAACAGCAAATCGAGTTTGCGTGTGTTATCGTCGTTTCTAGAAAACCTCACGCGATGATCAATATGATTGATCCAATGGAAATTAAGACATTGATAATGACTTAGAATCAGCTTGATATGATCAATCCGATGGGATTTCCATAGCGATTATAGATATGATCTATTTAGTTGCGTAGCGTACACATATTGTTATAATAATATGTTCACGTTGTGACATTAGAATTCGATTCTATGCTCATTTTTATAGAGAATGTTGTGACTGTTATGACCTTATTATGTATGTGATGCATGTGTGTAATTTTTATGGTCTGTGTGTCATGGTTAATTACAGCCGAAGGCTGTCATGTTATTGTATAACGACCTGTATGCTGACTTGTGATGCTTCATATTCTCATATAATTCTTTGCTAGCTATTAAGTGTAGTAGTCTAGTACATGATCATAGAGACTTGAAGTATGATGACCTGGAGGACAGGGACCGTGGCGATGGAGATCATCATGTGAAGGAGCCATACTATGTCACAGTTAATATGATTGCTTATGATATTTATCTATATTCCTATCATACTATTTCTTCATGTTTTATATGCAGTGGATATGATTACCATGATAGAATAGCTTTCTTTAGAAAAAATTAAGAGTAATTGATGCACATCCAATAGCTGCACCTACATAGGTTTTGACCATTGTTTGGTAGGTCTGCCAAAGCAGTGTGCCATCATTTATCTTAACTAGTTAGGGTGAATGACGAACATCTACACGCATAGTATTGGTTTACTTAACAAGCTATCAAAATGGTTTAAGGCTTGGGGCATGGTGTTGAGCGTCAGGGCATTGGATGTCACCCAACAAACAAGATTCATATAGAGATGTAATTAGCAATGTGTTGCTTACCTATGTCACCTAGGTTTCTGACAGTGAAGCCAAAGCTCACTAGAACCTAGTTGAATATGGATCTTGTCCCATTGTAAAACGTTAGAGGGAAACGGTTTCAAAATATACAGTGGGAGTATCTTATGATAAATTGGTTATTGGAAGATACAAACAAACATGGTGTTAAAGTGTTGCATATATTTTTGTTGTAGATTTTGAAAGTAGTTCTCTTTACAATTTTGGATTAAATTGTAACGATTGATATGAAATTGAAATGGGAATTGTTCTCACTCAATGATGCAAAGGATGTGTTCTAGAGGTTCTTGTCCTGATGAACTAGCTCAGAGATGCTATCTTGTAACTCATGGAGTTTATGAGAAACGCCATGATTACTCACTTTATGTCCATTCCCTCACATTGAATATGACTTCAATATGATTGAAGGACATATTACTTTGTGGAGAACCAAGCTTGGCTAAACGATACTTGATCATGAAAGCTTGTGTACATGTTTAGAAAGTGGGGCATAGCACTTAAAGAGCTGTAGTTATATAATGATAGTTCAAAGGGAAACCGGGAACACTTGGAAGTTCGTGAGAAAAGGAAAGGAACTATGACTTCTAGCCCTTGATACCAGTGATATAGACTTGGATCTTGCCATTTTCTCTTAGAACTCTTGGGCAGTTGATACTAGAATCAAACTGGAGTTTTTGGCAAAATGTGAAGTTGATATATGCATCGGCAATATAGCAAATGGTTGTTGTGTTGACCGATTGGCGTTGTAATTTCATTATTACCCTCGGAGTTTTGAATGGAATAATTGTTATTCCGATCTTAACTTGACTATGACCATAAAATCTGCCTTGGAAGTAGAGGATTGTGGACAAATGTTGTTTAGCTTTCTAGCAAGTTAGTCTAGTCATGATCCATTGGTGAATGGATTTTGAGGATATGTGAGTCTATAACATTGATTGACCCCACTTTTATTTGTCATTGTTACTTGATTGGCCCCACTTTTATTTGGCATTGTTACTTATGTCATTTGAATAAGAGACGCATGAAGAAGCTCTATAGAGATGGTATTCAAGATTCATTTGATTTTGAATCATTTGACATGTGCGAATCCTGTTTACTTGGCAAAATGACTAAGTTGCTTTTCACCGATCTAGGAGAAAGGGTGAGTGAGTTATTAGCTCTTGCACATACAAATGTATGTGGGCTTAGGAGCTCTATAGTTAAAAGTGGTTTTCGATACAAACCTGAATCATTCGAAAAGTTGAAAGAGTTTTGGAATGAGGTACAAAATCATACGGGCAAGATAATTACATTCCAATGATTGGATCATGAAGATGCATACTTGAGCCATGATTTTATGTTCATTTAAAGCAATGTGGAATTGTTTCACAGTTGACTCCGTACGGCATGCCTCCATGAAATGGGTGTCTATACAGATGAACCGTACTTTATTGGACATTGTTCGGTGTATGATGAGCCAATTTAATATTTCATTATCCTTCTATGATACACTCTAGATATTGTTGCTTTCACATTAAAATAGAGTTCCATCTAAGTCTACAGAGGAGACACCATATGAGATATAGGCCGAGGAGTGTCTTCTGTTGTCTTTCCTTAAGATCTGGGGTTGTGAAGCCTATGTAAAACATCAGACGTCTAATAAGCTCACTCCCAAATCAGATTAGTGCTTCTTTGTCGGGTATCCTAGGGGAACCAAAAGATATTATTTCTATAAATGGAAAGAAGGCAAAATGTTTGTCGCCTAGAATGGTGTTTTTCTAGAGAAAAAGTTTCTCTTAAGGAAAGTTAGTGGGAGCACGGTGCAACTCGAAGAGATACGGGAACCATCAGAAAATATTTCAGCTCCTATTGAACCATAACTAGATGTTGCAGAACATGTTGTGGAGACATCAACCCCATGTTAGTCCAAAAGGGTCAGTCGTGTACCTGAGAAGTTTATGTTCCTAACCACGGAGCAACGTGATATATTATTGTTGGACAATAATGAGCCTAAGTACTATATGGAAGCTATGGTGGGACCAGACTCTGAGAGATGGCTTGAGATCCGAATTAGAATCTATGCGAGAAAACTAAGTTTGAAACTTGGTTGATCCATCCAATGGTGTAAAAAACTATTGAGTCTAAATGTGTTTGAAGGAAAATAGGTAGACACTGATGGAATTATTCGCGTCTGTATAGCACAATTGGTGGTGATAAGTTTCATGGTCTATCAGGATCATCCTAGCGATTGCTGCATATTGTGATATGACAAATGGACGTCAAAACGGCTTTCATTTATGGAAACCTAAGTTAAGGCATGTATGTGATACAGCCTAATGGTTTTGATGATCCTAAAATATTAGGAAGCTATTCAAGCTTCGATAAATATGTATGACATATTATTGATTGGGATGACAATTCAATGCATTAAGTTTCTCAAATCTTCATTGAAAAATGGTTTCAAGATGAAGTTGTGGGAAAGACAATATAAGGAATAAAGACCTATAGAAATCAATAAAAGGAGGACAAAGTGTTGGTACTTACGAGAATCAGTGTGTGATGACACATGATGAGCATGATATCCTAAATAAAATGCCTAGAAAAGGGCTAATGAGATTAAGTCGAAAAACGTACATTGACAAGGTATTGAAATAGTTCAATATGCAAGATTCCATGTAAGGTTTCTTGCCAATGCCATGTAGCATCAATCTTTGCAGACTCAATATGATGAGCATGGAAATATTGATGTTGATAGCCATCAGAAATAATCATCCCATAGTACTGATAAGAATGAGGATGTGACCATGGTTTTTGGAGGAAAGAAAAAGGTCATTGTAAATGGTTACATCGATGCTAGATTCCAAACCAACAAAGAATCATGGTGTGAAATTTGGTTTTATGTAAATGATGGACCGATGAGCTAGAAATGTTCCATGTAAGAACCGTTGCCTACTCTACAACTATTGCTAAGTACACAATCGCTTTTGAAGTTGTATTGGAAATTGCTTGGATCAGAAAATTAGTTTTTGAGTTATGTGTTCAGTCCAATAGATCTCTATTGTCCATAGTTGACCTATTGTTTGAGCATTGGGTGCATTGTTACCACCATAATTTCGAGCATATACTATGGCATGGGTACATCATTTGAATTAAATAGAGAAGTGATATAAATATATGCAATTGGTATTGGATACCTATCGTATTGAATCTGTTAGTCTGTCTGTAGGATCGAGAGTGGCGACTAAATGGGGGTGAATAGGCGTCTCAATAATTTCTTGTGAAATAGATGATCTTCTCCTATTGTGATCACCGAACGCACCTCAAACCTTGAGTGGAAGCAAAATACCAGAGAGACAAAGTAAGACAGAAAGTTTCAAGACAATATGACTCCACGGATGGAATATGAACCATAGGTTTCATTCAAGACCATTCCATGTGTCATTGTGTCCAAAAGCTCGCAACTTTGAAGATGGACAAAACAAAGACAGGATCACCAGGCAAGTAACTCTCCAAGATGATGGTCTAAAGGCAAGAAAATTCAAGACCCCATCACATATGCATGTATATATGAATTCTATACCTCTAGCATCAAGAAGAACAAACTCCCAAGGTGTTGAAATTTCAGCGCAAAAGGAAAAAGGAAAATCAACAACAAAACACTGAGAACTTGCAAACTTGCAAGGGAACCAATAGAAGGAAACTAGAAGGAGGAGAACTCAAGTATGCGCAAAAACATAAACTTCATTACTCAAAGAGATCATCCCTATTTTAGGTGGATTACAAGCTTTTTCCCTCACAAAAACTCTAACCTATTACAAGGCTAAGCCTATCCTCTTCTCTCCTCAAAACCTATCACTAGGCTCTCCCAAATGGCTGGTTAAGTCCTCCCATAGCCCTACTGATGTGCTTTTTCCCAATCTTTCGAAGATAATATGATAAGTCGATTGTTGGAGTTTCGACGTTGATGATCCGAAGGCTTTGACCAAGACAGATCGACAACCCTCGCAACCATTACACCACTACTCCGTGGTTATCAACCATGCCAAGACATTGTTGATCTCTCTAAGAAGGCTTTTCCTGTAAGAGAATAGAGAACACAAGCAAGAATAGGTAGATGCAATATGAATATTGCTAATTACCAATGAAGTGCTCGAGTTGGGGTTCCACAAACCGAACAAACGGCGAAACTGTATAAAACAGAATAATCTAAGCAAAACCCGAGTCTAAACTATGATGTCTACTATGTATATATAGGGGGGACGTGAGGAGGTCGATCTAGGGTTGTGCAACCATGGAAAGAGGTGTGCACAACTTGGACTCCGACCTCGACACGATTACAAGACCCAACTAAGTCTAAAACGGTGGTGCAACACCTTATTCCTTCGACTCTGACTACACTATAAGGAATATTTGGTCGAGCTTATATCCATTGGAGAGGGCTCGTCGTAAGATTTCTAGAATGTTCAAGATTGACTAAAACAGACTTCGCATGAGAGAGTTATGCCTGTTTTACTGACATGCTATCCTGCGACTCGATCACGACCACGACTTTGACCACGACCATGACTAGAGCTCAGCCTCGAGTCCGAATAGACTTGGCCTTCGAGGGGTGACATTCGGGTAAGGTTGTGGTGCTTCTCCCATATTCCTAAACAATAAAACATCACAACAATTTAGTAGGAATCTATCCAAGGAAGCATGAACAGCGAGAAACGAGTTCACCTTGTGGTCTAATTGTTGTGTACGTGCTCTTGTAATTAGATCTTGTATGATTTGAGAATTATTGAAGGTATTGAGAGTATCCGAATGACCATGAGCTCATCACCTACCCCTCTATTTATAGGCCTAGGAAACTTGACCTCTAAGTTTTCTAGCTTTTCCCAAAATACCCATCTCTTTTAGTACACTCATACCTACCACTAAGGGCATTTTGGTCTATTTTCTTCTCCATTCATCGGGTGGCTGTGACGTTCTCATGACTTAGCTTTACCTCGACGCAAGCTTCACGATGATGCCATGTGGACCTCCAGTCCTCCCATGGTTTGGAGACCAAACCGTGAAACCCTAGCACACTCTCAAAGCGTGGCTAGTCACCACTTACTTTGAATGCTTTCTTACCCTTCTTGGGAATATATCCAAGGCATTCCTTCTTGATGGAGAACCTTTGATTATCCAAAACTTGTCTAATTTTGAATTCTCCAACATAACATCTTGCAAGATCATTGGTTAGTTTTTCAACCTTTTCTTTTAACATGATATTTTCATCAATAATAAAGACATCATTGCAAGATATAATTTTAGGTAAAGTAATCAAATCATCATGCAACATAGATGAACTCAGATGAGGTAAAGTAGATGCATCATCAAGAATATTGTAAGATATGCTCATATCTACTTTTGTTTTGTTGGTTTCGTGAGCAATAAGAGAGTCATGAGCTTCCTTAAGCATCTCATGAGTTTCTTTTAGACCCTCATGAGCCGTCTTTAGCTCCTCATAGGAATATTGAAGAGAAGTGTGCCTTTTCTTCAATTCCTTAAACTTTTCACTTTCTTTGCTCATGAAGTCTTCAAAACCATTTATTAGCTCAACTAGATTATCATATGAATATTCATCTTCATCATTTAATATTTACAGTCACCCTTTGCCATAAGACAATGAGGTGTGGAGAAGAGTGAAGGTACTTCCTTGATGGCTACACCGGCAAGACCCTTTTGAGATGGCTTCTCATCATTGGAGTCGAAACTTGAGCTTGCATCTGAATCTCACTCAACATAACATATTTTGACCATCTTTCTTCTTCTTTCTTGAATACCTTCTTGCCATCACTCTCCTTCTCCTTCTTGAAATATTTTTCTTCTTTGTTCTTGCAATTTGTAGCAATGTGTCCCTTTTCACCACATTCAATGCATCTTCTTTCTTCGAAAGGGTTCCCTTTGGAAGATTGTCCCCTCTTGTTATATCCACCTTGATATCCCTTCTTCTTCATGAATTTCTTGAATCTTCTCACAAAGAGAGCCATTTCCTCATCTTCATCATCACTCTCTTCATGATCATCTTTGTCTCTTCATGATTGAGCCTTGAATGCAACATTCTTTTTCTTAGCATCGGTAGCTTCATCATGAAGATCTTGTGACTTCTTGAAAATGTCATGAGTGGGAATTTCACTCAAGATTTGCATTGGAGTTGCATCCTTCAAATTTGACCTCACAAACAAATTCACAATCATGTAATATTTGTTAGGCAAAGATCTAAGAAATTTCTGAGAAAAATCGACATTAAAAACATCCATGCTAAGCCCCTGAGCTCATTTATTATGCTATTTAAACGATTGAACATTTTTTTCAATGCTTTTTTTTTGCAACATAGTAAATTTCTCAAGTTGCCCTTTAGAAACAAAAAGTTTTGCAGCATTGACCATGGTTGTTCCCTCATGAATCTCTTTGGGCCTTTCCCAAATTTCATGAGCAGTCTCAAGTTTGCAAATGCGATTAAACTCATTAAGATCTAAAGCACCATAAAGAACATTCATAGCTTGAGCATTTGCAAAAGTATTGTCCCTATCTACATCGATAAGATTAGTGGGATCAATAATTGCATAATCCTCATCCACTATATCCCATAACTTACAGCCCATAGCCTTAAGATAAACAGTCATTCTAGCCTTCCAATAGGCGTAGTTTGACCCCTCAAAAAACGGAGACTTCTCCACATTGACATGAGCGTCACTAGCCATAATCCTACTCTTAGATGGTTCAATCCGTGATAAAAAGGAGTCCTAGGCTCTGATACCACGTGTAGGATTTAGGATATCGACTAGAAGGGGTGAATAGGCGGTTTTAAACCTAAATGCTAAGCCATCATGAAAACTTGCGAAAATAAACTAAAGATCACTAGAGTAATATGAAACAAACTAAAAGTTGTATCAAGGTTTGCAATCCTAGCGTGACATGCACCAATTTATATTCTAGAAAGATAAATTGCATAAAGTAAATTTGCTCAAAGTAAAATACTCAAGGATGACACAAGAAATTTTTTTCGTGGTATCGGTGATTTGCCGATCACCCCTAATCCATGTTGAGATGAGTTCAAGCTTCTAACCGCTTCTCTATCAAGTGTCCAATTCTCACAAGAGAAAGGGCTCACACCGATCAACTTGATCTTAAGCCGAAATAGAACAATAACTACTCAATACCTTGATCCCACTAGAGTAGCACTTTGTCTCTCTGGCAAAGCATACTCAAAGCCTCTCAAAATCACCACCGTAGCTCCTTCACAATCTTCTTTGAAGGGCTAAACAGCGTAACAACCTCCAAACCATCTAGGAGGTGGCAACCTCCAAGAGTAACAAGTTGATGACGCTTGTTTGAAGGATGACTACTGCCTCAATGCTCAAACTCTTCAATGTTATGCACTAGATGCTCTCACACTCTCAAAAATGTAATCACTAAGCCAAGAGAGGGAGAGGAGGAAGGAAAGAGCTCAAAAGGGTTGCAATGAAAGGCTAGAGAGGTTCCTTAAACTAGACAAGCTCTTATTTATAGCCCGCGCTAAAAAATGTGGCCATTGTTGTTGATTTGACACCTCTGCACACTGGGCGGTGAGACCTCAACTCAATCAGTGGTAAGACTGCCATAATTACAATAGCTATAAAAGGCATGATGATGACACTAACACACATCTGGCGATCAGACCGCGATCCCTCACGGTCAGACTGCGAGCAGGGAACATAGTGCTAAAAACTCTCTGTTCCCAGGGCGGTCAGACCGGCCATGCCAGTGGTCAGACCGCCAGCCATAATAGAGGGTCGAAACCCCTCTATTTGTTTGACGGTCAGACTGGCACACTCCTCAGTCAGACCAGGACTGAGTTCTACTAAGCATCGACCAAGTTTATATAGCGGTTAGACCGATCATGCTGGCGGTCAGACCGTCAGCCAATCCAGGGGATCCAAACCACTCTTTCATTTGATGGTCAGACTGGTCATGCCGGCGGTCTGACCGCCACACATGAAACTCGAACAG
This sequence comes from Phragmites australis, assembly GCF_958298935.1. Lineage (NCBI taxonomy): Eukaryota > Viridiplantae > Streptophyta > Magnoliopsida > Poales > Poaceae > Phragmites > Phragmites australis. Next base: position 28,188,353 of record NC_084921.1, on the reverse strand, counting down.
ACTGCCTTTCCTTGGTTTCTCTCAAACTAAATTTTTCACTCTATATAAAATGCAAGTTTGAGCAATTGTGGCACTATAGATATCTCAAGTAAACGCACATCAACCCCTCTTAATAGAACAACGTTTATCCTATCAATCCGATTAATTTCTCTTCTCTAATCTCCTACTGTTGGCAAAATAAAAAGCCCTACAATTATATTTTTGCCTTGAGCTAGTCATCTTCATGTTTTCCACTCATGCATCTTCTAGCTCCACAACATCTTTGTGACTAATCTTTTCATAACTCATTCAAACATGTTAGTCCATAAAAGACATATTGTCATTAATTAATAAAACACAAATTAGGAGTCTAGATGCTTCACCTACTTTCCCATATGTCCGAGGTCAAAGAAACTGAAAATGTACATGTTTGAATTTTTTTTTTTAAGCTTGCTACGACACGCATTGTAGTATTTTACCATATATCTAGTAGTTGTCTGTCTAGAAACATGCGTGAACCTAGGATTATGAGATTGCTTAATGTAATCTTCAAATGCAGAAGACTCACCGATGTTTAGTGGTAGATATGCTCTTGCAACGAAGTGATATAGCTCTTTTTGAGGATTGGCGGAATCATACTCCCAATGATGAACAGATTCGTTAGGGTTGTACTGCAGTACCATCTGCTTCATGGCTGCTCCACTCTTTCGCTTGCAAGTTGTTGCATGCCTCTTCAAATGTCCTATTCTACCTGAAGACTTTGCAGATAATTCATGTTTACAAATATAACACTTAGCATACCTAACACTTACCCCGTCTTTCTCTCTGTAAATCTTTTCAAAGTCTTGCCAAACTTCAGAAGTAGTGGCTCTTGATCTTTTGGAGTACGTGCTTGCTAACGTGTGTGCATTTGTAGAGCCTGACGATGGAAGTGCTGTTGCATGTGAATCAGCTGAAAGTTCACTGTCGGGTCCTTCTTCATCTGCAGCAATGGTATCAAAGTTGCCATAGTGCCCTGAGAGTCTTCGAAGAAAAAAATCATGATTGATGGACGTATCATCATGATCACCAGTATCCATGATCAATATCAAATAGCACTACAAATAATTCAAATATTCGGAGTTAGAAATAATCAAATAATAAAACAAAGATTGGAATTTGGAAGAAACAACAAAGAACAATGATGCAAAAATATCACCAAGATTTCTTCAAGACAGTAGGATGATGGTGTTGAAATTTCTTGGATTTTTGGCAACAATTCAATGCCAAATTTTGCAAATTCGCAAGAACTTTGAGACAAGAATGAGAGGAGGAAATAATAAGAGAACAAATGATGTTGCTAGTGTGGAATGAAATGGCAGGGTGGTGCTCTATTTATAAGTGAAAAAATGGTGATTTTGCAAAAAAAATTTGAATTTTTCAGAGCTCAAACAATCACAAAATGGCTACAAAATTCAAAAAGATAAGGTTAATGGGTTAAACAGGCCAGGCATAGCCCATTTGACCCGTTAACCGGTTGTGCCCCCGCGTGCTTTCACGTGCCGGCCGTGCCGCACATGCTCTGGTCGTGCCGGCCTCACGCGCCCAACGGCTGGTGCCAGGCATGCTGTGCTGGACGTGCCGTGCTGGTCGGGCCAACTATGTCGCCACATGCAATGCTGGGCCAGGCCAGGCGTGCCTCTGCATGCCTAGCCGGGCCAGCTGTGTCTCACTGGGCCGCTAGCATGCCGGGCCCCGTCGTGCCTAGCTGGGCCAACTGTGCCGCACAGGCCGCTAGCGTGCCGGGCTAGGCCGTGCCCGGCCGTGATGTACCATGCCAACCCGTGTTGTGCCATGCCCGGGTTGGCCCATATCAGCCGAGCCGTGCCACACGCTCGACCCAGGCACGGCCTGTCTATGCTTGGGCTTTGTCATGTCTAGGCCGTGTCTACTGGGCCGGCCCAAGGCCTGTCATTGTTGGCATGGCCTATTTGGACATGTTTGCACGACAGAAAGAGTGTCCCTGAATGTATTCGTTGTTGCATGTGGCGTGTCTGGTAATCTGGTGCCCTTGTCACGCTAATCTCTTTATTCATCCATGCACACATCACTACATTTCTGTCGACCTGCTGTTACTGAAATTTGATGAGCTATATAACCCCGTTGACGCGCTATATAACTCCTGGATCTATATGCAAAGAAGTGTTGTTTTCTTGAGGGGGTAACAGCTGGATAAGATTATATCATAGGTAGATATTTTTGTAGAAAAAAGTGGGTAGCCCAATAAGAGTAAGAATAAAACACAAAGAAGTATATTGCGCTATTATTGTAGTCATGCACAAATAAAGCCTTAACCATATAGAATGTAACGATGACCATCTATGTGGAAATTTCCTTTGAAACCCAGATAACTGACCCATGTGAAAATAAGCTTACATGGGCAAAGAAAAATCTCTGCTGACTTTTATTATTTATCTAAGTAATTGTTGGAAGTCATACATAACTAATTAAGATATAATAGTTTCTGAAATAATTGAAAAGCTACAAATTTGCTGCCTCGAGTCTAGAGGAATTACCAAACTAAGGGAAATCTATAGATTGAAAAAGTTTTTTTAGGAGCTTTGTAATAATGTCATCTGTTTGAACCAACAAAAGAATGTTCAAAGGGGTTATTTCTACAAAAGAATAGTTATTTCTACAAACTTGCAAAAAATGTTCTCGCTAATCATTGTAGTTTAAAAAGGGTCCAAAAATCTAGAACACCATTTTACAAGTCCAACCATGGCTACAGTCTTGTTAGAAATTTTTCCTAGCAGATACTAAACGTAGATACTAATTTGTTGAGATGACAATCATCCAGTAGGACTTTGTCAGTAACAAAATTAGGTAGGGTGTTCAGAGGGAGCAATTAGCAATCGTCTTCACATAGACCATTAAAATGCATTGACAAACAACAATAAGCACTACTTAATCTTGTCAGATCATGCTAGTAAGGACAGTATGCAGTAAGATATGCTCAGCAGGTTGTTGCGTCCATAATATGCTTATTTAGGGAAAAAAGAACTTGTACAAATATTTTGTTGTATGTCATGATAATCAAGTAGCTTAAGTATTGAGCTAGCAATTTTCATCTATCATTGAATAGGGAAGCGCTGTGTCAACCAACTATGAATTCAAACTTATGGAATAGCACAAAGCATTTCCTCTGAAATTAAACACACCATCGTCTACACTTAGGTACTTGCAGTTTTTTTACACTATTATATCGAAGAGAAAATCCAACCCAAAACATGATGAGAGCTGAGGCATGAAGCCACTATCATTTACCAATTAGAACGGGTATTTAATCTCGTCAAATCAAGCTAGCATGGACAATATGAATTGCGAGGTGCTCAGCTGGCAGGTCTACGTTGAAACTATGATATTCAGGGTAAAAGGAGCAGCACATTGGTGAGCTCAGCCCATGCTCGCCGCTCATCTTTCTCACTAGATCTGTCTCCGTGCATTGAGCTGCTCCAGCCCTCGTGTACAGCAGCCCTCTCTCCAACATGATGTTTGCCCCCTTCATCATCCTCCCCCGCGTCATTCGAAATCGGTTGTGGATCTACATGTTGGGACAGGGGAGGGACGCTGATGATTCCAACTATATTTTCCCCACATGGTCTTACCTCCTCACAATGTTGCTGCTGTTGCCACTAGATGGAGAAGGGAATCAAAATTTCCACCTTGAGGAAGCTCCATCACATCCATCCACATGATGTAGGCATATCAACAGCAGCAAGCCATATGGACATGGCCTCCTTCATCCTCTCAAAACTCCCTTCTCCATCTAATTAACATGGCAAGATTTGCAAATCAAATACAGGAATGATGCAATTGCCTCCAAATCCCATCAGTAACCCCTTGAAGAGTCCCCAAAACAAAGCTGAAGAGATGATAGGGGTATCAAATAATAGAACCCCAAGTGAAAGTGAATGGGATTAGGAACCCATCCAGAAAATTGAATCAATCAGCGCACTCAACTCATGAGGAGGGCGAAATCAAGCACTTACTCTTGGGGGCCTTGTTCTTCTCATCGTTCCTCTCCCTGGCCATCCTAGACTATTGTGTGTTGCCGCCACCCATCTCTCCCTCTTTGTCTCCTTCCTTCGCTTTGCTCTGCTCAGAGAGGAGCCGAGTCAGGGACTCGGGGCACACCGAGGTAACGCATGAGGGGGATAGGGGAAGCGGTGGGCAGTGGGCTTGGGTTTCTCAAGGAGGAGGATCGAGAGGAGACAAGGGCAAATCGAGAGGAGACACTGAGAAGAACAATGAAGTGGTGCTATAACACATAGATCGGGTGGTCCTCAACTGCTGGTGGTCAAATAGGATGGCTCCAAACTCATGTGATGACGTGGACAACCTCAGGAGCTCTAAACGCGGCAGCGTTTAGATTATATATATATATATATAAACTGGTTCGTGCTTGTCTATGGGTGGAGTGGGGACAGTGTCGAAGATTAGTTCTTGACAATATATCCGTAAATTGATTGGGTATCTTCGAGTGCAGAGATTAATCACGAGACAAGACAATCAATGTACACAGATTCGGGCCTCCGATAGGAGAAATACCCTACGTCATGTAGGGGTGTTACTGTCGTATATTGATGATCTCGAGTACAAGTAATGTGGCTAAATCTATTACAGAGAGTATATCAGATCTAATCTAACCTAAAGCTAAGTTGCCGAATATCTTCTTTGCTAGGGTCTTGATGCTTGCCTCGAGTTCACCTCCTTCCCCCAGCCTTTTCACCTTATATAGGGGTGAGGTACCGACTCCTATCCAATCGTGGTCGATAGGGAGTTGTCTTCCTTGACATCCAAGTAGATAAATCTATTTTGAGTACTAATCGTATCGAGTTAGGTAACCAATCGAAACCTTCCTGATATGTACTTCCTTGATTCCGGGTGTATCACGTACCGCTGATTCGGTTATGTGATATCTAAAGCTTCTTAATATGTGTTGTACATACCCTGCCCGTATATGATATACTCCTTATGTGCATATACCCCATAGTTAGATATTCTACAGTAGCCCCTTAACTCTACTCAGGAGGAAAGGTTTCCATAAGTGCCCACTCGAGTATCGCCAAGTTTAAGCTTGGTCGAGTATAGTGGATCAGGCTCATAGTCGAAAAAATTGAGCATAGGCGAGTCCCTTCTCGAGTATTGAGAGGAAGCTCAGTTGGGTCGAGTGCCCTACAGCTAACCGCACTCGAGACTTGAAGGAAAAGACTAAAGAACTCAACTGATCGACACCCGACTCCGAGTAGAGTTAAAAAACCTTTCGAAATTTGAAACAATGGGTGTAGACGCATTTAATGCGGGTAGAAGGGTGTGCAAATATTCACACGTCATTATCATACCTCTTTTCACACTGGTCGAAGCATGGTAAAAAACAGGCGTGGTTGTCGAAGAGACGGTAAACTTTTGACTATTTACCTGTATGACACGGACTTGTGGTGGCCATTCCTCGTCATTGCCACCAGTCTTCCTGCACAAGCCTTTCAGCTTGCTCCGCCCCAGCACGCACTACTGCCAAAAAGAACTTTTAGATCCATGGATCCCAACTCTCCCTCAGAGATTCCGACTTCCTCCTCGCTGGAGAAGCAGTCAGACGCAGCAGCGGTTAGCACCTCGCTCGATCAGTACGATGAGGCGAGGTTTATGATCGAGTCCTGGACACAATTGACAATGCAAGAATCTCGGCTGGTGGAACTTGAAGCGGAAGAAGTGGTGCCACCGCGCAGCCTAGTTGAATGGAGGACAACATCTGATGAGAGATTCCCTTCTTGCAAGATTGAGCACGAATTTGTAGTTTTCGAGTCCTTCGTCCGTTGTGGTTTTAACATTTCTCCTTCCAAGTTTCTCCTCATTGTACACGATCAGTATCAAATTGAACTTCACCATCTAAACCCCAACTCCGTCACCATGTTGAGTGTTTTTGTTCATCTTTGTGAGGCTTTCCTTAGTATTGAGCCAAGTTTGAATCTTTTTCAGTATTTCTATAAACTGAAAAGGACAACTGAGAATAAATGTGTAGGGGGGTGTGGTTTCCAATTGAGGAGTGGAATAAAGAACTCCTATATCTTGGTTTGCCTAACCTCTTCTTGGTTGAAAGATTGGAAAAAACTTTGGTTTTATGTCTCCAATCCTGGCCCGATTGGTTTTCCTTTAGTGTATAGAGGTCCTTTTCCTGTCCAAAATCCTTCTTGGACACAATAGGACCGAGAGTCCGATCACACCACCTATTTCGCCAACAGGATTGCCATGTTGAGGCAATTTAGCCTAACCGGGTAGCATGCGGCCAGAGACTTTATTAATAAGAGATTAAGTCCTTTGAAGGCGCAAACACGCCTGTCTTGGGAATACAGTGGGGATTAGGATGCTTCCAGGGATGCAACCGGATGTAAGGCTTTAATTAACATTTTGCCCTTTTCATTTTGCTATGAATTTAGAGCTTTGTCGAGTAAACCTTTCTTCTCTTTCTCAGCTCTACCTTCTCAGGATGTCACTGCCCAATTGAACAAGCTTTTCTCTTCTGGCGCACCAGAGTGTGATATTCTGCCTTACTCCCTTGAGAATCCTCGACCAGATGTAAGGGCTTTATTGGAAAAGTAGGACCGGTTATTGTCCATTTGATCTGACTTGTTTGTATGACCGTAGGCTCCAGTCTTTCGTCAAGAACACATCCTTTCGAGTGAGGTCTTTGATCTCAACAGCACTTCTTCCGCTGATGCTGTCGACAAGGGGAAGGGATTAGCCAATGAGGAAGCCGAGGGGTCTCTTTGATCGAAGAGATTATCCCTATCTTCTCAACTGCTGCCTGATCCAAGCCCTCTCAAGTGCAAGTGAAGGAGTCCTTGGGTATTGAAGTCAAAGTCCTTATTATCTTCTTTTTTCCTAAGTGGATACTTGAATGCATTCGATTGTGATGAATAGCTTTTTGTTAGGGAACAGCGAGCGTATCTACCCGATCACCTCCTTGAGCAACCACCACTCTCGATGAACCGTCTGAAAAGGTAACTCTTCTCGATTTATCGATTTTCTTCCAGTCATTTTACTGATGACAAATTTGCGTGGGTGGCTTTTTAGGGGACGTCTGGCGCATCCTTGCAATCGCCAACTCAAGGGACCATCATGCCTAATGACTTGACTAGAGAGGTAATTTCAGTCGAACTATCGCTCTTTAGCTGGTCATACTTTCACTTGATAACAAATTCTTATCATCTAGTTCTTTGTAGGTTACTGATGTCTTGGCTTTGCCTGATCCACGTGTAACTCCTCCAGCGGTTCTGCTTCTCAAACCAACAAAGTAGATGACCACAAAGATGCCAAAGTCAAGCATCATCTTGCACTTTCCAATTTCAAAGAGGTTTGTCCTGGATTGTTATCTCGATTGGTCGACTGGCAGTCTTTTTTCCTCTTCCCCTATTCTGTTGATTGCAGACTATCGACTGGGGCGCAAACCAAGGCCACCAGTGTCTCGACTAGTCATCCGAGGCTAACTCCTCCAGTTGACTCGGCCTCGGATCCAACTTCTCAGATTAAAGATCCTGATTCGAGCATGCCTGTAACACCCTGATTTTCAGATTTCTCAAATTTGTAAAATTTTCCAAGAGTACTGAATAGCTTCACCAGTAGTATAGGTTTAAAACCTATTTTCTTAATCAATCAATCAATATAGGTTATTATTTTGTGTGCATTGCATGCTGAGTTTTGTTAGGAGCTAGGTAAATGCATTAGATTTCTTTTTCCTTTTCTTTCTCTTTAGTGTTTTGAGTGAAAAAGATTTTGAAAAGGTTTTTACAAAACTCAGTAGTGAATAAGTTAAGGATCTTAATGGTTGGAATTCAAAATTCTTGAATTCATCATCTATTCAATCCTTGATTATACCTGATCTTTCTTTAGCTCAATTCAAATCTTATCCAAATCCTTGTTTAAAGTCAATCTCTCCTCTTTCTCAAATTCTACCCAAATCTAAATTCAAATTCCTTATCTACTCCTATTCTTGTTCAACCTCATCTTTTTCGTTTCTCTCGAATTCACTCGAAACACAATTCAAATTCAAATCCTATTCAAATTTCTCTGCAAAAGTTTCTTTTCTAAACCCTAGATATACCTAAAATGTCTTTGGGCTCAATCTTGCTCAAGTCCAAACCCTTAGCCAAGTCTTCTAGGTGGCCCAACAAAGGATCCACGAAATCTATAAATTTTCGCGGAGTCCTGAACAGCCTCATTTTTCCATGACGTTTCGGAGTTCAAAACGGCCTCAAATGCAAATCATGACAATACCAAAGTTGTAGGCCTCGTCGAGAGCTTCGATTTGAAACTATGGAAGTCCTATTTTGGATAATGGAGCTAGGAGTTATGGCCCCCGAAATCAGTGCTGCGCAGAGAAGTCCAAGTTCAAACAGTTTATCTTGTGGCGCATTTTTGGAAATCAAGATGGCATTTTCAGAAGTTTAAATGACTACCAAAGTTGTAGATCTTTTCGAGTAATACAATTTAGAATCAAGAAACGTCCAATTTGGAGTCCGAACGATGGAGATATCATCCTTGGAATACAAAGCTGCGAAAAAGGAAACTGTAACCGACTCGAACTCAAATCTGAATCGTGTTCGGTTTGGACTCGACCTCAACCAGCCATCCCTAGCCCTATATATATGTATCGCCAGAGCGCCACCGTTCGCCAGAGCCGCCGCCGCCACCGCCCGTGATGCGCTACGTCATCTTCTCCGCGAATCCTCCTTCTTCCACCATCAAAGCAAGGTGAGGACCTCTTCTTCTCCTCCTTTACTACTGTTTTAACATCATACTAAGTCCCTAGCCAAGCCCTAGCCCCGGCCAAAGTCCGATCTATGCCGTCATGGTCGTCACTGTCGCGGATAGCCGCGAGACAGCCGCGCTGTAGCTGATTGGCATCGATATTCCTGACCGACCAGAGGTCAAATCACCAAGCCCTTTCACCGTTGCATGTCCCATGATGTTCCCCACGCCCTCACCAACCAGGTCGACCAGTAGATTAGCCAAACTATCGAAATCAAGGTCGACATACCCGCTGTCCGGTTTCTGCACGCGTTCTGCGCGCGCACCGGATTTACATTCGCGTCCCCCATCAACCCGGAAGCCATATGGATGCACCAACCACGTCACGGCGTGTCCCATGGAGTCTTCTACGTTACCCTAGGAACCCATCCCCGTTTATAAATCGACACGACCAGGACGCCATTGCCAACCACAGCATATCGCAACCATCAACCTTTTCATCTGTGCTGTTTGTTCTTCCTCTCAGTGGATGATCTACCCAAAACTCATGCCATAGTATTGTGTTCCCGGGTTATATGAACATCCTTGTTCAAATGGTTCCTCAAATTTCATAGCCAATCTCTGAGAACGCGAGCGTCTTCATTCCTACATCTGTTCACGGTCACCACCAAACCTAGAAGCAATCATCGTTGTTTTGCCACTACCTCAGATGAACTCTTCCAAAACCAACCATACCGCTGAGTTAGTCTTTCCGCGTTCTACGCCATGCTCCCCTCGTTTCGCTGAAACACCACTGAAGCTGACATCGATATTTGTGGCCACATGCCCGATCGCCATCTCCAACGAAACCTGAACCACCACTGCTACATAGAGTGACCAATAGTATCCTTAACCTAGAAGCGCAACCTTTGGCCTTTTTGATCCATCATAGGTGGTCGATACTAGATCTCAGTGTATCCTTTCTATAACCCAAGATGGTACTTGCATAGCATGCCAAGTCAGCACCACATTAGTCTCCTTAGCCTAGTCAGCGTAGTCTAGTCTGCCCTAAAGTTCTTGAATCTTGCGCAATGATATTGTCAAGCCTAGCGCAATGTTTGCACAATAAACTCTTTTCCCATAGAAAGATAACTCCAGTAAATTAGTCTTTCTTTTCAGTCTAATCCATCTTCCGAAAGCCCGTTCTCTTTTCATCTTAACTCAGATTTAGGCGATTCTTCCGTCTAAATGTTCCAAAAATCATCCCTATCCAATCATAGTGTTTTTAACGTGTTTTAATGATGTTTGGTATGTTATTCTTAGTGTTTTCCTTTGTGTTGTTTGTCGGTAGTTCTCGCGATTAGTCGATAACGTTCCGGAGCAGTTCGAGGGACTTCAAGACCAAGATTTCAACAACACTGAGCAGTATTGGGAAAAAGGCAAGTGTCCTTGATCATTTTGAACCTATGTTTTTAAATTTTTTGTTTTACAAAACTGCATGCAATGTCTGTCAATATGATGGGTAGTTACCTATGTTAGGGTTTTCCTTAGATTTTCCCTTATCATCCCTCGAAACCTAGGTGGTTTATGGTTAGGTGTCCTTTGTGGGTAGATTGCTTAGCCATGCTTTTTGGATATTGGGAAGTGTCATATACTTGACTAATGAACATATGCAATAATAGTGGTTAACTGGTTAATGGTCTAGCAACATGGAACCTTAGACCTTGAGCAAAGTGGTTTGGATGGTTGTTATGATTATGATGTTGGTTTAGTGTTTGCTCAAGTAACCTAAGTAAGGATCGGTTCGTGGAGCGACAACCCAAGAAGTAACGTACCAACCACGAGACTAATATGGATAAGGCGTGGCATACTGATTAGAGTCTGTCCAGTGTGTGTTGGGTCAGCACAAAAGGGGGCTTCTGGGTAGGAGCTTTGCTTGCGTAAAGCCTGGGGGTGAAACCTAGTGGGCAGACACATACTGGATTAGTCTTTGGTTAGTGGAAAGTGTCATGCAGTGATTCTTGGCGGCACACCACTGGCGTGTGTTAAGTGTTTCGTGGTGGAGCCTTCAGGTCATCACAAGATAAGGAGGCATGGTCGTCTTCTCCATCGACAACCGCTAGATCGCCATCGCACCACGCAGAAGACCACTCAGCATCACCGGCGTTGGCCAGCAGCTCTAGTAGGGTCTTCGCCTCAGCCACATTCCCTGGTCTCTATGCTGGTAGGCGGCCGGTTCCTGGAACGATCAGCTACCACCCGAGGGAGGAGTATAAAAGGTTCCTTGACTCGTTCAAGGGAAAATAAGGGTCCATACGCTTCCAAACTTTTGGAGGTCTTTTGCAAGATCTAAGCTGATCCTTTCTATCAATTTTGCAGTAGCCACACAGATTAGAGTGAAAAAGAAAAAACTATGTAATCGAGTAGCCAACCGAATCGAATGTAATCGACTTACCTATAACCTACCTTTTCTATGAATAAAACTTTCATAGTTGATCAATGCTCCACGAGTGCTCGAGTATCTCGCCGTTTGGAGTACATAGCCCTACCAACCCAGGTCGAGTGACTTTGACTACTATGTAGGGTCCTTCCCACTTAGGCGATAACTTGTGGCGCTGGGCCTGTTTCTGCACCTTCCGTAGGACGAGGTCCCCAACGAGTTGTCTGGGTTGAATTTTCTGGCTTTGATATCTATGCAACGCTTGCTGATACTTAGTCACTCGAGTAGATGCTCGATCTCGGTACTCCTCGAGTAAATTTATGTCATCCACTTGTAAGTTCTCCTGCCCTTCTTCAGAGTAACTTTCCACTCGAGGTGATCCGAACTGCAACTCAGTCGGGAGCATCGCTTCTGCTCCATAAACCAAGAAGAACGGAGTTTCACTGGTAGCCTTATTAGTCGACGTACGAACAGCCCATAGTACCGAGAGAAGCTCTTTTAGCCAGCATTTCGAGTAGGCTTTTAGCTTGTCGAAGACCCAAGTTTTGATACCCTGCAAGACTATACCATTAGCACGCTCAACTTGACTATTACTCTGCGGGTGAGCTACTGAGGCGAAGCAATTCTTAATGCTGAATTCTTCGCATAACGCAATAAAGGTTTCGCTTCTGAACTGGCTACCGTTATCCGTAATTATCCGATGCGAAATGCTGAATCAAGTAATTATGCTCCTCATGAACTTCTTGGCCGCATCTGCGGTTATTTTTCCTACGGGTTCGACCTCTATCCACTTGGTGAATGTGTCGATACTCACAAATAGGAACTTGTAACCACCTTGGGCCCTTGGGAACGGTCCTAGGATATCCAAGCCCTAGACGAAGAAAGGCCAAGAAAGAGAGATTGTTTACAGAGCTTGGGCCGGTCGAGTGGTCTGCCTACCAAAAATTGGCAGCTTTCACACTTTTTGACCAGCTCGAAAGCATTCTGGAGGGCAGTCGGCCAATATAATCCCTGACAGAAAAAAATTTCGACCAAGGTACGAGAAGATGCATGATTACCACACGTTCCTCCATGGATATCGAGCAATATTTTATTGCCCTCTTCCTGAGTGATGCACTTCATCAAGATTCTGTTACACCCCTTTTGGTAGAGCTTGTCGTCTACCAAAATGTAGAGCTTGGATTTTCGAGCAATTTTCTCTGCAGACGTATCATCATCAGGGATGTCTCGACCCTCAAGATAGGCTTGGTACGGAGTCATCCAAGTCGGGTTGCGTTCGAGTTGGGCAGCATCCGTTCGCCGAACAGTCGGGACAGATGGCTTAAGGAGTTTCTAAACGAAGACCCCTATGGGTACCGGTGCTCGAGAAAAAACGAGTCTAGCAAGTTCATCCGCACCAGAGTTATCACTCCTTCTAAAATTTGTGTTACTTATAGCCCTTCGAACTTTTGCTCGAGCTTTCGTACCTCAAGTAAGTAAGCTTCCATGTTGTCATCCAAGCACTGGTACTCCTTTTGAACTTGGTTTACGACTAGCTGTGAGTCCCCTTTCATAAGAAGTCATTTAATCCCAAGCAATGCAGCTATGCAGAGCCCGTTTACCAATCCTTCATATTCTGCAACATTATTAGAAGCTTTAAAGTCTAACTGAACAACATACCTGAGTTCGTCGCTTGTTGGAGATTTGAGCACAATGCCAGCCCCGAGCCCTGGAGCATGAGCGATCTATCAAAAAAGAGCTTCCAGTGATCTTCGACCATGTTTGGCCTTTTTTCATCAACGCTTGTCCATTCGATGATGAAATCTGCTAACACTCCAAATTTCACGCTTGTGCATGGTGCGTAGCATACGTCGAACTCATTTAGTTCTACCGCCCATTGCACGGTTCGTCCAGTAGCTTCCCGATTGTGTATTACATCCTTCAGCGGATATGTCATCATGACCGTGATCCCGTGGGCTTGAAATGAGTGCCGTAATTTCCAGAAAGACATCAAGACTCCATATATCAGCTTTTGTACTTGCGGGTATCATAGCTTAGCATCGTGTAGAACCTTGCCCACGTAATAAATAGGCTTTTGGAGAAAATGAGGTTGAGTGAACTACCTCCATCGACCAGAGCTCTAGAAACTTTGATGTTGAGTATGGTCGGCTGAACCACGACCGGGTATCAACCAGGAGGTGGTATCGTGATCGGATGGTCAATTTGACCTAAGGTGACCGACTGTTCCGACCACCTGAGATACCGAGTGGGCCCAATTAGGGCTAAGTTGACTCCTCGTTCAACCGTCTTGTACTGCCTTTTGGACTCGTACGTAGCGGATCCTTCGAAGATGTGCGCCAAGCTGTGGTCTACCACATGGAACTAGGGCTCGCTGCCCTCAACGTTTGACTTAGCCTGCTTATTGCCATGCTCAGTGTTTGCCTTGATCTTTTCATCAAGCTTCTTATTGAACACATAACACTCATCGAAGTCGTGCTGGTTGCTCCGTCGGATGGGACACCACTTTCCACCACCTCGACTGAGGCCTTTATTGTCCCCAGTGTTGCGCGATTTGTTCCTATCAACCGCAGCTATAGTCGTATCGGGACCCTTGCGCTTGTCACTGGGTTTGGTCTTCTTTCCTTCGCTCTTCGAGGACTCGGGTTTATCCTTGCTAGATTGAAGGTTTTTAGCGCGCACCTGCACTTCTGCTCATTTTGCGCACTTGTCGGCTAACTCGAAAAGCTCTTTGACCGTACGGATCTTCCAAGTAGCCATCTTTCCACGTAGATATGTGTCCTGAACACCTCATTTGAAGGTTATGTTTACTGACTCATTGGAGATGTCCGGGATCGTGTTACGCTGGTCGCTGAACCTGCGGATAAAAATCTCGAAGAGATTCATTGTTGCCTTGATGTAGCTGGTGGAGGTTGTTCTCCGTTCCTGGGCGCTCGAATGTGCCTTGGAAATTGTCTATGAACTGAGCCTTAAGTTCGGCCCATGAACTAATTGAGTTGGGTGGCAAGTTTAGCAACCAGAATATTGCGGGTCCATCAAGGGCGGTTAACAGGTAATTGGTCATTACTCGATTGTCACCACTAGCTGCTCAAATAACAGTGGTGTAGATATGCAACCACTCATGGGGATTGATTTCCCATCGTATATCTAGATCGGGCCCGCTTTGAACTTCTCAGGCCACCGAATTGACCAAAGTTCGTGCACGAAATCCTCGCAGCATTCGTCGAACTCATCAAGAGGAGGTGGTGGGGGACTGTCACGCCTACCTATTCGAGTAGGGGAGTCATGTCGACCATCCCGGCCTGTAGATCTGCGGTCATAGTAGTGGCGATCATCTTCACGGCGATCTTCACGATGGTTTTCGATCACCGTCCCTAGATCATACCGATTGTGAGGAATATGATTCCTCAGGTCTTCCTGATTTCCACGCCTATGGACATGGCAGCTACAGTTTGGCCTACATTGTCGTGTTCGGGCTCGACCACCTGAGCTTCCCATCTGAGATTCCCCTACTCGAGAGCGTTCCCGTCCATGGCTCCTCGTGCTGGGACCATACCGACTGGGGGGCCTGTAATTGCTAGGATTATTTGCTTGAGCAACCTGGATCTAAGCTGCATTGAGTAGGGTCTTGACTTGATTGACCATAGGAGTTAGCGGATTCGCAGGATCTAACTCTGGAAGGGATTGACGGATCAGATGCGCTCCTCATATGTTAGCGTCCAGAGTATTGAATACGTCGTTACCAAGGCTCGGTGGTGACCGAGCCGATGAGGCTTCATGGTGACTGTTCGGAGGGAGCTTCTCCCTTGAGCCGTGAGTCGTCACGAGCAAAGGCGTACCCACCGGAAGTCATCGGGGGAGGCCAGGAAGCATCTGCTCTCCCGTGGTCCACCGGTGAAGGGTTGTGTTGGGTGCACGTAAGGATCCAGCGGCGGATGTTTGGTGGTAACTCAGCGCCTGTACCATTGGTGGCGACAGCTATCGCCGGATCTCTGGGAATTTTTGTGCCGTGATCGACCACGGCCTTTGGATCTATCGCCATTGGGTCAAGCGATGGGGGATCGTTGCTTCTATCCATATACACGAATCGATCTATTCGACTGCTCTGGCTAGCGTTAGAATCACCGTCACTAGCCTCGTCGCTGTCACTATCCATGCAGTGGAGAACATTAGGCTCCGCAGGATCCCACTAGAGATGTCCCACCTCACGGTATGCATCCATTGGTCTGGATTTGAGGGTACCGGTATGGATCAGTCCACCTTGGCTGTCCTACCGGAAAACCATAGTTCCAAAGATGATCTCCTAGTCGACGAGAGGGGACTCGAAGCTGTCTACCGTCGACTCAAAGTGGTCGTAGAAGCCATTGTCGGAGAATCCGACATAAACGTGAGCCCGAGACATGATTAATCCTGCAAAACAGAAGAGGGCCCCTACCTGACACACCAACTGTCGAAGATTAGTTCCTGATAATATGTCCGTAAATTGACTGGGTACCTTCGAGTACAGGGATTAATCACGAGATGAGACAATCGATATAAACAGGTTCGGGCCTCCGATAGGAGTAATACCCTATGTCCCGTGGGGATGTTGCTGTCGTATATTGATGATCTCAAGTACAAGCAATGTGGCTAAATCTATTATAGAGAGTATATCAGATCTAATCTAACCTAAAGCTAAAGTTGTCGAATATCTTCTCCGCTAGGGTCTTGATGCTTGCCTCGAGTTCTCCTCCCCCCCCCCCCCCGCAGTCTTTTTGCCTTATATAGGGGTGAGGTACCGACTCCTATCCGACTGTGGTCGATAGGGAGTTGTCTTCCTTGATATCCAAGTAGATAAAGCTGTTTTGAGTACTAACCGTATCGAGTAGGTAACCAATCAAAACCTTCCTGATATGTACTTCCTTGATTTCGAGTGTATCAGGTACTGCTGATTTGGTTCTGTGATATCTAAAGCTTCTTAATATGTGTTGTACACAACCTGTCCGTATATGATATACTCCTTATGCGTATTTACCCCATAATTAGATATTCGATAGACGGCACACCTATTTGAGAGGGCCACGGTGATGTTGACCCTCTGTGGTTGAGGAGGTGGTACAACACCGGCCTCTGTTGTGGGGGGGAGGGATGGCGCTGACCCCAGCTAGGGGGTGGCAAACAGCACAAGGATGTGAGGTGAACATTGAGGAAGGAGATGGCGTGAATTTTTGGGTTAGCTATTGGAGTTTTCGGAGGAGAGTGTCGGATCTCTCTGGACTCGGACGGTGAGGGAGCTGGCGCTGGGAACTAGCTGCCGGCCTTGGTGCTATAGGAAACTACAATGCCTCGGCCCCCCTTGGAGTGCGCATAGGCCTGGAGCTTTAGTATGTAAGCTATATTGGTTCAACTCCTGAGATCATGTAGTGTTGTTTGTTACTCCACATGATTTCATGCACAGTATTAAAATTGGAGATTGTCACTATCACCAAAAAGTAACAACAGGATCGATCTACCTGGGGGGGTAAAGAAGTTGGAAAGTGAATGTACGAGATGTCGCCTAGAGGGGGGGTGAAAAGGCGTTTCCTGAAATTTTAAAACTTTGCAGCGGATTAAAATGTCCGGATAGTCCGAGTAAGTCTAGAGACTCTGAGTTATATAGACCCGGATACTCCGAGTGAAACCGAATACTCCAGCCTAATCTAGAAATAAAAAAACTAAGAACTTCTTAAGCAAACCAAATTGATCAACAACCTAAAGACCTATTGATAAACAACCTGCAACAAAACACCCACAAGCAAGTAGATCGGGGCAAATCGCCCAAAATCGACTAGAATAAGAAAGTGTGCACAAAGTAAAAGAGACAAGAATTTATATCTTGAAGTTCGGCTACTCCACAAAAAAGTGCCTACATCACCATTGAGCAGCTCACAAAGAGCTGGATCTCTTTCAAACCTTTCCTCACCCAAGCGACCACCAAGATCAAGCTAGAGTTGCTTACTCAAATCGTTGGGGTAATACAAACTTCCTGGGCATTTCACAAGCTTGTGTGCTCTCCGGGCAACGCATAACCATCTAGGAGATCAAGGCTCCAAGAGTAAATAACGTGGATTGACGGCTTAGCGATGAACTCAAGTGCTCAAGATTGGATTTAAGCTCACTAGCTCTTTAATCTCACTCTCCCAACCCTACTCTCCAAATCTTCAAAGATTTGAGGAGTTAGGAGAGCTATTGAATGGCTATAAATGAGTTTGTCCACAAGTAGCTCAGCAGTAAATGAAGGAGGGGGTGAGGGGGTATTTATACCCACCCTCTCAAAACTAGCTGTTACTGTGCTTTTTGAACTGATCCGGAGTATCCGAGTCAACTCGGATAATCCAATTTGGCATGCAATGCACAGTCACAAGACTGTCCAGAACCCAAAATTCGCCTGAAAGTCACTCCAAAATCGATGATTAGCCACATTTTTCACATATTCAAATGGTTTTTCATATCTTTTCATTTTCACCTTGCTTACCTTTTTCATATAGTTTACAACTTGTTTGGGCGTATCCATTATTGTATCCCTAAGAGGACTGTGAAGTTTCAAGGGACCCATCATTGGATTTTCCTCTTCCTCAATCTCTTCTTGCATATGAGTACTAGAGCTGCACGACTTTTCCTTTGCCTCTATCTTCTATTGTTCCTCTTCCTCTTCCTCTTCCTCGAGACGCCAAAACATCACCACGAGGTACATTGGTGGTTTGGACTGCCTCATCAATCCGAATACCACCAGCTTGGGTTACCCTCACTTTCCTAACAACCTTGCGAACTCGCCTCGGTCTACCACCATTGCCACTTTCGCTGCCACTGCCACTATCATTGCCACCAGATTCAGCAGGCTGCGGAGGCGAATCACTTTGAGCATGCAGATCAAACGGGCTTTCGTCCTTCTTTGATAGGTTTGAGAATCAACTTGTCACTACCCATCTTGATATTTCCTGAGATAGATATGAATAGAACACTTGAGATTCAAGAAGGATTGCACAAGATTTGAAATGATAAACGATTCTCAGATGAACAAGTCTGGACAGCCCGGAGTATCCCGGCCAACCCAGATACTCCGGGTAGCCCAACTTTGAGAGAAGAATATGGGATTTGGTGATTTGTCCAATACATTACAAAACCATTGAAGTAAGTGGTTCTAGGATGGATAAGGAATATTTCTACCAGAGGGATTCGACTCTAGATAAAGATATTTAGAGATCGGGTTAAACGTTCTTGAGGAGTACCTTTAGGTCACACGATGCACGGAGAGTCAATCCAGAGGGAGAGCTGGAAAATCCGACCTAGAGATGAAGGTGATTTGATGACGAACTCGCAAAATCCACAATGAAGTCTTGAAATCGTCGGAGGGGGCTTCTCCATGGTAAGAGGGTTGAAAGAGGAGTTGAAAGAATGAAGTGAATGGGTAACTTCTCGGGAAGATATAGAAGCCTGGATGACCCAGAGTATCTGAGTGGACCCGGAGACTCTGGGTTGGAAAATAATTCCAAACCGAAAGGCTCTCCCGGGGGGGAACCCAGACCCTCCGGGTGAGTGTCAGAATCTAAAGTATCCGGGTTAGCCTGGAGACTCCGGGTGAGTGATAGAGTCTGGAGTATCCGGGTTAGCTCGGAGACTCCAAGTTCTGTCAACCCAACAGATGTGGCCAGAGAGCTGAGAACCTCCAGAATCCGGATACTAGGGCTAGGCCAGACTATTCAGGTTCTGTAGCTGACAGAATAAATTTTTGAGTTGAGATTTGACGAGGATTTTAGAGAGATTGGATAGTTGGACATATAAGCCACTTTTACCACTTGTGATCAGCCAACAAACAATAATACATAAATATGATCACAAGTAGCAAATTATGATCAAAAGATCAAGAACCAAATATTTTGAAAATAGCACACAAATGACATTTTTGCAAACTCCTAGCTACCAAAGCTATAAAGCTAAAACAATCAATTGTATGTAACATATCAAGCCATGTTGCGATAATCTAGGATATTTAGCTCACTTCTCAACTCGCAAAACCTTTGCTCATCTAGTGGCTTAGTGAGGATATCGGTTAGTTATTTTTTGGTTCTCACATGGTGAATATCGATATCCCCTTTGGTTGAGTGATCTCTCAAGAAATGATGTTGTACGTCTATATGTTTAGTTCTTGAGTGTTGCATGGGATTGTTTGCTATTTTGATGGCACTCTCATTGTCACACAAAAGTGGGACTTTGGTCATGTTGTAGCTATAGTCTCTCAAGGTTTGTCTCATCCAAAGAAGTTGAGAACAACAAGCACCCGCGGCAACATACTCGGCTTCGGTGGTGGAAAGGACTACAAAATTTTGTTTCTTTGATGACCAAGACATCAAGGACCTACACAAGAATTGGCAAGTCCCGGATGTGCTCTTCATATTACCTTTGCAACCGGCATAATCGGAATCCGAATAGTCGATGAGTTCAAATGATGAACATTTAGGATACCATAAGCCAAGGTAAGGAGTCTGAACCAAATATCTAAGAATTCTCTTAACGATCACAAAATGGCACTCTTTTGGAGTGGCTTGAAATCTTATACACATGCACACACTAAGCATAATATCGGGCCTAGATGCACAAAGGTAAAGCAAAGATCCTATCATAGAGGGATATACCTTTTGATCCACGGCCTTCCCTTCTTCGTTGAGGTCGAGATGTCCATTGGCTTGCATGGGAGTCTTGATAGGCTTTGCATTCTCCATGTCAAACTTCTTGAACATATCTTTGATGTACTTGGTTTGACATATGAAGATCCTTTTTTTGAGTTGTTTGATTTGAAATCCTAGAAAGAACTTCAACTCTCCCATCATTGAAATTTCATACCTCTTAGTCATGATCCTACTAAACTCTTCACAAAACATTTTGTTAGTAGAGCCAAATATAATATCATCAATATATATTCGGCAAACAAATAAATCATTATCAACATTTTTAGTGAAAAGAGTAGAATCAACTTTGCCTATTTCAAAGCCTTTCTTGATAAGCCCATAGAGCACCTTATGGATTTTATACAGATAAGGATACTTAGAATCTTCAAATCTAGATGGTTGCACCACATAAACCAATTCGGAGATTGATCTATGAAGAAAATCGATCTTTACATCCATTTGATATAGCTTAAAATCATGGTGAGTAGCATAGGCAAGTAATATTCGAATAGACTCGAGCCTAGTTACGGGAGCATAGGTTTCACCAAAATCCAAACCTTCGATTTGTGTGAAGCCTTGAGTAACCAACCTTGCCTTGTTCCTTGTCACGATCCCATTCTCATCTTGCTTGTCGCGGACGACCCATTTGGTGCCAATCACATTTTGATTGAGTCTTCTCACCAATAATCATACTTTATTTCTCTTGAAGTTGTTGAGCTCTTATTGCATGGGCATCACCCAATCCGGATCTCCAAGTGCATCATCTACCTTCAAAGGCTCCAAAGAGAAGACAAAAGAGTAATATTCACAAAAATTTATAATTCTAGAACAGGTGGTTACTCCCTTTTGTATATCACCAAGTATATTGTCAACAGGGTGGTTTCTTTGGACACTTTGATGAACTCTTGGGTGTGGTACTTGGGATTGGGGTTGAATATCTTCCACTTCATTATCATCGAAGAATATGTTGGAGTCATCATGAGATTGATCTTGATCTTGACATTGGTCTTGATCTTGAGTTGATGTAGATGGCTCCACTTGAGTTGATGAAGATGGATGAACTTGATTATTATTGGCCATTTGTAGTTCTTGGGGTTCTTAGGCTTAATTTCACATATTGCCATCTTTTTTATCGTCTCGCTTGGAATTTCTTCATCTCCTAAAACATTGGGATCAACTTACTCCACTTGGGAGCAGTTAGATTCATCAAATGTCACGTCACGTGTAATTTCAACACAACCAGTGGTTTGTTGAAAACACGGTAGGCGTAATAATTTGATCCATAACCAAGCAAAAACATTTATCTACTTTAGGAGCAAACTTGGAACTTCTTACTTTCTTATTTAGAATAAAGTATTTACTACCAAAAACTCTAAAGTATAAAACATTAGGCTTGTTACCGGTTAGAAGCTCATAAGCGGTTTTCTTCAAGATCTTGTGGAGATACAATAGGTTGATGGCATGACATACGGTGTTGACGGCCTCTACCTAAAATTGATCCAAAATCTTGTATTCATCAAGCATTGTCCTTGCCGACTTTATGAGAGTCCTATTTTTTCTCTCGTTCACCTCATTTTGTTGAGGGGAGTAGGGTGCCGAGAACTCATGCTTGATCCCTTTTTTATCAAGGAATTCTTCAACTTATGTATTCTTGAATTCACTTTCATTATCGCTTCTCACCCTCTTGATCTTCACATCAAATTCATTTTGAGCTCTTCTCACGAATTTCTTGAGTATGGCTTGTGTTTCACTTTTGTCATGCAAAAAGAATACCCAAGTGGAGAATAGTCATCAACAATAATAAAACTATATTTGTTACCGTCAATGCTTATGTAGGCTATTGGTCCGAATAAGTCCATGTGAAGGAGTTCCAATGGCCTTGTGGTCGTCATCACGTGCTTAGCGGGGTGATGAGCTCTAATTTGCTTTCTCACTTAATATGCACTACAAATTCTATCTTTCTCAAAAGAAACATTTGTTAGTTCAAGGATGTGCTCCCCCTTTAGAAGTTTAGATAAATTCCTCATGCCAATATGGGCTAGTCGGTGATGCTATAGCCAACCTATGCTAGACTTAGCAATCAAGCAAATTCTAGCTCTCACTTCATCCGTTGAAAAATCAACAAGATATAGTTTACCTTTCAACTTACCGGTGAAGGCTATGAGGCGTCATACCTTCTAGAGACGGTCACACCTTCATTAGTAAAAAGACAATTGTAGCCTATCTCACAAAGTTGTGATACAAATAACAAATTATAACTAAGAGATTTAGCTAACAATACATTTGAGATAGAATGATCGTTAGAAATAGCAATTTTACCTAAGCCAATTACCTCTCCTTTCCCATCATCACCAAAGATGATATTTTCATGGGATCCTTCATTTTCTTAAAATGATGAGAACATTTCCTTCTATCCGGTCATATGATTTGTGCATCCACTATCTAGCACCCAACTCGATCCACCGTAGGAGTATGCCTACAAAACAATTTTAAGCCTTTATTTTAGGTACCAAATTTGTTTGAGTCTTTTCATGTTAGTTACAAGCACTTTTAGTACCAACATATTCTTTTTCACAACTCTATCTTTTGTATGGGTACCAACATATAGAGCAACCACTTTACCATGGTGATTCCTCTTAATCACATAAGATGCATGAAATGTGGAATGAGGTACATGGTATTTGGATTGTTTGGCTTGTGTGGTGAGATCATTTTGTTTGCCTCCTTTGATGAACTTGAGGCACTCCTTGCCATTAATCACCACACGCTCACTTGTCTTGCTTGTATACATATCAAATCCAAGACCTCTGTTTTGCCTATTGTCCTTGGTCTTAATGGTCTTGTATAGTGCATCTACCCATACTTAACAAAGACATTTAGCTTCTCATTTTCCTTTTGCAATGCTTGCAAAGATTGAACATTAGTAGCACAAGCATTTATATCAATATTATAACAACGAGAGCAACCATTTTAGTGGAAGCACTAGAGAGTAAGATTGTATCATTAGAGGTGGGAGTGCTATTCTTAAGAGCATAAAATTGCACTTCAAGAGTTTTATGAAATTCATCCAAACATTTGAAATTCTCTTGAAGTGTAACATTCCTATTCTCAAGACTAGCGATGCATTGGCCAAGCTTAATTGCTTGGTCACCTCCTCAACCTTCTCCCTCTCTTTAGCAAGAAGCTCCTTGAGTTCAAGGTTTTTCTCCTTTTCAAGGATGAACAAGTCCTCTTATTTCTCAAGGATCTCTTCTTGACTCTCTATTATTTCCATTAGTTCTTTTATTTTAGACAAGGTATTTTTACTAAGACCTTTAAGCATGCTTTCACAATCACTATCAGTATCACTATCACTATCTAGGAGCTTGGATTGTGATTTTACCTTGCGCCGTTTAGTCATGAGACACTTGGGAGTGTTGTCGTTGTCGCTCATGTCACCAAAAAGTGACTTTGTTGGTGAGAAGAGCGAATGGCGATGGTGGTGACTCCTTCATCATCGGAGTCAGAGTCAGAGTTGGAATCCCACTCCTCGCCGATGTGAGCTTGACCTGAGTACTTCTTTTTGTGGGTCTTGTACTTGTCCTTCTTGAGAGTCTTGTTCTTCTTCTCATCATTGTCCTTGCTTTCTTCTTGTTCGGACAATCGACAATGAAGTGGCTAACTTCACCACACTCATAGAAAGCCCTCTTGGATGTTCTTCTCTTGGGCATATATCTCTTATACTTGCTATAGCCATCCTTGTTCATGAATTTCTTGAATTTTCTTACAAAAAAGGCCATCTCTTCATCATCCAAGCTTTCCTCTTCACTTGAGCTTGATTCTACAACTTGCTTGCTCTTGCTTGCCTTAAATGCCACTTCTTTGTTCTTGGAGGTGGAGCTTTGCTTGAAAAGATTTTTGACTTCATTTGCTTCCTCCTTCATAAGCTCATGAGCAAGAATCCTTCTAAGTACATTACTTGATGTGAGCCTCTTGTAATCCCTTCTCTCTCGGTTGAGTGTGACCAAGATGATGTTCCTTGGTGTAAAAGCTCTAAGTAATCTTCTCACCACCTTGTGATCATCAAGCTCTTCACTTCCAAGCCCTCTAATTTTGTTCACTAGCACCATCATCCGGTCATATATAGCTTGGGGGGTTTCATCATCCTCCATAACAAATCTTCCCAATTTACCTTCAAGCAACTCAATCTTTGATTCCCTCACACTTATGGTGCCTTCATGTGTGGCTTGAATTGTGTCCCATATCATTTTGGCCTCCTCAACCCAATCAACCTTGTTGAGCTCCTTGGGGCTTAAGGTGCCAAATAGCCCACTTACGGCTTGTGCATTGCGATGTAGATTTTGCATTTGATCGGAGGTTAGCTCATTGTTTTCATCTGGCAACTCAAAACCCGTGTTAACAATCTTTCAAATATTTAGATGAAGAGATATTAGATACAATTTCATTTTGTGCCTCCCATCAAAATATGGTGCACGCCTAGAAGGCACAGAAATATAGGAATTGGAAGCATTTATTTTCATAATTAAATTCAATTGCAGCTCCCTTGTATTTACCATTACCTGATATTGAAATATCATCCTTCGGACTCTTCTTGTTTCCCACACCTTTCTCCGCAGACGACGACATCTTCAAATCTTCCAAGCGGTAAAGCCTTGTAGGAGGTTAGGATCTGATACCAATTGAATGTATGAGATGTCGCCTAGAGGGGGTGAATAGGCATTTTCTGAAATTTAAAAACTTTGCAGCAGATTAAAATGTCTGGATACTTCGGGTTATACAGACCTGGATACTCCAAGTGAACCTGGATACTTCGACCTGATTTGAAAATCGAAAAACTAAGAACTTTTAAGCAAACCAAATTTAGTCTATGAATTACCACATGTTTTAATAGATGTCTAAAGACTTATTGATCAACAGCCCGCAACAAAACATCATAAGAAAGTAGATCGGGACAAATCGTCCAAAATCAACTAGAATAAGAAAGTGTGCACAAAGTAAAAGAGATAAGAATTTGTATCCCGAAGTTCAGCCATTCCACAAAAAGTGCCTATGTCTCCGTTAAGGAGCTCACAAAGGGCCAAATCTTTTTCAACCCTTTCCTCACCCAAGAAACCACTAAGGTCAAGCTAGGGTTGCTTACTCAAATCGTTGGGGTAATACAAACTTCCCGGGGCACTCTACAAGCTTAGGTGCTCTCCGAGCGATGCCTAACCATCTAGGAGCTCAAGGCTCCAAGAGTAAAGAACGCGGATCGATGGCTTGACGATGAACTCAAGTGCTCAAGATTGGATTTAAGCTCACTAGCTCTTTAATCTCACTCTCCCAACCCTACTCTCCAAATCTTCAAAGATTTAAGGCTTTAAAGGAGTTAGGAGGGCTATTGAATGGCTATAAATGAGTTTGTCCACGAGTAGCTCAGCAGCAAATGAAGGAGGGGGTGAGGGGGTATTTATACCCACCATCTCAAAACTAGCCATTACTGTGCTTTTTGAACTGACTCGGAGTATCCGAGTCAACCTGTAGAATCCGGGTTGGCACGCAACGCACAGTCACAAGCATGTCCAAAACCCAACTCGGAGGGTCCGGATGAACACAGAACCCTGGAGTATCCGGGTCAACCCGGAGACTCCGGGTTAAACATTTAGGTGCAAACCGAGACTCTCTGCCGGAGAGAAGTCCGGAGACTCTGGTCACCCGGAGTATCCGGGCCAACCCGGAAACTCCAAGTTAAAATAATATACCTATCTCGAGAGCTCAGCTTGGAGCTCCACCCAGAGACTCCGAGCTACTGTCCAGAATCCGGAGTATCTGATCTAACCCGGAGATTCTGGGTTCAGACAAGACAAAATTTTCTCAGTGTCCGTGGATTATTATGTCTCTCAATTTTTGGTTCTAGAAGGATTTCATGAGCACTGAGACACTAACAAAACTATCAATACATGTCTCTTTTGATAGAACGACATTCCTAAACTCAAATTTGAAAATAAAGCGAATTAAAACCTATTGAGTAACTATATGCCGATTCTCTTTTCTTTTGAGGGATATCATCGTCGTTTAACTTCTCCACTGAACTAAAACCTGTACATAACCTCAATAAATACGTTAGCCCTTTAATCGTTTGCCATCAATTAGTCAACACCCACATAGAGGGTCTAGATGCATTTTTAGAAAGCCATGGTAGCAAAGGAAAGTATAGAGTATTCTTCTCCAATATTATGTACCAAAAGAATTACCTTGATGATTTAACTCCTGAAACCCTATTGAGTTGGTTGTTGCTCCCTCTTGTTTCGTGCACAGTATTAAAATCAAAGGTTGCTAGTGCTTGCAGCAGCGGGAGGACGGCAGCAAATTGGGTGAAGAAACAACGTATGGGGAAAATTATTTGATGGTTCACTGTGAAAGTGGGTAGAAGAAAACAGGTGTACATGTTGAATGACTTTGGAAAAAAAAAAGAGCAACTAGGGAATTAAATCAATTGACAGATCCAATAAGAGGATGATGTTGTTTTATTTCAAAACAAGAGGTTGAAGCTGAGCTTGGTGGTGGCAAAATTCAATCGGCGGCGACGTGGGGGCACCGAGGGGTGGGGCTCAGCTGGTCGGTGTCGGTAAGCCTCCCTGGGCGACGGTGGTAGGGCCACAGTTGACCAGCACCGTCACTAGAATCCCACCCATTAAAAAAAAATTGGTTCGTGTGAGGGCGACGATGACGATGACCCGGTCCAAACTCAGTGGTTGATCGAGGCGAGTTTGGTGTGCTTTGAACGCTCAGGGGGTCGAAGAGGTGGTACAACACCGGCGTCAGTGAGGGGTGGGCGGACCGTTGACCCGACCGGGGGGTGTTAGCTACTGGAGTTTTTGAAGGAGAGCGTCAGATCTCTCTGGACTCGGACAGTGAGGGATCTCTCTGGACTCGGACAGTGAGGGAGCTGGTTCTGGAGCCAAGGCCCACTCGCCGGCCTTGTTGCTACAGGAAACTTCAGTGCCTCAGCCTTTGGGAGGGCGCAGGTCTGGAGCTTTAGTGTGTATAAGTTATATTTGTTTTGAGAATAACATTACAGGGACTAATTACTAAATCACGTTTGTTGGGGGAGGGAAAAAAAAGTTATGAAAAGAGGTGCCCCGGCAAGAGGTAAGAACCAAGAAGAAGTGCTTTCGGTTTTGGGGGCGAAAGGCAGCAGAAGCAGAGAAAGAAAGAAGGCAGTAGCGACGCTCACAAGGCAATTGGTGCCGGATTTTTGTCAGTCTCCCCTCCACACCCAGTCCTGTATCCAATACAGCTTTCCTTCATTCATTCCTTCCTTCCTTGCCCTCTCTATTGTATTGCCGCAGTCCCGTTTCACATCCTCTTCCATGACCTGAATTCCGGAACCCACCCGCCATTCGACCCCAAATCCAGCTCCTCATCAGTCGCTGGGCGCTGTCGCGAGGCTCGGGTACTCATCGAAACCTTCTTTTCCGCTGGTTCTTATCGTTTTGACCACGTTCTTTCCCCCCAAAATTTTAACTTCTTGGTGGCTATTTGGGGGGGGGGGGGGGTTGAATCTTTCTGGTCGGGCTTCTTGGGCTCGGAATTCCGGGAGTTGGTTCTTGTTTATTGTCTTCTTGGAATGCTTCGGCCTGAGGATTTTGGTTGGTTCCGATGCAGGTTGTTGGTTTCCTCACCGAAACCCTGGTAGGGGACGATGATGGACGGTGAGGGGAGCGAATGGATCAAGCAGGTGCATTTCAGGGATTCGTCGTCACAGGACGTTTTGCTTACCTACAAGAGGCGCCGGCAGCAGCAGACGCAACCAGAGCCGCAGCCACAATCACAGCCGGAACACAAGGCTGAAGACGTGCCGGCACAGCAGGTATAATATTTAGACTTTACAAGTAACCTGCAAGACCCTATGTTACATTGGAAAGAGATTGCAGCTCCAATCTGGTACAGTTATTGCCGTGAGTAACTTGGAATTTGCAAACGCTACTGCTTCTAGCTTGTGTGCTTGCCAGAGTTCCACATTCATGTAGTATGGAATAATGACATGGAAAGGGTAGGTGCTTGGAATGTACCGAATCTGCACTTGGTGGTGTCTGGTTAGAAGACGAGGATGTTCTAGATGCATCACAAAGGCAGGGCATCAGTAAAATGCATTTTGCAAATATCCTACACATATTTTGTTTTGTGCCTCATGAACTCGCCAGATTTGCCTCCTGGAGTATGGTCATCAAAATGAGGAATCATTAATGAGTGAGTAGATTAAGAGTCTGTCTTCTAGTTTCTGATATCTTGTGCTCAAGATTTATGTCAATACTTGATACGTTACTTACAAGGTGCTGAGTCTATTTGTTCCTGCTGTCGTTCTTTTTGCATCGACACTGTATTATTGCTCATGTTGGTACATTCTACATGAGGATCTATGTAGTTCCTTGTTGGAGTTGTAGATCAAATTAGATATTCAACTCTGATTAGTTTATGTGAATCAAACAAAACTGGAAATAATGGAGGACAAATCCTCTCCCTCCCTCTCGCTCTTTCTCTCTCTCTCAGAATGGCACACTATGGATTAAACATAGAATGCTTCATTTTATTTAATACAGTTTATTGTTCCAAAATTTCATCGTAGCTGATTGATAAATTCTATGGGTTTCATCTTCTAGGATTTAAGTGTGGATTCTTTGGTTCCAATAGGACTAAATTGTTTTATACAGTGAATTATTATGGGTGAATCTTTATTAATTTCCTTAAAGAGCTACATTGCTTCCCAGGTTTATGTTTTATTGGCATTGATTCCTGGCTTTATGTTGTGTTAAATTTCCTTCAATATTGAGGCAGTTTTCTATTTTTTTTGTCATAGTTAGCTGCATTGACAGAAGGAGATTTCTCATGATTCATATTCACCGGTCAATTATATCATCTGGTTTCATTAACTTCATGAGCATCATGAGAGAGGGGAATTGCTCTGGGCTGAGGCAAAAGTCTCTTGTCAGCCTTCCATGTATTTTTTTTTTTGGATATTACAATGTCACACATGCAATTTTTTGAAAGATACACCATTTTGTTCTACCCAGTTAGCATTTTCTGGTGAGCACTTCGCTTTTGCACTGCTAATGATGCTATTTGAGACTGGTATATTTGCCATAGAAAAAAACAAAACAAAACAAAACTTGAGGGGTACTTTTGCCAGTTAGCCTTTCGGCAAAATAGAGTGCTATGTAGGTGATTTTCGTTTGTGCTTTGTTTAACCATTCTGTTGCAAGTATGCATCTTGTCACTTGTTACGACCTTCTCACCTTATACGTTTTACTTTAGGACATTAAGTTGTTATGGCTTGGCTGATCTGCTGAAATTCTGATACTTATGGCTAAAATTAGATCTTCTACACCATAATTTGAAGCTTTGTAATTTTGCAGAGTAAAGACACTTTTTGGAAAAGTAGGGATATGGGATGGAAGTATGGCATAATGATTGATGAAAATAGACAACATTGGAAGTGTATGTATTGCGGCCTAACTAGGTATGGTGGTGGTGTGTCTAGACTAAAGCGGCATCTAGCTGGTGATTTAGATGTCAAAATGTGCCCTAAAGTTCCAGCAAACGTTGCTGAGGAAATAAGGGAACATTTGCGGAAGAAACGAGAGAGACGGAGGAAGCGAGCTGCACTAAATGGTGGCGACAATGTAAAAACTAAGAACTCTTCTGATGATGCCAATGTCAAGAAGGATCTTCTACCTGCCGATTCAGCGGTGGCAGCTGGAATGGCCACTTATGTTCTTGAAGAAGTCACTAACCAAACGAGCATGGTTCATCAGGATCCTACTTCTCCCACGGTATATAAACAGACAATAAGCACTTTTTCTTTTTTTGCTCTTTGACCTTTCTTTATTCAGTGTGATATCTACAGTTGTGATTACCTATTTTTTTTTTTTTGGGGGGGGGGGGGGAGGTATCTGATGTTTCATCTGGAGTTATTGTACTTTACTGTTTTTCGCTTTTGTAACAACTGTGCTTTTAGATAATTACTGTTGTTTATTTAGAAGTTAGAATAAGTGATTCATAAACCTGCTGCTGCTGACATGGAATGTACATGCCTGGTGACCTACTAACTTATTTGAGATTGTGAATCGGTCTAAATTTTATCCTTGAAAGACTAGCACTGAAGGGCAAAATTACTTAGCATTAGCTATGTAGAGATGGGAAAATTGCCTCACTGCCTTTGGGCGTGGGCTGCTGTCCATTAAATAGCCGAATGGCATTAATACAAAGATTACATTCCTCAATAGAGGAGCTAAACTAGGCAGGCAATAATAATAGAAGGAAAGCCTATACTAGATAAGAGTAAAATAGGAAAGGCTATTATACACAATATGGAAAGCCTATACTAGGTAAGAGTAAAATAGGAAAGGCTATTATACACAATATCTCTAATAAGCTACTCATTGTAAACTTTTCACACATTCCTTGTCCTTAAGTACTTAATTACAGCAATCATTTGACTAATTTCAGATCTTCAATAAAATTTTGGTTTCTGATGAGCATTACCATTTTTCTTTTTTGCCAAATGCTGTGCATTAGCATTAACCTTGTGTGGACTCAAAATTCACGTTGGCTCTTTTTGTACTTTTTGCTCTATGATTTGTTTTTTATTCAGTGTGATATCTAGTGTTGTGATTACCTATTTAATTTTGTATATTCTTGTTTATTGATTTAGTAACGTATGCATTATCTTTTTTAAATATTTACATTATCGTTTTATATTTATTTAGAAATTAGAATTAGTGACCCATAGACCTGCAGACATGGAATGTACATGCCTGGTGACCTACTAGCTTATTACTTTAATTTAGTAACATATGCAGCTATGTCGCAAATGATTTAGATATTAGGAAAGAAATAAATGACCAAATAATCAAAGGGTGATTCAATTTGACCAAACCACTACACATTGAGCATCTGTGAAAAACAACAGTGTCAACAAAGTAAGATTTTGTAACTTTTAGATTGTGAATTTCTCTAAACTTTATCCTTGAAGACTAGCACTGATGGGCAAAATTACTTAGCAATAGCTGCTCATTCCAAACCTTTTACACATTCCTTGGACACAAAAATCACCCTGGTTTGCAGGTTCCCATGTTACGAGCAAGGGATATTGGGTGGGAGCATGCAGTGGATCTTGATGGAAATAAAAGACGGTGGCAGTGCAAGTGGTGTTCTCTGTGCCGAAGTGGTGGTGTAACTACTTTGAAGGCTCATCTTACTGATGATAGCTGCCCGAACGTTCCAAAGGAAATTTCAAAGAAAGTATCAAACTTCATTGAAGAGAAAAGAGCAACACACCTTCTTTTAAATACTTTTGACTTTAAAGTTGACGATCAAGTTTGTGGCACACAAATTCTAGGGGAAGGGATTGTACAGTCTGAGAATGATCAACAACCTTCAAGAAATGCTACACATATGGAAACATTAGATAAGTGCACTATTAATGAGGTATCCCATGCATCTAACTATATCCTTGCCTATCCCATTCCTTTTTATGACACCTTACAAGTTTATCATATCATTGGTAGTATCCCTGTGTACATCATTGCAATTATGGTGAGTTCTTATTGCCAAATATTTACTGAAGTAGCCAAGCATCAAATATTCGTTCTTGAGTCCAAATGTCGTGACCCAGCAGCTGACATGTTGGGAATGTAGTACTATTTTTGGGGGAACATATCTTGTACGAACCCCATTAACAGTGTGACTTTGCAATTATTAGACACAGGGGTAGGGATGTTCCGCGATGCTGGTATTTTGGAATCACTCTTTCAATCTTATTCGGGAGATATGAAATGAACAAGCAGTGTTAGAAATAGTGCCAAAACCGTTAAAATTTACACCGATATTTGGTTTCTTTTCTTTCATATCTTCAAAATGCTGTTGAGTTTGACCCTGAAACTTTGCTGGGCAATAGAGACCCCTGCGGCCCTGCACCCCCCAAGTCTCTCCTTTTATTTTATTTTTGAGAAATTTTAGAGACCTCCATGCAAAGTCCATGCAAGTTAACAGCAAGAACGGTCTTCGGCCCTATTTTTCAGAACCAACATAATTATGTGGACAACATATTCTAGCACTGGAATTTACCCATATGTTTTGGTTCATTTCTTAGGAGAAGGTGGCAGCTGGAAGCAACCAATGCGGCGCAGAAAGTAGTGGCCAACCAATTGAGCACTGTGACCAGCCTGAAGAGCAGCAGACAATGGACCACGGCAGGACTCACCAAGCGATCAACAATAAGCGCCATATTGTGGACAAGAATACCGAGAATTCACAAAATACTAAGGTAGTTCTCCTTCATTAACCTTAGAAAGCCAAAAAATGTCAGTTGGCCCTGGGGGAAGTTTGTTGTGTTTCTGCTATTTAATTATTGGTTGGATTTGACTCTTGTGGCAATAAAATAATACCGACTATTTATGGAATTCTTAAAACAAGTATGTTATGGGCATGGATCACTGGGGGAAGAGGAGGGATGAGACGACATGCCCTAGGGCAGAGGTGCTGGGCCTGTTGGGCGCCTACTGGGCCATGGACCACATCTGGCCAATAACAAAGTAGCTGTTATGTTGTGACTTCAGGATTTTCGCAGATGCTTACAGTTGAAAATAGAGTGTCGCCATAAGCATTATACTCGATCATCGGTAGCTAATCTAGTAACCATGTCACGGGAAAGGAAAATGAATTCTGAGGATTTGCCAGTCCAAATGTCAGTGAGACATCAAGCGGCAAAAACTAACCTCAGTTTTTGCAAGTAGTGTTTTTTTGGGGGGGGGGGGGGCAGGGCATTGTTGTGCGTGTTTCTCCAAAGTAAAAGTTAAACAGCAAGATTTTGCATGACAATCTTTGTGTACATTATTGCAGTCATGGAAGTGCTTATTGCCAAGTATTTACTGAAGTAGTCAACCATCAAATCTCCGTTCCTGAGTCTGCGAGGGATGTTTTGACCCAGCAGTTGACATGTTGGGAATGTAGTACAATCTTTATGAAGTTATTAATCCTCACTCTCAATGTGAACTTTGCAATTATTCGACATAGGGGGAGGGATGTTATATGGTCCTGCTAATTTGCAATCACTATTTCAATTTCATTTGGTGACATGAAATGGACAAGCAGTGTAAGAAATAGTTCAAAAACAGTTAAAATGACTTCTACACTGATATTTGTCTTTTTTTTCTTTCGTATCCTGCAACTGCGATTGAGTTTAATCATGGAATCTCGCTGGGCCATAGTGAACCCTTCTTCCCCTACGCCTCTCCTTTTATTTTTATTTTTATTTTTGAGAATTTTAAGAAACCTCCATGCAAAGTTCACACAAGTTAGCACTGAGAAGGATTTTTGGCCCAGATACACCTCCTATTTTTCATAACCAATCATAATTATGCGGAAAACATATACTTGCACAGGAACTTACCCATATATTTTGGATCATTTCTTTGAGAAGGTGGTAGGTGGAAGCAACCAATGCGGTGCAGATAGTGGCCCGTCAGTTGAGTACTGTGATCAGCCTGAAGAGCAGTGGGCAATGGACCACGGCAGAACACACCAAGTGATCACCACCAAGCACCAGACTGTGGACAAGAATGCTGAGAATTTGGAAAATACTAAGGTAGTTCTCCTGCATGAACTTTGGGGCAAAAGACGGTTGGCCCAGGAGTTGTTTATTGTGTTTCTGCTGTTAGAGTTATTGGATAGGTTTGACCTCAGTACCTCAGTGTTGGCAACAAATAGTATTGACTATTTATGGAGATCTTAAAACAAGTAGGAGTGTAGGACTTTTATGGACTTCTGGATTTTTGCAGATTCTAACAGTTGAAATAGAGTGTCGCCATAAGCTTTATACTGTATGAGCTGCTGCCTGCTCCAGACAGAAGAATGCAAAAAGATAGTATGCTTTCCAGCTTATGAAATGATGATAAACAAAAACTACTTACAGAGAAAGAGGGGCACTCCCCTGTATTTTAACATGCATTCTTTTTCTTGTTTAATAAATAAAATATGTAAATACGCTATCTTTCTGTTTCAGTAAAAGAAATATGCTGTGTTCTGACATTTAAACTTCTTTGTAGATACTGGAACTACGCCGGGAAACTAGGTTTAACACAAGGAAGCACAAAATTATTGTTGATGAAATTGAAGGGCATTGGAGGTGTAGATATTGTGGAATGGATGGGTATGGTAAAAAGTTTAGGCTCCAATATCATCTAGCTGGTGCGTTTTGTCACCCTAAGTGCCCAAATGTTCCTAGAGAAGTTTTTGCTAAGGCAAGGCACCATGTTCTGACAAGGAGAAGGCTCAAAATCAATAAGGCTGGGCAACAATTTCCTTCCGGGACACATATTGTTGGGAAATCCATTGACCAACTGCAGAACAGTAGTCCATTATGTGGGAATCATCCTCAACTGTCAGTAAATAATGAATCTATTGAGGTATCCTTTATTATTTGTACTCACTATTATTTTTTCCTCCCTTTTTACTGATCCAGTGATGCCATACTCATCTGTTCATTGTGCTGAGGTATTTATTTTTCAATATTAAATGCGAGTTTGGTTGGAATTGGAATGAGCCAAAGGGCTCATGCTCCTCATGCTTCATCTGTTGATTATAGAGATGTGAATGATTGGCAGGTGTATGCATTAGATCTATAGATTGTGCCTGTGAAACTTTACGCCACAATTGAAATTGCATTTATCGTGGTATAATAATTCAGGCTTTGAGGTTTTATTGAAGTGGCATCTTGTTGTCTGGCAGAATCACCCTCAGTGCCAAAAATTTCCAAAGAACGCTGCTGAAAAGATAAGGGCTCAAATGATATCAAAGGAGCAGAAAGCAGGAAGATCAGGTTCATTTGACGATAATGGCAGTTGTGACGTGCTGTGCTCTTCTAATACTTCACAATCTGATCAAGAGCTTTTCACTGCAACATTTCATGGCAGAAGTTCTTCCCAGACTTTTGATCAAGCTAACAGTAAATCAAAAGCATGCAACACATTATCCAATACTAGTCTTCCTTCACAAGAGAGTGCCAATCCTCAGGTGTGTCATGAGCAACAGAGGAAGGAGGCTGCAACCCCCCCAGAGCCAGAGACTGGCTGGTGGCACGGTCAGAGGATGCAATGGCAGTTGCAACACAAGGTGAAACCCCATTGCTCCAGTGCTGTGTTAGTTTTAGGAGACGAGGAGATTATTTACAACTGCACACTTTATTCAATTAGGATGTAGGTACAAGCTAGCTAACCCTAGATTATATGAGCCTTATATACTATCTGCATACACCTAAACAGATACAATGTAGATCTTTCCCCCTCTATGGGGAGTCTAGGACCAGCATTCACGCAAATCTTGTTTGCAAATATCATATAATACCAGATTCTGAAGCTTACTATCAGTGCTATTTGTATATTTCGTTTGTACAAGGGTCAGAACTGTATATGACCTTTTCTGTACCATTACATTAGTCTAGAAACATGGATACTAGTTGTGAGTCAAGACTATACTAACTGCAATTCTAGTCTGACTGAAAGACTTGTCTTCCATGTAAGGGAGTCAAATATTAAAAATACTTCTCTATTGCAATATTTCTGCTGGACTAACCTGTTAACTGTTGAGTACTAAAAAGTGTTTATTGTGCAGCCAATTAAGGAAGAAGGACCTCCTGAGAATGGATTATGTTGTGACACAGACAAATCTGAGAAGCAAAGTCACTGGAGTGACTGGTGGAGATATGTTTTGGACAAACTGATGCATTTGCCAGATGTACAAGAGGGTGGTGGCATTTGGACATGCATTCGTGATGCCCTTCTGTACGGTTGTGCTGAGTTTGGCACGGTAAGTGGGAAAATTAATGACCATAAAAAAATCACAGACATTCTTGCATTGTTGTTATATTCTATTAGAATTTAGTAATCTATAGATTTCCTATGCTACAAACTATGCACTATTCTGTATACTCTTTGGATGGAACATGGAAAACTAGGTCATCAACACTCTTGCAAATCTTTTTCTGTAGTTCTTTGGATGTTAGGAATACTATGGCTGTAATAATCTATTTAAAGGATAAATCATCATGCTACGGCTTCAAATAATCTTTTTCTTAATTTGTATCAGGTAGCTGACAAAGTGGATATGGATTCTGATGGAACAGTAAATGTGAACATTGCTAAGTGCCAGAATGTTTTTATGGACGTTTTAAGGTCAGAGAACTTTGCCTTATTGTGCAATGTGCTTTGCAGAACTGTACATCAAGATGAGGAAAGAATTAGATATTTTGATTTTGGTCTGATTGACTCAAGGATGAAAAATGGAAATTATGGGCAAGCACCTGGATTATTCATCCATGATCTGAAACTGGTAACAATTTCATGACTTTTCTGTGATTTTTCTTGTTTTGCATCAGGTAGTTGAAAATTTCACACTTATTCAATAATCGCATACATGTAAAGTCCTTTCAGCATAGCATAATACAAGTTTGTCTAGTTGAAATTCCTTCTGTTAATCACCTTGTATCTTGTGCAAGATCAACACATGCTTGTAGACAATGTTGTTTTAGCATTCGGTAACTTTTCTCCATTTAGTAGCAAAAACATAATTACTTTCGTTTGTACTGTTCAACACTGGTTGTAACAATTAGATGGTCACCATCATAATAAGAATAATGAATTCATGGTCACCGTACTAGCAAGAGCAACAGTGGTACATCCAGTTTGCAATCACATGACACTACACTAATTAGCCTATCCTACCTACCAAGTCCGAGTCTCACAAGTCCAGTACCTGCTCTTGCATTAAACAACAGTTATCTTTGCTATATGTATGCAGTTCAGATATATGAAGTTTATTTTCAGTCCTTGTAAGCAATATGTGTCTGGCATTGCTATTTTTACCTAAGCTGACTATGCATTTTATTCTCGAAGGCATATATTTCTAACATTTTTCATAGTGGTATGGTAATTTGCACTTTTGATATAATTGCAGTTATGGGAAGGTCTTAAAATGGCTGGTCAAGATATCATTCACCTTGCAAATAGTCTATCAAGCCTCACAGAAGATTCATACAGAAAGCTGGTAAGTATTTGATGGTTGGATTTATTTGGATACATTTGCATTTAATTTGTTCAGTTTTGTCTACTTGATACACATTTGCATTGAAATCTGGAATTTGCTATTACTTTCTGTAGGTTGGAAGAGAGAGAGGATCAGATGATAGTGAGCTCAAGGTGAGTGCTTTGTTGGCTTTGCTGTTTAGATTATGCCCTTCCTCACCATGTTCAATATTGCGCTACCACTATTGCAGGGAGCTGTGGTGACCAGCTCTGGACCGAAGAATTTGGTACCCTCAACCTCACAGGGCTTCAATCAATCATGTCCACTAGATGTTTCTGATGTACAAAAGGACAGTAGCTGCAACCAATGTGGCAAAGAAGCAAGAGGCGGAAGTGTTCTCACATGCAATAGGTGCATGCTATCTTGCCACATTTCATGCATTGTGCCTCCTGTTCCATCCATTCCAACTGGAAGCTGGTATTTAAAAAACTGCACCACTAACGAACAAGTTGAAGGTGACATGGTCTTAGCCCATTACCAACCGAATTGCTTGCATGGAAATTGTGTTGCCTGCGATAGACTTGATGTGTGCAGTTCTCCAAAATGTAAAGATACACCTAATGATAACTCAAGAGCAATTGTTATTTCCAGCGTGGACTCCGTTGAGGATCTGGAACTGCCAGAGATTGATAAAGTTGGCTCATGCAAGATATGTGGGGATCCTGAAGATGACGAGAAGAGGTTCTTGATATGCAGTCACATCCACTGTCTATACAAGTACTACCACATTCGGTGCCTGAAGTCTAAACAGATTGCTAGCGCTATTCAGCGTCACAAGCCGTGCTGGTACTGCCCATCTTGCCTTTGCCGAGTTTGCCTCTCTGACAAAGATGATGACCTGACCATTCTGTGTGATGGCTGTGATGAGGCTTATCATCTCTACTGCATAACGCCTCGCCGTACTTCGATACCCAAGGGGCAGTGGTATTGCTCATCGTGTAGCGTGGAGAGAGCAAAGGAAGGGACGAGACAGTATGAGAAAAGGATGCTGAAGCTCCACAGGAAGGATGATACTAGGCGGCAAAGTAGGAATTTTGAAGGCGTGGACTTGCTTCTATCTGCCGCAGAGCAGCTCAGCGCAGATGAGCAGCAGGCGACTTGTACAAATTAGCGTGGAGCCAGCCTGGATAGCAGCATCTTCATTTTCATTAGCGTCGATACTGTCAGAGAGGCAAGGCTCCTGAACTCGTTATGTTTCCGAGTAAGTGGATTACTGTTCTCTGCCATCAGTTCGGACTTCAGAGATTTGCTGTTTAAGGAGCCTTGCCTCTCTGACAGTATCAGATGCTGCAACAAGGGTAGTCAAGATATTAGCTGCAGTCTGTTCATCAAACTCACTATCGACAGTTTCAGATCAAACAGATAAGCATCTTCGAATAGCATGTGTGTTCGAGCTGCATGGTAGATGGTAACAATCCTTTAGGAAATCGGTCTTGTTTTATCTTTCTTTTCCTTTGCTTCACCTGCATGAGACCATACTTAATCCGAAGAGCTAATCGGTATCAGAACTGCAAGGGATGTATTCTTTTTTCTTCCTTCTGAAGGTTAGCTTCAAGGAAGTTGTGTAGCTGGTATCTTATGTACTTGCAGGTGCATGTTGCGGGAAAATCAACAATCTGAGAGAGAATATCTGTGAAAATTGCCTCAGGTTTTAAGGCCGTCGTTATTCCCATATGATGTGAATTCTTCAGTCGAACACCGGAAAGTGCGAAGCTTACTTCTTTTTTCCTTGTTTTGTGCAGCCGCGAAAATGCAGTTATCCATTGTGATGTACCCCAATTATCCTGGAAGCGGCATCTAAATCTGACACAAACCAGTCGTTCGAGTTCGACTACAACACGATAGGACTACGGCCCACGCATCGATTTATACACGCTCTCCACTCCACGGAAGGCAACGAACTGATTCTGCAATCGCAGGACGGCAGCAGAGTCTGCGCAAGATGTCGTTCCAGCACCAGGAGATGTCGTCCGGGCGCAGGAGAGCGGCGCTCCGCCGCGGGCTGCGGCTTCTTCGGAAGCGCGGCCACCCTCGACATGTTCTCCGTCTGCTACAAGAAGCACTGTTGCCTCAACCACCAAAGCCGCAGAATCACTGCTGTGTTTCTTCGACACAGTACATACCTAGAACTTGCGTTGGCTAAATCCTATTTCGTGCATCGCATAATTCTGCTAAAAAGGGATGGATAATCCGTATCCGTCAGATTATAGCAAAACCATATCCTACCTTGTATCCGCACAAATCGGATACTGGATTATTTGCATCTGCTCAGATATCAAAAGCTCTACCCCACATCCTTAATAATCGAATTCAGAACGGATCAGATTCGACAATTATCTGCACAATTTTCACCCCTAACTGTGTTCGGTTCATCAAGGGTAACAACGATAATGCTCCTCCTAAGGCATCCGGGCGTCTCAACTCGATCGGACACCGCATCAGCCGTTCATCTCCGCTGGGTTTGAACGCAAACTCCAATCCCCTATTTTGGACGCCCACCCTCTCCGTTTCACTCTTGCTCCACCCGCTTGCAATCTCGTCCGCGAGCGATGCCCCAGAAAGATCTGGAAAGAGGGCGCCAGAGCGAGTCGGCGGCCGCGTCTCCATCGGCGTGGAGACGCAAGGGGTCTCCTCCCACACCTGCACACGATGGTTGCGGCCAATGGAGACTCACGTAGCCACACCCGCGAGCTAATAGCGCTGGCAGCAACCCATATGGCAAACAGAGCCTACCAAGACGGATGCGACAAGCATGCCACGTGAGTCCTTTTTCTCCAAACCTTATCCGATTGGAATGGATTTGTTGGTGCCTACTTCCAGGGATTTTGAAATGACGCATCTAGGGTTCAATTTGATAGGTTATGTAGCACAATCAATAGGTTAGTTTTGTTGGATTTGTGCCTGATTTTGAGCACAATCAGTAGTTCATGGATATTTTTGTTTGAATTAGGGTTTCATATGAACCATACACCTATGGAATTGGTTGTCATTCCTTTTGTTGAATTTAGTCATATACTTCTGAAATTGACATGTTATTTTGCACACATCTCAGTCATCTAGTTCTGAAATTGAGTTATCTATTTTTTTGAAAATTGGTTTTTCTGGACATCCAGTACTAGTGCACAAATTGGCTACTATTTGTTTGTCTAGCCACCAAGCAGTATTTAGTGTGAAATGTTCTCTGCTTTGGCACGACGTTCATGTCTGGACTATACATTGTGTTTACTACATTTTTATCTTGTATTATTTTCATAGCCTGGATGACCTTGGGAACTTTAGTTTGATAGCCATGACGTGCTCCTGCTTTTTCTAATGCCTATCATAGTTTCAGGCTATCATTTCTGTCCCGGGAACCTTTCAATTTTTTTAGTCCTAAACCTAACACCACCCACATGTCCTAACTAGCTAAATGTCCATTTACTACAAAATGAAATTCTATTGCACATCAATGTGTAGCTGATTTTGTGTGTCATATCTCGATTATTTTTACTTTTTTAGGTCCTCATGCTTTTGTTTCAATTATTTCTGTTTTACTAGTATTGTGGCAGCAGTTTTCTTTTACTAGTGCTATAGTAGAGCAGCAGTTTTGTTTTTATAATGTGGCATGAGCATTGATAATTGTTTTTGCTGACTTGTTTTTGTGTGTAGATGGTAAAACACTAGTAAAAGAAAACTGTTGCTCCATTTCTCAGCTATCAAGATTATTAATGTTGTCTGGAAGCTAAGCCCTGAGTGCGAAAAGTGGATATAATATAGTGGATTTGGTGCCTTGCTTTCTATCTGACTTCCATATCCCTGTCAAGTTAGTGAAGTGGATAATGAGTCATATGAACCTTTTGTTGTGCGAGTTCAGACT
Organism: Phragmites australis; assembly: GCF_958298935.1. Classification (NCBI taxonomy): domain Eukaryota; kingdom Viridiplantae; phylum Streptophyta; class Magnoliopsida; order Poales; family Poaceae; genus Phragmites; species Phragmites australis. The sequence goes on along the minus strand of NC_084921.1, from coordinate 28,147,510 downwards.
CCGTGGCAAGGTGATTGTTTTCAGTAAATCTCTTGTCTGCAAGATCCTTGGGATCCCTTCTGGAAATACTACTATTAAGATGTTCGGCAAGGCTGCGGATGTTGCAAAACTTCGAGATTCTTACAGGGCAGGCGAGAGGGCTAAGATAAAGAAGTACATTGATGTGCTGAAAACTACTGAAGAGGAAGATTCTTTTGTGAGGGCTTTTATGATCTTGGCACTAGGGACTATTTTTCGCCCCAGGACTGCCAATACTATCAGCTTAAAGTATCTCCATAGCTTGGTTGATATATCACAACTTCAGGATTATGATTGGGCTACACATATAATTGAAACTTTGATGGCAGAAGTAAGCAAGTATCAGAAGTTTTCAAAGGAAACACTAGAGAAAGATCACCAGATAGGGGCCTGCCTTCCGATTGTAGGTGTATGTGTATTGATAAAATTTCTCTTTACATTCTAAACATATTTTGATTGTTTACTTTTTTTGCAACATTTATGAAAATATATTTACTTGTCTCCCCTTTTACTTCTTTTCTTGATCGCTTACATGGATCACTTGGATATTCCTATGGATCATGCTACTCACAAGCTCAACTATGATGCGCCTAGGATATGCAACATCACGAATTTTGATTTTGTTATGAGCATTGATAAGAGTAGACTTACTCTCAATTCTTATGGAAGACTACCTGAGTGACCCTTCTCCCTTCTACATTTTTATTCTTGATTTTTTATACCTTCATGTGCTGAATTACAGTGACTCTTTTCTTTTCTTTTTTGTGTTATTAGTTTCGTGATTTCACAAACACTCCATATTATGATGCTCCAACGAGAGAGAAAGATAACTTTGTTGGCTCGACCTATTTGTATGATTGGTTGCAGCAACCTGCATCTAGCAGTTAAGGTTCATAATAGGTAAAAAGGACTTGTTATGATCATTATGTTGCATTATCAGTTTAAGGTTGTTGCACTACATATTTTCCAATGTTGCATCACTGCATTCATGTTGTTTGGAGTAACACCTTTGTACTATCAGTATTTATTTGTTACATAACATATTTTTCTTTGATGCATTATCACATATATTATGTTGCAGCACCTTTATGAATTTTGGGTTGCTTCCTTGTTTTCTGTTGCACTTTATATCTTTATGTGTTGCACCATCACTTATTATAAATTTTTAGTACTTTTCAGTTTTATCCATGTTGCTCCATCAATATATATTTTTTAATTGTCTACCTCTTTTTTTATGCTACAAAACCAGCTTGCCCCTTGCTGTTAACAGTTTGCAGTCAAGTTTACCAACCTTTGGGAGAAGGAGATCAATGACTTTGCTACAGACGCAGCTACATATTGCAAAATGGCATAAAGGCATTGTGGATGAATAAGAAGCCCCAAATGCTTGCTTTGTGCGGAGCCATGCATCAACAAGGTCAAGGCAATAGTGTTAGTCCCAGTACCGCCCCACCAACTGCTCCTTTGCCATCATTAAGTGAATTGGCTCGCAACATGGGCAGTGTATTAGTGAGCAGCCCGAAGGGTGATGAAAACACTTTAGCGAGCTATCCACAGGTTGATGGTAAGGTTGTAGTGAGTTTCCCCAAGGAGGAAGTGAGCAGCCCCAAGGCTGATAACAAGGCAGCGGGGAGTAACCCCATGCCTGAAGGCAAAGCTGAAGAAGTGAGTATCCACAAGGTTGATGACAACACAACAGGGACACTACATGAAAAACAGACAAAGGAGATATGAAATTAGTGACGGGTTGTAACATGATCCATCACTTATGATAATAGTGACGGGTCACGAATATGATCCGTCACTTATGAACCATTATTTTTATTTTATTTTTCTCACCTCAGCAGCACTAGAATATGAACCATTGTATATTTTTACCCAAGTTTGATGTAAGGGGTGATGGCTATGGACACAAATGTGTATTTCGAAAACGGTGCAGAAACTTTAGAGGGCGAGTACTTAATCTTCCAAGCAGTTTTTGGCCTCCAAAAATTCGCCGAACCCAACACTCATATAACAAAATCAGGGAGAAACAAATGTAACTTTTTCTGTAGATGTCCGTGGAGTAAAAAAACGTCAAAATCAGAGTCCGTATGCAAAAGTTATGCCTATTTTACCGAAGATCACTCTGGGTCACCTATCAAATTACAATTCGGTAAAAAATAGTCATAAGTGACAGGTCACAACCGTGACCCGTCACTTATGACCTTTGGCAAAAAATGTTAAAAGTATAAAATATTTGGCTTCCTTCAGAACGCACGTGTGAGGGTGAGGTGGTAAGGGGCAATGCACGTGAGCGGAGGTCGCGAGTTTGATTCCTATGTAACACAGAGTATAAAACAATGTGAAAAATAACATGTAACACATGGTGAATGGTGATGGCCCGTGCGTTGGGATGGCTCGGATGAAAAAAATATTTTTTTATTTTTCTATGTCCAAAAAACATGAAAAATATTCATCAGTCATAAACGATGGGTTACAATTATGACCTTTCACTTATGACCTTCATAAGTAACGGGTCAAGTTATGACCCATCACTTTTTATAAGTGGTGGGTCCTTATTAATGACAGGTTCTTACCTATCACTTATGATTAGTCATCAGTGACACGTTGTGGGTGATGGGTGCGAGATCCGTCACCCATGAAGGTTATCACCCGTCACTTATGACTTTTTTTCACGTAGTGGGACCAGCCCCAAGTCTAATGGAAATCATGCTTCTTTAATCCTAGCCGATGATATTGTGGGCATGAATATTTCCTTCCAACCACCCCAAGTCCTAATTCTGTGAAGATAAGTGAGTACGGGACCTACCTAGATAATATCCCATCATGTGATCTTTTAAAAGTTGATGACCCAGAATACAATGATATTTGTGGTGATTTAGATGCTAAGACTGATGCTAATGTAAAATCAAATGAGACCACTCCTACTACCCCACTAGCTCCAAATGATGATGATTCCTCCTTTTCTTTGACTTTGTAGTTTATGTGTTTTCTTTTTCCATGACTAGCATTTTTTGCAAACTGTCCATTAGGGGAGGCTGTAATAAAGGATGTGATTTATGTGAGTAGTGGGCCAAACACCCATGAAAATAAGAATAGGAAGAAGAGATCTACAATTTATGTTAATGCCGACAGGAGGCCGAAGAAGGCCAAACTAGAAGCAGATGTGATGGACGCTTATAAAACTTATGTCAGTAAGAGGATAATGGAGAAATACACAAAAAAGGGCCAGAAGATGATGATCCATGAGTACATTTTGTTCCCTGTGTTTTGCTGTACTTTGTGCGTTTGTTTCCATATATACTTTTCACCTTGTTGCATTTGTAATATATAAATGTTGCATCAGTTATTGATATATGTTGCATTGTCAACCACTTTTGTAATGTTGCATCTATATGTGGTCCTTTTTGCTTCTAGGCCACCTTTTTGTTCAGATTTGTGCCTTCCGTGTATCCTATGACTGCTTCTATGAGTCACTAAAGCCAAGGGGTGGATTGACAACGAACTTATGTCACTATATTCCTATCAATTCAACCAAGATGAAAGGGAAGACAGAGAGTCGAACATGACTAACGTGAAGAAATATGCAGTTTACCAATTAGTCACGATAAATTCAAATCTATTTTGTATTGCCAAATTCCTTACAATTTTCCCCAATATGTTATGAAATTAACATGTTCTTTACAAACTCTCTCTCTCTCTCTTAATATCTACAATTTTTTTTTTGGCAGGCTCAGTTGATAATTGAACCTAAGAAATTCAGTCCTCAAACTTGCATGAGGGAATTGGAAAGGCTAAACAGAATCTGGAAACTTGAAAAAATGGATTTGGTATTGCAACATCTTCTCTTTTTGTAGCCTTTTCATGTTCATTTTACTCTTTTTTTTTGTTCATGCCATAATATGTTGCAACATGTGTTTTATATCCATGTAGTTGTTTTTCCCAATCGTTTGCAACAAGCCCATGCCAATCAACAACGTATGCTTGCACAATTTCCCTCTTTTCCATATACTCTAAATATAATTTGGTATCTAAGGTTGTCCCTTCCTTTTCCTTGTCATATTTTCTATTTTTTTTCTTTTTGAATATATGATTATGGGCTGTATAAAATTCTTTCTATGGAGTCTTGGGATGGAAAGAAGCTGAACAATATCTGTACCTAGGTATAATAAGTGTGTATTTGCCACTTGTGTACATGTCATGCCTTCTTTCTCAAGTTTACTCCTCATGTTGCAAGATAAATTTTTGAATCATTTTATTTGTTGTGTTTTGTAGGATATGATGCCTACATATAGGAAGCTCATTGCGGGTAGATTGCTCCTTTCACCACTTAATGAAGTTGTCGCTAGCACGTTCCTCAAACAGGACAAGAAAGAATGAGCATCAAGGAAGATTGAAAGAATGAGTAGTGTCATAGTGTAGCTATGTTTTGTGATGTACAAAATAACCTTCTTCCTAGCTGAAAGGTCCTAGATGAAATAGCATCAAGGTTTTAGAGTGTTCATCAGTACTTTTTGCAAAGATTTCATAGCTACTTCAAATGTTACGTTGCAATGGTGCATATTAAGTGTTGCAACATTGAATACTTCTACCATGTACATTTTTTTAATGTAAACTGTAATGTTGCACTTGTTAACTTTTCATGTTGCAAAAATGCAAATCAAATGTTGCAGTATTGAATGACCTTTGTGAACTTTTCACGTTGCACTTGTTCACATCTATGTTGCAGTAGTTCTAACTTAATGTTGTAATAATCTACCTGAAATGTTTCAAGCTTGAATGCCTTTCTACCATGTCCAGTTATGTCTTTTACAAAATTATGATGTAATAGTTCATTTTTTATGTTGCAAAAGTGCTTATGAAATGTTGCATATGTTAACTCATGCTTCATGACCTTCGGATGTTGCACTTGCGCTTTTTTTTGTGGCAAAAGCGCATGTAAGATGTTCCAATTCAATTTCCACATTTTCCTTTTGTTTTTTATTTGTGCATATGGTTGTTATACTATAGGCATGGGTGATGCATTTATTGCTTATTTTTTGACCTGAAGAGAGTTCAAAACATGGGATGGTCCAAGCATGTTGCACTAAGTATATAAAAGTGATTTATCATCTCTACATGCCAACAATCCTTTTTCCCCCTACAACAAACCATAATATACTATTTTAGTGAATGAGATTATAGGAGCGCACATGGTAAGATCGAACTTTTTATCGTATGTTAGTCAGAAATGTTGCACAAGAATACATTAATTGTTTCAATAGTAAAATTTAAATGTTTCAATCACCATAAACAAGAATGTAAAACTACAGCTTTGGCTCAGTTTCTTTAAATTCTTTCAAGCTTTGTTCCTTCAAGTAGGCATCATAGTTCTAAGCCATCTTCATGGCAATACGAACTTGGCTTCTTGATTGCTTTTTTCATGTTTGCTCTACTCTTCTTCTTTATGATCTTTTACTTCACTTGCTCCCTGATACCCTTCCTTCTTTCTGATTTATCTCTTGGCCTTCCTTTAGGCTTATTCCTTTATGGGTTCTTTACTATTTTTCTCTTGCTCCCTGATACCTCTTGGACTTCATCCTATCGTGTACTAGGCCCACTGTTTGGTGCTCTAATAATTTGTTGCTAGTTGGTCAATCCCTGTTGAAGCAATCTTGTATTCTTGATGATCCACACATGCATCTGATGCTAGCGCTGTCATTTTTCTGCATAATGAATTATACCTCAACTTGTTTGTGATTAGAACACCAAAAGATGGATCAGGCCCTGAGAGATGTTCCACTATCTTTGTTGTTGCTTTCTCTGACCACCTTCTTAGCAAGTATTTATCTAGTATTTTCTACACATCATGACTTGTAAAGACTTTTAGAATGTGGGGACATAATAAACCATCTTGTTCAAACATGTGACAGGAGCAAGCATATGTTTCAGTGGCCTCGTTAACTGCAACTCTAAAGGTTTTGCTGCAACTTGGCGATACTACTGCAATATCCAAACCTTGTTCATCCTGAGTGACTTCGCCAATGCGGAAGTATGTTGAATCCCTCAACAACTCCTGGAACTTGAAGAAAACACTCCTAGTGTACAAGGCGGCTCCTTGCTTCTCAAATTCATACCTACGATTTTTATTCACAACATTTTTAAATAATTGAATCAGGTTGTGTTCTCGAAGAATGTAAGAATTTTTTTGGATTATTTGTCAACTGCATAATACCTTCCCCAGAGCGGAGGATTCAAAATCTCTCCCTTGCACCCTTCAACATCTTCCCTATCAGCCATCGAGTCCATGATGTACTCGTATTGGGTGACAAATTGTGCACCCTTCAACATCTTCCCTATCAGCCCTCGATTCCACGATGTACTCGTATTGGGTGAAAAATTGTAACACTGAATCCTGTGGGTGGACCACCTTCTTGAACAAGGTATTCATTCCTTTTGATCTCCCTGTTGTGCCAGTGAAAGGAAAGAAACCTATCTTAAACTATGCAAGAGCCAACATATGCCTTGTAGCTGACATATTCTGCCAAAACTGGTTGTCACGCAAGTTGTATTTGTCCTCCAATTATTTCCACAACATCTCAAACTCCTCTATTGTCTCAATTTTGTTAACACAATAGTCCAACTGCTTGTCAAAGTTCTCTTCAAATCAGATCAGCCAAGCAATCTTATCCATCCCTTTGCTCATCACATGACACTTGCAACATCTATGCTTAGCATTAGGGAACACTTGACTTATTGTAGCTTCCATCATTTTGTCTTGGTCTGTCATTATGTTCAGTGGTTCTAGTCCACTCATCACTTTCTTCAATGCTTCAAAGACCCACACAAATGTTTTAGTTGCCTCATCCGGCAGTAAGGCACAACCAAGGAGTATGGTCTGCATATGATTATTTGTCCCGACTAGAGAAGCAAATGGCATGTTGTACCTATTGGTACAAAATATTATGTCAAAGAAGACACAATCTCTAAAGTTTTTGTACAGCTCTCTTGTCCTGCCATCTACCCAAAACAAAGCCCTCACTGCATTAGACCTATCAACATTGAGTACATAGAAGAATGAGGGGCTCTCTGCTTGCAACTTTTGGAAGTATTCTAGTGTTGCATCCATACCTCTAAAAGTAAGCCCTTGCCTCAGATTGGTCCTGATGTTGAAAACATTCTTGCTATTGAAACTGAGGTTGCGGAGTCCTCCATGTATATCAGTAAGAATTCCCATTATCTGTGTAGTTTGGATGTTCCTATGATGCAGTGTTTTCAAGAGCTCATAATCTTCCCAAGAAATGTGTCTATGTGATCTCAATTGCTTTCTTCGCCCAATGCACTTCACTAACAAGTGCGTAAGCTCTAGCTGCATCACAATAACTCCACACTTCCCATTCTGTAGATCGACTGCCATGTGCGCCTTGCAATCATACTTTTTAATTGTGTTGCACTTCCTTGTTGCAATAGCTAAGACAGCCGAAGCACTCTTCTTCTTACTGGCTTTCTTTGTTGTGGTATCATTTGTTGAAGTGATAGAAAATGCACTACCTTCCTCCACATCATTCGGTTTTCGTGCATGGACATACTCAAATTCCTTTCTAATCAGCTTCCGAGTCACACTGCTTGTTCTTGATGACACAATTCTTGTGCTAAACACAAGTTTCCATGCGTACTCATGGTACACCCTTTTAGCCTCATCAATTGTGTCAAATTTCATCCCAACAAATGGCACCACCGGCTGGGAACACACAACATCTTCATCTTCTTCTACAACATCATCACCATATACCTCTACCTCCAGTGCTCATGTTGTGATCCATCTTCCAAGCCAAGTGACATACTTTGCTCAACATCATGTTGCAATTGACTCTACACAACATGTTGCAATATGTTTTTAGTTATATTGCACAACGGAGAAAAATATGTTGCATATTTTGATAATGCCAATATAAGAACATCTGCAAGCATCAGTCAAGTTCTTCATTAGGCACACTAGTCACAAAAAAAATCTAGGGCATCAATGTTACACCACAACATAGTTTTTCAGTACAACCATCATAACTATTGGTGGTGAGGATTTTTTTTCAACGTACCGTTGTGATAGTGTCATATGATCCTGCAACATGCACATTGGTTTTCATACACGCATCCTCACACTGGTTGCCATTGGTATTGTTTGAGCTTGTCTCCATTTGTAGTGTCATGATAGTTGTTTGTTGTTGCAATACTGCACCAGTCCGAAGGTAACCAGCTACTTGTTAACACATGTTGTAAAGTGCATAACTAAATATTTCAGTTGACATAACATCTTGTTGCAATGGCACAAACAAGACAATTTATCCTTGTTAGAAACATATGGATTATAAACTCTGCAAAATTACTTAAAATTCTGACAATAAATAGCTTCATCGTGTTTCAAACGACCAAAGTTGCAACAATTTGACCACCGATATGTAGAACCCTACCGAGGGCTACTACAGATTTGATCCAGATGTTGTTCTCACAACCTAGCTACTGAGGGGTGCTATAGCATGGCCAAATTGCAACAACGGAAGGGCAGAGATGTCACCATTTGTGCTGCTGGAAGTTCCATGATGGCTAGACACCACTAATGGCAGCAACAGATTTGGGGCGACATGGTGGTCTAGATCCGAACCTTGTTGTGCAATAATTGGTGGAGGGGGAAAGCTAAAGGATGATTCCACGGGGGTGACTCAATTTTTCGGAGAATATGGGACATATTTTATGATTCTTTTGGCTGCCGGTGTGCGTTGCCGACGAACTAGTGGCACGGCTCGAGGGCCTTGCCGAAGAAAGAAGCCGAGGAAGAAAGGAGAAACGCACGATATTGCATGCAACATATCAACGATGGGAATTTTTGGCTTTCAATCATGCGGCTGCGAGGTGGTTCAAGCTAGTCCGATCCGACGACGTGGAATCGTCTAGGGCTATTGCCTGGATCGGGCGTTCGGACGCTATGGGCGTCGAGGGTTTTCCCAACCGCGCCACTCTATGTCCCCTTTCTTTTTCTTTATTCTCATGTACACCATTCCCTCTTCCTCACCTCTTTTTTCGATACATATATGGACTTCTTACACAACACAGGGCTAATCTCACAATTATAGATGATTATTAAAACAATTTGTGGTAGCGATTCAAACAAGTGTCATATACATATATATAATTTACAATAACAAACTTTTAGTGCGGCTACTAACCTAACACCTTTAACTTCACTATTGTAGAACAATTGGAAATGCAGTAGAATCGAGAGATTGAGAAACGAGAACTGAGAGTAAAAATTGTGTTTTATTCATTGATTCAACGTATATTTATATATGACAAAAGGATGTCATGTCTGTTGGGGAGACATCCCTTCCCCCAATGGATGGTTTAACCGCCATAGGCGGTTCTTTTGATCATTCGATTTGTAACACTCCCCCTTACCAAAAACGTCATATGTATACATCATGTTGAAAACTCCTCCAAAATTCCTGTGGAAAAAATATGAGGAGAAACATAATTTTAATATGCCATCGAAAACTCCTTAAAAAATCATTGGAAAATATTAGGAAAAAAATGATATGTCATATATATGCTTGTATTGATACTGCCTCATTAAAAACTTATATGAGAAACCATATTAGAAATACTCATAAAGGGAAAAAAGTGCAATATTTATGATCTGATGATCATTAACATGTTATATATATTCGGAGTTTACTCCCCCTAAACATTGCAAATCTCTAAGTCTTCTTGACGATGAGGAGTATAAAACTACCGTATACGATTAACCTATATGTGTATGGATCCTCTAGGGTTTCCTGGATTCTCGGAGTATATGATTATATCTGGGAAAGGAGCCCCTAAACGTATGGAAACTGCGTGGGTTCCAGGGTATCCCTTAAGCAATGGAATCTATCCCAAATTTTAAGGATGACAAAATCTTACTCGGAAAGGAGTCTGGAGGCTACACGATAACCCCTATATATATTCAGAGCTAGAAACCAGTGCTCAACGAGCCTCAAGCCTTCTGCAATTGCAATCTACATCAACATCTCACGGAAACTACACACGAAGAGCCTTCGACTAGGTTTAGATCCCACCTAGGCTAGCCAATACCCGTTGTAATCTGCCTCAAAGATCAATACAAGAACACAATATGTAGGTCTATTATCCTTCGGGAGGTTTGAATAATCTCTGTCTTTTGGTGCACAATTCAACAAGAGGGAGTATCCCCTACTCTAATCACATATTTGTAAGATCCATGGTTTACTAATCATCGACACTTCTCATACCAATTTCATGTACATATTTATGGAATGTAGATTTTGGAAGAGACTTTGTGAATAAATCTTCAAAATTATCACATTATTTTGTTTGCAGAATTTCTATCTCCCCATTTTTCTGTAATTCATAAGGGTAAAGTAACTTTGAGGCAATATGCTTTGTAATATTGCCCTTTATGTAACATGTTTGTTTGTGCCATACAAGCTGCATTATCTTCATAGATAATAGTCAGTGATTCTAATGAACCAATACCATATAATATTCATATGATGCTTCATATAATGCAATTATTTCAGAATAATTAGTGAAAGTTGTCACAAGAGTTTGTTTAGATAATTTCCATGACAAAGTTGTTCCACCATATAAAAATATGAATCCTGTCTGGGATATGGCATTATGGGAATCAAATAGGTATCTATCATATGTGTATCTAATCATACACATATCTCAATTGTTCTGAAAGAATATAATAAATCAAGATCCTTAGTACCATGGAGATATCTAAGAATATTCTTAACTCCTGTCAAATGGCGTTTTGTTGGAGTTGCGTTGTGTCTAGCTAGTAAATTCACTGCAAATATAATATTAGGCCTGATGCAATTTGCAATATACAACAGCACTCTAATGACACTGGGATATGGAACTTCAGGTCCTAATATATCTTCATTGCCATCCCTAGGTCTGAATGGATCTTTATCCATATCAAGAGATCTAGTGAACATAGGTGTTTTGAATGGATATGCCTTATCCATATTGAATTTCTCCAATATCTTCTGGATATATGCAGATTGGTGAACAAGTATTCATGAGGGAAGATGCTCAAGTTGTAGACCTAAGCAGAATTTAGTTTTACCCAAATCCTTCATCCCAAATTCCATCGTAAGATGATTATGTGCTTCATTTATATCTTGTATGTTTCCGATGATATTGAGACCATCAACATATACTGAGATGATACAAAATTATGTTGAGTAACCCTTCTATAGAAGAAACTCACTCAATGGGTTGTACCACATCCAGCCTGACTGTTTCAAGCCATATAGTGGTGGCTTTTTCAGTTTAACACAATACATGTTGCAATTTATATTAGGATTCAAAATTTTATGTCCTTTAGGGGCTTTCATGCAAATATCTGAATCAAGTGACTTATATAAGTATGCAGTCACTACATCTATCAACTGCATGGATAGATTCTTTTGAACTGCCAAATATATTTAGTATCAGAATATTATTCTACTCATAACTGGAGAATAAGTTTCATAAAAATCAATACTGGGTCTCTGTGTGAACCCTTTGTGCTATAAGCCTAACTTTGTATCTCATCACCTAATTATTTTTATTCTGTTTGTAGACAGAAACTCATTTTGATCCTATATGGAAGATATTTTTATGAGTAGGTATTACCAATGTAAATACTACTCTTTGCTTAAGTGAGTGCACTTATATCTCAATTGCCTCCTTCCATTTGATCCAATTTGAGCGCTTCAGACACTCTACCATGGTCTTTGGTTCTAGATCTACCTTGAGGTTTTTACTATTTTTTAGGAGAAATAAAGTCAACAATTGTAGTCTTTCTATTATATGATTCTCCTGAATCAATATAACTTATGGATATTTCATTTACCCCTTCTAACTCCTCATGATTTCCCACAATAATGGTGATAGGGTGTTCCGATGTCTCAACACCTAAATTAGTGTGCACATTTGTGCTGGGTCTTAGATGTTGAGCATCTGTAGGTCTTGGATATTGATTATCCATAAAGTGTTTATCAACTTTAGGTTGATTCACATTTACTATTTTAGAAGTTAAATTTCTTTGTTTTCGTAGATGCTTTTGAGAAGCATTATCCTTTGTGACCATACTTCTCCTCTCTTATTTGCATTTAGGAGTTGAGTGGTTTTAGGTATCTTCACTCTTTCTAGCACATTTACATCGGGAATATGAGATTTAATGATACTTTTTGTAGTCAGTAAATGTATCTAACATATTATTTGCATTGTGTTGTAAATTTATAATTCTCTGAACTTCAAGTTTAGATTCTTTAGCACGTGGATCTAATGATTGAATTCCTATGACATTCCAATCTATTTCTTGATATTCTTTGGGGTACTTTTGATCTCCCATAATGCCAAAAAAATTATCTTCATCAAAGATACAATTAACGTACCGGACTGTGAATAAGTTCCTAGTTAGGAGCTTGAGGTATTTTATGATTGGTGGAGAATTATACCCTACATAGATTCCTAATTTCCTATGAGGGTCCATTTATGTACACTGCAGTGTTGATATCGGTACGTATACAACACAACCGAATTTTCGCAAGTGAGAAATACTTGATTGATTTCTACTCCTAACTGCAACGGGAAAGCTGCATAATATGTAATTGGTCTTATTTTAATCAAGTATGAGGCGTGCAAGACCACATGACCCTAACATGTGGTTGGAGAATTCCAATTCTAGAGCAATGGTTGTAAAATTAATTTAACTCTTTTAATAAGATATTCATCTACCATTTTGAGTGTGCACATAAGGTACTGAGTGCTCCAAGTAAATGCTTAAGGCCATACAATAACCATTGAAGGCCCGTGAAGTAAATTCAGTGGCATTATCCATTCTAATGGATTTTATCTTGTTTTTAGGATAATTTGCTCTTAATTTTATATTTTAAGCAATAAATCTGGTAAACGCATGATTCTTTGTAGATAGGAGACATACATGCTACCTTGTAGATACATCTATGAGCACCATAAAGTACTTGAATGATCCATATAATAGCTGAATAGGACCACATAAATCACTTTGAATATGTTCAAGGAAATCAAGTGGTTCATTTTTAATTGGACCGTTGAGGTCGGATCGGCCAACCATGTAGAAGCAAGAGCTGGCTGGAACCAACTAATTAGAGGAGTTGAAGAATTATAGTGAAGGGTTGAGCTCATTCTTCTTCATGTGCAAGCATCATTGTTTGAATTTTAATCATCTCCATTGCTTACTGTCGGTGTTTGTTTCTTCTTCCTCTCTTTTGTTGGTTCTTCCTCTTCTCTGTTCTTGATTGAGTGATGCGCCCTGATGATGAATACATGATAGTTACCATATCTAGACACCCTAGGGTTTCCCACGATTCTCAGGGTATATCTCTATCTCTAGAAAGAGGATCCCTGGATGAAAGAAAACTACCCGTAGATAACCAAGACATCCCATAAATGAGAAGGTCTATATCCAAGAATGGGAACGATAACTCTAGAGGACGCATGATACCCCCATATATCTATGGAGCCAGAGGCCTATAGAAAACAAGTCGAACAAGAGCCAATAGAAGTCAATCAAACCTTTTGACAAACAAGAAGACACCCAAAGTTGAGAAAGGAAGTCACCAACTAGGTTTAAACCCATCTAGACTATCCACATACCCCCTTGTAATAGGTTCAGATCAATACAAGATAAACATATCATAGGGTTATTATCCTTAAGTAGGCTCGAACCTATATAAAAAGTCATGTGTGTTTTCTTGAAAGGACAATGATGTCACCTAGAGGGGGGCGAATAGGTGTTTTTACAAAAAAAATCATCCTCTTTTACCATTGGGCTAAACTTGCAGCGGAAAATAAACTAACATATTTTTCATAAGTGAAAATCCTAAATATGCTAGGCTCAACTAGTGCACAATCATTCTAAATAAGTGTGAAGGTTACAATCCTAAGATGTGACAAAGATTATTCAAATCTAGTAAGATATGCAACAAAACTCTAACCTAAAGTTCTGAAATTACTGTTCACCAGAAGTTCCAGATTAAATCCGGAACTTCTGGGTTCAATCCGGAACTTCCGACTATACAAAGCAACAAAATGAGATCTAGCTACGTCTAATGAGTTTTAGCTCAAACCAAAAATTGTCACAGGATCCAAGAAGTATTTCTAGCTATTCCATGGATCACCTACAGTCAAACAAGTATGAGCACATAGGTCAAGCAGAAACAAGTATGAAGGTTAATAAGCTCAAGAACACAAACAATAAGCAAACCAAGACAGGAGACGTGTGATTTGTTTCTCGAAGTCCAATTCGGACACTTCCACACTTTCAGCACCGGACTCATAAAACGAACTCTCAACACAAACCTGAGTTGAAAATAGGTTTTTGGTGTTCGTGGGTGTTTTGTGTCTCTCACTTTTGAGTTGGTTAGATACTCTTGAGCACTGAGACATGTCAAGTTGTTCTATGTTGCATCCCTCTTGATAGTACGTCACACCTATACTCAAATTCAAATATAAAACTAGTTGTTCTAGTTTGAACCCTCATTGCCATCAGAAGGAATGCGAAAGAATTGTCAATTTAAAGCATACTCTGCTATTTTTTTTGCCATTTTAGATTGAATATGTGTGAATTTCTATAATCGAAAAATTCAGGACCTCAAGTTGATTGAGTGTGTTGCATCTGAAATAAAGTAACAGTTTGTCTGCGTCGATAAAAATCAATAGCAAGTAGTATTCCATATCCTAAATTAGCTACGAAACAATTTATTTGTGTTGATTGTATAGCAATCAGATAATTTGGCAACAATTAGCTACGAAATCAATAGCAAGCAGTCAAACACAATGAATTAGCTACGAAACTACATATCAATGTTTAGATTGAGGGCATGGGTTTGACTGGCCATTTGACATGGGGTTTTTCCATTTAGTTACTCTGAATTGTTCCCTAAAACTTGCAATGTCATATTTAGGTGAAGTACCATGGGTGACAATTGTAGTTGGATGTACAATGAGCGTAAATGCAGCTTGTTTAGTCTAGCATGGAAAGATGGTTTGGATGCTTTTTTGAACCATGCCTTCTCATTGCCCGAAGCTGCTATTGATAGGAAATCTAAATGTCCCTATACTAAGTGTGATTGCCGCCACAAGCGTAAAAGGGATGAAATAGAGATTCATTTATGCCACAACAGTTTTCAATTGGGATATGAGACATGGACTAGGCATGGGGAGACTGATGTACCCGATCAAGTTGACCATGAAATTGCACCTGGCTTAGATAGGATGAATGAAGTGCTACTTGATGCTATTAATGCAGAAGAGGTTTTTTCTAGTGAGGAGCCAACACAAGGTGCAAAAGAGTTATATAGATTCTCGAGGAAGCTGACAAGACACTATATGAAAGGACATCACAATCTTATTTGTCCATTGTAGCATGACTTATGACTATAAAAGCACAATATAACTTGTCTGAAGCTTGCTACAATGAAATAATGAATCTTCTACATGAAGTGGTTAGAGATGAGGCTGCCAAAGTTCTCCCTACAAACTTCTATAGGTTTAAGAAACTTGTGCATAATCTAGGCATGCCATATGTGAAGATTCATACATGCCCAAATGATTGCATGATCTATTACAAAGATAATGAAAATAAAGAAAGTTGTATTGTATGTGGTGCATCCCGGTACGAATCTAGGAAAGTACCACAAAAAGTTTTGCGTTAACTCCTAATTACTCCAAGACTACAATGGTTGTACATGTCACAGAACACAACCACGCAACAAGAATGCTATTGTTCACCCTTCGGATGGAGAAGCTTGGATGGAACTTGACAAAGTGTTTCCAAATTTCACTCGGGAGGTTAGGAATGTGCGTCTAGCTTTAACTGATGGTTTTACACCTTTTAGTGTTTCTGCAGCCCCATACTCCCGTTGCCCTATTTTTGTTGTTCCGTATAACCTCTCCCTGAAATGTGCACGAAATGGAACAACATTATCCTTGCACTTGTTATTCCTGGCCCTGAATGCCCAGGGAAGAACTTTAATGTCTTCATGGAACCTCCAATTGATGAGCTTTATAATTTATGGGAAGATGGTGTTGTTACTTATGATTGTTATAGAAAGGAAAACTTC
The DNA here is from genome assembly GCF_958298935.1 of Phragmites australis. Lineage (NCBI taxonomy): Eukaryota > Viridiplantae > Streptophyta > Magnoliopsida > Poales > Poaceae > Phragmites > Phragmites australis. The sequence continues at coordinate 28,131,338 of NC_084921.1, read as the reverse complement.
ACCATGAGGGCAATTGTGATGTGGAGTATTCATGATTTTCCAGCGTATGGCTTAGTAGCATGCTGGAGTACACATGAAAAACTAGCTTTTCCTATTTGTGGGCGTGATATAAACATATTTCAGTTGAAGCATGGGCGTAAACCTTATTGGTTTGATTGCCATAGGAGATTCCTTCCTGCTAGGCATGAAATCCATAGGAGTGTGAAATGTTTTTCTGAAGAAAACAAAAGTTTCTTATCCTCCACCAAAGCAACTAATAGGCGATGAGGTATATGAACAGCTCTAAAGCCTAACTCTTGATAGAAATGGTCCAAATAAATATGAAGGGTTTGGGAAGGAGCACAATTGGACAGATATAGGTGGTTTGTGGAAATTGTTGTACTTTAATTGGTTCTTCGGCATATATTGATGTTATGCACAATGAGAAAAACGTTGTCGAGGCACTACTAAGCACATACTTAGATATCTCTGATAAAACTAAGGATAATTTTAAAACACGTCTTGACATGGCTGTGACTTGCGACCGTCTGAGTCTAGAGTTGACTTAGAAGTCCGATGGCACATGGCAAAAGCCAAGACAAAAGTGTTGTGTTAATAAGGATGATAAATTTGTTGTCTTGAAGTGGTTCAAACAATTGAAGTTTCTAGATCGGTTTGCTGCTAATTTAAGAAAATCTATGAACCTAGCTCAATGAAGATTTATTGGCCTAAAAAGACATGACTTTCACGTAATCATCGAGTGCCTCCTACCGGTTATTGTACGGGGCTTTAAGGAAAGGAAGGATATATTAGAATTATGCTTTTTCTATCTACAATTATGTGCCAAAGAAATTGATACAGAGCGAATGCGTGAACTTGAGAAGGAGACCCTGGTTCTGCTATGCAACCTTGAGAAAATGTTTCCACCAAGGTTCTTTAATGTAATTCAACATTTGATAGTGCATATTCCATACGAGGCAAGGGTTGGTGATCCTGTCACATTTTGTTGTATGTACCAACATGAGAGGTATTTATTAACATCACAAAACTACATCCATTGAATTAATTTGTATTCAATTTTGGATCACGTGTCACCAAACAAATATGTTAGGTACATGCACGACCTTTGACTAAAAGTGCAAAACAAGGCAAGAGTGGAGGGATCGATCGTAGAGGCACACACTGTGCAAGAGATTACAGATTATTTTTTATGATACTTTAGCGAGCATGTGCGCACGAGCATGTCCGCACTATATGGAAGAGGGTTCATAGATACAACAACGGAGGAAAACAAGTACACAATGATGGTTGCACCTTAGATGTGTTTCAATATTAGGGGTGTGCCTCGAGACCTCTCACCACAAGAGTTGAATGCGGCAAGGCTATACATTTTGATCAATTGCTCTGTCGTAGACCATTTTTTAGAGTAAGTGATGTAAATTGAAATGATTTATTCTTGCTTTCCACAAGTTATCTAATTTGAATATGTTTATAGAGAATTTATGGAACAAAAGTGTGTGGAGCACCCCAATTTGTCTATTGAGGACCTTGATGGACTGATGATAGAAGAATTTGTGGATTGGTTTAAGAAAACTGTAAAAACTATTTCCTTAACCATCTATCATGTACACATGGTTACTAATATATCTGCTAAGATTAATTAAAATTCTTTGCTTTTCTAGTGTAGAAATGATCCCACTGCTGATGAGGACTTGTGGAATTTAGCCAATGAATTCAGATCTAGAGTGTTGTCTTATAATTCATATGATGTCAATGGCTATCGATTTAGGCCAGAGCATTATGAGAATTCTCATGCAAGGCTGACCATAGTGAACACTAGGGTTTGTTTGTCTTCCTCAACCTCAGGCGACCAACAACTTGACTACTATGGTGTCATCGAGGACATTATCAAATTATCCTTTAATGTTAGTAGACGAATTGAAATGGTTCTCCTACAGTGCCACTGGTTTGACCCTATTAATGGTCTTAGGTCTGAACCTAAATTAGGTTTGGTGGCGGTAAAGTAGTCTTCAAGGCTTGTGAAATGAACCATTTGCCATGGCTCACCAAGCCACGCAAGTGTACTACCCATCTCCAAGGCGTGATCTATGCGATTGGTGGGTTGTTTACAAGATACAACTATGCACCTTGAGCAACCTTGATGTAGATAATGCACATGAGCCGCCTACTGCAGATGTAGTTTTCCAAGAAGATGGTTTACAGGGAAGCTTTTCCATTGATGTTGAGAGCTTGTTTGATGATTCCATCGTGTCCACAAATGAGTCAGATGATGTCTTGGATCCCCATAAAATTGAAATTATAGAAAAGCAAAGTAGTACCGAGGATCCATTAGATAGTGATGGGAGTAGTAGTGGGGAAGAAGAAGAATTACTTGAAGAAAATAGTGACCAAGAAGACACTGATGATGATGAGGACAACACACAATGGTGCTTTATTATTATGATGATTATGACGAGGATGCCTCAGAATATGATTATGATGATTACTGAATGCCATTTTTTTCCTGTACAATGGTGCTTTATTATTTGAATTTCATGCAAAGTGTTATGATGCATAAGACTATGTTCATGATATTTTCAGCTTTTTATGCAGAGTGTTCTGAATTTTATGTAGATTGTTATTCGATATATTTACTTCACATTTTTCACATTGATACTAATTATTATGCATGAAGCGGGATGAATTGGCGCTTGAATCATAGAGCTATGACATCATCTAAGTTAGACAGATCCGCATCCACATCCATTGCTTCCATATGAAATAATGGATTGGCTTCATCGAATCAGAAGACTGAGGAAACAAAGAAAACTCAATCAAGGACTTAAAGTGGTGAAAGACTTCCCGAGAAAGAAAGACCCACCATCATCCCTACTAGCCGGTAAGCAAAATTCTAATTTTATGACAAGTTGTGTACTTTTCTATGCACATGTCACTTACTAATAGGATGTTTTTCCCCCATGTGGTAATATATTCTAAAATTAACAGTCACAGGAAAGTGCATCCCTACAAAGGTTCTCGCAAACCCGCAACAGTAATGGGCGCTTTAGTTCGTGAGATGTATCCTGATGTTGTTGATACTGGAAACGACTTGAAACCGGTATTAACATGGGAAGATTTCAAGAGGAGAAGGACAAATGGAGTACCAAATTATCAAAGAGTCTTGATAGAGTTTTGGGTATACTTTACACAATTAATGTTGCTAGTGGTTTACATTTGTCTTATCTGCAAATTAACAGCAACTACTGTGTGCTACATGCTTGTGCAGTGGCATTTCAAGTGTCCTGAAGGTGATAGAGTTGAGGCAGATAGAATCCTGGAGAAAAACTTTACCACAAGAGTGACTCAGATGCTGCATGAAGAGAAGAAAGTAGCAGTTGCAACATTATATGAGGATGGTAAAGTGCCATAGGAAGAGTCGAATGAAGAGGGCAATTGTTGGCCAATCTAAGAAGCACTTATTTTTGCTAAGCCAAAAGATTTCACAACTGATCATGGTTAGTGTTTGCTATGTGAGTACTGGAGTGCACCAACTTTCAGAACGAACTCTTACTTGGGAAGAGAAATCGACTAGTTGGAGGTGCTGATGTTGTATACCATCGCAACGGATTAAGAAGCTTGCCATCTACACGCCAATATCTGGTAATAAGTACCCTTTTAAAATATTATGCAGTATTAAAAAGCTATGGAGTGCTATATTCTGTATATATGGCTGCACAATTATTATTCTTTAAATGTAGGAACTCAAAACTGGTGTTGACCCTGGACAAGCTGGTGCTTGGCTGCACACACACCAAATGCAACAAGGGACAAATGCTGACCAACTGTGTAGCCATAATGCTACTGAAAAATGGGTTAGTTAATGGAGGGACTATTTTACTCATAGTTCTTCTATAACATATGGTTACTACTTCTAACTTCTTGCATGATCAAATGGTGTGTTGTTTATCTAGAGTTTTCTGTTCTAGTTAATAATATAGAGTTCAGTTAGAGTTAATTTCTTTGCCATATTTGTTGGCTTGTTTAGATCTACTAAAGCTATGTGCCCACCTTTGAAAAATGCTAGTATTCATAAAGTTGTTTTTCTTTATGATGCATTATGTTGCAACCTTAAGCTAGTCTTTTTCATCTATGAACATGCATGTCTATCTCTTTTAGCTTTTTCGTTGTATACTTTGTCCTGTAATTTGTGAACAAAATTTTAGTCTAATGTACACATGCTTCTTCTTTTTTGGCAAAAGGTACAATACGCAGATGGAATGGAAAAGAAGCATGGACCAAATTGGAGAGTTGAGCATCCCCAATTTGATGCTGGTGTAATTTATGAGGAAGTGGGTAGGACGCCACATGGGAGGCTAGCAATCAGTGATGAGGCTATTAGCATCACTGATATTTGGTAAGTTTAGCTTTGAATTTATTTTGTTTTAGGTTTTGATAGCATTTAGCTATTCATTGGAAGAAGCGCTAGTTCAACTATACATCTCATTGCTTCTCTATCTCCCACTGGTTCAATTCTATTGCAATATCCTCCAGCATTCCAGAAGCCATTTTCAAGTGTGTCGGTGTTGTTATTCTTACTACTGTTAACTGTAATCCACATTCTTGGCTATTGTAGCCAACCTGAATGTTATGCTTGCATATCACACTTGTAGCCAACCTGAATGATAGCATGAGCACCTTAGTCACATGTTGTCAAAGAAGAAATATAGAGAATTGTCTCACTGTCTCATGGCCATATAAGGATTGCTATAGGTTTGAGATTTTCTTTTAGGTTTTGATAGCATTTAGTTATTCATCGGAAGAAGCGCTAGTTCAACTATATTTGTCATTGCTTCTCTATCTCCCATTGGTTCAGTTCTATTGCAGTATCCTCCAGTATTCTAAAAGCCTTTTTCAAAGTGCGTCGGTGTTGTTATTCTTTCTACTGTTAACTGTAATCCACATTCCTGGCTATATAGCCAACCTGAATGTTATGCTTGAATATCACACTTGTAGGCAACCTAAATGATAGCATGAGCGCTTTAGTCACATGTTGTCAAAGAAGAAATATATAGAACTATCTCACTGTCTCATGGTCATATTAGGATGGCTATAGGTTTGAGATTTCCAGTTACATGCAGGAATTCCCTTTTTTTCATCTGTTTTAAGCATGCAATAGACTGATAATAGTTTCACTACTTGTATCTAGTAGCCATATGGTAGTTGACACGTGGATGTGACGTGATCTGTCAATAGACTACAGCCGCTCCCTCCTCAATATGTCACAATTCTTCACTCTGGATGTAACTAATTACCCTAATCAAGCATGAAGAGGAAATTGAACTACAAATAACACTTGCTAATACTACAAGTGTTATTAATAATCTTGGAATTGTGCATATCTGCCTCTTGGTCTTCCAGTAATCCTTTTTTTTTAAAAAAAATGACTAGTAGTCTTAGTTACAAATATCAGGTCTGAAAGAAAAGTTTGTTGCTGCTCTTTTTATCAGACTGCAAATAGGGTAGCTCCATTCGGATCTAGCCAACATATTGTTTTAGTTCTTTCTTTTAGTGAGTGTTGTTTACACAGTCTTCTTTTGGTTCATGCAGGCAACTTCAGAATTTGAGGTTGGGTTATCAAGGAAGCATGACAGAGGTGGTCTAAATGGAACTAAACCAATTAGTTTTAAGTGTGGCTACCATGTATTCATATCAAACTCACAAAAGATGTAAATTTTGAATTTTACGTATGATGGTCCATATCATTTCTGTAGGACAACATTGATGGAGAAGACTATGGCCATGAAAAGGATGACGATTACGACAATGATGGAGGAGACAATGATGATTATGGCAACGGTGGAGAATATTATGGCCATGGCGGAGATGAGGACATCTGGTGATGAGTACAGAACATGCATTCCCCTTTTGGTAGTGGGAGGTCGTATGCAAATGCAACAAATAAAGTCTAGAATGCTGCACTTTGGAGTTTGATGACATTAACGTGGACAACTTATCTTATGCCCTATGTTATGGACAATTTATAGTGTGCTAGTCAGTATTATCATTTGAACAACTAATTGGAATGATGCTATTTTGAATTTCCACTTTCGTAATGTCAACTACTTTATTATATTAGTAACATAAATCATCATATCAATATGTTTGGTCATATAATATTGAGTTTGGGATGAGCGTATGCCGTATTGAAGTGCTAGTTGTGAAATGCATGAGCAACGGGCTATTGAAACTATCGCATACATAAAAAAGGTATCGTGCCACAAAAATCGTCGCATATGCATATCTCTGATGGTCTAATAGAATAATTGCTAATTTATGTTGCCGATGGGCAGATGAAACAGTCGGGCACTAAAATAGCTGACGAATAAAACAAACCGTCATGGACACGCATGACCGACGGTATTTAATCACTTATGGTTAATAAAATATTGTCGGACATACATATCCCGACGGGTTAAACAAACCGTGAAGGAATAAATCCTCGACTGTAAACCCGTTGGGAATTCATATGGGGCCCACTTTGGGAATGGTAGGTTGATCCATGAATTAATTATCGACAGTCAGATAGCCGATGGTACCATCGGCAAATGGGTGAATCCCCGACCAAAGTGTGCGACAAGAATTTACTAATGGTCTATACTTGGGGATTTCATTTCCCGACAGTATAACTAAATGCCCGATAATGTAACAACCGTCATCCATTCTTAAGATCCTAGTAGTGTATGCTAGTTATTTTATGCAGGCTATTTTTGGGTACACGTTGGATCTGTTTCTGGATGTTGTTGCAGAAGGAGGAGGAGTATGAAAGTATGCATACCATATGCCAGCTTTTGAAGAGAACAACAATGGTGATCTTTGTCAGAAATGAATAGGGGTTTAGCAATAGGATAAATGTTTAATGAACATTTGGTATTCGTTAAACATTTATTATCTAGAGGATGTTTGGTGTCTATGTGATAAGCAGAGTCTACATCATAGCTAGTTATTCGTCTACCTATCTGCTAATTCCCCTCTCTTTATATACTTAATGAAAAATGGGGTATCTCCGTTTCGAAAAAGACAATGTCTCACGGGGAAAGGATTCGCATCACACATTTCCGATAGCCCCCAGCAATCGCGACGTTCATAACAACTGCCCAAAGTTGAAAGGTTCAAAGTTGACGACTTAAACCGTGCTCCAAGTCCCAGCCGTTCTGCGGAGCAAGACATCCACAGTGGAGCAAGCCATCCTAGATTTTTTTTTTTTTTTTAGAGTAAGCAAGCCATCCTAGATGCTGCGCATTCACAGTGAACCCAATCAACCAATGAATCAAAGCACCACCTGTTCTGCGGACCTGGGCCCATCAGTTGCCCCGGCCCATTCACAGTGGAGCAAGCCATCCTAGTTGCTGCCCCTCCGCCTTCCCAGGCGACGCTCGCAGCAGCCGCCGCCGTCCGCCTGCCTGCCTACCGCGAATCCCCTACCGTCGCCGCAGGGGGCGCTTCGTCCTCACCTCTCTCCGATTGGACAACCCAAGCTACCGGGAGCACAGCCATAAGCACCGATCATGGCCGGTACGAACCAAATCTTGAAAGGCCTCTCTCTCTCTCTCTCTCTCTCTCTCTCTCTCTCTCTCTCTCTCTCTCTCTCTCTCTCTCTCGCGGGGTTCTTCGCCCTCCCCGCTTTCCTCTGCTGCTAACCGCGTCTCTGTGTGTGTACGCTTGCGATGGGTGGCGCGGAAGACTACGAGCAGGAGCAGGAGATGGAGGTGGAGGCCCTGCAGGCCATCCTCATGGACGACATCAAGGGTTCTCTCTTTCTTTCTCCATTTCCCCAATTCTTTAGTTCCCTGCTTCCTGTATGCTTTCTCTCGGGATTCTTCTTCCTGTGGATGCTAATTTCTTGTACTGAATTTAATCATCGGTATGCTATGTGTTGGCGCTGATACAGAGATCGACCCCAGCGAGAGCGGGCTCAGCACCACCGCCAGGTGCTTTGAGATCCTACTCTCCCCTCAGGTAGTACTCGCAACCGAGTTCAGCCTGTGACATGGCTGCACTTTCTTGATTTCTGTGTGTTCGAGTATGTAGGGTGTGATGTCAAGAGCCGTGCGTTTGAGTCCTGGAAATTGGAGTGATAATTATATTAATTGCTGTACTTGCTATTCTTTTTGTGTTTATATCCCAATTAAGTTACTGATCTTTTCCTGGTTACTATTGTGGAAGGATGATGATTTCGACCAGTCGGCTTATGTGCCAGGTAAAACTAGTTGTTGATGGAGGCATATCTGGCCCTGATTATCAACTTTGCAAGTACTATAGAATATGCTGCTTGTATCAGATTTCATGTAATTGTGTTATCTGGCCCTGATTTGCAGTTCAACTGGCTCTGATTTTTGCGCACACTGAGAAATATCCAGACGAACCTCCACTATTGAATGTCAAAAGGTTTTGCCATTAATTTGATTGGCCAGCATGGCTGGAAGCAAACTCAATATTGTGGCTGCCATTAACTTCTAGTCGTGGTTTTTTAATTCATGATACTTTTGGCACAAGATTGTGCTTATTGTATTTCTAACTCTTGCATTGGATACATTCGTGCAGTGTACGAGGAATTAAACCAGATGATCTTGCATCCTTGAAGGAAAAGCTTGACCAAGAGGTATGCAAATAACTCAGCTCCAAATTTGGTGTCAATCTCACATAGCTATAATTGTCGACTGTGTGCAACAATTGAAGATCATTGTGTTTTAGCTAAATAATTCAGAGTGAACCGAATAAGCATGGGTAGTTAGTATTTTATAATTTTCCAGGCTGAGAATGATGTTTATTGTCAACTTCTAGTTTGTTATACTGTCGTGACTTTCTAGGATTTGTAAAAAGGTCATTGTCAATGATACTAGCTTGAGTTTTGGCTGAAACTTTAAAGAGTTAAGTATTTGAGTATATTGTGCTCAAATATAACCAGAGCATGTTGCGAATCTATTATTGCTTGTGAGGTGTATTCATTGTCAGTCACCTGATATGTCATCTCATGTTTTGTTGAACATCCGATCATTTAGGCAACAGAGAATCTTGGCATGGCTATGGTCTATACTCTTGTTTCGTCAGCTGAAGAGTGGCTAAGCGAGAAATACGGACACAATGGTGGAGATGAGGAACCAGAAAAAACTGAAGCAGAAGAAGAGGAGGTATACTTATTTGCTTGTATGCTTGGTATATTTCTCTATGAATCTGTTGGAAATGGGTTCGGCTATTGCTTGCGGGAGGGTGTTGAAATGGCTATGGTTCTCAAAATTGAACAAGGCCTGTTCCGGTTTCTCGACTAGAGACTGGCTTCTGGTGGTTTTTTGGAACCCTTCTGTAGGCTGTGTGTTTTGAATTGGTGCTTGACTGCTTGTCCTACTGAACCACTTATACTAGAAAATTTCTGTATATCTGTTGCACCTTGTATTGTGGAATCATGAATTGCTTCCCTTTTACCGAGTATCATTGTTGTGCAGTATAACTTATACTTGAGCTTGCTCTACATGTTAGGTTATTGTACCCCATGGTGAAGCTGTTACTGTGGATAGCTTTATGGCTTGGAGAGAACGTTTTGAAGCTGAACTGGCGCTACAGCATGCTAAGTAAGCATCCAGTAAATTATTGACAAGTTAGCTTCCTCACGATGACCACATGGAATCTTCTGTTCACACACAGCATGTTTCCTTTCGATGGCATTTGATTCCCAACTTTTAGAAGTACTCAAATGTGTGCTTAGAGATAATCTTTTGCATTTCTTGACGTGCAGACTTATGCCAGATTCAGCTCTTACAGCCCCAAAGGAAAAGAGGCTCACAGGGCGACAGTATTTTGAAAGTGGAAGGCATACAGTGGTACGTTATCCTAGATAAATTGTTTTTCTCTTGCCTGGATGTCATGCCTATATTGCAGCATAGCTACAGATATCCATAACTATTGCTGCCTTTCATATCTTTCATTTGTTCAAATATGTTTCTTTATGTTTTACCTTGCATGAAACTGTCTTTTCAGAAAGGAGCAAGCACAGTTGCTGATGAAGATGAGGAAGAGGAGGAAGACATTGAATTTGATGATTTTGAAGGTAGAATTTCCTCTAGTTCAAAAAGTCTTTGTTTACCTACATTAGATTGAGTTTGCCAGTGAAACCTAGCTTACAAATCTGTTGCCCTAATTTTTGTACAGATGATGAAGAGGACATGCTTGAGCATTATTTAGCAGAACAATCAGGGAAGTCATCAGCTTAAGCTTCAAGTCCAAGCAAAAGTATCTTTTTGGGCAGGCTTACTTTAAGAAGCCCGAAGTGGTTATATGTTATAGGTAACGCACACCCACTGTTTTGTTTGTTTCTCGTCATCTGGTTGCCTCTGGGTGGATACCTCAAGCTTCTATCCAAGGCAAGACGGCTGTAGGCTCGCATTAATATATGCTGAGGGTGTTAGAAGATCACCTGCATAATGTACTTCGCTGTATAACTTATGTGTTTTTGGTCGGGTATAACATGCATGTCCTGCCTTGTGGAGCATGTTGCATACTTCGGACAGATCTTGATGATAATATTTATGGAATGTTATTATTTACTCAACCCAGCAAACTTCACATTCCAGCTCCAAAAAATTAAAGTAGATGTCTCTTTAAGTCACACACTGTTGGTTCTTTTAGATTCATTCTTGAGCTAAATAGTTTCCCAAAGTTCGATTCGAGTTGTCCTGCCTTCTGGGATTGTAACCAATAGTACTGCGGATCAACGAGTCATTGCTTTAGATCTACCTACACAGATTTACAGCTGATACATCATCGTCAGCCTATCAGTGATGGACTAACAAGTATAGGCTCTGCATACAAAAGAATTGCTTCTATTTACTTTCTGTTGACATTGATGTTCATAACAAGGGATAATACATCGGATGATCTTCAACAAGAGCTCTTCTATATTGCACGATGAACCTGGGACTTTCCTACCTGCCAGAGGAAAGCTTTTGCAACCTCCATCCCCTTTGAGTTGCACACATTTTATAGCATAAACCAAGGGTGATTCCAACTACTTCCTGTTTTGGAGTTCTTCATGATTTGTCCAACACCAATTGAAGGTGTGGAGCATCGAAGCACTACTAGTCAGCAGAAAAAATATATTTTCCTCACGGTTGAAGGAAGATGCAATTGTAACTTCTTGACAGAATTGAAGGCCTAACTAAACACATCCCTGATCAGTCATGGCTTGCGCAATATTAAGAAAAGCACAAATGTTCGTGCCATGCACCAAAGACCTGCATGGAGAGACAGAGAGATCAGCTTCTGGACTGAAACCAGGTGAAAGCATCAGTCTTTTCAAAGCACAAGAAAACAAACTCAGGGTTCTCTTTCATGATTCCGTAATCTTGAGCAGCTTTTATCGACCTTTCGTTTGTTTGCTTTATTGCATCCTGCTTAAAAACAAAAGAAAAAGGAAAAGAAAAACTTAGAAGGTTTCACAATTAGGAAACATACAGTAAGAAAAGGGACCAACGGCAACAGTCAGGAGCAGCAGAATTTACCTGAATTTTGTTCTCAAAATCCTCCACCGATAACTGCATCAAATTAAACTCGGGATTCAATTCAAGTTCTCCAAGCGCTACCTGTTATTTTAAGCGACAAACAAAAAATGTGAACGGGGGACAACATGTACCAGTCTCATGGTCTAGAGATCATATATGAATATAATGACCTCAGCCCATAAGTATTTTGTCATTAAGGTCATGCCAATTTTTAGTGCTCCGTTGGAAAATACAGCAACCATAGACTTGGGAAGTGGTGTGCTTAACATTTTTAACATTGTAAAAACAAGCTATAAAATTGTTCTACCATCATATCGCTCCAGGACAAATGAACGGATTTGCAAGAGCATTCAACCAGTGCATTACCCCACCAGCAGCAGTTGCCTTTGCTGGAGCAACAAGGACCTTTGCCTTTCTTAGGATATCAACTGCTTGAACAGTGCATGTCATATTTGAACCTGCAGTTGGCAAAATATTTTAATAGCAGATGATAAAACAGAAGAGCAATTGAAATGACAAAATTCAGGACTTACATTCTATAAGAACACGGCAACCAGAGTTAATTATTGCAACAGCCTCCCCTTGGTCAATCTCATTATGTGATGCACAAGGAAATGCAACATCACACTGCTCACTCCACGGCTTTGCATCATCTATATACTTGGCATGTGGATATGATTTCAAGTACTCCCTGTTTGATTAAATGGAGAATGGTATCTCAAAAACTCGAAATATACAAACAAAAATAAGGGAAAGGCATGTGCCCACTTGAGGCTCCTTTGCTGAGCCTTAATATCCCTTAGAAGTGAATATTTCATATAATCGAACCCATCTTCATCTAACAGATAGCCCTTAGAATCTGCAACAGTCATGACAATTGACAGTTGGGCCTTCATTAGAATTGTTATAGTTACTGTATATTTTGTTATATAATAGGCGTCCACAATCCACCTACTGGTTTGTTAAGCGAGAAAAAAAACCATTTAAAGTCCCTTATACTGCTGTTCAAGGAGAGCTAACAAGGGCAAAAAAACTATCATAACAATATACTAGTATACAGGTCGGTAAGAGTTCACAATATAGGGCCTATTTTGAAACCATATACAAGCACCGTTAAGTTTTATATATTAATGACATGAGATCCTGGTCATGGATCATGATAAATTCACCTAATGCGAGGTGCCTCTGATACCAACAATCATAATCATGCTCTTCCAAATCATAATATCTCATGATATATCATCCTGTGTAAGTAATCCAAAGAGAGCTGAGTCTGTATACCTGAGACTGTAACAGGAATGGCTCCACATGGTAGAAGCTTTTCCAAGACATGCATTGCTATCTTTCCAGAACCACTGATCACACATCTGCAAAATACTGCACAGTATGAAACTACCACATGGCTAAATTATAACACTGATAAACGAAATGGATCTCTGTAAGAAACCTTAATCCTTTAAGCTCCTTGTTTATCTCAGCAAGTAAAAGACGCGCAAAAAATACCTGCATGAACAGACTGACTTAATATGTTGTATCACTTAGAACATGAATAATGGTCCAGTTAACACACGCAGCAAATTATTACTTGTGAAACAACTGTGGTACACACAACACATACACTAGCGGCAATCAAATGAACAGTTAAGGTACCACTTTACCAGCCCATATCCAGTAGCTTCTGTTCGAAAACTTGAACCAGATCAGAAGATTTTAGGTCCTGTAAAATTTCCCTGCATAAGCACGACAGTTGAAATCTACAGGCAAGAGAAACTGATGAACCAAAGAAGTGAAAGCAGAAACTAAACAAATAGCCTCAAAGTAGACAAAAGGGACTAGTGGAATCACATAACATGTTCAGTATGGGACAGAATCTTCAAATTACAATGAATCAATAAGAAACAATAGTTTTATTTTTTTTCCTTCAAGCATGTAGCTGAATTTGACTACCTGCAGACATCATGAAACAAATGTTTGATCAGGCAACTGCCAAGATGATATATCATTGTCCACTGGGAAATGATATGGTCAAAAGCATGTCTAACAGAATTTTCCAATAATCTAACCAAGGAACATCAGTCCCTTCATTTTCTTTCTTTGGTAAATAATCCTTACTTCTTGATGTGTAGTGATGACAAGAACAAGAACAAGAACAACAGCCTTTGTCCCAAGCAAGTTGGGGGTAGGCTAGAGACACCTGCAGCCTTTGTCCCAAGCAAGTGATGACAAGAACCAGGGTAAACAAAAGAAAAGACACCTGCAGCAGCAAATAGACATTATTTCGGAAATCATGCACTTCAGAATGACCAGTGTACCTGAAAATGACCAGAAAGGCGTCTATACTGCCCAAAAAGGTAACCCATTTCTCTTGGACCAACACCAACATCTTCAGTGGGAAAATCCTGCAGCAAAAAATTGAAGTATGAATTACCGAATACACTGACAGTCATGTTTCCATTTAACTAGTGCAGAAATGAATAACTCAGACAAATGCATATTATGTTTGACCGGGAAGTACCTGATCTGGGCCCAAATATCTATACAGCTCATCCATGAAACTTTGACAAAAACGCATTATCTGGCATGAAAATATTTTAGATTTACATGCAGTAAATATTATTGTCCACAGAAAATAAAATACGGCACACATACATACCTCATTATCACTTTTACCCTTTGGATCAAAATCACTTCCTCCAGCAGCACCTCCAAGTTTATATAATGACAAAGCATTCTTCAAAGTCTGTATAGAAGAAAAATAATATTGCGAGGGCATGTTAAAGTTCCACCATAGAGCACCGCAAACATTGAAACTGCACAAAACTCAGTTCCATATGTATGCTATTGGACGCTCATCTTCTTTTGGCAGCAGTGAATTGAGTTTAGCTAGGGGGGCAAAAAACCTTCCTGGTGCTTTTAGCATGTCATGTAAAAAGATAAAAAATATTAAATAACTTAACATACTACAAGTACAAGCACATGACGTATACAGGATGGAAAAGCATGTTGTAGCATAAAAAAAATATTTGCATGAAAAGTGTATTTTAGCCTAGTATATAATATTACCTGCTCAAAGGCTAGAAACTTTGCCACACTTAAGTTCATGGATGGGTGAAAACGAAGACTACCCCTGCATGGACCTAACGCCTGACTGAATTGCACACGGAAACCTCTATTGACATGCACTTCACCTCTGTCATCAACCCATGGAACTCTGAAGATAAAGCATCTCTCAGGTTCCAACAAACGTTCCAAAATCTGAACATATCTGAAAAATTGCCAAATGAAACCATGTTATACTTGAGGTTTAGGCAAATTGTTTCTCAGGAAGGGAGTGAGGGAGAGTTGAAGAGTAACTGGGTGTTCTTCACCAAAACTGGTTCTAAGGAATGAACCACCTCCTGGATAGATTGTATAAATTCGGCTTCATGGGGGTCCCTCCTTAGGACAGATTCAAGTATTGATGCTGCTGTTTTCGACAACGCTGGAATAGACATGCCAAAATTCAGACAAAATTTAGGTATTAAAGGTGATTTCAGCTGTTGGATCATTGAAAGGGGTGAAATATCGTAGAGCTGTTTGGCTTTGATAGAAAATGTAGCACATTGAAATACAAGGATACATGTCACTGGAATTAAAAGCGTAGATGATGATCTCGTTTAGCATATGTAGTGACTAATGGTGACTGAAAGGAAAACTGGTGATTCCTCTCCAAAGAAAACGAAAAATGGAAATCAAGCCTTCAAAATTATTATTTGCTTTATGCTATGTTAATTTCTAGTAGCACATAGAAGCACTTGCCAATTGTGTATTGGTGGCACAGGATGAAGTAATGGATACTAACATTATTTCTCTAAATGCACATTCAAATATAGCATCGCTTTATGATTGGACATTATATGTTACACATAACAGGATAAAGCTTGCGAGAACAAATAATATCTCGAAAACCATGTTATCTACTTCTCAAAATGCAGTATACAGAATTGAAACTGGAAGTTAATATATTTCCTGAAATATCCAAATGATACACTAGTTGTAGCGACAAATTTGTTACACATTTCCTAATTCCTACAACGGTCCACAGGCGAACCTGCAGCATAATCGCAGGAGCTGGGTCAACAAGCTGACAACACCAACCTTTGACATAGACCGGCCTCTCGATCTCGGGGGGCAGCAACTTCTCCTTGGAGGCCATCTGCAACCGGAGCGCCTCCTTATGCAGCAAGCTATTGTTGTGCTCCTCGAGCGCACTCATCTGCATGTTCCTGCTCCCCTCATTGCCATAAGGGTTCCGGCGGTGCTTCCGGCCGTACTCCTTGCACACCGAGCAGAAGATCCTGGTGGTGGTGTCGTGCACGGCGACGTAAGCCCACTTGTAGGTGTCCGCCCACTCCTCCCGCCATTTCTTCACCACCTTCTTCTTCTTGTGCGCTGGCAGCCTGAGCATCCCTTCATGCTCCTTCCCCCGCGGTAGCGATGGTGGAGGCGGCGGCTGCGCCTGCCCGTCCGCCGCGCCTGCCCGTCCGCCGCGCTGGGCTGCGAGCACGAGATGAGGAGGCTCTTGTAGTCATCGACGGGGACAACGGGGTCGTGCGCGGATGTGACAGCGACAAGTGCCGCGCCGGAGAAGGAGCGGTCGCCGCCGGGGCCGATTTCGAGGTCGATTTCCTCGCCGATGCCGCGCACCATCAGGTGGTGCTGTTGCTGGTGCTGCCGCTGCGCCTGCCGCAGCAGGTTGATCTCATCCATCTCCGAGTTCATGCGCGCGCGCGCTGCACCATTCGGGGCGGCTCAGTTCACCGCTGGCACTAGCCGGTGCCGGGGGAATCCAGCTCCGATTGGCGCTACAGAATGGGGGATTTTGGCGATAGGGTTTGGGGAATTCGGTGGCTCCGGCGGACGGGGAGGGTGTTGGGGTCGACGCCGGCGTCGATCTGGGTGAGGAGGAGGAGGCGGGGAGGCGTCGCAGCGCAGACGGTGGCCGGCGAGGGCGAGCGGAAACTGCCGCGACGGCCTCACGCTTCTAACTTCTGTATCTAGTCACATTAAACATGCCGCCCCACGCTTTTTTAGCGCGGCAACGTGCGGAATGCAGGAAGGGGTGGCTCGGCTCGGCTCGCTCGAGCTCGCAGAATGACGAGCCGACTCGGCTCGGTAAATGAAACGAGTTAGAAAGGGGGCTCGGTCCAGGTTCGACTTGGCTCGGTGAAGCTCGCGAGCTAGGGTTTCCTCATCACAAAAACCACCGTCGCCTGTTGTTCACTGCGCCGCCACCATCCACCTCTCCACCGCCCAACGTCGGCCCCCTCGTCCACCGCATCGCCACCCGACGCCGGCATCCGCCGTCCACCATGCCACTGAACGCCGCCATCCAGAGAGGAGGAGACAGCGCTGGCAGCGGAGCAAGCACGAATCGCGAGAGCTGCACTGCCTGCACACGCGACCGACGGCGTGGGTAACGGCGAGCATCACGGAGGTCGGAGGAGGAGGCGTTGCGCTGTCGCGCCGCTGCGCTCGAGGAGGAGCTTCAAAACCACGGCTCGCGGCAGGCGGCGGCCATGGGTGGAGAGATGGCAGGTGGGCGGCGCTGCCGGGTGGAGAGGTGCGGGGCGGGCAGCGGCCATGGGCGGGTGGTGGCGCCGGGAGGAGAAGTGGTGGGCGGAGAGGCCACAAGCAGGCAGTGCGGGCGGTAAAAGAGGCG
The DNA here is from genome assembly GCF_958298935.1 of Phragmites australis. Taxonomy (NCBI): domain Eukaryota; kingdom Viridiplantae; phylum Streptophyta; class Magnoliopsida; order Poales; family Poaceae; genus Phragmites; species Phragmites australis. The sequence goes on along the minus strand of NC_084921.1, from coordinate 28,114,106 downwards.
GCGGCGCTGCAGCACCGGGCGGGCGGGGGCTCTAACCGAAGAGGCAATGAAATGGTGGAAGACGTGCTGTGCTGGGCCAAAGGGGGCTCCTTTGTGGCTCTTGTGTGCGCTGGGCTCCTGTGTGGGCTGGGCTGGCTCGCGAGCCAATAAGCTGCTCGTGAGCCAGCTCGGGCTCGGCTCGATTTGTGACCGAGCTGGCGAGGCGGCTCGGGCTCGGCTCGTTTGGCCTCCGAGCGGAACTGAGCCGAGCCGAGCCTTTACGAGCTCGAGCTGGCTCGCGAGCCTCAAGCTTTATTTCCAGCCCTAAATGCAGGTGTGAGCGCGCCTGGCAGATGGGTACACGCGGGAGAGGACGTGAGAGTGGTAGGTGGGCTCACGCAAGAGCACGCGGTAGCATGCGTGACGTGAGTCCACACGAGGGAACGGAATGAAACGTAGGCACCGGAAATATCGGAAGCGGAACATATCCTAGCGAAAAAAGAATCATTACATATTTTTAAGTGGTAAAGATAAATATATGATATGAATCAATGAATGAAACACGATTATCACTGGATTCTCCTTTCTCAATCTCTTGATTCTATTGCATTTCTGATTGTTCTACAATATATTATCCGCACCCTCTTCTACAACGATTGTTGGTATTTGTGAAACATTGATTTAATGAACTTGTTGAAAAAATAGAGGAGAACATACATAGATTTTATATAGCTTCGGGCCTCTTATACATAATAACTACATGTAATATTTGTGTTGTATTGATTTGAACATGTTACAAAGGATATGTGACTAGTCTAGATGGATTTAAATCTAAGTCTAGATGGATTTAAATCTAATCAGGAACTTTCTTCCTCGGTTTTGAGTGTCTTCTGGTTTGTCAAAAGATTTGAGCAATTTCTTCGATTTCTATTAGCTCTTGTTCAACTTGTCTTCCACGGAGTCTCTGACTCTCTCTCTATATATCCTCTTTAGTCCTCTTTTTTGTCTTTGAAGATAAAACTTCTTGTTTATAAGATGTCTTAGGTACCTACCGGTAGTTTTTTTTATCCAGATATCCCCTTCTTAAAGATAGAGATATACTCCGATATTTGCAGGAAATCTTAGGATGCCCGGATATGGTAACTATTATGTATTCATTATCAAGCCCCCTATCAGTACGTGAAATGAAGCTTAAATGGGTCAAGTATATGGCCAACAAAGATAAGTTTTTTCCCCTGACTATTTCATTGAGTAGGACTCGGATTCCCGATTAGGGTGAAGCATCTAATCAGGTTCTCCAGATTCTCATATCATCTACTCGGGATTCCAAATACCTCCGAGTTCTCAAGCGTGTCCTCGAGAAAGTGTTCCATCTGGGTAGATTTTCTAATCGGCCCGTAAATATTATCTTGTTCTTGCGAAGGTACAAGAAAAATAAGACTCATCACTGGTCAAACTCGAAAGTTGAACTGTCGCAACAGAAATTTTGCATAGTGGTGAAAAGAGTCTCTATGTCACGAGCACGAAAGAGTTGTTGTACCGTATTTTCGACTGTGCCCCATGCACTGAAAAAATCAACGAACAAAGAGGTGCACCCGCGACTGCCTCTTTGTTTTTGCGAGCCAGCTGAAAAGACGTAGTCTCGATGATTGCACATCAATTGAGCGTTTGTGGCTCATAATGTGGACGCGCCCAAAATTAATATTTGGGAGATTAAGTGCTACGTCTCTTGACCAAGTCTATATAAACCTCCGGGTGCCAGAGCTCGGCTACGTCAAACCTAAATCCGATCATGAAATGTCCTCCTTCGTCTGAATACACACCTTCTTCTCTTGACTATTCCCTGGCCTCCCCCTAGTACTCACCCCTTACCCCGTTGTCGTCTCCAACCAAATATGGTTCGGTGATAGAGGTTATCGACGTCTCCTCTGACGAGGAGGATGAAGAGAAGGTGGCGACTAGCGGCATCTCTGTTAAAGACGACAAATCCCTGGTGTCTCCAGTCCAAGATGAGGTGGACTGGACCTCTTGGAGGTGGAAATAGACAAGGAAGAGGTGGTGGCTGAGGCGGAGAAAAGGGAGGCATCCGACAGCGTCTCCATTAAAGACGGCAAGACACCGACTGTTTCATCCTCTCCGTCCTTGTGTTATTCTGGCAAGGACGGCTGAAGGGAGTAGCCAGAGCAGCGACACCAACGATGACGGTGGGGAGCCAATGCCTCTTTTAAACCCTACTGTCGTTAGAGATGTCAATGATCGAGCAGTGACACCGACGAGTTCAGTAGGAGGCCAGAGCATCAATGACCCTATCCTCTTTGTTGACGTCGATGGTTAAAAAGAAACAAGGAAGCCTCTCCTTCCTCTTCGTCGAGTAGATCTTTTAGAACTTCTTGTAATCCTCTTTCCTTAGCTTATCTATAAAAAAGCTCAAAATCTTATTAAATTAAAGGTTTATTTTTCTACTACAACGCCTGGGTATGACTGCAAATCTACTCGTGAATGCAAAGAAATTTCAAACAAGTGTTTTGCCTTTGTTTCTTCTGGGTAGGTTAGGGAGTTTTTGGGATTTCTTATCGGAATGTTCATCGCGATCACCTTAGGTCATATCTTCAAGTGGAAAACATCTTAGCTCTCAGGCACTTCGAGGCATGATAAGGTTTTCTACAGCTCCTAAGATATTTATTCCCTTCTCGTCAGAGATATGGCATGCACGACAAGTTTTGTAGTCTAGTGTACGTGATCCAACTAGTTATTGGGGAAGGATTCCCGATTCCCAAATAGGCAGTCTAGAATCCCGAGTGCGCGTATGAGCTTATCTCATTTTTTTTAAGGCATTGTCTTGAAATAGATAAAATACATATATTGATAATATGACAAATAATATTGACAAAATATATCATAAATACTTACACATAGAACTTGCGAAATTGGAAGATAATCCAAGAATTTTGAAGTATTTGACCATCCTCTGTAGCTAACACATACGACCCTGGTCGGTTAAATTCGACCACCCTATAAGCACATTCCCACTTCAGAGATAGCTTATTGCTATTTTTTTGACTCTGTATGAGTCATAGAACCAGATCTCTAGGTTAGAAACATCTTTTGTGGATATTTTGATCATGATAACGCCAGAGAGCTTGTTGGTACAACATTGATCTTATCAACACATGTGTCCTTTTTTCTTCGAGAACATTGATGTCATCCTGTATTCTCGGTATTTCATCCTTTTTATTGTACAGTTCGACTAGAGAAGATTTGATCTTTAGTTCTTAGGGCAGCATTACTTCGGCTCCATAGATTAGGAAGAAAGGCATTTCACCCGTCACCTTGCTGGTTGTCGTTCGAAGTGCCCAGAGTACGTCAGGCAACTCAGAAGCCCATGCTTTAGTGTAAGTGGATAAGTGGTTGAAGACGCGGGTTTTGATTTCTTGAAGTACTAGACCGTTTGCATGCTTGACCTATCCGTTACTTTGTGCATGTGCCACAGATGCAAAGAAGATTGCAGTGCCTAGTTCATTGCGGTAATTGATGAACGTCGCACTGGAGAATTGAGTGTCATTGTTGGTGATGATCCTATTCGGGACGTCGAACCTTGTCATGAAGCTTTTCATGATGAACTTATTGGCAACCACCGAAGTGATTTTTTCGACTGGTTCAGCTTCAATCCACTTGGTGAAGGTATCAATTATGACGAATAGGAACTTGAAGCCCCCGGGCGGTACTAGAAAGGGCCCCAAAATATCCAGCCCCCAAGTCACGAATGGTCACAACAAGGAGATTGTCTGTAGGGCCTGAGCGGGTTGATGTACTTGTCAACTATGAAATTGACAGCTCGTACACTTTTTTTACTAACTCATTCACATTATAGAGAGTCGTAGGCTAATAGAAACCTTGTCTAAATGCCTTTTTGACCAGAGTTCGGAAGGAAGTGTGAGCTCCACACACCCCTCTATGGATTTATTTGAATAGTTCTCTACCTTGTTTTTGAGAGATGTATTTTATGAGTACTTCGCGAGCGCCTATTTGATAGGAGAACACCATCCACCAAGGTATACATCTTGGATCGATAGGAAATTTGCTCGGTTAGTGTATTGTCCTCAGGCACAACTCAATCTTGAAGGTACTTGTAGATTGGGTCCATCCACAAAACTTCACTTTCAAGCTAAGCCACAAGTTCCCCCACGACTCCTTTTAGGGTATCAATCTCTGGCGAACCCTCGAGCTAGTTATAGGTCTCGTAGACTACCACTCCTTCGGCTGTGTCCTCTGATGATTTCACATACAGCTTCAGGAGTTTCTATATGAAATTCCCAGATTGTCTTGGAGATCGTGAGGATGCTAGTTGGGTAAGACTATAGGAAAGGAAAGACTATAGACATAGGCGACTGTAGCAAAAATGGTTATATTAGGCCATGATTGTGATTTTGGTAATTAATGACAACATAGTCATTGAGACTAAAAGGTTTGTCACGAATATATGTTAGTAGGTCTCATGGATGCAATATATCAATAAGTCATCACAGCCAAGACAAAGTTTGATTGAATTGAAGAAGTCCTTGGAGAATTGATCTCACCAGAATGTATGGTACAGAGGAGTTTGCACTCACCAGAGCATTGTGCACAGAGGCTAATAGCCTCACCAGATAGTCCGGTGAATAGGATCTGAATTCACCAAAGTATTTTGTTTAGAGGCAAAGCGAAGGCTGGTGACTTCACCGAAATGTCCGGTGCTCTATGTGTTAAACTCATCGGGGTATTTCTGACAAAGAGGGAGAAGGCTGAGGACCTCACCGGATAGTCCAGTGATCTGCACAGGGTAACACTAGAGCATTTCTTGCAGAGAAGAATGCAAGTGCAGAAGATTGAAAATTAACCCACCGGAAGGTCCGGTGCTTGATTTGTGCACATCAGAGTATAGCATCAAAGTATTTCCTGCAGAGGCGACTACAAGTGCTAAAGATTGAAGATCAACTCACCGCATAGCCCGGTGATCACAGAGATAGTTGCACCGGAGCATTTCCAAGGAAAAAAAGAGAATGTTTAACTCACCGGATGATCCGGTGTGAATAGAATGAACATCGGATGAATGCACCAGAGCATTTTACATAGAGACTCTGTAAAGTCTTGGATGGCTAAAGATAACTCACCAGAAGGTCTAGTGATGGATTTGAAGGCACACCGAAGTGTCCGGTATTCACGAAGACTTTGAGTGGAAGTCCAATGTCTAGTTTCTGAGGTTGTACTCACCGGATGATATGGTGTTAGTACTACCATTCTCATCGGATCATCCGGTGTTAACAGCTTTTCTGAGCCATTGGAAAAACGGCTAGTTGGCGGATTTGAGGATATAAATACTCATCTACTCAATCATTTGAAGGTGTGGCATGCTGTTAGAGTCTATAGAAAGCTCATACACACTTGATAAGACATCTAAGCAATCAAAGGTGCTTAAAGTGATTATCCAAGGCAATTAAGCACAAGATTATAGAGTGTTTAGTGCTTATAGGCCTAGAGTGTGTTGTAGCTAGGTGTTGCAGCTTGAAGAAGGGATCAAGGAGTGATCATAACTTGTACCGAGTGGTACTTTGGTGCCTTGGAGTCTTGGTGACTCGCTAATATCTTGGGCTTTAGTGGCTCAAGCTTATTGACCCTCCGATTTGGTGTGGAGCAGTGGCAAGACACATGTATAGGGATGCGGAGACCCTTGCCTTGGTGGCTCAAGCTCAGAAGTGATCACGGTGGCAAATGACCAAAAGATAGGCTAGTGGTGAGACCTTGCCTTGGTGGCTTGGTGGCTCATCGTGCTTGAGACCTTGTCTTGGTGACTTGGTAGCTCAAGAGTCATGATCGAAAGAGTCATGCTGACTGAGAGCATATCCTTTGTGAAGCTTCAACGTGGACGAGGTTGACATTCATGTCATCGATACCACGGGATAAAAATCTCTTATGCCGAGTTTCTCTCTCTACCTTATTTATGTTTCTGCATTTACATACTTACAATTTACCTTGCTAGAGTAGGTTCCAATCCTCTTGAGTGGTAGAGTAGACACACTAGATAAACCTAGAACACATTTAGATAGAAATTGAGATAGGTTTATCTTGTGAAATTTTTGGAGCCAATTTGGTTTATGTTTCTAAGTGTCCTAATTCACCCCCCCCCCCTCTTAGGACGTTACCATTCCTCACAATGACGAATTTCTTTACCAACTTACTTACCTCCGTGAGGTAGTCTGTCATGATCTTATCTGAGGTTTGGTACTCTTTGCTAACTTACTTCACCACCAACTGTGAATCCCCTTTCACAAGTAGACAGCGGATGCATAGAGTAGAATCTACTCGAACTCCAGCGAACAGACCCTCATATTCTACTACATTATTCATGGTTGAAATATCGATCTGCAAAGCATATTGAAAGCTTTCTCCTATTGGAGAGATTAGTATAATCTCAGCCCCTGTGCCTTGAAACATGAGTGATATGTCGAAGAATAAAGTTCATACATCTAATAAAGTTACCGCAGTCATCTTAGGGTTGATCTGATTATGTCCATTTGGCCACGAAGTCGGCGAGTACTTGCGATTTGATTGTTGTTCGAGGCATGAAACAGACGTTGAAATGTCTCAGTTCAACGGGCCATTTGGCGATTTGGCCGATTGCCTCCTTGTTGTGCAGGATCTCACCGAGTGAGAATATTGATGGTACGATAACCTTATGAGCCTAGAAGTACAACATATACCCCACTTACAGCACGTGGTACATCATATAGTAGCTTCTGCACCTGCGGATAGCATTCTTTAGGATCATGGAGCACTTCACTGTGGTAGTATACCGGTCGTTGGTTTTTCTCTCGTTTGTCTTACGCTTCTCTTTCCACGACCAATACCCCACTTACAGTACGTGGTCTGTCCGTGATGTATAAGAGCAAATCTTCATTAGGGTTGGGAGCGAGTAGCACTGAGGGAGGGGAAGAAAGATACCTCTTCAATTTGACCATACAAACTTGTCGTGTTGTCTTAGTAACTTGAAGAAGGGAAGTCCTTGATCTTTGAGCTGAGAAATAAACCGGCTAAGGGTCGTCATGCATCCGGTTATTCTCTGAACTTCTCCTAATGACTTGGGAGGTTGCATCTCTTCAATAGATTTGATCTTTGTCGAGATCGGTTCAAGAAACATACCAATCTCATATATGTGTTGAGCCCAGGAATCAATCCCAACACATAGTGACTTCATTGATGATAATCATTACAATATCCAAACTTGATCAAATAAACCGTCTTATAAAATTGACCTTCGAGGGCCGAAGAACCAATTAAACTCTGCAGTGGAACTAAACAAACTACGAAGACTCTAATCCTTTAGGACTCTTTCAAATGCATCATTGTTGTAGAAAGCATCTTAGAACGATCCACCTTCAGCGTACTCCTCAATACATTCTCCAACTCAGTGTTTGGTGATAGCAAGAGTGAGCACTTGTCGTATTCAACAAGTTGTGAAGAAAACAGTATGCATACGAAGGCTTAACAAGAATAAGGCTAATATGGCTCTCTTGCATAATTAGCATTTAAATAAAAACATTTGAAAAGCAATAATAATTAAATGAATAACAAACCACCTCAATATTCCTTTGATCTTGACTCAACCAACTAACCAACACCTCAACCCAAAGTTCCATCCACTAAGATTGAACCCTCAATCATAGTTTCCACCACTACGATTGACCATCCTCAACTATGATTCCCGCCATCATAGCTGACTCGACTAACCAAAACATCAAATTATAATCATGGTAGGTTTTTAGTGCCGCTCAAGACCATGAGCATGGCTGAATATTTAGTTTTAACTCTGCAGAGATTGTAATCTATCCACAAAATGTTTCATCCCATTTTGTCGAGCATCCGTTGGCCGACGGAAAACTCTTACACACTACTGAGGTGTGCTCTAGGAATCCATTACAAAGCCTTTACAATGCCCCTCTCAGCACGTGTCTACCCGCTAAGATTTCACTGTCGCTTGATTCCACCTTAACAACGAAAGCCCCCTCTTGCGCTTTTCGGATCCCAAGATATTGTCCATTCATCGCTCTTCTGTTTGGTCTATACTATGTTGAGAGTAAGCAGATTACTTTGCTAGACCTGTCTCATACCAGACTTGTGGTTGTACTATAAACACAGAAAAGTCACCCCATGAACTGGTCCTTAGATTTGAGCAAGACTACCACTTTTCCAACCATACATCTCATCATACCACCTACTCAAATCCTTATATCATGTTGTTACAAAAAATATTTCATCATATTTTATCATGGTTGCATAGGACCATTATCAAGTTTGTGGAACAATTATCATTATTACCATCCCAAAGCAAGGCTAAGCATCATCTACCCATCCATAACCCAAAACCATAATATCAAGACAAGGATGATAAGGGAAAAACTAAGGTAAAACCTAATCTTGGGATTCCTAATAAATTATTAGCATGCATGTATATAAAACAGAACATTTATAAAACTAGGATAAAAATGATCAGGAACCTAACTTGCCTTCACTAAACTCAGTTGTGTCTTCAAAATCCTAATAATATAGACCTTCTAGCTCCTTCTGAACGTTGGTGTCTATTCGCAACATACGCGGAAAAGCAACAACATATAAACACCAAGATCCAAAAAGAACAAAAAACACACAACAAACGTCATACTCGCAAGATTACACTATTCCGGACAATTCGGTGAAAGAACAGGTCAAAACGGAGCTACGGTTGATAAGTTATTATTTTTTCAAGATTAAAATAGGACTAGAAAGATTATCTACATATGAAATTATGTTGCTAGGAATTTTCTAGAATTTTTTCAAAGCCATTTAGATTTTCTAGCATTTATATGAATTATAAAATGATTTAAAATTGTTAAATATAATTAAATAAACCTATTAAACATTATTAAATATTTGTAGAAATTAACTTACTAATTATTATTATTATTTAGAATTATTTTATTACCGAAAAACTATTTATTGCCCAATATTTACTAATTATGAAGTCAGCAAAACAATTAAATCAATCAAAAAGAAAAGAAAAAGCTAACTGGGCTATTGACTAGGCTACTAGTGCTGACGTGGCGTGACAAGTAAGCAAAAGCGCTGATGTGGTTGGGTGACTGGGTCGATGATGTGGCACTGGCTGACTGGGATTATGTGAACACGTGTCGCACTCGAATTGGCTACTGAAGTAGTATAAGAGTCTTCAAATCTACACTATCGAATCTAGATTCGACGGCTTAGATGCTTTGGCTCTTGGCTCTGGCGGTACAGAAGGTGGTGATGACTTCCCACGGTGGCGCATCACCGGAAACCATCCCGAATTGCACTCCGATGACCTATCTACTCCCGTGAGCGGCGGAAAAAGTTAGGGAGAGCACGAGGAACTCACCTAGGGTATGTGTTGGCATCGGAGAAGCTCTAGAATGGGTGACGGTGCACGGCGGCTTGGAGTTTTGGAGCTCGACAGCAAAGGGCTCCAGCGTCAATTTCTTCTCGGTGACTTGGGCAAAAGATGCGGGATGGTCTGGGGAGGCTCTAGGGTCGCATATATATAGGCGGGAGGCTACCATATCTCCAAATCGACTTGGATTTGAAACTAGAGGCGGCGGCGGCTCAAACTCAAATTCAAGGATTCCAATGTGCTCTGTACTCTATCTCTTGGGCAAAAGCTCGCTCATAGGCTCTAGAATCTTTCCCTTTTTGATCTGTACCTCACCTCTATCTCTAACTCATGAATTTGATCAGGACTCCATACGACTGGCAGTCTCCTTTGCATGTTCATTTCGAACTTGGCTCAAGCTTAAGGCAATCTGACGTGGGCTTAAGCTTCTAGATGCTCTGGCAAATCTGTTTTGGTAGTTGGTGCTTTCTCTCTGGCTTGGACACGGTGTCGATGACACTGTGGTGCCGGCTGCTGCTGCTACTGCGAGCTGAATTAGAGAAGGAGAAGAGAGGAGGGATGGCAGGCTGGGCTGACAGATGAGCTGGGCTAGCTGGAGTTGGGCCGAACAGAGAGAAGAGAGGAGGAGAGAGCTGGGCTTTGGTCCATTCGGCTCAAAAGCTTTTCTTTTTCCATTCTTTTTCTCTCATGTGTATGCACATGTATTTTTATACTTATATAGCGTATATACCACATATATGTATAGGCTCACATAAACAAGCAATCCAGCAAGCAATCAAATATATACATATATATATATATATTCTTCGGATTATTTAACTTGGCAAATTCTTTTATTTCTTTGCAAAAGTTTTATATTTTCTTGGTTTTAGGATTTTGGGCTGTTACAATCTTCTTGAGATTGACTTATATTCCTCGGTAGGACAGTAGGTAACCGAGCAGTTTCCCCATGCCAACTCTAAATGCGCACTTCTCTGGGTTTAGTATGATTGGATTGTTGCATAGTTTGTTGAACGTTTCTTGTAGGTCAGAGATGAGATCTTCCTTCGTGTTGGTTTTGACGATGAGATCATTGATGTAGGCCTCGAAATTCTAGCCGACCTAATCATAGAGTATTATCTGCATTCCCTGTTGGTGTGTGATATTGACATTTCAATCCGAAGCACATTTTAACATAGCAATAGACTCCAAACGGAGTGATAAAGGAGGTATTCTCATCATCCTCTGGATGCATGCTAATCAGGTGATAACCGGAGTAGGTATTGAGGAGGCTTAGATAGTCACAGTAGGAGGTGGAGTCAATTATCTGATCTATTTGTGGCAGAGAAAAAGCATCCTTGGGACATACTTTGTTGAGATCGGTGAAGATGACACACATTCGCCATTTGCTATTTGATTTTTTGACCATGACAGGGTTTGCGAGCCACTCAGGGTGATTCACCTCCCGAATAAAACATGTTTTGGTGAGCCTTATGATTTCCTCTTCAATAGCTTCTTCCTGGCAGGTGAGAACCATCTGAGTTTTTTCTTGATCGGTTTTGCGTTGGGCTAGATAGCTAGTTTAGGCTCAACCACCTCCCTGGGTATCCCAGGCATGTTTGACAGTTGCACGGCAAATACATCGATGTTTGCCCGGAGGAAGATGATGAGCGCAAGTTTCTATTTGGAATCTTGGCTGGAGCTGATCCGAATGGTTTTGGATGGCTTCATTGGGTCTAGAGGAATTGCTTTGACTTCACTGTGTGACTTCACGATGGTCTTAGGTCTGGAGTTTTTTCATCTCCTTGTCGGGTTGATGCTGTGTGGCCATGTTCAGACTCCATTTATCATAGCATAGACTTGCTTTCGTGTAGCCCCCGATGGTAATGACTCCCTGAGGTCCTAGGATCTTCACACACTAATAAGCATAATGTATGTCTGTCATGAATTTGGCGAGAGTAGGTAATGAAATGGTGTGTGAGATTAGTAAGTGTTCAATCCTCTCTTTGGACTCCAACTACAACACTAGTAATGAAAATTCGATATCTGCTTGCGTTGTTAACTTTTGTATATCATCTAGTGCAAAATTACCTATATATCATGATGATATGGTTAATTTTCCTTATTGTAATGCATCTATTTCCTTTAGTATTTGTGAGACTAATATGTTGACGGAAATAGAAGCCTACTTGAGATAAAGCTTAGGTGGAAACGCCTCAAGAAAAATCAAGAAAAGAGGTCCACCTAAGAGAAGATCAAGAACAAACAAGATGTGCTATACATGTCGCCAATATGGATATCATAGCATAGATTGTCCTCAACTTAGAAGTAAAGCATCCCCTTCTTGAAGATGCTCATCCCCTCACACCAATGCTCCTACGTGCCTTATGGCAAAAGGTAAAAAGAAAGTGAAAAGTGAGGTTAATAATGTTAATGCTAGTTTTAATGTTAGTGATAGTGATGAGCTCGGGTTTGATCTTTTGAGCCAAAAGGACATGCCTACAATGATTAAACTTATGCGCATAATAGAAGGCCAAAAGAAAAACCTCGAGAGGCAAGAGGAATTCCTCATTGAGAAAATAGAAGAACTTAAGGCCTTAAATAAGAAATATGTAAAACTCAAATAATCCCACAGTTCTTTATCTAATCTTTATAGGGATCTTAAAGTTAAGCATATTTTTTTGAATGATAAATTAGATTATATGCCTCTAATGGATTTAGAAATGTCATGTCCTAATTGCAATACTTTATCTAAGGACAAATGCACTATCTCTCCTATTAATGATACTTGTGCTTATAACTCTATTTCTCATGTAGCATCTATGGAGAAAGAAAATGTTAAGCTAAGGGCTCAACTTGAGGAGTTAACCAGCAAGTATGTGGAACTACAAGAATTTCATGATAAGCTTTTGCACTCATGAAAATCTTGTAGCTTCTCAAACCAAGCTAGAAATAGCTTATAAGGTAATTCTTACAAATATAAAATTATATGAACCACATGTGGATAATAGCACACATTGTTTGCAAAATATTGATTTAACATGTGCTAGTTCTGGAAATTCATCTAATAAAAATTCTGTATCCAATGATGAACTATCTATTCCTTGGTGCTCTAAAAAAATTGTCTCCTCTAGTTCTACTTGTGAAACTAACATTATACTCTTTGATGAGTATAGTGAGTATTATTGTTGAGGGAAATACCGTGCCACGGATAGTACCTTGAGTCACAGCTCTACACTAGCGGGGTTGGAAACTTGGAAGTCTATGGTGACAAATTTTGTTATAATAGAAAGTTGTGATGAGTTGTATGTCAAGGTCTGAAACGGGTCGCTGAGAGTCCCCGAGAGCAAGCTAAGCGTCTAGTGTGCAGTGTCCCTTTGAAGTGTCAGAACGGAGTGTCTAGTGCAGTGTCGTCACTGTGTTGCTGTGCGTATACTTCCTCCAAAATGTTGGATCAATGCCGGGGGATCGGCCTACGGCAACGCCAACTTCGCCTGAACGAGAAGCTGTTGTTATTAGCCGAGCTGCGCGTGCACGGAATGGACACTACACTAGACGGAATAAATAAATAAATTAGCGGAAAATTAGCAAACGATCTCTTCATTCATTTTGGTGTCGATATATTCGTTAGATGGCGTTTCCATAGCGCATCCATATCTTCATATCTTGATGTTCTGTTTGATGCTATCGCGTCCAATATTTGTATTTTCGTTATAATATATGGACACGTAGTTGAGTTTTTAAGTGTAGGGACGAGAATGATGACTAGATGAGGTAAATAGGCGTATCAACCAAATTTCTCTAGAAACAGATGGTCTTCTCCTATTTTATCATCCACACACCTCAAAACATAAAATGAAAGCAAGAAAACAAGAGAAACAAATCATAGCGAAAAACTATCCATAGAACCATGACTCTCATAGATATATATGAACACTAGGTTTCATGAAAACTCATTTTAAGAGTCATAGCCACAAAAAGATCGCAACTTGAGAATGAACCACTTAGAACCATAAAAGCTCATTTTAAGAGTCATATCCACAAAAAGATCACACTTTGAGAAGGAACCACTTAGAACCAAGAATCAAGTCACCGAGTGAAGAAGGTCTTCAAGTCTAGAGACAAAGGAGATTCAAGACCATTCTATAAGTGAATTTTATACTTCTAGCACCACGAAGAACAACTTCGAGGTGATGGAAAAATCAGCTCTTAACCAAAACAAAAACTTGCACCAAAAACCAAAAAAAAAATTGCAAAAACAAAAGAGCCAATAGAAGAAAACTAGGAGGAGATGAACACAAGCATAAAGAGCAACATGATCTCCATTACTTGTAGAGGACAACCCTCTTTTCGACATATTACAAAAGTATTTTGCTCATAAAAGCTCTCGTCTAATACATAAGCTAAGCACTCCTCACACCCTTCTAAAACCCTAGCTTACAACTCTCAAATAGCTGGCTCACTCCTCTTCTACAGCCATACTCCTCTATCTATAGGCCCAAGGAGGTTACTTAGCCTTTAAGTTTCCTTGTTCCCAAAATACTTCTCTCTTCCAATATACTCCTACCTACCACCGAGGCATTTTGGTCCATCATTTGCTTTGTCCATCGAACATCATGATGTCTTTATGACTTAGCACTGCCTCGATGCAAGCTTCATGATGATGTCACGTGCACTCCATCCTTCCATGATTTTGAGGCCAAACTGTGAAACCGTCTTGCACGTTTCTCAAAGCGTGACTCACCGTCACTTGCTTACACCTTAAACAAGCATCCCAATGTCGACACGTGTATTTTGTCTTGCGATCTTGACCGTTGGCAAGTCTCTCTCACTCCCGATCCCTCGGGTCACCTTGTCACTTGCACCGACATCCCTTTCGCTTGACTTTATCAACACGTCATCTTTATCTCCTTTCTCACACTTTACTTGATCTCTACGTATACAACTAGGATCACCCTTGACTCCACCCGACCTCCTTGATCATCTGACACCAAGCATCCCGCTTAGCCCCGATCGTCCCTCCGTCGACCACCAAGTTGCATCCACTACACATCATAAGACAAGCACAAACATATCTCCAATTCTGTTATAGGTTAGTCAAACACAAAATCCTCAGTTGAAAAGCTCATCTCAGCCAAATCGCGAACACTAGATGTTCTAGCGTTGCCAATTCCTCATCATCGGATCATCCTGCGTGTACATCCTAACCAAACAAGCTATTTTTTGACCTCTGTAGAAAAATTGGTCCGGTGAAGCCACCTGTGTACACAATGCTCATCACCGGACCATCTGGCGATTACAATTCCATCAGAACCCATTTTGTAACCTCTCTGGAATAAATGTTTCGGTAAAACCTTCGGTGTGCACACCAGGCCATCCGGTGTGTACAAAAGCTCTTTCTCGTAAACAAATAGTCCAGCATTAACAACGGATTATCGTCAGACCATCCAGTGCATAGAATCACACCAGATGCACCTTGCAACCTTCTCTGAAAAAATTAGTCTAGCGTGCACTACTAACCATTGCTGAACCATCCGACTTTGCAATGAATTTTTTCTTCTGGGTCAAAACCCTCCGGCGTGAAATCTTCTAAACGCCGGACCAGCCGACGTGTTCAATTTCCCAAGCGACGGACTATCCGGTGAGGCAAATTTTTTTGACTCAGAAACAAAGATGTCATATCTATTTTCTCTTCAAATTTAGTTAGTCATGATCATAATTGTAATACATAGGCATGCTCATGCAATCCCAAAAATCATCAAATCAAATTATTAACCTTATCAATCACTCATCACATATAAACCAAGATACATTTCAACTTGATTTCTCAACCTCCCCCTTGATGAGTGCATTGAAAACTCTCAAAGCATAAAGATTTTGGTTTGAATAATTCAACAAGAGAAGTTCATCCAAGTGACCACAAGCTAAAGAATGTGCAAATCAAGGTCACTTGTCATAATAAAGATTGCAAAAGCCCGAAGAGAAGCAAAGACAAGCCAAAAATGCAAGAACTCACCCTTGATGAATACACATTTTTCATTACACAAGATTGTTCTTTGTGATTTAGTGCATATGCATATTTTTCATTACACAAGATTGTTCTTTATGATTTAGTGCATATTTTCTCCCCAAAAGCTTAGTGCATATTTTTTCCCCTTTGGCAATGCAAACATCAAGGACAAAAGACCATGTAATACATGAATATGCAGACCTAATGAGCTTTCACAAGTATATCACAAAGCATTTGCGAAAGCTAGATACATTGAAGGGCTATGGAGAGTAG
This sequence comes from Phragmites australis, assembly GCF_958298935.1. NCBI lineage: Eukaryota > Viridiplantae > Streptophyta > Magnoliopsida > Poales > Poaceae > Phragmites > Phragmites australis. The sequence goes on along the minus strand of NC_084921.1, from coordinate 28,098,429 downwards.
ATTGTGGAGCTCACAATCGCATAGAGTATAAAAAAGAGACAGTGACATAAGAGCATGAAGCTTTACAAGCTAAGCCTAAAAAATTATTTATGCATTTAAGTTCACATAGCCGAATCATGTTAAAAGTGACCAACATATAAGCATCCACTCGTGCCAAGGCAATACAAACATTAACAACTAGCAAATTTCAATATCGAACTAGGTATACAAGTATTCATGGAAGTAGGCTTTTCAAACGCTCATATATGAAACCAAAATTTAGTTAGATCAAGTGATTTAAAAGATGAAGCATCTAGGCACAATTCTTTGTATTTCATTTTATCCTTAAGTTGTCTCTTAACCAAGCGAAGTGTCACACGACTAGATATAGAAAACACCTTAAGGCTTCAAGACAACCGTATTGGATCACATCTTAGCATAAGAAACTTGATTGATCAAGATTATTCAAAGTGCACAAATTATCAAGTTTTTCATAAGATCATGTCAAGTAGTGTCTTTGCTACACAAGAAACACATGTTGCCACAAGGTTCTATCATGAGTTAAATATTTGGCAAAGACAGGAAACATAATACAATGTTCCCAATCTACAATCTTGAACCAAGAAGGCTAGCAAGATATTTATCAAACTAGCTTTAATACAAGCATTGACTAAGCCAAAACAATTACGAATATGATGATAAAAAATTGTAGCATTTTATAGTCTACATGGTTCATAAAATAGCCTAATTTCATCTTTAGAAAAGTTAGCTTGCTTGAAATGTTTCATGTCAAAACATCAAAAGAAATCTAAGTTTAAAAGCTTGCTCCTCACAACTACTCAACTCAGTCCAAATTCAAAACTAGCAACTGAAAATGCTAAAGACATACAGGTCAAAGCTTCACTACTATGATTATCTTACAAGATAATATACAATGCAAATACAATAAAAGTAAGATAGAATATGTACAATAGTAACTCTCTCTCTCACACAATGCCATAGGGATGACACACTCCAAGCTCTCCCCTTAGATAGGTAAATCTAATTGCATCTAGAGACTTAGTAAAGATATCGGTAAACTGGTATTGGGTATCTATGTATCTTAAGTCAATGTCTTCCTTTTCATTGTGATCTCGCAAGAAATTGAATCTCACATCTATGTGTTTGGTTCTAAAGTGTCAAACTGGATTATTGGCTAAGCTTATGGTACTGGTGTTGTCACACAAAAGTGACACACTCTTGAAGTTTAACTCAAAATCTTTCAAAGTAGCAACTATCTACAAAATCTGAAAACAATAGCTATCGACAGTAACATATTCAACTTCAACAGTTGACTATGCAACACTAGATTGTTTGCGAGAAGACCAACAAACAAAAGAGGTACGCAAGAAATAACAAGTATCAGAGGTACTCTTTCTGTCAATTCTACAACCAGCAAAATCAGCATCTGAAATACCTCAAAGAGAAAGCGAATAGGATACAGAAAACCAAAAACCATACTCAAGAGTGTGTTTGAGATACCTCAATATACGCTTCACCGCTAGATGTCATTGGTGATGCTTGAAAGCGAGCACACAAGCAGACGACGAAGTGGATATCAGTTCTTATTACCGTTAGGTACATGCGAGAGCCAATCATGCTCATGTACTCCCGTTGGTCCACTGTCTCACCATCTTCATTAGGATCAAGCACGGTTGAGATAGTCATTGGTGTCACCAAGGGCTTCGCATCACTTATGTCAAACTTTTTCAACATATCCTTTGTGTACTTCGCCTGATGGATGAATATACCCTACTTGTATTGCTTGATTTGCAACCCAAGAAAGAAGTTGAGCTCGCCCATCATCGACATCTCAAATTTTCTGCTCATAGTTTCTGCAAACTTGGCCACAAGAGTATGAGAAGAGCCACCAAAGATGATATTATCCACATATATCTAAACAAGTAGAAAATCATTGTCATGCTTAAAAGTAAACAAAGTTTTATCCAATGACCCCATCACATACTCATGCTCTAGCAAGAAGGACTTAACCCTATCATACCAAGCCCTAGGCGGTTGCTTAAGCCCATACAAAGACTTATAAAGTTTGTATACTCTATGAGGGTATTTGGGGTGCTTAAAACCTAGGGATTGCTTGACATAGACCTCCTTCTTTATGAATCTATTTAGAAAAGCACTTTTAACATCCATTTGATACAACTTAAAACTCTTGGATGCCAAAAATACAAGGAGAATCCTAATGGCTTCTAGTCAAGCTACAAGCGCAAAGGTCTCTCCAAAGTTTATCCTCTCTATTTGAGTGAAACCCTAGGTCTTAAGTCTAGCTTTATTTCTCACTACAGAATCATCCTCCCACTGCTTGTTTTTTAAAACTCATTTGGTGCCTATGGTATGAACATTTAGGAGTGGCTCTACAAGGACTCAAACTTGGTTTCTCTCAAGTTTTCTAATTCTTTGTGCATGGCATTGACCAAATTTAAATCAGAAAGAGCGTGTCTAACATCATGAGGCTCAAAAGATGTAACAAATGCAAAATCAATAAAATGAGCATGTTAAGTAGATTTGGACCTTGTTAACCTCTCATCAAGGTCTCCAATCATTTGCTGTGAGAGGTATCTCTGATGAATGTATTGAGGAGGCTTGCACATTTTCTCTGTAACTAAAAGGAGATGAACACAAGCATAAAGAACAACATGATCTCAATTACTTGCAAAGGATAGCCCTGTTTTCGGCAAATTACAAAAGTATTTTGCTCACAAAAGCTCTCATCTAATATATAGACTAAACACTCCTCTCACCCTTCTAAAACGCTAACTTACAACTCTCAAATGGCTAGCTCACTCCTCTCCCTAAGTCTATAAATAGAAGGGTAGGGTTGTTCCTAAAATACCCTTCTATTTATAGGCTTAGAAAGGTTATTTTAAGTTTTCCTGTTCCTAAAATACTCATCTCTTCCAATGCACTCCAACCTACTACCAGAGTATCATGGTCAATTATTTGCTCCTTCCATCAAACGGTTGTGGTGTCTTTATAACTTAGCTTCGCTTCGACGCAAGTTTCACGATGATATCATCTGCATTCCATCTTTCCACGGTTTTGAGATAAAACCACGAAACTATCTTGCACGCTTCTCAAAACGTGACTCATCGTCACTTGCTTATACCTAAAGGCATCTCGATATCGACACATGTACTCCGTCTTGCAATCTTGACCACCAGCAAGTCTGTCCCGCTCTCGATCCCTCTGACCGTCTTGTCACTTGCACATGCATCCCTTTTGCTTGACTTTGTCAACACACCATCTTCATCTCCCTTTTCACGTTTTGCTTGATCTCTACGTATACAACTAGGATCACCTTTGACTCCACCAGACCTCTTTGATCATCCAGCACCAAGCATCCTGTTTAGCCTCGATTATCCCATCATCGATCGCCAAGTTGCATCCATCACTTGTACATCATAAGACAAACACAACATATCTCCAATTCCATTATAGATTAATCAAACACAAAATCCTCAGTCGAAAAGCTCATCCCAGCCAAATTGCAAATTTTAGATGTTCTGGCGTTGCCAATTCCTCATCGTCAGACCATCCGGCGTGTACATCTTCACCAAACAAGCTATTTTGTGACCTCTCTGGAAAAACTAGTCCGATGAAACCTCCGATGTACACACTACTCATCACCGAACTATCTGGCGAGTACAACTCCACCGGAACACATTTTGCAACCTCTCTGTAATAAATACTCCGGTGAAGCCTTCAGTGTACACAACGGAACATCCAATATGTACAAAAGCTCTTTCTCTGAAATAAATAGCTTGGCGTTCATAGCAGATCATCGTCGAACCATCCGAGTATAGAATCACACGAGACACACTTTATAACCTTCTCTAAAAAAAAATTAGTCCAGCGTACATTGTTGACCATCATCAGACCATCCGACGTTGCGATAAATTTTCTCTTCTGAGTTAAAACTTCTGGCATGAAATCTTCTGAACGCCGGACCATCCGACATGTTCAATTTCCCAAGCACCAGAACATCTAGTGAGACAAATTTTTCTGGACTATGAGACAAAGATAGCATCCCTATTTTCTCTGTAACTTTGGTTAGTCATGATCATAATTACAATACATAGAAATACTTATGTAATCCCAAAATTATTAAATCAAATAATCAACCTTGTCAACTCATCACATATAAAACAAAGCACTTTTCAATTTAATTTCTCATTAAGATTCAGTTTAGATGTAAACGGGCTCGTAGCCCAGCGGTAAGGCCTAGTGGGCCACATTGGTAAAAAAAAAAGATTCAGTTCAGATCTCAAATAAATCATGGATTTTGATCCCAATGCCTGACCCGTTCCAAACAGGCCTTTTACTCTCTTCTTATCCTTGTTCTATTAACTAGCGGTGTTTCTCGTACGTGTGCGCGCGCGCGCAATCAGAAATGTTAAAATTGAAGTTTCAGATATGTTTTATAACTTAGTGTATGTAGCAAACAAAGCAGCTAGCAAGCTCTCACACATGAGACCCATTACCACTTGTAGACACTGCAACTAGCTAGTAAAAGGCTGATGACAGTATGGTGCCTAGCATTTCTCTAGCCCACGCATGCGAGCTCAAAGCGAACCTTTATTACGACCTTTTTCTTCTCTCCAGTGCAAGTGCAACCTCGATGCACTCTGGCGCCAACCGTGCTACAGTCGTCACAGTATATATATATATATGTACTAAGTGCCATACTTCTTGCAACGGAGTGGGAAGTGAGGTCCGCGGAGATGTGTAGCCTCGTCCCAGCTGCGCTTTTGGTCGGCGCGCTCCTGTGCCTGGCTTCGTCGTCGTCACCTGCGGTGGCGACGAGGTCGCCGGGAAGGACATTTAACGTCTTGTCGTTCGGAGCTGCGGCGGACGGGGTCACCGACGATTCGGAGGTACCAGAAACCGGACGAGCTTCGGCTTTCTCATGGATCATCTGTGCCGATAGACTTGTCATCGAAATTACAGCAGTGTTTGTACTTACGGAACAATAATCTCCTTGTTGTCACCGTGACGTGTCCTTCAATTTCGTTTCGCGTGTTCTCCTTGCCACCTCAAGGCTACAGAAGTAGTTCACTCATTCCCATACATTTGCATACATCAAGCCCTGTTTCAAAAGTCGGCCTTGGGCACCAAACAACATTCTACTTTATGCTGTTGCATGGACATGTGATCTTCAGTTCATTACCCAATCATTTCTGCGTTGAGTCTTCAGGCACTTGTAGCAGCATGGCAAGTGGCGTGCCGGGTCCCGCACGCAACCGTGCTACTCCCGTTAGGGCACAGGTTCCTCGTCTCGCCGGTCACCCTCCAAGGCCCCTGCAACACAAAGCTCGCGCTTCAGATCGATGGCACCATGCTAGCGCCTCCAGAGATGGGTTCCTGGCCGAAGCCCAGGAGGCCTCTCCAGTGGCTCAACTTCAAGTGGCTGCAAGGCTTCAGCATCCAGGGAGCTGGCGCGGTTGATGGCCAGAGCTCGTCGCTGCAAAGCGCCTCACCAGCTACTACTTCTCAGGTTTCATGAGCATGATGAAAAATACTTCCAGTGTTTCCAGCATTCTGGAATGCACATTATCATTGGAGGATATATATGGTGAGCACCAAGATGTTCAGTAATGTGTTTCTTCTGTTTCTTCTGCAGAGATCTGCAGGGCACTGGCAGGCATCAGGGGCCAAACCTACGGTATGAACACACCAGCCAACTGCAAATAAGCACATCACTTATAGCATGGTCTGGAGGGTAAAACTGCACCGATGGTGATTGTTTCTAGGATATTTACCCCCTTTTCTTTTCAGCTTATAAGGTTTTACAACAGCTTCAATGTCAGCGTGCGTGGCATCCGGATCACCAACAGCCCACAGTGCCACCTCAAGTTCGACAGCTCCGGAGGCATCAAGGTGAAGAACATCACAATCTCTTCTCCCGGGGACAGCCGCAACACCGACGGTATCCATCTTCAGAACACCAGGGACGTCGAGATCAGAAGCACGAGCATCGGCTGCGGTAAGCTCCCTCATCTTGTAAATTTCTAACACAGATATGCGTCAGAGAACCTGATCCACAAAGCCGTTCCGCAGGCGATGACTGCGTGTCGATACAGACAGGTTGCTCAAACATTCACATGAAAAACATCATCTGCAACCCCGGTCATGGAATCAGGTGCGTAGCACTAGTACTATTAAAAAAAGACACAGTCTAGGAGGAACTAGTGTTTTTTCATTAAGAAGAAATAGATATCTAAATTCGAGTTGGGGAGGAACTAGGCTTGTTTGGGGCGTAGGAATTTTGTGTGGAAACAAAATAGGGCCTGATCATTATTCGAATAGTTGCAGTGTAGGAGGACTAGGGAAGGACAATAGTTTGGCTTGTGTCTCCGATGTAGTTGCGGAGAGCATCAGCGTGCAGAACGCTCTTTACGGCGTCAGGATCAAGACGTGGCAGGTAAGGGTCAGCATGTACATATGCAGGCACATAGGTAGTCCTACCATCGCCATGGCTGACCTGCATGATCACCTGAAATGAATGAAAAATGTCATTGTGGCTCAGGGGGGCGTGGGCTCCGTCAGGAACATCACCTTCTCCAACGTCAGGGTGTCGAACGTGGCGACGCCCATCATCATCGACCAGTTCTACTGCGACAGGGGCGGGGCGCGGTGCGCGAACCGGACCGGCGCGGTGGCGATCAGCGGCGTGACGTACCGGCGCGTCGTGGGGACGTACTCGTTCCAGCCGGTGCGCTTGGCGTGCAGCGACGCCAGGCCGTGCACCGGCGTCAGCATGGTGGACGTGCGCCTGTCGCCGGCGAGCGCACCCGAGGGACCTCTGCGGGGGGGCCTGTGCTGGAACACCTACGGCGAGGCGCGGGGGACGATGGAGCCCTTGGGCACTGGGTGCTTGCAGAGGAGCAATGGATACGCGATGCCTTTGATCCAGCCTTTTAACTACACATGCTGAGCCCACGAAAGAGTGGAAAATGGATAGCAGTTATCTGAATTATTCGATATTCGTATCATTAAAATACGAATATATATATCTAATTTGTATTTGTTTCTAAAATAGATGTATTTGAATTCGTTTTCGAGAATCTGATTCAAATATGGATATCCGAATTACTTTAAATTCAAATGTGGAAATGAATAATATCCATATCCGCCAACAAGGAATCATATTTTGCTAATATTTTAGAAATTTTAGAGGTGAACAAAATTTATATATTCCAGCCCAATTAAATTGGAACAAATTTCAATCAAATTTTACCAAAAAAAAACTTCTAACATGAATTTCAAATGAAATTTATAAAATTTCGGTAATTCCAGTAATTCCAAATGTTAACGAATTTTTTACATACAAACCAATCGAGTAGATATTTGAATACGGATTCGAATTCGAACTCGAACAATCCGATTTGTATTCGCATTCGAAGATATTCAGATTTCCGTAATCATATTAAAATAAGGATAGTAATATGAAAAATGAATTATTCAATCCATATCCGATTCCATTTGGAGCCTAACTTGCAACTCATATCAATGTTCAATTACAGCAGGGGAAAAAATGTCTGCATTCCAAATGGGGCCTAACTTGCAACTCATATCAATGTTCACAAGGCAGCCGTATATCGAGCAGGAAATCTACAGTTTACAAGTAGTCACCGGGGAAAAAATCACAATTTACAAATGAAAATTAACAAGATGAACAATCAATTCATGGACCGTCTCAAAAGAAAATGATGTTATGGATACAAACCAGATAACTAATACACCATCATGTACAAGTTAGGTTGCACTGTACCTACAAACATATGGTGAGTGATGAACCAAAGGCTACGAACAGATAACAGTTGCAGTACAAGTTACATTGCACTGTACCCTCATGACTCAAGGAACAAATGATTAAGTACCGCACGACAAATTTAGGATCGCCACGACTATGAACTGATAACGGTTGCAGTTCTGCACAACATCGTAAAAGGTTGTATTCAATTCTAACTCTAACTACAGAGTGCAGAAGAAAGTACCAGATCAAAATCTTCTGCAGTTCTGCACAACATTGTAAAAAGCTGTATTCAATTCCAACTCTAACCACTGCAGAGTGCAGAAGAAAGTACCAGATCAAAATCTTCACCTCATTTGACACGAGACCGAGATGTATTGATGTGGGAAACAGCAGCCCATTATCACGAAACCACTGCTGTATAGTCCAATAAATGTTACATACTTCTACAACATAGTACATGCCCGCTTTCCATCATCACAGGGCCCTACAAAGATTAGTGATACAAAATTTTACATCTCTACCAAGTATGGTAATCAGAAGATATCAGTTGTGGGATCATTTCTTCCCATAATCACCATTGAAGGTCTCAAACAGTAGTGAGCTGATCATAAAGTCAGGCGACAAGCAAGAGGGCGTAACCATCCACGTGGAGAAGTGGAGAAAATTGTCAACTATTTCTCTTTCTTCACATCCAATGATCTAAGCTCTTCCAACAATTCCTGATACTTCTTTCTTTCCTCTGCAATTTGAGATCGGAGCTTTTGTTCCTAAAAACATGAGAATGATATTTATTCTTTTTATCAATCAATCCTCCTATATGTCAAGCTCCAGAGGCAAAAACATCTAGGCGAAATGTACAAGTTCTCCAAAATGTCAAGCTCTAGAAAAAAACAGCACTGAGGATAAATGAAATAGGGACACCAATGGGGGACTATAATACAACCAGTGAGATCAAAAACTGCAAACTATGGCACTAGCAGAGCAAAATTTCAACAGAACTAATCAGGCAGCACTTGAATCTTTCGCAAAGCTGTAGCTTTAACAGGTAAAGTAGACCATGTTTTAACAAAGTCAAGTGCAAAGTTTTTGTTTTTTTTTCTCGAACATGTAGGAGAACTATGTATTATTGTATTAAAGAAGAAGCCCACGGTTTATATACAAACTCACCCCACACACTAGAACCAACATGTCATAACACGCCTACAACCTGAGCAACCATGCACAACTATCCTGGCCACAAGGCCCTAAGGCCTTTGGCACCAGCCACACACCAAAGCTGTGCCTCGTCTGAGCCGTTGCGTAGCATTTCTTGAACCCTCTGAGAAGCTCCGCTGAAAACACAATCATTTCGGTGATTCCAAATCCACCATGCGCCCAGAATGATAAGTGAATTGATCCCCTTCCGATGAGGTTTCTCAACCCTCGATGCACATGTCGCCACCAGTTAGCAAAGATCAATTCAAGGCCATCTGGTGCCAGGTTTTGCAGTCCCACATGCCTAAGAAGGTGAAACCGTACCTCAAGAGAGAATATGCAGTCTGTGAGAATGTGTTGGACCGTTTCATTAGCTTGATCACATACCTCAAGAGAGAATATGCAGTCTGTGAGAATGTGTTGGACCGTTTCATTAGCTTGATCGCAGAGAGGGTAGCGTGTAGGATGTGGCAAACCACGCCAGGCCAAACGGTCAGAAATCCAACATCGACTCCGAACAGCAAGCCAAATGAAAAACTTGCACCGTAGGGGAGCCCATGAGCGCCAAATGCGCCTCCATGGCTCGAACCCAGCAGCACCAATGAAGGCCTTATATGCGGACTTGGAGGAGCATTGTCCAGAAGCCAAGTGAGCTCAAATGTGCAGATCTTGCTCCTCAGGATGTAACTCAAAAGTCTATAATTAAACCCCAAAGCTGCAAGTATTGGACCAGCACCTCCAAAGTTAAGCCCCCTTGAATATCACAGACCCAACGACGGTCTTGCAGCGCTTGTGCCACCGTCCGTTGTTTGGTAATGCGCCTCGGGACAGTGGCAACTAGTGTCAGAGCCACATCAGCCAAGGATTCCTTTCAGGACGTGCTGCTACAAATGCCCCTGGTTGACGCTGCGGTCATTTCATCTCCTCCGAGCCCATCCGTGGCTTGCCGAGCGAGGTGCGCTTCGCCTCCCAATGTCAAGTCGCACCCTGTCAAACGCGCTCCGCCGCCTGGGCCGCAGCCTGCCCTCCGTTCGGAGGTTCACCGGGTCTCCATCCCAAAGCTTGACCCAGACGCGGAGGGTTGACGGACCATGTTCAGCAAGCATTCGCGGCGTCGCCTCACTCGTCCTCCACGGCGGCCTCGCAAACCGGTCTCGAAGGATTTGCTTGGGAGATGCTTTAACTATCTGGCAACGAGTCACCGGGCTACCCTCTGCATGCACCGCACTCACTGTCGTCATTGTCTGATCTCGGGGCACATGACCTACAAGTGCCCACAGCTAAGAACTATCTCAGTGATCAAGGTCGTTCACCGTCCACCACCTGTGATGCACGTCTCAACTGCCGCCGCATCTCACCGTCGTCAACTTCTAGCATCATCATGTCTGGTGCGCACGACGTGCGCCGCTCCTCGACTTCGGCAGCCGCGTGCTCTGGTGGCTCTGAGCCTGGCATGGTCATGGTGGCCGCCAGGGCCGTTCTCGCTGCTGGCCGCGCAGATGTCGTGCCTCCTCGGCGGCGCAAAGGTCTGATGTCCCATCGTTGGGATCGGGTGGGGATCGTGAGGCCGGTTCTTCTGGGCCTTCGTCCCCAATGCTGCAGGAGACGACGGCCCCCTTGCTGGCCGCCGCTGCTGCTCAAGGAGTTTTGCGTGCTTGATCGTTCTGAGCGCATCATGCAAGCTAAGGTGTCCCTCCGCCGTGCGGTCTTTGTGACAGTCATCGGCACCAGACCGGCAATTTCTGCACAAGAGGAGACTGAAATTGCTGATTTTTTCAACCTCGATGTCGCGTCCTTCTCCATCCACCTCTCCAGGCCTGAGGACTTCCTTCTGTTGTTACCTAATGCACACTCGGCGAAGGTGGTCGCCAATGGTGGTAGGACGATCCACACACCACGTTTCAGCCTTCGCGTTAAGCCTTGGTCGAGAATGGCATATGCAGATGGGCGACTGCTCCCCTTTAGGGTTGAGCTCTCGCTCCATGGCATCCCAGCTCATGCGTGGGATATGGCGACAGTTGAGCTTCTACCCGGGTCATGCTGCTGGATTCAACACCTCCACCCTTCCACTACTGACCGCTCCGATCTCTCAGTGTTTAGACACATGACCTGGACATGAAATCCTAAGCTCACTCCATCATGCAAGGATCTTCTCGTCATGGAGCCAACGGATCTGGTGGTCGCGGTTGGATCTTCGGAGAAGAGGGCCTTGGCATACCCAATCGATATTGCCATGTCTGGCTACCACAACTTCTCCCATCCTCCTGGACCGTCGTCTTCCCCAGATGTTGATGGTGGTGCTCGCCGAACCCGCAGGAGTCCTAACCCCCGGCATGGCAGCTCTCATAAGGGGCGTAGACACTGGGCCGACACTAACGTCAGCTCGGGCAGCGATGACCGGTTCTCAGCTGTCGACGACGGCATTGATGCCAATGCAGCCGACAGGGACTCTGACCACTATGCTGAGTATCGTGGTGGAGATGCCGACACTGGCAGTGGTTATGTGGACGTCGAGGCTGTCGACAGTGGTGGGGAAGCCAACTCTGACGGCAGTGGTGTTCCTGCCGAGGCTTTCAATGGTTGCCCCAATTTTCTCCCGGCAATGGAGAAACAGTTGAGACCCGCCGCCACCGAGGCAACCCATGTGGCGAACGATGCTACTACTCAGCCGGCTAGCTTGCCTCACAACACCCAGGCTTCCCGGTTGTCTCTTCGATAGACAAGATGGTTGATGATGGCCAAGCTGTCCCTGCTACAACTCCCCATGCCAACGGTTCGTGCCCATTGATGTCCTTGGTTGCTCAACCAGCTTCAATGGTCCATGACCCAATTTTCGATTCTCAGACTGGGCCAGGCTGGGATCTTGCTAGGCTTTTGAGGCGATCAAATTTGTTTCGGTGCACAGCGAGATTGCTCCTCCTATCATCGCGCAGCTAGAGGTTCATGCTGAGACAGGCGTCCCCACGGGTTTGAGTTCTCTTCCAGACGCTCAACTCGTGAGCACCAGGCCACTAGAGGTGGCCAGCGCTGGGCCTTCGGTACCTTGCCGCTACGTGTCCAGATATTGTTCGAGGGTCTACTCCAGAAAACCCTGTGGACCGAGGCAGGTCGGTGTAGACCTTTCCCTCAACTTTGTGCAACCGGAGCCTGCCACTCCAACCTCCTTCGTGGCCATGATGTCGAAGCCGTTGACGTCGTGCTCCGCATACCGACCATGCTAAAGCAAATGACAAATGTCCTGTCGCCGACTTCATTCCCAAGCGCAGCAAGCGTATTGCTAGGCGCTCTCCGAAGGACGTGAGCTCCATCCAACAAGCCTCGACGCGTGTGATACGCAAACTGGGCCTCGTCGGTGAACATGAACGAATCAGCCAAAAAGTACAAGACAGTTACGCTGGGCTTTTTGCTAAGCCGCTTGGCCGCGCCCATATCATTGCGTTGGCGGCAATCTTTAGCTGGTCCGCTGCTGATGAGGGCCAGGCGAGATCGGTGGTACTTCTAGCTTCGGTTTGCTGAGCTTCACGTTCTAGTCGTGTGTGTTTTAGTTTCCCAATGAATGCAATCAAAAATTTGATTTGGAACGTCCATGGTTTAAACTCCACCACGCGATGTGATGTAGTTCGTGATATCATCGACTCGTGCCGGCTTGATCTTGTTTGTCTTCAGGAGACTAAGTTAGCCTATATATCCATCCATAATGTTCTATCCATTCTGGGATTAGAGTTCGACAAGTTCGTCTTCCTCCCCACGGTGGATACGAGGGGCAGCATTTTGGTGGCCTGGAAAGGCAGCACGTTGTTGAGGAGGCATCTCGTGTTGATTTACTTCCGGTTTCTGTCAAGCTCAAGCTACTTGAGGAGCTAGCTTGGTGGTTCATTGGGGTCTATAGACCCTAGCAAGATGCGGACAAAATTGCTTTCCTCCAAGAGCTTCGGGATGTGAGAGCAATGTGCCTTGGCCCTTGGGTTGTAGCTAGAGTTATAATCTAATTTACCAATACGAGGATAAAAACAACTTGAATGTGAACAAGGCCATGACAGGGCGCTTTTGTCGGTGGATCGATGACCTTGGGCTCAATGAATTGCCTTTGCTAGGTCGTCGGTATACATGGTCCAATGAGAGGGAGGCTCCGGCCCTTGTGAGGCTTGACCGTGTTCTTGCACTGCTGATTGGGAGCTCCTTTATTCAGATTGTCTATTGCAAAGTCACGCAACAAAATGTCTGATCACTGCCCCCTAATTTTGGGTCTCCAGGATGGCATCAAAGGAATGCGGCGTTTTCATTTTGAGGATTTTTGGCCCAAGCTAGCTAGTTTTCACGACATGGTTGCAGCATCATGGATAGTGCCGGTGGATGCATTGTGTCCCCTTGAGCATCTTTCCATCAAGCTCAAGCGCCTCACACCGGCCCTTCAATCTTGGGGCCAATGTCACGTTGGGCATGTTAAGATGCAACTATAAATGGCGAAGGAAGTGCTCCATCACCTCGAGATAGCACAGGACTTGCAATCTCTCTCCTCCGATGAAGAATGGTTGAGGTGTGAGCTGAAACGGCATTGTCTCCATTTGGCTTCTCTTGAGAGGACTATTGCTCGTTTACGCTTGAAAATTGGTTGGTTGAAGGAAGGTGATGCCAACACATCCTTTTTTCACCTGCACGCTAGTTTCCGCAAGAGGAAAAACTTCATTGCCAAACTACAATCAGGGGACCAGATTGTGACAAGTCAAGCTAACACGCACAAGGTTGTTTTGGATTTCTACACTGATTTGCTTGGGACAGCCGAACATCGGCCTTTCACCCTCAATCTTCAGAATCTCTACCAGGATGCCTTGGATCTCTCTTCGCTGGATGCCCCTTTCACCAAGGATGGCTTCCACCGGATAAAGCCCTCGGTCCCGATGATTACACGGGTCGTTTCGATCGTTGTTGTTGGGAGTCTAATAAAAGATGATATCATGGCAACGCTGCACACTCTCCAGCAGGGGCGTGGGCGCAAAAATGGGTCTCTTGAACTCGGCCTTCTTGACCCTCTTGTAGAAGAAAGTTGATGCCATTCACGCTAGGGATTATCGACCAATAAGCTTGATTCATAGCTTCGCTAAGCTTGTTGCTAAGATCATGGCGATTTGCCTCGCTCCTTGGCTTCCTTCTATGGTGTCTCCCAACCAAAGCGCCTTTGTCTGAGGTCATAACATCCATGATAATTTTATCTTGGTGCAACAAACGGCGAAGTTGCTGCATCGACAAAATGAGTCACCTATTATTGAAGTTTGACATCTCTAAGGCTTTTGATTCGGTGTCATGGCCTTTTTTATTGGAGGTTCTTTCTCATTTGGGTTTTTGTCCGATCTGGTACAATCTGTTGTGTTTTCTACTGTCCACCGTGACTACCTGGATCTTACTCAACGGGGAGCCAGGTGATGAGATCATGCATCGTCGGGGGTTACGGCAAGGAGATCCCCTATCTCCTATGTCGTTTATTATTGTTATGTATGTGCTCAACTCCCTCATCTCCAAAGCAAATGAGGTTGGTTTGCTGCAACCTCTACCGGCACGCGCTCTGGGCCATCGGGTGTCTCTGTATGCCGATGATGTCATTCTCTTCCTTAGGCCGGTTGAAGCTGAAATCCATCTCATCAGGGACATTCTTGTTCGGTTTGGAGAGACCTCGGGTCTCAAAACCAATCTACAGAAGTGGTCAGCCGTCCCCATTCGCTGTCAAGAAGATGATCTCGAGGTGGTTCACGGCTCCCTCCCATGCGTCGTGGCTGATTTTCCATGCAATTATTTGGGGCTGACACTCTTGGTCAAGAAACTTACAAGGGCCGACCTGCTGCCCTTGATTGATAAGCTAGCCGATAAAATGCTAGGTTGGAAGGCTGCTCTCATAACAAGAGCCGGGAGGTCGATCTTGGTCCGAGCGGTGCTCACTGCTATGCCTATCTACCATCTTATAGCTATGGATTTACCCAAATGGGCAATATGTGCAATCGATAAGCGCCGACGTGTTTTTCTTTGGAAGGACCGAGAAGAAATCAATGAGTGCCACTGTTTGGTTGCATGGAAAAAAGTTTGCAGGCCCCTTGAACTTGGCAGCCTGGGTATACACAATTTGGAGCTGCTGGGTTGGGCACTGCATATGCGTTGGTAGTGGTTCCAAAAGACGCAACCTGACTGGCCTTGGGCCGGATTACAGCGGCCATGTTCGCCATCTGTCACTACTCAGGTGGGCAACGGTCTCTGGACCTTATTTTGGACTGATCAGTGGCAACGTTTTTGTTTAACTATGCTATTTTTAGAATGTTAAGTAGATATAAGGTTTGATTAGAATATTCTTCAATATTAACGAAAACACTAGCATTAGCCATTAAGTAGCTACAAAGAGCAAGAAAGACAAAATTTAACATAACAGCATGCAGAAGGTTCTTTCAACGCTGATGTGATGATGTGAAACCATCTGTCCACAGCTACAAATGCAGGGAGAGGAAATTTGACTCCCCACACAAAGCAAAACATCTCATAATAATTTATTTGCACCATTGCAGTTGTCCAACATCAAGCAAGGCTAAAAATCCATTTTCTTAAGTTGGCAAGAGATGCAAACAAGTCCACAATAGCTAAACTTTCATAGTCTGGGAAGTGATGGCCACTATGTAATTTCAACTCATCGGAGTAATTATGTCTACATGACATATCCAGACAAGCCATGTATAATAAAGGTACTGTAAGCTATCTTTTGCATTTGCCTCAAGAAACATTTGTTAGGAGTATAGGATCCTTTACGTATTCATTAGTAGTCATTTTTCTATTCACACTCATTTACTCTATATATTGCCCCCATGGGGCTATTATTCAATACAAGTGCAATTCATAACAACATTATCTTTCACAAGGGTGAAAGAACAGTTAGATGCATGGTTTTACTCGCAAAAGAGAATACCTTTAGGACAAGTTGTTTCTCTGATTCCTCATATTGCAAGCATCTGGGGGAAATGAAACTGTTAGCACTAAAATTGCCATCCAAAATTTGCATTCAAATAATAGCAAGTATTTGGAATTCAATAATGCAAACAGAACAAAATTGACTGCAAGGACAAAGCTGGCACACAGGACATGACGCAGTTAAGGCAGAAAATAAAGTGTTCTTATCAGCAGCTAACCAACTGAGAGATTTTTATTTTGACCCTTTTTATTCTAATATTTGGTACATTTCCTGTCACACCAGGTGGCGTGACAAGCAAGAACTTTTTGAATAGGTGGCATGATAGTAGTCAATTTGTCACACCATGACGTCTGACATAAGCAAAGGGGTTAGTTCCTAGAAATATAGTTAGACAAGGGTTATCTAAAATATTAGAATAAAAAGGGTTAAAATAACAAAAAAATTACCAGCTGACTACGACTATGCCTAAATCCCTAAAGTAGATCAAGATAAGATAATTATCTCTTTGTTCTTACATGACCGAGCACGACAACACCTCAGGCATAAATGAGCAATTGAAAAAAAAAACGACCACGGGAGAAGGCATCCCATGGCTTTGTCTTAAGAGAGGTATTCAAACGACCTACGAGTACCCGCGTTCGAGCCCGAGTGGGCAGCCTCTCAACTGGAGGCTTTACCAACCGAGCTATCTCTTAGTTCTCAAATGAGCGATGGGAGTATCGAACCCTTTAAGGGGGTACTCACATGGCTTTGTCTTAAGAGAGTGGAGTATTGAACCCTTTAGGGAGGTACTCACAACCTACGAGCACCCACGTTCGAGCCTGGGCGAGCAGCCTTTCAACTGGAGGCTCTATCAACCAAGCTATCACTTAGTTCTCAAATGAGCAATTGATAATTCTTTTATCAGCAAAAGCATTCATATTCCTCATACACTACATCAGCAGTAAGATGAATTCTACATGGGAAAGGGCTTGCTCTTAATTGTTTGAACTCAGTGGTTAGTTCCTCAAAAAATGACATTACAAGAGACAAAAGGAAAATATGTATGAAAATGTTCAAGTTGCGGTATTACTTACTCATTACGCAACTTGTCATTCTCCAGGGTCAAATTCTTGTACTCGTTAAACCGTTTTCGTTGAGAAACATCCTGATTCCGTCGAACAAGAACAAATTAGTCATATAAGAATACTTTTAGTACATAAAAGTATTAATATTACACTCTGTGCTCTATCATAAATAAATAAATAAATCTTGCTTCTGTAATGTTCGTATAGAAATAGACGCACAAATAACCCTAGCTCAGTTGTTAACAGAATAAATCTTAGACTGCATAATTATCAGCTGTTAGTCTTCCTTTGCCTCAGTCCAGTGAATACTTACAACTCCATCCATATGATCTACCCCATCTCGGTCAGCACTGTCTGTCATAGAACCAATTGAATCTAACTTTCTCTTCAATCCCATCTCTGTTAAAGAGTCACAACATTAACAAACACAGCGACATTTTACAAAATGAACCGGAAGAGATGGATTACCCACTGTTCTTTGAAAGGGAGCCAAGACTATTGATCCTTTCTCTTGCTGCAGAGGCTGATAATCTAGGTATAGCACAGCTGCTTGTCGGAACATCAGCTGCAAGCAACCGAGGTGGAGCACTGACTGGGGAACTACCAGCATTCATATGACTGGCACGATTAAGTGCACGGGTTGCTTTGGGTAATTTTTTGTTGTCATAACCAATACGATGGCAATGAAGGTCCCTGCAAAAATAATTCATTCAAGCATGAAATTGTCAATGACATTAAGACACCCAAAATAAGAGCACGGCAATGACAACAAAAACCAACAGATCAATAACAATTAAGAAGACACATAGCATCTATATTTGTTTATCACACAAATTTTACCGAAATGCAAGAAGAGATGAGGCTAACAGCTGGTTATTATATCTCAAATGAAGTAATATTTAGCTTTCACAATTTACAGAATCAACTCGTGTCTCAGATTCAAACAGGTGATGAATCTCATGCCTCAACAGGTACATGGATTTAGGTATATGACACCAATCTCTTAGTATCTTCTGTAGCAATATCTATGCTGACTATTCTAAGACATGCTTTTAGATTTGTAACCGAAAATATAATTCAAATTTCTGACACATACTGTGGCAAATCAAAGACATAAATGTTGTTGCCAATATTGGATCAAGAATTTTTATGAAGATTTTCTGGAACAACTACCTCTATTAGGAACCATATCGAAAATTCGGACATCCTGCTTATGAAGCTGAACGTGGAACAGTCGCTGGGCGGAGCCCTCCACCCCTGGGAGCAAGGAACCAAGAGCAGCCAGGGGGCTTGAACAGGTTTGTGCTAATTGCTTAAAAGTTAAAACTAGGGAAGACTGTCTAACTAGATGCAAACTGCACAAAAGCACTGACAAAAGCTCGATAGCAAACATAAGTCGCTCCAACGGATTGGAAATCGAAAATTACGCCTAAGTCTTCGTAGCTTTATTTCATGTTATTGTCAGGACTCCAAATATTTATATAAGTCACCATAATGCTCCTTTGCTTAAGGCAGCATCAAGCCTAAAGCATAATATCACATTGTTAAATATTTTTGTTCTTTTTAGCAAAAGATACTATATAGCTTAATCCTACTGTACAAGCCTGATTTGCTATGCAATTAAAGCGCAAGGTCAGCGGTCAGCCCCTTGGCCCCAACCTTGCTTTTCAAATCTTAAAATGAGAAGTCAGCAGTTCTGGAGTTACATTCTGCTTTATCTAGTATTTCTGCTTAAAATAGGGAAAAGTCCAATTAAAAGCTGGACCAGACCAAGGCTGACCCTCTGTGAGAACAGCTTTATTTCCACATGCGATTATGTTGTCTGCAAAGCAAAGACACTGCCTCACAGTTGTGAGGGTTGAGGATTCCCTTGTTAGCAAAAAGTCAAACAATGCTTAGAGCCTCAGATTACATCCCATAAAATAGAATTCTTTGTATGGAAGACTAGGAAAGTGGGAAGCTCTCAATCTTTTGAACCACGAATGTGCAATATAAATTGTGTGTGCATGTTCAGTTGTTCACGGGTGCATGTGTGCACGCACTTAGCCTTGTGTGTACATGCACAATGAATACGTGGGTTTTAGGATATTGAGAACATGACAAAGTTGACATCAATATAACATATCTTTAGAAAACAAATAAACTAAAAGCATTACCAGTATTCATAAGTCATATCTTTCAAGCGAATCTCAAGCCTTTGATAAAGGACTGACTTCTCGAAATCCTGCTTGTCATGGGTAGGTTTGATGAAGTTCGCCTCCAGAATGCCTAAAAAACCGATAAAAAAAATATACATATCATTTTTATTCGATGTCTTGCATTGGTCCCCCTGCTTTGGATAACTCAGTGGTATATCTCATACCAACAACTCCTCGCCCTTTCCCATATGAGTTGTTTGCAACTTTCCAGAAGGGCTGCAAAAATGTTGGAAATTTGACTTACTCACTATGTGGAAGCAACACAAAGTTTACCATGTATATGTCATTCTGAAAAATGATATATCAGGACATTCTGAACTAGGCTATCCAATTGATGACTTCCTATGGAAAATTCATATAAAAGTTGATAGCATAGCTAACCTGGTGGAAAACACAAAGTACAAGATAATGCAATGACAGAATAAAACATTGTGGGTGGGCTACTCTCTGCTATAATAACAAGTTAATTCTCAAAAAGAGTTATTTACGCTGATCAAGTGCTTAAGCTACTCTCTTCTAAATTAAAAATAACATTTTAACAAACTAAAAACAAAATTTTCAAAAACATACAAATGCTTCTGCTTCAAACCTCAAATGAGTATATCACAGTTCACGGCAGACATTAAGAGAGCAACAGGAAAGAAGCAAATGGACCATCATGCACCATGTGTCATACAAAGAAGAAAGCTCTCACCGTTATTAAACGATTCTTGTGATATACGTTAAACCCTTGTACATCAATGTCTGGTGCACCTTTGACAAACCCAATGGTTGTGATTACAGATGACTAAAAAACATGAGGCCAATCAGAGATATTCTTACTATAAAATAATTTTTTCCTGATATAGTAAATATAAACATAAGCTACACGCAGACATGACCAAAGGAACCAGGGCATATATACTGGAGTTAAATCACAGAACTGCTCATGGGTTGCCTGATCATCAGCTAGGACATATTCATTTCCACTTTCTAGGATATAGCCATACCCAGAAGGTCAGGTATAAATAGATTAAAAACTTATTCTACCTAGCAACTAAAAATGAGTTAGAGAAAACACAAACATCATGAGCTAAACTAGATATGTATGACAGGCATGATACAACAACACAAAGGTGACAGTTATGACGGCACTTCCTCAAGATCCATATGGCATTTCTCGAATACAATATAATTCCATGAGAGCTAGCCACAAGACATGGTTTCCTAGAGAGATTCAAACATATAGGTCATGGGTGCAAATCCTCAAAAGGTACAAAAACAAAAACCAAGCCTGCCTCAACTATACTTAAAAAAAAAGGTTGTACTTCATGGATATGGTTGTGATGGACAAAGAACTAAATAAGCCACATTTCTATCAAGATCAAACATTGTTTCATGTACACTTTCCCTTTTATTTTTTTTAACACAATTTCATGTGGAAGTCACACTTCTACAAGTGACCACCAATACGAAGACTTACAAGGAAATCCATAACATATCAGTAGTACGCCATCAGCTATAAAATAGTTCATGATTCTCACAACACCAACCTAGCCTATAACACAGATGTAAATCAGAAAAATTATAGCTGATTCTAAGCAATTGACTGGGCAGACATTTCTAGTTCATCAGATGAGACAAGTTTCAAAAACAGTTTGAATCAGTAAAAGGGTTTATTCCATCAATCAAAATGGTAAAAATGCACAACATGCTTTGCAAAATGCCAAAATGCGAGTTACACGTACCTCCGTAAGTCCAGCAATTTGTGGTTTATACAACACGCACTCACGGTACATCAAATCGTTAACAATATTATGTGGCTCCACATCACATCCACGCAGGATAATTCTGAAACTATCAGGTACACGAAGATACAAGATAGAAGCATATGCCTGTTTGAATCCGAATAGAATGATAATGTTAGTTCAAGAAAGAAATAAAACAGTAGCAAAGAGGTAAATTGGGATCATTACTTAACTCTAAGAGAATAACGAAGCCGAGTTGAAACATAGTTCTGTGTTACGGCCTTCTCCGAATTATGTTTCTTCTTCTTGTGTGCCCCAGTAATAAGGATGTCCTAAGATAGTAGATATATAACAAAATGTTCTATGACAAATGTACAGGCAATGGTAGATCTGGTCATTTAATAACCCCCAAAAAATGCAAGGGAAGACCAATAAAGCATGTAGCATGTAGGATTAACAGGCACTTTTACAGTTCTACTAGTTAGCATGTAGTGAGAATTACAAATATCATTGTACCAGACACAAACTTTCACAATACTTCTTAAACATGTATCAAATTTGTGCCGGTTCCGCAGAGTCACCATTTCATGTATCTAATGGTAATTTTCCCATGATGACGGCACACTTCGCTTGTATTCCTGATTTCCTGTTGTGCTACTCAATAGTTGTCTTACCTTATGAAACTAAGCAATCAATTATCTTATTTCCTCCAATTTGTCTACGGATCGAATACATGTGTTAAAGACGTGCTATCAATGTTTTAATTAGATGAACATATCAGTTTTTTATTTATAATTTATATAGATGTTTCCCATGTAGTTATGGCTAATATCATGAAGAGCGTATCATTCCTCACACAAAATTGCTGTTAAAAGACAACCAGAAAAAGGAAGGCCCAGTGCTTCCTTGGATACAGCCTAGTAGACCTGCTTCCCAAGCACTGGTCAAACTGTCATTAATTCCATCCATCTTTTCCTTCCCATTTCCCACAAAACTGTCAATAAGACAGAAGAAAAACGGAAAATCATCCCCAAACAGAATACTTCTCAAGATAAAACTCTTGTCTTTATCTCTATATCATATCTTAAAATCAGTTTATTATAGTACTCTCAGTAATATGGAGGCCCTTGACCAATTTCGTAGGAAATACGATAAGGATCAGCTAGCCACTTCAATCGTTTCGAATTGTTATGCTAATGATTGTAGGTGTGCACATGCTTACAGCCCAGACAGAAGATTGACTATGTATCAGTGCCAGACAAAGAGATAAACAGCATCTTGGCCCGGGGAGAAATCAACATGGGTGACAATAGAAGAGGAGGATTTTTACTTCTTTAGCTAATTAGCTCACGTCCAATAGATCAGAAGTAATGTTTTCTACCTTTGCCCCACTTCCATCAGATTGAAATAAAACCGAAGAGCATTCCAACATCTACACAAAGACACCTCTCATCTTTCTTTACATGGTCAGGGGTGGGGACGGAAGTCAGCCACCTATGAAGGAGAAGCACCATCATTTTTGCTAAGTTGGATTTTAGTTGGTTTTCTAGTTCAACTGTTCAAGTAAGATTTAGTTTCCTTCTAAAATACGAGTTATTTGAGCAAACCAACAGTTATTCTCGAGTTTCCTTTCTCCACATACTAAAAGACTAATTCCAGTGAAACATAAAAAGTTGGCAATTGTCACTATCAAGTGAACTGCATCAGTTAAAAAAGCCAAGGTATTGCATTAAGATTGTAACAACCAGAAACTTTTAAATATTTGAAGGGAAGAACACTAAGATCCTAAAGTTGAATAAAAATTTGGAAGACACCACCTGTGAACAGCTATGGAACTGACATCTGTAAACATCTACATCATCTCCCAACAACCAATGTAGCTCTATCAAAGGACAATATTACTAACCTTCTTATCAGAGTTGAAATCAAGCTCCATATCCCCATCATCGTTGAACCAGAGGTTGAATAAAACTATCTTTGTTCCATGCTCTCCCATATCATCAAACTGTATCAGAATTAAACATAAACTTGAAAAAAAAAATCTTAACTATGGTGATAAAGTGGCCCTAAACAGTGGAGATCCACCAACATATAGTTAACACTTACTGTACAAGGGAACTATCCCATAAATAATTGATACGAACTCGGAAGACTGCTTGGTTAAATTCGAAATGAAAGAACCTATACATATATCCATTAGCACATAATGCCATAATTTTCTAGCAAACATAAATTCATACCAAAGTTTAAGTTAGCCATTCTATGTATCAAGCATTGTGGGACTGGTCTCAACACATTCATAGAATGCTACAGAAAATTCAAGTGAATGAATTAGCAAAATTGTCGGGGCACCGCAACATTTCTAGACCGTCTCCTTCCTTAGTGCTATTGGTCATTTTTCCAAACCTCTCAATTTTCCATAACTTTTCTCCAGCTCATTTTTTACAGGATTACCAATATCATTCAACAGTTTGACATAAATATCTCAAAGATAGTGGCATATTTATTGCGTACTTGTTTAAGCAACTCAGTTTCACTGGCAAAAGGGGACCATTTCAGAAGGATTGCCAAATTAGATGAGAAGAGCTTCTGATCATGGCGCAACATCTGAGTAAATGAAGCAGTTGTTGGATCGTACCGATAGTCCACCTGCAAGACAGCAAAGCAAACACAAGGTCATAAGAGGGTACTACAAAAAATAGCTCAAACTGCAGAACTCGCAATCAGTCGAAAAAGAAAGCATCAGACTACCGTTGGCACCAATACATCATCGCAACCTGTTTCCATCAAAAATGTATAAGAAAGAAGGCCGATACTTCTTGTCCGTGCCCTAGAGAAGCAGAAACATGTTACTTCAGTAGATACATGAGCTGGGTGGAAAGACGTTTTATTAGAGATAGAGGAGAATCTAGAGGTGTCATCCAATTTTAAATAATATAACAGGACGAAGCCAAAGTAGTGGGATCGGTGGAGTTTAGCATGAGTATCTGACCAACAACATGCAGTAAATAATGTAAACAGTTAAACACATAGTTGTCATATCAGATTCTACTTATACTTGTTTCCAGGTAACATGAAATCTGAAAAACAATACATGCCACCATTTTCTAGAACTCATAGTTATACAACAACAACAACAACAAAGCCTTTCAGTCCCAAACAAGTTAGGGTAGGCTAGAGATGAAACCCATAAGATCTTGCAAGCCTAGTCATGGCTCTGGCACGTGGATAGCTAACTTCCACGCACCCCTGTCCATGGCTAGTTCTTTGGTGATATTCCAGTCTTTCAGATCCCTCTTTACAGACTCCTCCCATGTCAAGTTTGGTCTACCTAGAACTCATAGTTATAACAGAAACATTTCTATTAAGAAAAAGGAACATTGCAACAGGCCGTATGGGCGTATGGCCACTGTGAACTGCGATCATTCAACATTTCACCTTATTTCACTTCTATTCCTTAGAACTTTGTAGTCTGTGTTTCTGAGAAAAGAAAAGTTCTACTCAAGTTTCCCCAAGAGTCCCTTATGTTACCAAAGATAAAGGTAGCATCACGAAATGCTTGTTTTAATTTAATGTCAAAAAAGATAATTTCCAGGATGAATGCAAAAGAAAAGAACCAGTTATTTTGGTTTTGTGTAAAAACAATCACATCCGCTCCTAGCCGCATCGTGCTAGTCTTGAAACCATTTCCATCTGATACAAGAAGCAATAGTAAATTCAATGGTAGGGGATTCAAGACATCTATCTCACAAGGAAATAGACGAAAGGACAACAAGACCATACATTGCCCAATGAAAGCATCAGACTGCTTATCTGAAAATCCAAAGCTCATGCAACGTCTCAGCGCCTCTGGATCCATTCCCCCTCCATTATCTTGTCCATGTGAAACACCACGAAGTCATAATCCAGATAACATTTTCTATGAACTTAACAGATTAGGATGTATTTACATTATAAATATGGCAACCTTGAACCAACAATGAGGGGTTCCCATCCCGTGGGTTTGTAAATTTATTAACACGGACAAATGTTGCCCCATTGTTCACCTGAGAGAAGATGCAACCAAAATAACCATACTTAGCATTCATGTTGTATCCTAGTTTCTTTTTGTATATGAGAAAAATGATCCTTGATGATTACCTCATCGATGGCATTATCAAGAAGCTCAGCAATGGCTGCAGAAAAATGGGGGGAAAAGACAGCATTGAACATGAATCAGTGAGCATATAATTGAATTTAAAAGCAAAGCAAGCAAGAAGGTTTGGATCACGATGCTATATATGGGTGATTTGTCCAAAGTCAAAACAGTACGATACAACTAAATTGTAAAAACCTAGATAATCTGCTAGATTTTGGAAATGCTAATGTTTTTTCATAGGTACACAATGGTTTAAATCTCTACTTATGAATGTTATGTAAGCAGTGGATCACTTGCTACAGGCTTGTGCTACCAGTTTATGCCCTCAAAAGGTATATTTTAAGTCCACCATTGTAAGAACAAATGGGCTTGCTACCTTTTATATGGCAAAGACAGATTTCAATTTTAGTCATCAGAGTTATCAAAATATCCTTTTTGTGTTACTGTGAGTACTTCATTCAGAAGTGAGGTTAATTTTATTAAGCGAACATTCCAAACTGTAAGTTTCCAGCAAGAAACAAAAGCTGTCGACACAAGGAGAAAAAAATACAATTAGTAGAAATACAATTATGTCAATTTACTAATTCGTGCTCATGAAAGTCAATCGATTTCCTATATTAAAGTTGCTTCCAATAGTAAGTCTAGCCAATCCTACAAACCGAGACCATGAGGGGGTCATCTCATACCACCGAAAGCCCACTTGTGGGAAGTAGCATTTGAGTGCAGGAATTTGGGATTTATCCGCAGCCGGTTCCGGCCACCTGCACGCACCACCAAATTGCAAGTCTCTCAGCGTGCTAACCAAGCTGCCTCCACCAGAATCAAAGGAAAGCAAAAGTATAGCACAAATTGGGGAGAGACGCCCCCACGAGATTTATCAAGCCAATAGCCTACCGGGGTTGTCGGCGTCGGGATTGCGGCGCGCGACGACGTAGTCGCCGGACTTCCAGAACTGGCGGCTGAGGCGCGGCGGCGGGAGGGCCCTGGGCGGTGGGGAGGCGGTTGGCACGGACACGGGCTCCTCGGTCTTGACGGGCACGAGCGCGCCGTATCCCGGGGGGTGGGGCGGCGGGAGGAGCAGCGGCTTCACATCGACATCCGCGAGCAAGTGCGGCTTGATGTCGGGCGGGGAGGACGGGGCGAGGGCGAGCGCGCTGGCGCTGGGGACGGGCTCCTCGTCGTCGCTGGAGAGCTCTATCACCTCGGCCGCGGCGGCGCCGGAGCTCATCGATGTTAGGGCTGGCTTGACGCCTGTCGGTTTCGCTCTCTGCGGGAGGCTGGCTGGGCACGGAGCTCGATTTTCGGGTTCGTTGGGCAGCTGAGCTCGTCCCGTGCGCTGTCGCCAGCCGAGTTTATTTATTCCATTCTCGTCGCGGGCGTTTATAAGAAGAAATTCGAAATCCCACGGGCTCTCAGGAGAAGAAAGCTAAAGATCCGTAAATGACGCCGGGATCTGAATGCCCGAGATTGCTCTCAGGAACAAGAGCCAGCGCAAACACGTCGCAAAACGTGATCCTCGGTTTCCAAGATGTAGTTTTCCATTTTGCTCTTGTAACATATAGTACGTACATGCTTCTGCCTGGCCTGAGAAAATTTGGAGCAGTTCTTAAGGGCCATTTTGTTCATTTTCCGGCTAAAAAGTGATACTCTCTCTAATTTTTCCTTTTAGCTTCTAAAAAGTGTTTTTTTTACAGTTATCTATATTCTATATTCCTATAAAATACACAAGTTGTAATAGATCTGATCGATCTCTATCATTCACCTAAGTTGATCAAACGGCCATCATGTAAAGTTGAATCTTATTTCTCCTTTCAAAGATACATTTAATCTCTCATTATTTACCTTACATACCTAAACATCTAATATTTTTTTTCATACAGTCTAAAAATATATTTAATCTCTTATTATTTATCTTTCATATCTAGATATCTAATATTTGTCTTATATATATTTACTGTCAGGTTTCTCCAGAGGGTGCGTCGCTTCCCGCACTTTACCTATAGCATCGGCTTTTTAGCGAGTGTGTCTTCGCCCGCATGTCGCCTCTACTGCTGTCTACCACAAAGGTCACATCTGCCACGTTATCTTTACACTAAGGTACTATATAAGAATTATTTTTATCCCCTCACAAATCAATCACTATCTTAATCCTCCTTATAGCATTGCTACAAACTACTAACTCTGGATAATACGATCCCCTCCATCTTTCTATCTAGGTATTCATCATTCTTCTCTCTCCTAAAATTACATAATCATGTTGTGAATTTTATGTATACGAATCTCTCATTTGTTATGTTATTTTTAATTCTTTTGGTTATTATATCTTAAATTAATTTTATATGTGTAAAAATATATGTGCAATTGATAATAAGAATATAAGAAGAGACAAAGTTGCATGTACCTACCCCAATTAGTGCTTGGTATAGTTTTCAATACTAAATTCTCATGTGCATTCGTCATATGGGTAGGTGAGGAGGCAAACACATTTATGAGTACAACTTTAGACGACATGAAAAGACATTGTGGCTTTCCTTAATATCGTGCACAGGTCTAAAATGATAAAAGAAAAAATGAATGATGGAGGACTTACCTAGTTAAGCATGTCTAAAGTTGATGAGTACTCATAAACGGATGAGCAATCCGCTAGTGTCCATCCTCTAAATAAATAAATAAATGTATGTATGTATGTATGTTCTAGACAAGTGGCAAGCATGCATATTTTGTAACTAGAATTTAAAGAGGTTGACACATGGCAAACATGGAAAATAGGACTGCCACGTAGAAAGTACACGTAAGAGGAAAGTATGCACCGCATCGAGGATATTGGACCATAACATTTATTGACATATTCTGCTCGCGAGAGACTGACATGTTATTGATATACAACACTTGATTATACATTTTTATGAATATTTGTTTTAATCTTTGTTGTGGCACAAATCAGATCATGTTCTTACATGTTCATTTTTCAGACGCTGGTACTCTTTAGAGACAGAAAAGACTCTTTAATTTATTTTGTCATCTTAGAATTTGTGCTGTCAAACTATCTAAGGTTTGATACATTAATATTTAAATTTCCCAATATTGACTATATGAAAATCATAATACAAGATTTTAAAAAATCGTAAATGTATAAGATTATTAATACATATTAAAATGAAATTGTAAAAAGTACTCCAAGATGCATCTTAAATACCTCAATGATGAATAACACGAAATAAAATGACGGAGGAGAGAGTAAACATGGAACAAACCAACTTCCAGTCACCCTTAGACATGAAAGCAACATAAAGGCCTTTGAATTGTACGTGGGCACCACGTACTCCAGACAAATGATTATCACAAATCATCATGGTTTTTGTGATTAAATTTATTAATATTGTTGCATCACCATCCATCTTTTTTCTTCTATTTCATTCATGATTAAATTGCAAGTGGAGTGTGCGAAAACAATTTGTCGATATAGAAATCTAAGAGAAAACTATTAAGAGGACAATTCATCACAAAGTTCTGTTTGCAATAAGCAAGTATGCACCGCACAAGGATATTGGACATTTATTGACATATGCTTTTCGCGGCATACTACATTTGTTTGTTTTTAAGATGTCGTTTTAGCCTTCAATATATAGAACAAGATTGTAATAAATTCTTTCACATATGATCTATTTACCTCTCTCGATTTCTTCAACATTTAATCAATGGTACATAAGTCACTAATTCACCACACTTATTAAATTGAAACTTCACTTTTCAATAGCCTTTAATATGGATACTCTAGTAAAACACCACCTTAAAAACCTAAACGATATATATTTAAGAACAAAATCAAATTCCTAAAATGATATCTATTTGAGAACGGAGGTAATAACCTATTAGTGTTATACGAGACTTGTTTATAAATTTTTATGAACATTTGTTTTAATCTTTGTTGTCACACAAATTAGATCATATTCTTAGATATTCATTTTTGAGATGCCAATACTCTTTAAAGAGAGAAAAGACCATTTAATTCATTTTGTCATCAGAGTATCTAAAGTTTGACACATTAATATTTTGATTTCTCAATATCAATATGAAAAGCATAGTATAAGATTTTAAAAAAAAATCATAAAATGTATAAGATTATTAGTACATATTAAGATAAAATTGTAAAAAGTACGCAGGCCACTCCCAACACTCCACTTCGCTTATTTCTTAGACATTAAACAACTATATCATGTAGGATTTTTTATGAGGTGACAATAAATTAAAGAAGAAAGATGAAACTAGTTTCTTCCTGAGGAAACAACCTAGGCATAATACCCAATACAAGGAACAAGTTAAAAAATTCATTCTGGTACTCAATATATATCTTTGTGTATTGCATGAAACAAACAAATAAATGAATATCAATAAAAAAAAATTAAACGTGGACACATATTTTAAGATGTGGAAACTACTTGCATTGAATAGATAATTTATACACTGATATCAATGTGAGATGAAAAGAGATAGACGTTGCTCTAAAAATATTTGCATTAGGTGTGACTGCAAAGGTGCATCTTGAAGGCGTCAATAATTGAATACCACAAAACAAAATGATGGAGGGAGTAATTAGCATAACAAACCAACCTCCACTCACCCCAACACATGAAAGCAACATAAAGGTCATTGAATTATGCGTGGGCACCACTCCAGCCCAATAACTATCACAAGTCATCATGGCTTTTGTCATCAACTTTTTAAATATTGTTGTATCACCATCCACAATTTTTCTTCTATTTCATTCTGATTGAATTGCACGTTAGAACTTTGACAAACAGAAGTCTTGGGATGTAGGAGGGGAGCAATGGCTTCACATTGGATGGTCCCTATGGTTTGATGTTGCAAAAGAGCATACAGGGTGCAGCGCGCGCGAGCGAGGGCTTAGTGCTAGGGACACAGATGGGTTCTATGTCGTTGTCGCTGGAGAGCTTTAGAGCTCATCAGTGTTAGGGATTGAGACTTGTTTCTTCTCTATGGTTGTTTGTCTCACTATCTATAAGTTATTGATATCTCATTTAGAGCCTGTTTGGTCCGGTTCCAAATTCTGCTAGAAATATTTTGGTTCTAGATTCCACTAGAAATGTTTCTTTATTGAATCAGAATCATCTTTGAAAACTATTTGGCTAGTTGTCTAGATTTGGTTTCTTGAAATAGGGGATGGTTGTGAAATGATCATTGTCGATTCATTATTTGTTTGTTTTTTTCAATAACAACATTGAAAATGAGTGGTTCTAAGTGATTTACAAAATACATAGATGATTACAAAATATGAGTGTTATAGTAATACAAGCCATGAGAATTGTGCTATCTTTTAGATAGCATTATTGCTCTCTCAAGATCATCACGAAACATATCCATATTAATGTCACTTGCATCGGACGTTGACATATCGAACACATTTTGAGATTGTGCTTGTCTTGAATATCTTCGTGGTATCGTGGGCATATAATGAGGATCTTCATCACATCTCTGAAAATATGTGTCATTTGAACCAGGTTTTGGGAATATCTAAGCAAGCATAACATTTGATATTGTTTATACAACAAGCATAATGTATTGTTAATGAGTGTTTAGCACAGCAAAGTTCGTGTTCAATTCCTATTTATAGTAATTACTATTATTTGAATCATGTAGAAAGAAGTTGCTCAGTTCACTTGTCTGGAGGCATGGATTAGGTAATACCATCAATAACTTTCTTATTGGAATGCTAAGGTTATTTCTTAATTTTATGCCAGGCAGAAATAATTTTGTGCATAGAACATCTAGATCTAAACTCAAAGGTAGGGATAACTACAATAATCATAGGGAGAGAGAGCGAGGAGGAGTCTCACCTTGAGGGCACGCGTCGGCGATGCGAGCATGGGTGGAGCAGACATTGGGGGCAACTTGATGGCACAAATAGCAACACGGGCAGTGGCGGTGTGGGTGGAGGCATGAACGGGCGGCGTGTAAGGGCACCAAGCCAATTCGCAACGGGCAGAGTACTTCATGTTGGCCCAGTGGCATTTTGAGTTAATTTTGGGTAAACTCGAGGGGAGGTGCGAATGAGAATAGGTCATTTCTCTAAGAAACGTGCGAGGGGCGTTTGGTTTGCCACATGCTGATTCTCACGAGAAACGAGGGAGTTTCTCTGAACCAAACACCCCTTAGTTATTTGGGGTGCACATTTATTTATGGACATTTATAGAGTGGTAACTGAAAAACTTAGGTGTGAGTTTTGGCAACGGAAAATTATGAACTCTCCTCTCTCTCTCAACACTCTTTTGAAAAAGACTATAGCCGGTAAATCTTTCTTTCACTCACCCATCTCTCTCCCCAACACGTTCTTTCAGAAAAAAAAAACCCCTCTAGTAAAAAATACCTTTTTAGTATGACATGGTCTTCAATTTGTACCTTAGACAACTATATTCTATTAAAATATATTTATACAATTCAATAAATATATGAGATCGTGAAAGTATTCAAAACAAATCTACACGTATGATTTTCATATTTTCAAACCAAATGTTTTAAAAGTTATTGATAGTCAAATTTTCAAATGTTTGACCGAACTTTGTCCAAAATGTAAGTATTTATGACTAGAGGGAGTAATATATTACTACAAATTTTCAACTCAACCCATTGTAGAAATTTCTTCTTGATTAGGTGAATTTTCAACCTGATCTAAACTTTTTCTACCCAATTAAGGTTGTGTAACTTGATTAAAAAATTTACAACTCAATTTCCAAATTATCTACTCAAGTCAAGATTTTTCAACTCAATTCAGAATTTTTGAACTAGATTGTTTTTCTAAAGAAACTTGATTTGATAACTTGGTTTTAAGAAAACTATTTAATTTGGTAATTTTCAACTTAAATAAAAATTCAACTCGTCTTGTATATACCTTAATTTATAAAGAAACTACTCAATTAAGGAATTTTTAACTTAATTAACAAAGTTCAACTCGTCCATGAATTTTCCCAATTTCAACTCTCCATAACTTTCAGCCAATAATCACTTCATTTGGTTTTGATGGGAAAGGCTAAAAGAAAGATAAAAGGGTTTCTAGGGGTGCACTCTGTTTTTCCCTTTAGCACCGAATAGGAAAAAGAACGGGAAGAGGATATAAATTCACTGGGCGCGCGTAGAGCAAGCAACATGCGATAAAACCAACTGTGACTTAAGCAGGTAGTGAGCGCGGAGCGACTATTTATTTAGAAGTGGTTTGGTAGAGCTTTAGTTTTCAGATCCACATAAGATTTAGTGTTTGTACATGAATATAAAGTATTTTAATATATTTTTAGTCTAGAATATAAATAAAATGTCCCATCTAAGCATCCCAGTGTACACTAAGCTCCAGCCTATAAATTTCTAGAGCTATAGATATATTACTTTAAAAATATTTTAAAACTAAAACTCTACCAAATAAACCGTTAGAGTTTTCAGTTACTAGCTCCTTATCACAGGATCGAAGGGAAATTGAAGGACGCGTTGCAAAGTTGGTGCGGCAAATAACTCACTCTAAATAATGTGGAACAAAAGAAGAATGCCCATTTTGCGCACACACAGAGAATGTCGACACTTGGCAAGCATGCACATATAGGATGACAAGGAGCGAACATGAAAAAAAAAAGAGTTTAATATGTTGGAACATAATGCAACACAAGTTCAAAGTGATAAATCAAATATGTACTGCCTGAAAATTTTAGTTGTAACATTTATTGTCCTTTGCTATTAGTGAGATATATGACTTGTTAGTATTGACTCCCTCTGGTTATAAATTTAAATAGTTTGGAACATCGATATGGTCTACAAGTTAAAACTTTAACCAATAATTTGGATTATATATATGAAAGTACTTTTCACGATGAATCTACTAACATTAATCTTATATTATCAATCTACCTAATTCTTTATATATTGATGGTCAATCTACCTAACTTTGTTGTACCCCTTTTTTGGTTCACCTATGCCTCTTGCATCGGTCCTTGAAACAGTAGTGACACACATAGATTATAATAGAATAACATCACAATCATATAAACAATTAAGATATATCTCTATCCAGATTAAGATATATAGAGATCTTATATCTTAGGATTCAAACATCCACGCTTGTCCACCCAGTGGAGAAGTTGAACAGCCACACGAGTAACTAGACTCAATGCCACATACAACTTTGGAATGAACGTTGCCTTAGACTTCAATCTATCATATCCATCTCAAGTGAAATTATAATCCAGCTCTTTAACTAAACAACAAGCAATGATAAGTACAGAAGGTACCATCAAGTAGTAACATTACTCAGGTGTTGATAGATATTTAGGGATATAATCAAGGTATAAGTCCGTAAGGCATAGGTTGAGCACAAATCAAGTTTTGATGCAATCGATTAGGTGTACAACACAATTCAAAGCATTTTAAACAACCATTCAAAATTGGTGTCATTAATAAGGGAGTTTTGGCCCTAGGAAAAACTATTTATTATCTGTAGTGCCCATCTTTTAAGTTGGTAGGCACAAAATCCCAACCAGACTACGACATCAAGCCAGCTTTCTCCAAAATACGGGCACCTAGCCCACCCGCACATCAAGGGATACACACACCGCAAGTCTAAGCATTGTTTGGTCGGAACTTTATACTTCATGATCATGGACAGTATTATTTGAATAGATTTACACTTTACGGATGTGTACAATTTTATCCACATGATATGCTCAGCCTCCAACCGTCAGGAGTGCCAAAGCGAATCATGACGAGGCTTCTCACCCATGCTTGTTCAATGGATTCCCACAGTGCAACACCCCATAGTGTCCCAAAGTACCATGAGCATTTGAATTTATGAATATAGCAATTATGCATTAAGTCAAGTTTTAGTTGTCTTGTTTATTAAATGTAAACCTAGGTTCATTACGATAAAGTGAAGGATAAAGATGGCGGCCTAGAGGGGGTGAATAGACATTTTTCAAAAATTACATTAAACAAGTTGAAATTTCGTCTTAATGGAATTAAATACGAAATTTAAATATACTTTAAAACAAGTAACAAGATGCAATCCTATATGAGATATAAACATTGGGATTAACACAAAGCAATTTATGAACTTACAATAAAGTAAAGTAAATATTCGAAATAACCGAAGAACGGAGAGACGATTAAGTTATTGCCGAAATTCGGATCCTTTAGGGGATTCTACGTCTCCGTTGAGGGGCTCGGTCACACTTGAGCTGGGTATCTTTCAACCCTTTTCCTCCTAAAGTTGCACAAAGCACTCCTCGAGTTCCTTATTTTTTCCATTGCGGAGGCAAAATTTGGCCTTCACAAACTTCCTCACAACTCATCATAAACGTGTTGATGCCTCGTGAGAAAATCCTAGTTGTCTAGGAGTCCTCAAACTCTAAGAGAAAAGAATGCAAACACCAAAGCTTGGAGAAGACACTTAGTCTTCAAAGACCCACTTTTGAATTCTAGCACTCAAACTTTCTTTTGCAAATCCCACTCAAAGGTGGAACACTTTCTTGGGAGAGAGTTCTCAGATTCAAAATGGGTAGAGGCTTGGAGTGAGAGGGGGAAGGGGTATATAAAGAGACCCCTTCAAAAACTAATTGTTAGACACATTTTCAGGCCACATCGGATGTTCCAAACTCCATATTGAAACATCAGATTAGTTCAAAAAGTCAGATTTAAACTTTAAAAACCAACTCAAATATAGTGAAAAACACACATCGGAACATCCGATGTAGACATCAGAGCATCTGTGTGGAAAATTAAATTAGGACCGAAAGGTCTATGTTTGCTAAAACCAGATGTTTCGACCATATCGGAACATCCAATTCAACTATCGGAACATCCGATGTTGAGATTTAATTTCAAACTGAGATCTTTGAACTTGATAAAGTTGGACGTTCTGACTCACATCGGAACATCCTATATTAACAGAAATCCCAAACAGAGAACCCTGACTTCTGAAAATTCAGAACATTCGAAGACATTGGAACATCCAATATGGAGATCGGAACATCTGATGTCATACAGAACAAATTTGACTCGGTAACACATTGAGAGCTTGTGTCGCTTTCTAGACTTAGTTAGATATTTTTGAGCACTAAGATTAAAACCAAACCACAATATTGCACCCCTCTTAATAGTATGGCGGTCCTATACTCAATTTCAAAAACAAAATAGTATTTAAAAGAGTAAACCATCCACCGTCTTCTTTCTTCAATTTTTGGGGTCGCCAACATTGTGTTGCTTCACTCGATGGGACTTTTACCTATTCAAATACTCATTGAATATATTAGTCCCTTAATTGTTTATTGTCAATCATCAAAACCCACATAGAGGGCCTAGATGCACTTTCATAAATGATTTATTACTTGCCTTCTTGAAAGTCTTGTTCTTGTTGACCTTTCTCACAGTTTGGGTGCTCCTTCAAACAGGTCTTGCTCTTCAGTTCCTTCCTCTCCCAATGCTTCGTCGAGCATCTTCTTTTTCTAGATTATGCAAACTAACATCGACAAACAAAATACCATCTAAGGAACATACGAACACAAAGACAAATCAGAACCAATTAACTTCAAAGCAAGGGAAGAACATTGAGGCTAAGCTAAAATGGTTCAGGCATCGGGTTGTAGAGGGGTAGAGTATCATGTAATCTACTACTATGTGAATCTGAAGTATGAAGATTAAGTATGGTTTTAGATAAAACCAGATCAAGTTATTATTTTACACTACTATGTAAACATTAAAGAGAAAAAGTGATCAAATATTATAACTAACTCGATATAATTCTACAAGATAATTATGGGTGTGGTGGTTCCTAGGGTTCACTATGTGTTAGTATGCGCATGTGTGCCGGTATGTTTCAAAGAAGCTAGGGTTAAATTCCCTAATTAAGGTTATCATCTAATGCTATCAAGCTTTTACTAGGAAATTAATTACTAACTAGACTATTATTATTTCCAGTAAGATTATACCTAGTGCCTAATACAAGGTTAGCAAATTAATCTAAAAGCTCTTGAGAATTAGCTCTAGGGATAATTGGAATCGAAGTTGAAACGTAGGAGAAATATGCTTTAGAAGATTGTTCGAAAGGTTAATTCTAGAAAAAGAGAAGGAGACACAATATTCTAGAGAATATTCTATAGAATTAAAAACAAGTTTTCTATTTATTGAAGATTTCAAAAATTCTAAAATTGACCAGAGACTGGCATGTGGGGTCAGGACCCATGGTCAACGATCAAAGGTTAAAGTCATGGGTTGACTGGGCGTGCGGTTAATGGTTATTGTGTTGTAGGCTGAGTTTGTAAACTTGGTGTTGGCTCACCGTGGACGAAGTCCATGGGCCATGGATTGACGATATAGTCCAGTGAGTGGTCCATGATGGACCGAGCTCATGGACCACCCTACTGACTCAACGTGAATCGGGTCAAAAGGTGGTTGAAGCGGCAAAGGGAGCTCCAGCATGTGGGGTCTGTTCATCGGATCACACACACACACACAAAGAGAGGGATAGTGTAGAGACAGACAAAGGGAATGAAACAGATTGTGCCTTCATGGTCCTCTACTCGCGTCTGCCATGATCGAGTTATGGAGCCCGTACCAGCAATATTAAGAGGGTCAAAACAACTAAGTAACTGTCAAAATTTGTCATGCTGGCCACCGTGATCTCACTAATAGCAACAACTCAAGACGTGTATCACCCAACAACGACGACAATGAAAGGGGCAAATGAGGCCTCTTGGCTCTTATGAGATCTGAACAAAAGGCGTAGCACTTGGGCTTTGAGGACACATCTGCGTCTATGGAGAGAAGATAACTTGACGATAATGTCCTTTGGCTTAAGAAGCACAGATAACGCTAACGGCATGCGACTACGGTAGAAATCCAAGACCAAATGACAGGGCTCGCGCTGTAGGTCTTAGTGGTGAGCGAATGTGCGTTATAGCTACCACTTGGCACAAAGAACTTTTAGGCTACATCACGGTTGCACTACGCATCAAGAGGTGGCTGGCTATGAAGAGCCATCCAAATCACACTCGGTTTAATTGAACCTTTTGACATACCACGTGCTAACACACATTCAAATAAAAAAATTCATAGCATTTGATGAATTAAAATGAACACAATTAGTATTCCCCATACGCATCTCAAGACAAGCCCAAAATCACACACATATCGTTTACAACATAAACCTCATCACAAGATGTAGATATATTACAAGTTTTAATTATAATACAAGTTCATGAGTTCAAGTGCGACAACTTGAAATTAAAGCAATGCATACAGGAATAAGCCCTCGTTCCATTTAAACATGAGCTAGAGATTGTATTATATGACAAGTTTTCTATAGCATTTGAATATCTACAATGCAATGGAAGTCATCGCAAAATAAACAAAAGACCAATGATGTTTAACCCACAAGCACTATCGGGGTTAGCATCTCAAGACATCCACTACTCTTTCCCTTCACGAGCATCGATGGGGTAAAAGTAGCCAAATATGGCTTCTTCCTCACCTGCAAAAATTTTAACATAGTATCATGAGTACGAAGGTACTCAAAGACTTATACACATGAATTTATAAATTTTTGACTCCAAAAAGAATTCATTTGGATGAATAGCTAGGAATAGGCCACAATGTAATTATTTGCATAAAGGTGAACTTTAATTAAACCATGAGAGTAACTTGACATGATAGACCTAAGCAACTAAAACAATTAAGGACAACACCTAAACCTTCCCAATTTCCAAACTTAGGACAACAAGTAACCATGGAAAATCAACTTATATTCATACCATAGCATCAACAAGTCACATCATGAATTCAACTCGACAAGACATGATAAATATCATAAGATTAACACGTGACTCTACAATTGATGTCCAATGTACATAAGCATGCTAATGACTGAGAGCACAACTATTCAAATAGTTTTTACACCCTGTAGGGGAGTACATCTTTACCCACACGACATGAGTCCAACCTCTTTTCCTCCGTGACAACCTTGTTCTTACCCATCCTGGCCCGGTTAACCCATCCTCATGATGTCGAGGTTTACCTAGCTCCCCTCGAGCACCCACTAGGCTCCACGCCACCACAACTTCTCCACACACAACATTTTTTCACACACACCATAGGGTCATGAGTCAAACACCGGTATAGCATGAGATAATTAGCTCATTCATGCCATGATTGAATATGTGGAAATACGGAAAATGCTTAAGATCAGTGCTTCATCGACCCAAGTGGAGCTATGGTGTTCAAGACTCCATTCCCGAACACTCCTATCCCCTCAAGTTTCGTAATCCAACGTCCATCCATTCTCCGTAACTGAACATAATCATGATGTAGTATAAAGCCTTATCTCACGAACAATGACAATATTCTACCGCTCGACTTTTACCGATGACCTAAAGTATGACTAAACATGTCGATAAATTAAAGATATGGCTTCTACTCATCATTCTTAGATTACAGGGAATAGGTAAAAGCAAATAAACCAAGATAGGCCATCCATTCAAATAGGTTCGACCCATCACAACCCGAGAACGTAGATACCGACACATCCAACTAGAACACACATAATAATAGCAATTTCATCCACAAAAGCATTCACAAAAGTAAGAGAGCAACATCCATAGATGTTGCCTTGATCCTCAAGTGTTTCCCCCTCAATCGCCACCTCAGGTTCAACCTCGTTCACACTCATGTTGCTCTTCGGCTCGTTATTCTCTAAGAATGGAAAAGGTGCATCATAACAAATATGAATGAAATACTCCAATATGCATAAAATTTGGTGGAGATATAGCGCATGGAATATAATGCCAGAAGAATTACTCAATTTGGAGTTCATATGCTCATGAGATAAACTTTTTAATGAAGCTCTGTCCAAAAGGAATCTCATGCACCAACCAATAATTTTCCTAGACTGAGTTAATCTTAAGAGTATTTTTAGTAGTAGATTCGCATTAATTGGATTTTTATTAATTTCTTCATGAATTTTATAGGTTTGATAAGCTTAAATAAACATGGCAAATAAAAGCATAGTAAAAAGGTATATCATGTGAACAAGTATTTTTCCTAGATAGCACAGATCATAAGGAAACTAAAAAATTGATTTCCCAAATTTTGGACTTGGCATGATTTAAAGAAGTTTCATCACAATTAATCAATTACAAATGATTAGATAACTATTTCATGAGTGCACATATTTTTAAGAGGTAGAGTATGGCATAACAAAATTAACAGAATTGAATTCCTAATCTGTGGAGCTATATTTTTCCCTATGATTTGTACAAGATTTGGCCGATTTATCAATGTACATGTAATTTATTTCTGCATTTTCTAAATAATCCAAAAACCCAAAACTCTAACTACTTTTATACCTAGGGTTATCCAACTCCTCTTTGGATATATGGGTCCAGGGCCCCATTGACCTAGGTCAAGTAGTTCATTCTGATCAACCTAATCGGGAGGCTTGTCAGCGATCACGTCGGCGACAATTCTAGCAACGGAGAGGGTCGCGACTGGCTTCTTCGGCTTCATATCGGTGTATTGAGTCGAACTGTGGGACATGTAGACGATGGTGGTGAGCAGTGGCAGCGGCAACAACGCTCAGCCTACGGCACGCAACACGTTACCGAGGAGGAAGGGAAGGCACACACATGTTTCACCTCGAATTGGGCGAGCTCGTGGTGCAGCCGGCTTGGACGGAGGGTGGTCGTGGTGGGAGAGTCTATGTTGAGGCTAAAGGAGGGGTTGTCGGTGTTTGCAAGAAGAGTGACATGTTCGCGGGCTTCCGACGAGACTACGATATTTGGCGGCAGAGGATGGACCAGACGAGCTCGACGGAGAGCTCACCCGAGCACTAGGAAGGCCTAGCAACGACAAACAAGGATGAGTGGTGGTGAGCGTGTCCGATGGGGAGCTCAGACGTGAGTGGAGAAAATGAGGGAGAGAGAGAAAGAGACGAGGGAGGCCGGGCCTTTGCCCCGGTTACTTGGCGGCGGAAGCGAACGATGACGACCCAAGGTGTGAGGAGCAGAGAGAGGGGAGGGAAACTGTGCTAGGACAGTGTCACCAGCTGGTCAGGAAGCCATGACCGCATGGCACACAAGCTCTGTTGTGCCCGAACGTGAGGGAGGAGAGAGAGGAAGAAGGTAAGGATGTAGCGTGGGTTCTACGAACTGTGAATTCAATTCAAAACTATTCCCTCTCTTTCCCTGTTGAATTAGGCCTTCTAGATGCCATAGATTTCTAGACCAATTTTTTTGGTGACACTACAATTCATACTTATCCCAATCCAACTAGTTTCAATTCAAAAGCCTGTGCTAAAATTAAATAAAAATTCAAACAAATTGACAGCTTTTGAATCTTTGCATGTATTTTTATGATCTCAATTTACTTTCCCAAAATCTGGGGAAATTTACTAATATTCATATTAATTTCTATATTAATATGAATATTAATAGCCATATGTCCTGTGTATGTTATGAAGGATCTCGATGGATTACAGATGATGCTTTGTTCTGATCTCCGCCTCCCTCCTCTTTGGAACGAGGCCCCCGTCCCTTTATATAGTAGGGAGGAGGAGTATTTACATGTGGATCCAAACAGAGAAGCCTCTACTCATCCTAATATCTAATCCAGACCATCATTACGGAGGATTAGGTGTGCCCATTTGCTCTGAGGGCACCATACGTCTAGTTGTTGTGCGTGTAATGCCACGGGACGGGAGAAGGTCCTTCTATGTTGACTTTACCCACTTGCCTAGTCGGGTTGCTGATGACGTCCCATCCGACGTGCGCCGCCATGCCAGTCCTTCAAAGTTCTATCCCACAGTATTTAATGCTACGAGGCGGGACAGGGCCCTTTGGTGCCAACCCCATCCACTTGTCTGGTTAGGCTGCTAACAATGTCTAATCCATTGTACGTCGTCGTACCAGCCTTCAAAGTTCTATCCCCCAGCATTTAATGCTACGGGACGGGACGGGACAGGGCCCTTCGGTGCCAACCCCATCCACTTGCCTGGTTGGGCTACTGATAATGTCCCATTCGCCATGTGCCGCCGTATTTAATGCTACAGGATGGGACAGTACCCAACTGCGCCGTCCATGACTTGTCATCTGGTGCTGGTGCATGGAGAAAGAAAAAACACTTGAGTTGATATTAGCGACTATACTCTGGACAGGTTGCATCAAATCTAGCCCTGCGACCAGTGGGGCTGGTCGCGAGTGTAAGTGGTGGTATAGGGAGACTGGTCGAGCGGGCATTCAGACTGGTCACTGTGGTCGCCCGATCGACCATATCTTGGAGAGTACGTGGCTCTAGTTGTTAGGCCCCCTGTGGGGCTCGTTTAGTTAGGGTACCCCTTTACTTAATACACTGACAGTAGCTCCCAAGCCTCTCTATGACCGTGATCTGACCTGGTTGTGCCACTCGGGTCTTAGGTAGACGTAGTCCGTCCCGAGAGTGGTCGTTTGATGTCGTCAGTTCCTTAAACTTGACTCCGAATTTCATGTCATGTGAGGAAGCTTTAAGTGTCCTGAGAGAGAGAAAAAGGCCAAGGGATGAGAAGAGAGACATTGGTCGCAGCTGGACCTGAGGGACTCTTGGCCCCATCAGTGCGCCCCCTCAGGTTTCGAGCGTTTTTGAATGTCGCGCCGGTGTAGGTTTTTAAAGACAAGTGTTTGATGGCCTTCTGATCCACCTCCTTGCCTTACCCTCTCCCCTCAGGTCTCCCAGTGCCTAGAGCCCATCCGTTTCTATCATGTCTTACACTCCGCTTCGTAGTGTAGGCAGACCCTCCGGCCATGGCGTGCTCCATTCCTTCATCGCCGAAGGGGTCAATGATCTTGGATGACTTGGTGGAGATAGAGCTACCTTCGCCTTCGGATCCGCCTGTCGGGGCGTCTCTGGAGGCTACTTCTGTTGCGGATGCGCCTGCAAGGTTGGGGTCGGCACTTGCGAGACTGGAGCTGGCGACCACCATGCTTCTGCCCCTTCAAAGGAGGGCACCTTCTACTATTCTTCCTTGTTCTCCCACTTGGGTGGATCCCTCGGCCCAGGTCATCGATACTTCTGGTGACGAGGAGTGGATCGATTGGGAACTTCTGGAGAAGGAGATCGATGACGAGGAAGAGTTGGAGATGAAGAGGAAGAGAGGTCTTCAGGGCGTGCCGGGGTTGGTCATCAGCTCCAGCAAGGCCTTTGCCTCGGCCTCCCTCCCTGGCTCCTACTCATGTCGCCGCCCGATCCCTAGAGTAGTGAGCTACCGCACCCGGGAGGAATATAAGAGGTTTCATGACTCGCTCAGAGGTAGGTAGAGATGGGAGTCCGGCAGACTCTTTCTGTCAACTTTGCTTTGGTTACTTGAGCCAGGGAGGATTGGGCAAGCCTGTACCAGGGTAGTTGGTCCGATTGGATGTATCAAGTTGGCTTGTACTCCTTCATTTTTATGAACGGAACATGTTTGAGGTTTCACGATGCCCATCCTTGTCCCCTTCCGCTTGCTAGCCTGGTTCTTAGGGCGTAGAACGGATCATAGCTCGACAAAACCCATTGGTGGCGACTAGCGCTCAGCCCGAGTGAGGGTGGCGGATCCCGTAATGGCCGTTTAAGCGTGGTTGAATGCCGTGGTTGGAGAATTAATTAGCCGGGAGCCCACTGCTGGTCGAGGAGTCCTGCAAAATAGGGAGTCTGGGTTTTTTTCTGAATTTTTTAGAACTTATAGGTCGTATTTCACGCTCGTCCGGAAGGCCCTGCAAAAATAGAGAAATAGGCCCGTCTTCGAGCAACTCTACACATAGAACTTGTGCAATAGGGCGATGTTCCAGGAGTTGTGTAATTCCCGACCGTCCTTCATGGCCAACCTGACCGCACCAGGCCGGGTGACATCGATCACCTTGTAGGGCCCTTCCTACTTGGGGGAGAGCTTGTTCTAACCTGCCTTATTCTGATTTTTTCTAAGGACGAGATCACCTACAACCAGTGTTCGTTCTTGTACCTTTTGGTCGTGGTAGCGTCTGAGGCTTTGTTGATATCAGACGACTCGAATTAGAGCACGATCGTGGAACTCTTCGATCAGGTTTATATCATCCTTTTGTCGTGCCACTTGGTCGTCGTCCGAGTAATTGCTGACTCGAGGC
Organism: Phragmites australis; assembly: GCF_958298935.1. Taxonomy (NCBI): domain Eukaryota; kingdom Viridiplantae; phylum Streptophyta; class Magnoliopsida; order Poales; family Poaceae; genus Phragmites; species Phragmites australis. The sequence continues at coordinate 28,055,218 of NC_084921.1, read as the reverse complement.
AATTGGAGGGCTGTTTCTGAGGGGAGCATGGCCTCCACACCAAAGACCAAGAACAAAGGGGTTTCGGTCATAGCCTGGTTGGGGGTTGTCCGCAGCGACCAGAGTACTATAGGGAGTTCGTCCGCCCAACGCCTCGAATAGCCAGGGTTCAAAAAACCGTCGGTAACCGCCCAAAAATCGCGGTTACCGACCTTCCTAGTCCGGTCCTGTTTCAGAAACCGAACGGTAACCGAAATTTGAATTCAAAAAATTCGAAAAAATAAAACAATTCAAAAAAATTCAAAAAAAATCTTAAAACAAACTAGACACAATTCTAAGACCTTCTGTGAAAAAAAATTTCAAAAATAATGTCGTTTGCATCATATTCTATAGGGAGAAAGTTTGAAAAAAATGAAAAAAATTGAAGCATGCGGCTAAATTATTAACTCACGTTAAGGAAAAGTGTAACATGCAAACACATATTTTTCTTGTATAAAATGTATTTTAAGAGAATCTTTAAAATTGATTTCACTTTATTTAGAGTTTTATTAAATTCTCTATGATTTTTACAAAGTTCACAAGCATAAAGTGAATATGTTAAGAAACAGCACTGTAATTAACTTTTTCAGGTCTAATATTATTTTTTCTACGTAAATCATAATATAAATAAGCTAATTAAAGTGGTTTCACTAATTTTTGAGGTGTGATGGGTCAGTTATGAATTAATCTAGTCGCAACACATTTACACAATCATGCATGTTACAATAACTAATTCATGAGTTCATATATTTTTTAAAGATATAGTATCATGTAAGAAGACTAACAAAATTAGTTTCATGATTTTTGGATTAGCAAAGAGTAAACTATGCATTTAACTTGGTTTAACAAATAAAATTTCTCACAGAAAATATTGAACTTTTTTATGAGTATAAATACTTTTATCATGTAGATCATGTTACAAGGAAGCCAACAAAATTTGTTTCACTTGATTTGAAGCTCAGATGAATTAGTTATTGATTTTACAAGATTGAACCCTTTTTTAGGTTTTTTGTTGAACTGCGCTGAAATTCGATAAAACCGCTCGATAAATCGAGAAAACCGAGCGGTTACCGACCCAAACCGCTCGGTAACCGACAAAATCAAAAATGTGAGAAAAACGCTCGGTAACCGACCCAAACCGCTCGGTAACCGACCAAAACCGAGCGGTTACCGAGAGGGCAAAAACACGATTTTTTCGCAAAACTTCAAAATTTGCCGAATGAATTTTCTCCGAATTTTTTTGAATTTTTGACCTGTAATCGCGGTTACCGCGGTTTTTTGGTTACCGCCGGAGGTCGGTAACCGACCTCCGGTCGGTAACGTGAACCCTGCGAATAGCTTTTAAGCTGATCAAAGACCCGGGTTTTGATTCCTTGTAGTACCATCCCATTCGTCCTTTCGACCTGTCTGTTGCTTTAGGGGTGTGCCACAGACGCATAGCAAACCTTGGTCCTAATCTCATCGCAGCAGTCTTGGAAAGCACTACTGGCAAACTGAGTTTCATTGTCCGTAATTATGAGGTTTGGACTGCCAAACCGCACTACTAGTCCTCGTATAAACTTAATTGCTTTTGTGGTGGTGATCTTCCTGACGGGTTCGGCCTCAATCCACTTAGTGAATTTGTCGATAGCCACGAACTGGAATTCAAAACCGTCTGGGGCTTTGGGGAATGATCCCACGATATCGAGCCCCCAGACAACAAAAGGCCAAGAGAGTAGTATGGTTTGCAGTGCCTGGGTTGGTAGGTTGGTATTTCGACCGTGGTACTGACACGACTCGCACCATTTCATCAGCTCACAGGCATCCTAGAGGGAGTGGGCCAATAAAATTCTTGCCGGAACACTTTTCTGACCAGGGTGCGGTATGAAGTGTGGTTACCACATATGCCTCCATGGATATCAGAGAGCACTGTGCTCCCCTCTTCCTGAGTGATGCATTTCAGTAAAAGGTCATTGCTCTCTTGGTGGTAGAGGCATCCCTCTAACAGGGAGTATTTGTGGGCTTACCACGAGACCCTTTCTGTTGACGCATCATCGTCAGGGGCTGCTCGATTTTGAAGGTAGTTTAAGATCTGATCCATCCAGGTCATACCCGAATTGAGTAGGGCGACCATATGATAGCCGCCCGAGGCTGACAACACGGAGGGAGGCGTTGCCTCTAAAGATGTTGCCTCGGGTGCTCCGTTTTCGAGCGAAGCATCCCCTTCACCTTGGCTTGAGACCATGGTAGATGGTCATGAGAGTCTTTTTTCAAAGACTCTGACCGGGACAGTTTAATAAGAAGAAGCTAGACGGGCTAGCTCATCGGCTAGGAAGTTGTCCTTGCAAGGGATGTGTTTGACCCCAAAGCCAATGAAGCGTCGCTCTAGTCTCCTCACTTCGGCGAGGTATGCCGCCATCATCGGGTCAGAGCACCGAAACTCCTTTTGTACCTAGTTTATGACTAGAAGCAAGTCCCCTATCGCCAACAGTCGCTTAATCCCAAGTGTGGAGGATTCTCGCATTCCGGACAAGAAGCCCTCATATTCAACAGTGTTATTAGTTGTTGGAAAATATAATTGAACTACGTACCTGAGGATATCGCTGGTGGGTGAGGTTAGGACCACTCCTGCCCCGGCTCTCTTTAGTGTAAACGACACGTCAAAGTGCATGGTCCAGTGCTCGTCTGCCTTTGGTCTTGGTGCCTGCTCGGACTCGATGGACGACCACTCGGCTACAAAATCGGCCAGTGCCTGGGACTTGATAGAAGTCCGGGGATGAATTGGAGGTCGAATCCCCCGAGCTCTATTGCCCATTTTTCCATTCTTCCTATCGCATCTCTGTTATGGAGAATTTCTCTAATTGGGAACGAGGAAATCACCTTGATTTTGTGATCCTGGAAGTAGTGTCTGAGCTTGCAATAGGCTATTAGGATGGCATATAGTAGTTTCTGAGCCTATGGGTACCGGACCTTCGCATCGTGCAGGACCTTGTTGACGTAATATATTGGTCGTTGGAGGCAGCAATGCTTCCTGTATGCTTCTGAACATCTTTTAACCTGGTCGGGGATTGCATCTGGTCGATTGCTCTGATCTTGTCGGGGTTTGCCTCTATCCCCCACTAGGATACGAGGAATCCAGCAACTTCCATGATGGAACTCCGAACATGCACTTCTCCGGGTTCAGCTTTATGCGGTATTTTCAGAGATTGTCGAATGTTTCTTGGAGATCTGCGATTAGGTATGTCTTGGTTTCGCTTTTGACGACTATATCTTCTATGTATGCTTCGACGTTTCTCCCGAGCTGGGGTCAAAGGACGAGTTGTATACACCATTGGTAAGTGGCACTGGCGCTTTTTAATCCAAAAGGCATTTGTACATAGCAAAAGACCCCAAAGTGTGCAACGAAAGCTGCTTTTTCCTCATCTTCCCTATACATACTAATTTGATGGTACCCTGATCGTGCATCTAAGAAACATAATAGATCACTGCCAGTAGTTGAGTCAACCAGCTGATCAATTTAGGGAAGTGGGAAAAGATCCTTCGTGCATGCCTTATTGAGGTCAGTGAAGTTAACGCACATTCTCCACCCACCATTGTGCTTTCGGACCATGACTGGGTTAGCCAGCCATTCTAGATATTGCACCTCCCGTATGAAGCCTACTTCGAGGAGCTTGTCGATCTCCTGACGAAGTGTTTACTTTTGGTCAGCTGCAAACCGACGCGCTTTCTACTTTACTGGTCATGCGTCAGGTCACATGGACAGCTTGTGCTCGATCACACCCCCGGGGAATCCGGGCATATTAGACAGACTCCATTAAAAGATGTCCGTGTTCGCCCGGAGAAAGGTGATGAGCGCGAGTTCCTATTTGGGGTCCAGGGTGGCCCCTATTTGGACCGACCTGGTTGGGTTGGTGTCATCCAGGCTCATCGCCTTGAGCCGATCGTCGGGGCAGGCGATGATGTGGACTTTCTTCAGTCGCTCGCTGGGTTCCGCGGTCAAGGGATGCGACCCAGGAGTCAGTTCGACCATGTTGAGGCTCCTCTTGTAGCAGTGTAGGGTTGTCTTGACACTGCCAGTAATGGTGATGTCCCCTGTTGACACAGGGATTTTGATCGCCTGGTATGTGTAGTGGGTAATGGCCATAAACTGGGCCATCGTTAGTCGGCCTAGGATCATGTTATACGCAGTCCCGAAGTCAGCCACATCGAAAAGGACTCTTTCGGTCCTGAAGTTGTCCGACGAGTCGAAGGTGACGGGTAACTCGATTTGCCCCAGTGGCTTGGCCGAGGAGCCCGGAGTGATCCCAAAGAAAGGTGGGGATGACCTCAATGAGCTTCTCAGAATCTGTAGGGCGTCTAGTGCATCGGCGAAGATGAGGTTGATCGAGCTTCCACCGTCAACGAGCACGCGGCCCAGGCGGATGTTCTGCACTGTGGGTTCGACCACAATAGGGTAGAGACCAGGGCGTCGGACGTATACGGGGTGGTCAGCCTGGCTAAAAGTGAGCGGGACCTCCGACCACTTTAGGCGCAGGCTTGGATATGACATGGTCGTCCACACCTCCCGGACCACCGACTTGTATTCCTTATTAGATGAATACATCATGGTGCCCTCAAAAATATGATGGACCATATGATCGTCCTGCTGGTACCCCAGTGCTGACTTGATGAGGACGTCACTCTTTCGGATACACACACACTGAGTATTCCTCCAACAATAGGTCCATTAACACGAGCTCGTGCACGTCAACTAAATCATGAGGTGAGCTCGTTCCTTAGTGTTCCTTTATATCTTGATAAGGATGGGATGCTACTGAATAATTGTGATGTATTATTACTTAGGAACACGGGAGAAGAACAGCAAGGGCGCCCAAGCCAAGGTGGAGGTCCAATCAAGTTCGAGTCCGTTTCGGAGTCCAGGATCAGCCTGCACTAAAATCATCGCCCAGGACGCATACGGACTCCGTTTTCAATGTTCTACACATGGTTGGAAAGCTAAGGAGATAAGCTTTCAAACGGAACTTGTCCCATGTCCAAATTCTTTCTGAGTCAACAGGAATCGTCGAAATAAGGTGATGTCCAGAATCTGTCAGGGTGCTGCGCCACCATCTTTTGGGCTGTTGGGCCGTGTAACATGTTGGAGTCCATTAGTGACACGTCCAGGGGTCCTTGGCCGACCCTAGTTTTTTATATACAGTAGCCGCCGCCCTAATTAGGGTTGGGTTTTGCTTAGATATTGATCTACACACAGTTGTGAGATTTTCGCTCTTGTTCCGGACCGACTAGGCCGCCGCAAGTGTTTGTGGAACCTCGACTTCGAGTGCTTGAATTCAATTCGCAATATTTCAGATTGCATCTTCTACGTTCTTGCTTGTGTTCTCGGTACGCTTGCAGGGATTGAGCCTTCTTGGCGAGGTCAACCGCGTGACACGGTTGATAACCAACGGAGCTGTGGTGTAGTGATTGCAAGGGAGACTATTTGTTCGAGTCGAAGCCTTTGGATCATCAACGTCGAGTTCTCCACCCACCGACTTATCGCTACCTATCGGAAGATCAGGCCAACAATACTCATCAACTGGTATCAGATTTTCAGGTTGCCCGTTAGGTAATTTCGTTTTCCCCTTTAGATTAGTCTATTTTTCATTACCTAGAGTCCAGAAAAAGCAAAAAAAAATCCGGTCAATTTCCGCTGCCCTAGAACCCTTTGTGCCTTTGCAATTTTTGTTTTCAGTTGCGCGTTATTGAGTTTGTGTCCGTGGTCGAGTCTTGTTGCTAGTTTTAGAGTCGTGTTCTTGGTTTTTAGTCAATGCTCCGTGCTGTTTTGATCACGCCGCTATCCCATCGCCACCATCCCCACCAACAAGTCGAGCCACCACATTACTCGATTTGCCACCGCGAGCCGCCTTGTGTTACTTTCCGCCACGCCAACCCTAGATAGGTCGCAAGCCGTCTTGTATCAATTGCCCTGCCACCGCTGCCATCCTTGTTTATCTCGCGATCCTATTGCTTGCAATACCTTAAAGAGGTCAATTTCTGCAAGAGTTGCTTGAAAAAAAACCCTAACTCGACAGGGGTTCAGTAAAACAGCCATAACTTTCTCATACGGACTCGGAATCAGGCAAATTTTTTTTCACGGACATCTACAGAAAAAGTTACATCCGTTGCTCCCCGGCCTTGCCGGGTTCCGCTGAATTTTTTTCCCAAATTCGGCTCGGAAGATTGAGTATTCGAGCCGCGAAGTTTCCGCACGCTTTTCAGAGAACGTGCTTGATTTTCTATAGGCCACATCTTGCATCCGTTTGTGCTGAAAATTTCTGTGGTTGTTGCTTGTGTGCTCCTAGTTCAGAAAAAAATATCAGAAAAATACAAAAAAAACAAATTTCGTGATTCCTACTAGTGCTAAAAGACAAAAAAGAGGAGCACATAGAGAACACCCAGATCATTGTGCTATTGGCTTTGTCTTTCTCTGATCATCCTTTTTTAGCTTTGTTTCAGCTGTTGTGCTAGGACTAGGGACAGGAGATAGACCAGCAACTGTGATTCATACTTTGGACACTTATTTAGCTTTGCTCTTCTGATTACAGTTATTGCTAATCCTTGCTACCATATTGTGCCTTCCAAGCTCCACCTCCTTTGATCCGAACAGGTTCACTCTTGCAATCATCCCACGCTTCCAGACTCGTCACTGGTTGTTCCTCCTTGCTGCGTTGGTAAGAACATTTGTAAGAGTGTGGTAAGACGCTTGAGTGTGTGTGATTCCACCTTTCACAACCTAGTAGTTGATAGGGATAATATTTGTTGTCCTTTGTTTTCTACTAACCATGTCAGGTGATGGCTCTCCGTCGGATTTTAAGGATTGTGTGTCCAAGGAAGAACTCAACAAAGCCTTGCAGGATCATACTAGGCTATTGACAGACATTAGAACAAGCATTGCTAACCTCGTCATGCGAGTCAACGACCTTGAGTTGCGTTAGCCACCACAGGATGATGACCATTCACATGATGATGATACTAATGATGGTGACCAAGAAGATTGTGAGGTTTTTGTTGGGCAAGATGCGCGTGCTGAGCAACGTCCTCATGCTGAACAATTATGTCGTGGCCAACAACAACGTCGTCAAGGTAATGGAGGTAATAATGTTAATCGCAACGGTCGCGATGATCCTTATTCTAAGATTAAGTTTTCAATGCCTCCTTTTGATGGTGCATATGATGCTGATGCTTATTTGAATTGGGAAATGACGGTTGATCAAAAGTATAGTTCTCATATGGTTCCTGAAATGCATAGAGTTAGACTAGCCACTTGTGAGTTCACGAATTATGCTATTATTTGGTGGAATGGTCTAGTTTCTAGAGGCTTAGAACCTGAATCATGGCCTAGACTAAAGCGTGCCATGCGCAATAGATTTATTCCTCCTGATTATACACGTGAATTGAAAAAGAAATTGCAGCGCTTAAATCAAGGTTCTAAATCTGTGCATGATTACTATCTAGAGCTTCAAATTGCTATGCTTCGTTGTAGTATACAAGAGGATGATGAGGACACCATGATTCGTTTTTACTCCGGGTTGAGATGTGAAATTCAGGACCTTGTTGATTATAAAGATTACAATACTACCAATAGGTTGTTCCATTTTGCTATCTTGGCAGAAAAAGAACTGCAGGATCGACAACAGGTGCAGAAATTGCGGAACAATTTTGGGAGTACATCTACTTCGCGAGTACTACCGGGACAAGCAACAACATTCCCTTCTACATCTACACGATCTACTGCCCCCTCCTCCAACACTCGGGCGCATTCAGCAGGAGCACCACAACCATCACGTGAGGTGAGTAAATCTACTGTTTCACAGGATTCAATGCCACGCTCTTCTTCAGGTGCAGCTACCACGGGTCGTACAACTAGCATTGTGTGCCGTCGCTGCCAAGGTATTGGCCACGTCATGAAGGATTGCCCAAGCCAGCGAGCATACTCTGCAACAGCAGATGGTGGATATGTTAGTCATAGTGATGTCGAGGAAGAATATGCATTTGAAGCTAATCTTGCAGCCGATCATGACATGGATAGTGAGGGGGAGGAGATTAGTGGTACCGCTGCCACGGAGAGTTATGCAGCATGTACCTTCATTGTGAAGCGAGTTTTGAGTTCTCAAATGGGGCAAGCGGAGCAGCTACAACGCTATAATCTATTCCAGACATTCCTCATTGTCAAAGATGCACGTGTTCGTACCATAATTGATGGCGGGAGTTGCAACAACCTCTTGAGCTCCGATCTTGTGAAGAATCTTTCTTTGCCAACACGTGCACATCCTCATCCATACTACATTCAGTGGTTCAATAACAGCGGTAATGTTAAGGTAACACAATCTGCGAGAGTACATTTTTCTATTGGTTCCTACCATGATTATGCTGATTTTGATGTAGTGCCTATGCAAGCATGTTCACTTTTGTTAGGCCGTCCTTGGGAATTTGATACCGATGCTACACACCATGGTAGAAGTAATAAATACTCTCTCATGCACAAGGGAAAGAAAATCTCTTTGCTTCCTTTGACACCTGCTGAAATTATGCAATGTCATAAAGCTTTAGCTGAAAAAGAAAAGAAAGAACGTGTTTTGGAATATGAAAATCAGCAAGTAGCTCAATCTGTTTTTCCACCTAAGAAAGAGAAGAACACACCTAGGTCCGAAGGCATTAAGTTAAAGGGTGGTGTTATGCTTGCTACTAAATCTGACCTTGCTGAAATTCAAGATAATGATACTTTGTGCTATGCTTTCGTATGCAAAAAGGTTTTATTTTCAATTGATGATATACCTAGCTCTTTGCCTGCTGCTGTCACTAACCTTTTGCAGGAGTATAAGGATGTCTTTCAAGCTGAGATACCCCCGGGGCTACCACCATTGAGAGGGATAGAGCACCAAATAGATTTGATCCCCGGAGCGACTTTGCCAAACCGCGCTGCATATAGGACCAATCCGGAGGAGACTAAGGAAATTCAGTGACAAGTCCAAGACCTTTTGGACCGTGGGTACGTACGAGAGAGCCTTAGTTCTTGTGTTGTTCTTGTTCTTTTGGTTCCTAAGAAAGATGGTACATGGCGCATGTGTGTTGATTGTAAAGCCATTAATAATATCACAATAAGGTATCGTCACCCTATTCCTAGGCTAGACGACATGCTTGATGAGTTGAGTGGTTCTATTATTTTCACGAAAATTGACTTGCGTAGTGGTTACCACCAAATAAGAATGAAATTGGGAGATGAATGGAAAACTGCTTTCAAAACTAAGTTCGGTCTATATGAGTGGTTAGTGATGCTTTTTGGTTTAACTAATGCACCTAGCACTTTCATGAGATTGATGAATGATGTTTTACGTGCTTTCATAGGAAGATTTGTGGTGGTGTACTTTGATGATATTTTGATCTATAGCAAGTCACATGAAGAACACATTGATCATCTATGTGCTGTTTTTACTGCTTTGAGAGAGGCACGTTTGTTTGCTAACCTTGACAAGTGCACCTTTTGCACGAATAGAGTTGCTTTTCTTGGCTATGTTGTTACTCCACAGGGAATTAAAGTGGATGGAGCTAAAATTGAAGCCATCAAGAGCTGGCCGACCCCTGGGACTATCACACAGGTGAGAACCTTTCATGGCCTCGCAGGGTTCTATCGGCGTTTTGTGAGAGATTTCAGCACCATTGGTGCCCCACTCAATGAGTTGAAAAAGAAGGGCGTTCCGTTCCAATGGGGGCCAGCACAAGAACAAGCTTGTAATACGCTGAAAGATAAGCTTACGCATGCACCTCTACTCCAACTTCCGGACTTTGGTAAGACTTTTGAGTTAGAATGTGATGCTAGCGGCATTGGAATTGGAGGAGTGCTACTACAAGGAGGTAAACCCGTTGCTTATTTTAGTGAGAAATTGAATGGATCATCTCTTAATTATTCGACTTATGATAAGGAGTTGTATGCTTTAGTGCGAGTTTTAAAAACATGGTAACATTATCTTTGGCCCAAGGAGTTTATTATTCATTCTGATCATGAAGCTTTGAAACATATTAGAAGCCAAGCCAAATTGAACAAACGTCATGCTAAATGGGTTGAATTTATAGAGTCTTTTTCTTATATCATTAAACACAAGAAAGGTAAAGACAATGTCATTGCAGATGCGTTATCTAGACGTTATACCATGTTGTCCCAACTCGATCATAAGATTTTTGGTTTAGAAATAATTAAAGGATTATATGCTACTGATTTGGACTTTAAAGATGCTTTCGAACATTGTAAAGAAGGAAGAACTTGGAATAAATATGTGCTGAATGATGGATTACTATACCGTGCTAACAGGCTATGCATCCCAGCTAGCTCTATTCGCCTATTGTTCTTGCAGAAACCGCATGGAGGTGGTTTGATGGGACATTTTGGAGTGAAGAAGACCGAGGATGTACTAGCTACTCACTTCTTTTGGCCTAAGATGAGGCACGACGTCGAGCGCTACGTGGCACATTGCACTACTTGCAATAAAGCTAAGTCTCGCTTGAACCCACATGGACTTTATATGCCTCTTCCTGTTCCTAGTGTGCCTTGGGAGGATATTTCTATGGATTTTATTTTAGGATTGCCTAGGACCAAGAGGGGGAGGGATAGTATATTTGTCGTTGTGGATCTTTTTCAAAAATGGCACATTTTATACCTTGTCACAAGAGCGATGATGCTACAAACATAGCTGATTTATTTTTCAGGGAAATCATTCGCTTGCATGGAGTGTCTAACACCATTGTTTCGGATCGTGATGCAAAATTTTTGAGCCACTTTTGGAGGACACTTTGGAATAAACTTGGGACAAAGCTGCTGTTTTCGACAACATGTCACCCTCAAACCGACGGACAAACAGAGGTTGTGAACCGCACATTATCCACCATGTTGCGGGCTGTTTTGAAGAAAAAATTGAGGATGTGGGAAGAGTGTCTACCCCATATTGAGTTCGCTTACAACAGATCAGTTCACTCAACCACCAAGGTAAGTCCGTTTCAGGTAGTGTATGGTTTTAACCCCCGTGCCCCTATTGATTTACTTCCTTTACCAACATCCGAGAAATTGAATTTTGATGCTAAGACACGTGCTGATTTGATTTTGAAAATGCATGAGTTGACTAAGCAAAATATTGAAAAGATGAATGAGAAGTATAGAACTTATGGTAGCCAAGGTCGGAAACATATTACTTTTGAAATTGGTGATCTTGTGTGGTTACATTTGTGCAAAGATAGGTTTCCTGATTTGAGAAAGCCTAAATTGCTGCCTCGAGCTGATGATCCTTTTAAAATTGTGGAAAAGATCAATGATAATGCATATAAGCTTGAGTTGCCTGCAAATTATGGGGTTAGTCCCACATTTAATATTTCAAATTTAAAGCCTTACTTGGGAGAAGAAGATGACATTGCGTCGAGGACGACTCCAATTCAAGAGGGGGAGGATGATGAGGACATCACTCTTTCGAATACACACACACCGAGTATTCCTCCAACAATAGGTCCATTGACACGAGCTCGTGCACGTCAACTAAATCATGAGGTGAGCTCGTTCCGTAGTGTTCCTTTATATCTTGATAAGGATGGGATGCTACTGAATAATTGTGATGTATTATTACTTAGGAACACGGGAGAAGAACAGCAAGGGCGCCTAAGCCAAGGTGGAGGTCCAATCAAGTTCGAGTCCGTTTCGGAGTCCAGGACCAGCTTGCACTAAAATCATCGCTCCCGGGCCTCAGCGGCTTGCGTGCACTTATTAGCAAGCTCGAAGAGCTCGGTTGTTCTTCGGATTACCCGAGTGGCCAACTTCTCGACCATTTTCTGGTCTTTGACCCCCTGTTTAAACGCTATGATCACGGGTTCTCCCGTGATTCTTGAAATGGTATTCCGGCATTCACTGAAGCGCTGGATGAAGTCTCGCAATGACTCTCCTTGTCGCTGCTGGACCGGATATAGGTCATCCTCGACCCTTGGTCGGGCGTAGGTCCCCTGGAAGCTAACGATGAACTAGTCGCATAAATCCTCACAGGAGTGAACCGAACCACGAGGGAGGTTCATTAGCCACAACCGGGCTGAACCGCTCAGGGTAGTAGGGAAGTAGTTGGCCATGACCTTCCCATAGCCTCCCGTAGCTTGCACCATGGTGGTGTAGATCTGCAAGAATTCTTCTGGGTTCGTCGAACCGTCATACTTCTCGGCTAGGACCCGCCAGAATTTGTCCAGCCAGCGTACTTCGCGTAACCTGACAGACAGGGCGTTACACCCTGTCCTGTAGTGGGGAGCCACTCGCTTTTGGGCGGCGGTGCGCGCCCGGAGAGAGAGATAGAGGTATCGGGGTCCCGGCGAAGGGGTGGAGCCGTCTGATGCCTCCTTGCCGGGGGGAAAGCGTGCGGCAAGGCTGCTTGCCCTTTTCTGCTCGCGTCGAGCCCTGTCCTCCTGCTCTCTAGTGGCCACCTGGCCTTGGATTACGCCCCGGAGGTCACATTGGCGCAGAGAGTTACGCATGTCGAAGGGTTGGCTGTCCTGATGTGAAGGTGGTCTGCGAGTACTCCCCGTGGTTGGGGGAGCATGGGACCTATTCCGTCGTGGGCCCTATTGTGACCCCTAGTGACCGAGACCCTCACTGACCCTTGTGATATGCACGGTGCAAGTTGACGTGGTCTGGCGCTAGGTGGTCTCGACCAAGAGAACATGATCCCGCAGCCATGGTGCCACAGGCGAACCCTCTGGTACAGGTACCAGTGGGTGGCTGAGGAGGATCCGCAGGGTATGTAGATTCTGCACCGGCGACATGGTCTCATAATCGAGACGCTGGGCATGGAGCAATGATAAATTGCGAGGTGGGGAGCCCCCGACGTTTAGGCGGTACGATGGCCTAGGCGACGACGCCATCGTAGACTGTGCTCTGTGTAGGGGCTTCTCAGGACGATGCTGGGGATGTGGGGATTATCTTGAAGCACCCGCTTGACCAGTGCCAGACTGCTTTCCCTCTGGATGTAAAGATGGGGGTTTGCCACCTGCGTTTGAGGTGTTTGGGCCCTCAGTGCCTCCCACTGTGTGGTTCGCCATGTAGATCTCGCGTTGGGTCTCGGAGGTCTCGGACTCTGGCTTGGCGTCCCATGCCTGGAGCACTCCGGGTTCATCCGAGTGATGCCCATTGACGAACACCTCGCGACGGCCGAGGTCCTCAGAATGGGACTCAGCGGTTGCCATGGATTTGCAAACTTGCAGAAATGATGAAACACGCCCCCTACCTGGCGTGCCAAATGTTAAGGGTGAATCCCTGACAGTGATTCTGAGGTATGCTGGACAGTAGGCGCATGGTGTTTCAGCAAACGGGTGTGTGTCTTCGATGGACTAAGGGACACAATGAGTTATGCAGGTTCGGGCCTCCCGGAGGATAATAGCCCTACGTCCCATGTATGTTATAAAGGATCTCGGTGGATTACAGATGATGCTTTATTCTAGTCTCCTCCTCCCTCCTCTTTGGAACGAGGCCCTTGTCCCTTTATATAGTAGGAAAGAGGAGTATTTACATGTGGGTCCGAACAGAGAAGCCTCTACCTATCCTAATATCTGATCCAAACCATCATTAGGAGGACTAGGTGTGCCCACTTGCTCTGAGGGCACCATGCGTCTAGTTGCCGTGCGTCTAATGTCACAGGACGGGAGAAGGTCCTTCTGTGCCGACTTTATCCACTTGCTTGGTTGAGCTGTTGATGACGTCCCATCCATCGCGTGCCGCCATGCCAGTCCTACAAAGTTCTATCTCGCAGAATTTAATGCTATGGGACGGGACAATGCCCTTTGGTGTTGACCCCGTCCACTTGTCTGGTCGGGCTGCTGACAACGTCCCATCTGTTGTATGTCATCTTGCCGGCCTGCAAAGTTCTATCCCGCAACATTTAATGCTATGGGACAGGACAGGGCCCTTCAGCGCCAACCCCGTCCACTTGCCTGGTTGGGCTACTGACAACGTCTCATCCGCCGTGTGCCGCCATATTTAATGCGATGGGATGGGACAGTGCCAAACTGCGTTGTCCATGATTTCGTCATCTGGTGCTGGTGCCCGGGGAAAGAAAAAACACTTGAGTGGATATTAGCGACTGTACTCTAGATGGATTGCGTCAAATCTGGCCCTGCGACCAATGGGGCTGGTCGCGAGTGTAAGTGGTGGTATAGAGAGATTTGTTGGGCGGGCGTTCAGACTAGTCGTTGTGGTTGCCCGATTTACCATATCTTGGGGAGTATGCGGCTCTAGTTGTTAGGCCCCCTGTGGGGTCCGTTTAGTCAGGGTACCTTTTACTTAGTACACTGACAATATCCTATAGTTAGATATTTAATAGTAGCCCCCTAACTCTGCTCGGTAAGGAGGATTCCCACAAGCGTCTACTCGAATACTGCCTAGTCCGAACCTAGTTGAGTAAGGTAGATCAAACTTGTAGCCAAAAGAATCGAGTAAGGAAAAGCTCTGTTCCGAGTATCAAGTGGAAACGCTATTGGGTCGAGCGCCCTATCGTTGTTCGCATTCGAGACTTGAGAAAGGCTTGAAAACTCGACTTCCCGACATCTATCTCTAAGTAGAGTTAAAAAGAACATCTCCAAAATTTGAAACATTGGATATAGGAGCATTTAATGCACTCAGATGGACGTGCAAAGATTCGTACAATGCCATCATCCCACCTTTCACGCCGAACGAGGCGCCACACTGACGGGAGCTGTTACTAAAGAAAACGTTGAACTCTGAAATATTTATCCATACAAACCTGGACTATAGCCATTCTTCACCCTTGCGCCGTTAGCTCTTTCGCTCAAGCCTTCTCCTTTCTATGCCCAAACGTGCGCCGCCATACAGAAATCTCTGCCCCATGAACTTCAGCCCTTTCAGGAATGCTAACTATCCTTCCTAGCTGGAGAAAGACTCCAACTCGAAGGCTGTCGACGCATCTCCAAGCAACTAGACGAGATGACATTGCTAACGGAAGCTTGGGCAATCTCATTGATGCAAGAATCAAGGCTCAAGGGATTTGAAGATGAAAGCATCATTCCTCCTCGTGATTTGGCAAACTGGAAGCCAGCATCGAGTGAGGAATTCCCATCCTGCCAATTCAACCATGAGATTGTAGTTTTTGAGTCCTTTTTTTGCTGCGGTTTCAATGCTCCCCCTTCTAAGTTTCATCTTAATGCACTTGATTGGTACCAAATCGAGCTTCATCAGCTAAAACCAAATTCAATCACCATGTTTAGCGTTTTTGTTCATCTTTGCGAAGCCTTCCTCGGCATCGAGCCAAGTTTGAATCTTTTTTAGTATTTCTACCATCTGAAGAAGAATGCTAAAAATAAATATGTCAGGGGTTGTGGTCTCCAACTGCGGAATGGAATGAAGAATTCCTCTGATGTCCTCCCAGCAAAAAGATTGGAAATTTTTTGGTTTTATGTCTCCAATCCCAACCCCGTCGCCTCTCCCTTGGTTTATAGAGGTCTGCAGCCCCGCCTAAATCCATCCTGATAGAAGAAGTACCGTGAACTCGACCATATTGCCTATCAAGTCAAGAAGATTGGCGAACTTAGGTAGAGTGGCTTAACCGAGTGGCATGTGGCTAAAGACTTCATCAGTCAAAAGCTAAGCCCCTTGAAAGCGCGAGATCATTTTGCTTGGAATTATGCTGGAGATAATGATAGCTCCTGGGACACTGCCAGATGTAAGATTTAGTTAGCCCTTTAATGGTCTTTGCAGCCGCAATTGATCTCTTTCGAGTGACTTCTTCCTTTTTTCAACCCTGTCTTTGCAAGACAACTCTGCTAGTTTGAACAAGTTATTTGCTGGAGAGGGACAACAGTGCTCTATACAACCCTACTCTCTCGAGAATCCTCGACCACCGGTAAGAATTTGCTTGGATTAGGAGAGAAGCACTAATTGTTGCTTATTCGACCTGATTTGTCTCTCGGATTCTAGATTCCAGATTTCCATCAAGAAGACACTTCCTCGGGCACCAACGACAAGGAGAATACACCAACTGGTCAAGAGGCTGAAGGGTCTCTTCGATCCGAGAGATCGTCTTCATCATCAGACCAACCACCACCCAAACGCATGCGAGGAAAGAGTCCATTGGTATTGAAATCGAGTCCTTCAATGACTACTTGTTCATCTGCATTTCTGATTATCAATCACATGCCTATTGACACCTAGTCTATATGGATGGCTTGCTTTCAAGGAACAAATGGTGTACCCCCTAAATCACCTGGACAAGACACTACTTTTCACCACCTTGGCTCAGGCCTTTGTTATCTCTGATGTTGCGTGACTTGCTCCTATCAACCGCCGGTATAGTCGTGTCTGGACCCTTGCGCTTGTTACCAGGTTTATTCTTCTTCCCCTCATTCTTCAAGGACTCAGGCTTGTCCTTGCCAAACTGAGGATTCTTAGTATGTACATGGGCTTCAGCACGCTTTGTGTACTTGTCGGCCAACTCGAAGAGCTCCTTAACCGTATGAATTTTCTGGATAGCCAACTTTTTGACCAAATCCATGTCCTCGACGCCTCGCTTGAAGGCAATAATGACTGACTCATCAGAGATGTCCGAGATCGTATTTTGCCTGCCGCTGAACCTGCGAATGAAATCTCGAAGGGATTCGTCCTTACCTTGGTTCAGCCAGTGCAGATCGTCTTTCGTTCCTGGGCGCTCGAACGTACCTTAGAAGTGAGCGATGAACTGAGCCTTCAGCTCTATCTATCATCAAATCGAGTTGGGCAGCAAGTTCAGCAACCAGGACCTCACAGGTCCGTCGAGGACAGTTAATAGGTAATTAACCATCACCTTATTGTCACCGTTGGCTGCCCAAATAACAGTGGTATAGATCTATAACCACTCGTTTGGGTTGAGCTTCCCATCGTACTTCTGGATAAGAGCTGCTTTAAACTTCTCGGGCCATCGTATCAACCGAAGCTCATGCATGAAAGCTTTGCAGCCTCTGTTGAATTCCTCGGGAGGAGATGATGGAGGACTATCACGCCTGTTCCTTCGACCAAGGGAGCCACGTAGACTATCTCATCTCGGAGATTTGTGGTTGTTGTACCGGTGATCATCCTCACGGTGTTTCTCGCGATGGTTGTCTATCACTCTCCGTAGATCATGCTGATCATGAGGAACACGGTTCTTTAAGTCTTCCTAATTTCTGCGCCTATGGATAGGGTAGTTATAGTTCGACCCATAGGGTTGTGCTCGAGTTCGACCACCCAAGCTTCCCGTATGTGATTCCTCGACTCGGAGATGCATGCGTTTGTTGCTCCTCGAATCGGCACCTTGCTGACTTGGGTGCTTAAGCCGCCTGGATCTGAGCTGTATCAAGCAAAGTATTGAGTTGATTAACCACAAGGGTTAATGGGTTCACTGGATCCAACTCGGAGAAGGATCTTACAAACATATGGGCACCCTGGATATTGGCTTCCGGGGTACTGAAAACATCGTTGCCTAGACTCGGTTGTGGTCATGCCGATGTCGCCCTGCAGTTGCTATCCTGAGGGGGTTCGTTCCTCGACCGTCGGACCACTGCTAGTGGAGGCGTGCCTACTGGAAGTCATCATTGAAGACCAAGAGGTACCTGACCTACTGCAGCACATCGATGAAGAGTTCTGTCAGGGGCAACGATTAGTGGTAACTCACCCGTGGCGCCGGCATCTCCAATGGCTGCTACCGCCTCTGGATCTTCAAGGACTTCCGCATCATCGTTCATCACAACATCTGGATCTCTAGCGTTGTGCTCGATGGGTGCTTCGTTGGCCCTGGCCATAAACACAAATCAATCTATTTGACTGCTCTAACCATCGATGGAGCCAACGTTGTCACTTTCCCGACTTTCGCCGTCGCTATCGGTGTCCTTAAATTGGAAAACTTTAGGCTCCTTGGGATCCCAGTCGAGGT
Source organism: Phragmites australis (assembly GCF_958298935.1). Lineage (NCBI taxonomy): Eukaryota > Viridiplantae > Streptophyta > Magnoliopsida > Poales > Poaceae > Phragmites > Phragmites australis. The sequence continues at coordinate 28,037,273 of NC_084921.1, read as the reverse complement.
GCCCCACCTCGCGGTATATGCCCAATGAGTTGTACTCGAGAATACTGGTGTGGATCAGTCCACCCTGATTGTCCCAATGGTAAACCATAGTTCTGAAAGTGATCTAGGAGCCGACATGAGGTGATTCGAAGATGACCACCGCCGATTTGAAGTGATCGTAGAAATCGGTGTTGGAGAATCCGACGCGGATGCGCACTTAAGACACGGTCAATCCTGAAAAATAGAAGAAGGCCTCTACCTAGTGCACCAACTGTCAAAGATTAGTTCCCGATAATATATCCGTAATTGAATTGGGGTGCCTTCGAGATCAAGGATCGAGCACAAAATAAGACACGCAACATAGACATATTCAGGCTCTTGGTTGGAGTAATACCCTACGTCCTGTATGTAGGTTGAATGTGTATGTACAAGTAGGTGGCTAATCTTATTACAAGGAGTAGATCAGATGTAAACTAAACTAGAGTTGAAGTCGTCAAGTCTCTCTGAGGGTCTTGAATGTTTCCATCGAGTTGCCTAGGTGTCGATCTGCCCTAAGCTGTAGAAGTTCTCTATCTCTTTTCCGAGGGTTATGGTCCCCACCTTATAAAGGGGTTCTGATGTCACCTTAGTCCCAACTGTAGTCGATAGGGAGTCCTTCATCTTATTAATCAAGGCAAGGCATTCGAATCCAGCTTAGATAATAGTCGTACTCGAGTCGGTTAACCCTATCAAGACCTTCCTAGTATGAGCTTTCATGATCTCCGAGCATACTAGGTCCTATAGATTCAAATCCGTAATATCTGGAGTCTTTAAAGATACGAACAAGGTATCCTATCTATATACAATATAATCCTCATTCGTATATACCGCATAGTTAGATATTCGAGAACTTGTTTTTGGGTTGACTGATTCATTGGCTTAACATGTCAGCCAATCTTTGCATGTGCTAGGAAATTTAGCATCAGTTTGTTTTGAAGCCAAAATTTGATCATGCCATTTTGTTAAAGAAAAACTGGCCATGCCTAAAAAATTTGCCGACCAAAATTTTTGTACAACAAGCTTGGGCAAACTCAATCAGCCGTCCAACTTTGGCTAGCTATAAATTTTGGTTTGGTCACAAACCAAACTATATTTTGTTGTCCGGAACTCTGTATTGCATATGCTATGGTATGGCCAAAATTTTGGCTTGGCTAACTGGGAGCATAAACCAAGCATCATCTTACTTTTTTTTGGGGGGGGGGGGGGGGAGGGGGGGGGATATGTAATAATACTTGGCTACTACATACGAAAAAGACTCTTTCCTGTACCATTTTCATGACCTGCTAATATGTAATAATGCATTTCTAAATTTATATTTGGGATGTCTGTACTCTGCCAAAAAAAATCATACTAAGGACCTATTTATTTGGGCTTTTGTTTTTTGGCTTTTCTGAAAAACTATGCTTTTATCTTGTTTGAAAAGCTATTTTTAGAAATAAGTTGTTAACTTCTACAATAAATTTTTGACTTCTCAGTACATAGCTTTTTAGAAAAACATCTCTCAATAAGCTTCTCAGTTTTAATTCATTTTCCTCAGAAGCAGTTTTCTGACTTTTTCAGAAGCCACTTCTCCAGGTCCACGTTTATTCTAACTTCTGATTGCTTACAGAAGTAGAAGTAGAACCAGAAGTAGAAAACAAACAGAACCTAAACATACATCTCATTAGAAGCAAATCAACTAACACTCACCCTAGAAATGAAAGCCTTATAGAAAGTGGGTTATTTGCTTATAGTTCCACTACAACCATATATTTAAATTATTAGATCCATTTATGAGCCACCATCCAAATGATTTGAACCTTTTGATCATGAGTCGTACATAAGTTGTAAAAATATGGTTGTACGTATACAAGGGTCATTGAATTATTTGTGGGCACCATCCTAATCCCAAACGTATTATGAGCCATCATGGTTATCACAAATATCTTTTTAAACATTATCATAGTGTTATCCATGATTAAACTGCAATGGTGAGCATGCGCAAACATGTTCTGACACATACAAACTCAAGACACCACATGTTCCCACTAGGGGTGAGCAAAAGTTGCACTCTCATTGCAATGAATTTATATAATCAAGGACATAACATGTTGCATTATCTAATCGTTTGCTTCTACCTCGTTAAAGGAACATTTTTTTTTACTAATTGTTTCTTACATATTGGAAAGTTCAGTTTCTTATAGTCATAACCATGTATTATTAAGGGCAGTGGTGGAGCTAGGATTTTTGCATTGGGTAGACATCTAAATTTTATAAGACTGCAAATTCAATATAGGAGTATAAAATTACCAAAAGTACAATATAAACATATTAAAAAGATCTCATAATATCATAAATTTAACAAATAAGTTTTAAATTTGCAAAAACAAACGGACAATATAAATAGTAAGGTCTTACATAAATAAAATATTACAATATTACTCTAGATTCTTCACTTTGCGTTTTTTTTATAGCCATGAAACTCTCGATTATGTCATTCCAACTCATCTTGGAGAAAATATCTCGCTAAATAAATATGACTAAACAATCGTTCTATAACTTATCACCCATACTATTTCTCAACTTATCTTTCCTCATTGGAGAAATACTCTTTTAACATTTGTCAAGCGCATCACCACCTATGTTCCAATTTCTTCATCCACCCTTAACAAATTTAACTCTATCCTTGCCAAATAAATAACAAATTTCTCCATCAGCTACTTCTGTGAGTGCCATCAAGCTATGTCTACCACAAATATATTCTAATTTCACACACCTGTTGTTACTGTTGGGACCTTAGGGGAATTAATTAATACTTGACTCACTGACTGTTTTGGAGTTGCCACGCTTGCCTGCAGCCGCTAGCCGGCCCACGTGCTTGCAGAATGCCCACAGCCACCCACTGAGCGCGCGCGGCACACCTCCTTGGATCCCTGGTTCCTGGCTCCATGTAGCCTACATGACTGCGCCCTACTGCTGCCCGCTTGAGATGAGAGGGGAAAGGGGATCGAGTCGATGGACGATGGCTCGATGTTGTCGACCGAGCGAGTAGGAGAAGAGAGACATAAGGAACATCAAAACGACCTGGGTAGGTGGGCTATGGCGCTCTGCGGTTGTGCCTCTTAATCTTTTTCTCTTTGTTTCCCCTTGCTTGTAATGGTTGGGCTACATAGGTACTAATCTTTTGGCCAAAATCCAGGGTAGTCCTAGGCCTACCCAGACTATCCTTTGGATTCACCTCTGATTAAAAATGGAAGATAGACTAACGAGGGGTGATGACCACATCATCAAAAAATCGCATCCATTAGATCGCAATTGAGTGGCTCAGGGACGCTCATAACCCTAGGTCCATCAGGTAGAAAATGCACCCTACCTTGAGCACCACATCACTCTCCTCTTCCTCCCTCGCCGCCGCCGCCTCTCCATTCCCTTGTCACCTAGGTTGTTTCCTCTCTGCGTCTACCCCTCCTCATCGTGCCTCTCCATACTTCTCTGGTGTCGTCCTCCTTCTTTAGCGCCACATGCACCTCCTCTTGCTGCAATTGTTGGTCTACCTTCCCTCCTTGTTGCAACCCCTCCAAGCATTGCCTTGATATGTTGCCCCAACTTTGCATAGCCCCCATCTCCATGCCGCCCCTCGTCTTGTTATTGTTGTCGATCCACATCCCCTTTCCCGTCCCGGCTTCCTCTCCCATGGATTGCTAGATCAAGGGCGAAGCTTTCTTGGGGCCAACATGGGCCATGACTCCCCTTCAAATTGGTAAGACTTTAGAAAAATATTTTACATTATTATGTCTAATAGGTAGTTAAACTTTAAAGTGACCACCTCTTTCTTTTGTAATTTATCTTCCTCTATGTGATGTCGTTCTTAATTTGGTTCAAGTTTTGCCATTGGGCTGGATAGCAGGTGGAGAGTAGGGATGAGGTGAGCTCGTAATAGAGATGGCCGTAGCGTCCTGCTCAAACAGGGCAATGATGAATTTGGGCCTTAGTTTCATCGGGAAGGCAGAAAGAAAAGGTTTAAGCTGTGTGCTCTTCTCTTGGTTCGGTATGTCATACATTCCAGATTTGATATCGCACATGCAGAATTGAACAAAGACAATGGACGTGGAGGGGATAACAAAAAAAAAAAAAGGATCAAGTGAATGGTGATGAATTTTGGAAGAAAATTGTACCTAGAATCATTTCATTTTTGTTCTATGTTCGAATTCTTGTATAGGATTCATTTGTGCCAAAGAAAACGTGGGGTCCAAAGAAATGGCAGTGGAGACATGGAGTGTTCTTTGACATCCAATGATCGCCAAAAAACCCGAGGCAGCAATATGGAAGGAATAAAATTTAAAAGACACCGCTGGTTCGCAAGGTGAGCACTCAGTTACAATTATGTGGGCTAACTATAATTTTTCATATTAGTTTTATTAGGAAGATATGTTCACAATTGCACATGATGACAAGAAAGGATGTGTAAATACATAACAATTTATATGTGAAAGAGTTTATCATATCTCTGGTAGATAGCAACATGACAACATAAATAAAATAAATGTCTTTCCCTTTTTATATATTTGTGACCAGAAGACATGGCTGCGTCCCTGTCTTCATTTTGATCTATAACAAATGTGGGGTTGGACGTTACCAATTCAAGTGAGCAAATTTAACTAAGGAACACGATTTTTCTCTTCCTTATATTGACTTCTTGCAAACTTCAATTCTTCCTATCATACCATGGAGACGTCTTGCTATGCGTGTTTTGAACCCTTTCTGTCAATTTTATATTATGGAAGCTAAGTTCAGTAAACCAGATTATTTTAGTCTGAAATTTCAAGACATAATCTGTAAGTTACAACATTTTGAGCTTTTGTTCTATTTAATGAAGCCCAGAGTTGTGCAAATTTCTATTCTTTTTTTTTTATAATATTTTCGCAAAATGTTATCATAGCTCTTGCTCACAGGTTGTTCCGTACAATGTATAAATGAGAGATTTGTGGCACTAATATTGAGGTGTTCACCGAATGCCTAAGCAACATGGAGCTGTGCACTAAAGCTGTTTGGCTCCAAGGTTTGACAACACCCAGCAACAATCTATTTTGATTATATACAATGCATAAGGTCTTTGCCATTAATCTTCTATTCGTCTTTGTACTATGTTTGTAGAGGAATGTCTTGATAACTACACAAATCTACTTGTTTTTGTATGTTGCTGATGCTTATGGTGGAGCAATGTGTACAGCTTTACTGAGCAGGTGATCTCCTTCAACCTCACATGTCTAGTTGTTTGAGAGAAAAAATGTTACTGATTTACTCATGGCATTTTGCCACTTGCCAATATTGTTGACTATAGTAGTTCAAGGTGCTCCGATACACTGCATATGTTTCATTCATGCTAAAATATGCAAACTTGATCACTGCATGGCTAGTTCCTAGATGTCAGCGGTATTCACGGTAAGTTAGGCATGGCACATTTATATTTTTCTGTTGCAACCAAATATGGAAAATCAAATTAGTCCTTTTTCGAGATGAGCATTACATATTTGCATGTCACTTTGTGTAGCTAAAAAGCTAAACTAAACTTGAATTCAGTTTTGGCCATTCCTTTTATTTGCAACCGTTTATTATATGATAAATTGCATAAGATATGCCGTTGGAGATTTATTTCTGTACAAGATTCACCACGTTTGGCTATTATATGATAAATTGTATAAGATAATGCAAGATCTCATTTGTACGGCCACATACGAAACCTGATTGATATGAGCCAGTCACAAGTCAGAAATACTTGTGTAGAATTTCAGAGGGTCGTGATTTCACGTGATCAATGTCGGTCAGTATTTGATTTTTCACTCATCCCTACTTGTAATACTTGCCTCGTGAATCGAAACTAATTATATCTTTTGTTTTTGCCAGGCATGGATCTTAACCGATGTTCTCGACCTTTGAACGCCATGTTTGTTACTTCTTGGCCGTGCACATGGTTACCTACTACTTCTCGTGTTTGTGTTCACTTGGTTGTACCTGCAGCAACACGCGGGGAATCCAACTGAAGTCATTTCGAACTCGACCACGAGCACCCAAAATTTGCAATAAAACGCGAGATACACTGCGAAATTAGGGCAAAAAGAAAAGAAAAAGAAAAGCGCAAGCCGAAACCCTCGCTTCGCCCTCCCCGTCGACGCCGCCTCCGCCGCAAACCTCGTCCCGCCCTCTCCCGCGGCAGCCGAGGCCGAGGCGTCGTCGGAGACCACAGATCCGGACGGATCTGACTGCGGGCGATGTCGGGCGGAAGCGGCTCGTCCGGGCGCGCGGCCCCGCGGTACGCGCCGGAGGACCCGTCGCTGCCGAAGCCGTGGCGAGGCCTCGTTGATGGCACCACCGGCTACCTCTACTACTGGAACCCGGAGACGAACGTGACGCAGTACGAGAAGCCCCTGCCCCCAGAGAACCAGCTCCCGCCGCCTCCGCCCCCGCTGCCTCCCCCGCCTCCTCGGAGCCGCGACCGCCGCGACAGGTCCCGATCCCGCTCCCGCAGCCCGCCACGGCGTGACCACAGGGACAGGGATCGCGACCGCGACCGGCGCCACGACGAGCACGCGTCTTCCAAGTCGGCGTCTTCCCACCACCATCCTCCTCTAGTCGCTGCCGTCGCTCCCGATGACCCGTCTACTGAGGCATACCGCCGCCGCCACGAGATCACAGTCACCGTATGAATGCACTATGTTCCCCTCTCCAGTTATACGCTTCTCGAGCTTGCACCATGTTTACTGACCCATTCCTTGTTGGTTGGCTGCTTGTTGCAGGGGAATAACGTGCCTGCACCGATAACTTCGTTTGAGGCTGGTGTTTTCCCATCCGAAATTCTCAAGGAGGTATGATTATATTGGTGAACACTGACCCATGATCTAACACTAACCCAAACAGAGTTGCATGCGAGGGATCAAGATCTCCCAATTCGACGAGCGTGATGGACTGTGGACTTGTGCTCCAGTTGCTTGCTTGTTTCTCTTTATTTGCTTGATTGTGCTAAATCAGGGCTGGCTACGAGTACCGAGTACTTATCTACATCTCTGTGGCAGATGCGATATTTGCTCCGAGGTGGAGCTAATGTCGTACGCTGCCTCGCGCGCCCTCGGCCAATCTATAAGTGCATCGGGCTGAGGGCAGGTCTCGTTAATGGAGCTGCCAAGGGTGGGTGACACCCAAGGCTGCTCGCTCCCTCCCAGGGAGGTTGCCCATGGCGCGAAAGGGCACCCATGGTGGCTGATTCATTGCTCTGCGTCGAGTTCTTGGAAAGGCTCCTCACATGGATGGTGGGCCTCTTCTGGGGCTTGACCATGGAGGTCTGGCCCAGGCTGTCAACATCCATTTATAAGATCGGTTGGCAGCTGCTGGGAGGCGCCTTGTGGATGAACGATCCACAGCTGAGGGAGTCTCCAGGGACTCTGTTAGATCCTTTTCTACTTCGCCTTATGTCTGCAAGTCTACGCGTTGTGGGCACACTTTATTTTGTACGACATTAAATAGACCTCATGCTTTGTCTTTATTTTCGCAACAAAGCGTTAAGAGGGAAACTTTAGTAGATTTAGGTAGTATATATTAATTGTGTAGTTGTCCTTATTTTGCCTGCCTTTGCTTTGCTTTTTCCCTTTTCTTGTTTCCAGATACAACGTGCTGGATTCGCTAGCCCAACACCAATACAAGCCCAGTCATGGCCAATTGCCATGCAGAGTCAAGATGTTGTAGCTATTGCGAAGACGGGATCTGGCAAAACTCTTGGGTATCTGCTTCCTGGATTTATGCATATTAAGCGTCTGCAAAACAATCCCAGGTCTGGTCCAACAGTGCTAGTTTTGGCACCAACAAGGGAACTCGCAACACAGATTCTGGATGAAGCTGTAAAATTTGGCAGATCATCGAGAATTTCCTGCACGGTTTGTTCATTCTGTTCCTATTTTACTTGATATACGAGTGATCATGGACTGCGTATTTATTACCTGGATAAACCTTTTAATTCAAAAGAAGCTTTCAAAAACCTGTAGTGTTGATTTTCTGTTTAACACTTGAAGTTGTATTCTGTCATGCTTTACTATTGATCTGTTTCTATTATTTAGGCCTCAGTGTCATGATCTGTTTCTGTATTATATTTCCATCGTCTTAACTTTGTTCTTTGTCTGTTTATATAGTGCCTGTATGGTGGTGCTCCTAAAGGCCCCCAGTTAAGAGATTTAGATAGAGGGGTTGATGTCGTTGTTGCTACACCTGGAAGGTTAAATGACATTCTAGAAATGCGAAGGGTAAGCCTTAAGCAAATCTCATACCTTGTTCTGGACGAGGCTGACCGCATGTTGGACATGGGCTTTGAGCCACAAATACGGAAGATAGTGAAAGAAATACCTCACCGTCGTCAAACCCTTATGTACACTGCTACTTGGCCTAAGGAAGTCCGAAGGATTGCAGATGATCTTCTTGTTCATCCTGTCCAAGTGACCATTGGAAGTGTTGATGAACTTGTTGCTAATAGTGCTATTACCCAGGTACGGGACCTGCCCTATAGGTGCATCGATAATTCTTGATGGCTTCTTTATCCTTCTGTGCAGTATGTCGCCATAAGTTATATGAAAAGAAGTTTGTTCTGAATTATGTCTGTTTCCCAAGTAACTCCATGTTAACATTCATATTGTCTTATCCTCTTGTTTTGTGCAGCATATAGAGGTGATCACGCCCTCGGAAAAGCTTAGACGTCTGGAGCAAATATTACGATCCCAGGATTCAGGCTCAAAAATATTAATATTTTGTACTACCAAGAGAATGTGTGACCAACTTGCGAGGACACTCACGAGGCAGTTTGGAGCTTCGGCCATTCATGGTGACAAGTCCCAAAGTGAAAGAGAGAAGGTTCTGAACCATTTTCGATCTGGGCGGTCTCCTATTTTGGTTGCAACAGATGTTGCTGCACGAGGTTTAGACATCAAAGATATCAGGTACTTCCTTTTCATTCTCTGTTATGCATGTTTGAATGTGTTCTGATTTTTCATATATCATGCTACGAAGAAATTAATAGAAAAGCAAATATGCTGCTATCCCGTGCTCATAAGGCCAGCAGCCATCACAATAGTTTGAAGGATGTGATGGACACCCATGATAAGAAGTCTATTTTAACACCTACATCTCAGGGACATGATAAGCTGAAGATTAATTAAACTGAAGCAATTCAGTCAATGAACCTCCAATAGGCCATCTACATTAAAGGTTGATTAAACAAATTTAACTGACTGCTATCAGTTATATTCTCCACTGAAACATACTGATCCCAATAATTCTACACCTACTGTAAAAATGCTGCAGCAAATGTGCACAGAATCATAAAAAGAGCATGGTATTTTTTTTTCATAAAGTTTCAGCATCATGTTGATTTATTATTCTTGACTTTCCTTATTAGACGAATAATCAAAGCTTCACTTGAGCCATGATGGTATGTCACTACTTACAAACAGCAAAAGTGATGCACAATTTGTTACCTTTTTGCCTTGGTAATCTCTTGAAATCTGAGACCAACTTATTCTACACGTATGCTTTGTTTGTGCACTACATGTCAAGATTTTGATTCAACTAGTAAGCGCCTTTTGTTTCTTTATACAGGGTTGTGATCAACTATGATTTCCCCACTGGTGTTGAAGACTATGTTCACAGGATCGGCAGGACAGGAAGGGCTGGTGCCACTGGTGTGGCATATACATTTTTCTGTGATCAGGATTCAAAATATGCGTCAGACCTAATCAAAATCCTGGAAGGGGCAAACCAAAAGGTGCCCCGTGATTTAGAGGACATGGCTTCTCGAGGTGGGCGTGGTAGGAAGCGTAACCGCTGGGCATCCCGCTCTGACAAGGGTGGTTCACGTTCAGAACTAGATTCTAGGTACAGTGGGAGAGATGGACTGGCATCTTCTGGGAGATCAGAGAGTAGTCGTGGTGGTCGTGGAAAAGATGATTATGGTGGTCGTGGCAGGTATGCTATCATTCTCTCAGAAAGAGAGGTACAGTAATTGTTTGTTCCAGTTAATCTAAATCAGTCATTTGCCTGGTGTATGTGGGCCCATAAACTTGGGACCACACACTGTACATAATGTTAATACTGATGCAAATGAAATTCACTGAAATCCAAATGTCAATAATATAAATTTTAAGATCATGAGGGGTGCCAGGCGCCTCTATGCGCCCCTCCCTCCACACCTGCCTATTGAACACATATTTTGGGGCAATATAGATCAGCAATTTGTTGCAATTATTGGTGAAACCACACAAAATGTAGGTACACGTTAGTTTTGTTTTGGAGAACTTATTTGAGATTATGGTTTCAAATAAGTAACATGAATTTTGCATCTGAAGCATGTCCTATTGTTCAGTGATCTTGGTCCCTTTAGTCCAAACGCTGACCATTACTGATTGTTTTTTATGTTGACAGGCACGATTACGGTGAAACTGATGGACGATCTCGAAAGTCCGCTAGAGGTCGTAGTAGAAGCCGTAGCAGAAGTGACAGTGATAGGTACAGCCGCAGTCCTAAGAGGTCACGCCGCCATGATGTGCAGGCTAGCCGTGGCAGGACAAAGAGCCGTAGCCGAAGCAGGACAAAGAGCCGTAGCGGAAGCAGGAGCAGAAGTTACAGTAGAAATCGTCATGCTAGCCGCAGTAGGAGTCGTAGCCCTGCTGCTAGCCGCAGGTATGAAAGGACTGGTGCTATCTCAGGGTCTGCACGGCCTGACTCAGTGCACCCAGAGCGCAAAAGCTCTCCAAGAGCTCATTCTGCTAATGACCATGTGAACCACTCTGACCACAAGGATGACCGTCACCTGGAAGATGGGAAGATGGAAAAGGTTGATCTTGATCGCTCACCCAGCCCACAAGATGACAAGTCTGCTCCATATAGCCCTGTGTACAATGGCAAAGCCAGTGGCTCGATGAGCCCAAACGGTCAGCCAGAAGGTGATGCCAAAGGTGTGGAAGCTTCTGAGAAACCTGATACTGCATCTCCAGTACGTTACAGCAAGAACAGAGAGGATGAAGAGGAAGGTGTCATCGACGAGGATGGGGAGATTGCTGAGGATGATCCTCGGTCTAGTGCAGCGGTGCAAAATGGTGATGGTAACCGATTATTTTGACAAGATTCGAAGAACAGCTGAGTGGTCGCCTGCGTCTGCAATGACAACCAGTCTTTTAAAGCAAACTGTGGCCATTCGCTATCCACCAACAATCAAGATCATAGAATTGCATTTGCATCTTGCATTAGAACATTATACTCGTCTATTATGGCTTTTTAACATTGTTATGGTGATACCTATGACATTTGTGAACGAAAACAATAGATGTTTTACCATCCGATGTTCATGACATATTTTGTTCTTGTGTCTTATTGTCGGTGCTGGAAGTGTTGTTTATGATACCTAGGAAGTCACTTGTGTGTAGTCGATCGCCTGGTCGAACTTATCCACTAATGTCTGCACGAGATGGTGACATGAATTTGCGAATGCTTAAACCACGGAGCTCGGAGGGGGGGGGGGGGGGTGGCACCCCTCCAGTAGTCCGTTGGCTCGATTGATGCAAACGGCACCAGAGATGCTCGGTTGAGGTACCAACCCCCATGACCCCCCTCCATTTTACGATTCATCTACGTCTCTTCGTTTTCTTCCCCACCTACCTGGTTCTACTGAAAAATACATTTTTTATACCGTCTTCATTCTTTTTTACTTTGTCATTTAGGACTACAACATGGTCTTCAATAAATGTCGTTGTCTCTTGCTTTTTTTTAAGTATATGAGCAAATAAGTTGTCTTATTCTAAGAGTGATTTGGATGTTTATTGATCATTTGCACCTAATTTGACTCATAACTATATGTTCTAGTCACGTACAATCTTTCACATGGGCCCACAGCGAAAAATAGAAAAAACCATCGACGTGCTGTAAATTTTCCTTTGTTTGGAGGGTGTTTCTCCGTAGAGCTGTGGGAACTTTATCGCTTCGAAGTGGTATTAATCCAGGAGGGTGCCCCCATTAGGATCTTTGATCCCTCAAAAATGAGGTGAACAGTCAATGGATGAAATTGCATTCTATTACATTTCGAACGATTGGGAGAACCTCCCCATGCATCTCTTGGTACAACCTAACACACAGTAGAATTTATTCGGACAGACTTACAACTGAGCTCAAATTAACGTATCTGGCAACGAACCCATAAGGATTACAGGACTGCTATTCCTCGGCTTCCAAAGTTTATCCGGCCTTGCCTTGGAGAGAATGTCGGAGAAAAATCCTGAGGATGAAGAGAAAGACTGGGTTTGGATCGACTCGGTTGATGGCATGCCTGAGCCACCATGTACAGCTTGCTCAAGCACCGCAATCTTTCTGCCTGTGCTGGAAGCCTTACCACAGGGGCAAACACTGATTTTCCTAAAGCATTGCTTGTGGAAGATTGACCCACACAAACCGCATTTTGCAGCCTCATCCTCCTACAATCTTATGTCTGATTTCCTCAGCAATGGATATGAATATGAAAGAAAATTAGAAAGCAAAGACTTGGCAGAGCACCTGGAATGGAAATATAAGGGACAGGGGGTCATCACAAGCTTGTCGAGCAGCACAAGGCACACCGGTGTCATAGCACACAAGGCATTGCTCGGTGATGTGCTCAAGTATCCTGTTTGATATGGTCTGGACCTTAACTGGAAGTGCTGTTTCATGCAAATATAATTTGTATCAGTGGCGCACTAAACACGCCAAGAACGTGATTTCAATTATCATCTAAAGACCTAAGGCTTAAGATTTTGGTTCCGATGATATAATTCATCAAGCATTAACAATAACCACAGGGAAAGCATAAGAAACAACTATATCTAAAAATGTTTGAATTTCACTGTCTTTTTTTTCTGGAGAGGAAAATTCCAGGCATCCACTTAGTGGGGCTGTAATTTGCTGAATCAGGAACTGGTATTTTAAACTTGAAAGCATGAAATGAGCATACATAGATGCATTCCAGATAGACCCTCTTTTTGGTCACATAATTATCAGAATTTAACCATGACAGCAACAAATAGTGCATTTGTATTTGATTACCATCAGATTGGTAAAGGGTCTATGAAATGCAGATCTAAATTCAGGTGTATCTACACACAGTTTGGATTCTGCACTATAAAAAATGCCTTAAAGAAAGCCTATAAACCTCATCAATGAACAGTACCTGCAAAAGCCCCTTTCGAGAGATCAACGAGGTCACGAAGCGCAAAGAAGTCATTCCCATCAAGGAGGTATCTTTGAACACCTAGTCCTTTAAGTACGGAGTTTCGGAAAGGACATTGGACACAAGGAAGCATAGCTGCTATTTTCTTCCGGACACTCATGATATTAAGCAGAGCTGGCACTTTAGAGAACAGGAAAGGATTGACAGCACTTACACAGAGCATAGGCTGAAAATACAAATCACCATTTCTTAATGTTGGGAAAAGTATGAAAATATAATTTACATTTTATATACACTTGAGAATTAACAATAAAGAAAAGATACAGTTAAATTTATCATTACCTGGTCATAGATGGAGTCCAAATATGCTTTCGCTAATTGGGAAATCAGATATAAAGAAAAATCCCAGTGGTGCAAGACTCTTGCTGGCACAACTGCAGTGTCATTTGTGTGACAAGAAGCACAAAACAGTTGGCCAGTGTAAGCACAAAACCGAGGTTTGTTCCATCCAATAGTTTGCGCAAGTTCTTGCAGCAATGTTCGTCCAGCATCCAAATGCCTATGGCATCCTGCACAGTTGTAGTGTTGTAACTCTAACAATTGTCTAGTCGACTTCCGAGGCCTATCCTCCACAATAAGTGATATTGTCTTGCCCATTGAGGTTGAATCGTCATGCGAAGCTCCATTGTAGTCTGAATCTTTGGAATGTAAATCACTGCTTCGCCTTTGCAAAGATTGTGGGATAAGAGTTTTCAAAAAGCTATATTCATAACCTGGCCTCCCTGGTGATAAAAAATTAACCAGAGGGGTGGGTGTTCCAAGCGAATAGCTAGAGAACAGCAAAGAACGCAAACATTCTTGAATAAGACCACTTCTCTCATTGATGACGTTTGGGGACACATTCCCAAATATTTTAGTTGACTCTCTTTCAACATTTTCCCATGTGGGGGGAAGAGTCAAGCCTCTCTCATAAAACAAGTCCTTAAGTTGCCGATAAAGTGCATAAAATTCACGGTACCGGCGCTCAATTTCCCATTCATCTTCACCGCTCCTCACTTTTAACAAATAAACAGTGTATTCTTTGACACCAACCATCCGCTCACCGAAAGAAACATCCCCAGTTCTTTGCTTTGCTCCCACAACCTCCACCCAATCAATTTTTGCAGGATAGTGAGGAAGAGGGTATACATAGGCATAATCTGTACCAGAAGTGGAGGCAGTAGTGCTGCCATCTCTGAAATGGTGAACCTGGCGAGCATTGGTCCCGCGATTATCCGTGAAAGACCCATTTTCATGGGGCTCTCCAGAATTGAGCAGAATCTCTTCCATCTCTTGGACCATATCATCGAATAGATCACTGTCATCAAGTCTGTCTGCCTGTAGTTAGAATGAGACTAATGTCAATCCAAGCATGCAGTTGAACACATGCATGCATGTGAAGTACTGCAATTTGATCAAGCAAAGGGGCCACAAGCCATATCTTTTAGGCATATAATACCGCTAATTCATGAGTGCGGTTGAGCACATGTAGGTTGGAGCAATACTGCAATTTGATCAAGCAATGGAGCAGCAAGCTAATATCCTTTTATAGTAAAAGACTGTCGACAGCACGAATATAGACCTGATACAGACCACTCAGTACAATTGTGTCTAGTTTTTGGGATAGCATAGAAGCACCTCTGTTCAATTAATTCAGGGCTAGCTAAAGGGAGAAGTGGTCAGAAATGAATGAGTATCAAAAACATTGTTACTGTAAATTTCCACTCAAACTCCATGAACAGAGACCAAAATAGTCGCTAAGCCCAGTGGCTGCTGCCAAGCTAATTTTGCATTTAGTAGACATATTTCGTTTCCCTGCAACAGCCTTGCCCCAGCTCGCCAGTGCATTTTTGCCGGAGAAGGTAATCCAAATCCGGGAGCCAACACACACAAAACATCTAAAACTTGTACCTATATAAGCAATTAAATTTACTAATGCTGCTAGTCATCAATCCTGATGAAACTAAGAACGTAAGGACATGAAAAATTTACAACAAATGCCGCTCAAATTCACATCTTGTATCAGTTAACTGAAGTACTATCCATACACCAGTTCTTGGTTGTCAGAGACGAGCGAACCCACCTGGCTAGGATCCGGGCGCGGAGGAACAGCCGGCGAACCAGAAATCGACTCCTGCCGCGCGAGAGCGTCGTCTCCTGTGGCGTTCGGAGGAGGACCCGTTCCTGGCCGCGACTGCGACGGTGCCCAGGCCTGGTGGCGGCTGAGCTGGTGGTTCTTGGGGAATCCGGAAACGGCGGGGAGGTCTTCGAGGAGGAGGTCCATCTGGTGGTCCCAGAAGTCGGAGGAGGGTCGGAGGCTGCCGAGGGAGCTGGGCGTGCCGAGGGCGGAGTTGGCGCTGCAGTACCTGTCGTCCTCGGCGTCCGATCCGGTCGCCGAGGAGGCCTCCGATGCCGCGCCGCCGGCGGATCGCCGAGATGGCTCCATGCAGGACTCGATCCCGGCCAGCCGGCCGTAGTTGTTGTGCTTATAGGGATTAGTGGTGATGTCTTGTCTTGGTTGAAGAGGAAGAGGAAAAACTTTGCACTACGGCCCCTGTACTTTTTGCTTATCTCCTACTTTAATTGGCCAGGTCAGATCTAGTGCTGTGTGTACTTTTGCACTATAGCTCTCAAATAAATAAGAACAATTCAAATATGTGCCACTCAAAATAATATATACTTCCTATATTTGCTAATGAACTCAGTGTAATTAATAATTACCACACTATTTGAAGATGATGCCATATTTATCACTTTAGACCTCGATGTAATAAGAGCCGGTTCCGAGAATATGGAGGCTAACATGGAGCCCACATATTTGAATGTGAACATTTTGGATTGCCGATGTGAATTTGATGGCTCTTGTAGTGGCAATGTTTTTAGCGAGCGACTAATCTAAAGTGGGTGACAATCTCTCATGAGTTAGGCTAGCAACTAGAGCGTAGGAAACTGTACAATCAACCAAACGACTCTGAAGAATGAGAAAGAGGAGGGAAGGTTGAGAAAGAGCAAGCAGATATATGCCACCTCGCATTGACAAGGGTGCTCTACTCCCTAGTTGACTATGCTAAACTTCCATTAGCGTCATCCAATCAATAGAGTTTCTCTTAGAAGTTTAGTTTGCAAGATGGGTCGTATCATATGCCTCGGCCATTTTTACATAATCTTTTTATTAGAAGAACCTAGTTTTCATCACGAATCGTCATGGTAATTTCATACTTTTGAGTATGTTTAATTTGTGTTGCGCCATTTATTGTCTTTTCATAGCTTATTCATTGATGCGTGGCTAGCGCGAGAGACACTTGTATAGTTTGAAACTCAGGAATTCCAAGGGATTACTTTATGATTTGTATTGTTAACAGTGATGAAATTCCTACTTCCCAAACGATTTGTGATCTAAACTGTTGGTGAATGGAAGAAAATTTACGATCTCTTTGCCGTCTACAGTCGAATAATTTACAAATTCAAAGATATAGCCCATTGTGCAAATGCCTTTATTTAGAGTTGTTAATTGGTATAAAGACAGCCTACAAAGGTTGGAGAATTAAGCAACACGTTCTTCAGCCTCGCCGTCACGCCCATGAACCGTTGGCTGCCAGTGCCACGCGCAGCGCATCGCCGAACTCGACGAGCCTGGTGTCGAGCATCATGTCCCTGACAGCCTCGTGAGTGCTGAGCCGTGCCGCCCACACCGCTAGTTAGGGTGTCCTCCTGTCGTCCAGGACAGGCTGCCCGATGATCCTCTCTACCTCCCGGAACCTATCACCATTGCTGACAGTGGACCTAGGCATCACTTGGCGGGAGAGACAAGGCACAAACTAGCGGGAAAAACAATTGTGCCGTAACCGAGTGGGTCGACTGCTCAAGGAAGGGGAGCCTGGGTTCCCAAGCTCAATAGGAAGTACACATCGGTTGAATGAGCTTTGTAAGCGTGTGATTGTGTCAAGGGTTTAAGGAGGGGATAGTGTGTGCGTGAGTGTTGTGGAGAATCATTGCACTAAACTAACTCTGTCTTCCTCAAGCAGACCTCCGTTCTCCCCCAACTTCTCTGAGTTCTTCCTCTCTTTCTCTCTCACTTCTTCTCGATCTCTTTGTGGATGTCGCCAGAGTAACTGGGATGGTAACAACTAGTATCAGAGTGGTGTTGTAGGAATCCAACAAGTCTATCATGGCAAGCATGTCGGACCTAGTGGGTTGGAGGAACAAGATCAACACCACAGTGGTGGAGTTTTGTGACGATCTTAGGGCACTGCGCATGCAAGTGGATCATATCACGCATAATCCTATGCTGACGGTGAAGCCCTCCGATCTGCCACCTTTGCTTACGACACCATCACCTGCGCTTCCTCCATCACCGACGCCAAACATTGCGTGAAAGAAGGACGATGGGGCTCCATCCACTAAGACGAGCTTTGCGCTCGAGCCTAGAGGCCACCACGATGAACTGTGGAGCAAAGGGTCTGAATTTGGGGGAAAGATTCACCTAATTTCACCTTCGGAGAAGGGTATGTACTCAACACCCTGTTCAGATAGAATCGTAGATTCGATTGGGGAGGGATCACATTGCACATGGGGAAGTGTTCATTGGGTAATTCTGTCGAGGATGGATTTCCCTTCCTTCAAAGGCAAAAATCCTAAGGCTTGGCAGTTAAAGTGCGAGTCCTATTTCAGAGTCTTCAGTGTTCAAGAGGATTTACGGGTTAGTGTGGCGTCTATGCACATGGTAGGCAGGATAGCTTTGTGGTTGTAGACTGATCTTGCTAAAAGGTTCAACACTTTGATGCACAATCTTTTGGCATACCACCCCTCATGGGATCCACAATATTTTGTTACCCAGTTTTTAGATGGACTTAAGGAAGAAATTGCTCCAATTATTCTGCACTGCCCTGAGGAACTGGATTCTACTGTCTCTTTGGCTTGCAGGAGGAGGTACTAGAGGCTGGATGTGCGAGGGACACTCGGAGATATGAATCGAGTGCAGGCCGGGCAATAGCATGCACCAGATTGCCACTACCCCCACCACCAAGCTAGCCTCGACCTCCTGGTGCTCCAGCTTCTGAAGAACGCAGAGAGACTGACGCCCTATGTTACACGGATATGGATACGTGTATCAGTATCGAGCCAATCCCGATACGCGGATATGTCATTTTCTCAAAAATCCCAATACGCGGATACATTTCAATAATATTTTATTAAAAATAAGTAATGAGACACATATAAATTATAGCAGCTAGTAGGAAACCAGGAACAATAAGTTACCTTGTGGTTAAGCCATTTTCCTACCATTCAGGCCATTCCAGTGAAGTACTAGAGTGAGGCCAACAACCAAGACTCCATCTAAATAAGAATGTACAAGAGGGTTACAAACTTACAACAAATACATAGTGTAAAGTACTAAAATTTGTGGCAAAAAAAAACCTATTAGATCACCTTTAAGGAGTTATTTCCAGCCGACCTGCATCCCTTCTCTTCTTCTCTTATTGACTGAATAACACACAAGAACATAGAAGAAACACAATCTCACGAGTAGCAAATTGGAAAGTTCAGTAGTTTACACAATGAAACATAAAAGTTTAACATAGCAGATAGCAGGTTCTACTTAAGTTCTATTACATAACATAATAGCTAGGATAGAGCAGCAGGCTGCAGCTACACCTTGCAAGTTCATACAACTAGGCTTCTTCAGGATTTACTTTAGCTTCATTCTTCCAAATATCAGCCTCCACATCTCCAAAAGACACGACTTGTAATTCAGGCTCATCAAGGGAAAGGTTAGCCACTTCAAGGATCCCTAAACCACTTAGAGATTCAAAAGAATCTCCTCCCGCATCCCACATCCTTGATTCCTCTTTCTTGTAATCATCAGTCCTTCTTCAGAGATGTCTCAAATTTGAGTGCACATAGATCAAATCTTTAGCACCCTTTGGAGTTATGACATTTCTTTTGACACTGTGAATGAAGCTATATGTACTCCAATTTCTCTCACAGCATGACGATGATGCTGGTTGGCTAATGAATTTGATGGCCAAATCATCAATAAAGGAACATGCTATCCATGATTTATCCACCAAGTCATGGGAGAAACAAACCATCTATAATGGAGAGAGTCAGGATCATTGAATTCTTGGGAACAACTAGAGAACCTTGCGTATTCTTCTTTCACTTGAGACAATTCTGTTGGTATGCGAAAGTACTTCTTGAAGCGTGCCATCCTCATTTTTGATACCTCTTTGTCCTTGTGTGGAGGTACACGGCCAACACCTCCATCTAGCCACTATTGGTTATAATATCTATAATATAAACATAGGCAAGGGAATTAGCAATCGAGCTATCAACATAAGCAAGACATCAAGTAAAGTGGAGATTATTACCTTTGGTTGAGTGAATGAGCCAAACAATAAAGTGGATTATTGCCTTTTGTCCACTTATCGACCAATATCTTATGAATAACCAAGTACAAGTCCGACTCTGTCGGAGGGTGAACTCCTGTTGCAGGGATCCCGAGAGACCCCTTTTTAGAGATTCGGCCGGGGGGATGATCCTGAATGAGCTTGTTTGGGAAATAAGCGGGAAACGGAAATAAATGCAGTGGCTGGTGGGAGATGATCGTCCTAGTGCGAGAAAGATGGGTGCACCGGGGTTTAGACAGGTTCGGGCCGCACGGGGGCATAACACCCTACTCCTGTGTGAGTGCTATATCTATCTTTGAAGGGAATTCTTCAAGGATGTATCTGGTTACAAAAGAGAGAGCCACTTACAGAGAGCTTGAGGCTCTCGTGTTCTAGTTTGGCTTGAGCTGGTTCGAGCGTCTGCGTCCTCTTCTTCACACACTTCCGGCCCCTTTACGTGTTCTTCATTCTTTCCTTTTATAGGCGCGCCGACCTCGACATATCCTGAATGGGAAAGAGGGGATGCGAATGCCAAGGTGCCACGGAAAAAGGCGTCATCATTTCGTCTTGGCGAAGTGACAGGGGCGGTGGAGAAATGCGGCGCGCATCCGACCACCCGCCACTGTGGAAGCCTCCGGGCGCCATAAAGGGGGCCCACCGGGCAGCCTCAGAGGTGCCCGGTGCGCCCACCCTATCTTGTCTTTCTACTAGGGCAGGGTGGCCGGCGGAGCGCTTCGATTCTGGCAACGTTATCCCGAGGCACCCGGGTGAAACGGGACGGGACCCGTGCATTTAATGGACCCACGCCCCCCTGCCAGTGCATGGCAGGGTCTGACACTGGGGCGTGGGCAGCTGAGAATGTCAGGATGTCAGGCCGCGCGTGCCTATTAAATGCGGCATTGGGCCTTTGACTGGATGACACCCTGACGACGGGACCCTTCGGGTCGTCGAATGATCTTGCGCGAACCTTCGGGGAACTGAGTCCTCGGGGGCTGCCACGTGCAGCCCCGAGCACTCTCTCCCGAGTACTTTGGGAGGATCTTCGGGGAACCGAGTCCTCGGGGGCTGCCACGTGCGGCCCCGAGCACTCTCTCCCGAGTACTTCGGTGGGACCTTCGGGGCACCGAGTCCTCGGGGGCTGCCACGTGCAGCCCCGAGCACTCTCTCCCGAGCACTTGGTGGGACCTTCGGGGAACCGAGTCCTCGGGGGCTGCCACGTGCAGCCCCGAGCACTCTCTCCCGAGCACTTCGGTGGGACCTTCGGGGCACCGAGTCCTCGGGGGCTGCCACGTGCAGCCCCGAGCACTCTCTCCCGAGCACTTCGGTGGGACCTTCGGGGCACCGAGTCCTCGGGGGCTGCCACGTGCAGCCCCGAGCACTCTCTCCCGAGCACTTCGGTGGGACCTTCGGGGCACCGAGTCCTCGGGGGCTGCCACGTGCAGCCCCGAGCACTCTCTCCCGAGCACTTTGGTGGGACCTTCGGGGTACCGAGTCCTCGGGGGCTGCCACGTGCAGCCCCGAGCACTCTCTCCCGGTATTTGGGCTCTGCGGATCATCGGGGAACTAGGGTGCTCGGGAACCAGAGGCGGCGGCCCCGAGCACCTTCTCCTGGGACTTAGCTTCTTCTTACATTGCAGGGTGGTGACATGTGGCAGATGGCCGGCCTGGTCTCGGGACTTAGGGACCCCTGGTTCCGAATACACCGACAGCAGCCCCCGGGCCCGTTGGTAGGTGACGGGACGGAGACTGCGAATGGGCCCTTCGTCGCGGCCGAGGCCGAGGTTGGTGCAGACGCCATGTGGCAAGCTTTCGAGAGGTGGCCCTTGCGGACCCGAACCTCAAGTACGCCCCAACGGGAAAATGAGTGGACGCGTGTCCACACAACTTCCGAAGGGTATAATGACCATACGGGCGGCACGCGCGGTCGCCGTGCAGATCGAGGAAAATACGCCTGGCATCGCGCGATCGGCGGGAGATTCGCCTGGCAGTTGCGTCGATCGAGGCGACGCTTCGCCGAACGAACCGTTTGGGCGGCAGTTTTTGAACTTTGAGATATAAAAGGGGGAACGGATCGGTCCGTTCCCCTTTTTACGCTCTCTCGCACTTGTGCTCCTGCCTTCTTTGTGCTCCGAAGCCCTTAGGAAATTCTCAGGCGACCGGAGCATTCTTCCTTCTCTCTCTCTCCACCACCAAAACACCTTCCATCTTGTCGAGATGACGAGGGTTGGAGGAGGACGCCGGGACAAGGCTTCGGACAGCATCTTACCGGAGTCTCGTCTGAGGAACGAGGAGGCGGCGGACAAGATTAGGAAGCTGCTGGTGCCGGAGGGGCAGGAAGGTGCTGTGGTGGTGAGGCCGGCGACTCTGACGCCGGCGACGACCGTCCCTGGGAGGATCATCCTCTTCACTTCCTTTGTGGCGGCGGGGTTGGTGCCGCCGTTCTCCGCTTTCTTCCTGCAAGTGCTGGAGACGTACGACATTCAACTGGTGCACCTAAGCCCCAACTCTGTGGTGGCGTTGGCAGTCTTCGCGCATCTCTGCGAAATGTTCATGGGGGTGATGCCGTCGGCGACGCTGCTTCGCCATTTCTTCGTCCTTCGGCCGGTGGGGAAGAAGAGGGGGTACTCCACGGCGGACGTCGCGGGGTGCTGCAACCTTCGGCTCCGGGACGGCCTGGGGGATCGTTACATTCCCCAGGTGCTGCGCAGCAAGTGGGAGGAGTGGCGACGGGACTGGTTCTTCGTCGACGTCGACCCCCACGAGCGCCTCGAGCTGCCGGAGGCGGCGGCGGAACCTCGGCGATCGACGTGGGAGGCGCCACCACCAGAAGATGCGAGACTGAAGCCGGTGCTGGAGCGCATCCTGGAGCTGCGCGAGTGTGGGCTGACCTCAGTCATGGTGGTTGTGGACTTCCTGCGCCGTCGGCTGGCGCCTTTGCGAGAGCGAGCCCGGCCAAGCTGGTTCTACACCGGGCCAGAGGACATCACCAGGACCCAGATCGGCGCCAACTGGGATCTGGGGCAGGCGGAGCTGCGGGGGATGACACGGGTGATCACCGGAACGGAGGACATGAGCCGAACGGAGCTCCCGTGGCCGGAGATGGTGCTCTGCGCCAACCCCAACCGGGTGGCCATTATGGCGGGGCTGCCGGAGTTCGACGCCCAGGGGCCTGTGGACCGGCCACGAAGCCGGAGTCCCGAGGCCTCCGAACTCCCCGGGCTGGAAGAGCTACTGGGCGAGGAGGTCGCTGGCAGCTCGGCACGGGCTGGCGACGGGGCCGCCGCAAGCAGCAGCCGCCGTGCCAGAGAGGAGGGCGCCACAGAAGTCGTAGAGGAGGTGGCGCCGGGAGACCGGGGAAAGCGTCCCCGGGCCCTGATCCTAGTGCCGGACTCTCCGCCGTCGCCAACAGCAGCGGTGGCATTTCCGGTGCTGGAGCCGCGCCTGGAGCGGATGGGGCCTGCATCGGCGCCTGCGACCCGCAGGGCGGAAACCGAGACTCGTGCGGCGGCACCCGAAGCCCACGCAGCGGTTCAGCCGAGCCCCCAGCGGAAGAGGCGGCGGGAGGAGTCCGGACCGACGGCGTCGGACCCGGACATCAGGCTTCCAGCGGCCAAATGGCGGTATCGGTGAGTCTTCTTTCTTGCTTTTCCATGGGCATTTCTTGCCCGAACTAAGTTTTGATAATTTTCATTTGTCTCCCGTAGGCCGGCCGCAGGCGCTGCTGCGACGGAGAGAGAACAGGCGCCGGGACCAGAGCCGAGCCCGCCTGCTTTTCCGACGGAGGCGGGCACCAGAACGGCGGAGGCGCCAACCGTCGTGGTGGCCAGCGGAAGAGAGACGGAGGCGGTGGCCGAGAGGAGGATGGAGCAAACGTCCGGATCCTTGGCGCCGGCGGAACCTACCCCGGGCGCGGAAAGCCCGGGGCGGATGATGGTGGAGGAGGACGCTTTGCCGGGGCCGGCGGACAGGGCGGCCGATGCTGAAATACGGCCGCCGTCCGAGTCTTCGGCGCCGGCGGAGCCTACCTCGGGCAGGCAGAGCCCGGGGTGGATGGCAGCGCAGGGCCCTACAGAGAGCTCGGCCCCCCTGGAGGTACTCTGCGGAGAAGCCTGGGCCCTACCGGCGCCCGGCCAGCCCGGCGACCCTTTCCTGGCCGCCATTGAAGGCGTCCAAGTAGCGGTCGGGAGGCTGGGCGCAGCGGTGAACGCCAAGGAGGGGGAGCTCGAGGCCGAGCGCGCCCGCCTGGAGTTGGAAAAGGCGCAGCTGGCGGGCGCTCAAGAGGAGGCCCGTGCGGCGGCCGCGCGGGAGCAGAAGCTCCTAGAAGACATCCGCGCGGAAGTTGCACGGGAACAGGAAGTTTTGAAGATCGCGCGGGTAGAAGCCGCGCGGGAGCGAGAAGACGCCGCCCGCCTGGCTGAGGCGTCGAGGCAGCAAGCTGCCGAGGCCCTTGCCAGGATGGGGCAGGCGCAGGAGAGGGAGGTGGCAATCGCAGCCCGCGAGCAGGCTGCGGAGGAGCGGCAAGCCGAGCTAGCCCGCCGGGAGGGCGCGGCCGAGAAGACGTGCGCTGACCTCCAGCGCAGGGAAGACGACCTTCGGAAGATCAGGGAGGAGATCCACCGTTGGGAGGAGCACGTTTCCTTGCGGGAGGTGAACAGCGAACTATTGGAGTCGGAGCTCGACGTTCGGGAGGATTCGGTGACTCAGCAGGAGGACGTGCTGGCCCGGCGGGAGGGCGAGCTGAGTCACCGAGAAGGTGAATTGAGTCGCCGAGAGGGCGAGGCTGACGCAGCGGCGGCGGCCATGGTGACCAGGGCGGAGCAAAACGCGAAGCACGAGGCGGAACTGACCGCCCGTGAACGCGCTTTGTCCGAGATGGTGGCCAAGATGAAGCAGGCTGCCGCCCCCGCAGCAGTTTGCAGTTCTTCCGGTCCGATCGGGGACCAGGGACTTGAGGCACAGCTGCGGGCCGCCAAGGAGAAGCTCGAGACCGCCTTTGTCTCGCGGGTCAACCTCGAGCATATGCTGGAAGACGTACTCCGGCGGATGCGGCGAGCCGTAGAGAAGGGTGGTCTCGGACGGCTCGTTGGAGGCGAGAAGGGCGACGGCCCCGGACGACAAGTGTTGGGGCTGCAGCAGGTCTGCGAGCGCCTCGAGGCCCTGCCTTGGGCGGTCCAGGAACTCGCCGCCCGGGAGGGACGTGGCTTGGCGCATGCAGTGGCCGAGCACGTCCTGGCCTGCTACCGAAGCAGGGACCCTAACTTCCCGCTGGAGCCGGCGCGGGAGGGAGTGGTCGAGGCTGAGGGAGAGGCCGCCCGGGTAGCGGTCCGGAGTACCGTCGCCATGGTGGCGGCCGGCTTTAGGCGAGAGGTGCCGCCGCCGCCAGCCCCCGGGGATGACTCAGAGGATTCAGCCGACGCCTCTGCTGCCGACTAGATCTTTTGTAGTCTTTTTTCTTTTGTTATCTTGATGAATGTAGATGTAGGAGTGAACTCTTAGAAAATGCCTTGTATCTATCCTGTGAATATTAATGGCAATTTTTCCTTGAGCTCGCAACTCCAGTTTCTCTGAGTGTATGATGCTTCTTCTGGTGTTTTGCCCGGAAGTCCCGGGGAGTACTCAGTCGGGCCGTTCCCGACCTTCCCGTCCCCGAGGATAAAGTGGTCCTGATTGCTGTTGTTGGCGCAGTCGGCCTTCGAGCTCTCGCGAGTCCGTATTTGCCTAAGTTAAGAAACAAAGACACAGACTCCCTTGCCCGGGAGATAGATCGATCCTGCTCGTTACACGCCGTGCCTAATGAACACTTTCTCACTTTGCGACCACTCAGTTAGTAGAAGGGAGAATGTGACCAAGAGTACTCGCGGTCCGGTGGTGCCTGGGCTTAAAACGGGCCGGACCGAGCACTGACAGCCCGCCCCCGAGACCTGAGCTCCGGACTACCCGAGTAGCTCGAGCGATAGGATTACCCAGGGTACCCGAGGACTTGGTAGTGCTCGGGGTCCTTAAAAGCGGACCGAACACCACGACCACCACGAAGGGCTTCGGTTAGACATTATCGCACACGCGCTACTCTTTTCTGCAAACCGCTCTGTCGTTTTGGGAAAAAGTAGACACGCGGCAGGGTTTTTGCGTGCGAGGAAAACACCTCACCGAACAGATTAAGGCGCGAGAGCCCCCGAGAATGACTCGGGAACATAAATTTACTAAAAGTAGATTTGTCTGAATATAACCACTCACCGGACAGCTGTCGGCCTTCCGGCCCACCGATCCAGGAGGGATGTGCTTCCGAGCTCGGGTGCCCGGGAACTTAATTCTTTCAACGGGGCGCCCGAGCGCCCGAAAGGCGTACGAGGCTCCTAGGGTCGGGTGATCTCGACCACCCATGCCTAAGTGGTAGGACCACCCGAGGACCCTTGGGGCCGACCAGAGACCGGGGCATTGAAGCCCTCGCGGCCGAGCTGCTCGTGATCGCCAGCCTGTGACTTAAGAGAAAAAATAGGATTTCTTTGTCTGGTGCGGTCTGTCAGTGCGGCACTTGCTATAGACTGCTCTCGTTTTCGACCCGAGATCTCTCGAATACCCGAACCGGCGGACAAGAGCGGGCAAAGGCGTAACCCAGAGGTCCTACGGTTCGGTGGCGCCCGGGTACGACAGACCAGACCGAGCACCGACAGCCCGCTCCGGGGGCCTGAGCTCCGGCCTACTCGAGCAGCTCGAGTGATGGGATTACCCAGAGCACCCCGAAACTCGGTTAGTGCCCGGGAGCCTGCCACGACACCGAATACCACAGTCTACCATGTCGGACGTAAGTCAGCGGCGACTGCTCGCATGTATACCGATTGGGATTCTTTTATCAACGGGGAAAAATGAGAGAGCGAACTTTTTCTCGCACAACCGAGCACCTCACCAGACAGATTAAACATAGGGAATCCAGAAAAATAATTTGACATAGCGATTGCTTATTGAGATACTGAATGTGCAATATTTACAAGGTTGGGCGACAGCGACTTACCCTACGGGGCGAAGCCTTCAGATTGCTCGGGCGGGGAGAAGCCCCCGGCCTTGCTGACCTGAGCCGCGAGCACGACCACCTACGGGTAGAAGCGTCGGAGATGCTCGATGTTCCACGGATTCGGGAGTGGCTGTCCTTCCTCCGTCGCCAACCTGAAAGAACCTGCCCGGGGGACCGCGATCACGGTGAAGGGACCTTCCCACACAGGGGACAGCTTATTCATTCCTTCGCGCGACTGGACGCGTCGGAGAACTAGGTCCCCCACCTCGAGAGACCGGGCCCGGACATGGCGCAGATGATAACGCTGCAGACTCTGCTGGTACCGAGCCACCCGGACAGCGGCACGCCGCCGGCGCTCTTCCAGGTAATCCACGTCGTCGCGTCTTTGCCGCTCCTGCTCACCCTCAGAGTATGCATGCACTCGAGGGGAGCCCAGAGTGAGCTCGGAGGGGAGGACTACTTCGGCGCCATAGACGAGGAAGAAAGGAGTCTCCCCGGTGGCGCGGCTTGGCGTAGTCCGATTGGCCCACAGCACGGCTGGCAGCTCGTCTACCCATCCCTTCCCGTGCTTAGCGAGCACGTTATAGGTCCGGGTTTTGAGGCCCTTCAGTATCTCCGCGTTGGCGCGCTCGACCTGCCCGTTACTCCGAGGATGAGCGACGGAAGCGAAGCAAAGCTTGATGCCGAGATCTTCGCAATAGTCCCCGAACAAGGCACTAGTGAACTGGGTGCCGTTGTCGGTGATGATCCGGTTCGGGACGCCGAAGCGGCTGGTGATGCCGCGGATAAACTGGAGCGCCGTGTTTTTAGTCACCTTGACGACTGGGACCGCCTCCGGCCACTTGGTGAATTTGTCGATAGTGACATATAGGT
Source organism: Phragmites australis (assembly GCF_958298935.1). Taxonomy (NCBI): domain Eukaryota; kingdom Viridiplantae; phylum Streptophyta; class Magnoliopsida; order Poales; family Poaceae; genus Phragmites; species Phragmites australis. The sequence goes on along the minus strand of NC_084921.1, from coordinate 28,009,741 downwards.
ATGCATAGCCCCCGACTGCTCGGGGGAATGGACCCAGAATGTCCAAACCCCAGACCGCGAAAGGCCATGACAGGGGAATGGTATGGAGAGCCTGAGCTGGCTGGTGAATCTGCTTTGCATGGAACTGGCATGCCCTGCAGCGCCGAACCAGCTCGGAAGCGTCCTGGAGAGCTGTAGGCCAGTAGAAACCTTGCCGGAAGGCCTTCCCGACCAGCGTGCGGAACGATGAATGGCCACCGCACTCGCCCTCGTGGACCTCAGCGAGAAGATCGCTGCCTTCTGCCCGAGAGATGCATTTCAGGAGGACACCTCCTGCGCTACGCCGGTAGAGATCCCCATCTACCATGGCATAGCGTTTGGACTGCCGAGCAACCCTTTCGGCAGACGCCTCATCCCCGGGTAGGAACTTTTCTTTCAAGTACCCTCGGATGTCAGACATCCACAAGGCATCTTGAGAACATTCGGCGAGCACAGCGCACTCGCCGGACGGCGGCGCCCTGACGGGGCTTCCCACTGAGGGCACCGCCGGGGTCCCCTGAATTGAGTTCGAGGTTTCCCCTTCATCCTGTTCGGCAGGCAGGACGGAAGGCCGTGCGAGTCTTTCTTCAAAGACTCCGGTAGGGACGCGCGCACGTGAGGAGGCCAAGCGAGAGAGCTCGTTGGCCAGAGCGTTGTCGCGGTGAGGGATGTACCGCAACTTGAGGCCATCGAAGCGTCTTTCGAGCTTCCTGACCGCAGCCACGTACGCCGCCATTTGAGGATCCGTGCACTGGTACTCCTTGGATACCTGGTTGACGACCAGTTGGGAGTCCCCCTTGACCAGGAGGCGACGAATCCCGAGCCCCACTGCAGCCCGGAGGCCGGCGATGAGACCTTCATACTCCGCCATGTTGTTGGATGCGCGGAACTGCAACTGTACGATGTACCGGAGCTCTTCACCTGTTGGGGAGGTGAGAACCACTCCGGCCCCTGCGCCTTTAAGCGAGAGGGAACCGTCGAAGTGCATGACCCAGTACCCGGGCGCGTCGCGCCCGGGATAGGTGGAGATCTCTTCTGGGACGACGCAGGGGACGGGCGTCCATTCTGCCAAGAAGTCGGAGAGTGCCTGGCTTTTGATTGCCTGGCGACAGACGAAGTGTAGGTCAAACTCCGCCAGCTCGACCGCCCATTTGACAACGCGCCCGGTGCCCTCCCGGTTCCGGAGAATGGGTCCCAGTGGATAAGTGGTAACCACCGAGACCTTGTGCGCCTGAAAGTAGTGGTGCAGCTTCCGGGAGGCGATGAGCACGGCATAGAGTAGCTTCTGCACCTGGGGATACCTTGTCTTGGCTTCCCAGAGGACTTCGCTGACGAAGTATACCGGTCGCTGCATCCGGCAGGCCCGGACGGTGGCCCTACTCGGGGGGCTGCCGCAGCCCCCAGGGTCGGCGGCATGGTCGGGGCTGGCCGGGTACTCGGGCTCGATTCCTTGGCTGGGAAGAGCAGTGTGCTCGGGTTCGACCCCTTGCCCAGGGGGAGCCACGAGGACAAGTGAGTGGTCGGGGGCCTCTGGGAGCTGGGACCCAGCACCCGGCCCCGAACATTTGTCGCGCTCCACCACCAGTACTATGCTCACGACCTGTGGAGTGGCCGAAACATAAAGTAGTAGGGGCTCACCTTGGGAGGGAGCCACCAATACGGGTGGCGAAGTAAGGTACTTTTTTAAGCCGCGAAAGGCCTGCTCGGCCTCCGGCGTCCAGTCAAAACGTCCGGATTTCTTCAGAAGCTTGAAGAGGGGGAGCCCTCGCTCCCCGAGCTTGGAGATGAAGCGCCCGAGGGCTGCCATGCAGCCGGCGAGGCGCTGGACCTCCTTGAGTTGAACCGGGGGTCGCATCTGCTCGATGGCCCGGATCTTCTCTGGATTGACCTCGATCCCTCGGCCAGAGACCAAGAAACCAAGGAGCTTGCCCGCCGGCACCCCGAAGACACATTTCTCCGGGTTGAGCTTGAGGCGGGTAGAGCGGAGACTGTTGAAAGTCTCGGCAAGGTCCTCGAGCAGGGTGGCGCGGTCTCGGGTTTTGACCACGAGATAGTCGATGTAAGCCTCGACGTTGCGGCCAACCTGCGAGTTAAGAGTGATACGAATAGCGCGCTGGAAAGAGGATCCAGCGTTGCGCAGGCCGAAAGGCATTGACATGTAGCAATAAGTCCCCACCGGGGTGGTAAAAGCAGTTTTTTCCTCGTCCCCTATGGCCATGCGAATTTGGTGATACCCAGAGTTTGCATCTAGGAAGCATAAAAGATCACATCCCGCAGTTGAATCTATAATTTGATCAATGCGAGGTAAGGGGAAGGGATCTTTAGGGCAAGCCTTGTTAAGGTCGGTGTAGTCCACGCACATGCGAAGCTTGCCGTTGGCCTTCGGGACGATGACTGGGTTTGCTAGCCAGTCAGGGTGGAGGACTTCTCGGATGAATCCGGCGTCGAGGAGCCTGCTGACCTGCTCGCGGATAAACTCCTGGTGCTCTGGCGCCTGCCGCCGGACCTTCTGCTTCACCGGGCGGGCGTCCGGACGCACGGCCAAGTGATGCTCGATCACCTCCCTAGGGATCCCGGGCATGTCGGACGGTTGCCAGGCAAACACGTCTATGCTCGCCCGGAGGAAGGCGACGAGCGCGCTTTCCTATTTGCTGCCCAGGTCGCTGCCGATACGGACAACCTGGGTAGCGTCTTCGCCCACCACGACCTCCTTCGTTGGAACAGAGGTGTCGGCGGCGAGTCGGGGTTTGGATGAAGAGGGTCCCGGGCCCCCTGTAGAGCCATCGACCTCGGCCTGTGCTGAGACCAGAGCCATGTATGATTGTTCAGCGCAGGAGACGGCGCCGCCGGAGTCGGCGATCACAGAGATAGAGCCTGCGGGGCCGGGCATCTTAACCGTAAGGTATGCATAATGCATGGCCATCATAAACTTTGCAAGCGCCGGACGCCCGAGGATGGCGTTGTAGGGGAGAGGGAGTTCCGCGACATCGAAGAGGATGCATTCCGTGCGGAAGTTGTCCCGGCTCCCGAACGTGACAGGCAACTCAACCTGCCCGAGGGGCAGGGAGTGCCCAGGGGTCACTCCACAGAAGGGGAGCGGCGGCTTTAGGCGTCGGGAGGACACCTGCAGCTTCTCAAAGCCTCTTTGGAAAGGAGGTTGAGGCCGACACCACCGTCGATCAGCACTCTGCCGAGCTTAACATTGCAGATAGTGGGAGACACTACCAGAGGTAGCCGTCCCACGGCTGCAGTACTGGCGGGATGATCAGTCATGCTGAACGTGATCGGAGCATCCGACCACCTCCGGGGTCTTGTGGCCTCCTCGCTCGGGGTTGCCGAGCACACCTCGTGTCGCATGATCTTGATGCCACGACGCGAGCAGGGTGTGTAAGCGCCCCCATCGATGAAGGCAACGGCATGCTCGGGCTCCTGGAAGCCGAGCTCGGCGTTGTTGGGGGCGACCTCAATATCGCCTCCTCCGCGGGACTCGTCGCGCTCCCTCTGGCGCTGCTCCACGAGTCCTTTGACCGTACGACACTCCGTGAGGTCGTGCCATCTGGTCTGGTGTATAGGACACCATTTACCTGGCTCGGGCCCCGCGGGAACGGGGGCCCTCGCTGGAACAGGAACTCGGCCAGGGGCCGTGCTCTTGCTGGAGCCGGGGCCCTTGCGGGTATGGAGGCCCGAGGAGGAGCCCGAGCAGGGGCCCTGGCGGGGCGTCGATCGACACCCGGCCGGCGCTCTTGCCGGTGGTCGGGCTCTTGCGGCACCCTATGAGCAGGGACCTGGGCTGGCTCAATGGGAGCGGCCTCACGCTTCCTCCTCTTCTTCTTTTCCCGCTTGTTGGAGCGGGAAGAACTTGGCTGGTCGGAGGTGGGGCGAGGAGCATGCCAAGCCCTGGCCTCCGCAGCCTTGGCGCACTTATCGGCCAGTGCGAAGAGTTCCGCAGGGGTCTCGATCTCGTGCGTACCTAGCTTTTCGAGCATCCGCTCATCGCGGACGCCCTGCCGGAAAGCAACAATAACAGCATGGGGGGCCACTCGAGGAATGGTGTTGCGAACCTGGTTGAAGCGCTGTATAAAGCGCCGTAGCGTTTCCCCCTCCTGCTGTTGGACGGCATGAAGGTCGCACTCCAAACCGGGGCGCGTAAACGTGCCCTGAAAGTTGGCCACGAACTGGTGGCATAGGTCATCCCAGGAGCCGATAGACCCTGGGGGTAAGTTCATAAGCCAAGAGCGGGCGGAGCCCCTCAGGGCAACATGAAAGTAGTTTACCATCACCTTTTCGCTGCCTCCGGCCGCTTGGACAGCCGTCGTGCAGATTTGGAGGAACTCGACGGGGTCGATGGACCCGTCGTACTTCTCCGGCAGCTCGGGGCGGAACTTGGAAGGCCACCTGACCCGGCGGAGCTCGGTGGTGAAGGCACGGCAGCCGGTGCCGTATCCCGCAGCGCGAGCGGTGGTCCTTGGTGACGAGTGGCGGTGAACCGGGGATCCCCGGTGGCCTTAGGCCGGGAGAGAGGAAGCCTGGTCCTCTGCCCCGACCCCCTGCCGGGTCTCCCGCTGACGCTCGAGAGTAACTCGGGCATCCTCGTGGCCCCTCCGCTCGTCAAGGTGTAAACGAAGGTCCTGGGCTTCAGAAGCGACCAGGGGGACGGCACTCCGCCTGGAGACCCCTCGGCCCGTGCGGGTGTTGCCCATTGAGGAGCCGGCTCTGGCGGCACCATGCCGGGAAGTGGTGCGAGGACTCCCGGTCTGCACCTGGCGACGAGCAGTGCCGACCAAAGCGACGACATCTTGTATCCACCGGCCTTCCGGAGTGTTCAGCGTGGCCTGAACGGGCTGGTGCCTAAGGAGAGCATGTGCTGCAAGCAGCGCGCTCCCTGGGCTGGCCTCGCTGAAAGCGAGCCTGCGCCGAGGTGGCACCTGACGTGGTCCAGAGGCGGACCTAGCGGCCGGGGTCCCGACCACCTGCTGGGGGTCGGAAAGTGAGTCGGCAGTGGCGGCGGTGGCCCTGAAGGGCCCAGCGCCTCGATCCCCTTGAGCGGGAAGCACTGCGCCCGCGGATGGCGGCTGCTGCTGGCATGCAGCAGCGACTGGGCTCCTTCTGACGTTGGGCAGCTCTCCGTCACTGGAAGTGGAGCCGGAACGCTGGAGACGGTGTCCACCGGCCATCTTTTCCTGCGGAAAAAAGTGAAACAAACAATCCAGGGATACTCCCCCCTACCTGGCGCGCCAGCTGTCGGAGGGTGAACTCCTGTCACAGGGATCCCGAGAGACCCCTTTTTAGAGATTCGGCCGGGGGGATGATCCTGAATGAGCTTGTTTGGGAAATAAGCGGGAAACGGAAATAAATGCAGTGGCTGGTGGGAGATGATCGTCCTAGTGCGAGAAAGATGGGTGCACCGGGGTTTAGACAGGTTCGGGCCGCACGGGGGCGTAACACCCTACTCCTGTGTGAGTGCTATATCTATCTTTGAAGGGAATTCTTCAAGGATGTATCTGGTTACAAAAGAGAGAGCCACTTACAGAGAGCTTGAGGCTCTCGTGTTCTAGTTTGGCTTGAGCTGGTTCGAGCGTCTGCGTCCTCTTCTTCACACACTTCCGGCCCCTTTACGTGTTCTTCATTCTTTCCTTTTATAGGCGCGCCGACCTCGACATATCCTGAATGGGAAAGAGGGGATGCGAATGCCAAGGTGCCACGGAAAAAGGCGTCATCATTTCGTCTTGGCGAAGTGACAGGGGCGGTGGAGAAATGCGGCGCGCATCCGACCACCCGCCACTGTGGAAGCCTCCGGGCGCCATAAAGGGGGCCCACCGGGCAGCCTCAGAGGTGCCCGGTGCGCCCACCCTGTCTTGTCTTTCTACTAGGGCAGGGTGGCCGGCGGAGCACTTCGATTCTGGCAACGTTATCCCGAGGCACCCGGGTGAAACGGGACGGGACCCGTGCATTTAATGGACCCACGCCCCCCTGCCAGTGCATGGCAGGGTCTGACACTGGGGCGTGGGCAGCTGAGAATGTCAGGATGTCAAGCCGCGCGTGCCTATTAAATGCGGCATTGGGCCTTTGACTGGATGACACCCTGACGACGGGACCCTTCGGGTCGTCGAATGATCTTGCGCGAACCTTCGGGGAACCGAGTCCTCGGGGGCTGCCACGTGCAGCCCCGAGCACTCTCTCCCGAGTACTTTGGGAGGATCTTCGGGGAACCGAGTCCTCGGGGGCTGCCACGTGCGGCCCCGAGCACTCTCTCCCGAGTACTTCGGTGGGACCTTTGGGGCACCGAGTCCTCAGGGGCTGCCACGTGCAGCCCCGAGCACTCTCTCCCGAGCACTTGGTGGGACCTTCGGGGAACCGAGTCCTCGGGGGCTGCCACGTGCAGCCCCGAGCACTCTCTCCCGAGCACTTCAGTGGGACCTTCGGGGCACCGAGTCCTCGGGGGCTGCCACGTGCAGCCCCGAGCACTCTCTCCCGAGCACTTCGGTGGGACCTTCGGGGCACCGAGTCCTCGGGGGCTGCCACGTGCAGCCCCGAGCACTCTCTCCCGAGCACTTCGGTGGGACCTTCGGGGCACCGAGTCCTCGGGGGCTGCCACGTGCAGCCCCGAGCACTCTCTCCTGAGCACTTCGGTGGGACCTTCGGGGTACCGAGTCCTCGGGGGCTGCCACGTGCAGCCCCGAGCACTCTCTCCCGGTATTTGGGCTCTGCGGATCATCGGGGAACTAGGGTGCTCGGGAACCAGAGGCGGTGGCCCTGAGCACCTTCTCCTGGGACTTAGCTTCTTCTTACCTTGCAGGGTGGTGACATGTGGCAGATGGCCGGCCTGGTCTCGGGACTTAGGGACCCCTGGTTCCGAATACACCGACAGACTCCTTGTCTTGTTGCTTCCCTTCCTATTGATATATCTCTTTCTTCACTTTCTCAATCATAGAATCCCACATCTCATAAATCAAGTGAAGACATGGTGTGTCAGTGTCCGCCACACGTATCATATCATAGATAAGAGTAGTAATTTTAAGAATATACTCCATATTCCTCCATCACACCTCACTCAATACCTTGTCATGGACAAGAGCTGCTGTTTGAGCATCATCTTTGTAGATGTCCCATGCCACACGAATTACCATTTGCTTAAGAGGCATTTTTACCTCCACCATCCATTTCAACATACACACACATGATGCAAACCGTATTTCAACAATAGCTAGTAGCTTCAAATGGCTAAACTCATTGAACATTGAAAGCCACATGCCATAGTTCCTTATAAAATTCTTGATGATTTGAGCTTCACTTCTAATAACATGTATAAATTCAAGTTGTTTCCAAACAAATTCCTCTTCTTCATTCTTTGGGAGTTTAGGCTTACAAATACTTTTCAAAGAAAGATTGAGAGTATGCACAACACATGGTGTCCAGAATATATTCTCATATTCAGCTTCTACAAGGAGACCCACACCTTTGCAATTTGCAGCATTGTCTGTGATGATTCGTACCACATTTTGACAACCCACTTCTTCAATAATAGACTTCAGCTTCTCAGCAATGTATTCTTTTGTCTTCACTTGCCCTTCACAATTATCAACCCTCAAGAACATAGGTGTCTTCTCTGAAACATCAACAAAGTTGTTGAGTGGTCGCCTCTGCGGATCTAACCATCCCTCAGCGCAAATTGTCACTCCCTTCTCCTGCCATGTGCTCTTTGAACTCTATAATAGCATCTCAATGTGACCCTTCCTTGCTTCAGAAGCGTAGTTCTAAGCTTGTTGTACTTGGACATTTTATAACCAGCTAAGTTACAGTTACAAGCAAAGGAAATTGCTTGTTGAAAATATGGATTTCTTGCAAAATTGAAAGATATCCCTGTAAATCAATTAAAAAACAGAATTAGCACAACTGCGCAAGCAAAGAAAACTTAAAATTGCATCTTGATAATGATTAGTGCACGGCAATGCATACCTCCAAAATAAAATGATCTAGCAATTAGAGCATCCAAGTGCTTGCGGTCCTCCATTGTCCAAGATTTCTCCAATGCACTTGCAGGTCCCTTCTTGTTCTTCGTGCTGCCACCACATGAAGAAACCATAGTAGACAAAGACACAGTTCTCTATCTTGATCATTCTACTAGTTCTTTGCACCTTTGAACATCTATTCACACCTTCGGACAAATACCAACTCCCTTTCCCTTCTTCTGCAACAAGTGAGCTTCGACTCGAGTGTAGCTACTGAATCCTTCATATGGACAATACTTGCACCTCCATCTAGTATTGACCCCCTACTCTAGGTCTCTCTAAAATGTCGACATGATCCCACAGTGGAGCCCTAATGTCTGTCGATGTTGTAGAAGAATAGTAGGAGTACCACTACTTGAACCGTCAGTCACCATCTTCTCACCGTTGGAACGAACACTGAAATAGAACCACATCACCTAATCCTACAAAATGAACCTACTGCTAAGCCAAACGGGAGGAGGAAAAGGGGGAAAAGGGGAGGGGGAGAAGGAGAAGGAGAACTCACCGCCGGGCGCTAGCTGCAGGAGGTGAGGATGACTGGACGAGGTGCTCAGATAGGTCATGGCTGCAGCCTCTAGGAGGTGAGTAGGAGGAACAAGCCGGTCGCCGGTCCCATGCTGGTGTTGGTCCTCACCGTCACCGGTCATCGGTCGTCGCCGGAAGGTCATCAACATGGAGGCAGCGCTGCTACTATGCGCCTGGGCGTGGAGGCAGTGCCATTGCCATGTGCCTACGCTCATGCGTGGTGGAGGCATAGCTGCCGTGCACTACGCCTGCGCTCGTGTGTGGAGGTGACGCTGCTGCTATGTGCCCGTGCATGGAGGCAGAGCGGCTGCTGTGGGCCTGCTCTCGTGCGTCGGCCGGCTAGGTCACAAGCATATGCCTTCATATGGGCTGGGCCGTATCCTAATCTGGACCAATACGTACCAGCCCACGTATCTGAATTTTCTGTATTTATTTTTGGTTGGATACTTCATGGATACTGTCGGAGGGTGAACTCCTCAAGCGGGGATCCGGAGGGACCCCATTTGAGATTCGGCCGGGGGGATGATTCTGAACCCGCTTCGTAGGTGAAATAAATGGAAGTAAATGAGATGCAGGTGGGGTGGAATGATCAGATGCAGGAGAAAGTAAATGCTCAGGGGATTTTTATACAGGTTCAGGCCGCACTGAGCATAACACCCTACTCCTGTGTGTGTGTGCTATAAATGCTCTGAGAATGTCTCTCTGAGGATCTGCTGGGTTACAAGAATATTTGTCTAAGTCTAGAGCTTCGTGCTCCTTGTTCTTCGGTTGATCTAAGTCTCTGTGTGTTCCGTGTCTGTCGGTCTCGTCTGGTGTGTGTCCTCTTCCTCTTTTGTGTGTTCTGTTCGTCTCCCCCTTCTCCGGGGAGCTCGCCCCGCTTTCTATCCATCGGGGCGGTAGCGTGCCTGTCGGAGGATTAACTCCTATCGCAGGGATCCCGAGAGACCCCTTTTTAGAGATTCGGCCGGGGGGATGATCCTGAATACGTTCGTCAGAGAAATAAATGGGAATGAATGCAACGGCCGGTGGTGGGGGTGTTAACCTAGTGCAAGAAGAAGTAAATGCACCGGAATTTAGACAGGTTTGGACCGCACGGGGGCGTAATACCCTACTCCTATATGGATACTATAACTGTCCTGAGGAAGTCCCTCAAGGATGTTGCTGGTTACAAGAATGTTGGTCTATATAAGAGCTTGGGGCTCCTTGTTCTTCGGCTGGAACTAGGCTCAGCCTTCCTTACAGTGTTTCTCTTGCACTGTGTTCTTGTCTATCCGTTGCCTCTAACCGTCTTCTTCAGCTCTCTTTTTCGTCTCCTATTCCGCTATATCCTGCTTCTGTGCCGCCGGCTGCTTTAAGTACCCGCTGGCCGCAATGTGCCCTGAACGAAAGGGGGGAACGAGTTCCGAGACACCATAAATGGAAAGGGCGTCATCCTTTCCTTTGGGCGAAGTGACCGGGGGTGGAAAATGTGTCGCACGCCCGGTCATCCGTCACAATAAATGCCCTGGCAACGGGCGCCGTGGAGAGGGCCCACCGGGTAGCAGCAGAGTAGCCCGGTGTGCCCGTCCTGTCTTGTTCCCCTACCACAGCAGCGCGGCAGACGGAACACCTTGGTCCTTACGACGTTATTTGAGACAGGTCGGATGGCACGGGACGGGACCCGTGAAATTAATAACCCCACGCCTCTCTGCCAGAACATGGTAGGAACTGACGTTGAGCGCGGCGGGAGCAGTTGGAGGTGACAGGCCACGCACGCTCATTAAATGGGGCCTCAGGCCTTTGACTGGTTGACACCTCATCGGTGGTCCCCTCGGGGGCCTTTCTGGGTTGTCGGGGTACCGAGTGCTCGGGGGTACTGTTTACCTCCCCGAGCACTCTCTCCCGAGAATGCCTTTCCTTATCCTCGGGGTACCGAGTGCTCAGGGGTACTATTCATCTCCCCGAGCACTCTCTCCCAAGCACTCTTGTACGGATCCTCGGGGAACCGAGTGCTCGGGGGATGTCGCACGCAGCCCCGAGCACTCTCTCCCGGAACTTAGCTCTCCTGGTCGTCGGGGGACTAGGGTGCTCGGAGGTGACCGTACACCTCCCCGAGCACTTTCTTCCCGGTACTTGGATTCCGTGGATCATCGGAGAACTGGGGTACTCGGGGGCCACCGACTGTGGCCCCGAGCGCCTTCTCCCGTGACTTGATCTTTTCTCGTCCTACAGGAGAGACCCAACGGGATGGCGCTATGTGGCGGATGGCCGGCCTGGCCTCGGGATTCGGGGACCCCCGGTTCCTGATACACCGACAGTGCACAGAAAGGATGGTGCGAGTTTGGAGGTGCCATAAATAGAAAGCAACCATCATGGGCTGTTGCGCGAGGTGATGGGGAGGGTTGAAAACGCGCCCTCGCCCGATCTTGTTCGCCATCATGCCATTTTTCAATGGGCGCCACGGGGAGGGCCCACCGGGCAGCCACAGAGCAGCCCAGCGTGCCCGACCAGTCAGAGCGAGCCTGACACAGTAGGGCGGCAGGCGGGGTGCCTCGAGCTCTGTGACGTTATCTCGAGGCGCGCCGGATGACACGCGATGGGACCTGTGCATTAAATGTCCCCACGCCCCCCTGCTAGGCCGTGGCAGGGACTGGTAGCATGCGTGGGGTGAGTGGTTGGAAGTGACATGCCACATGCCCTCTTAAATGCGGCATCGGGCCTCTCTCCAGTTGATACCTCACCACTGAGCCCTTGTGGGGACCACCGACAAGGACTTCTTCAAGCCCTCGGGGAACTGTGAGTGCTCGGGGCTACTGTTCGCAGCCCCGAGCGCTCTCTCCTGGATATGCCCTCTCTTGGTCCTCGGGGAACCACTGTTCACGGCCCCGAGCACTCTCTCCCGGAACTGACTTCCCTTGGGTCCTCGGCGAACTCGGGTGCTCGGGGGCCACTGTTTGCAACCCCGAGCATTCTTTCTTGGAACTTGACTTTTCTTGTTATTGGGGAACTTGGGTTCTCGGGGACCACTGTTCGCAGCCCCGAGCACCCTCTTCCCGCTACTTGGTCTTCTCGGGTCATCGGGGAACTCGGGTACTCGGGGACCACTGTTCATAGCCCCGAGTACCCTCTCCCGGAACTTGGTCTTCTCGGACCTCGGGGAGATAACCCTCGAGGGAGGGCGCCACGTGGCACTCTGCTGTTCTGGCCTCGGGACTCGGGGACCCCCGGTTCCTGTGTCACCGACAGCAGCCCCCAGGCCCATTGGCAGGTGATGGCCGGGAGACTGCGAATGGGGCCCTCGTCTTCTTCGAGGCCAATCCCAGCACCAATGCCACATGGCCTGTTCTCAGGCACCGGTCTCTCTGGCCCAGGCTTTTGGTACGGCCCAGCGGGGAAACGAAGGGACGCATGTTCCTCCAGCTTCCGAGGCATGTGATAACGAGGCGGGCGGCGCGCGGCAACCGCACGGATCGAGGGAGATTCGCCTAGCACCCACGCAGATCGAGGGAATGCGCCTCACCGAATGCGCCGCGGAAAGCATCGTTTGAAATTCCCAGGATATAAAAAGGAGAGGGGAGCGAACCGTTGCCCCCTTACGCCATTCTTGCGATCTTTGCCTTTGCTTTCCTCTTCCTTGCGCTCAGGAACTCTCGCCCTTCCTTCGGCCCACAGTGCATTCTCTCCCCCGTCCCTTCCAGCACACTCCCCACCCCCGAAAAGATGCCAAGGGCAGGAAGCAGCCACCGAGATAAGGGCCCCGACAGCGTGTTGCCGGAGTCACGAATCGTCAATGAGGAGGGGGCAGAGAAAGTCCTCAAGCTCATGGTGCTTGAAGGCCAGCGGGAGGCGTCGGTGTTGTTGCCGGTGAGCTTTTCGCCCACCACAGACCGGCCAGGGCGCATCGTAATCTTCATCTCCTTCATCGCCGCCGGGCTGGTGCCGCCGTTCTCCACCTTCTTCATCCAAGTGCTGGACACCTTCGGCATCCAGCTCACCCACCTGAGTCTGAACTCAGTGGTGATCTTGGCCATCTTCGTGCACTTCTGCGAGGTGTTCGTGGGAGTGCCGCCGTCAGTGGCCTTATTCCGGTATTTCTTCGTCCTGCGAGCGGCCGGGAAAAAGAGGGGGTCCTCCGGCGTGGATGTTGCCGGTTGCTGCAACTTCCGGCTACGGGATGGGCTCGGTGACCTGTACATTCCGCAAGTGCTGCAGAGCAAGTGGGAGGACTGGCGCCGCGACTGGGTCTACGTCGATGTCAGCCCCCATGACCGCCTCACGCTACCGGAGACGGCGGCGGAGCCCCATAGGCTGACCTGGGAGGTGGCCCCAGCGGAGGACGGGCACATGCGCCCGGTGCTGAATCGCATCGACGATCTGTGCCGGGCGGGGCTGACCTCGGTGATGGTGGTGGCCGACTACCTACGCCGTCGTCTGGCGCCCCTGCGGGAGTAGGCCCGCCCCTCCTGGGATGTACATGGGTCCGAACGACATCACGAGGACCTACATCAGCGCGGAGGGGGACCTGGAGGTGGGAGCGCTGGCGACCCTGCTAAGGGTGGTGACCGGCGTCGAGGACCTCACCCGGGCGGTCCTGCTCTGAGAGGAGCTGGCGCTCTGCTCAGACCTGGGCCAAGTGGCACTACAAGCGACGCTGCCGGAGTTTGACGCCCAGGGCCTGGTGGACCGTCCGGGGTGCGGGAACCCCGGGAAGATTCAAATCCCCGAGGTGGACAAAGAGGCGGGCAGCAGACCGACGGCGCGGGCGGCAGGCCTTAAACCGGCGGTAGGCCGCAGGCCGGTCGCAGAGACGCTGCAGGCAGCAGCCATCGGGCCGGCGACAGAGGTGCCGGCGACAGAGGTGCCGCCGGTAGTGGAGCGGAGGCCCAGGGGGACAAAGGGAAATGCCCCCGGTAGTACGTGTCCCAGCCGTCATCCTCGTCGTCATCGTCGCCTCCACAACAACGGCCGGCGGAGGGCGGCGCAAAGGAGGCTAGCTGGGGCAGCCAATCATCGGGCGCAGAGTCCGGGACAGAGGCCAGGTCTAGGGCGCGGGAGCCTGAGGACCAGGGTCGGGCTGGCCCGAGCCGACCCGCCACCGGAGGCAGGCTCCACGGTGGCCCCTCAATGACCCGGGGGCTAGAGCCCCCCGCCGAAGAGGAGAAAGGCGGATCCCGACCCGAAGCCGTAGGGCCCGGACTTCAAAATCCCCAAGTCCCGGTGACAGTACCGCGGACCGAAGTCCACGTTAGTTCTTTCTCTGTCCCGAGCATGTTCGCCTGGATGCTAGTTTGGGTACTAACCTTTTTTGTTTTCAGGCCGCCCAAGGACCCCACCGAAGGCCAGAGGCAGCCCGAGGAGCTGAGGTCGGCTCACGCTCCTGGGCCTAGCGCGCCCGCCCCAGAGCCGAGTGCGTCGGAGGGCCTGGAGCAGCCAGCGCCGTCGGAGCCCGCCCCAAGCACTCCGTGGCCGGAGCGAGCGGCCACGGTGGATGTGGTCATGGCGAGAGCGGCGCCAACGCTGCAGTCATCGGGGACCCTGTGTGCCTATGCAGAGAGGGCTCGTAGGGGACCCAGCACCTGGCCGTTGTCAAGCCAGGTCCCGGAACCCCTCACGGATGTGCTCGGGAGCGCCCGGGAGGTAATCGAGCGGCTTGAAGCGGCCGTGGCGGCAGAGCGAGCCGAGCTCGACAGGGACCGTGGCGCCCTCGTTGAAGAGAGGGGACAACTGGAAGAGGTCGGTAGGCTCCTAGAGGCCCGTATCGCCTCAACCCACAAGAGGTCGATGCGCGCTGTGGTCGAGGAGCGGGAGGCGTTGGAGGAGGCACGTGATGAGGCTGTCGCCGCGTAGGAGAAGGCCAGTCGCATGGAGCGGCATGTGACCAGGCCTCGCGGAGGTGGGTCGCGGAGCTGCTTGGTCAGGAGCGGCGGCTCCTTGCTCGGGAAGAGGCGGTCAGCAAGCACAAGAAGTCCGTGCAGTCTGCCCAGGAGGACTTAGCCCGCCGGAACGATGAGTTTGAGCGGAGCCGCGCCAAAGTCCTTCGTCGGGAGGAGGAGGTCGCGATCCGCGAGACCGATGTCGAGATCACAGCGACAACTCAGGATGCTCGGGAAGAGCAGATTGCACTGCGCGAGGTGGAGGCCGCCTTGGTATCGTCGGCCCTCACTGCCCGGGAGGAACAGGCCACCAAGTTGGAGGCCGAACTGATCGCCTGAGAGCAGGCCATCTCGGCCTTGGCCGAGCAGGTGAAGTGGGCACAAGCCGAGGTCCCGGCCACCAGTGGCATCCCAACCAGCGCAGCTGTCGGAGGATTAACTCCTGTCGCAGGGATCCCGAGAGACCCCTTTTTAGAGATTCGGCCGGGGGGATGATCCTGAATAAGTTCATCGGAGAAATAAATGGAAGTGGAAATAAATGCAACGGCTGATGGTGGGGGATGATCGACCTAGTGCAAAGGGAAGTAAATGCACCGGAGTTTAGATAGGTTCGGGCCGCACAGGGGCGTGATACCCTACTCCTGTAGGGATGCAATAACTTTCCCTGAGGGGGATCCCTCAAGGAAAATATCTGGTTACAAGAATATATTGTCTAACTAAGAGCTTGAGGCTCCATGTTCTAGCTCTGCTCAGGCTTGCTTGCAGTGTTCTTCGTCTAAGTGTGGCACGGTCGATTGCTTGGGCTTGTTCTCTCCTCCGATGTTTCGATGTCTTGGTCGTGTCTCTGATTCAATCTATCTTCGATTTTTCGATCTTCTCTTCTCTCTGTATGCCCATCCTTTTATGCACTCGCCGGCCACGACATACCCCGAACGGGAAAGAAGAGGCACAAGTTCCAAGACGCCACGACTGAGAAAGGCGTCATCATTCCCTCTGGGCGAAGTGACAGAGGCGGTGGAAAAACACGGCGCGCGTCCGATCACCCGTCACTGTGGTCGCCCTGGCGACAGGCGCCGTTGTGAGGGCCCACCGGGTAGCCACAGAGGCACCCGGCGTGCCCACCCTGTCTTGTTCCTCTGCCACGGCAGGGTGGCAGGCGGAACACATTTGATCCCGGCAACATTATCCCGAGATACACCGGATGATACGGGACGGGACCCATGCAATTAATGGCCCCACGCCTCCCTGCCAAAGCATGGCAGGGACTGACATTGCGGCGGGAGCAGTTTGGGATGTCAGGATGTCAGGCCGCGCACGCCCATTAAATGCGGCCTCGGACCTCTGACTGGTTGACACCTCATCGGCGGGCCCCTCGGGGGCCCTTCTGGGTCGTCGGGGCACCGAGTGCTCAGGGGTACTGTTTACCTCCCCGAGCACTCTCTCCCGAGCACTCTCGCACGAACCTTCGGGGAACCGAGTGCTCGGGGGCTGCCACGTGCAACCCCGAGCACTCTCTCCCGAGCACTTTTGCTCGAACCTTCGGGGAACCGAGCGCTCGGGGGCTGCCACGAGCAACCCTGAGCACTCTCTCCCGTGTACTTTTGTACTGACCCTCGGGGAACCGAGCGCTCGGGGGCTGCTGTACGCAGCCCCCCGAGCGCTCTCTCCCGGAACTTAGTTTTTCTGATCATCGGGGGACTAGGGTGCTCGGGGGAGACCAAGCACCTCCCCGAGCACTTTCTTCCCGGTACTTGGACTCTGTGGGTCATCGGGGAATTGGGGTGCTCGGGGACCAGAGGTTGTGGCCCCGAGCACCTTCTCCCAGAACTTAGATTTTCCTCATCCCGCCGGAGGGACCTCGCAGGATGGTGACACGTGGCGGACGGCTGGCCTGGCCTCGGGACTCGAGGACCCCCAGTTCCTGATACACCGACAGCAGCCGAGGGTATCAGCCTTGAGGAGTGGGTACAGATCGCGAAGGACGAGCTTGAGACCGTCGTGGCTGAGCGGGCTAACGTGAAGCGGATGATGCGACACATCTTTCATCAGGCGCGGAAATCCGTGAAGGCAGCTGGGCTCGGGCACGTCAACGTGGGCGAGAAGGGGCTAGATAAAGAGACGATCGGCCACATCGCCCTCGGCTTCGAAGAGATCGCCCGACGCCTCAAGGCTCTCCCGAGGGCTGTGAAGGAGCTGGCATCCTGGGAGGGGCGTGCTCTAGCCCAGGCAGTGGTCGAGCACGTTCTCGCCTGCTACCGCAGCCGAGACCCTACCTTCCCACTGGAGCCGGTCCGGCAGGGAGTGGTCGAGGCCGAGGAAGCGGCCGCCCGGGAAGCTGTTCGGGACGCCGCCGCCGAGGTGGCAGTGTGCTTTACACGGGAGCCACCGCCAGAACCGAGCAGCGATAGCAGCAGCGACGCGTCCTCGCCCCCGTCGGAGCCTGCCGATTAGATTAGGTTTTTTTGCTTTTTGAATGTTGTAAATATGGGAGTGATCCCCTCCAGAATGGTTCTGTTTGAAATATAATAGAAGCCTTTCTTTTGGGATCGAATCTCCACTGTGCCTGTCTTGATGCTTTCCACTTTTTGCTTGATGTCCCGAGAAGCACTTAGTCGGACTGAGCCTGACCTTCCTTCCCCGAGAGTAAGGTCGCCCCGACCACTCATCGCCCGAGTAGTGGGACCACCCGAGCGTCCAGCCCCCGAGCCCTCGCGAGTCCGCAGCTGCTAAGTCAAGAGACAAATGCACGAACTTCCTTGCTCGGGAGGTAAGTCAATCCAGCACGGAGCACGCCATGACCAGTGAACACTCTTCCACTTTGCGACCTCTCAAACGAGTAGACCGGAGACACGTGCGGGTAGGAATACGACCAAGAGTCCCCACGGCTTGGTGGTGTCCGAGGTAGGACTGACCAGACCAAGCACCGACAGCCCGCCCCTGGGGTCTAGGCGGTCCCGATCACTCTTTGCTCAAGCGGTAGGATTACCCGAGAACCCCAGAGACTCGGTAGTGCCCGGGGTACTGCCAAGCCAGCCGAACACCGTGGCCACCATAAAAGACCTCGGTCAGCCATCACCGTCTATACGGTACACCTGACTACTGTCTGTTTCTGTCGTTTCAGAAAAAGCGAGCACGTGGGCAGGGTTTTGTGCGCGAGGAGACCATCTCACCGAACAAATTAGAATGCGAGGGCCCTGAGGATTACTCGAGAACAATAATTTATTGCATATTGTATGAAAGAAGAATTGATATGACTTTAGTAACTCACCGGACAGCTGTCAGCCTTCTGGCTGACCAATCCAGGAGTGGTACGCGCCCTGAGCTCAGGGTACCCGGGAACTTGGTTCCCTTGTACGGAATGCCCGAGCACTGGAAAGCAAGTGAGAGAGCCAGGGGCTAGGCGGTCCCGACCACTCATGCTCGAGCGGTAGGACTACCCGAGGACCCCGTAGGCTCGAGCAGCGCCTTGGGTCCTGAGGCCCTTGCTGTCGGGCTGCTTGGTTTTTGCTCATTGATCTATAAATTTAAGAAATAGGAAAAGACACCTTGTTTGGTGCGCTCTGCTAGTGCGGTACTCATTATAAACTGCTTTCATTTTTAACCCAAGACCTCTCGAATACCCGGACTGGCGAAGTGTACAGATAGAGGCATAACCCAGAGGTCCAATGGTTCGGTGGTGCCTGGGATAGGACTGACCAAACCGAGCACCGATAGCTCGCCCTTGGGGTCTAGACGGTCCCGACCACTCTTTGCTCAAGCGGTAGGATTACCCGAGAACTCCAGAGGCTCGGTGATGCTCAGGACACTGCCATGCAACCGGACACCACAACATATCACAACAGACTTAAGTCAGCAGCAACTGCCTGCGCGCATACCGACCGGGATTTGTTTTTATCAACGGGAAAAATGAGAGAGCGCATTTTCTCGCACGATCAAGCATCTCACCAAACAGATTAAACATATAGATTCCAGAGAGAAAATTTGGAATAAGAGAGTATATTGACAATTTGGTACAGAAGTGGTAACTTACTTGGTAGGTGGTAGCCCCCGGCCAACCTGGGCGGGGGGGACCCCCGGCCTCGTTGGCCCGAGCACAAACATGTCTGCCTAGGGGTAGAATTTGCACAGATGTTCGATGTTCCATACGTTTGGGAGCGACTGCCCGTCCTCCGTAGCCAGCCGAAATGAGCCTTGTCGCGGGACACCGATCACGGTAAAGGGGCCTTCCCACATAGGAGCTAATTTATTCTTTCCTTCGTGTGATTGAGCATGTCGAAGAACTAGATCCCCAACCTCGAGTGATCGGGCCCGGATGTGACGCTGATGATAACGCCGCAAGCTCTGCTGGTATCTGGCTGCTCGGACGGCGGCGCGTCGCCGACGCTCCTCCAAGTAGTCGACGTCGTCGCGTCTTCGCTGTTCCTGTTTGCCTTCGGAGTAGGCATTCACCCGAGGGGAGCCAAGAGTGAGCTCGGAGGGGAGGACTACCTCGGCTCTGTACACAAGAAAGAATGGAGTCTTCCCGGTGGCGCGGCTCGGCGTGGTCCGGTTGTCCCATAACATAGCGGGCAGCTCGTCGATCCACCCTTTCCTGTGCTTTGCGAGCACGTTGTAGGTCCTGGTTTTGAGCCCCTTCAGTATCTCAGCATTTGGACGCTCGACCTGCCCATTACTCCGAGGATGAGAAACAGAGGCGAAGCAGAGCTTGATGCCGAGGTCCTCACAGTAGTCCCCGAACAGGGCACTTGTGAACTGGGTGCCATTATCGGTGATGATTCTGTTCGGGATGCTGAAGCGACTTGTGATACCACGGATGAATTGAAGCACCATGTTCTTGGTAACCTTGACGACTGGGACCGCCTCCGGCCACTTGGTGAACTTGTCGATGGCGATGTAGAGGTACTCATAGCCCCCGATTGCTTGGGGGAATGGACCCAGGATGTCCAGCCCCCAGACCACGAAGGGCCATGACAGGGGGATGGTATGTTGGACCTGAGCTGGCTGGTGAATCTGCTTTGCGTGGAACTGGCACGCCCTGCAGTGCCGAACCAACTCGGAAGCGTCCTGGAGAGCTGTAGGCCAGTAGAAATCTTACCGGAAGGCCTTCCCGACCAGCGTGTGGAACGATGCATGGCCACCGCACTTGCCCTCGTGGATCTCAGTGAGAAGCTCACTGCCTTCTACCCGGGTGATGCATTTCAGGAGGACACAGTCCGTGCTGCGCCGGTAGAGATCTCCATCTACTATGGCATAGCATTTGGACTGCCGTGCAATCCTCTCGGCAGAGGCATCATCCCCGGGG
Source organism: Phragmites australis (assembly GCF_958298935.1). Classification (NCBI taxonomy): domain Eukaryota; kingdom Viridiplantae; phylum Streptophyta; class Magnoliopsida; order Poales; family Poaceae; genus Phragmites; species Phragmites australis. The sequence goes on along the minus strand of NC_084921.1, from coordinate 27,990,035 downwards.
AGGATATTTTCTTTCAAGTACCCTCGAATCTCGTCGATCCACGAGGCATCTTGAGAACTGCCGGCAAGCGCTGCACACTCACCGGGCGACGGCACCCTGACGGGACTTCCCACTGAGGGCGCCGTTTGTGTTCCCTCAACTAGGCTCGAGGGTTCCCCTTCGTCCTGGTCGGCAGGCATGATGAAAGGCCGTGTGAGCCTTTCTTCAAAGGCTCCGGTAGGGACGAGCGCCCGGGAAGAGGCTAGGCGAGAGAGATCATCGGCCAGAGCGTTATCGTGGCGAGATATGTACCGCAGCTCCAGGCTGTCCAAGTGCCTCTCCAGCCTCCTGACTTCCGCCACGTACGCCGCCATCTGAGGATCCATGCACTGGTATTCCTTGGACACTTGGTTGACCACCAGCTGGGAGTCTCCCTTGACTAGCAGGCGATGAATCCCGAGGCCCACCGCGGTTCGGAGGCTAGCGATGAGGCCCTCATACTCCGTCATGTTGTTAGTTGCTCGAAAATGCAGCTGCACGACGTACCAGAGTACTTCACCCATTGGGGAGGTGAGAACCACTCCAGCCCCCACGCCTTTCAGCGTGAGGGAGTCGTCGAAGTGCATAACCCAGTACCCGGGCGCATCGTGCCCGGGGTATGCGAAAATTTCTTCATGGTCGATCTCGGGGACGAGCGTCCACTCTGCCACAAAGTTAGACAACACCTGGCTCTTGATTGCCTGGCGGCTGACATAGTGCAGATCGAACTCCGCCAGCTCCACTGCCCACTTGATGATATGCCCGGTGCCTTCTCGGTTCTGAAGGATCGGCCCCAGTGGATATGTTGTTACGACCGAGACCTTGTGTGCCTGGAAGTAGTGGTGCAGCTTCCGGGAAGCGACGAGCACAGCATAAAACATCTTCTGGGCTTAGGGATACCTTGTCTTGGCGTCTCGAAGGACTTCACTGACGAAGTACACCGGTCGCTGTACACGGCGGGCCCGGACTGAGGCTTCGCCCGAGGGCTTGTCACAACCCTCGAGCTCGGCGCAGTGGTCAGGGATGACCGAGTGCTCGGTCTTGACTCCCTGGTCGGGAGGAGCCGTGGTCTCGAGCTCGACTCCCTGCTCGGGAGGAGCCCCGAAAACTGGAGACTGCTCGGGGGCGGCTGGGAGTTGGGACCCAGCACCTTGCCCTAAGCACTCATCGCGCTCCACCACCAGTACCATGCTCACGACCTGAGGAGTGGCCGAGACATAGAGCAATAAAGGCTCACCCTCTGAGGGGGCCACCAGTACGGGTGGTGAGGTGAGATACTTTTTTAAATCCTGGAAGGCCTGCTCGGCCTCCGGCGTCTAGTCAAAGTGACTAGTCTTCTTCAGGAGTTTGAAGAGAGGGAGTTCTCACTCCCCGAGCTTGAAGATAAAGCGCCCTAGGGCCGCCAGGCAGCCAGCGAGACGCTGGACTTCCTTGAGTTGAGCCGGGGTACACATATGTTCGATGGCCCGAATCTTCTCCGGATTGGCCTCGATTCCTCAGCTAGAGACCAAGAAACCAAGGAGCTTGCCCGCGAGCACCCCGAAGACGCACTTCTCGGGGTTGAGCTTCAAGCGGGTGGCACGAAGACTGTTGAAAGTCTCAGCTAAGTCCTCCAACAGGTGGTGCGGTCTCGGGATTTGACCACGAGATCGTTGATGTAAGCTTCAACGTTGCGACCAACCTGTGAGTCAAGGGTAATGCGCACGGTCCACTGGAAAGATGACCCAGCGTTGCGCAAACCAAAAGGCATTGAAACATAGCAATAGGTCCCCACCGGGGTCATAAAAGAAGTTTTTTCCTCGTCCTGTTTGGCCATGCGGATTTGGTGATAACCCGAATTTGCATCTTAAAAATATAAAAGATCGCACCCCGCAGTGGCATCTACAATTTGATCTATGCGGGGCAAAGGAAAAGGATCTTTCGGACAAGCCTTGTTTAAGTCGGTGTAGTTGACACACATGCGAAGCTTGCCGTTGGCCTTTGGGATGATGACTGGGTTCGCCAGCCACTCTGGGTGGAGGACCTCTCAGATGAAGCCGGCGTCAAGGAGCTTGCTAACTTGCTCCTGGATGAACTCCTGGCGCTCGGGCGCCTGTCGCCGGACCTTTTGTCTCATCGGCCGTGCGTCGGGGCGCACAACAAGGTGGTGCTCGATCACCTCCCTAGGGATCCCGGGCATATCAGATGGCTGCCACGCAAACATGTCGACGTTAGCCCGGAGGAAGGCAACGAGCGCACTTTTCTATTTGCCGCCCAGGTCACCGCCGATTTGGACGACCTGGGAGGAGTCTTAGCCCACCACGACCTCCTTCGTAGGAATGGAGGAGTTGGCGGCGAGTCGGGGTTTGGATGAAGAGGGTCCCGGGCCCCCTGGGTGTCCTTCGATCTCGGCCCGAGCAGATACCAAGGCTGAGTAGAGCTGCTCAGCGCAGGAGACGGCGCTGTCGGTCTCGGCGGGCATGGAGATGGGGCCTGCAGGGCCCGGCATCTTAACCGTGAGGTAGGCATAGTGCGTGACCACCGTGAACCGAGCGAGCGCCAGGCGCCCGAGTATGGCATTGTAGGGGAGAGGGACTTTCGCGACATCGAAGATGACATTCTCTGTCCGGAAATTATCCCGGCTCCCGAATGTGACGGGCAGCTCGACCTGCCCGAGGGGCAGGGTATGCCCTAGTGTCACCCCGTAGAAGGGGAGCGACGGCTTTAGGCACCTGGTAGGCACTTGCAGCTTCTCGAAGGCCTCCTGGGAGAGGAGGTTGAGGCCTGCACCCCCGTCGATAAGCACCCTACTGACTTTACATTGTAGATGGTGGGGGACACTACCAGGGGTAGCCGCCCCACGCCTGCAGTACTTGCGGGTGGTCTGCCAAACTGAACGTGATCGGGGTCTCCGACCACTTCAGGGGCCTTGCTGCCGATGTGCTTGGGGTCACCGAGCACACCTCACGCCGCATGATTTTCACGCAGCGACGGGAGGAGGGCGTGTACACACCTCCGTTGATGAAGGTGACGGTGTGCTCGGGCTCCTGGAACCCAAGTTCTTGGTTCTCGAGGGTGGCTCTGTCGTCGCCACCCTTACGACGCTCCTTCTGGTGCCGCTCGATAAGGCCTTTGACCGACCGGCACTCTGTAAGGTTGTGCCATTCAGTCTGGTGGATCTCACACCACTTTCCTGGTTCGGGCCTTGCGGGAGTAGGTGCCCTCGGGGAAGCGGGAGCCCTCGCAGGCACGGGCCTTCTGTCGGCAGTCGCCCGGCGCGCCGGCCTACGGTCAGGGCCCTCTGCCAGCCTACGGGCAGGGCCCTCAGCCGGCACGATAGGGGCAACATCGCGCCTTCTTCTCTTTTTCTTTTCCCGCTTGTCAGAGCGGGAAGGACCTGGTTGATCGGCAGTGGGTTTCTCAGGGCACGGAACATGGCACGCCCGAGCCTCCGCCGCCTTAGCGCACTTGTCGGCCAAGGCGAAGAGCTCTGCGGTGGTCTTGACCTCATGCGTGCCCAGCTTTTCGAGCATTCGCTCATCGCGGACGCCCTGCTGAAATGCGACGATAATGGCATGGGGGGTTATCCACGGGATGGTGTTGCGGACCTGGCTAAAGCGCTAGATGAAGCGCCTCAGCGTCTCCCCCTCCTGCTGCTTTACGGTGTGGAGGTCGCACTCCAAGCCGGGGCGCGTGAAGGTGCCCTGAAAGTTAGCCATGAACTGGTGGCAGAGGTCATCCGAGGAGCCGATGGATCCTGGGGGTAAGTTCATAAGCCATGAATGGGCAGAGCCCCTCAAGGCTACATGGAAGTAATTGGCCATCACCTTTTCACTGCCACCCGCCGCTTGGACGGCGGTGGTGTAGATTTGGAGGAACTCGACGGGGTCGATGGACCCATCATACTTCTCCGGTAGTTCTGGCCTGAACTTTGTGGGCCAGTTGACCCGACGGAGTTTGTTGGTGAAGGTGCGACAGCCTGTGCCGTACCCTGCAGCGCGTGCAATGCCCTTGGGAGGTGAACGCCGATGCGCTGGGGAGTCCCGGTGGTCATGGGCTGGCATAGAGGAGGCCTGGTCCTCTGCCTCAGCCACGTGCCGGGACTCTTGCTGGCGCTCTAGGGTGACGCGCGCATCTTCAACGGCCCTTCGCTCATTGAGATGTAAGCGGAGGTCTTGAGCTCCGGTGGTGGCCAGGGGGGTGGCACTCCGCGTGGAGGCCCCCCGGCCAATTTTGCCGCCACCTGAGGATGGACCGGCCTTGGTTGCGCCACGGCGGGAGGTGGCATGGGAGCTTTCGGCTAGCACTTGCCGGTGAGCTGTGCCCACCAGGGCGGCCACCTCTTGTAGCCAACGGCATTCCGGGGTTTCCCCTGCTACCTGGACAGGCGGGTACCTGAGGATTGCTTGAGTCGCAAGCAACGCACTACCAGGGCTGGCGTCGCCAAAGGCGAGCCTGCGCCGTAATGGCACTCGGCGCTGCCCAGACGTAGATCTCGTGGCAGGAGTGTTTGTCACTTGCTGAGGGTTATGTGGCCAGCTTGCAATGGCGGCGGCGGTCCTGCTGGGCCCAGAGCCATTGTCCCTATGAGAGGGGAGCGCCTTACGGGCAGACCATGGCTGCTGTGGCTGTGGAGTAGCAGAGACTGGGGCCTCCTGAGCGATGGGCTCTACTTCTTTGCTGGAGCTGGAGCCGGTGCGTCAGATATGATGTCCACCTGCCATCTTTTTTGTAGAGAACAAAATGGATTCAGGGATGCAACCCTCCTACCTGGCGCGCCAGCTGTTGGAGGGTGAACTCCTCAAGTGGGGATCCGGAGGGAACCCCTTTGAGATTCGGCCGGGGGGATAATTCTGAACTCGCTTCATAGGTGAAATAAATGGAAGTAAATGAGATGCAGGTGGGGTGGAATGATCGGATGCAAGAGAAAGTAAATGCTCAGGGGATTTTTAGACAGGTTTGGGCCGCACTGAGCGTAACACCCTACTCCTGTGTGTGTGCTATAAATTCTCTGAGAATGTCTCTCTGAGGATCTGCTGGGTTACAAGAATATTTGTCTAAGTCTAGAGCTTTGTGCTCCTTGTTCTTCGGTTGATCTAAGTCTCTGTGTGTTCTGTGTTCGTCGGTCTCGTCTGGTGTGTGTCCTCTTCCTCTTTTGTGTGTTCTGTTCGTCTCCTCCTTCTCCGGGGAGCCCGCCCCGCCTTTATATCCGTCGGGGCAGTGGCGTGCCCAGAAAGGATGGCGCGAGTTCTGAGGCACCATAAATGGAAAGCAACCATCATGGGCTGCTGCGCGAGGTGACGGGGAGGGTTGAAAATGTGCCCCCACCCGGTCTTAGCCATGATGCCGCTTTTTAACGGGCGCCGCGGGGAGGGCCCACCGGGCAGCCACAGAGTAGCCCGGCGTGCCCACCCGGTCAGAGAGAGCCTAACATAGCAGGGCGGTAGGCGGGGTGCCTTGAGCTCTATGACGTTATCCCGAGGCGCGCCGGATGACGCGCGATGGGATTTGTGCATTAAATGTCCCCACGCCCCCCTGCCAGGCCGTGGTAGGGACTGACAGCAGGTGTAGGGGGAGTGGTTGGAAGTGACAGGCCACGCGCCCCCTTAAATGTGGCATCGGGCCTCTCACCAGTTGATACCTCACCGATGAGCCCTTGTGGGGACCACCGACAAGGACTTCTTCAGACCCTCGAGGAACTGTGTGTACTCGGGGGCTACTGTTCGTAGCCCCGAGCACTCTCTCCCGGATATGCCCTCTCTTGGTCCTCGGGGAACCAAATGCTCAGGGGCCACTGTTCACGGCCCCGAGCACTCTCTCCCTAAACTGACTTCCCTTGGGTCCTCGGCAGACTCGGGTGCTCGGGGGCCACTGTTTGCAGCCGCGAGCACTCTCTCCCGGAACTTGACTTTTCTTGTTATTGGGGAACTTGGGTGCTCGGGGACCACTGTTCGCAGCCTCGAGCACCCTCTTCCCGGTACTTGGTCTTCTCGGGTCATCAGGGAACTCGGGTACTCGGGGACCACTGTTCATGGCCCCGAGCACCCTCTCCCGGAACTTGGTCTTCTCGGACCTCGGGGAGATAACCCCCGAGGCAGGGCGCCACATAGCACTCTGTTGTTCTGGCCTCGGGACTCGGGGACCCCCGGTTCCTGTGTCACCGACAGATACATACTGGCCATATATCCGTATCAGATACGGTATCCGGTGCAGATACACGACCAAAGTGAAGTATCCGTGTTTTAGAGCAGACGCCACCAAGGTGAACTCTTCCGAAGACTATTTGGCCGTGCTGCGAGCATATCACAAATCTCAAGGGATGAACGTTGGTCTCAGGATCATCGCTGTGCGGCCACAATCCAGTTACATATAGTTGAAGAAATGATGGAGTTCCTAGGAGGCCAAGAACATTTGACACCTATTTCGGATGGTGGACAGTTCTAGACCAGAAAGGGCACCTTGATGGCCATCTCTATTGCTACAATCAGTGGAACTGAAAGCCCTAGAACCAAGAGATCGAGGGGGATGATTCATAAGAAAGAGGTACTTATGCTAATTGATTTTAGTAGTTCCCACAACTTTGTAAGGAGTCACTTTGCTAAACTACTACCTTGGCGACACCGCTATCTGCCAAGCTTTTCAGTCAGAATAACATATGGGGGCTTGTTGCAATGTGACCATGAGTTGGTGGGGTGTGAATGGTGGGCTTAGGGAGTATCCTTTCACACTGATCTCAAGGTGTTGCCATTGGGTGTTATGATGTAATATTAGGCATGGACTGGTTGGAGTATCACAGTCCCATGTCTATCCATTGGAAACTCAAGCTCATATCCTTTGATCATCAAGGACATCGGGTAACATTGCAAGGTGTGTCAGGCAAGGAGCTGGAATTTAGAATGATCTTAGCTGGGGAGTTACACAGTCTGATCAAGTCCGTTACTAGGGTTATCCATTTGTGTAGTGCAGAAGGTGGACATGAACTGGAGAAATTGCTAGAGCCAATTGAGCAATTATTGGTGGAGTTTGAGGATATGTTCAGCCAAAGGGGCTGCCACCCAGAAGGCAGCAAGATCATGCTATTCCACTATTGCTAGGGGAAAAACCATTGAATCTCCTACCCTATATGTCGGTGGGTGAACACTGCAAGCGGGGATCCTGAGGGACCCCCTTTTAGATTCGGCCGGGGGGCTGATTTTGGATCTACCTCGTATGTGGATTTAATGCGAATATATGAGATCTAGGCAGGACAGATGATCGTCGGCTAGTGAGAGTAAATGCTCAAGGGATTTTAGATAGGTTCAGGCCGCACTGAGCGTAATACCCTACCCCTGTGTGTATGGTATGCTATTAATGCTCTTGGAATGCTTTTCTCTGGATCTCTGTGTTACAAGTTTTTTGTCTAAGTCTTGAGCTTCGGTCTTGCGTTGAGTCGCCCTACCTAAAGCTTGACCTCTATCAGTCATCTTGCTCTTCAAAGCTTCCAGCTTTTTTTCTCCACGGAGTGCACCCCCCCCTTTTATCCTATCGGGGGAGGCTCGACGTGCCCAGAACGGGGGCACGGGTCCCCGTATGCCATAAATGGAAAGCAACAATATGGGGCTACAGTTTGACGTTACAGGGGTTGAAAATGCGCCTTTGGCCGGTCCCGTCGCCCATTACGCCCAACTTTAGCAGGTGCAGGGGGGCCCACCGGGCAGCCGCCGAACTGCCCCGCATGCCCGTTCGGTCAGAGCAGATTTGACACGGCAGGGTGGCAGCGATACGCCTCGAGCCCAGCGACGATATCTCCAAACCGTTTCCTTCGTGGGCCCCGCAGGGCGACATGCGATGGGACCCGTCGCATTAAATATCCCCATGCCTTCCTGCCAGGCGGTGGCAAGGACTGACGTACTCAGTACAACAGGCGTGGGGGGAGTGGTTGGATGTGACCGGCCACGCTCCCTCTTAAATGCAGCATCAGGTCTCCCACCGATTGACACCTCACCATGGAGCCTTTGTGGGGTCCACCGGCAAGGGGCTTCTCGGGTCCTCGGGGAACTACGGGTGCTTGGGGGCCAACTGTTCACGGCCCCGAGTGCCCCTCTCGGAACAGGCTCCTCTCAGGTCCTCGGGGACCACTGTTTATGGCCCCGAGCACCCCTCCCGGAACTGGCTCTTCTCGGGTCCTCGGGAACTTCGGTGCTCGGGGACCAACTGTTCATGGCCCCGAGCACCCCTCCCGGAATTAGCTCTTCTCGGCCCTCGGGGAGATGGTCCCCGAGGGAAGAATGCCATGTGGCATTCTGCTGTCCTGGTCTCGGGACTCGGGGACCCCTTGTTCCTATGTCACCGACACTATAGAAATGGTCCAGCCCAGAAGAATGAGATTGAAAGGTAGGTGGCAGACATGTTGGCACAAGGCATAATCCAACTCAACAGTAGTCCTTATGCTTCTCTTGTCCTTCTAGTACAAAAGAAGGATGCAACTTGAGATTCTATGTAGATTATAGGATATTGAATGGTATTACAATGAAGAACTATTTTCCTTTACCCATAATTGTTGAGCTTTTGGATGAATTAGCAGGAGTACAAATATTCACTAGTTTGGATATCATGAATTCAAAATGAAGCCTGAGGATGAATTGAAAATTGTATTCAAAACTCATCATGGGCATTATGAGCTCAAAGTTATGGCTTTTGGACTGACTGGTGCTCCTGCCACCTTCCAAGGTAATATGAATAGAATTTTGGCACCTCTACTGCGCAAGGGAGTACTAATTTTCATTGATGATATACTAGTGTACAACCCTACCATGGAAAACATATTATTGTCATGAGGCTAGTTTTTCAGATGCTAGCATTGCACAAACTTAAGATTAAAAGATCCAAGTGCTTCTTTGCCAGGAAGAGTCTTACTTATCTAGGCCACACCATTAGTGCCCAGGGTGTCAATACAAACAACAAGAATATATGGTCAGTGCTAGCTTGGCCAACTCCCAGAATTGTGATAGATGTGAGGGGATTCTTAGGATTGGTAGGGTATTATCGTAAATTTGTGAGAAATTTTGGGATTATTTGTTGGCCTCTAACTGAACTATTGAAGAAACATGCCAACTTTGTATGGACTCACAACCACCAGGAGGTAGCATTTCAGGCTTTGAAGGCGGCATTGGTTACTGCTCCTGTTCTTTCCTTGCCGGATTTCACCAAAACATTTATTGTAGAAATAGATGCATCTGACAAGAGGATAGGTGCAGTACTCATGCAAGATGGTCATCCACTAGCATTTTTGAGCAGAGCATTAGGGCCAAGAAATCAAGCCTTATCCACTTATGAAAAGGAAAGTATGGCAATTTTGATGGCTGTGTACTGTTCGAGATAATATCTTATAGGGGCCAAATTTGTGATATGTACATACCAAAGAAGCCTAATCCACTTGGATGACCAAAAATTGTCAACTCCTTGGCAGTAAAAGGTCATGACCAAGCTGTTAGGATTGCAATTCAAGCTGAGATACAAGAAGGGCTTAGAGAATAAAGCTACAGATGCTCTATCTCGATGTCCCAACATTTCTTAGCTTGAAATACACTCTTTGTTAGTATGTATTCTAGCCTAGTTAGAGGAAGTAGCCGTGGGCTATCAGACAGATCCTAGTGCTCATGATATCATAGCAAAGATCAGTTTGTCTAGCACTACAGTGAAGCATTTCACTTTCAACAATGGTATTTTGAGATTCAAGTGAAGGATTTGGATAAGCAACAACAATAATCTGCAAAATTCCATTATGGTAGCATTACATAGCAGTGCATTTGAGGGACATTCTGGCTTTGAGGTAACCTATGCAAGAATTAGAAGATCATTTGCAAGGCCACACACGAAGATGAGTATTTAAAACATTTGTGGCTAATTGCTCAATGTGTCTTCAATCTAAATCTGAACATGTTAAATACCCTGGCTTGCTTCAACCCTTATTGGTGCATGATCAAGCATGGCAAGTGGTGACCATAGATTTTGTGGAAGGTTTACCTTGCTCATTTGGCTACAATTGCATACTAGTGGTGGTGGACAAGCTTACTAAATATGCACATTTCCTACCTCTCAAGCATCCTTATTCAGCGCTACAAGTGGCAAAGGTATATCTCATCTAGGTATATAAACTTCATGGACTACCCACTGCTTTAGTCTATGATAGGGATCCAATTTTTACTAGTGCTCTGTGGAAGGAATTCTTTAAATTAACTGACACTAAATTATGTATGAGCTCAGCTTACCATCCACAATTAGATGGCCAGACACAGTGGGTGAATCAATGTTTAGAAGGCTATCTGCACTGCTTTGTGCATACATGTCCAAGGAAATGGTATCAATGGTTATCCCTGGCAGAGTGTTGGTACAATAAATCGCTTCATCTAGCTCTGAATTGTTCTCCATTTGAGACTCTTTATGGACACCCACCAAGCCACTTTGGATTGGTGGATGCCATTGTATGTACCATGCCATATTTGGCTGAATGGCTGAAAGACCATTAACTCAAAACTCAGCCACTTCGACATCACTTGGAGAGCGCCAGGCAAAGAATGAAGGCACAGACAGATAAACACTGCTCTGTATGCTCCTCTGTGAAGTTGGTGATTGGGTGTACTTTCGATTGCAACCATATGTGCAGACATCCATAACTAACAAAGCTAATCACAAATTATCTTTTTGTTATTATGGCCCATTTCAAGTTGAAGCAAAGGTCGGTGCGGTGGCATACAAGCACCAGCTGCCAGTCACCAGCAAGATATATCTAGTGGTGCATTTATCTTAGCTCAAGAAAGGGATCCTGCCATCAACATTTGTACAAGTAGCTCTATCGGGAGAATATGAAGAAGTTGATTCCTAGTAAGAAAAGCTTGAACAAGTGCTTCAACGTCTCTTGTACCGCCAGGGGTCAAAGGTGATCACCCAACTACTGATTAAGTGGATGGGACTTCCTCTAGAGCTCAGCCATCAGTTTCCCATGGTGGCGGCTTAGGGTCAAGTTGTTGCTAAAGGAAGGGGGAATGCCATTGCCGCTAACAGTGGACCTAGGCATCACTTGGTGGGAGAGAAAAGGCAGGATAGTGGGAGAAGCAATTGCACCGCAACCATCTGCTCAAGGAAGGGGAGCCTGATTCCCAAGCCCAATAGGAAGTACACATCAACTGAATCGGCTTTGTAAGCATGTGACCGTGTTGAGTGTTTAAGGAGGGGAGAGCGTGTGCGTGTGTGTGTGCATGAGTGCTGTGGAAAATCATTACACTAAAATAACTCTGTCTTCCTCAAGCAGACCTCCACTCTCCCCAAACTTCTTCGAGTTCTTCCTCTCTTTCTCTCTCGCTTCTACCCGATCTTGTTGTGGATGTCACCAGAGTAACTGGGATGGTAACAGAACCATCTGACGTACGACTCGAGGATGATGTCCAAGAACCCAACATCATCACTGCCGAAGTAGCACTTCCCCTTGTTGCACCCAACGAAGGCTTCTTCGAGTTTTCAGAGTCTCGTGACCGCCTGCTTTGTCGCCTTAGCCTTATCACCGTGGATCATCCCCCAAAGAGTTCAAAGCACCATTGGGAGCTACAAGGATTTCAAGGCACGGGGACCAGTCATTGGAGCATTCAATTTTCATCCAAAATGGTTGCAGGGTTGTAGTGTTGGTTCTCCTTGGCTTTGGTGTACTCAGACCAAAAGCGGTGGACGATACGATCGTAGGGGTCGGCAGGGAGGATGGGCGACCAAGTGCTAGTGTCACAACATAGCTAATTATTGCAGTAGAGACAAGATCAAATTAGAAATCAGTTGAAATTTGGGGAAGAACGGAGGTATGCATTGTATGTTCTTGCCTGTATTTAAGACTTGTTCATATTACGATAATGGCATGCCCTTTCCCCAAACCGAGATCTGGTTATAACCTGCCCGCTTTGAAACATAATCTCATCAAAATTAAACAAGTTTACCCGAAGCTCAACTAATTAATAGAAAACAGTAAAAACATTTAACTATGGTTAGTTCGAAACAATTACTGCAACTAGCTAGCAATGGCACAATGAAGAAGAAGCCACATGAGCCATCGATCACAGGCGAAATGGTATCCAACATCTTCAGCTATCGGATCAACTTTAGTCATGACAATTCTCCTCCCTTGAAGTTGCAATTGCCCTCAAGTGCGTCTGCTCTCATGGTCTTCAGTTTTAGCAACCTGATCCTGATCCAGTGCCCACCATTCATGAATAGTATTCCAATAGAAACTCGGAAAGGACGATTTGATGAAGGACTTATCTTCCCAAGTAGCTTCTTCTGGTGGTGAATTAGACCATTGTACCAACCATTATACCAACCATTGAGTGATGATTGAATCTTGCCTTAGTAAAGCCCTTGTCTCCAGAATAGAAACTTGAGCAGCCTTGATACTACCTTGAGAATCCACCATAGGGAGGTCTTGACTTGGAACATCATGATAACAAATGTGCTTCTTGAGCCGACTAACATGGAACATCAGGTGTATTTGAGCATTTGGAGGTAAATGGAGCCTATAAGCAACTACACCCACTCCCCGAAGAATTAAGAAAGGTCCATAGAACTTGGTGGTCAGCTTTAGAGAATTTCTCAACCCAAAGGCTGTTAATCTATAGTGCTGCATCTTAAGGTAAACCTTGCCTCCTTCTTTGAACACCCTCTCAGATCTTTTGAGTTCAGCATATTTCTTCATTCGAGCTTGAGCCTGAGCTAAGTTTTCTTTTAGCCCATCCAACATATGCTGTTTTTTAGACAAAAATGCTCTAGCTGATGTTTCTGGTCTAGGGACTGACACCTCAGTAATTAGTGGTGGGGGATAACCATATATGGCTTGGAATGGTGAGCACTTAAGTGATTGTGGTAGTTTATATTGTATCACCATTCAACTAGAGGCAACCAAAAACACCACCTTCTTGCTTTAGCAAAGGTCATACACCTTAGAGAATTATCTAAATACCGATTTACCCTCTCAGTTTGGCCATCACTCTGTGGGTGATAAGTTGAGCTAAAACTGAGGGATACTTTGAGGGATTTGAACAATGATTGCCACAATTTACTTGTGAAAATCCTATCCTTATCAGACACAATTGCGATAGGGAAACCATGGAGTTTTACCACTTGATCCATGGATGCTTGTGCTACTCCAGTAACATATATTGGGTGTGACAAGGGAGTGAAATGAGTATATTTTGTTAATCTGTCAACTACTACTTGGATTAAGTCCTTACCATTTGACTTTGGAAGCCCTTCAATGAAGTCTATTGAAATTTGTGACCATACTGATGAGGACCTCCCAGCAAATGTGCCAAGCCATGGACCAGCTGAAACAAGTCAAGCACCAATTACACCAATACAAGGACCCATCACACAGAGTCGTGCAAGGAAACTGCAGCAAGAGGTGAACTCTCTCCTTACTAAATTTGATTACAATACAAATGAGAATTTTATACTACCTAAATGTTCTACTTTTGTATTGCTAAGGTTTACGCATATTGGAGCTGCTGCTGGACCAAAGGAGACAAGTTACACCGAGAAGGAGACGAGTTACGCAGAAGCTGAACCATCACACTGACTCCTGACATCAGAGCCATGTTCCAAGAGACACACGCACAAACTGGTCAAGATTCATCATGCATAATGCACATGGACAGAAATATAATCAAGTCTACTTTCACCTCCAACAAAAGGCTCATCTTTTTGACTTCCCATTAAGGAGTAATGACCATTTAAGTGAAGACTGCCAGGGAGGCTGAAGATCACGCGAGGCTTCTCGGGAACCCATGTTTTCACCTTTTCATCTCCCTTTATTTTCGTGGAAACTTATAGAACTTTCACACCTAGCTAGGAGGGGTGTTCCTAGTATAAATACCTACTGTATCTAAGCCAAAGGGGGCACAATTATGAATTAAGAAAAATCCACCAGATGGTGTTTCCAGCCAAGAGCTGTTGAGTGACTTACCCCAAATTTCTTGCGAGTTCTTCATCGACTTGTGAGAGACCGATTCACCGGTATATATGTGAAGGTTCCTCTGGGACCCCCTAATTCGTGCTCTACGGTTTCCAGTTAGGCTGCACCATTTTGTGTGGATTAGTCCCGGTTTGTGGTTCTGCAGTCGTTCGGAGATCGAGTCGAAATCCATCAAGGTTTCGGTGCCTCTCTCCCCGTCGCTTGGTCGCAACCAACCTTGACCAGGTCTAAAGCTACCCGGTTTGTGTTCTTGAGTTCGTGGAGATCGAGTCGAGTCCAAGGATTCGGTGCCTCTCTCCTCGTTACTTGGCCACATTCCAACCTTTGTCAGGTATAAAGCTAGTTATCCCGCTGCATTTTTCAGCAAGTTATCTCTTGTCGTACCTACTGCCGTGAAGATCGGGCCAACCCACGGGTTTTCCCCTATCACATGCCATGTCAAGGATAGGTAATGGCTCAAGGAGTCTTGGATACTGACAATGCTCCCCTTTTGCTCTTTGGCAAATTGGACAAGTAGTCACAAAGTCTTCTACTGTCTTCTTCATACCAGTTCAGTGAAACAACCTTTTTGCCCTTAAGTAGTAGCAATTCCAGAATGCCCCCCACAGTAGATGAGTGCAGTGCAGACACTATCTTGTTCTGAATTCCAGCATGTATTCCTCATTTATACCTTAGTATGTCATCATGTAATGTGAAGGGTGAAGTTGGGTCGCGAGTAAGCGCTAGCTGTGCAATGGTCTACTGACAGAAGTATCATTGGCATAACTTTTTAGCACTTCTGCAATCCATAACGGCTGAGCAGTGGAGATTGCAAGACACTCATGTTCCACTCTTGATAATGCATCTGCCACTGTATTTTCCTTCCCCCTTTTGTGCTCAATCTTATAGTACAACTATAATAACTTTAACAGCAATTTGTGTTCCATGCCCTCAATTATCTTTTCATCAGCAATAAACTTTAAGCTTTGTTGATCATTTTTTATCATCAATTTAGATTCTTTAATGCTTCAAGAATAGCCTTGTCCTCCTTATCATAGATTGATTGGGATTGAGCTTTAGCACTTAGGGATTTACTATAGTAAGCAATGGGCCTCCCATTCTACATAAGGACATCCCATATTCCCACTCCACAAGCATCAGCTTCCAAAATAAAAAGCTAAGAAAAATCTTGTAGAACTAGGACAAGAGCTGAAATGAACTTGTGCTCAAAGGACTTGGTTTGTTATGGCCCCCAACTAAGTGCATTCTTCTTCAACATGTCATGCAAAGGCCTGCAAATAATCCCAAAATGCTTCACAAACCTCCTATAATAACCGGTCAATCCAAGGAAACTTCTGAGCTAAGTGATGTTCTTGGGTATTGGCTAATTCTTCACTACTTCAATCTTTGAGCTATCAGTTGAGAGGCCTTTCTCATTGATTATATGCCCAAAATACTCTATTTTTTGCACTGCAGATAGACTTTTGGTAGAGAGTTGATTGTCCTTAAGAATCTGCAGCACAACCCTAAAGTGTTCCTAATGCTTTGTCAAACATTTGCTATATACCAATATATCATCAAAGAATATGAGGAAAAATTTCCTGAGGTGTTCTTCAAATACAATGTTCATCATGGATTGAAAAGTGGTTGGAGCATTTGTCAATCCAAAAGACATTACCAGAAATTCAAAATGCCCAAAGTGTGTTCTAAATGTTGTTTTGTGTATGTCCCTTCTATCCATTTATATTTGATGGAAGCCAGACCTTAGGTCTAATTTAGAAAAGAACTTTGCCCCCATTGAGCTCATCAAAAAGGTCATCAACAATAGGTATTTGGAACTTATTCTTGACTATCAGTTCATTCAACTGTCTATAGTCTACACAAAACTTCCAGGTTCCATCCATTTTCTTTGCCAATATTGCTGGAGATGAGTAGGAACTCCCATTTAGCTGAATAATCCCTTGAGCCAACATCTGTTTCACCAACTTCTTTACTTCATCTTTCTTAGTGTGGGACATCATATAAGGGTTGATACAGGGTGGAACACTGCTTGGTTACAGTGGGATAGAGTAAACACATCCCCTTTTGGGGGCGACCTAAAGATTGAGAGAACACCATTTCATATTGGTTCAACAAGGTTTGAATTGAGCCATCTATTTTGTTTGGAGGTGAGTCTTTGGATACTTCTTTTATCTGCAAGATGTAACCCCTCACCCCTTTAAAAATCAACTTGCCAAATTTCTAAGTCTCCATAGTGGTACATTGTTTAGCAGAAGCACAATCAAGGAAGCACATCTGTTTTGATCCCTCCTTTGTTATAGATAAGATTCTCTTTTTCAAGTCTATCCCTATAAGACCACGCAAGTATATCCAATCACAACCTAATATGATATCATAGCTTTGCAATTCTAGTAATTGGAAGGGATTCATAAACTTCTCTTTCTGTATCTAATAGCAACAATTAGGAACCTGACCCCCCCCCCCCCCCCAAATAGCAATTCTCCACCTCCAACTACCTTAACCTTTTGCATTGGATTTTGCTGGATCTGACAATCAGTTTTGCTAGAAAATGTAGAATCCATGTAACTATGTGTGCTACCACTGTCTACAAGTGCAACAACTCTTTTTCCCTTAAGTTCCAAGGGAAGGCAAAATGTTGAGATAGAAGGTACCCTTTGCACAGCTTGTTTGGATATCTACATGAGATGTGATGATTGCAATTGCTGCCCATCAACTTCTTCCATTTCCTGTTCTTGTTGTTCTTCTTTTGCATTGTGAAACTCTTCTGGCTCCATTGTCATTGTGTGGGTGAAGTTTTGATAAAACTTACACTTATGCTTGTTCTTGGGAGTCCATGGAGCACTGCACTTCGAGCATGTGCCTAGTTCCTTAGCTCTGATAGCCACATTAGGAAGTTTATCAGGTTTTTGAACCAACTCTACCTTATGTGTTGCTGACACTGGGCTGATTTTCTTCTGTTGAGACCCAATCTAATAAGAGATTTTGCGAGAACTAGAACTGAATGAGGTACGTTGCTTCTTATACATGACTGCTTTCTCCAAATCCTTGGCAATAACATATGTATCTTCAAGAGTCTTTGGTTTGTTTGTCCTTAAATAGTGCTTAATATGCTCCTCGAGACTTCTGAGAATGCACCTAACGTAGTAATCTTTTGGGAGACCAGGGTGTTGCCGCGTCATGCTTGCCATTAGCTCCTCAAACCTGTCAATGTCACTTGTCTCCTGAGCTAACGAATTGAACACTTCCACCACATCATACATGCTATGCTCAGCAAACCGATTGCACACCATTGTACAAAACTGTGTCCATCTCACTTGTCTAGTAGAGAGCCTCAACCTAGACCACCAATGCTCAGCCCTACCATTGCGATGCAAAGTGGCCATGACAACCCACATATCTGGAGGAACAACTGCCAAATCAAAATACTTCTCACATTGCTTGTTCCATCCAATTGGATTCTCTCCCTACAAAATAGGAAAGTCTAGCTTTGGCCTGGAGATGGATAAGTTGAATGCATTATCCGGTGACTTATGTCCCCACTTCTCCAGATTATGGACCTGACCTAGCCTATGTGCATCATAATTTCTAGCATGTGGTGGCACATATGTATGAGAATTATTGAATCTATTCTAGTTTTGGGAATGCATCTGCATGGGTATCTCATGGGAAGTTTCAATCGGTCGAGGGATTTTACACCCAGACGAGCCGAGCAACCGAAGCATCAATCCAATCTGCCGTCATCACTAGCGCAAGCTCCAAATCGACTCGGGTTCTAGGAATTTTACACCCGGATAGCCACCGAGCAACCCTCACCGATATCGATTTTGTCGGTAATTTTGTTGAGAATCATAGGGCTCTGATACTAATTTGTCACAACCTAGCTAAGAATCGTAGTATAAACGAGATCAAATCAGAAATCAGTGGAAAGTTGGGGAAGAATGGAGGTCTGCATTGCCTGTTCTTGCCCGTATTGGGGACTTGTTCATATTACAATAATGGCATGCCCTTTCCCAAAAATGTGATCTGGTTATAATCTGCTCGGTCTGAAACATAACCTCATCATTAACTCACTAATTAAACAATTTACCTGAAGCTCACCTAATTAATGGAACATGGTAAAAATGTTTAACTGTGCTTTGCTTGACACAGGTACTGCAGCTAGCTGGCAATAATTAGCGTGGTGAAGAAGACGCCACATGAGCCATCGATCACAAGCAAAATGATATCCAACGTCTTCAACCATCATATCAACTTTTATTATGACAGAAGGCTCGTCGACTTACTGCATGATGACCAATGACTCGCAGATGAGACACCCACCCTGGAGGAGCATGGGCATCTTCTTGTGCATGGGGTTGGACGCGAGCAACAGCTCGCTCTTCGTGCCCAACACCTCTTGATTCGATCATCCCCCTTAGAGTTCAAAGCACCGTCGGGAGCTACAAGCGTTTCGAGGCACAAGGAACAGTCACTAGAGCATTCAATTTCCATCCGAAATGGTTGAGGAGTTGTAGTGTTGGTTCACCTTGGCGTCGGCATACTCGGCCCAGAAGCGGTGGACGACAAGGTCGTAGGGGCCCAGAAGCGGTGGACGACGCGGTCGTAGGAGCCTTGTATGTGTTTGAGACCCATTACAACATTATTATTTAATACTAACAATAAATTATTGTATTTTGCCTACTTCTCTTTGCGAGTACGTTACGGTATGTTTGGTTATTTGAATTCCTTCTAATTTGTATGAGCGGATATGTATAATCTCAGAAAGAAGTATATTTGGTTGTATGTATCCATTGTTTCTGCCTGCATGAGCATATACAAACATACACCCTCATCCTAGCTGAGGAGTGAGCCTGGCCCGATGGATGCAAGCATTGTACCGCTCATGAAGGCGGAGCCACTTATCAGTGTCATAAAATCATCTTCATGTGAGTAACAAATCACAATCTCAGCTCTTACATCTGCTCATGCAGTCTCATATTCAGTCAACCAAACAAAAAATCAGCTCATTGCATACGCTCAAGAGGTCTCAGATATAATCAACCAAACACTTTTTTTCAACACATATGACTTCCTTTAGCTTACTTCCTTTTAGGTTGCTTATACGATACAACTCTATAAAACCTCGTTTAAGCAACTAAACACATCCTTAATTGCCTGAGTGCTTATCTTATTGTTCCTGTTCTTTATCAGTGTTCTCACGCCCAAATGTTGAATCCGCTTTGTAAGTCACGTGGGAAACGTGAGATGTTGTTTTGGCCAAATTCACATAGAGGTTAGTAATGTTTCCTCCCCACAATTTTGCTGTGAGTATGTTCATGTATGTGTGTGATCTTGATGGCTCTTAGCAAAAATTTTATCCCTAAGACCATCCCTAAGGGCTCTCGGGCGCCATTCCCTTCGCGATGGGCAAACGAGCTCGACGGGAACCAACATCATGCTCCAAAGCCTTCCTGTCGAGGCCCGGCGCAGGACGGTCATGGGAACCTCTCTCCTTTCCCTTCGCGGAGATGGAAAGCAGGGAAGGGCCCGGATGTTGGGCTCGCGCTCTCGGGCGAAAGACTAGGAAACGAGGGGTGGCGGTGGCAGCGCGTGTGAGGGCGGCGGTGGAAGGTTGGCGGCGAGGATGGCTGGCTCCCGGAGGATAGATCCTACGCGTGTGGAGGGAAGCGGGGACTTGCTCGGAGGCCATGCTCCGGCAATGACTACGAGCGACAGGAGGTACAAATTTCTCGGCACACTCTTGTGGATCTGAGCGTGTGGAAGTTCAATCGTGGATCTGGTGAAAGGAGGGGTGCTAGCTTGTCGTGCGGGATAGGGGGAGGAGAGGCGTTTCGGATTGTGGTGGAGTTGGGGCGTGGTGTCGTGCGACGCCGGTGGTGGGGGGGGGTGGGGTTGGCGAGGGCTCTGCTAGCATCGCCTTCCTCCCGGTTTGTTCATCCGTCTTGGGCAGGGAAGGGTTGGTCGGCCTCGGCCGACTGGGTGCGCATCACCACTGTGCAACGGCGGCCTCGGCAATCGCTTCACTGGTCTTGCGTGCTCATGGAATCCCCTGCTCCATGTTGTAGATGGACACCATAGCGCTTGCGGCTCGAAGATGCGGGACCATGTACAGGAGGCGGCTGCCGCGTTGAAGAAGGTTGCAAACGACAACTTGAGTCCGGACAGCACCCTTGCTGCTATGGAGCTGAACATGGCATTGCTGGAGGTCGACTCCATTGCGGTAGATTTGGAGCAGCTTGTTTTCCAAGTCGAGGATGCACTATGCGTTACTGTCATGTCCAACCATGTTGGTTTGCCCAACAGTAGCAGTGTGGCCATTAAAGATGAAGCATCGGGATCCAAGGACATTGATGGCAACGACATCCTTCTTTCTGACTGGAGCTCAGATGACGTCCTGTGTTCTAGTACGGACAATGGCATGTCGATTGAATCGGATCATTCGTGGAGGCTGTAATCGGGTTGGGTGTTTGTTAGTAGAAGTGTGAAATGGTGTCGATTAGTGGAGAGCAAGCCTTTTGATATTTTGGGGGTTCAACTTTTTTGTGAAATGATGTTGATTAGTGGAGAACAGGCCTTTTGATATTAGTGTTGCGACAGTTGTATGTTGTTTTTGGTTTATGTAGTCATGAGTTGGTTTAGTATGCAATGTATGAACTATGAAGATGCATGCAATGTATGAACTATGAAGCGGCATGTGTTATGATTTTGTCATGTGTTGTTATCCTGAACTGATCTAGTGTAGGTATCCCGCTCTTATCAGTTTGAAAGTGCCACTCAAGTGTTAAGACCATATTGCAAAGAAGTATCATGTTGCAAATATATAGATACCTTCAGAGGGCAGTGTATTTGGATAGTTTCATCATGGAAGTAAATAGCTTCGAAGAGTAGTGTATATAACTTATACCTTCAGAGGGCAGTGTATTTGGATAGTTTCATCATGGAAGTAAATAGCTTCGAAGAGTAGTGTATATAACCATGTTATCAGTTTGAAAGTGGCACTGAATTTTAAGAACAACTAGTGAGTTTGATAGTGTATAAGATCAAGTAATCAGTTTGGAATTGGCACTGAAATGCACTGAAGTATCACTACATTAGTGGCAGTGAATAGTTGTGCTTTGAAAATAGGAAATTGAGATAATGTGTGGCAGGTAGTTTGAACTAGTTGTATCATTTTAGGTCTGAAATGGTTTGCTTAAATGATTTTGCAGATGTTTTTTTGTACACATATGGTTTCAATCTCCTAAATGGCTGATGTGTGTCCATGGTACTCTTCTTACAATATGGTTCAAGCAGGAGTTAAACTACTGATGTGTGTTCTGATTTTTTGTAAAAACTTCTTTGCTATGTAAATATATGTAGATTAGTAGTTGTGCAGTAGTCACTACTACTCCTTTGCTGGCAGGAATTGTTTTCCTTTAAGTTGCAACATTTTTTTTCCAAATATTTACAACACTAATGTGCATTCAGTTGCATCTCTTTATAGAGTTCAAATGAATCATCCATAGAGTTGCATGTTTACCTTCCTTTTTCTTGTGATTTGAAGGGGCTCCATGGATCCGTTTTACGAGAGTATGCTTTAGGATGGTTTTGACCGGATGACATGGCCAGGGCTGTAGATGATGGGGGGTCCCTCTACTGTGGCACCTCCCTCGGACATGTCCCAGTTCGTGGTTGCGGACACTCTTGTACCACATGAGGAGATGGGTCAATTCAACTTGGGTAGTGAGGAGAAGGGAAGGAAGAAGGTGACCACCTCCAAGAGGAAGAAGAAGGTGGAGCCGAAGACAGACCGAACAAAGTGGATAGATGAGGAGGATGAGCTGCTCATGTCGGCATGGTTAAACATGAGCCAAGATCCTGTGGTTGGAATAGATCAGTTGAAGGATACGTACTGGGGTAGGATCGCTAAGTACTTCAACACTTATAGGGAGCCAACCATGATGACTAGGTTGGATAAGGCTTTGATCAACCACATGAAGCTCATCACGGACGTAGTTAGCAAGTTTGCAGTGCACGTGAGGAAGGTGGAGCAGCTCAATCCTAGCGGGACAACGAGCGTGACAAGGTATGCTCAAATAACCTGTTGAACACGAGCTGTGTTATCACTGTACTGCGATAAATATGGTTGCAGCAAACTGTGAACCATTGTATTGTTATTTGTGCTTGCTATTTGTTCATAATATCTGGTAAAAAGAATTAATCGCTCATACTACATGTTAGATAGTATTTTATAGTTTAGTAAAAACTTGCACAACAGTTTAGGCAATGGGAAAAGGAAGGTAAGAGGCATATAGTAGCACTTGATGTGAGTCTCTATGTTTGGGGCTGCTTCAAGGATTTTTATATGCTACTGATTATTTGTAGCCTTGTAACTGTATAAGGTGATATTGATAGTTTCTTCTGTTGTTCTTATTTGGTTAAAGAGGTCTTTCATATTTCTGTATGTTTGGGGGTGCTTCAAAGAGCTCATTATTTGTTGTGCTTATGCCTTTTAACAGAGTGCCATATCAGTGTGTCACACTGGTGCACATTACAAAACTTGTGCCTGTCACCAGGAGTTTATTTTGCTCGTTGTTCCCTTGACCTCTGGTTCACTAGACATCGTACTTATTATTATTGATCAGTTGTTCTAGATTTATGTTCTGTTGAAATGTTGATCAACAATGTTGTCGGTGGTCCTTATTCAACCAAGTTCTTGTTCTCACAATCGATTTGTATCAGTTAGTTGCCTCCTTTTTTCGTAGATGGCTTGAGCTTGCACAACGTATAAGAGGACTGAGGGGAAGCCATTTGCATACACGTACCGCTGGGTCATGCTTGCCGACCACCCCAGGTGGCACGCGCATGAGTCCGCGAAGGTGCAAAAGATGCAAGATGGAGTCGATGCACAGTCTAGCCAAGCAGCGTGCAATGAAGTGGCGAACAACGCAACATCGAGCACATCTACTGACCTTCCTAGGCCTATTGGAAGGGAGGCAGCTAAAGCAGCCTATGCTCGGAAATCACCTTCCACTACATCTTTGGCTACCGTGTCGGGTGGGATGTATGAAAGGCACCTTGCTGAGATTAGTGAAACAAAGAAGGTTATGATGGAGTTGAAGAAGGAGCAGATTTCGGTCATGCGTCTATAGGCATCCGTCCGAGTAATTGATCAGGATGAGCGTATAATGAATGTCGACTTGGACAATGTTAGTGGTCCCCTTAGAGACTACTACAGGAAGAGGCAGGAAGATATCCTGGCACGATGGAAGCTCGTAGTGCAGAACCCGTAGTCGCCCTTGTTTCACTTCTTTGCAATGTGCTTTTGTTGAATTGGCGAGAACTCCTTGTTCTGGCAACCTATGTGTAATGAATTTCAAAATATTTAGTATCTAAACTGTGTGTGGATTAGCACACAGTATGGACTTGCACTAAGCAAACAGATGATGTGTGTGCAATTTATGAAATATTAAGCTTATACAAACTAAGCTCTGATTTATGTTGTGTGCTACTTTCTAGATGGATGTTGTCGGTGACATGGGAACCAGGGGTCCCCGAGTCCCGAGGCTAGGACAGTAGAGTGCCATGTGGCGCCCTCCCTTGGAGATTATCTCCCCGAGGTCCGAGAAGGCCAAGTTCTGGGAGAGGATGCTCGGGGCCATGAACAGTGGTTTCCGAGCACCTGAGTTCCCCGAGGACCCGAGCAGTCACAGTTTCGGGAGAGGGTGCTCGGGGCCATGAACAGTTGTCCCCGAGCACCCGAGTTCCCCGAGAACCCGAACAGTCACAGTTTCGGGAGAGGGTGCTCGGGGCCATGAACAGTGGTCCCCAAGCACCCGAGTTCCCCGAGGACCTAAGCAGTAAAGTTCCGGGAGAGGGCGCTCGGGGCCATGAGCAGTGGTCCCTGAGCACTCGAGTTCCCAGAGGACCAAGAAAGGGCATATCTGGGAGAGAGTGCTCAGGGTTGTTAACAGTAGTCCCCGAGCACTCACAGTTCCCTGAGGGCCTGAGAAGTCCTTCGCCGGTGGTCCCCACAAGGGCTCAGCAGTGAGGTATCAATTGGTGAGAGGCCTGATGCTGCATTTAAGAGGGCGCGTGGCCTGTCACTTCCAACCACTCCCCCCACGCCTGTTGTCAGTCCCTGCCACGGTCTGGCAAGGAGGCGTGGGGACATTTAATGCGTGGGTCCCATCACGCGTTATCCGACGCACCTCGGGATAACGTCGCAGGGCTCGAGGTGTAACGCCTGCCGTCCTGTTGTGTCAGGCTTGTTCTGACCGGACGGGCACGCGGGGCTGCTCGGTGGCTGCACGGCGGGCCCTCCCCACTGCACCCGCTGAAAAGCGGAATGAGGACGACGAAGACTGGACGGGGGCGCGTTTTCAACCCTTCTCGTCACCTCAAGCTGCAGCCCATGATGGTTGTTTTCTATTTATGGCGCCTGGGAACTTGCGCCACCCTTTCTGGGCATGCTACCCACCCCGACGGGTATAAAAGAGGGGCGTGCTCTCGGGAAGAAAAAAAAGAGGAGAGGGGGATCGACCAGACGAGTTTTGGAACACATCGGACGGAACACACCGAACGAGCTCAGAAGACAAGTCGACGAAGAACAAGGAGCACGAAGCTCTAGACTTAGACAAACATCCTTGTAACACAGCAGATCCTCAGAGAGATATTCCCTGAGCATTTATAGCATACACACAGGAGTAGGGTATTACGCTCCGTGCGGCCCGAACCTGTCTAAAAATCCCCTGAGCATTTACTTCCTCCTGCATCCGATCATCCACTCCACCTGTATCTCATTTATTCCCATTTATTTCACGTATGAGGCAGATTCAGAATCATCCCCCCCCCAGCCCAATCTCAAAGGAGGTCCCTCCGGATCCCCGCTTGAGGAGTTCACCCTCCGACAGATGTCATTGCAGAGAAGGGTTGGAGCATCTGGTTAATGGCCCTTGTTTCATGTTTCACTGAAGCTTCTTCATTTGAGCCGTGAGTTTGGTTATCAAATAAAACAGATAAAGAAGGGTTGGGGCATCTGGTTATTTGCCAAATGTGCATATGCCCGACATAAAGAGGTAGTAGTTTTTATAAGCTTAGTTCAGTGCACACATTATCGATCGAAGATTGTGATTTATGAATTGCACAAGACTATTATCTATCAAAGATTACAAACATGCCACATATAGAGTTACCAAATAAGGTACACAATAACGATACAAAATCCTTCAGGCATTAACGATACAAATAGCAACTGACAAGAACTACAACTAACAATAACGATACACAACATTACGATGGCTGACATGATGACTCCATAGGTGCTCCACCAGATCTACTGTGCTCCATGACGACTCCATAGGTGCTCCACCAGATCATCACACAATTGGTGGTGCATTCATCATATACAAAACACAAAGAAACCTGAAAGATCTTTCAGTGCATATAAGTTGGATTTGTTGGAGGCTTATGATCGGGTGAACTAGTCTTTTTTGGAACAAGCGATGTTTAAAATAGGCTTCGCTTGTCTGTGGGTCAAGTGGATTATGACCTGTATGACCTCGGTGAGATATTCCATAAAATTCAATGGAGCCCTATTGGATGCATTTGTTCCAACTCGTGGCATCTGACAAGGTGATCCTCTTTGCCCAGTTTTTATTCCTTTTTGTGGCTGACGGTTGTCATCTTTGATCAAGGCTGAAGTGGACAATGGTAGTATAGCTCCCATTTGGGTATGCCGCAATGCGTCAGGGTATCCTATCTCTTATTTGCTAATGATAAAATGCTGTTTTTCAAAGCTAATGATTATCATGCTTCAAACGTTAGAAGGATATTGAGCACTTATGGAAGGGAACAGGTCAATTATTCAACCCGGCCAAATGCTCCATTCTGTTTGGTGAGGCTTGCCCAGGTACTAACCAGGAATCAATCAAGTAAATTCTTGGAATTGTGCAAGAATCGTTCGATGTTAGATATCTAGGGTTGCCAATGCTAGAGGAATATATCATTACGTAATAAATCAGTAAAAGAGACATCATATTAGTGACGGTTGCTCAACACACGTCACTAATGTCCTATTAGCGATAGGTCCAATAAGAACGCATCACTAATGTCATTTCTAATCAAGATCAGATATAGACCCGTCACTAATGAGTAGTCATTACTGATAGGTCGTAATATGATCTGTTACTGATGATATGGTGACAGGTCAAGTTGTGACCCGTCACTAATGACTAGGTCATCAATAACAGGTCGTCCTAGTCCAGTCATTAGTAACGGGTCAAGTTGTGATCTGTCACTAACGGTAAGGTCATCAGTGACGGGTCGTCCTAGATCAATCATTAGTGACAGATCAAATTATGACCTGTCACTAATGATAAGGTCATCAGTGACAGATCGTCCTTGGCCAGTCATTAGTGATGGGTCACAACTTGACCTGTCATTAATGATCCACACATTGGTTATATATCGTCCTATACAAGTTATTAGTGACAGGTCAACTTGTAATCCGTCACTAATGACCAACTCCAGTCACTAATGATAATATTCGCAAATATTTTTTATTTTTATTTTATTTTTCTCTTATTTTTTTCTCACCTCAGCAGCACTAGAATATTCTTCTCAAGTTTGATGTAAGGTGTGGCGGCTATGTACATAAACACGCGTTCCGAAAATGGTGCAGAAACTTCCAGAGGTGAGAACTCAATTTTCCAAGCTATTTTTGGCCTAAAAAAATTCTCCGAACCTGATAAAGTAGAGGAGAAACGGATGCAACTTTTTTTAGATGTTCGTAGAGTAAAAAAAAAGTCAAAATTAGAGTCCGTATGCAAAAGTTA
The DNA here is from genome assembly GCF_958298935.1 of Phragmites australis. Classification (NCBI taxonomy): domain Eukaryota; kingdom Viridiplantae; phylum Streptophyta; class Magnoliopsida; order Poales; family Poaceae; genus Phragmites; species Phragmites australis. The sequence continues at coordinate 27,963,236 of NC_084921.1, read as the reverse complement.
TGCCTGTTTTACCGAATGCACTCCGAGTTACCTATCAAAAATTATAACCCTCGATGGAATTTGGAAAAATTAGTCATTAGTGACAGGTCATGGTTATGACGTATCACTAATGATCTTCAGCAAAGAAGGTTAAAATGATAAAATATCTGGTTTCTATCACAACTACGTGATAGCAGAGGTGGTAATGTGTCTACACACGCGAGGAGGAGGTCGCAGGTTCGATTCCTATGGAAAGCAAACTTGAAAACAATGTGAAAAAGCATGGCTTGTGAGGCATATGGGATGGACCTGCGTTGGGATGGCTCGAGTGAAAAAAATAGTTTTTTGACTTTTTTTGCGTCCAAAAAATACGAAAATTGTTCATCGGTCATTAGTGACGGGTCAAAATTATTACACGTCACTAATGTTTAGTCAATAGTGACGGGTCACGGTTACGACCCGCCACTAATGGCCTCATTAGTGACGGATCATCACCTGTCACTAATGACCTATCATTAGTGACGCGATAAGAGTGATGAGTACAGGACCTGTCACTAATACCAGTTATCACCCGTCACTAATGACTTTTTTCACGTAGTGTATGAAAAAGGGAAATTTCAAAGCCTTCAAGCACAGTTGAGCAAAAGACTCACTCAGTAGGGTGATAATCATTTATCCAGTGGGGGCAAGGAAGTAAGCAGTGGCACACGCAATTCTAGTGTATGTCATGAGGGTATTCAAACTTCTTGAGGCGGTATTAGAAGACCTCACCAAGTTGACCTAGAACTTCTGTTGGGACGTGGAGAACGATAGACAGAAGCCTCATTGGATTTCCTGGAACAAGCTAACTACTTTGAAGAATAGAGGAGGTATGGGTTTTAGAGATATGAAGTTATTTAATCAAGCACTGCTTGCATGCCAAGCTCGGAGGCTTATCCAGATGTCAGATAGTCTTTATGCAAGGGTGCTAAAGGTACGCTACTAACCAAATGGTTGCCTAGGTGATATTGTTTTCACTGGAAATGCCTCACCTACATGGTTTACTATTAAACATGGCCTAGAACTCCTAAAACAAGGTTTGATTTGGCATTTAGGGAATGAAAATCTGGTAAGAATTTGGCGAGACCCGTGGATTCCGAGAGACACCTCATGCAGGGCCATTAGCTTACAGGGAAACTATAGAATTAAACATGTGTCGGCTCTCTTGGATGCAAATGGCACCTGGGATATTCAGAACTTAAATCATACCTTTCTGCATATTGATGTGATCGACATTATAAAAATAAAAACTTCAGTGTGATATGGTGAGGACTTTTTGGCATGGCGTCCAGGGAAAAATGGTATTTTCACAGTGTGAAGAGCATACAAGCTTGTTGTAGATCTTCAAAGGTCTGAAGCTGGGTGCAAAGCTGTGAGTTCACACCCAGACGACTGCAATCCTATATGGGATCATATTTGGAAGTGCCCTGTCCCGCAAAAGATACGCATTTTTTCTTGGAAGGCCATCACTAATAGTTTGGCTACTTGGGAAAATAAAAGACTTCATCGCCTTGAATTAGATGACATGTGTTGTGTTTGTGGAATGGAAAAAGAAGATGTTTACCATGCACTGTGTCGTTGCCCAAACGCCCAAGATCTTTTGAATGCTATGCGCCAAGTATGGCGGTTGCCCTCGGTGGAGGAGCTGCGAGTTGCAGGTGCGCAATGGTTGTTAACTTTATTAGATAATATCTCTCATACAAATTGTATGATGCTGTTATGGTATGTTTGGCATGTGCGGAATGAGCTGGTACACCATAAACCAGCACCACCGGTGGAGGCTTCCTGGTGATTCCTAGAAAGCTACATCCAACCTTTAGTTTTTATCAAGAAATATCCCAGTCTAGACGTGGGGAAGGGCAACCAAATCATCGGGCCTTCTTTGTAAGAGATTCAAAAGTAGCAGCACAATACTACATTGAGACCCATAGTGGCCAAATGTTGGGCACATCCTCCTCCTGACTGGCACAAGCTAAACATCTATGTTCCTTTGCCTCACAAGATGGGGGTGCAGGTATTGGTATGGTGCCACGAGATAGCCACGACGAAGGAATCATCACTTCATGCATGCCACTTTTGCATTGTATAGATCCTCTAGAGGCTGAGCTAGTTGCATGCAAGGAGGGTATCGAGTTAGCGCTTCAGTATACATCATCGTCAATAATTGTGGAGACTAATTGCGCTATTGTGATTCAACTAGCCACATCTCGAGAAGATGACTGTTCAACCCTTGTGCATGTGGTTAGGGAGGTGAAATGTCTGTTCACCGGATAAAGGATACTGGAGATTAGAAAAGTCAACCAAAGCTAGAATATAGTTAGCCATGAATTAGTGAATTGTGCCTGTATCCATGGTATTAATGGTACTTGGCTAGGGCAAGAGGAGAGTGTTGTGGCTCGTCTAATTCATGATGACTATATTGCTTCTTGCCTTGGTTAATATATCCTTTTTCCATGTAAAAAAATTGCTAACAACTTTATACAAACTTACTAGATGATATATATGTATGTCTTCAAAACATTTTCAATATGCATATAACACAAATGGTTCAAATATGATTGGATACATACACACGATGAAAAGAACATGACAATGCAACTAAAAGTAGCTAAATGAGTTCATACAACAACCAACTACCTTTCCACTTTGCCGAGGTCATACGGAAGGTAACGTTGCTCTTATCCACTTCTAATTTTCTTGATCATGTCAAAGCCGCTAGATCAACGACATCTCGTTGAGAAAAAACATAGAGCTAATGCGTGACGGATAGCGTGTTAGATTTATTGAATGGTACATATACACTACTACAGCGTAGCCTTTATATACCCGCCCATCTGTTCCGGTTCGTTACAAAACCGACAGTGATAGATTATCACAATAGGTTCACATCAAAATCCAACAGGTTAAGCTTCGGATGGACGTGCACTAGCATCACTACCGATCTATAATAAGCATCATTGTCAGTCTATAATACGATCCAACAGTGATAAGTATCACTACCGGTCTAACGTACCAACCGACAGTGATGCTTTGTATGGACCCAAATATTTTATAGAAGCTGGTTTAGGCTCGGTGCCTCGAGTCCGGCTCCACATATTTGTATGTGTCGCTCTCTCCTCCTCACATATCCTCTCTCTCTCTCTCTCTCTCTCTCTCTCTCTCTCTCTCTCTCTCTCTCTCTCTCTCTCTCTCGTATCACAGACGTATGCACAACACTCTCGATCCCCATCACCTCCTCTGATCCCCACCGCCGACCTCTGGCCTCCTCCCCTCACCCCTCCCCACTGGTCTCGTCCCCTCATGTGATCCTCCTCCTCTCCACCTCCTCCGTGCGGGCGGCAGTAGTGGCAAGTACTGCTGCTCCTCCTCCGTGCGAGCAGCGGCAAGGCGCGGGTGGCAGCGACGGCAAGTGCCGCTGCTCTTCCTCCGCGCGGCAAGCACTGCTGCTCTTCCTCCGCATGGGTGATGGCAAGCATTGCTGCTTTGGCGGTGGCGGCGAGGGGAAGGCGCGGCAGCAAGCATTGCTGCTTCGTGCTCATCCACGGCAAGGGGAAGGCGGAGACCAGCAAGGTTGGTGGCGGCGTACGATGACACCAACACGAGCGCATAGGTGGGCTGTTTCCTACGTAGGTCGGTGAAGCACGACGTCAATGAGGATGGCCTCCTCCACCTCCACGCAGAGTGCAGCAAAAGCGGCCGAGAAGCTATGATTGTTTTGTGATTTTTGTGAATGTTGTGCTAAGTGTTCGTGAGACCGTGATTGTTTTGTGATTTTTGTGCTAAGTGTTCGTGAGACTGTGATTGTTTTGTTATTTTTGTGAATGTTGTGGATTTGTTTTCTATGTGATTTGGCGGTGACACGAAGGCTGTCACATTTGTGCTGTGTGTTGTGTGCTGTGGATCTGTGTGCGAGGTGGCCAAGGGCGGTGGTGGCGGGGTTTGGAGCATGAGCTAGCAGCCGGCTTCCTCTCAACGACGCCAACACGAGTGCGTACGTCCAAGTGGGTTGCTTCCTACGCAGGTCGGTGAAGCACGACATCGACGAGGACGACCTCCTCCACCTCCGCACAGAGCGCAGCAACATCAGTCGAGCAGCTGTGATCGTTTTGTGATTTTTGTGAATGTTGTGCTAAGTGTTCGTGAGACTGATTGTTTTGTGATTTTTGTGCTAAGAGTTCGTGAGACTGTGATTGTCTTGTAATTTTTGTGAATGTTGCTGATTTGTGTGCTATGTGATTTGGTGGCGGCACGAAGGCTGCCGCATTTGTGCTGTGTGTTGTGTGTTGTGGATCTGTGTGCGAGGTGGCCAGGGGCGGTGTCGGCGGGGGCTGGAGCACGAGCTAGCAGCCGGCTTACTCTCAACGACGCCAACACGAGCGCGTACGTCCAGGTGGGCTACTTCCTGCGTAGGTCGGTGAAGCACGACGTTGCTGAGGACGACCTCCTCCACCTCCGTGCAGAGCGCAACAACAACGGCTGAGCAGCTGTGATTGTTTTGTGATTTTTGTGAATGTTGTGCTAAGTGTTCGTGAGACTGTGATTGTTTTGTGATTTTTGTGAATGTTGTGGATTTGTGTGTTGTGTGATTTGGCGATAGCCTTCGTGCCGCCGCGTTTGTGTTGTGTGCTGTGGATCTGTGTGCGAGGTGGCCAAGGGTTGAGGCGGTGAGGGCTGGAGCACGAGCTAGCAGCCGGCTTCCTCTTCGATAGCGGAGGTGCCCAGCGGCAGCGGCTGCGGGAGCAGCAGCCGAGCCAGCTTGATTCCGAGCCAGCTCATCTCTTTTTTTTTTGTTTTATGAAAAAAGCTTCACTGCCTGTGGACAAGAGTCGGCAGTGATAGCAATCTGGCTATCACTGCCCATTACGTACTGCCAATTTTAAAACCGATAGTAAAAGCTGATTTGGAACTGACAGTAAAACCCTATTCTGTAGTGGTAACCATTACCTAGTGCATTAGGGTGGTTGCAGCATGAGGTGTGGATATGTCGATACTGTTTTGGGCTATATATGTCAACCTAATCAACTGGCAGTAGAATGTTTAACCTACCATCACTATGACTAAGCCCTTTTATGAAGAAAATTATTGTGACAGAAGCTAGGTTAAAATGCCATGTTTAATTAGTGCTTTTTTTGACATTCATATGGATTATTCGTCATAAATCTGACATTCATATGGATTATTCGTCATAAATCTGAGTCCGGGCAAGTTGGGCAGTCAAATTTGTGACGTTTTGTGAATTAGCACCATAGACAAAACAAATTCGCCGTAAGAGGCCTAATATCTATGACGATATATATGGTTCATCATATAATGCCAAAGTTTTTTATAGTGCATATATATTGCCCCACACACACCCAGTCAGGCAAACATCAGTAAGGTCATAATCTTTTTGTGACGATTCGTTGGCCATAAATGAGATGATGACAGATTTCAAACAGAGAACCAATAATTTTGTTTTCATTCCTTTCTATCTTCTATTATCTGTACTCGATGAATAGGAACATACTCATTCGTCCAGGACCATCCATTCCCATTTCATGAACACATCAGCTTATCCAATACTACCTCACAAGTTCGCATCAGTCACCACCCATATTTTCTTAGATTTTGGAGATTTCTCTCCCAGCTTTGCATTAAGGAAACACCATATATCCCATTATATCAACGAAAGTCACCACCCATCATATTAATACTAGCAATTACACACGTATTTCACACACGTAAAATCAATCTAGTATATAGCAATCCAAAAAAGTAAGCAAAAATAACATAACCAAACAGATATTTGCATATACGAAATTCACAACATGATCATGTAATTTTAAGAAGAAGTAGAATGACGAGTACCTAGATAGAAGGGTGTAAAAGATTGTATTATCCAGAGTTGGCCGTCTGTAGCAATACTATGAGGAAATCAAGATGGTGATTGATTTGTGAGGGGGTGAATAATTCTCACATAGTACCTTGGTATAAAGATATTGCGATGGAGGCAATCTACGTGTTGACAGCGATAGAGGTGACATACGAGCGGCGACATACTATTTGGATAAAATCTATCGATGAATATATGGAAGACAAATATTATACGTCTAAGTATGGAAGATAAATAATAAGAGATCGAATGTATTTTTAAATATATGGAAGCTAAATATTGAGCGTAAATAATGACGGATTAAATGTATGGAAGGAGAAAATGATATACTCTAACTTATGTATTATATAGAGTATAGATATAGATGTTATTTGTTTTGAATTATGCTACTGATTTTGGAGCAAGTCTATGCATGGGACTTCAACACCACAGCCCAAGTTGCGCGAACAAAACAAGCAATAATCTGACTTTCTTTTTTTAACAAGTCCTAATGCATGAACAGTCAATCTGATTATATTTTTCTTGAACAGATTGACAGATGAAGAACAAAAATTAAATAGTTTGCTAAAACCAAATAGCTGCGAGATCGAGAAGGCTTATTTCACTCATTATCAGAACCAGATCACGAGGAAACAATTACAGTGCACAAGACCAGACAAGCAGAAATTGATTCATCGATCACCAAATTAGCCTCCATTTCAATTTGGCGCAGCAGCATTAATTCACTTGTCGGCTCAGTTGCTCGCAGCAGCAGGGTCGGCAGCTGCAGCCATTCGTGCCTGCAGCCCCTTGGCGAACTCGGCGATCTGGTCGGGGTCCGGGATGACCCCCTTGGCGGCGTCGAGCGCGGCGAAGCGCTCCGCCCACGCGGCGAGGAGAGGGGTCCGGCTGGCGTCCAGGAGCTTCACGCCGGCTACCTTGTCCCACGCGCGCAACCACCCGACGAAGCCTCCCAGCACAACGTCCAAGTACCCGGGCGCGTCGCCGGCGAAGAATCCTTTACCCCCGGAGAGCTCGGCGAACGCCTCCTCCAGCGTCTCCAGCGCCGCAAGCGTGTCCGCCGTCGCCGCCGCCTTCTCCTCCTCCGTCGTCCCCTTGAGCGCCTTAATCCACGCGGCGAAGAACTGCACGTACCGTACCACGCACAAAGTTATACTCCCATGGATGCCTAAATATAGTAGCTACACGTGCACGTAAAAGATGCATGATATATATACAACCTTGTCGTCGATGTAGGCGGCCCAGAAGCGGACGACGGCGCGGTCGTAGGCGTCGGCGGGGAGGATGGCTTGGCCGGCGCCAGGGAAGGCATCGTTGAGGTACTGCACGATGACGAGGGACTCCGAGATGGGCCTATTGTCGTGGAGGAGCACGGGGACCTTCTTGTGGATGGGGTTAGAGGTGAGGAGCAGGTCGCTTTTGTTGGTGAGGTCCTCCTCCATGTTCTCGTACTCCAGCCCCTTGAGGTGCAGCGCCACGCGCACCCGGTGCACGAACGGGCTCGGCCACGCGCCCAGCAGCCTCAGCTGGCCGTCCCCTCCAACTCCGGCCATCAGATTAGTTCCCGCCGTCGGTCGTGTGGCCTGCGTGTACTAAGCGAGTGGCCTTGGTTTAGCTTTGGCCTGTGCGGTGGTGGTCGTGGAGGGAATCCAGAGGAGGCGCTGTATATATGTATGCATGTCGCCGGTTCTTGCCCGGGTCTTCCCCGGAGCGCGGAAAAAAAAATCCCCGTAACATGAAAATATGGCCTTTCCATGAAGATCTTCTATTACAGCAAGCAACTGCATACGAGTTGCACACACACAAAATCAATCTATAGTATAGTAATTTGAAGAAGTAAAAGAATACAGTATAACAAAAGATGGATTTATATACACGATGATTAAATTTAGATGGTCGTGCGACGTGAAGATAGATGGTGTTGAGGAGATGGTCGTCATCGATCAATGGAGGTGGCCGGCATTGATGAGATGGATACGAGCCAATGAGTGGGGGTAGCCGATGTCCATCCACGTAGGTGATTAGAGTGTGACTGCAATTGAGATTGTTGCATATCTAAGTAGGGATCGGATACTGTGTCCGGATTTTAAAAATAAACTAAGAGAAGAAAACTGAGCATAATCATTGAAGATCTTATTATAGTTTTGAAAGAGATAAAGAAAGGACATACCGTTGATAGGTCGTTGGCTTTCATTATTAATGATTATTTATCTTAATTTAAATTTTAGAAATAGAATAACAGAAGGAAAAGAGAGTATACTGCAATTAAGGAAGGTAATAAAAATGACGTATGGGGTGTAAGTTGATTGTTAATCAGCTAATTATTTGTGACTTTTCATATTATAGGACAACGGAGGAGATATGGAATCAACTTTGATTGTGGACCGTCTAATCATATAAAATGTACAGTAGAGATCTTCTGAATCTGTCGCAACTCATGTATTTTATAGGAGTATAGATTATGCAAATTTTGGTGTAGGTCATCGTCGTTTTTCACTATGTGAAAAGGGGTTTTCAGTGACAGATGATAACCATCATTAGTGACAGGTCCCATATCCGTCACTCCAAACGTGTCACTTATGAGTCATTATTAGTGATAGGTTACGACCCGTCACTAATGAGATTATTAGTGATAAGTTGTAACCGTGACCCGTCAATAATGATGGTTATTGGTAATAGGTTGTAACACTGACCTGTCACCAATGACTGAACATAAGTGACGGGTCGTAAAATTGATAAACGTTTTTCACGTTTTTTGATACGAAAAAAGTAAAAAAAAATCACGCAAGCCATCCTAACATAGAGACCCATCGCATATGCCCCACAAACTATGCTATTTTTCAAGCTATTTTTCAGTCTATGTTCCGTGGGCCTTGAACCTATGACCTTCCCTCATGCGTGTAGCTCCCTTACCACCTCACTTATCTCATAGTTCTGATAGAAATTAAATATTTTATCCTTTTAACCTTCTTTACCGAAGGTCATAGGTGACCTGTCACTAATGACTAATTAGTGACGGGTCAGAACCGTGATCTATCATTAATGACTGATTTTGCAATTTGATACGTAATTCGGAGTGTATTCGGTAAAATAGGTATAACTTTTACATACAGACTCCGATTTCTACTTTTTTTTTACTGTACGGACATCTATAGAAAAGTTACATCCGCTTCTCTCCCAATTCGTCGGGTTTGACAATTTTTTTCGAGGCCAAATTCGGCCTAGAAGATGGAGTTCTCACCCCTTGAAGTTTTTGCACCGTTTTTGAAACGCATGCTTGTGTCTATAGCCGTCACACCTTACATCAAACTTGAGCAGAAATGTACCATGATTCATATTATAGTGTTGCTGAAGTCAGAAAAAAAGAGAAAAAGAATAAAAAATAAAAAATATAGCATCATGTTATGCATATATTTATTATACCGATATTCTACGCATGATTGCTACGTGTATACACTTTGCTTTGTAGTAAGCTGGAAACAATTTTCTCTAAGTTAAATTAAACATCATGTAACATCGAATACAAAACTAATAAACAACAATATCATCATGTAATCGAAACTGAGCTAACTATTTGTGAATACCGTCATTAGTGACGGGCCACAATTTGACCCGTCACTGATGACTGGCCTAGGATAATCTGTCATTGGTGAGTTAGTTATTAGTGATGGATCATAATTTGACTCATCACTAATGACTGACATAGGATGACCCGTTGTTATTAGTAATGAGTCACAATTTGATCCATCACTGATAACTGATCTAAGATGACCCGTCACTGATGAGTTATTATTTATAACAAGTTACAACTACGACTCATCACTATTATTATCAGTGACAAATCATATTATAACACATCATTAATTTTATATCTCTTTAAACTATTTTTTAGGTAATGTTGTAGCTGTAACATAGTGCGCTAGTCAGCACCCCGTCTATAAAAATATAATAGTTTGCTGATTAGAGAGAGTAAATTCAAACTTTTGCTCTGATGGATCCACGCGTCAGCCTCCCTCTCTCGTTTCCATTTCTTTTCTACTTCTTCCTCTTTCTTCCTTTTCCAGTTAATTTTCCTGCATCTTTTAACTTCTTGTTTGGAGAAGGGAGTCAGAGAGGAGGATCTGCGGGCGACGAGGTCGACGGCAGTGAGTCGATTTGGAGGTCGGCGACGGTGCAGGTGGGGAGGCGATTTTTAGGCCGATGATGGTGCGGGCAACGATTCGTAGTCATGCGCGGTGACCGGCTGACCGATAGGCTGTCGTGGTTCCGGTCAGGGCCTTCCCGAGGGACAGCGAGCGCAACAGGCGTATATATGGGAACTTTTATGCTTCCTCCATGCAATTTAGGAGCCAACGCTAGATGAATAGGAGTCAGCAAATGCAACAAGCTCGCTGCCAGGAAAAGAAATTGGAGCAGCGTCGGGAGTAAGGATTGCTCCAACGGCTGGCCAACAACGTACGCGAGCAGCACGCACAGGAGCACGAAGTTGGCGCCGATCACCCCAGGCGCACCGAACCCGAGGCGCCCCACCAGCACGTAGTTCGCCGGCACGTGGAACAGCACGGCGGCACCTGCGGCGGCGAGCGTTCGCGTGATCCCCTGCGACCGGAGGTACACGCAGAGCGGGTGGATGAGGGAGAAGGAGAATAGGTCGGCCAGGGATAAGAGCATGTGGAATTTTGAATTCTGCGGTTTTCCCGAGGCGATTGTGCTGGCGACCATCTCCTTGCCGGATCCGCACGTCGGTGTGACTGGCCGACGCGGTCTCTCGCCGGTTCCCGATAGTGCACTCCGGCGCACTAGGATGCTGGATCGCTATCGCGTGCTCGGGCGTGGTTGGACCCTTGGAGAGGCCTGCTACTGATGTCGCCGTCCAAGCATCGCCATGAAGAGTCGCCGTCTCACCTTGGCGATTGCCCGGGACACTTGCGTGCATACTCCGTCGCCGTTGCCGGAGTGCCATGGCTCCGCCGATAACATGCAGGTCCTGGGTGATCCACACGTCGGTATGATATGACTGGCCGACGCTGTCTCTCGCCGGTTCCCGATAGTGCACTCCGGCGCACTAGGATGCTGGATCGCTATCGCGTGCTCGGGAGTGGTTGGAGAGGGTCTGCTACTGATGTCGCCGTCCAAGCATCGCCATGAAGAGTCGCCGTCTCACCTTGGCGATTGCCAGGGACACTTGCGTGCATACTCCGTCGCCGTTGCCGGAGTGCCATGGCTCCGCTGATAACATGCAGGTCCTGGGTGATCCGCACAGTGAATCACCCTCGACGGCTAATCTGAACCAGGATGCAGCGAAGGCCGGCTACTTGTTGGAAGATTTGATTCAAGCATAGGAACAACTCCATCTCTCAGCGTCTGTGAGAGTCCGGAAGCAAGAGCAGGGCGGCGAGATCTGGTTCACTGGCGTCACAAATTGTTGACGCCATGGTGAAACAACGGCCAAGGCCATGGCACGGTCCTCTGCCAAAGCCAAGGATAACGCCGTTGACTACGCTCGGTGATATCGTCACCCAGGATCTGCGCGCTGAAAAGTCTGGGCCTCAGTGCCGCGGTTGGACCTTGTGGTTTGATCGTCGGGGCTGTTCCAGGAGGTCGCCCAAGACGGGCAGCCTTGCGACCCTGCTGGCGGATGCTAGTTCCAGGACCTCCATTCGGGTGCCAACTTTTTTGTGCCTTCGCCGGATGAGAAACACGAAGGACATCAACCTGATATGACTTTCCATAATCTTCTCTCCGATGCCAGACAGACAAGCACCCAGGTGATTGAGGAGAATGAATCACTATTGCATAAAGGCTTGCCATGTACGCCGGGATTGCATTTGGAAACTAGAATCCAGCCAAAGGGGAAGGATCGGATTGACATCTGTGAACATTTTTGGAATAGTTCCCTTGCTGCTCGGCTATCCTCTCCAGTCGGGCAAAAATCCTCAAACAATTCTAGCATTCGAAAAACCTATGCACGAGTCCTCATGGCTGGTCGGGCCAGCCCCAAGGATGCTGCTACGCCGTCTGGTTCCAGCGTGGATCGCGTAAGTTCCACCTTCGCGAGATCAGCGACCCTATCCCAGGGGTACAGGGCGACATGATCCGAGATGGCAAGAGGGCTTTCAGCAAGCAGGAGACCTTCATGCAAGCCGATGCATCGAGGCCGCCGAGGTTTACTTCATTCAATGATGTTGCCTCCCGTGGGGGGTTCGGCAGGCAATCAGGTCCAGGCGGCCTCCATAGCGAATCTTTCTCTTTGGACTTTACAGCGACAAGGAGGCCGCCGATGGGCGCGAACAACGACAAGGAGGCTTTGGGGGATTAGTAAGCATTGGATGGATAAAATAATGGTAACAGCAGTTGCGTTTTGTTGGTTGTTGTGGATATGGAGAATGACGTGGTTTTTAATAAAAGGAAAATTATATCTCCATTGTAAGTTATTTTTTCTTGTACGCGATTGCTTCGTACTTGGGTTGTGCTGCAGCTGCAGAGTATCGGTTTATGATGGCGTCAGTATGTACTCTTTTGGAGCGGGCAGTTAAAGAGATCTTTACCTGGTTTGGATGACAACGACTTCAGATTAGAGCTCCTTCTTAGCCCGCTAGCTGGCCGTCTTTTTGTTTTCTTCCTTTTTGTTTCTCTTTTTTTTGGCCGTGTGCATCTGTACTATGTAGAATCCGAAAGTGTACTCTTATGTGTTTGTATCACCTTGATGTAATACTAAGTATCAATAAAACTTCTTTTTATCAAAAAAGGGAGCAAAGGAAGTATTGCGCAAGCAGCGTGGTCTCACGATTCTGGCCAAGGAAGAGGAGGATCTTGGACATGTTGAGTAAAGATGGCAACGGATAGAATTACTCGCGTGCCTGCGGGTAAGAAACCCGATGGGTGCGGGTTTGGGTTTCAATGCTTGCCCGTGGGTATGGGTGTGGATTTGATCTTAAACCCGATGGACAAAAGGTCGTGGGCAAGAAAAAAGCATACCTGTACCCGTAAACCCACTCCAATCACGTTACATGTGAGTCTAAGTCACCACTAGGTATATAATCTAGGAGCTTAGGTATATAAATTCATCCTAATTACCCATAAACTCATGCTTTAGATGGGCATACGGACGCACCCACGGGTAGCGGGCGCGGGTAGCATTTCTTACCCATGGTGGTAACGGGTGCGGGTGCTGGCACATGTATAAGCTCGTGGGTACGGATTTAGGTAGCCCTATCCATTAGTATTTTACTTGTTGTCATCTTTAATGTTGAGCCAGAGCATGGAGAGCGGCAACAAGCAGCAGAGCAAGTGTTGTTGGGTGAGGCTGAGCTGACGTGGCTGGTTGGCGTTGTCGTATTCCAGCGCTTGTAGTGGTTCGTACACTTGAGGGCGAGCGGAGTTGATGGGGAGGGGATAAGAGAGTGGATCTGGATTGGCTCGGGTCCAACCCAAACATCTTTTGACCAATAATTGGGGACCGAGGGGTAAAAATCCCGGGAACCAGAATGGTCCCAAAAAAAAAAAGAAAAGAAAAACAATGAAAACTCAGAAAGAAATAATAAAATTGAGAAACTTGCACCAAAATTATAAGATAATCCACACATTCAAGTTATGGTTCCCTTCATCCCATTAAAATTAAAAAATACTAGCTAAAATCTGCACCAACACTCAAATTATGCTTCTCTTCATCCATACATCAACATAGATAGCTGAAATAGACCCGAATCCCTCCGTCCGCCCTGTGATCGGGACAGAATGCAGCATAGCTAGTTACTCGATTTGCTGGAAGAAAGACGCCTCTAAATAAACCACTGTGTCTCAGCGCCACCAAGTGCAAACATAAAATGGTGTAAAGGGAATATATATTGTTCACAGATTATCCTTTCTCACATTATACAACCAGGGAGCTAACATCAAATTTTATTCTGTCAAGTTTTCCTCATTATGTATTGTATCATCTAGAAAGACACAATCACAGCTCCAACCCCTATCACGGGGAATGAGATGCAACTCCGGACCATGTTTCAGAAACACGTTGCCTGAAGCGGGGATAATAGTTCATGTCAGAAAACCAAAAACACAAGTGGCAAACAAATTAGAGATATGGCATCAGTCTGGTAGTTTAGATATGCATTTTGCAGAGTACATAAACTCAAAACAAAGACCATTCAGCCAAAGAATAGAGGGACTCATCCAGAAAACAGGACAACATCGCAGTACCATCCATGGGTGCCGACCTATGTGCAATGAATTCGCCATTTTGTTTGCAGAGTTGATGTTAGACTTTTCAAATGCATGTTCAAGTGCTTATATATTAGATAAGAATTGTGCTATATCAAATTTGAAAGTGACCATCTATCCCTTTTTCATGCAACTCAACCTGATGCAGCTACAGCCTACAGAAGGACATAACACTTCCAATCAACCCCATTGGAAATTTCAGTTCCCAACTTCAGTGTCAGCAAAATTTAAATGGTGCATCATTATGGGAGCAAAATAACAACTAAAGGGAAGAGATATACGTGCACAGAGAGAAGGGAAACCCAGAGGCATGAAAGAAATTTGAGGTGTTTTTGACAGCCTGGTAAGGACCTAGTGGATGACTGTCTAGGTTACACGGATACGGATACGTGTATCGGCATCGGGCTGATACCGATACGCCGATATATCATTTTCCCAAAAATCCCGATAAATGGATATGTTTCAATAATATTTTATTAAAAATAAGTAATGAGACACATAGAAATTATAGCATCTAACAGGAAGCCAGGAACAATAAGTTACCTTATGATTAAGCCATTTTGCTGCCATTCAGGCTATTCCAGTGAAGTATTAGAGTGATGCCAACAACCAAGACTATCTAAATAAGAATGTACAAGAGGGTTACAAACTTACAACAAATGCATCATGTAAAGTACTAAAATTTGAGGCAGAAAAAGATAAATAGATTACATCACCTTTAAGGAGTTACTTTCAGCTGACCTACAACCTTTATTTTCTTCTCTTATTGACTGAATAACACACAAGAACATAGAAGAAACACAATCTCACGAGTAGCAAATTAGAAAGTTAAGTAGTTCACACAATAAAACATAGAAGTTCAACATAGCAGATAGCAGGTTCTACTTAAGTTCTATTACATAACATAATAGCTAGGATAGTGCAGCAGGCAGCAGCTGCAGCTTGCAAGTTAATCCAACTATGCTTCTTCAGGATTTGCTTCAGCTTCATTCTCCCAAATATCAGCCTCCACATCTCCAAAAGACACGGCTTGTAATTCAGGCTCATCAAGAAAAATGTTAGCCACTTCAAGAATCCCTAAACCACTTAGAGATTCAAAAGAATCTCCTCCCACATCCCACATCCTTGATTCTCCTTTCTTGTAATCATCAATACTTCTTTAGAGATGTCTCAAATTTGAGTGCACATAGACCAAATCTTCAGCATGCTCTAGAGTTAGGGCATTTCTTTTTACATTGTGAATGAAGCTATATGTACTCCAATTTCTCTCACAGCATGAAGATGACGCTGGTTGGCTAACCAATTTGATGACCAAATTCATCAATAAAGGAACAGACTGTCCATGATTTGTCCACCAAGTCATGGGAGAAACAAACCATCTATCATCGAGAGAGTCAGGATCATTGAATTTTTCGGAATAACTAGAGAACCTTGCATATTCTTCTTTCACTTGAGACAATTCTGTTGGTATGCAAAAATACTTCTTGAAGCATGTCATCCTCATTTTTTATACCTCTTTGTCCTTGTGTGGAGGTACACGGCCAACATCTCCATTTAGCCACTGTTGACTATAATATCTATAATATAAATATAGGCAAGAGAATTAGCAATCGAGTTATCAACATAAGCAAGACATCAAGTAAAGTGGAGATTATTACCTTGGGTTGAGTGAATGAGCCAAACAATGAAGTGGATTATTGCCTTTTGTCCACCAATCAACAATTATCTTATGAATAACCAAGTACAAGTCCGACTCCTCATCTGGTTGCTTCCCTTCCCATTGATATATCTCTTTCTTCACTTTCTCAATCATAGAATCCCACATATCATAAATCAAGTGAAGACATAGTGTGTCAATGCCTACCACATGTATCATATCATATATAGGAGTAGTAATTTTAAGAATATACTCCACATTCCTCCACCACTCCTCACTCGGTACCTTGTCATGGACAAGAGCTGCTGTTTGAGCATCATCTTTGTAGATGTCCCATGCCTCACTAATTACCATTTGCTTAAGAGGCATTTTTACCTCCACCATCCATTTCAACATACACACAACCGATGCAAACTGTGTTTCAGCAATAGCTAGTAGCTTCAAATGGCTAAACTCATTGAACATTGAAAGCCGCATGCCATGGTTCATTATAAAATTCTTGATGATTTGAGCTTCACTTCTAATAACATGTATAAATTCAAGTTGTTTCCAAACAAATTCCTCTTCTTCATTCTTTGGGAGTTTAGGCTCACAAATACTTTTCAAAGAAAGATTAAGAGTATGCACAACACATGGTGTCAAGAATATATTCTCATATTTAGCTTCTATAAGAAGACCTACACCATTGCAATTTGCAGCATTGTCTGTGATCATTTGTACCACATTTTGACGACCCAAGATTTCTCCAATGCACTGGCAGGTACCCTCTTGTTCTTCGTGTTGCCACCACATGAAGAACCCATACTAGGCAAAGACACAATTCTCTATCTTGACCTTTCTATTAGTTCTTTGCACCTTTGAACATCTCTCCTCATTTGGCTAAGCAAATCTATTGACATCTTCGGACAAATACCGACTCCCTTTCCCTTCTTCTGCAACAAGTGAGCTTCAACTCGAGTTAGCTACTGAAATCCTTCATATGGACAATACTTGCACTTCCATATAGTATGCACCCTTGCTCTAGGTCTCTCTAAAATGTGGACATGATCCCACAGTGGAGCCCTAATGCCTGTCAACGTCGCAGAAGCACCACTACTTGAACCGTCAGTCGCCATCTTCTCACCGTTGGAACGAACACTGAAACAGAGCCACAACACCTAATCCTACAAAATGAGCCTAATCCTACAAAATGAACCTAATCCTACAAAATGAACCTAATCCTACAAAATACCCAATCATCTTGTGCCATAGATATTGTGCACATGCTGGTTTCACACCAGATGATAGACTTCCATGCTGGCATATACTTATTTTTTCTGTTTTGAAGGAAGATATTGATTTGATCTTTTGTTAGGAGAAATTATATATATGTACTAATTTAACAATCTAGCTAGCGTGACACTTTCTATATTGTCACATGAAACTGAAAATATCATGATTCATTATTGTTCCACAACTGAACTGTGAATTATTTTTTAAGATAAAGGAGTCGAAGTCATTCACCTTGGATGTCATACTCATCTAGCCACAAACAAAGACTCACCAATAAGGGACCATTATATCATTGAAATATGCAATAGATGAGTGATGTGCTTTTTCTCACCACTGATGAACATAAGATGGTATGAAATTGATGTGACGCCCATCATTGGAGAAGAGAATATGACATTGATGTGGCGCCCATCATCGAAAAAGAGATTTGCAGGACTAGCTAGGAGTAACAGAAAAAGGCTGTCTTTTTTTTTTTAACATCTCCCAGCTCTAGTTTTAGTGCTCCTACTTTTGACACTTTGCATCGCATAGTAAAGAATCAAATTATCTTAGTTGCTGGAAGTATATGCTCTCTTGATTAAGTGCATGTTTATGCCTTCTTTCCTCGTTCTCAGGACATGCTAATTTAATTCGAGGAATTAAAAATGTGGCTCCTTGGAATGATTTTAATACGTGCTATCTGTATTGAGGATCTAGCCATTCAGTGTTGTATGATGTTCTCATGATTTTGCGATTAGATTGGTTGAATATTTAGTGTGGTTTGTAGTATATCAATATCATTTTGCTTAAAAACATGATAGTTGGATGCTACAAGTTTTTTGCATTCATTTTTGCATATTTTCTAAAATTTAGGGCTTCTAGGACATAGCATGTTGTCCATCGTGGTTGATAAAGTGGAGTGTTCTCCAGTTGGGAGGCATGTCATGCACAAGTTAATGGATTCAAAAGAGCATGTTACAAAGTATACAAGTCCAAACATGAAGCTATTGCGACATTCAACAATCAAGCCATCTAAGCCAAGCTAAAATTGGCTAACTTTGAAAATAAGGAGAAGAAGTGTGATTTCACGTGTAAAGATATCATAATCCTAGTTCTGGTTATAATCATTATTATTTTGCTATGTAAGATGATATGACTTGTAAGATCGATGTTTCACTTATCAATACCTTTGTGCCTATTTTTCTATGTAAGATGTGAGTATTTTTTGTTAAATGTGGTCATAATATACTCATTTACAATATTGTATGTGTATGCATTCTATCTATCGACTTCCTCCCGGTTATCTCACTCTTTTGATAGCCTCTCTCCCTTCCTTCTTCCTCAGCTCTCTATCTGTAAAACACTTAACCCCTCGTCATCATCATATGCAGAACTCTCAGGAAGGGATGGCATCACCAACTGCTCATCATCATCATATGCAGAACACTAAGGAAGGTGGCTCCTCTGATCCGGCCCAAATGCTGAAAGGAGATGCATGTGTTGCCGTGAAACGTTAAAGAAGGTAGCACGAGTACCTACCTCAACCTGAACCAAATAGACGCCAGTGGAGGCAATGAGGTAATTCATAAGTAGATGCATGCATTTGTTGTACATATGATCGTATAGGTTATCAATAATTTTTCTCTTTTGTGTAGATGCCTGATACTCCGAAGGGTCACGACAATGATCAATCCCATGAGCGGCATTGTGTTCGAGGTCCCTCGAAGATGCCTATGAGGTGATTTGTGATCATAGAGGTCTCACCAGCAGGGGAGCCAACTGCACCAGAGAAAATTCTAGGGTCATACAAGTCAGTTTGTGAGATAACTGTTAAGGATCACATGCCCATCAACTACAGATTGTGGACTGGTGAACGAGGTAATCCACACGTGGTTCCTAACTCAATCAAGAATGACATCTTGTGGCCCATCATATTAGGGAAGTTCGAGTTCCCTAAAGAGACAGATATGGAAGTAGTTAAGTATAATGCGCTAATGATCATGGGCATTTCATTTTAGAATTGGAATGGCACACTGAATAGAACCTATTTGTAGAAAGATACAATGCCAAATTTCAGCAAATGACCGTAACTGAAAGATCATTGGCAAACCTTTGTGGAGTACAAGTTGTTGGAAGAAGCAAAGAAGTTGAGTGAGGTCAACAAATCAAACTCGAAGAAGAACCTTTACCCCCACAAAATCGGCAGTTGTGGGTACGTGAGGAAAGAACAACGGTGGCAATAAGAGCTAGATGAAATGTGTGGGAGAGGTGTCACACTTGAGATGGAGGGCTGGAGCGAACGATTGACGCACTTCCTTCGTGGAAGGGGTGCTTCATACTCAGCTAATGAAAGCTTATGCTTTACAACCTCCAAAGACCAAGAAGTGACGCAAACTCTTGCAAAAAGCTTATGGATGCCTACACACAGTCTGCACAAGGCTCTTTCAAGCCAGTTAGGGATAGGGACGATCTCACCTTGGCCCTAGGAAACAAGGAGCATGATGGTCGCACACGAGGCGTTCGTGTGATGGGTTGAAAATATAGATTCTTAAGCGCTGTTGACAGTTACAACGGTTGAAAGAGATCCTAAGTAGAGCAAGATGCAGAACGAGCTAGGATAATAGACATGTTTGAACTTGCACTACAATGTAAGAGAGAACATACAGACGAAAAAATAAGACAAGCAGTACAGTAAGGCATCAGGCTTGAACGTGGCGCCATTGGGAGCTAACAGGAACAGCCGACAGCGTCTCCTAATGTTGTGCGCTCTAGCCCTGGTGGTCGTCAGAGTAGCTGTGCTTCCATAGGAGTTTTGGAAGCTAACTCCATCACTTATCCCGTGGACCACATCACAGTACGAACACTGTATGAACTATGTATTTGTACTAAGAACATTACCCTCAAGGTGGCTTTTGGTGTGGCTTATCCCCACGGCACCCATGAACTTTTGCACAGACGTTCGATACTGGAGGGCTACGCCGTGGTCGAAGTAGACAAGGAAGTTGACCATTACCTTCATGTTGAGGTGGACTACCTCGCTGAGGAGGGGCCGAACACCATAGGAGAGAACGAGCATATATTCATCGCATGGGAGAAGGCCTATATAGTGTTTCCACCAGGGAGAGCTCTTGAGAACCTCTACTCTCCATGATACCTCAGGCTATCATCGCCTCGTAGATCTCTCTCTCTCCTCAGCCATCTCCTAGAAGAAGTCCACCTCCTCAGCCATCGCCTCGAAGAAGTCTACCGCTCAAGAAGCTAGGACTATCAAGAAGCCATGCATCATCTCACAAAACATGACTAGGTTCTGCATCATCGAAGAAGACGACATTATCTAAGAAGTCGATGCTATCTAAGAAGTTGGTGGAACCCAAAGATGTCTATTCACTTAATACTGAGTAAACCAAAAAGATTGTAGATGCCAGTATAATGGCTTATTTCCATCCTCCAGCACCTCCACCGAAGCCTGTTGTGCCTGAAGATAGCATGATTTTTTTAATAAATATAGCCAAAGTTAAACAGATGGGGCGGCTTCAAATAAGCCACTGACTGACTATGAACGCATCAGTAAAAAGCAGGCAAAGAGCAAATCAGGTCCAATCGTTGAGGATGCTCCAAGCATCAGGGGCTTCCTGGCTACTTCTAGATTACCATAAAGCAACTAGCACGGCTTGTTGCAACAGCGGAAATCCCAAAGTTGGATGTTACAAGGCCGTTTGAGTTGGAAAATTACCTTACAACTCAAATGTGTCGATTACATCTATGGTACTTGGAGCAGTATAGGCAGGGTATATAGGTGTTCCCCATAAGATACATAGATGAATATTTTCTCAACGGAGACGACTCCTTCTGGGAGAAATTCGAGTGCTTGTATGAATTGTACCAGGAAGATGCCATTGATGTGTCTATAAAAAAAAGTGTGGACTTTGTAAGCGACTTATATATATAATTCATGTTATATGATCTTGTACCTTGAAATTGCATGGCTAACTTCTCTGTTTTTTTAGAATAGGGATCCACACATGCAAATAAGAATTAGATAATAAAGTAGGATTCATTGATCCTGGGCTTGTCAACGAGGAACTTGTACAGATGAATCCTGACTTCAGCGAGGACTACTTATTGAAGTGTCTGCTTCACCACCAACACATGACCTTCGTACCCTGACCCTACAGTTTTGAGTGTATGTTTGCAAACTAGGGTGTTCTGCTTTTATGGGCAACTCGATTATAATATTAATTTGCTATGGTGACACAGTTCTGTAGTTTTTATTGGATCCTCCTTGTCATCCACCCAGACTTGAGCAAGATTATTATCTTGGACTCACAAAAGAGAGATAAGTCAACTTACTAAGTCCTCATAGACATGCTTAATTGGTAAACTAGATCATTTAATATTTATGTCAATTGCATCTAAGTTTAATTCATATTCATATTCACGTATAGGACGTACACAAAATACTGCAAAAAGAGTATTGTCTACTTTCCATACAGAAAGTAGTATGATGTAAAATCCGACTTTCTGGTATGCATGGAATATTCATGTCTTACATTTCCTACTAAATAAAAAGATTTAATTCATTCCACTTACGAATCATTTCCTCTTGAAGTCTATGAGGCAGCCACCCAGTAACAGTCTCTGCGGGTTCTATATTCTTATTTTCATGCACGCATTTAGCGAAGACAGAGACGCTTCAGGTTTAATGATGTTGATGAATGAAATTACATATCGATGCCTTCTTTTCAATTTCTATACGTGTTTAAGGACTAAATCTTTCAATTTTTCAAATGCTACACTTCCAACAATACACAAGTGTCATACTCCCTACAAAAATACATGCCATTCAACAACATATCGCCAGGTTCTTCATCAGGTATGTATCAACCCAAATGTCAAGTTTCATGAACCGATTGTGTTGTCGATGCATGTGAGACCTTCAGATGACACCATACCTTCTAGTAGAGAGTATGCGATTAGAAAGAAGTCTACCAGGGGTTTGACAGCATATATATCGCCAAATGACACCATATTAATGAAGGATATTAATTACTATATATTAATGAAGGATATGAATTACTATGTATTAATGAAGATATCTTAATTATTAATTTACATTAAATATATCTCTCACTATATGCATGTATTGAGAGGGAGAGAGACAGAGAGACGAGAGAGAGAGAGGAGAGGACAGAGAGGTGGGAGAGAGAGGGGAGAGGTAAAACACTGTCGGCCGAATCACTAAGCCGACAGTGATACTCAGGGCATCACTGGTGGCTCAAACCTTGAGCCTGCTTATCATATCCTTTACTGTCGGTTCTCTAGGTTGGCAGTGATAGTCCTGTTACCCATTGCCAGCTCCAAAACCGACAGTGAAGGGGTTTTTAAGCCGATAGTGATAGGGTTTTGTGTACTAGTGCACCCATATGTCTTCAATATGGAAACATGTGACCTCCCCAGTCTGAGGGATTAATCATAGAAAATTCAAAATGTTTCACAAAAATTCCTGTGAAATTTTCGAGTTTCAAGAATATCTCGTTACTACTGCTGGTTGGTGTATAGCTACTTGGTTCCTCGTATTAATGCCACAAAGCTTCAGTTTTGACATGTAGTGCAGCATAAGCAAAAAAGATCCATGTCATTTTTGACGCACCACTGAAAGTGAATGAAAATTCTTCTTGACCTATCTTGGACGGTTGGGAGTTGGAGGTTTTGCAGGTTCTAAAGTGTGGATGGAGGAAAATGAGGAAGTAGATGAACGCTCCGATTTTGCTAAGGTTGAAGTAGACCATTGTAAAACATTTCTGGCAATCACATTAAATTGAGATATCCTCACTACTACAGAATCCCACATAATAGCCGCCACCTTCAGTGCCGGTTCAAAGGAACCGGTACTGAAAGTGGTATCAATGCCGGTTCTGAAACTCCCGCCCGCGATCGAGAGCTTGGAGTTAAGAACCGGCACTGATAGTGGTATTTCAGTGCCGGTTCCTCTTTAAACCAGCGCTGATAGCCTGCTACAGTATATATAGCCCATCTTCTTCCCCGTCTCGACCCAGAACAGAGCCGCCGCCGCCGCAGCCTAGTGTTACAGCGCCTCCTTGCCATTTTTTTTGGTGATTCAAGGTTTTTTTTTGCGTGGGAGCCTTCAAAATTTGGAGGAGTCAACTGTTTTAAGGTTAGTGAGATCTATATTTCATTTTTGGATAGATTACTTGGTAGATTGCTCTAGGGTTGATGATGGATGGTGCTTGTTCCATGGTTATGGATTTAGAGATGTAGTCGAGATCTAATTTAGGTAAAGTTTGCAACTTTGTCGTTGTTAGATGTATAGAGATGATCTACATTTGATTCTTAGTTGGATTTTAGTTGCTAGATTTCTCTAGGTTTGAATTTAGGTGGTTGTTAGTTGGTGTTGAAATTTGGAATGAGCAAGAGCTCAAATATCCATATAAATTAGAGAAAGGTCGCAATTTTATCATTGTAGATGATTTAACGAGTTGCAACTTTGCAACTTGTTGAACCGTTATTGCCATTCAAAAATTGCAAAAATACCGCTAGAACTGTCATTCGAGTGGCATCCAAAGAATAAAAAATCAGGGAGGTATTTGCAAAATGTCTCTAAAATCTAGCTCTAATTTTCTAGTATGTGGATTGCGTATATTTTTAAAGTCATGAATTTTAATAATAATCCAGTGGATTTTCTCTGTTAATTAATCAACATAGTAAATTTAACATGTACATTTAATAAAATACTGTGTTGTAGGGATGGCACGTCCACCCACAGGTCGCAATCAGACTCGGTAGCCTTTGGAAGGTGGGTCCCCCGACCAGGCCCAAGTACTGGAAGGAGATGGGCCCTCAAATAGGGACCAATTAGGATGCGAGGTAATTCGATGAATATGTTCTAGATTTTGAAATGTTTAATGATTATAAGTCCAATGTGTTTAATTATAATGATTTGCAGATAGACCGGTCATGGATGTACAAGGAACGAGGCCCAGAGTTCATTGTTGGCATCGAGGCTTTTTTGAGGGCTGCCGCGGCATACAAGAAGCCAAAAGGGAAGCGTGATGAGCACTATATATGATGTCCGTGTGTCGACTGCAAGAATGAGAAGTAGTTTTCAAACATAGAGCAGACCGTGCACACTTGATTCACAGGGGTTTCAAGGCTGGCTATACCGATTGAACTGAGCACGGTGAACTTGCAGATGTTGGGCGTGAAGGGCAACCAACAGTTGAAGGAGATGGAGTCAATGATCCGACGGCTAACGAAGACTTCGATATGTCGGCATTTGAAGATACTTTTGTCGAGAACGATGATTGGGACACTTTTGTTGGCAACAATGAAGAAGGCATAGAACAAATGTTGCGCGATGGGGAGGGGGACTTCACCATTGAAAGCTAACATCAAAAGTACCAGCGCATGATAGAGGACTCTAAAACACCAGTTTACCCGAACTGTAAAGATGAGCATAGCAAGTTGCATGTGGTGCTGACACTGATGCAAATGAAGGCTAGCAATGGTTGGGTCAATAAGGGTTTCAATGAATTGTTAGAATTCTTGATGGAATTGCTTCCAGAGGGGAACATGTTGCCCGAAAACACGTACCATGCCAAGCAGGTTGTCTGCCCGTTGGGATTGGAAGTAGAGAAAATACATGCATGTGGAAACGACTGCATGTTGTTCCGCGGCGAGGATGCAGACTTGAAAGCGTGTCGCGTTTGCAATGCACCACGGTAAAAGAGCAACGTTGATGATATCGAGAGCGATGATGTAGGGGTGAAGAGAAAGAAGAAAAGACCCCCCGTTAAGTTGGCTTGGTATTTCCCTATAGTCCCCTGTTTGAAGCGATTGTTTGCTAACAGAGCGAAGGCTGAGCTAATGCGATGGCACGCCGAACAGCGCAAGAAAGATGGAATGCTTAGACACCCTGCTGATGGCATGCAGTGGAGGAGATTCGATTTGAAATACAAGGAATTCAGAGATGAAGTGAGGAATATAAGGTTCAGGTTGAGCACGGATAGGAAGAATCCTTTCGGCAACACGAGAAGTACTCATAGCACTTGGCCTGTGACTCTCTGTATCTACAACCTTCCACCTTGGATGTGCATGAAGTGGAAGTACCTTATGATGCCTCTTGTGATTAGTGGGCCGAATCAACCAGGCAACGATATCGATGTGTACCTCAAACCATTGGTGGAAGATCTTCTTGTACTGTGGAAAGATGGCGTACGGGTATGGGATGAGTACAGACGCGAGAATTTTACCCTGCGGGCAATGCTGTTCGTGACGATTTCAGATTGGCCTTCTCTTGGTAACCTATCAGGGCAGACTGTAAAAGGGTACAATGGATGTGTTCAGTGCTTGGAGGAAACGGAAGGGTGGTGGCTAAAAAACAGCCGAAAAATGATCTTCATGGGTCATCGTAGGTTCCTCCGTTCGGATCACCCATACTGCAAGAATAAAAAAGCTATTAACGGGACAATGGAGCTTCATCAAGCTCCGAAGATTCGCAGTGGAGAACAGGTATTTAAGATGGTTAATACACTTAGAGTTGTACTTGGAAAGGGGCCAGGCAGTACAAAAATGCAGGCTGGGCAAAATGCTCCCATGTGGAAAAAGATGTCAATATTTTGGTTGCTACCTTATTGGAAGTATCTTATGGTCCGACGCGCAATCGACGTCATGCACGTGGAGAAGAATGTGTTTGATAGCTTTATTGGTACCTTACTAGTCATACCCGGCAAAACAAAAGATACACTAAATGCACGGCTGGACCTGGAAGAAATGAACCTCAGGAAGGACCTACACTACATACAATTAGACAATGACAAAAAGAAACTTTCCACAGCTTGCTACACTATGAGCAAGGAAGAGAAGATCTGCTTGTGTGGTTGCTTGCGTGATGTCAAAGTTCCGACCGGTTACTCCTCCAATATCAGGAACTTTGTAAACATGAAAGATACGAAGTTAGTTGGCATGAAGTCTCATGATTGTCACGTGATGATGACGCAGATGCTTTCAGTTGCAATTCGAGGTATTCTGCCGGATAAGGTTCGAGACCCAATCATTAAGCTGTGTTCGTTCTTCAACGCAATTTCATAGAAGGTCATTGATCCGAATAAACTGGCAAAGCTACAGGAAGACGTGGTCCATACTATATGTCAGTTTGAGACTATTTCCCCTCAGACATTTTTTGATATAATGCCCCATCTAATTGTTCACATTGTGGGTGAGATAAAGAGCCTTGGCCCCATGTTTCTGCATCAGATGTATCCTTTCGAAAGGTTCATGGGGGTTCTGAAGAAATATGTTCGTAACCGAGGTCGTCCGAAAGGTTGCATTGCCCAAGGGTGGAGTACGGAGGAGGTCATTGAGTTTTGCATTGACTATATGAAACTGAACGCGATTGGTATGCCTATATCTCGCTATGAGGGGAGGCTAAAGGGGAAAGAGACGATAGGTCATACTTCAATCCATATCAAAGATCGTGCTTCATTCACTCAAGCACACTTCGCAGTTCTGCAACAGGCAGTTGTAGCGATCCCGTATGTCAAAATGCATGTGAGCATGCTACGCTCCACAAATCCAACGAAGTTAGATGATTGGATCGCAAAAGAGCACAGAGATAATTTCGGTAATTGGTTACGTCAACTCATGATGGGTAAGGATACCGACGATGCTCTGTTGGAACTGCTGGCAAATGGCCCGTCAACTACGATTCACACATTCCAAGCATACGAGATTAACAGCTATACATTTTATACACGAGCACAAGACAACAAGAGCACTAACCAAAATAGCGGTGTCCGTACTGATGCCTGTGACCGTGCTGGCAACAAGGAGACCTACTATGGATTCATAGAGGAGATTTGGGAACTTGAATATGGTGAGTTGATGGTCCCTCTGTTTCGGTGCCAATGGGTCAGACTCACAGGTGGAGTCAAGATCGACAAGTACGGTATGACTACCATGGACCTCAAACTCGTCGGATACAGAGAACAACCATTCGTGCTTGCCAACGATGTTGCACAAGTCTTCTATGTAAAGGACCCGGACCCAGCTAACAAGGAGGAGCGTCACGTGGTTCTTCAAGGAAAAAGAAAAATTGTCGATGTTGAGAATGTTGTCGACGACGAAGACTGCGATAAATTTGAAGACCTGCCTCCTTTTGGAGAGAATGTCGAACTGCCTCTCATTGATGACACTGTGGAAGCTACCTACATACGCCGCGACCATAACGAAGCATTAATCGTTCAGTGAAAGCAGCTTTCATGTATTTGGTGAAATTTGTATAATATTTAGGTTAACTTTATTTTGTATCAAGGACATGTATGGGTGATGTAATAATATACTTTAATTTATATCAAGTGCATATTGAATTTTTCTAAAATTATTTTTCAACATAAAACAAGTTAAAAAGATTTTATAAAATTTATTTGCAATTTTCTAGAATTAAAACTAATTTTATATGCAACAAAGCACATTAAAGCATTTATATTGTCAAACAAAGCACATTATAAGAATTGATTTGCTGAAAAAACTTGTATCAGTGCCGGTTCTATGTAGTAACCGGCACTGATACTTCAACTATCAGTGCCGGTTGTACATATAACCGGCACTGATACTTTAACCATCAGTGCCGGTTGTAATTATAACCGGTACTGATACTAGTATCAGTACCGGTTACTAACTAGAACTGGCACTGATACGTCTCCTATATTTATCTCAAACACTTAGCCGCATCCACGTTCCTCTATTCACCCTAGCGCTGCCTTCCTCGTTCGCTTCAGTCACCCGAGCCTCGACGTGCTGCCGCCTCCTCCTGACGCCACCCTGACGCGGAGCCGCCTCTTCCCGACGCTACCCCGACGCGCCTGAAAGTACAATGATATCGCCTAGAGGGGGGGTGAATAGGCGTTTTTACAAAAATTCAACCCTTTCTACCGTTGGCCTAAACTTGCAGCGGAATATAAACTAACGAGTTTTTCACAAGAGAAAAACCTAAATATGCTAGGCTCAACTAGTGCACAATCACCCTAAATAAGTGTGGAAATTACAATCCTAAGATGACAAAAATTACTCAATTCTAGCAAGAGATATGCAATAAAACTTAAATTGAAAAAGGCTGAAAATACTGTTCATATACCTGAAATTACTGTTCACCAGAGACTCCGGTGTAGTCCGGATACTCCGGTGTGTACAGGTCCGGAAACTCCGGTAAAGTCCGGATTCTCTGGGATCTGTACAGAACTGTGTTTGTGATCAATGATGGATTTGTGTTTAGAGCTAACCGTCTATGCATTCCAGTTGGTTCCGTTCGTCTTTTGTTGTTGCAGGAAGCACATGGAGGAGGATTGATGGGACATTTTGGTGCTAAGAAGACGGAAGATATGTTGGCCACATATTTCTTTTGGCCAAAGATGAGGAGAGATGTTGAGCGGTTCGTGGCACGCTGTCCCACATGTCAAAAGGCTAAGTCTCGCTTGAATCCACATGGTTTGTATATGCCTCTTCCTGTTCCTTCTATTCCTTGGGCAGATATTTCAATGGACTTTGTTTTGGGATTGCCTAGGACTAAGAGGGGGAGGGATAGCATTTTTGTTGTTGTGGATCGTTTTTCTAAGATGGCACATTTTATACCTTGTCATAAAAGTGATGATGCCGTTTATATTGCTGACCTCTTTTTCAAAGAGATTGTTCGCTTGCATGGTATGCCTTCTACTATTGTTTCAGATCGCGACGCTAAATTTTTGAGTCACTTTTGGCGCACTCTATGGAATAAGTTGGGTACAAAACTATTGTTTTCTACTACTTGCCACCCACAAACTGATGGCCAAACGGAGGTAGTGAACCGCACTTTGGGTACCATATTGAGAGCTATTTTGAAGAAAAATTTGAAGATGTGGGAAGAATGTTTACCCCACGTGGAGTTTGCTTATAATCGGGCAACACATTCTACCACCAAGGTAAGTCCTTTTCAGGTAGTGTATGGTTTTAACCCTCGCGCTCCTATTGATCTTTTGCCTTTACCTACCACTGAAAGAACACATAGTGATGCTAGTGCACGTGCTGATTTTATTCGTAAGTTGCATGAAACAACTAAAATAAATATTGAAAAGATGAATGAAAAGTATAGAATTGCTGGTAGTGAAAGTAGGAAAGAAGTCAAACTTGAACCGGGTGATTTAGTGTGGTTACATTTAAGAAAAGATAGGTTTCCAGAGCTGCGTAAGTCTAAATTAATGCCAAGAGCTGCTGGTCCTTATAAGATAATTGAGAAAATAAATGATAATGCATATAAACTTGAGTTGCCACCCGAGTTCGGGGTTAGTCCTTCTTTTAACATTGCAGATTTGAAACCTTACTTGGGAGCCGATGATGAGCTTGAGTCCAGGACGACTCCAATTCAAGAGGGGGAGGATGATGAGGACATCACTCCCTCGGATACATACAATGATCCTCCATTGAACTTTCAAGGTCCAATCACAAGAGCTCGCGCACGACAATTAAATTTAGAGGTGAGCTCATTCCTAAGCAACTCTTTATATAATTTTGAGAATAGATTACTACCTAATGATTATGTGTTGCTTAGGAATCATGGAGAGGACAAGGAGACGCATAGAGGAAGGCTTGGAGGCGTGGAGGAGCAGCTAGGACGTCCAACAACAGCAGGAGGTCTAGTCCAACTCGAGTCCGAATCAGTCTCGACCTCCAGGACCAGCGAGCAGTAAAACGGACGCCCAGGACGCATCCGGACTCCGTTTTCGACGATTCACATATGGTTGGAAAGATAATTTCATAAGGAAACCAATGGCGTTGGTTTGAGGTCCAAATTCCTTCTGAGTCAACAGAAAACGTCGAAACAAGTCAGCGTCCAGAATCTGTCCCGATGCTGCGTCACCGTTTTTGGTCCGTTGGGCCGTGTATCGTCGTTGAGCCCATTAGGGGGGCGTGACCAGGGGGTGTGACGACCCTTAGACCCTTATAATCAGCCGCCGCCGCTCTCGTTAGGGCGGGTTTTGCTTAGATTATTCTGTCAAGAACAGTTTCGCCGTTTCGTCGGTTTGTGAGACCCCAACTCGTGAGATTAATCATTCATCTGCAATTTGGTTGCATTCTTCCTTGTTCTTGCTTGTGTTCTTCGATTCGCAGGCAAGGACTTTAGCCTTCTTGGCGAGGTCAACCGTGCAACGCCGGTTGATAACCAGAGGAGACGTGGTGCTGCGATTGCGGGGTTTCGGATCGTGTTGTTCGGAAGCCGGATCGACTTGTGTCTCGTTTCCACCAAATCGAGAGTTACCAGAACCTTTCGGAAGATCGAGAACCCTTGTTCATATTAAGTGGTATTCAGAGCTTCAGGTATACCGTCAGGTTCATATCTACCCTTAGTTTCGAGTGTTTTCGCCTTCGTTCCATAGTCCACTGCCATATCGGTTTTTTTTCCTGTCCTACAACCCTTCCGCGCCTTTAGCTTTTGCATATTTCAGTTTCAGAGTCCGTCGTGTTGAGTTTGTGTCCTGGTCAAGGTCTTGTTGCTGGTTAGGCCGTGTTAGAGTCCAGTTCGTGTGTTTTCCCCCACCGTTTCCATCAAACCCTAGCCTCCGTCGCATATCTTCCCCACTTTCTTCCCGTTTTGTCCTCTAATTCGGAGTCGTTTCTCAAATCGGGCATAACTTTCGCGTACGAACTCCGTTTTCAGAAAAGTCACAGAGTTTTTCGCATTGAAACGGCATTTCGGATCTGTTCGTCCCCGGCCAAGCCGGGTTCGGCGAAATCAGAACTCCCAAATTCGCCTCCGAAGTTTGAGTTTTCAATTTCCAAATATTTTTCTCATTTTCCAGCTGAACTTCAGAAAATTCTACAGGCTAAGTCTTTCACTTGTTTAAGCTCAAATTTTCTGTGGTTCCCTCTTGTGTGCTCCTAAGTGAACAAAAAATATCAAAAAAATAAAAAGAAAAAGTCGAATTTTCCCAAAAAAACAACGACAGCCCAAAAAAATAGAAAAGAGAGAGGGGCAAAAGAGGAACAATATCTATAGGAGCACATAGAGAAGGGCAAAGTGAGCTGTGTTAGCGTGTGCTGTTTAGTTCTTTGTTTCTGTTGCTCTTGCTATCCATCATACTTGTTTCTCCACCTTATTTATCACACATACTTGGTACTTGCAACACTTTAGGCCAGCAACGAGAACAAGTACTTGGGACTATAATTCAGCATTACTATCTGTTTCTGATTTGTGTTCCACATATACATATTTGTTCTCTTTGTGTGCCTTCCAAGCTCCACAGATTCTTCTGGACAGCACTGGTTTGCATCCCTGCAATCGCTCGCACGCCTTCCAGGTATCCTTTGCTTTGCTGGTAAGAACCCTGGTAAGAGCTTGGTAAGGTGTCTACCTTTGCTGATCTTGATTGAGAGGCACCACTCCACCTTTGTAGTACGATTATTAGGGATAACCTTCACTGTTTGTTGTTGTGTTTGTTTCCACAATGTCAGTTGATGGAGATGAAACGCCAAAGGACTTCAAGGAGTGTGTCAGCCAAGAGCAGCTACAAGCTGTTGTAGACAATGCTCAGAAGGAGATGAAGGAGACAGTCATCAAGGCTGTCACTGAAGCGATAATTGAGATGAAACTCGCAAACGCGGTTGAGCGGGTGGACAGACGGTTATCCGAGCTCACCAACAGAGTAAATGCTTTGGAAAACCGTCCTGTGCACAACGAAGATGTGAATGGAAGCAACACCGGTGATGAGTTGTATGATGACGATGGTAATGTTGATCCAGCGGCGACATTGCAAAACAGATTACGGCGTCGTCTTCGCACTAACACCACAGGTATGGGTGGCGTTCCACATCACCACCACCATCGAGGTATGTATAATCGAGCTCCTGAAGATCCTTATGCTAAGGTTAAATTTACTATACCTTCTTTTTTGGGACATTATGATGCTGAGGGATATCTTGATTGGGAGATGACAGTAGAGCAAAAATTTAGTGCCCACCAAGTACCTGAACAACATAGAGTTAGACAAGCCACTAGTGAGTTTAAAGATTTTGCTATTATTTGGTGGACTGGTTTAGCTGCAGATGGTGCCACACCTCGTACATGGGAAGAGCTTAAGGTTGCTATGCGTGATAGATTTGTTCCCCCATCTTATCATAGAGACCTGCGTAAGAAATTGATGCGCTTAGAACAGGGAGATAAATCTGTGCAGGATTATTATGGTGAGCTTCAAAAGGGCTTGATGCGTTGTGGCATAGTAGAGGGAAACGAAGATTCTATTTGTCGATTTTATTCGGGTTTGAGACGTGAAATCCAGGATATTATTGATTATAAAGAATTTAACAATGTCAACCAGTTGTTTCAGTTTGCTATGCTTGCAGAGAAGGAGTTGCAGGGGCGTGAGCAGCAGGGCAAGTACAAGGCCAGCACCACATACACGCCGCGCACAGGACCATCCTTGGGGCTGTCCAAACCATCCACTTACAGGGCTCCCTCACCAGCGAGCAAGCAACAAGTAGCTACGGCACCAAATCCGGTCACTACACGACTTTCAGGCTCAGGTAAAAATTCTGTTTTGCAGGGACCTTCCAAGAGTGCTTCCTCTGTTGCATCAACGGGACGCACCTCTGGCATTCAGTGCCGTCGCTGCCATGGATTCGGTCATGTGCAGAAGGATTGCCCAAGTCAACGGGCATACATTGCAACGGAAGATGGGTACATCAGCGCCTCTGACATTGAGGAAGAAGAAGAAGAAGAACCAGTTGTTGAGGAGAGCAACGAAATCTTGGGCAGTGATGACACAGCGACCTATAGGAGCATCATTGTGCCGCGGGCGCTCAGCACAAAGGTACAACAACCAGAGAAGCTGCAACGCCATAACTTGTTCCAGATTTTCTTCGTCATCCAAAATCGGCGAGCACGTGTCATCATCGATGGAGGTAGTTGTAATAATTTGGTGAGTTCAGATTTGGTCAAGAAGCTTGGCTTGACCACACGCCAACACCCCCATCCATATAACCTTCAGTGGTTTAATGATGCTGGAAAAGCTAAGGTAACACAAACTTGCAGAGTTTCTTTTTCTATTGGTTCCTATGCTGATTATGTTGACTGTGATGTGGTACCTATGGAAGCTTGCTCACTTTTATTGGGTCGACCTTGGGAATTTGATAATGATGCTATACACCATGGTAGAAGTAATACATATACTTTTATGCATAAATCCAAATACGACGTCAGAACGGTCACAGAATGTGTCAGAACTAGCCGTTACGCTCTTTTCTGGACTTTTACCGGAGAATCCGGCCTACACCGGAGTCTCTGGTCGGCACTTAACCCAGAAAACAGCCCCGGAGACTTCCCGGAGTCTCTGGCCACTCCAGGTACTGGAGTATCCGGACTTCACCGGAGTCTCCGGCCTTTCCAGGTACCGGAGAATCCGGTCTTCACCGGAGTCTCCGAGTACAGCACAGCTGACCTCCGAAAAACGGCGATAACTTTTGATCCCGGAGTCCGATTTCGACGATTTTGGACTCTATGGAAAGCTTATTCAGAGCGCTACACATACCAACTGAATTCATGACCTAAAACACAAAGGATCAAATTAGGAACACTCCAAAACCCATTTTGGACACTTCCCCACTTTCCGCTCTGGACTCTTAACAACAAACTCTCACTTTGGGTTTGGTTGGGAACTCTTGAGCACTGAGACGCGACAATTAGCTCACGTTGCATCCCTCTTAATAGTGCGGCATACCTATACTCAAATTTAAAGATAAAACTCATTTGAACCACTTTGAGCATTTGAAAACTTTCAAGTACCGCTTCTTTTTCTTTCAAACCTTGAGGGTTGCCAACTTCCATATATTCTTCACTCCATCTCTTCTTGATTCTTCATATGATTGATGTGAATCATCCATAGCTTCACATAGCCTCGCACGGTCCATCGGCGCAAAGCCTTCACTCGCTCTTCACCACCGCCTTGGTCCTTCGGCGCCAAGCCATTTGCTTGCCCTTCACCACGGATGGTCCATCGCAGCCGAGTCTTGCTTGCCCTTCACCGTCTTGCCATAGAAAACCACTTTGTATTCGGCATCTTCAAGGAATTCACTTTTTCATATATGGAGTCCACTCTTGTTCTTCACTCTTGGCATATATGATTTCAATTCAACTTATGCCTTTTTATGGATCCTAACCCCAACTCACTCTCAAGCACAAAGTACATGGGTTAGTCCATAAAACCTAAATGACAACATTTATACCTTAAGTTACTTGATCTCCACAAGTAACTTATTAGCCTTCATGCATATTGTCAATCTTCATATAGAACCTAACCCCACTCATTCTTAAACACATAGCACACGAGTTAGTCCATAAAACTCTATTAACAAGTCATACCTTTAGTTACTTGATCTCCACAAGTAACTTAGCATTCAAGCTTATTGCTAATCTTATTGAGCTTCTTCTTCTTCTTATGAGCATCACTAAAAGCTTATTTATTTAGATGCATATTTCTCCTCCATGCATCACATCCGAGCATCACCTAGAGCTCATTCATCTTAATGTACTTTCAATCTTCCCATTCACCTAGAGTTCATGCATGTCTCTTCTCCATGCATCACCTATTGAACAACCTACTAACAATCTCAACAACATTGTTAGTCCATATGTATTGTCATTAATTACCAAAACCACACATAGGGGCTAGATGCACTTTCAATCTCCCCCATTTTGGTAATTGATGACAATCTCACTAGATGATTATATTTGATAAAATTTAAAGTTCTAAGTATACATATAATCCGAAGATGAATGTATACGAAGAACAAGTTTTGGAAATATCAAATATCACAAAGATATTTGAGATTGCCAAAACTAATTTTACTATCATCAAACACCACAAAGGTTTTGATGTTAGTAAAAACCAACATATGTATATAGTAAACTCCCCCACAATCTATGCATGTGTGAATTAATTTTGAATATCATTGCATATATTGTCTATCTCAAATTTTGGACGGAGTTTACTTTATACATATCAAGCAAGCATGACAAAGTATGTATGAAGATGAATATGCTCATGCAAAGCAAACCTTTCAAAGGCAATCATTCAAATTCTCCCTAATTGACATCTTCCCCATATAAGCAAATTATCCTCCATAAGCAAAGTCCTCTTACAAAATATAACATCTATTCCAAATTCTCCCCCAATTGACATCAATGCCAAAATGGAATCATCGAAACGAATTCTCCCCCAATTTACATCAAATTGGTAAGAATTAAGTAGGACTTGCTAAAAGAGAAATCTTTCTCCAAAACACCATTAGCCCTATCCCACAAGAGGGAATAATTGAAAGCTAGTGCAAGACCAAGTATAGTGTAAACTCCTCATGATATGTGTATTTTTCATAATTTGAGTTAAACCAAATACACTTATTCAAATACGAGCTATGTGAGGAGAATAAGCTATACAATAGGTCAAAGGGGTTCAAAGAGATGAGAAAAGAGATTTCAAAAGGAAATACCAATTAAAACTTCAAAAGATATCAATTAGATACCTACAAGAGATACCAATTGAAAAAGATGCCAATTAAAATTCCAAAGGATATCAATTGAATACCTATAAGAGATATCAATTGAAAATTCAAAGCATACCAATTGAAACAATTGAAAGAGATACCAATTCCAATTGAAACTAATTCAATTGAAGGCAAATCAAGCATGGGTCCGAAATAAATATCCAAACACAAATGCAATGGATTATGCTCTAAGTTGAACATAGCAAAATTATTGACAATATAACGAATTTCTCGTTTATCACAAAGTGTCAACATCTCATAAGCATATATGTTCAAAAGAGCAATTTAAAGCGGACTACAAACCTCAAGCAAAAGATTTTGCAATTTTCAACAATATTGCATATAGGAGCAACTCAAGCATTTGATATGAAATCTTTTGCTTATTTGGGATTGGATGAATCATAAACATGATTATAGAGTTCCCACAAAAATATGCTACTTCAAATTGCCCATATTTGCAATAAAGAGGTTTTAAGCACTTTGCAAGAAAAACACGTTTTTGCAAGATATTTTCATGATATGATGCAATCTACACAAGATTGAATCTTTGAAATTAAATGCATAAATCAAGAACAAATTACTTGGAATGATATTGAATTGCTCACTTTGATATGGTCCTTCTCTTGATTTCAATTGAAATTGAAGGAGATGGTCTTCTTTGTAGATACCAATTGAAAGATAAGGACCTTCTTCATGAAAAATCCAATTGAAAGGACAAAATCATCTTCATGAATTTCAATTGAAATGAGCTTCTACTTGAAAGGACCTTTATTATGATTAATTCAAGCATCCAATGCATCTTCATTGTACCTAAAACTCTTTTAAGTACAATTTGGTCCCCAAACTCATTGTGTCCGAAGAGGTTAGTGAACTCATCACATAGAGCACGCTCTCTCATAGATATGTGCATATTTGTATGGAAATGATAACAATTGAAGTTCATACCAACAGATAGATACCAATTGAAAATATATACCGAATGAAGGTATATACCAATTGAAATCAAATGAAAGCTCTATGCACCTTTTAGACAATAAAAACACTTGAGAGAGGCTTACTTTAAATGTAGAATCAAAGAAAGCAAACATGCTATAGATATTAACATTTAAGTCAAACAAGCATGCTCGTCACTTTCAAGATCCGATGAAGATATAATTTGGACAAAAATAGCATATGAGACTTGAAAATACCAAATGAAAGACAAATATCAAAAGGTTGTCCAAATTACATCTAAGTCAAAAAGATCAACAAATTATCATTCATAAAGTTCAACAAATGAACTAAGCAAGATTTGAGCACATGGAGACATGAATAAGTTCCAAACATGCTCAAAATTTTATCTCAAGCAAGTATATTGAAAATAATTCAAGCATTGAGATAATAAGCTTCCAAAGACTCCAAAAAGGAAAGTTTCCTTGAAGAAACCAATATTCCTAACATAGGAGATAAATGAAATCTTTCACATAAAAGGAAGTCACTTGAAAGCAAGAATTGAAACAAAGATGATCAACAAGGATTACCACTTGTATTATTACCAATTGTAAGAAGACAATGGTATATGGAGATATCACAAGTCGGTAATTGCAACAAGGCATGGATCAACTTTCTTTCAAGAAGCATAAAAGAAGGATTTTGGAAATTAAACACATGCTTCAAACACAATCCTCACAAAGTCAACTATTACAAGAAAACACAAATAAAAACAATAGTTGATACAGTTCTGTTGAACTGACCCGGAGTATCCGGTGAACACTGGAGACTCCGGGTGGCACTCAGTCGCCACATAGAAAAGACTCGGAATCTTTGCCGGACTCTCCGAGTTCTCTAGATACCGGAGTATCCGGTGAACACCGGAGACTCCGGTCCTTTTTATCAAAAGAATAAATATTAACCGAGACTCTCTGGCGGAGTCTCTCTCGGAGACTCCGGTAAAAATATTTTCTCCTACCGGAGTATCCAGTGAACACCGGAGACTCCGGTCTTTTTCAACAAAAATAAATGCTTAACCGAGACTCTCTGCCGGAGTCTACCTCGGAGACTCCGGACTAAAAAAACACCAACCACCGGAGTATCCGGTGAACACCGGAGACTCCGGACAATTAAAACAATTGTTGATTTGATCCAAATGAGAAATGATTCAAATTAAAATCTTGAGATTGAAAAGATCACTAGATAAATACCACGAATCTCAAGTTTCAATTTAAACCAAAAGCGGATCAATTAATGGATTCTTGCAAAATGAGCTTTATATGAGCTTGACATACCACATAGATGCGAGATAAACAATAATATCAATTCTAAATGGTATTGCTCAAATGCTCACAAATTATGGGTATTTAAGATGCATAAAGCATAATACTCCCCCATAATGTGATAATCCATTAATATCTCCAAAAGAGAGCCAAATAGAGTTCAATAAGACGAATAAGATCAAATAATGCTCCAAAACCACAATCAACACATGAATGTGCAATGCATCCTACACATACTAGTTACATGACTTACACATACTAGTTGGCAAGAAAAGCTAGATGCACTAGAAACAAATTCATAGCACACTTAACAAGCAATCAAGACATATATGAATATGAAACGAGTAAGCATGGCAAGATTGCAATAAATTCTACACATGCTAGCATAAGCATAAGCTCCAAACAAGCATAGATACATAATCTACACATACAAAGAGCTAGAAACTTTCACAAAAAGTGTAGAACAATAAATCTAACACAATGAACAAGAATATGAATTTAAGGCATTGTGATAGAAAGTTACCTTCATAGAGTGACATTGGGTAATAATAAATATAATTCCACGAAACTTGACTCGTTAATCAATTAGATAAATCTTCAAATAATTAGCCAAGTCTCCAATGACCTCCATATTACCAAGAGACTAAACACAAATTTTACTTAAAGAATATTAGTCTCAAAGTACAAAATATAGGATGAGCTCCTCGTATATATGTGCATCCAAGTATTTGAATTACTTGTAATATGCACTTGGTTCATTCAAGAATCTAGAGGAGTTTACCCCATATTTTGAGTTAAGGTACAAAATGACTTTATAATGGAGATACTTGTGCTAAGAATGAACTTACAACCATGAAATCATGTAAATTAAGTTCATCTTCCATAGCCATCACAAAGTATCTATCACCTACATTATTAACAAGGTCTTGCTCTACTAGAGAGCCGTTAAAAGCATCATATTACACAAAGTATAAATTTTACTCAAATTTTACCTAGCCACATTCAAATGCTCACGACCATGAAAAATTGTGAATATTTGCATCTATGCTAAGCTAAGTGGCTAGATAGCTCAAGTTAGATACTTGTTACCGAGATGTCATTGAAGATTGAAATAAAGCAATAATCCACACTCTTGGCACTTCTTTCCAAACATCATGAGAAAACCCAATTTGAAAGAATCTTGATATGAGATATTCAATATAGTTCCTCTCAAGCAAGCCAAGTCTTCAATGCATCTCCAAGTACCTATTTTAGCAAATTAAGCACTTTGTGGTACCCAAACTATGTTGGGTCCTTTAAGGTTAGTCACGAGAGACTTAGGCATCCAAATGGCCTTTGTGCTAGCAAATGATGAACTAATCACCTTAGTAGCACAAGTTCCATTTTTAGCCTTCCTAAGCGATAAATCATTATCAATTGAAGAGTTAGGCTTAGGAATGTTACCAATAGGACAATTTTTACCAATATGTCCCTTGGCCCGGCAAGTGTAGCAAATGCGGTGCTTGTCCTTGCAAGATGCCTTCTCATCTTGCTTCTTGCTTGCTTCCTTGCCGGTGAGCCTCTTCCTTGATGACATAAGACCTTCATTTTTCATGTAGGGGCATGATGCAATTTCATGTCCCTTCTCATTGCATCCATAGCACTTCCTTTTGCTTCTTCTTGTTTTCTTCTTTGGAAGTATGGTCTTGTCATTAATCTTGTTGGAACACATAAAGGCATAGTGTCCCATGCTTGAGCACTTGAAACACTTGATATGAGCCATCTTCTTATCTTGGCTCTTACTCATGTCCTTCTCTTCTTTCTTCAAGGAGCAATCTCTCACATGGTGACCCTCCTTGCACTTGAAGCAAGTGATGAGAGCATTTTTCTTCTTTTGTTCTTGCCCCTTGATCTTGACATTATTGGACTTGTTCTTCTTGTTGGATTTTGCATCAAGTCCGTAATCTTTGTGCTTCTCACTTTTCCCTTTGCTATCAATATTACAAGCAACACTAGGAAAAGTATTAGCTTTAGAGCAATAAAGATTAGTAGGCAATTCATCATTGGATATAGAATTGACATTAAATGAATTGCTAGAATTAGCACATGTTAAATCTACATTATGCAAAGAATGTGTGCTAATGTTCACATGAGGTTTATAGGATTTTACCGTTGTTACCACATCCTCATGAGCTATTTCTAGCATAGCATGTGAGTCCACAAGATTTTCATGAGAGCACACAAGCTCATCGTGATTTTCTTGCAAGGCCACATGCTTACTAGTAAGCTTTTCAATTTGAGCCGTTAGCTCAATATTCTCTTTCTCCAAAGATGCTATATAAGAATTAGAGTTAGTAGCACAAGCATCATCAATAGGAGAAATAGTGGATTTGTCATTGGATAAAACATTGCAATTAGGACATGATTTTTCTAAATTCACTAGAGGCATAGCATCTAATTTATCAATCAAAGAAATATGCTTAACTTTAAGATCTCCATAAATATTAGATAAAGAATTATGAGATTCTTGAAGTTTTTCATATTTCATATTTAAGGCCTTAAGCTCTTTTATTTTCTCAATGAGGAATTCC
Organism: Phragmites australis; assembly: GCF_958298935.1. NCBI lineage: Eukaryota > Viridiplantae > Streptophyta > Magnoliopsida > Poales > Poaceae > Phragmites > Phragmites australis. Next base: position 27,922,811 of record NC_084921.1, on the reverse strand, counting down.
TCTTGCCTCTCAAGGCTTTCTTCTAAGCCTTCCATGGTGGTCATGAGCTTGATCATTTTAGACATATTCTTTTTGCTCAAAAGATCAAATCCAAACTCATTACTATCACTAGCACTAGAACTAGCATTAGCATTATTAACCTCACTTACCGATTTCCTTTTACCTTTTGCCATAAGGCATAATGGAGAATCAATGTGAGGGGATGAGCATCTTGGAGAGGTGGATGCTTCTCCACCTAGGCTTTGTCTCTCATAAATTTCTATTTCCTTCAAAAAGTCAGTTTCACAAGTACTAATGGAAATAGATGCATCGTTATGAGAACAAGGAACCATATCATCATGATGAATAGATATTTTAGCACTAGATGATATACAAGGCTTAACAACATTACTAGATATGAAAATTTCATTGCAAGTGTTGTTAAAGTCCAAAGGAGGGATTGAACACTCACTTACAACACTCACCATTTCATTACCTTGCTCATTGTTAAATATTGGTGAAGTGGATGACGGAGTGACATCCTTTTGGACAAAAGAGAAAGTCATTTGGTGCTCTTCATGGTGTGATAATGAAGTAGAGCATTCCACAAATGACGTCTTTGGAAGAAGTTCTTCTTCATCACATTTGGACTTGTCATATCTTTCTTTAAGAGTAGTCCAAATGAGATGAGCGTCTTCAAGCGGCAAGATTGATTCAATAATATCTATGCTCAAAACATCAAATAAGATATTAGTAGCTTGAGCATTGAGATGTATGCATTTCTCTTCCTCTTCGGGTGATATGAGTTTATCATTAGGAGGAGAAATGCTCACATCTACAACTCGCTCTATTTGAGGACCCATGGCCCTAAAAATATTAAGCATGCGAGTACTCCAATCACAATAATTAGAACCATCTAAAAGGAGTGGCTCTACGTGCACTAATCCACTAGTCGACATCTTTACTCTCTAGGCGGTAAAGCCCGAAAAGAGAGACTTGGCTATGATACCAATTGAAAGGACAATGATATCGCCTAGAGGGGGGGGTGAATAGGCGTTTTTACAAAAAATTAACTCTTTCTACCGTTGGCCTAAACTTGCAGCAGAATATAAACTAACGAGTTTTTCACAAGAGAAAAACCTAAATATGCTAGACTCAACTAGTACACAATCACCCTAAATAAGTGTGGAAAATACAATCCTAAGATGACAAAAATTACTCAATTCTAGCAAGAGATATGCAATAAAACTTAAATTGAAAAAGGCTGAAAATACTGTTTATATGCTTGAAATTACTGTTTACCGGAGACTCCGGTGTAGTCCGGATACTCCGGTGTGTACAGGTCCGGAAACTCCGGTAAAGGCCGGATTCTCCGGGATCTGTACAGAACTGAGCCCGAAACTGAATAAAATTAATGAGTAGAGAGTTCTAGCTCAAACCAAGTGATGTCGTGTGTTCCCGGAGATGATTCCAAGTAGATCCACGGAGAACCTACACACAAACAAGTAGATCGAGCAATATGCACAAAGATTTGAGCAAGAACATAAAAGTAAGGAAACAAGAGAGGAGACACAAAGAATTGTTTCCTGAAGTTCGGATTCACCACCGTGAATCCTACGTCTCCGTTGAGGAAGCTCCAACAAGCTGGGTCTCTTTCAACCGCTTTCCTCGGTCCACTCTTGATTTCTTCCCTTGCGGAGGCGAAATCGAGCCTTTCACAAACTTCCGCGGCAACCCACAACCTTGGGTGCTCGTCGGCGATGCCTAGCCGCCTAGGAGGCTTCACCTCCAAGAGTAACAAACACGACAACGAACTTCTTGCCGAGAACTCAAGTGCTCAAGATTGAATTTTAGCTCACTTGCACTCACTCTTCCAATCTCTCAACCCAACTCACTTTTCTTCTCAAATCACACACTAGAATGGAGTGGGAGAGGTTCTTTTGGCTCTAAAAATGTGTTCTTTCGTGCCCCTTGCAGCAGCCCCAAAGGATAGGGTGAGTGGGGTATAAATAGCCCACTCCAAACAACTAGCCGTTACTGTTTTTGACAGAACTGGCCGGAGTATCCGGTGAACACCGGAGTATCCGGCCCTAAATCCAAATACGACGTCAAAACGGTCACAGAATGTGTCAGAACTAGCCGTTACACTCTTTTCTGCACTTTTACCGGAGAATCCGGCCTACACCGGAGTCTCCGATCGGCACTTAACCCAGAAAATAGCCCCGGAGACTTCCCGGAGTCTCTGGCCACTCCAGGTACTGGAGTATCCGGACTTCACCGGAGTATCCGGACTTCACCGGAGTCTCCGGCCTTTCCAGGAACCGGAGAATCCGGTCTTCACCGGAGTCTCCGAGTACAGCACAACTGACCTCCGAAAAACGGCGATAACTTTTGATCCCGGAGTCCGATTTCGACGATTTTGGACTCTATGGAAAGCTTATTCAGAGGGCTACACGTCCCAACTGAATTCATGACCTAAAACACAAAGGATCAAATTAGAAACACTCCAAAACCCATTTTGGACACTTCCCCACTTTCCGCTCTGGACTCTTAACAACAAACTCTCACTTTGGGTTTGGTTGGGAACTCTTGAGCACTGAGACGCGACAATTAGCTCACGTTGCATCCCTCTTAATAGTGCGGCATACCTATACTCAAATTTAAAGATAAAACTCGTTTGAACCACTTTGAGCATTTGAAAACTTTCAAGTACCGCTTCTTTTTCTTTCAAACCTTGAGGGTTGCTAACTTCCATATATTCTTCACTCCATCTCTTCTTGATTCTTCATATGATTGATGTGAATCATCCATAGCTTCACATAGCCTCGCACGGTCCATCGGCGCAAAGCCTTCACTCGCTCTTCACCACCGCCTTGGTCCTTCGGCGCCAAGCCATTTGCTTGCCCTTCACCACGGATGGTCCATCGCAGCCGAGTCTTGCTTGCCCTTCACCGTTTTGCCATAGAAAACCACTTTGTATTCGGCATCTTCAAGGAATTCACTTTTTCATATATGGAGTCCACTCTTGTTCTTCACTCTTGGCATATATGATTTCAATTCAACTTATGCCTTTTTATGGATCCTAACCCCAACTCACTCTCAAGCACAAAGTACATGGGTTAGTCCATAAAACCTAAATGACAACATTTATACCTTAAGTTATTTGATCTCCACAAGTAACTTATTAGCCTTCATGCATATTGTCAATCTTCATATAGAACCTAACCCCACTCATTCTTAAACACATAGCACACGAGTTAGTCCATAAAACTCTATTAACAAGTCATACCTTTAGTTACTTGATCTCCACAAGTAACTTAGCATTCAAGCTTATTGCTAATCTTATTGAGCTTCTTCTTCTTCTTATGAGCATCACTAAAAGCTTATTTATTTAGATGCATATTTCTCCTCCATGCATCACATCCGAGCATCACCTAGAGCTTATTCATCTTGATGTACTTTCAATCTTCCCATTCACCTAGAGTTCATGCATGTCTCTTCTCCATGCATCACCTATTGAACAACCTACTAACAATCTCAACAACATTGTTAGTCCATATGTATTGTCATTAATTACCAAAACCACACATAGGGGCTAGATGCACTTTCAGCGCCGCTGCCTCCTCCCGTCGCCGCCCCGACGCACCGCCGCCTCCTCCCGACGCCGATTCATCCCCAGAGCCCTCGCCGCAGTCACCCCCCACGGAGAAGGAGCCGCCGCCGCCCCTGACGCCAACGCCGAGGACCACCTCTCCTGCTCTCCTCCATCCCCTTCAAGCCCAACGGTCAGTCTTCTCTTCCCACCAACCTCTCCTGCTTGCCAACGTTAATGTTGATATTGAAATGCAAAATTTATTATGTCATTTCAATACAAAAATACAAGATGAGAATGAATCATGCTATGTAGGTGATGGCTTAGATACAAATGTTCAGTTCAGTGTGTGCGAGCATAAGCCATTTCCTGGATGCCCTGCATTGCGTGATTATCGTGGTTGCTTCCAGGGTTGGCCGGCCAAAAGAGAAGCCAGCTGATCCTCGCATTGCAATTAAGAGGGCAGTGCGCTGCAGCAGGTGTAGGGGTTACGGTCACAACAAGGCAACTTGCAAAGTTCCTATCACCACATAGTCTCTAATATCGGTTCAGTTCTGCAATGCACATTAAGGTTGAGAGTCTTGTTGTTCTCTGCAATGCTAGTGTGGCTGTTTCCTTTGATAATCTGTGATATATTATCTAGTGTTGATTTTAGCTCTAAATTGTTCTGTATCCCTGCATTGTTTAGACTAACTGTATTCAGTTTGTAAGTAGACATTGTAGCCGATACCGTTGGAAAGCCACGGAGAGCCTGTGTTGTATTGCAGTCCAGTTTATTCTCTTTCTTTCATGTTCTAACTGCTATGAGGCTCGCTTACCATCTCGGGCAAGACATATAAGTTACTTGAAAGTCATTCCTTGCGGCACTTGAAATTTGCAACATTATTTTGTTTACAGTTCATAACTGTTCTGACACATTCGACATGTTCTTTCGGGAGCAATTTCTTATTCGTAAGGCACTGGCACATTTCTTTTGGCATTATACATCTAGCTTGAGTCAGTTTTGACATGTTTGCTGTGCTATGTTTGTCTTACCCAAGACTAAACAAACTCTAAAACATAGAGCATACTAAGCAAGGCCGTGAGCTATTTCGCTGTCACGTTGTAATATGTTTGTGTTGTTTTACCATATCGGAACCTGTGAGTTCATAAGTCATATTATATTTGTCCATGTGATTTTTTCTTTGATGAAATATGATATTTGTTTCCTGGACCTCTTAAGATGCATCGTTATTGTATTTTCAAGTAATATCTAAACTGATGGCTGTGATCTGTTTGTCAAGGATGTTAGGCACCAAGGGCATTCTGCTACTGTGATTCTGTGATCACACCTTTGTGTTCTCTGGATGACAGAATCAATAGCCCATGCTGAGTGGCATTGGTGCCACTGGGAATTGTTTTGGACAGAATTTACAGCTTAAATTTTCTTTATAACTGAATTTTAATCTATTCATGCTGTAATTGTTGGGGTGGATCATTTTTTCCGACGGTAATCTATTCATGGTGTAATTTTAGTCTTGTTGTTGGTGTTGCCGTCTTGTTTGGCATTGTGTTGGTCATTTTAGTCATCTAGTATTCTAAATCAGTTTTGGTGGGTCGCTAGTTTAAATTTCTGATCTGACCGCATAGGAACTCGGAATTATAGTATTGTTAAGTTCATAAAATAGTTTGTGCTTACATTAGTTTGTAGCATCATGAATAGTTTGTAGCTAGTGTACTGCTAGTGTACTGCTCAAGTGTTGCAAATAAGCAGCTAGCTCGGACATGGAAATTATCCTGGGTGGAGTAGCTTCTCTCAGTGATGAGCTTTCTTGGTTCAAGAAGGAAGCAACCTCGGTTTTCTCTCTTTACGTCTGTATATATCTAAGGTAACAGTCTTTGGACTAATTTTCAATAATTGGACTAGCTTTGTATATATAGTTTTGTCATTGATTCTAATATGTGCCTTTCATTTGAATATATAGCTTTGTATATATAGCTTTGAATATAGCTTTGTATATATAGCTTTGTCATAAATTGGTATGTCATATGTGTTTTCCTATCCGTTTTGGATGGTTGTAGAACAATGACTGATGGTTGGGCGTGGACCATCGAAAAGATCGATGATATAGTTGTAGACCTAAGGAAGATGGCTAACGAAAGCTTCGATCCCTGTTCGTGCAAGTGCTCCATGGATGCGAACCGACTTGTACTCCAAATTGAGGAGGTAGTGAGTAGGCTTCAAAAGTTGTCCATTCAATCGGCCGAGGTGCTAGACCGTCAAGATGATGGCCACCTTGAGGGCGATGATGTGGATTCTAGTGTGGACCCGAACGACGTGGTTCCTTATGACTACGTTGAAGGCGATGATGTTGGCCACATTGAGGGTGATAAGTACTGGTGGTTGCCGAGTGATGATAGCGACGAGTAGTTTGAATGTATAATGCGTGTGTGATCAATATGTTGTACTTTTGCATTTCTGTGTGTCTTATGCCCTTGCATTTTACGTCCCTTTCTCCTCATTTCTTCTATGTTCCAGTATAGCATTTGGTATTAGATTATCTCTAAATCAAGTGCTTCTTGTGTCTAAAATGTTGATGTAGGAATGACACGTACGAAATCCAACCGCCGTGCACGGCCCCGTCCCGTCCCCCCTTCGATACAAGGTCCCTGAAGTCCGGCTCCAGCCTCAGTACATGATGAGCCTGCAAACATGGAGCCGGACCAGACATGGGACGGTAGCCCGAGGTTGTACTTGAACATGGAACAGTTTGAGTTGGAGACAGCCGCTGAGGCTGCGCAGGGCACGGTCGAAGGTGATGCATCAGAGGGTCAGATCGACCCTGATGCTGATGCTCCGGGTGGTGACGAGATGACTGGAGAAGAGAGGAGTGGACGAGGTCCCAGCAGGATGCCTGAGGGACGTTTCATCATCGCGGAGGTCAATGCAGTCGGGGATCCCACGAGACCAAAAGTTATTCTGGGCCCGTACAAGACAGCAATCGGGTGTCTGGTGAGGGATCATGTCGCAGTCACATACAAAACTTGGAGAGGCAGACGGGATGACGTGTGGGTGGTTCCCGAAAATATCAAGGATCTTATGTGGGGGCAAGTTGTTGGCAAAGTTTGAGTTCCATGAAGGATGCAGCATGGCCAAAGCGAAGAGTCGTGCCCTATCAACAATGTTCATCGCGTTCAAGAATTTCAAGGGTAAGCTGTGGAGAAATTATGGCTTGGTGGGCTGGACACCAAAATGGGACCATTATCCAACGGTTCAACCATTTTGGAACGATTTCATAGAGCACAAGCGTTCAGAGGAAGCACAAAGACTAAGCGAGATCAACAAAGCCAACTCCCAGAAGAACGTGTACCCCCACAGAACTAGCTCGCGTGGGTACGTGAGGAAATACGATGAGTGGGATGAGATAGAAGAACATGTAACCCGCAGTGGTGCCACACCTCAGACGGCTCCCTGGATTGAACGAGCGAAGCACTATCTGTACGCAAGAGGGGTGACCTTGGCGGCAGATGGCAGTCTGAACTTCAAAAGCGACAGAGAACAGGAAGTGATGCAGAGAATTGCAGATGCCCACACACAGTCTTCCCAAGGCTCTTTCAGGCCGGATAGGGAGAATGACCAGTTAACCTTGGCACTAGGAACCAAGGAGCACCCAGGTCGCACCAGAGGCAAGGGTGTGGTGCCCTGGAAAGAGGGATTCCCAGAATCCGCTGAAAGTTATAGGAGTCAGAAGAGAAGGAGAGAAGAGCTGGAAGACCTGCTGGCTGTAGTGTGGCAAGAACTTGTGCAAGAGCGTTAGATGACAGACGCCAAAATCAGAGAAATCAAAGAATCATTTCAGCAAGGAATCAGGCAGCAGCAAGGCGAAGAAAATCTTGTGAGCCCTGGTGGTCGTCGGAGCAGCTGCGCGTCCGCGGGGTTTGGAGAAGAAGAATTAGCCCGTTTCCCCGTGGACGACATCACAGAAAGCAAGGTGTGCAAGCTTGTCGTGCCCACTATGAACATTACCATCACGGTGGCTATGGGGCAGGTCGACCAATGCGTCGAAGAGGCTCTCTTGAACGATCTCCCGATACCACGGGGATACGCTAAGGTCCACGTGGACTCCGTGCGAAAGCCGTACCGTAAGCTTGACATGGATTACCCCAGAGAGACAGGTTCCAAGAGGCTCGGATCAAATGTGGGTGTCTTCATTTTGTGGCACAAGCGCTACATATTGTTTGAAGATGAGACAGACGAGTCGTCTGATGCGGAGTCGGACCCAGCACACAGAAGAGATCCAACTCCTCCACGGTCGGCGCCAGTGCCACCATCACTAGGAAGAGATCTAACTCCTCCACTGTCACCGCCACTGCCACCGTCACCGAGAAGAGAGCCGACTCCTCCCCCACGCAAGTCGCCAACAAGAGAGTCAACTCCTCCCCCTCCAAAGTCTGCAACAGTGCCACCAAGGGAGCCAACTCCTCCCCTCCGAAGTCAGCACCAGTGCCTCCAAGTGAGCCGACTCCTCCTCCTCCAAAGTCAGCAACACTGCCACCAAAATTGCCAACTCCTCCGAAGTTGACAACACGCTCTCAGTCTAAGAAGGTGGCACCACTTGAGAAGTTGCCTTATGAAAGAACTGCAGAGGATAACAGAGTGATAGTGAACACCGAAGTCGAGAATTTTTTTAAAAAGTGAGAGCCTGAGAAGAAAAAACCACTCACTGAAGAAACGAATCAGTTTCTCTTGACGCTGAGCAAACCTGCTGTGGCTAAGCGTCAATCAGACTACGAGCGTATCAAAGGAAAGAAATCCTTGAGGCAGGCTTCTATCGACCAGGTACGGGAAGAACAACAACTAGAAAGATTCCTTAAGGATGCCAATATGACAAGAGAGCAATTTTTTAACGAGTCCGTGGCACCCAAAGCAGCCGAGAGATGGCAATTTAAGCTGGGCGAACTATTGGTCATGCCGGACGAGTGGGCCAAACTGACATATCAACTTCGGAAATTTCATGCGTGGTACATGAATGAGTCGAAGGAGGGTAGGGAATGTTTCGAGGCCAGAGTCAAGGAACAAGATCTCCTCCACAGGGACGGCAGTATTTTTATATTCTTTGAGGAAATGTATCGACTGTACCAGCATGATGCCCTAGACGTGTCTATCTTGAGTTGTTGGACTCTGTAAATGTCGTATACATATAATTCACAATATACATTTCTGTACCATTGTATTGAATCTCTTAACTTATTCCTTATGTAGAATGGAGGTACAAAGATGTAGGAAGGAGTGCATCATGCATGTGTGATTCATCGACCCATATCTTGTTAACCCGACAATGATGAAATCTACCGACCTAAAGAAAACCGAGGACTATGTATTGAAGTGTCTTCTAGAGCTACAATTGAAGAAATACATACTTTTACCCTACCACTGGGGGTACGTGTTTCTACTCTTTTTGAGCAATACATCGTTAGAAATTAGGACCAACTAACCTATAGTGACCTATGTACAGTTTTCACTGGATCCTTCTTGTCATCCAGTCAGATATTAGCAAGATCTTTATTTTTGACTCACAAAATAATCCGAAAGAAACCTACCAACCCGTCATTGACTTGCTACAAAGGTAAAAACCGACCATTTCGTTACTGCTCTTGTAATATTTGATTTGATTGAATCTAAGTCTACTTACGGTAATAATCACACACATATAGAGTGTACCCGCGATACACCAAGAAGAGCATTAGATACAGGCCATACACGAAAGAATGGACAGTTCGACATGGCTTTCCTTGTAGGAAGCAGGGTCCGGGCAATAATTTATGTGGTTTTTATGTAATGGAATTCATGCACAGCTTCAACACAGAGGATTCGATCCTGCCGGAAGATCCTGAGGTAGGCGGTATACACATTGATGACTAATTTTCAAGTTCGATACGCTAAAATCATATGTATTGATTTATTCAATTCTTCAAATTGCAGATCCTCGAGCTGTCCAAAGAACGTCTCATGCCTCATTCAACACACTTCAAAAACAACTTGTCGGGTTTATCAATGATGAAATCATCAATCCAACCGGCGAGTTTCATGAGATTGGATCGTCTTTCTCGTTACCTTCAACCCATAAAAAATGGCAGAGTTCAGACCCATAGGTTCACAAGAAATCTTAAACTCCATAAGATTATTGTAATGAAACTTGATAAGTATGCGATGTATATATATTGTGACGAGACTTGATGTTTTATAAATAAAATTTATATGTGGTTGTGTATATATGCTGTGATTAAACTTGATATGGATACGTGTCTATTTCCGGCAACGTTCAAAATTTGAAAATGGCACTGTACTGGCGGCAACCGCTACATTTTTAAAAAAATGCGGGAAACACCTATCAGTGCCGGTTGGTAACAAACGACCGGCACTGATATCACTCATATCAGTGCCGGTTCTAATTTAGAACCGGCACTGATAGTGATTTTCAGTGTCGGTTCCATACCTGGCACTGATAGTCACTGACTCTCAGTACCGGTTCATAAACCGACACTGATAACGTTTTTGAACCGGCACTGATCACCTATTCTGCAGTAGTGCCTGTCAAAAAAACTTGAAAGTAAGATGAGTCTAAACCTTTTCTTTTTAAGACTTAAGTTAGTTTATTTGATTATGTTGAACAGTTAAGAAAAGATGTTACCAGTTTGACACCACCTGTATTGTCGCTCCACTTATTTCCTTGAGACTGAGAGTGGGAAGTAAAAATGTCACGTCGCCGTCAGCTCAAACTTTTGAAGTAGTTAATGGTAGAATTGTTTTATAGCTCCTCAGAGAAAACATATTGACTTCCTTTTATCTCGTTTTGCTAATACCATATTATTAAGAGTACGTGCAGCTACTGCCAGCTAGAGCTATATAAGTAGGAGAAATCTAGTGGGAACACCAAGTATGGGATGAGAAACAAGATAATAGGAAAATACCACAGGGCAGCACACCTTGCATTAGCAGAGGATGGGGCTGCGATACATCTATGTGTGTGAGAGAAGTGATATCAGTTAATCTTGCATCAAAAATATGTATCAGTTAACCGTTGCAACAACTACAACTCAGGCTTTCGAATGAGAACATTCACATTAGACGTCCTAACCGTTAGATTTCACTTAAGATATGTATCATGGTAGTTTGATTGATGCAACAAAAATTGAAGGAGTGTAATTGAACTCGTAACAAATTCACACCTCAACTCAATAAAAAGCACAAAAGAAGGGGGGAAGGCATATGCGATGTACGAGTAAAAAGCAAGAGGTAGTACTCGATTTCCATCCTTATGATCGCGGCGCCCAAAATGAAAGAGGCAAGATGAAAGAGTGAGAGAGAGAGAAACAAAAAGAGGGCGCACGGGAAGGGGCACACAAACTTCAATGTGAAAAGTGGGATAGAGGCATAGAGAAGGGTGGCACATTCTGCTAGGGTGACTAAGCTTAGGAATGGGAAATTGAGTAAGGTATTGAAATAAGTATTAATACAGAAAAGGTCATTAGTGTCAGCTTAAAAATCTTATCAGTGACAGTTTTTGAATCAGCACTGTTAGTCTTTGATTATCAGTGATAGTTTTTAAACTGACACTGATAATAAGTATCAGTGCCGTTCCATAAGAAAGAACCGGCACTAATAGTCTGAGTAATAGTGCCAGCTGTTTTTGAATCGGCACTGATAGTCGTTGATTATCAGTGCGGGCCCATAAGAAAGAACCGGCACTAATAGTCTGAGTAACAGTGCTAGCTTGTAATGCTAGCCGACATTGATTCAGAGGCTATCACTACCGGTTTTTTTGTCACGAGCCAACACTAATGACCCCTTCCCCTTACAGAATCTAGCCGTTGCCGACACCAGTGTAAATAATGTCACATACAACATATAAAACAAGATACAGTTCATAATTAATCTCACATACATACACAATTCATTCATATCTCATCTCATTCATGCATACATAAACATGTTCTTTTATATGACATTCACCAAAGTTCACAACTAAGAAAAGTTTGTAACAAAAAGGTAAGAAGCAATGCCATTCAAGTTTCTTGTTAACCGAAGGCCCTGAACTACGATTTTTGTCTTAAAAAAAATCAGGTAACGAACTCCACAGACTAGGTGAAGGAACGACGTCCGAACAACACCATTTGAAAACATGGTACTTATCAGACTCTGGAATGACTTCGATATTGATAAACCTACATAGTGGTTCTTGAAGTGCTATGATTCTCTATGGCATGAGGATACATGTTTCTAGCTCGAGTTCCTGCAATAACAATAATTGAAGAAATCAATCTATTTGAACACGAGTAGGAACTGAAAATTAATCATCAATATATATATCACTTACCTCAGCATTGGTAATGGTACTATAATTGTTTTTGATGAGTTCATGCATGAAGTCATATACATAGTAGCCATATAAATTGTTGCCCTAGGTCTAAAACCTACAATGAAAGTTGGTTACGACTTTCCATTCCCTCCAATACGGAAAATGATGTCCTTTCCTCTTGACGTAGCGCATGTATACCCTGTACGTGTGTGATTATTGACCGTAACTAGACTCAGATTCAATCAATCCGAACTTTACTAAAGTAGTAATAAAATGATTAATTTACCTTTGTAGCAAGTCTACGATGGATTGGAATTCATCTACTGGATTTCTTCTCGCGTCGAGGACAACGATACTGCTAAGATCTATCTGGATGACATAGAGTGCCTAGTGAAAACTGCACATATGTCACTGTAGGTAATTAGTCATAAGTCCTAATGTCATGGTGCTAAAAAAGAGTAGAACAAATATGGAGGGAAATACATACCCAAAGTTATAAGGTGAAAGTATGTATCTCTTTAATTGGTAGGTAAGAATAAAATCAAGTGCATAATCCTCGGCTGCTTATGACTTGGTGACGACCATCATCTGGTTTATTTTCATTGGGTTGAGGAATCCTACTTCAGTGATGCCCTTTTGACCGTATATATGTATCTCCATTCTACATACACCGGAAGTTAAGACATTCAGTCTAATGGTACAAGAATATATACTGTGAATTATATATAAGACACTTACAGAGTCCACAAACTTATGAGTTGAACGTCAAAGGCGTCTTGCTGGTACAATTGATACATTTCATCAAAATGAATCCAGACTTCGTCGTCCTCGTGAAGGAAATCACTATGATTGTATTTGAACATGAACATCTCTCTACCAGCCTTCGACTGTTTCATATACCACGTATGGAATCTCCGTATTTGGGTTGTTAGCTCTAACAGGGACTCGACCAGTGGTTCGCCAAGCTTACATTGCCATCTAGTTTTTACTTTTTTCAACATTGGACTCGTTATCAAGTGCTTATTTTGTGATTCCGGCATCATACATAAAGTTTCTTTCTACCTCTTCCTGTTGTTCTAGCGCTCTTTGTTTTTTTACCTTCTTGCATGACACCACCCTTAACTGTTTTTTACCCATGATGCACGCGTAGTTAGATTTTGGTGGTGGGTCCAAAGGCCTAGCCAAATTTCAGAGGAACTTGGTGATCGTTGCTGGATCGATAGGACTCTTCTCAGGCTCAGTATATTTGAGGTGTGCAGTGACATTGGTGTTCACTTCCCTTCTGATTTCCTCATCAGTTTTATCGTAAGGCAGAGGAGATGCCAGCTTCTTAGATGTTGCATGTCGCTTCTTAGATGGTTCGCGCTGTTGTGATGAAGTTTTTTTAGATGACATCAACTTTTGAGATTGTGCAGGTGCTACCGGCTTCTGAAGCAAGATAGGCGGTGGCGGCGAAGGGGTTAGAGATCTTTTTGGTGTTTGTGGAGGCGACGACAGAGGAGGTGAAGATCTTCTGCGTGGTTGTGGAGGTGACGTCGGAGGAGGTGGAGATCTTCTAGGTTGGTCCGGTGACTCTGAACTAGACCCTGTGTCTTCGCCAAACACTATATCACGCTTGCACCCCAGGACATAATGGCCTACAGTTTTTGAGAACCTCGTTTCCCCCGTCTCTATAAGGTAATCAAGCTTACTTTTATGGTACACATGGATTACACTGTCTACGTGTACCTTGGCGTATCCCTGTGGTATCGGGTGGCCGTTGAAGAGAGTCTCTATCACCCATTGCTCAGCCAGCCCTTGGTCATCGTGGTGGGAACACCCAAGGTGGGCATGACAAGCTTACATGGTGTGCTTTCTGTGATGTCATCCATAGGGTGACGGATTAAGGCTTCTCCTGGAAGCCCTGTGGATGCACAACTGCTCCAAGGACCAACAGGGCTCGTCATCAAAGCATTATCTATAGCGACAGACTGCTCTTGTCTAGCTTGTTGAATAGCTGCTGCTATTTGGCATTTGTCATCCATCTCTCCTCTGCAAATTATTCTTTTAGAATGGTCATCACTTCTGACATATTTTCTTTTCTTCGTTTCTTGTAAGTGTTGGCATTTTATTCGAATCCGACCTTCTAAGCCCTCATACCATTGCCTCGTGTGCGATCAGTGTGCTCCTTGTTTTCCAATGCCAAAGTTAGCTCATCGTTCTCCCTTTCTGTCTGGAAAGAGCCCTAACACTGGATATGTGCATCTCTAATCATCTGCGTGACTTCATGTTCTCGTTCGCTTTTGAAGTATAAGCTTCCATCAGTCGCAAGATTCACCCCTTTCCCGTACAAGTAGTTCATCCCTCGTGGAATCCACTCAGCTGTCACAGGTGTGACACCACTTTTGGTTACGTCTTCTTCCATCTTCTCCCATTCATCAAGTTTCCTCACGTACCCGCGTGAGCCAGTTCTGTGGGGGTATAAGTTCTTCTTAGAGTTGGCCTTATTTTCTTCACTTATCTTTTTTTGCTTCCTCTGAATCCTTGTAACTCATGAAATCATTCCAAAAATCTTCCACCGTTGGATAACCATCTCAGTCTGGCATTCGACTCTTCAAGTGATAATCTCTGTACTTTTGCGATAACTTGCCTCACATAAATTTCTTGATGCTATCGGGAACTGCCCACTAGTCACCTTGTTTGCATCTTCAAGATCTATAAGTGATTGCGACGTGGTCCCTTACGAGATACCCGCATGCTGCCTTGAACAGTCCGAATACATCTAAAGGCTTTTTGGGCTCCTCGGTTGAATCGACCTTCGTGATGACAAAACGTCCCTCAGGCATCTTGCTACAACCTCGTCCACGCCTCGGTTCTTTAAACGACTGACCCACCAACGCATCATCGTTGATCGGGCTACCACTTCACTCCGGAGCATTATTGTTAGGTTGATTCAAGTTAAGGTATATACTCGGGCTACCACTTCGCTCTGGAGCATCATCTGAGGCTGGATCTTGGTCAAAAGAGGGGCCTTGTATCAGGGGGCACGTCCTTGGGCGGCGATTTAATTTTGCACGTGCCATTTCTACTATTCAAATTTCTTACAGCTGAGTGAAAATTCAGGAATAATATTAAAATAGACAATAACACATTATTCAAACAATTTTTCTCCTCTCTAGAAACTAATGTTAAGTGCCTGTACGTTGCAACGGAAATCCATATTTTGCATGAAACAATTGTATTTTGCACACTAACCATGTGTCAGCTAGAACATATAAATTTGCACAATGGAACATGTGAAGCATTTCAACATTTCGTGAAACTCGAATGTGAGATAACTTTCTATACAAACAAGAGCATCGTCATCAACTGGGTTAGTAGAAACATATCTAAAACACCAAACATCTCTCATGCAACATAGAAGCAAATATCAAAACCACACATTTGAAGAAATTTCCCTCAAAGAATTGATATTAATCAGTTCATTTTTCATCATTGAAGCCAACATGAACCAAAATTTAGCAACCAATAACTTTTCAATAAAAACTCGTTTAACAAAATATATCTGGTCAAAGAATTCTTTACACAAACTACAACATACAACAATTTTACATGCCTTCTAAAAAACAACATAATGGATAATAAGTTTGACATGATACTGGATATATACTTTTTTTTTTCCAAATTTACATGTAGCATCGATGCAGGTGAACTTTGCAAAGCTGAAGTGAAAAAAAAAATGAAGACTATAAACCAAGGACGAAAGTGAAGATTGAGCTCCCTGTTCCGTGGAATTACTATCAGAATGTTGTCACCTCTAGTTGTGAATCCTTTCTTTGCTTAGATTTCTATTTCATAATCTTTATTTTAATCCAAAGTTACTAGTTTCTTCAGCCTCAAGCTCCGAGTCCCTCATTATACTCTGATATTCTACCATCTACGTGCACTACAAATATAAATTCATTGCATGGCTTTTGAAATATGATCATTGCCATTTTGTTGCATTGATACAGCGGTACCAATCTACTACTTCTATTGAGCACGTCAAATAACTGTATCAGCATTTGCTTTCGTACATCTGAATCCTGCTAATTTTTTCCTGAGCATTTTGCTTTGTTGACCTGCCCAGTGCATACATGTAGCATTTGTTGTATTAAAATTTTAAACACAATTCCTATGTCTGAAAGAAATATCTCTGAAACTTTCCCAGTATTTATAATAGGAACTAGTTATCGAATACAACCAATTTACAATTTCTATTCTAGAAAATTAGAATCCAAATGATCAAATAATTGAATAGCACACAAGATAACACCAAACATTTAACTCGATTTAGTTTTATCTATGTCAAACTGTTGAGGGTAGAGATAGTAGCGTGATGAGTTTCAATATTATTTTCCGTGCTTTATATTATACATCAAATATTGCCAACAATCATTGAACTTTTGCTGTTCCAACAATTTGCACACATATAGTACCCCTACACTTAATCCAACAAGCAGAATTGGAACTTTATTTCAGCTATCTCAAACAATACTCCTCAGCTCAAAACCTCAAACCACTCCCTTCTATTAATATTTTAGCTAACGAGAGAAGAACATATATATGGATTTTCATGCCTTCCTCCTTGCCATAGCCATCATGGGGGCGGGGACGAGGACGGGGACGGTGGGCTCCGAGGAAGGTTGCATCAGGGACAGGGACGGCAGCGTCAGGGAGGCAGTGGAATCGGTAGGATCGTTAAGGACGTGTGGAGGAGGCCGTCGGCGAGGGGCATGTTGTGGAGCCATTAGGGAGATGCGAGGGGCACCGGTGGAGACGTCTGGAGATGAATGGAGGAGGTTGTGGCTAAGTCCTGATATATATATATATATATATATATATATATATATATATATATATATATATAGGGATAGAGTATCAGTGTCGGCTGGGTTCTACAACCGACACTGATGCTTGTATCAGTGCCGGCTGTAGAACCCAGCCAACACTGATATTATTTTTCTTTTTTTTACAACCAGCATTTTCGACCACGACCAGCGTTTCTGACTAGTGTTACATGTAGCAGCTCTCTCTTTTTTACAAAACATTTTGTTGTATATTAGGTAATCTATATGTTTAATAAAAATTAAAGATTTTTTACTTAATAGAAATTAAGGCATATTCTTTGTTCTAATAAAGCATAAATGATAGTTGTGGACTTTTTACTTAATACAAAATGAAGAATATTCTTACTTAATACATGTCCTTGATACAAATTACAGCGAATTCAAAATTAATTATTACATCAAAGCTGCTTTCATTTAACGATTATAGCTTCATTATGATCGCGACGTATGTAGGCAGTGTCATCAATCAAAGGCAGGTCATTAAATTGATTGTAGTCTTCCTCGTCGATGACATCCTCAACACCGACAATCTTTCTTTTTCCTTGAAGAACCACATAGCGCTCCTCCTTGTTAGCTGGGTCTGTGTCCTTTACATAGAATACTTATGTAACATCTTTGGCAAGCACGAATAGTTCTTCTCTGTATTCGACGAGTTTGAGGTTGACGGTAGTCATATCGTACTTGTCGGTATTCACTCCACCTGGGAGTCTAACCCATTGGCATAGGAACAGGGGGATCTTCAATTGTTCTCCATATTGAAGCTCCCAAATCTCCCCTATGAATCCATAGTAGATCTCCCTGTTGCCATCGCGATCGTAGGCATCAATACGGACACCGCTGTTTTGGTTAGTACACTTTTTGTCTTGTGCTCTCGTATAAAATATATAGCCATTAATATCATATGCTTTGTATGTATGAATCATAGTTGATGGCCCATTAGCCAGCATTTCCAATAGTGCATCATATGTATCTTTATTCATCATGTGTCTACATAACCAACTGCTGAAATTATCTCTGTGCTCTCTTGCGATCCAATCCTCTAATTTTGTTGGATTTGTGGACCATAGCATTTGCATGTGCATTGTTGCATAACTATGAATTGTGCTTGGGTGAATGAAACATAATCGTTGGTACGGACTATATTATGACCTAATGTCCCTTCCCCTTTAGCCTTCCCTCGTGGCGAGATACAGGCTTGCAAATTGCTTTCAGATCCATGTAGTCGATGGCGAACTCAATGATCTCCTCCATTCCCCAGCCTTGGGCCATGCAACCTTCCGGCCGACCTCAGTTACGAACATATTTCTTTAGAACTGACATGAACTGATAAACTAAGTTGAGATGTGTCTTAGTTTATCTTGTGTGATGAGTGATTGACGTTTGTGTGGCTTTTGTTGGTTAGCGTATGCATGGTTATATACTGCAATGTTGATTTTGTCTAACCAAAGTTGAAAAGAATTGGAGTTTGTATCGGTGTCTCAGTTCAGGAAGGTTGCACTCACCGAATAGTCCGGTGTGAGGGTCTTTGACTTCACCGGATAGTCCGGTGTGTAGTAGATGTGAGCATCGGAGCTTTTCAGCGTAGAGATAGAGAAAAATTCATTCACCGGAAGGTCCGGTGCGGATGAGAGTGAGCACCAGACTAATTTTTCCAGAGAAGGGTGCAAATGTGAAAGTCTGGTGCAGTAGCCTCACCAGATGATCCAGTGTGTGCACGGGTGATCACCGGAGGCTTCACCGGAGAAAGTTTTCCAGAGAGGTTGAAAAACTAAGTTCTAGTGATGATGTACTTACCGGATGGTCTGGTGATGGGCATGTGAACACCAGAGAGTATCGCCGGAGCCTTTCGTTGAGGTGTTCACTGGATTGTCTGGTGTTGGGATTTTATGATCATTGGACTAAATCTTCCAGAGAGGAATGTAAACTGGGTTCCAATGGAGTTATACACACCGGATGGTCCGGTGTTGCAATGGTGTGAACGCCAGACCATCCGGTGTTCATATTTTTGTTATGTCTGATCTTTTTCAATTTGATTTTGATTTGGACTAACATGTGATGATGTTATATGGTTCTGGATATGCATGTTTACTGGTCTCATGCTGTGCAGGTGATGGGTGCAACTTGGTGGTCGATGGCGGGTGATCAGGGCTAAGTGGGGTGCTTTATGCCGGACGATCAAGGAGGCCAGGTGGAGTCAAGGATGATCCTAGTAGTACACATGGAGGTCAAGCAAGGCAAGAGATGAAGGTTGATGAATGCAGCGTGTTGACAAAGTCAAGCGAAGGAGATGTCGGTGCAAGTGACAAGGCAGCCCAAGGGATCAGGAGCGGGAGAGACTTGTCGACGATCAAGATCGCAAGACGAAGGATACGCGTCATGTCACACCCAGTTTTAACGGCCAAAACCAAGTGCGGCTTATGTGTGCCCAGGAAGTTTAACACACATAAGGACGTCATAGGTGAAGTAACAAAAGTAATACTTTATTTATTTAAACGTTCACCTCTTACAATAAAAGACTTTACCTAAGCAAATCTCAAAATTTAACCTAAACGACATCATCTAAATGACGGCAGCGGAACGAAAGCATTGGCGACCAAAACTCCACAGGCACCGACTGGAAGATACGCTCCTTAGAACACCAGGTCATCGTCTTGGAAATCCTCAAAGTCTTCCACTAAGCAGCATATGTTTTTTGGTAGGAGAAAGCAAGGGTGAGCACATAATGTACTCAGCAAGTGTGGGAAAATAATGACATGCAGGCTTACATCAAGAGTAGGCTGACACAAGGTATTATTTGCGTAAATGCGAGTAATGAAAACACATTTGGACTCAAAAGCATTAGACATGTATTAAATGAATGTAACCCAACAATCCATCATTTAGCATATAAGGTTCCCCACCCTGCATACCACAACCGTCTAGTACTCCCCGTACTAAGACCAAACCACAACATCTAGTACTCCCTGTACCAGAATCAAAACCAACCACCATCTAATCATGTGAGGATCCAAGTCTCTCATATCCATGAGCACGGCTGTTATAACAGTTTTACACTCTGCAGAGGTTGTCCAACTTTACCCACGAGTCAGTGAATTACATGTTGCCGTGTTTGCAAGACACTTAATACACGCCAGTGGTGTGCCACCAAGAATCACTGTATGACACTTTCCACTAACCAGAGACTAATCTAGTGCATGTTTGCCCACTAGGTTTCACCGCCAGGCTTTACGCAAGCAAAGCTCCTACCCAGAAGCCCCCTTTTGTGCTAACCCAACGCACACTGGACAGACTCTAATCAGTATGTCACACTTTACCCATATCAGCCTCGTGGTTGGTACGTTACTTCTTGGGTTGTCGCTCCACGAACTGGTCCTTACTTAGGTTACTTGAGCAAACACTAAACCAACATCATAATCATGACAACCATCAAAACCACTTTGCTCAAGGCCTAAGGTTCCATGTTGCTAGACCATTAACATATTAACCATAAATGTTGTATATGTTCATTAATCAAGATTATGACACTTCTCAACATCCCAAAAGCATGGCTAAGCAATCTACCCACAAAGGACACCCAACCATAAACCATCTAGGATCCAAGGGATGATAAGGGAAAATCTAGGGAAAACCCTAACATAGGTGACTACCCATCATATTGATAGACATTGCATGCAGTTTTGTAAAACAAAACATTTAAAAACATAGCTTCAATATGATCAAGGACACTTGCCTTCTCCTTGCTGCTGCTCAGTGTATTCTTACTCCTGGTCTTGATGTTCTTCAAATTGATCCGGGATGTTATCGGCTAATCGCACAATCATCGACAAACAAAAAAACAAGATACACTAAGAACAGAGCACAAAACAAAAGAACAATGAGATAAAAACTGGCTAAAAAGAAAGAGCACTGAAAAACGAATCCATCGATGCAAGAATCGCTTAAATCGGAGTTACGACAGAAAAGTTAGGGCTAAAACAAGTCTAGGGTTAAATCTGGAAAAAAAGGACTTAAATTGAATTATCAGAAAGTCCAGGAACCTTTTTGTAAAAATAGAGGGACCAAAATGTAATTATGAAAAAGTATAGGGACCTAACTGTAAAAAGACAAGGCTCTTTTTGTTATTTCAGAAAAGTTCAGGGGCTAAATTGCAAAATTACCAATTAAAGGAATTATTAGATTTATTTTTATACTGGAAAATACCCTTTTCTTGCGTGGCAGCTGACTGGATCTGACTGGGCATGACACATGGGCTAAGCATTAGAGGTGTCGCACACGTGGAAGGGTGACGAGGTATGGGATGCTGACTGGTTTAAAGGTGACACGTGGTGAACTGCTACTGGCCAATGAAGGGGTACGAATAGATCTAATCTGGGCCGATGAGGATAGATCCAATGGTTGAGCTCAAAGGGAGCTGTTGGCGGAGGGTTTCTCGGCGGAGCCGAGCTTGGCACGGCGGCGGCAAGCCGGAGCAGGGGAAAAAAGGTCGTCGCCGGCCTCGAGCTTCGACGACGAGCGGTGGAAAAGCATCAGGAGGGAGAGGGCATCCCGTTTGAGGGCTTACCGAGAGCAGATCGACTCTGGAGGAGCTTGGCGGCGACGAGGGGCTGCGGGAGGCTCGGGTCTTCGTCGGGGATGGCGCTCCGGCGACCAAACAGCGATGGTAACGGCGGCTAGAGCTCTGCGGACAGCGGTGTAGCTCGAGGGTGGCTAGGCTGGGGCTAATCGGCACGGGAGCGGCGTAACGGCGAGGGCAGCCGAGCGGCGGCGCTAATGGCGGCGGCGGGGTTTGAAACCTACAACCTCGGCTCTGGACTCGACGGATTTGGGATGAGATGTCTTCGGGGAGGGGACGGGTGATGAGGACATCACTCCCCCGGATACATACAATGATCCTCCATTGAACTTTCAATGTCCAATCACAAGAGCTCGCGCACGACAATTAAATTTAGAGGTGAGCTCGTTCCTAAGCAACTCTTTATATAATTTTGAGAATAGATTACTACCTAATAATTATGTGTTGCTTAGGAATCATGGAGAGGATAAGGAGACACATAGAGGAAGGCTTGGAGGCGTGGAGGAGCAGCTAGGACGTCCAACAACAGCAGGAGGTCCAGTCCAACTCGAGTCCGAATCAGCCTCGACCTCCAGGACCAGCGAGCAGTAAAACGGACGCCCAGGACTTATCCGGACTCCGTTTTCGACGATTCACATATGGTTGGAAAGATAATTTCATAAGGAAACCAATGGCGTTGGTTTGAGGTCCAAATTCCTTCTGAGTCAACAGAAAACGTCAAAACAAGTCAGCGTCCAGAATCTGTCCCGGTGCTGCGTCACCGTTTTTGGTCCGTTGGGCCGTGTATCGTCGTTGAGCCCATTAGGGGGGCGTGACCAGGGGGTGTGACGACCCTAGACCCTTATTATCAGCCACCGCCGTTCTCGTTAGGGCGGGTTTTGCTTGGATTATTCTGTCAAGAACAGTTTCGCCGTTTCGTCGGTTTGTGAGACCCCAACTCGTGAGATTAATCATTCATCTGCAATTTGGTTGCATTCTTCCTTGTTCTTGCTTGTGTTCTTCGATTCGCAGGCAAGGACTTTAGCCTTCTTGGCGAGGTCAACCGTGCAACGCCGGTTGATAACCAGAGGAGACGTGGTGCTGCGATTGCGGGGTTTCGGATCGTGTTGTTCGGAAGCCGGATCGACTTGTGTCTCGTTTCCACCAAATCGAGAGTTACCAGAACCTTTCGGAAGATCAGGAACCCTTGTTCATATTAAGTGGTATCAGAGCTTCAAGTATACCGTCAGGTTCATATCTACCCTTAGTTTCGAGTGTTTTCGCCTTCGTTCCATAGTCCACTGCCATATCATTTTTTTTTCTGTCCTACAACCCTTCCGCGCCTTTAGCTTTTGCATATTTCAGTTTCAGAGTTCGTCGTGTTGAGTTTGTGTCCTGGTCAAGGTCTTGTTGCTGGTTAGGTCGTGTTAGAGTCCAGTTCGTGTGTTTTCCCCCTCCGTTTCCATCAAACCCTAGCCTCCGTCGCATATTTTCCCCACTTTCTTCCCGTTTTGTCCTCTAATTCGGAGTCGTTTCTCAAATCGGGCATAACTTTCGCGTACGAACTCCGTTTTCAGAAAAGTCACAGAGTTTTTCGCATCGAAACGGCGTTTCGGATCCGTTCGCCCCCGCTTCGCCAGGTTCGGCGAAATCAGAATTCCCAAATTCGCCTCCGAAGTTTGAGTTTTCAATTTCCAAATATTTTTCTCATTTTCTGGCTGAACTTCAAAAAATTCTACAGGCCACGTCTTTCACTTGTTTAAGCTCAAATTTTCTGTGGTTCCCTCTTGTGTGCTCCTAAGTGAAAAAAAATATCAAAAAATAAAAAGAAAAAGTCAAATTTTCCCAAAAAAACAACGACATCCCAAAAAAATAGAAAAAAGAGAGGGGCAAAAGAGGAACAATATCTAGAGGCGCACATAGAGAAGGGCAAAGTGAGCTGTGTTAGCGTGTGCTATTTAGTTCTTTGTTTCTGTTGCTCTTGCTATCCATCATACTTGTTTCTCCACCTTGTTTATCACACATACTTGGTACTTGCAACACTTTAGGCCAGCAACGAGAACAAGTACTTGGGACTATAATTCAGCATTACTATCTGTTTCTGATTTGTGTTCCACAAATACATATTTGTTCTCTTTGTGTGCCTTCCAAGCTCCACAGATTCTTCTGGACAGCACTAGTTTGCATCCCTGCAATCGCTCGCACGCCTTCCAGGTATCCTTTGCTTTGCTGGTAAGAACCCTGGTAAGAGCTTGGTAAGGTGTCTACCTTTGCTGATCTTGATTGAGAGGCACCACTCCACCTTTGTAGTACCATTATTAGGGATAACCTTCACTGTTTTTTTTGTTGTGTTTGTTTCCACAATGTCAGTTGAAGGAGATAAAACACCAAAGGACTTCAAGGAGTGTGTCAGCCAAGAGTAGCTACAAGCTGTTGTAGACAATGCTCAGAAGGAGATGAAGGAGACAGTCATCAAGGCTGTCACTGAAGCGATAATTGAGATGAAACTCGCAAACGCGGTTGAGCGGGTGGACAAACGGTTATCCGAGCTCACCGACAGGGTAAATGCTTTGGAAAACCGTCCTGTGCACAACGAAGATGTGAATGGAAGCAACACCGGTGATGAGTTGTATGATGACGATGTTAATGTTGATCCAGCGGCGACATTGCAAAACAGATTATGGCGTCGTCTTCGCACTAACACCACAGGTATGGGTGGCGTTCCACATCACCACCACCATCGAGGTATGTATAATCGAGCTTCTGAAGATCCTTATGCTAAGGTTAAATTTACTATACCTTCTTTTTCGGGACATTATGATGCTGAGGGATATCTTGATTGGGAGATGACAGTAGAGCAAAAATTTAGTGCCCACCAAGTACCTGAACAACATAGAGTTAGACAAGCCACTAGTGAGTTTAAAGATTTTGCTATTATTTGGTGGACTGGTTTAGCTGCAGATGGTGCCACACCTCGTACATGGGAAGAGCTTAAGGTTGCTATGCGTGATAGATTTGTTCCCCCATCTTATCATAGAGACCTGCGTAAGAAATTGATGCGCTTAGAACAGGGAGATAAATCTGTGCAGGATTATTATGGTGAGCTTCAAAAGGGCTTGATGCGTTGTGGCATAGTAGAGGGAAACGAAGATTCTATTTATCGATTTTATTCGGGTTTGAGACGTGAAATCCAGGATATTATTGATTATAAAGAATTTAACAATGTCAACCAGTTGTTTCAGTTTGCTATGCTTGCAGAGAAGGAGTTGCAGGGGCGTGAGCAGCAGGGCAAGTACAAGACCAGCACCACATACACGCCGCGCACAGGACCATCCTTTGGGCTGTCCAAACCATCCACTTACAGGGCTCCCTCACCAGCGAGCAAGCAACAAGCAGCTACGGCACCAAATCAGGTCACTACACGACCTTCAGGCTCAGGTAAAAATTCTGTTTTGCAGGGACCTTCCAAGAGTGCTTCCTCTGTTGCATCAATGGGACGCACCTCTGGCATTCAGTGCCGTCGCTGCCATGGATTCGGTCATGTGCAGAAGGATTGCCCAAGTCAGCGGGCATACATTGCAACGGAAGATGGGTACATCAGCGCCTCTGACATTGAGGAAGAAGAAGAAGAAGAACCAGTTGTTGAGGAGAGCAACAAAATCTTGGGCAGTGATGACACAGCGACCTATAGGAGCATCATTGTGCAGCGGGCGCTCAGCACAAAGGTACAACAACCAGAGAAGCTGCAACGCCATAACTTGTTCCAGATTTTCTTCGTCATCCAAAATCGGCGAGCACGTGTCATCATCGATGGAGGTAGTTGTAATAATTTGGTGAGTTCAGATTTGGTCAAGAAGCTTGGCTTGACCACACGCCAACACCCCCATCCATATAACCTTCAGTGGTTTAATGATGCTGGAAAAGCTAAGGTAACACAAACTTGCAGAGTTTCTTTTTCCATTGGTTCCTATGCTGATTATGTTGACTGTGATGTGGTACCTATGGAAGCTTGCTCATTTTTATTGGGTCAACCTTGGGAATTTGATAATGATGCTATACACCATGGTAGAAGTAATACATATACTTTTATGCATAAAGGAAAGAAAATTACTTTGGTTCCTATGACCCCTGCTGAAATTGTACAAGCTGATAAAGAACGAGCTGCTAATTTGCGTGATATTAAATCTGAAAATCAGCAAGTTGCTAATTCTCTTTACCCACCTAAAAAGGATAAGACTGCACCTAGTTCTAAGGTAGAGGGCATAAAATTGAAGGGTGGTGTTATGCTTGCACTAAAAAGTGACCTTGCTGAAATTTCTAATAATGATATTTGCTACACCTTGGTTTGCAAACGAGTTTTGTATTCGCTTGATGATGTTATTAGTTCGATACCTCCTGCTGCCACTAACCTTTTGCAGGAGTATGAGGATATTTTCCCAGCTGAGATACCCCCGGGACTGCCACCTATGAGAGGGATAGAGCATCAAATCGATTTGATCCCGGGAGCAACATTGCCAAATCGTGCTGCGTATCGAACCAATCCCGAGGAGACTAAGGAAATTCAGCGGCAAGTCCAAGAGCTTTTGGACCGCGGGTATGTACGTGAGAGCCTTAGTCCTTGTGCTGTTCCTGTGATTTTGGTTCCTAAGAAAGATGGTACTTAGCGTATGTGTGTTGATTGTAGAGCCATCAATAACATTACTATTCGATATCGCCATCCTATTCCTAGACTTGATGATATGCTTGATGAGTTGTGTGGCTCTGTAATTTTTACAAAGATCGACTTGCGTAGTGGTTACCACCAAATTAGAATGAAACTTGGAGATGAGTGGAAAACAGCTTTCAAAACTAAATTCGGATTATATAAGTGGTTAGTAATGCCTTTTGGTTTAACTAATGCACCTAGGACTTTCATGCGTTTGATGAATGAGGTTTTAAGAGTTTTTATTGGACGATTTGTGGTGGTTTACTTTGATGACATATTGATTTATAGCAAGTCTTTGGATGAACATATGGATCACTTACGTGCTGTTTTTAATGCTTTACGTGATGCACGTTTATTTGGTAACCTTGATAAATGCATCTTTTGCACGGATCGAGTCTCTTTTCTTGGGTATGTTATTACTCCACAGGGAATTGAGGTGGATGAGATGAAAATTGAAGCCATAAAGAGTTGGCCGGTGCCCCAAACCATCAAATAGGTGAGAAGTTTTCTTGGACTTGCAGGTTTTTATCATCGTTTCGTGAAAGATTTCAGCGCCATTGCTGCCCTCTTACACGAGTTGACAAAGAAAGGTGTGGTGTTCCATTGGGGTAAGGCACAAGAGGAGTCCTTTGACACTTTGAAGGACAAGCTTACGCACGCGCCATTGCTGCAACTTCCAAATTTTGGTAAGACCTTTGAGCTAGAATGTGATGCTAGTGGAGTTGGCATTGGAGGTGTTTTGATGCAAGAAGGTAAGCCCGTTGCATACTTTAGCGAAAAATTGCATGGCCCTGTTCTTAATTACTCTACGTATGATAAGGAATTGTATGCACTTGTACGTTCTTTAGAGACGTGGCGTCATTATTTGTGGCCTAAAGAATTTGTTATACATTCAGATCATGAATCGCTTAAGTATCTTCGTTCTCAAAATAATCTGAATCGTAGACATGCTAAGTGGGTTGAATTTATTGAATCTTTTCCTTATGTTATCAAACACAAGAAAGGGAAGGATAATATAATTGCTGATGCTTTGTCTAGACGATATGCTTTGTTGTCCCAACTTGATTATAGAATTTTTGGACTTGACTCAATAAAAGAACAATATGTGCTTGATCCTGATTTTAAAGATGTATTGCTGAACTGTAAAGAGGGACGTACATGGAACAAGTTTGTGATCAATGATGGATTTGTGTTTAGAGCTAACCGTCTATGCATTCCAGTTGGTTTCGTTCGTCTTTTATTGTTGCAGGAAGCACATGGAGGAGGATTGATGGGACATTTTGGTGCTAAGAAGACGGAGGATATGTTGGCCACATATTTCTTTTGGCCAAAGATGAGGAGAGATGTTGAGCGGTTCGTGGCACGCTGTACCACATGTCAAAAGGCTAAGTCTCGCTTGAATCCACATGGTTTGTATATGCCTCTTCCTGTTCCTTCTATTCCTTGGGCAGATATTTCGATGGACTTTGTTTTGGGATTGCCTAGGACTAAGAGGGGGAGGGATAGCATTTTTGTTGTTGTGGATCATTTTTCTAAGATGGCACATTTTATACCTTGTCATAAAAGTGATGATGCCGTTTATATTACTGACCTCTTTTTCAAAGAGATTGTTCGCTTGCATGGTATGCCTTCTACTATTGTTTCAGATCGCGACGCTAAATTTTTGAGTCACTTTTGGCGCACTCTATGGAATAAGTTGGGTACAAAACTATTGTTTTCTACTACTTGCCACCCACAAACTGATGGCCAAACGGAGGTAGTGAACCGCACTTTGGGTACCATGTTGAGAGCTATTTTGAAGAAAAATTTGAAGATGTGGGAAGAATGTTTGCCCCACGTGGAGTTTGCTTATAATCGGACAACACATTCTACCACCAAGGTAAGTCCTTTTCAGGTAGTGTATGGTTTTACCCCTCGCGCTCCTATTGATCTTTTGCCTTTACCTACCACTGAAAGAACACATAGTGATGCTAGTGCACGTGCTGATTTTATTCGTAAGTTGCATTAAACAACTAAAATAAATATCGAAAAGATGAATGAAAAGTATAGAATTGCTGGTAGTGAAGATAGGAAAGAAGTCAAACTTGAACCGGGTGATTTAGTGTGGTTACATTTAAGAAAAGATAGGTTTCCAGAGCTGCGTAAGTCTAAATTAATGCCAAGAGCTGTTGGTCCTTATAAGATAATTGAGAAAATAAATGATAATGCATATAAACTTGAGTTGCCACCCGAGTTCGGGGTTAGTCCTTCTTTTAACATTGCAGATTTGAAACCTTACTTGGGAGCCGATGATGAGCTTGAGTCGAGGACGACTCCAATTCAAGAGGGGGAGGATGATGAGGACATCACTCCCTCGGATACATACAATGATCCTCCATTGAACTTTCAAGGTCCAATCACAAGAGCTCGCGCACGACAATTAAATTTAGAGGTGAGCTCGTTTCTAAGCAACTCTTTATATAATTTTAAAAATAGATTACTACCTAATGATTATGTATTGCTTAGGAATCATGGAGAGGACAAGGAGACACATAGAGGAAGGCTTGGAGGCGTGGAGGAGCAGCTAGGACGTCCAACAACAGCAGGAGGTCCAGTCCAACTCGAGTCCGAATCAGCCTCGACCTCCAGGACCAGCGAGCAGTAAAACGGACGCCCAGGACGCATCCGGACTCCGTTTTCGACGATTCACATATGGTTGGAAAGATAATTTCATAAGAAAACCAATGGCGTTGGTTTGAGGTCCAAATTCCTTCTGAGTCAACGGGAAACGTCGAAACAAGTCAGCGTCCAGAATCTGTCCCGGTGCTGCGTCACCGTTTTTGGTCCGTTGGGCCGTGTATCGTCGTTGAGCCCATTAGGGGGGCGTGACCAAGGGGTGTGACGACCCTAGACCCTTATTATCAGCCGCCGCCGTTCTCGTTAGGGCGGGTTTTGCTTAGATTATTCTGTCAAGAACAGTTTCGCCGTTTCGTCAGTTTGTGAGACCCCAACTCGTGAGATTAATCATTCACCTGCAATTTGGTTGCATTCTTCCTTGTTCTTGCTTGTGTTCTTCGATTCGCAGGCAAGGACTTTAGCCTTCTTGGCGAGGTCAACCGTGCAACGCCGGTTGATAACCAGAGGAGACGTGGTGCTGCGATTGCGGGGTTTCGGATCGTGTTGTTCGGAAGCCGGATCGACTTGTGTCTCGTTTCCACCAAATCGAGAGTTACCAGAACCTTTCGGAAGATCGGGAACCCTTGTTCATATTAACGGGCACATATATAGGCGGCTCGGAGGTCGTGGGGCGCTGCAGGACTCCAAGGCGGCGTCGATCTCCCGTTCGGACTCGGCGGCGCGGCAGAGTTTGATTCGGAGATGATGGACCTGACCGGCGGGTCCCACACGGCGGTGGCACAGGTGAAAGCGGCGCTGGCGGGGGCATCTTCGACTGGCGCGCGGGAGTGGGCCGAGGCAGGGCACGGCCCAGGCGGGAGAGGAAAGCTGGGGCAGCTGGGCCGAGGCCGAGGTGTTGGGCCGAAAAGGAGAAAGACCGCCTGTGAGAGGTTTTAATCTTTTCTTTTTTCCTATGAATTCAAAATCCAAATTCAAATTCAAAAACCAGGCAAAAACTCTTCAAATAAATTCATCAAAAATTCAAATAAAATACCACTTGACTAATTCAGCATGAACGCAAAATATTCACATATATCCTATGTCATTTTCTTTTTCTTTCATATAAAATAGGGTTTTCTCTCTTTTAAAATAAAATATTTAAATCCATTTGAACTTTAACAAATGTTGAGAAAAATTTGGAATTAGAAAAATTAGGGTGTTACAAACCTACCCCCCTTGGAATGAATCTCGCCCTCGAGATTCACCTGGAACATAGAAGAGATGAGGAAACTCCGCTTTCAGACCTTCTTCCCTTTCCCAAGTTGCTTCGTCTTCCGAGTGGTGACTCCATTGTACTTTGCACATTGGGATTACCTTGGTTCTAGTTACTCTTTCCGATCTTTCAAGAATCTTCTCAGGGTATTCTATATAGGAGAGATCTTCCTGAACGTCTAATTCTTCCACAGGCAATTGCTCTTCTGGTACTCGAAGACACTTCTTCAACTGGGAGACATGAAAAACATCATGCACATCTAACAGCTGAGGTGGTAATTCTAACTAATAAGCCACTTCTCCCCTTTTATCCAATATCTTGAAAGGTCCGATGAATCTTGGTGACAACTTTCCTTTAACCTTAAATATACGAAGACCCCTCATTGGCGAGACCTTAAGATATACGAAATCCCCAATTTCGAAAACCAATTCTCTTCGTCTATTATCCGCATAGCTTTTCTGTCTGGACTGTGCAATCCTCAGATTTTCCCAAATCACCTGAATTTGTTTTTCTGCATCTCGTAGAACTTCTGGTCCAAAAACCTGACTCTCTCCCGTCTCATTCCAGAACAGCGGTGTTCTACATTTCCTCCCATACAAGGCTTCAAAGGGAGACATTTGGAGGCTTGTCTGATAGCTATTATTATACGAGAACTCGGCATAAGGTAAACTTTTGTCCCAACTCTTTCCATACTTAAGAGCACATGCTCTCAGCATATCTTCCAATATTTGATTTACCCTTTCTGTTTGACCATCTGTTTGAGGGTGATAAGCAGAACTAAAATTCAACTTCGTGTCCATAGACTCATGTAGCTTCTGCCAAAACTTAGAGGTAAACTGAGTTCCTCTATCCGAAACAATCTTCTTTGGTATTCCATGCAGACATACTATTCTTGACATATACAGCTCTGCTAGTTTAGCTCCACTATACGTGGTTTTTACTGGGATGAAATGGGCGACCTTTGTCAAGCGATCAATTACCACCCAAATAGAGTCATATCCACTCTGGGTACGGGGCAATCCAACGATAAAATCCATTCCAATTTCTTCCCACTTCCACTCGGGTATCTTCAAGGGTTGCAGTAAACCTGCTGGTCTCTGATGCTCTACTTTGACCTTTTGACAAGTATCACACAGAGCTACATATTCTGCAACTTCTCTTTCATTCCATACCACCAATAACGATCCTTAAGATCATGATACATCTTGGTACTCCCAGGGTGAATAAAGTAAGCTGATTCGTGAGCTTCTCTCAGAATCGTCTTTTTAATATCTTCCCGGTTAGGTACGCAAATTCTCTTTTTGAACCATATTGTACCTTGACTATCTTCCATGAAACCTGGAGCTTTATCCTCCTTAATAAGCTGTCTAATTCCCTTGAGCTTCTCGTCCTCCAGTTGACCTTTCCTAATTTCTTGTTCAAGGGTACAATCTAACTCCATGGTGGTTGTTTCCATGTCTGCCACAAATCCAAGGTTGAGCTTTTCAAACTCTTTCCACAACCCAGGTTGGTTATCTTGAACCATCATTGAATTGCAGTAACCTTTCCGGCTCAAGGCGTTGGCCACAACATTTGCTTTTCCTGGGTGATAGTGTATTCCCACATCGTAATCTTTAATTAACTCCAACCATCTGCGCTGACGAAGGTTTAGATCCGGTTGAGTGAAAATATACTTCAAGCTCTTATGATCCGTGTATATTTCACATCATTTTCCAATGAGGTAATGCCTCCAAATCTTCAAGGCATGAACCACAGCTGCTAGTTCTAAATCATGTGTGGGGTAGTGTTCTTCATGCTTCCTTAATTGTCTTGACGCATAGGCCACGACTCGACCTTCTTGCATGAGAACACATCCAAGTCCTTATCGCGAAGCATCACAATAGATGTCAAAGTTCTTGCTAATATCAGGTAGTACTAGTACTGAGGCCGTAGTCAATCTCTTCTTCAACTCCTCAAAACTTGCCTAACAAGCAGGACTCCATTTAAACACCGCATTCTTCTGAAGCAAAGAGGTAAGAGGTCGGGCTATCCTAGAGAACCCTTCTATGAAACGGCGATAGTACCCTGCTAATCCAAGAAAGCTTCTAATTTCTGACACGTTGGTTGGTGGTAACCAATTCAGTACATCCTTCACTTTACTAGGGTCTACTGCTACACCTCCGGCGGTTAAGATATGGCCAAGGAACGCGACTTCGTCTAACCAAAAATCACACTTGCTAAGCTTGGCATACAGCTGATGTTCTCTGAGTGTCTGTAGCACAATTCTCAAATGTCCTTCGTGTTCTTCTTTGCTTCTGGAGAAGATTAGAATATCGTCAATGAACACCACCACAAACTTGTCCAAATAATCCATGAATACCTTGTTCATGAGATTCATGAAGTAGGCTAGGGCATTAGTTAATCCGAATGACATAACTGTGTACTCGTATAGCCCATATCGAGTACTGAAAGCCGTCTTTGGTACATCCGACGGTCGAATCTTCAACTGATAGTATCCTGATCTTAGATCAATCTTGGAGAACACATGGGCTCCTCTCATCTGATCAAACAAATCCCCAATCCGGGGCAACGGATACTTGTTCTTAATGGTTACCTCATTAAGCGCCCTGTAATCTACACACATCCTTCGGCTACCATCCTTCTTATCTACGAAGAGAACTGGGGCTCCCCAAGGTGATGCACTGGGTCTAATAAAACCTTTGCTTAACTGCTCTTGAATTTGCTTCTTTAATTCGACTAGGTCGTTAGCCGACATCCTATATGGCCTTTTTGCTATAAGGGCCGTACCAGGTACCAACTCAATGACAAACTCGACTTCTCGATTAGGTGGCATACCTGGCAATTCGTCGGGGAAGACATCGGGAAACTCACAAACTATCTTGATCTGCTCAAGGGTTGTTCCTTCAAGTGAATAGAGAGATAAATCTTTGTAAACCGCCTAAAATAGGACTGACCTCTTTGAGCAATGAAGTTTAAGTTTTTGCATATGCTTAAATTCTGCTCCTTCTAGTTACCTTCTATTGGTTCCCTTACAAGTTTGCAAGTTCTTGTTGTTTTGTTGTTGATTTTCGTTTTTCTTTTTGAGCTGAAATTTTAACACCTTGTGAAGTTATTTTTTCTTGATGCTAGGGGCGTAGAATTCACATACACATGTATATGTGATGGTGTCGGAGAGTGAACTCCTATCGCAGGGATCCTGAGGGACCCCTTTTTGAGATTCGACCGGGGGGATGATTTTGAATATGTTTGCGGGAGGAATAAATGGATGTAAATGCGATGGCAGGTGGGGTGGAAGGATCAAATGCAGAACCCAGTAAATGCACTGGAGGTTTTTAGATAGGTTCGGGCAGCACTGAGCGTAATACCCTACTCTTGTGTGGATGCTATAAATGCCCTGAGAATGTCTCTCAAGAATGTGCTCGTTACAAGAATGTTTGTCTATCTTAGAGCTTCAGACTCCTTGTTCTTCAGTTGTCTCAGCTTCTATGCTCGTACGAAGATGTTCTTCGGGTCTTGGCGTCTGTGCTCTATCCGAACCTCTAAATCAACTGTCTTTGTTCGTGCCCGCCGGCTCCCTTAAATACTCGCCGGCGGTAGCGTTCCCTGAAAGGGAGGGCATGAGTTCCAAGGCACCATAAATGGAAAGGCATCATGGGCTCGCCAGCGCGAAGTGATAGGGGGATGAAAATGCGCCCCCCGCCCTGTCTTCGGTCGTCATGATGGCGCTGGCAACGGGCGCAGTGGAGAGGGCCCACCGGGCAGCCGCAGAGCAGCCCGACGTGCCCTCCCGGTCTTGTACGCCTGCCACAGCAGGGCGGCAGGCGGAGCGCCTCGGGCCTCGTGATGTTATCCCAAGGTGTGCCGGATGACGCGGGATGGGACCCGTGCATTAAATGTCCCCACGCCTCCCTACCAGGCCGTGGCAGGGACTGACACCGGGCGTGGGGGGAGCAATTGGATGTGACAGGCCATGCGCCCTCTGAATGCGGCATCGGGCCTTTCACTGGTTGACACCTCACCGCTGGACCTCTGTGGGGGCCACCGACGAAGGACTTCTTGGGCTGTCAGGGAACCGAGTGCTCGGAGGTCACTATTCACCTCCCCAAGCACTCTCTCCCAAAAATGCCCTCTCTTGGTCCTCGGGGAACCGAGTGCTCGGAGGCCACTGTTCACGGCCCCGAGCACTCTCTCCCGGAATCAACTGTTCGGGTCCTCGGGGAACCGAGTGCTCGGGGGCCGCTGCTCGCAGCCCCGAGCACTCTCTCCCGGAACTACCTTCCTTGGGTCCTCGGGGTACTTGGATGCTCGGGGGCCACTGTACGCAGCCCTAAGCACCCCCCTTCCCGGTACTTGGCTTTCCTGATCGTTGGGGGACTTGAGTGCTCGAGGGCCACTGCTCGCGGCCCTGAGTACTCTCTTCCCGGAACTTGGTCTCCTTGGATCATCGGGGAACTCGGGTACTCGGGGACCACTGCTCATGGCCCCAAGCACCCTCTCCCGGGACTTAGTCTTCTTGCGCTTCGGGGAGACGATCCCCACGGGAGGACGCCACATGGCAAACTGCTGATCTGTGTCACGGCCCAGAGTTTCTAAAACATGTAATTAAGTGCTAATGGGCATCATTACCATCATTTGTTTTGTTTTGAGCAGTGTAGACATGCGATGTGAATTAAACCAAATTTGGTTAAACCAGG
Organism: Phragmites australis; assembly: GCF_958298935.1. Lineage (NCBI taxonomy): Eukaryota > Viridiplantae > Streptophyta > Magnoliopsida > Poales > Poaceae > Phragmites > Phragmites australis. The sequence continues at coordinate 27,888,214 of NC_084921.1, read as the reverse complement.
TTTAACTGATGCGTTGTAAAGTATCTCCCAAAACTTCTATGGAACATAGGGCCGATGACAATTTTAGAAATTAGTAGATGCCAGGAGGAGAATATAAATAAATTTTCCCAAATTTTTGAGGATTATTTTAAAGGCATAAAAATCAACACAAGTTAGAAAAGCTTGCCTCTTTGGAGAATTTTCATTTGAAATTGGTGCAAGCTTTTTGGGTCAAACAAGGTAAAATGAATTATTCATGATTTATAGAAGCCAACAAAATTTGTTCCGCGAATTTTAGACCACAGTAAGACCTCCACTTTGATAACCAAAGTGGGGAAGATATTTCTTTGCCAGTTACTGTTCATGCGGGACCCACTCGTCATCCTCCCTCCTCACCCAGCCGTGCTGCTTCCAGAGGGCGGCGCCGGCTTTGTTGACTTCCGCGGCCGGCAAACTAAACACGCCATCGAGTCACCGGCCGAGCCTTCGAGTGGAAGCATCGTCGGCCTTACCCCCCCCCCCCCTGGACGCTCTCTCGTGGTTTCTCTCCTCTCTCTCCCTCCCTTGCTCTCCCTGTCGCCCAACACACCACAGAGCAGAGCAGCATTGTGCCGCACCACCGGCCAAATCCGACGCGCCACCGGCAAGCTCCCTCAAGCTCGAGCCGCGAGAAGCGCTAAGGAGGATCGTCGAAGCCTCTCCAACTAATTCCCGCGCGAATCCCCTCCCCTCTCGGTCGGATTTGGCGAGCTCATGCCGTCTTCCTCGGCACCGGCGGCCTCCTTCCGCACCTCACCGTCGAGCTGCCTCGTTGCTACTTCTTCGGCCCATTGAAGCGCTCGGTGAGCTTTCCGTCCCCCTTTTGAGTCTTATGCGCGCGCTGGATTCCATTTGGCCCGTCGCCGGCGTCGTTCTCCACGGGAACCAGCCGCCGCCTTTCCATGGTGGTCGCCGTCGGCCTAATTTCCGTCGGGCCCATCGCGAACAAGCTGCGCCCTTATAACAGCATGCTTGCGTAGAAGCTATAGGAGTCCCCGGCCGAATCAGTTGCGCCGCTGTTCGTCGTCGGCACGTTGAAACCAAGCCACCGTCGTGCTTGTTCCGCCGTGCGTCACCGCTCGCTGTCCTCCGATCGTCTCCGACGACCACTTGTGCCACCAAAGAGTCCCCCTAAGCGTGCTGGTGCTGTTGATGCCCTCGGCCGGCCGAAGTTCGCCGCCGATCACCGCCGGTGAAGCCAGACCGTGCCGCCGGCGCTGTGCAGCCCTGCCCCGGTCAATTTTGACCCGGGTCAAACCCGCCGGGCCCACTGTCAGCCTCAGTGGCTAGCCAGCCGGGTGTGCAAAGAGTATTGCGGGCATTTTTAATAATCGGGAAACTCCAGAAAATACGAATTAGAATATTTGTTCAATGTTAAATCGGCTGGAATTTGTAAAATACATAGAAAATCGAATATATGTCCAAAAATTATGAAACTAATTTTGTTGGCCTTGTATTATCATACTCTACACATGAAAAATACTAGGTGTTATGAAATATATAATTAAATTTATTCAATTAATGAAATGTGTTTAATCTTCAATAATTCATAAACAATTTTTGATAAGTCCAAAATTGGTAAATCCTATTTTGTTAATCTTATTAAATTATGCCATGTTCATTAAAAATGCTAGGGTTTATGAAATTCTTACTGAGGATTAATGAGTTATCAAAATGGTTTCAATCTTTAAACATTTCATAATTGGTTGGTCCATAAATCGAATTGTGTAAATCCTATTAGTGGGTTCCCTATTCACTTAAAAGAGCTACCCTCATGTTAAGTATAGTTAGTTTTCTTTTAGGTTTAAGCTTAGAGTTAAGCTTAATCAATCTAGGAAGTTGTTAAATGTTAAACAATAATTCAAATAAGGAAATCCTTAAGGCTTTTAACTCATGGCATAAGTGCATTGCATCTCCACTGTTGTCTTACAGTGAAGCATCTTTCATTGCATGTCATTCATATTCATTACATTGCACGCGTGATTCTTTTAGGGAACTTCGACCCGGCGAACGAGGCGAACGAGTCTGTCCCCGGAGGTTCCCGCAGTGGTGATCGTGACTTGGGTAGCTGTGAGCAGCAGCTAGGGCAGCAAGGCAAGCATCGCTCATATTGCACCGTGTCTACTTTAAAATCTAATATGTTATCTACGCTTATGTATACATTGCATGTGTCGGGTACCGAGTTGGGTAGAACCTATGCCGATGCATTCTCCCATTTCGATCACGTGTCATGTGTTATTCCTTGGAGCCTAGTGGTGTCGTCGCGGTCTAATTTTAGTTCGCTATGCTTAGTGGTACTTAGGCTTTCCGGTAGAAGTCGACGACGGCGTCCACCGTTGTCGCGAGCCTAGGGCTTGTTACTTGTTCACACCTTGTGATTGTATTGATGATGAGTCGGTTGGTGAGTGGTGAGTTGAGATGAGGTGTGGGCGGTGTTAGGGGGTGTCATCTGCTCACGAGGAGTCCTCAGGCAGTTCGGGGAGGGAACCCGGACACAGTAGACCGCTTGTACCGGTTAAGCACCGACCGTCGGTGTAGTCGGCTTTAGCACTTACCTTACTCACCACATGCTGATATAATGGTAGGCGAGCTGATTACCTTCGCAGACGTGGTCATGTGGGCCTCGTCATAGACGGTGTGAGTCCGGTTTGAGTCCGGGCTTTTAGCGGTATTAGTTTGCTCGAGGAGTAGTTCTAATACCGCCGTGCCAAGCTATGGTTGATCCACATGGTTGGGCCTGGTTGGGAAAGGTTGTCACGGGTACCCCCTTGTGTATATCTTAGCGGGTGGCACAAGCCGTATGGTCCCTGTGTCATGTGGGTCCAGGAGTATCCCCCTTGCAGGGTGTATAATCAGTTCGAACTGCCGCGCTCTCGGTCATGAGCATCGCTATCGCTTATCTCCACCGAGCGACCATGTTTTGGTCGTAGAGTTTCGATGTGGGTTGTGGCATGGTTGGTTTGGGTGGTTTGGTCGGTATGTGGTCAGTGGTTTGGTGGTAATGGTTTACTTTTATACACTTGTTGTTTACATATCTGTTGTGGTCAGTTGGTTGGCAGAGTTTGAGTCGGTGGTTGGTTAAGTCAGTTGCTTACACCTAGAGTCTAGGTTGCTTACTGCTTAATGAACTTAAACATGTCTTAATCCTTGCTACAGCTTTAAATGCATGATCCTTGGAGTCGAGAATATATATACTCATACTGTGTAAGACTTGCTAGTACCTTCGTACTAAGGGGTGCTGCCCTTAAGTTGCTTTCAGGTTCACAGGTTAGCGAGGAAGATGCAGTGTTCGGCTACTTTGTGCCTGCCGATCAGGGTGGCGGGCAGGAGTAGCACCTTCTACTCCGAACTCCGGCGCTTTTTGGTATGGAGCCTAAGGGCATACGGCTCCATACTCTTTTGTTGTATAGGTTTTTCTTCCGCTGCATAGTTGTTATTGTTCCTCTTTTGTTGTAAATTGTGGAAGCAATTGCATGTTTAATAATTGTAATCCAGTTTAATTATTTGCTCTCTGTTAAACTGTGTTGTGATATTTGAGTTGGAAGGCATGTGTTCCGATCCTGGGCACAAAACACGTGCCGGGACTACCGGAATGGTATTCTGGTTAATCGTCGAGGTTGTGATTATGAATAATGATCCTCCTGATGATTAATTAGAATACTATTTGGACGGTTCCTCACAATCTGGCCTCAGGACTCGGGGACCCCTGGTTCTTGTGTCACCGACAGATGGGGTCTTGAATTCTCTTGCCTGTAGACCATCATCTTGGAGAGTTTACTTGTGCGGTGATCTCGTCTCTATTTCGTTCATTTTCAAAGTTGCGAGCTTTTGGGCACAAAGACACATGAAATGGTTTCGAATGAAACCTATGGTTCATATTCCATCTGTGGAGTCATATTACCTTAAGATTTTCTATCTTATTTTGTCTCTCTTAGTATTTTGCTTCTACTCAAGGTTTGAGGTGCGTTGGGTGATTCAAAATAGGAGAAGGCCATCTATTTCCTAAGAAATTATTGAGGTGCCTATTCACCCCACCTCTAGTCACCACTTTCGGTCCTACAATTCATATCAGAGCTGGTTTGATCACTTGTTGACCTTAACCGGCTTTGTGATCCGTAGGCGACATGGAGAGAAGTTGGAAGATTTCGTTGTTTGATGGCTGTGATTTTTCATACTGGAAGGTGCGCATAGAGAATTATCTCTTAAGCCAAGGAAGTGCAATTTGGGAGGTAGTTGATTCTAACTATGAGATCCCTGCTACTCGCACAACTCAGGTTCAAATCGAACAGTATGAGGCCAACAACTAGACCAGAAATATTTTGATCACAAGCCTAAGTCAGAATGAGTTTGATAAGGTTCGGCACCTCTGTACTGCACAGGAGATCTGGACTATTCTGAGTGTCTTTCATGAAGACACTAATTAGATTAAGGCCAGATGCCAAAGCACATACAACCAAGAATATCAAATGTTTCTGCAAGGCCCCGGAGAATTTTTGGATGTCATATTTGCTCGCTTTGATAGAATTGTTAGCAATCTTCGATCAACTGGTGTTTTTCCCTATTCTGACCACGAGAGAGCGATCAAGCTTCTCTATGCTCTAAATCGTAGCATATGGGAAGTGAAGATCTCGAGCATTGAAGAGTCATCAAGTTATGACACGTTAACTTGTGATGAACTCTTCAGGAAGCTCAAGTCCACTGAGATAGCCAAGGCGGCTCGGCTTAGTCTCGGAAACCCCATGTCCCAGAACATGGCATTGGTTTCAGATCTAGCGGTGGCAACCAGTCTGGAGTTAGTGTTTCTTGTGCTAACATTTTATCTAGTGGTTTTGCTTTGTCTTCCCTGGTCTGTATCACAGAGCAGCATGTGGATGTACTTGATGATGAGGATCTTGCACTGGTTGTGAAGAAATTCATCCACTTCTACAACAACCGCTGAGACCATAGGAGGGGCAGTTCTCGTGCCTATTTTGAGTATGGTGATACTACCCACTTCAAGGTAGACTGCCCTAAGCTCAAGAAGAAAGAAGACCGCGACCATGACTACGACAAGCACAAGAAGAAAAACAAGAAGCCCTTCTTCAAAAAGAACCGCGACAAGATGGTCAAGAAGGCAGCCAAGGCAGCTTCTAGGGCATTCGTGGCAGCTCTCAGCAACATCGACACCTCTTCAAGCGAGGAGGAGAGCTTGGAGGAGGATGAACTGCAAATGAAGAGCAAGAATAAAGCCAAGGACCACACATGCCTCTACTTCAAGGCGGGCGACAACAATGACAGCAACTCCAAGCTTGATCCCTCCGAGGTATTATCTTCCCACGACCAGCTTTCCATCCAAGTCGATACCTTGAATGATGCTCTCGTTAGCCAGGATATGTTACTTAAGAAAGTTGTGCGTGAGTTGAAGGAGCTTAGGCCTAAGTATGAGTTTATTTTTTCTGAGCTTGCATTGCTTAGGTCTAGGCGTGATGATGAGGAGTGTGAGAGTTGTTTGGTGGTTATGATAGAACTTGTTGAGTTTTAAGCTTTGCATGCTCAAGTTGCCAGTCGACTTGAGACTGCTGAGAAGAAGTCTCTTGAGGAGGAGTCTAGGTTTACTCTCTTAGGTGCTTGCAAGAGTTACCCTTTGCTTGAAAAGGATGTTGAACTAAAAGCTAAGCACATTAAGGAATTGGAATCTAGATTGGAGAGTGCTGGAATTTTGAAGGATGTGCAGCCAAATTGTTCCACCTGCACCATCTTTCAGGACAAACTTAGCTGGGTTAAAGGCCAAGTTGAGAAGCTTTTGGTTGAGAATGAGTATCTCCTTTCTCTAGTGAAGAAATGCTCAGAGGGCAAAGCAAAATGAACTTGATCTTGGCCAAGACCAAGATGTGTGCCGATAAGGCGGGTTTGACTTTTGCGTTGGGTTTTTGAGAGGGTGGCTTACAATGGGGAAAGTAAGATTGTGTTCACCACACCTACTACCCTAGAAGTTGATAAGTCCAAAATCAATACCACACCACAAACCATCAAGAAACTCATTTCACAACCCACAAAGAAGAAGCCCGCATCACAACCCAAGAGAGCTCCACAGCCCAAGATGAGAGAGCATGTGAGAGAGCTCCAAGTGATTGGCAGTCGAGTTCCCGAGAGACGCTACCACTGCACCTACTACTTGAGAGAGGGTCACTTGGTTGGGTTTGCTTTTGCCGTAGGAGATATGAGCATCGTGAGTGGGAGTGGAGCACCCAGGACATGTACCGCCCCTCTGTTGGTATACATGAGCTATCAAACACATTCTTCTCCACATGTATGATGTCGATTGCATGTCATACCATCAAGTGCTTCCAATAAGGTAGGTTCCAAAAAATTGATCTCTTTTTAAACATAGGAGCGAGTTTTGTAGCTAGGAATTTTGTACTGTCTTTTCCCTTTCTAAGGACAACTCTAAGCTTATTTACCATCTTATATACATGTTCCCCAATGTGAACCTTCGAAGCTCGATGACTCTCCATTTTCCCATCAAAAGCTCTTTTATTCCTATGATATGGGTGATCCAGACGTAGAAACCTACGGTGACCCATGTAAATCATTTTCTTACAGTTCTTCAGCCATAACCCCCTGTTTCATCTAAGCACCATACACATCCATTGTAGCCTTTTAAAGTTTGCCCTTATAGGTTAGCAAGAGTAGACCAATCTTTGATCGTTATGAATAGCATTGCACGTAGAGTGAAATGCTCACATTTGTAGTTATCCCACACTGGTACGTCATTTTTCCATAGTACAAGGAGATCTTCATGCAATGGTTCGAGATACGTGTCAATATCTTTGCCAGGTTAATTCAACCCGCTGATCAACAAAGGCATCATAAGGAACTTCCGCTTCATACACAGCCAAGATGGAAGGTTGTAGATACAAAGAGTCATGAGCCAAGTGCTATGACTATTGCTCATGTTACCAAAAGAATTCATCCCATCCATACTCAACCCAAACCTTATCTTCATCACTTCAGCTTTGAATTCCTTGTATTTTGTATCAAAGTTTCTCCATTGCATTCCATGAGTGGATGTCTAAGCATTCTGTCTTTCTTGCGTCCTTTGGCATGCCATCGCATCAACTCGGTATTCGCTTTATTGGCAAACAATCGTTTCAAACAAGAGATTATAGGGAAATACCAAACCATCTTAGTGAGGGGTCCTTTATCCTTACTCTTCTCCCTTACGTCATTGCTATCGAATCATCAATGTTGCACTTGTGCCATGATGCACCGCAAATGCAACACGCTTCCAAGTCTGCATCCCTGTTGCGATACAGCATGCAGTCGTTTCAACATGCATGTATTTTATCTACTTTCAACCCCAACGTGCAAACAATCTGCTTGGCGTGGTATGAGATTTTAGGCAACTTGTTGCCCTCTGGGAGCAAGTCCCTTAAGAATCGTAATAACTTGTCGAAGCCCTTATCAGACCAACCATTGCTAGACTTCATTTGCATCAATGTCAGCACAATATGCAGCTTGTTGTGCTCTTCCTTACAGCCCGAGAATGCCGGTGTTTTATAGTACTCTATCATGCGTTGGAACTTGTCATATTGCCTATTACTAGTGAAGTCTCCCTCCGCATTGTGCAACATTTCATCTTGGTCATCATCATCATTGCCGACAAAAGTATCTTTGAACACCGACATATTAATGTCTTTATCAGCCGTCATATCGTTGTCTCCGTCTTCTTCAACTATGTCATGCTCTTCATGCACAACCTCCTCATGTTCACCATGCTCATTCCAACGAATATAGCCAGGCTTAAAACTCCAGCGAAACAAGTGTGCACAGATATGCTCTATGTTTGAGAACTACTTCTCATTCTTGCAACACACGGACAACATATATAGTGATTATCACGCTTGTTTTTTGGCTTGTTGTACGCCACGGCAGCCCTCAAAAAAGTCTCCACGCTATGAAAGAACTCTAGGCCGCGACAGTTAGCCTTGTACATCTATGACCGGACCATCTGCAAATTTATGATTATCATTACATTTTAGAAATCATTAAAAAAAACCATTGAACTTGTAACCATGTAATATTTCAAAAAGCATATCTAATTTATTGAATTACCTCGCATCTTGATTGCTCCATGTTAGATGGCTCATCACCTTCCGGCACTTGGCCTGGGTCGGAGGACCCACCTTTAAATACTGTCACGTCCGCTTGCGACTAGTGGGTGGACGTGCCATCCCGACAATACAATATCCATATTCAATATGTTGATCTTTTTAGAGGTGATTTTAATCTTTTTCCTAATTCACTACTAGAAAATTGGAGATCTAGATCACCATGGCATAATCGCATACTTTCAAATCTAGAGCAATCGAGCAAATAAATCTAACCACTAATGAAATGTAGATCATCTCTATTTGTCTTATGATGAAAAAATTGTAATTTTTACTCAATCAGAGCTCAATTGGCACTCTAGCTCCCAAAATTCACCACCATGGAGCAATCACATACATTCAAACTTAGAGCAATCTAGGAAGTAAATCTAAATCAAAATGAAATGTAGATCATCTTACTAACCTTGGAGCACCTTGGGTACATAGATTCCTGCAAATTTTGAAGTCTTCAAGCGCAAAGTTGGGCACAAATGGCGGGAGCTGAGTAGAACAGAGCTCCTCTCTGTTCTGTTCGAGCTAGGGGGAGAAGAAGACGCCTGTACATTTATTAGTGTCAGCCCGTAACACGAATCAGCACTAATACTGAGTATTAGTGTCGACTCATGATTATCATTCGGCACTGAAGTATCAGTGCGGGTTTGTGCTAAGAGCCAGTAGTATCAGTGTCGGTTTAACTCGGCTCCATCATCTATCGAGCGAGGGAAGTTACGAATCGGTATTGATAATCCGACGTGGATGACTGTTTATGTTGTAGTGAGGACTAAGATGTGTGTATCTACGTAAGAAGATGCATACAGGGTGTTGCATCTAAATAAAAATGTTTTACCATAGGTGTCTGTGAGGCTACCGGTGAGAATGGCGTGAGGGTGCAGTTAGGCACGTGATGATGTGAGGGCCATGGATAAAGGGGTAGTTTAGGATTTACGAACGAAGGAGAGGTGGCACAACAGCCATACATACCAATTCATACATGATATAGAGGGCTATTATGTATTTTCATCAAGTTTTTTTATTTTTATATTAAATATTTAAATAAATAGACTTCTGATGGTAAGATTTACAGAAATAGTCACCTACCGCCATCTGAAAGAGCTGCAGCCCTTTCAGATGGCAGTAAGGATGCCACGGTGGCACCTCCCTCTCAGAGGGTGGGTGGGGCCCACCCCCACGCCCGCCGCCCTAAACGCCATCTCAGAGGGTGGGTAGGGACCTCCCCCACGCTCACCACCCTTACCACCCACTAAGAGGGCGGTTATCCCCCTTACCACCCTCTCAAGGGGCGGTTAGGGGCCGCCCCCGCCCGTCCTCCACCACTATATAATGGTCAAAATTCAGGAAAATGTCTCATTTTAATCTGGAAAAAGAAAGGAAGAGGAGAGGAGAGGAGAGGAAAGGGAGGCAGCGCGGCGAAGCCCTACTATTTTTGATATGCGGATTTTGGATCTCGCTTTTCAGTAATATTTTTATTAGTAATTAAAGTATCACTAGATCTAGGATTTAGCGGCATAACAGTAGTTATATTATATACGACCTAGGGTTTAGAAATGTAGGATATGGTGTATTTTGTAGTATATTGTAAAAATTAATTACGACATGGTAGGATAGCCATCAGATGTATAGTAGTATTAGAGTATGGTAGTTTCGAATATCAAGATTTTACAGAATAATGATGTAAGTAATAATTATAGCTAATTAGAAACTTTATTAAATAGAAGGATGATTAATTAGTTTAATTTGGTTAGTTTGCTTAGGGGCAATATTAAATAAACCTATTGTTAGGTGATCATCGGTGTCGGTAATTTTGTTAGAGTTTCAATAATCAGAAATATAGTTTTCCGATATTAACATTGGATATATTTTCGAATGTTTCCAGGGATGTCAGGTAAATTATATTTTCAGATATATTATGGTGAAGGTCAAATTAGTTATGGTCGTAGCGGTGTAGATCTCTCTAGATTTTAGCATGTCATTAAGGGACTTAGTAGAGCCAATGAGATGACCGTAGTGGGCGTGTGCAAGTGGCTGATAGGCCATTTTCAACTGGATCCCCAGCAATATGAGCTTAAGCTGAGAGCTGTGCTAAGCCGTGCTAATCAGGGGTACTTTGGAGTGCTCATCCCGATTAATGCAACATCTACTTGGAGGCAGTATGTAGATATATCATGTGAACGTGATTTTCCTCTTGTGCTACTAGCTGAAGCGTACTAGAAGGATCCAACAGAGATAAACTCTGTGGAAGCAGTAGCATGAACAAGTCAGGCAGTGGTGGATGAAGCAGACCCGACAAATATTGGGGATGTACGTGAGATGCAACCGATGGGTGTAGCCGATGAGGGGGAGCACATCCCAAGCATAATTGAAGAGATAGAGATGGAGGATCAAGAGCTGGAGGAAGCCATTGCCGATGAGGATTTATCCGACGAGGAGGGAAATGCTCCTGTTCCTACAGAGTGGAGAAATCAAGAATTTTCAAAGCTATTGGTCAGTGAGGCTCATCGGACACCGTGGGAATATCATGAGAACGAGGTGTCCCAGGGTGATATGTACACTAGTAAGGAGGTTGTTATTGATGCAGTTAAATTCTGGTCGTTGTCTCTTCAGAGGCAGTTCAAGGTTGTGAAGTCGAGTAAAAGGGAGTACGATGTCAAGTGTTTGGTGCATGATTGTCTTTAGCGGGTGCACACATTCATGGGGGAAGTGGGTTAACTACAGGGAGTGCTCAATAGTCAAGGAGCATAATTGTCACATTGAGAAAATAAGTTCTCCCACCGGAACCTATTATCTGCTTTTGTTGCCAATGTTATATACGGGGAGATTGTAAACAACCTGAAGTATGAGCCACGATTAATAATCCGTGATATTGAGAAAAGGTTCTAGTACACAATAAACTACGCCAAGGCATGGAGGGCGAAACAGAAGGCTATTGAGATGAGGTTTGGGACATACAAAGATTCATATGACAATCTATCACGTCAATTAGCCACAATATGTGCAAGAAAGCCTGGAAGTTACTATGACATCAAGCATTACCCCTCGACTAATGTGAAGTATAGTGGCAAGTGAGTATTGCAGCATGTTTTTTTTTACATTTGCGGCAACCATCAAAGCATTTAGGCATTATCGACCCATCATTTGCTTGGATGGGACGTTCCTCACTGGGAAGTATAAAGGACAGATATTGTCTGTAATTGGGGTAGACAGGAACAACCAAGTCCTGCCACTGGGGTTTACCTTCGTGGAGAGTGAGAACGGGGACAACTGGTATTGGTTCCTCAAGCGGGTGAAGCATGATATTGTTCTGGATCGACCTGATGTTTGTTTGATTCATGATAGACATGCAGGGCTATTGCAAGCTTTGCTGGATATGCAATATGGCAGTGTTCGACGGTGTGTTACAGCAAAGTGGCCCAACTTGAAGAGCATGTGGTGCATGAGGCATATGGGTGCAAACTTTTACAAACAATTCAAAAACAAGGACTTGATGAATCTTTTCAAGAAATTGTGCAGCCAAAACTAGCAGAGAAAGTTCAATACCCTATGGGCAATACTAGACGAACTAACCATGAAGCAGACAGCTGAGCTAGAAGCCCATGAGATGAACCGATTGCTCTTGGACCACTCCCAACAGATACTCCCCAGATAGTAAGGAGGTCAGAGTCAGCTGTTAGGATTTTTTCGCAGTGGATACAAAATGAGCCAAGAGAGAAATGGGCTTTGATGTACGACATTGGAGGTGCAAGGTATGGGATAATGACAACTAATCTTGCTGAGATCTACAACTAGATCATGCGGGGTATGAGGTCCCTCCCACTTGTTGGAATTGTAGAAGGTATTATGCATGGGACTTGCAAATATTTTATTGATTGCTACGCAGCTGCTTCAAAGGCAATGGAAGATAACCGTATGTTGTATGGATCAATGCTATGTGAGTACATGGAGAAGGCCACAAAGAAGGCACATATGCACCGCCAATCAGGAGGGAACTGCAGAGCACATGTTCAGTGTCTTGTGCCGTGATAAGGGTCGTAAGGGTGGCAAACGTGAGCGCCATGTGCAATAGTGCATGCTTAGGATCGAAACATGCATCTGTACGTGCCAGAAGCCACAATTGCTACACAGGCTGTGTACACACGTCATAGCTACATGTGGGGAGCACAATATGATATCCAGGCAATATGTTTCTAAGTACCTTATCAAGGATCAGATACTAAATATATGGAACCATGAGTTGTATGGCTACGGCATTATTGATACGTTTAAAAGTAATCCAGGTCCCTCACGAATCTATGTGCCAGACTTTGAGAGGATGAAGAACACACATGGACGTCGACAAACTCAGCGGATTCGAAACGATATGGATGAATCCGAGGCGGGTCCAAGGGTGAAGCGATGCAGCAAGTGCAATGAAATAGGTCACACATACAAGTACTGTCCAAAAAATATACCTGTTGTGTAGGTGGGGTCACGACGGCGGTTAAGTGTGAATGTATTTAGCGTATCTCGATGTTATATTTGTAAGGTATTCGCCTTAGTTATCTACGTTGCATTTGGACCTTACATTTGTATTTGATTGTGTACTTACATGTTGTAATATATTCATGTAACTTTGTGTACGTGTATTTTATATGTTGTTCACGTAACTGTGTGTATATTTTTATGTAACAGACTGTTTATATTATTCATGTATATTTGGTTTCAATGTATATTTGATTTCAATATATATTTTGGTTTCAATGCAGATATGGCTCACCCACCGACCCCCAAGCTTCTTGACCCTGCAGTGGACGCAGCTTCTTGTCTGCCGTTCACCAGACAGAGTTAGGGGTTTTCCGACCACGTGGCCCTGGGGAGCTACTTACGATCGATGATCGTTGGAAGCACCGATATGTCGCTAATTAGCTACGTATGTGCTAGTTTATTTATTTATTGCATGCCCTAAATTCACTTTATATTACAAATGGTGCATGTTGGCAGTCTCTGGACTCCTACTGCTGTGTCGTTTGGTGGAGGCTCGAGCGATAGAGAACCCTGATGCAGTGGCGAGGCGATTCTATTTCGACCACTCGCTGATCACTGCACTGGTTGACCGGTGGAGGCATGAGACCCACACTTTCAACCTCCCCTGCAGTGGGATGGCTCCGACGTTGCAGGACGTAGCCTACCTGTTAGGCTTACCTTGCATCGGAGCCACCGTTGGAGTCGTCGACGTGGATGCAGACTGGATGAACGTCATGCATCAGCGGTTCGCCCCTATTCAACGGATGGATGACGCACCCGTCTACGTGCCCGAGTTCCTATCGGATCCACAAGAGCCCACAAAGAAGTGGATCCTCCAGTTCTAGGTACCTTACAATTTATCTTCACATTTACTTTACAATTTCAAAGATATTTTACTCATCATCATTTGCATTACTTGTAGCCTGCATACATCCACCCGGAGGCCGGCTTGTACTCTGTCTTAAGGCACTTGGAGGCCTACCTGCTTTGGTTATTTGGCTGGGTTATGTTCACTAGCGGCCAAGGCCACTTGGTGTCGAGGACCCTTGTTCCGTACGTGAGGTGGATCGCAAATGCGGAGCCCGATGATGTCCCCTAGTTGAGTTGGGCCTCTGCTGTCCTTGCTGCGATATATTGGACCTTGTGCGACGCGTCCACGAAAAAAGAGCCACTAGCCACATTTGTTGTGTGTCCACTACTGCTATAGCTGTGGTCTTACGAGCAGTTCGTGATAGGCCAACCCTTTGTGGACCAGTTTCCATACCCTGAGGAATGGTATGGCAAACCCGAGGAGGATGGGCCCACCATGAACTTGCTGTGGTATCGACGCCGGGTATGTATGAAATATAGTTACGCTTCACTTGCCACATGTTTTAGTTCTGGTTTCTTACTATTTTTCTCCACAGCCGCATTGGGCGCACGAGCAAGCCCATAGTGCGTACGAGCTTTTTAGGTCGCGGTTCGATCGTCTGCATCCAGATGACGTGGTCTGGACCCCCTATAGCCACTTGTTCATTCAAGCCCATGTGCATCTCGGTCTGTCTCCATTGTGTAGCCGCGATGAGGGGTACTGGCTTACGAAGAAGCCGCTCGTCTTCGACATCTACGTCGAGGAGTACTCACCCCACCACGTGATGAGGCAGTTCAGACGCTTCCATGCTTTCCCCCTCGTCAATGTTCGTACGATTCCGGGTCACGTCCACAGGTAAATAAAATCAAATAAATAATCCATAGTATTTGTCTCATTGACAGTCTATTTAACGTGGTTGACTTGCAGGTATACACGAAAGGGACAGCCGGGTGGCAACCTCTGGGCAGATCGCTTGGCGCCATACGTCTCGGCGTGGTCCCCTGCCCTTGAGGATGTCGTCGAGGAGCCTTGTCCTTTCGCCGCACCGAGCTTCAAGGAGTACATGCGGTGGTACGTCCCACGTACACGTACACGGGTCACCTACAGCCCAAATACTGTCCGGCAGCATGTTGCGTCTACTACGGAGGCTTACACGGGCCATTGGCAAGAGGACGTTGCATTAGCGGTATGTGTAATTAACGTCTCATTTATTTATCATATGCTCCCATAAGAACCACTATAAACTGAAATTCTCATTTCATATTTGTTTCAACAGGCCAATATCATTTAAGATATCTATAGGGACGCGGCTGGAACCAAAGATCGCCTTAGGCAAGGGGTGCAGCTTAGTGTGGCTGATATAACAGGGTTTGTCAAGCGGGTTTTCGATAAGACCACGCGGGCCCTGAAGCTTACTTCTTGCCGATCCACTGTAGACGTCGTTGGTGCTCCTGCCAGGTCGAGTGGGGTCCACGCAGAGTCATCCAGGAGGTCTGATGTGCAACGCCGTCCACCGGGACCGACATCCACACCGCCACCTGGACCATGCCCTCTATGCTCGGACGCAATAGGTACGCATTTTTCATATGCACGGCGGTTAGCGATATTCTTTTGTTACTGATGCATTAATTTCAAACAAATAATAGGTGAACCTACATACGTCTCGACCCTGCCACCTAGAACATGCCCAGTGCCGACACCCTCACCGCTTGCAGGCCTCTCAGGTAATGAGCGATAATAAATTATCGTATTCAATATATTCAATAGTATCTAATATATTTCATAGGTTACTATGGTGATGAAGCCAAGCCGTCTTCATCTGCACCTCGACCGTTCGCACCCTACTATAGCACTCACGCTTGACCATCTACTGCTGCACCTGCATACCATACAGGTACAATATTGCATTTTATACAAATACTTTCATTTGCACATTTACCGTATCTAATAAATTCATCTGTTCGTAGGCCCCTCGAGTGAGTATACATGGACAACGGCGGAACCTTCACAGTCGCAATACCCGAGTCAGGAGGATGAGCCTGGGCCCGACCCCCCGTTCGACCTCGTGAGGGACTTCTTCGGGGCCACACCGGACTACGACGTTGTCGCGCAGTCTCAGCTGCCTAGTGCTCCGCTTCGGATGCAGCACACTCAGGAGGAGGCCTCGACACCTTTGATCCCTATTAGGCCTACCAGGCAGCTTGGTCCACCGGACACCCTGACCTACTCTAGGGGCCACGTGAGGGTGGAACGGCCGACGGTAATGGGGGAGACATTAGTAGGATTGTACCTTTGCTTTTGTAACTTGTATGTCTGTTTCATGATACATCTTCGATTCACGAACTAGTCTTACATATTCGGACCATGTCATAACTACATTTCTTAATCCAACGTGACCGCACGCTAGTTGCATTTCTTAATCCAACGTGACCACACGCTACTTTCTATCGTCCTCAGCTTTGTATGGACCGTTCACGACAGAGCTAGAAAAACATTTCTTACAAAGCTACTTATACACGAAGTGACCACACGACACTTCTGTCGGGAGTCTGGCTTTAGACACGAAGTGACCACACGACACTTCTGTCGGGAGTCTGGCTTTAGACACGAAGTGACCACACGATTCAACTTTAACCATAAAATAACAACACCTCTGTCCTGACGTAAGCTGTAGACACAAAGTGACCACACGACTCAGCTTTAACCATAAAATAACAACACCTCTGTCCTGACGTAATCTGTAGACACGAAGTGACCACACGACTCAGCTTTAACCATGAAATGACAACACCCCTGTCCTTACGCAGGCTATAGACAAGAAGTGACCACACGGGAGAGCTTTAACCATAAATTAAATGACAACACACCTATCTTGACACAGGGAATCTCTGCACAGCATCAATGCCACAACTTTTCCATTCTTTAATAGGGAATCCAATGCTCCAACCCCCCGCCAAGCCCATGCACCAGTCCCCAGCCACCATAAATAACCCCACCTTCATCCATGGATAGACCACTCATTCCTCGGCTTTCTCAACTGTAATATCTTCCTTAGCTCCACCAAGCACACCCAAGAAACATTAGGGGATTTTTATCCCCTAGGGGGTCGAACCAACGATGTGCTACTATGGTAACCTTTGTAGGGTTCGTGAGTCCTATGGCATCTCTACACCTATGGCCTACTCTTCTTAATGTGTGCCAACTAACAATACGACAAGCCTCAACATAGACTGTATGAGTACCCACTGGTATAGCGATATAGATCAATCATGTGGCACTTTCCACATCTTGTTCCTGATTTCACGCACTGTTTTACTAATCTCACATCTTATTTTATTTGTTCAGTCTCTTCCACCTATCTGTGACTTCATTGAATGGCTCGACATGGAGCAAAATGAAGACCAGAACCGGTGGGTCGACATAAGTATGCGGTGGAGGAGGGAAGCATACGCACGCCGGGAGTACGAGCAACAGCAGGAGAAACTACGGCTGAAGCAGCAGGAAGAGGAGCGCATTAGGAAGGCGGCAGCGCAGGACCATACCACGGTTCAAGCCCGTGAAGCTAAGAGGGCAAAGAAGCGGGAGAGAGCCCGTCGCGCTAAGACGGCTAGCCCCGATGCCCTGAGAAAAGGGCAAATATCCTAGGTGCACTCAGTAGAGAGCATCTAATATAACCCGGTATATTTTCACTCTCTAAGGTATGTTAGGATTAGCAGCGACACGCTATTAAGTTGGTCTTTTATGTGATGGTAGAGGTGTAAAGGTACCACTTCGTCTAGTAACATTTAAATTTTGGTGTTTACTATTTACACACATAAATGTTTTTAGCGGTATTATCTGTAGACATGTAATAGTAGCACACTCATAACCACGTAGGTGTGTGAGTTGATGTGCATGTGTAGTGATGTGTCTGCGTATGTCACCTTGTAATAAAAAAAGAAAGCCTTCTCGAGACTAGTCATATAATTCTGCATTGGAACTCACCCTTGAACTTTCTTTGCCACGTAGTAAGCGAGGGTTGATCACCAATTCAACATTGAAAATAATGTTGTTCTGTGTGTTCATATAGTCCAGCAATCCACTCTGACGATCTCTTTGAAGCATCCAGAATGCTTGCTGCCTGTTCTGAAGGTCTTCCCCCATAGCAATAAGGCCAGAGACTGAAGTCTCGATCACGTAGCCTATAACTTTTCCAAACACTTTTTATGCATATTTTTTTTATAAGTTACAGCTTAATGATAAAGGCCAGGGACCTGAAGCAACAGAAGAAGAAGATAAAAACAACATAATTAGCCAGTTACAGTCACTGACCAATGGGCCCAACAAATCAGAGGTCGTCATCAACATTGTCACCCTCGTTGTTACCTTATCCGCGACCCTTCTCTGCTCTCTGGTTCTCTGCGCATCCTATCTCCTCAGCGCGCTGTCTCTCTCTCTACCCCTCTTCCTCTCCCGCGGTAGCGAGGTGAGCTAGGCGTAGAGCTGAGAGCGCCGCTGCTGTGGAGGTCCAAGCAGAGCTCTCACTTCTCCCCGCTCCCAACTGCATCTGTCCATGGCGCGCTCGGTGCGGCGGCGAGCGCCCGTTCATGAACGGCGACGGCGCACTGCCTTCTAAGCAACCACTTCTCTCAGCCGGCCCATACCCCTTCCCTATTCTAGTTTCTTCTCCAATTCCAGAAGGCTGCCGCCGCCGCTTCTTCTCCAGCCGGGCCTAGTGATGCCGGAGTTTGGAGCAACGGGGAGAGGAGGGATGGGGGTGTCGTCGGCCGTCCGTCCCACCCCGCCACAAGGGACGCGCCGGCCCTGCCTCTGGATAGCCTATGGTACGCTAAGATGGCACAAAAATTTACAAGCAACTCTACCGGAAAACAACCGCCATTTAGTCCAAGTTCCAATTCACAAATCACAAGTTCATTAGCTAAACACTCGCCATAAGATTGTGCAAGAATATGGGGTAGCCATTTCATGGCTGCATCGTGCGGTTAAAATTTTTACTATCGCCTACATTTGTTTTCCCGGATTTCATTACCAAAATAACTGAATTACAGTGTTCAGGTACCAAGATAACGGAGTTCCATTACCATCGCATACATTGGCATGATTGGGCAGACTTACTTATTGTTCCATCAAGATTAGCTTTTGTTGCTCCTGAACAGTTTACAAGTTGAAATGCTGCAACAGATTACTAGTTTTCCACTCAAGGCCGCTTCATCATAAATCTATTACTTTTTGGTATTTTGCAGGAAAGCAACATGACATTTCATTGGTTCCTGGAGAAAGATTTGGTCGACATGTTACTAGGAGCACTCTTTTCCTGCTCCGTAATTATTCCAGGAGCACTGCAATGGCAAGACCAGAAATGTCTGGGCAGTTTCAGCAGCCTGTGTTGAAGTCTTCAAGGGACTACTTGACTAGGACATTCTGCAATGCAAGAATGAAGAGGAGAGTTTTGTCGAGGGTTGAGTGTTTTGTTTCTTCAGATCCAATAAACAGTGGTTGGTTGAAACCAAGGAGGTGGGAGAATTTCACTAGTTTGGAGAGTGCTTGTGTCCAGCCAGAGTACAGAGTACCAATCAGAACACGTGCTGACTGTAAAGCCGAGCAGTATGAAATAACAGGATCACCTTTGAGCCCTTCCGATGTTCCTGCCGAGGCTGTTATGATTGGAGATACGAACGAGATTTCTCCCTGGTGGCAGGAGTTTCCAAAGCGCTGGATGATTGTTCTCCTATGCTTCTTTTCGTTCCTTCTCTGCAATATGGATCGTGTGAGTTAGACAGTAATGCTTGTATTTTGTCTAAATTTGTCTGATAAGAACGGTTGAGTTCAAGTACGTTGCACATTACTCCTTTTCCTTTGCTTCCTGAACATTTGCTGACTTCTGCCAGGTCAATATGAGCATTGCGATCCTTCCAATGTCGTCAGAGTTCAGCTGGAATCCAGCAACTGTTGGTCTAATCCAATCATCTTTCTTTTGGGGCTACCTTCTTACTCAGGTGCATTGCTATTGCTTGTTTGCACACTGAGAGTTTGTTCTGGACTAATTTCTCACACGTGCATTTTGGTATGAAGTTTCTGACATTTCATTATGAAAATTGCTGCTGCAGATTCTTGGAGGTATTTGGGCTGACAGGTTTGGTGGTAAGGTAGTGCTAGGTTGTGGGGTTTTATGGTGGTCATTTGCAACAGTTCTTACACCCCTTGCTGCCAAGATTGGGCTTCCTTACTTACTCATCATGCGTGCCTTCATGGGGATAGGCGAGGTTGATGTCTTATACTGGTCTCTATATTGCGTACTGTATAACTTGTGCTATTTATCCGGGGGGTAGGGTGTGTACACAACAAATATCTCCCAGTTACACATTTATATTAGCATCCATGAAAGGCAGATGTGATGATGAAAAATCTATATTATGTGAGTATTTACTTGTTGAAATCATCAGATATGTTACTGCAAATTAGACCAAGTGATATCCCATTATAGTATCTTATCTGCCTTGATAGTAGTTTTGGTGAAACTTGAGTACTTGGTACTTGACATCCAACTTAGTTTGTTGATATTATTATTGGTGCAGGTGTTGTTAAGGAACCAGGTTTCTAGTTGCAACAGTACAATGCAATGTCTTCGTTTTTTTCTTTTATATCATTGTTTTTCTTATATCTATGGTTTTGCAGGGTGTTGCCATGCCTGCTATGAACAACATCCTTTCCAAATGGATCCCAGTTTCAGAGAGAAGCAGATCTCTTGCCTTAGTGTACAGTGGAATGTACCTTGGGTCAGTCACCGGCCTAGCTTTCTCACCTCTGTTGATCAGCAGATTTGGCTGGCCTTCTGTTTTTTATGCATTTGGATCCCTTGGAAGTGTCTGGTTTGCACTGTGGCAAAGAAAAGTAAGATAGACCAAGTCTTTCATTAATCTCTTACATTATTTCATATAGTCCTTGTTTTGTACGGGCTTACTCAGTAGACATGTGTTCATCATAAATGGTTGCTTTAGATACCATTTAGTTTTATCTGTTGACCTCATCAACCACTCTGGAAATTAGCACACTGCAATGGTTTGTTTGGGGTACTTATTTTCCTTACTCAGCTGATGGCCAGTATCTACTCTTAATTAGGCACACAGCTCTCCAGATGATGATCCGGAGCTAAGTAAAGCTGAAAAGAGGCACATACTGGGTGGTAGTACCTTAAAGGAGCCTGTCACTTCCATACCATGGAAGCTGATTCTATCGAAGGCTCCAGTGTGGGCTCTCATAATATCACATTTTTGCCATAACTGGGGAACATTCATTCTTCTAACATGGATGCCCACATACTACAATCAGGTTGTTACAATTTTATGCTGTGAAATGTTTGGCATTCCTCATTGCTAATATCATGTAATGACAGCATATCATGCCGTTGGTTGCACTCCCCAAATGCTTTTACCCAGGTTCTGAAGTTCAATCTAACCGAGTCCGGGCTTCTCTGTGTCTTGCCATGGCTGACAATGGCTGTTTTTGCGAATATTGGTGGATGGATTGCTGATACTCTTGTTCAGAGAGGGATCTCTGTAACAAATGTTCGTAAGGTAAGTTCTCATTCAGTAATTTTTGTTTCATGTGTGAATTATGGGAATAGTTATGCTTAGAGCTACTGATCTTGAAATACTTTTGAAACGTGCTGATGCAGATCATGCAATCGATTGGCTTTCTTGGACCAGCCTTGTTCTTGACACTTCTGAGCAAAGTTCGTACTCCAACAATGGCCGTATTATGTATGGCATGCAGTCAGGTTTGATGCACTTCAGAAAGACCACCCATATGGATTTGTATGTAGCTTCTGACACTATGGCAATTGACAACTGTTTTGCTAAATGCTTGCTGGTGTTTCTGCCCTTTTGTTTTGTCAGGGGAGTGATGCTTTTTCACAGTCTGGGCTGTATTCAAACCATCAAGATATAGGACCACGTTATGCGGTAATGCCCACATGTAAATTGTTACGGTCTAATGTTCTCTAGTTCACATAAGAGTTTTTAGTATTAATGATAGTAGTACAGGTGTTCCTTGTTTTTTTTTTATCATCAGAGACAATTGCATCTAACTACATAATGTCCCCAAAAAATTGCAGGGGGTACTTCTTGGACTGTCAAACACTGCTGGCGTGCTTGCAGGAGTTTTTGGTACTGCTGCCACTGGCTACATTCTTCAGAAAGGTAAGAAAACTCAAAAATCAAAGGTGGTTTATAGTTATGCATTAAGGTTGTATGTTTCTGTGATTCCAAACAAGACAAGTATGAATTAAGGAGTGATGATCAGGTTGAAACAGATACCTTGCTGTATCATAGTTATAAAGCACCTTTTGTGTGTGTGTGTGTGTGTGTGTGTGTGTGTGTGTGTGTGTGTGTGTGTGTGTGTGTGTGTGTGTGTGTGTGTGTGTGTGTGTGTGTGTGTGTGTGTGTGTTCTAACTTCTTCCTATGTCTGTTTTTTTACTGCCAGGTTCTTGGGATAGTGTGTTTAAGGTGGCTGTTGCACTGTACATAGTAGGAACAGTGGTGTGGAATGTCTTTTCAACTGGAGAGAAAATTCTTGAATAAGCTGTGCATGATCCTATATGCCGCTACGGAAATTAACTGATTTTGCCGATGCCATTTGGTTACATCAGGGAAACCTCTTCTTTAGGAAGAGATATAGCTGGACAAAAGCTCCCTTTTAAGCAAGAGTTATACATGCATCTAATGTTTGGGCTATTGAAAGAACGAAGTCAAATTAGAGTGCTGCAATAGCCAGGGGGAATTGTGCTGTGAGCTCAAGAAGGTATACTTGGAACCAAAGAATTTTTTTGTACAGAAGGCAGCTGCACCAAGGGCACGTCAGATTTTGCAGCTGTTTCTTGAGAAATCCAAACTTCTTCCTATCTTTTGTTTTAAAATACTGGGAAATTTACTATGTTTCAGCTTGCCTTTGATGAAGAAGCTACAGCTACTTCCAAACTCATGTAGTATTATGCAAGCCTTTTTGATCGAAAAATCCTGAATGTATCTGCTTCATATATCTTAAACGTCTATGCTTCATAGTGATATTACGTGATGATGGTGTCATTTTTGGTGTCTTCTTAGTGCCTGTAAAACAGTGGGTTTACTGAATCGTCAGATAAATCCGTTGGTTTAAAACTGAATTGTTATTTCTGAGGGATTTATTTTCTAACGAGGTGATTAGTGTAGGTGTTTCCAAGATAAAGCTATTCTACCCTAAAACGAGACCTATAAAGAAACTGCTTTCCCTACACTTCAATCGAGATTACACTCTGAAGTCTCCTCCATCCTAACAGTGGGTTAGGGTTTGGGAAAGGTTAGGGTGTCCATGAGCTTAGGAGGAGGGTGTGGCGGAGGCGAGTGCAGGAGGAAGAACAGTGGTTGTGACAGAAGGAAGAAGAAAGAATGACGCCGTGTGATGGAGTTCTAACGGTTGGAAACCGTAGATTGTAATTAAGTCGATTTTTAATCGATTAAACAATACCACGTGGTACAGAACTGGTAAGGTCCAGTTGGCTAGCTGAGTTGAGTTGCAACCAATCACCAAGAATCATTTCCTGGTTCTTGTAAGTAGCCTTCAATAAAGGCTGGGGACACTTTCATGTCCCATTTTTAAAAGTTTTTGGCATGTTTTTTTAAAAAGAAACTGTTTGCAACCAACTCACCAACAATATTTTGAAATAATGAAAAGTTTAATGAAGTTGCATACTAATGTTTGATAACAAATAACACCATTAAGGAAACAGGATGAACAATATTTGTGAATATTGAATATTACTATGATCACGCCAGATGACGAATTCTGATCATCTGGATGGTAAGAGAGTAAAAGCTGCAGGTTGGTACAAAAATGATCTTTTCATCTGTCGCAGGTGAGAGAACTCTTTTCTTTTTAGATGCAAGTCTTCTATGCTGCCCATTGATTGTTAGTCCAATGGGACAATTTGAGTTCCAATAACAACATCATAAGTAGGCTTATTGTAGGTTTTCCTAAATTTGATCATGCCATCTTATGTTACTGAGCAAAGATGACAACAATAACCAACACCATTTCGGAAAAGATCATCCTTGTTGCTGTATATTGAAACATTTTTCTATAAATTAAAACATACTTTACAATTCTCTTACCGACAATTATTTTTTGGCTGATTTTTTTAGAGGATCTAAGTTTTGACAACTGGAGTGGGACTAATGAATTGCTTAGGACATCAGTTTTTTCCTGAATAACATATAGAATGATGAATGCACATCTAAAATAGTATGTTCCTCAAGAGGATATACAAAAATCCAGGGAGAAACAAGCAAGATGCATTTTAGAATGTTTAGTTTCCCTCCAGATTTTATTTTCTTATTTTCGAAAGAAAATAGAAATGGACACTAGAAACACTTTACCCACATGGTGTGGTATCGTCTCTCCCCTACCCTCGGCATTTTGGAAGAACTAGAATTGCTTCGACTCCAGTGGAGATGGGTTTATGATTGTCAATACAAAATGAAATACATAATACATGGGTCCGTGTACTATACAGACGAGATGGATTAAAAATGAGTGCCCTTTTCTTGAATTTTTTAATATTACTTTTTTATACAGCAATTTCAAAAATATTGCACAAATTCGAAAAATTACAAAAATAACTCACTGTCTCACATTCATTAAAAAAATCTAGTTTTTGCACAATAATTCTGCGAAAACTAGGTTTTTGCTCTTCCAATCCGTGAAAAATTGAATTTTCACTCATTGAAATATAGAAAATATTTTTTATGTTTGAAAGTGTGAAAAATAAAGTTTTCGCAGTTCCAATCTGCGAAAAATCTATTTTCGTGGATTAGTTGTGCGAAAATATTTCCGCACAATAAAAACAGAAAATTTTAATTTTTCGCTAATTGATGAGGCCAAAATATGTTTTTTTTTTATTTTTGTCTTAGTACCGAAAATATGAAAATTAGTTAATTTTTTAATGCATGGTTTGACGAAAAATATTTGTTGTGCAAATAGAACTGCTCCAACCACTGTTCTTGGGCCTGTGCTTCTGATCTACCGGAATTGGCAAGATACCCCTATCGAATGGGTAAGGTAGAACTCCCTAGAACCTCTCGAATAGATCCTGCTGCCAATCAGGTAGAATGACCAATGGATCGATCGCTTCACCATAATTTGATAACCTAATTAGCATGGAGATGATCTGCAGCATAATTGCCATCTCCCCAGATAGCATGTGGAACGTGTGTGTTTTTGGCCTCCATCGGTCCACCAAAACCGAAAAAAGGGAACGCCCAAACGAAACCGCCGTGACCGCTCCAGGTCGTCATCACCACCACCCTTGCCCTCATCATCATCAACCACCTGATGCGGACCAGCGTCCTCATCTGTGGCCTGAATCATCCATGCAAGAGAAAGAAGTCATGCGCGGGCCAACCTGCAATACATGAGTTGATTAGTTAAGATAAAAAATTAAATGAGTTGTAGGCAAATTGAACTGTGTGTAAAACATGCTGAACCACTAGGGGTGAAGTCGCCAAGCCCTCATAGGTGCACGAATCGCCAACACCGAAACGTTCCTAGGGTTATGTGTGGCCTATAGCAAGCCACGGTGACGTTGGTCCAACGAATGATCCAAAAGCTCGTATGATGGCTCCATCCCTGCAAAAGAGGTACGGCATATGTTACAAGGAGGAGGTTACACAAATAATGTACAATGAGGAATACACATTTAAAAACTATAAATATCGAACACAACATTACACACATCATACCGCACAGTTCTTACATCAGGAACATAAATAATACACAAATAGTAACATAAAGTTCTTACATCAATAATATAAACAATACACAGCTAAATATTGAAACACGTAATTCCTAAGTAGCATATCCCTCATGATCTGCCCCAATCTCGTAAAATACTTGTCCTCCACGGATACCTCTCCCACGTCGAGTATCGGTGGATGGTCCTGTCTAGAATCGTAGCGGTTGGACTGTGGGCAAGTATTTGCCTTATGACCAAACTCATCACACTCACTGCACTTCCTCACAAGCCCGCCAACTTTAGCTTCATCCATATCATTGCAAATACAGCTAGTATGCGGCCGACCACCTTTCCATAGTCATGTCTAAGCAACATCAAAGGAGGCAGCATATCGGTATATGTCTATCATAAACTATGAAGTCACCTTGCGCATTAAACCCATGGAACTCCCCTGTCCAGATATGCACCACATTTTCCTTCAAGTAAAATGGTGACACATATAGTGAGGTTCCCACACCAACTTATGATAATGCCACCAACACATGAGAATAGGGGACATGTAAATGCTTCAGTTTGTTGTAGGTGCATTCATACCATCCATTCAAAACTTGTCCTAGGTTCACCTCATAAGTAACAATTCTGGTATTGCTCCCAACTCCTCCTTTTAATTTCAGGGTTACCTTGAAGTGGTGCTCATAAATACACCCATACTATGAATCATGTGTTCTACTGCCTTCTCGTTCTTCTTTTGTAAGTGTTTCATCATTCAGCTGGCATACGGTGTATGCATTGTTGCACAGTGAATAACAGCAGTAACATGCCTCTTTTGGTAGTACCCAATAATGTCATACAATATGCCCTCAACGATTGCAACAAGAGTGAGTCCACGCAGTCCTCTGATGACCCAATTGTATACCTCTGCTATGTTCGTAGTCATGACGCCATACCTTACAATTATAGCAACAAATGTAAAACATATTTGTTCAAAAAACACATTTTTGATGAAGAGGTAGCCCAGGAGACGAACCTAGCACCTCCACTGTTGTAGAGCAAGGACCACTTCTCATTTGGCTCAGCCTCAATCCAGTGCGAGAAACATTTGATGCTTCTTGCTGCCCTTCTTCTCACATTAGGAGGGTCAACACCTTCTCCAAGAGGTGGCAGCACCTATTGTACAGTGTCACCGTAGGTAGGCGGCTTCTTACTTCTCTCCTGCACGTGCGTCCGTGTGCTCTTATTCAATTCCTTCTACAAAGCATCAAACTTGGGACTTTGTTTCTGACTGCATAGCCTCTTTAACATGTCCATCAATACCTTGCTCTTGAATTGCTTGTAGAAATTTTCTCCCATGTGATGAATGCACCACCTGTTCTGTAGGTCAGGTCATGGGAACGGCTCACTTTAATTCTCTTACAGTGTCTTTATAGCAGATAATATCCCAACATGACAGTCATGTATGATGCAAACCAGAGCTAACTCAACATGCTCTCACCCTCCACAAAAGTAAATGCCATAGGAAGTATCTGGTTATTCGCATCAACTTCAATTGCAGCGAGAATTTGACCTTTGTACATTCCAGTCAAGAATGTATCATCCACACAAAGTAAAGAATGACAATCCTGGAAGGACTGAATATACTGACCCAAAGAAAAGAAAGCACATTAGAAAATCCTAGGCTGGTTTTCATCGATCTCAGTTTCCTTGAAAGCAGTGTATGTTCCAATGTTTCTTTCCTTCAGAATATCAAGCACATGAGGTATGTTGCAATAAAAAGCCTCATAGGTGCCCCACCGCTTCTCTAAGGCTTTCTGCTTCGCACGTCAAGTCTTTTGATATGTAATCTCATATTTGAACTATTGTAGTATTGCTCGTTGAATGAACGAGCATTCCATGTCCTGCTTCTGAATAATCTCTATAAACAATTCATTTGCAACTAGTGCAACAGTGAGGTTATGGTGCTTTCGACCTATGTTTTGCAGCGTACAGCACTGTTGAACCACTTTAGAGTTTACCCAATGGGTTGAATGCTTCGGCTTGTATGCATGAACATAGAAGCTGCATCCAACAGTTTTGCACTTGACATTGTACTTTTCTGGGCTTGAGGCAGCAACACATATCTCTCTATGTGATGTCACTGCCCAACATATCACTGCATCCTTCATTTCAAACCAATTAGGGAAGACCTGATTGAGGTGAACCATACTTGAACCATACTCCCAAGTTGAATCATGGTTCTTCATAACTTGCATCCTCGCATTGGCAGGCATGTTCCGTTGATATGGGATGACAGTATTAAATGACTCATCATCATCATCATCATCATCATCATCCCCTATATTTTAAAAATTGCAACAAAGATTCCTCCTCATGTACTACGTTACGGTCTACATTCTCAAACTCAACAACAATTTCTTCAATTTTCTCACCTTCGTCAACCTGACCCTCAACATCTCCCACTTGCCTATGCACAACAACTTTTGCTTCAGTCGTTTGTCGTTGCTCAACTTCCTCCCTCGACATTGCGTGCCCTCACTTATCCTTTTTCTTCTACCGGTGTCGCTGCACTGCTACTGTCATACAATTCTCTTTGACATGGCTACACCAGCATATTGTACTCAGCCCCACACCGCCTACACATTCCAACTAAGTTCAACCACTTATTTGTCGATACACCAGCTTTAACACCCAAAAAAATAGATCTAAAGTATGAGTCCACGTGTATTGTACTGTAACAGAATAAATATCAAGGTCCAACTGAAAATATTGGGTAAACTACATTATCATCTCGTTCAACCTTATACCCTCAGGTTTTGGATGCTCAAGGATAGTAAACAAAAAATTACTCAAATCAATACCACATGGTTCCAGATTTGACCATTTTTATATAAAACTCTAAGACATAGGGTTTGACATAACTGCAACATAAAAAAAATATCAAAATGAATTATCAACTTATTTTCCTGTTAATTACAAATAAATTTCTTTAAAACATAATTTTTATACCATAATCAAATATTCGTAACCTAAAATGTAACCACCAATTAATGTTTCTATTTTGTATTCTTACATACATAATGAACCAGCATAACCTAAATCCTTTTTTCTAATATCTAATTAAAGCTTACATAGATGTATAACAAGAGACTACTAAAATTACCTAAATCTAAAACAATATTACAAAGAAAACAAATAAATTTTACTTACAAAATGTTTACTCTAAAGCTTATAGCGTTTTATAGATATGTGATATGAAATAATTTACAACAAACTAAAAAAAATTCTTAAACTAAATCATAAATTATATCGACTAAGATTATATCATTACAAATATTTAAAAATACATAATTCAATATGTATACCTAGAACAAATATTGCAAATTAAATTGTACACCTATATGATAACAGAATTGAACCTATAACTTCTTTCTCTACACATTTATCCTAAAATAAATATTGCATCTTACATAGATCTAAATTATTTTTTATATAAATTATTTCTACATACATCTAAACCAACATATATTTCTACATACATCTAAAACAACATATATTTCTACATACATCTAAATTTGTTCCCTACTCATTTACCCTAATATAAATTATTTCTACATACATATAAAAATAACTTATATTTCTACATACATCCAAATCTAACAAATATCGTACTAAAATTACATAACCTAAAAAAACTAACAGAACATGCTAAAAAAATTAGCTCCTTCTCCCTCCTTCCTTCTGCTTCCTCTCCCTCCTCCTCCTTCCTCCTTCTCTGTCCTCTCCTTGCTCTTTCTTCCTTCTCTTCTTCCCTCTTCTTTCCTCTTCTCCCTCTTGTGGGCGTGGGCTTCGCTGAATGCTCCTGGTCCTCCTTGGGTGTGACGGACAGGCAAAGTAAGTGAGCGCTCATGGGCGTACAATTTTCACACCACCGTCCAGGCAAAATTGTAATTTTCGCATAATGGTCTAGCAAAAATTGGCAATTTTCACACAATGGTCTAACGAAAATATTTTCACATAACCAAACTGCAAAATTAGAATTTTCACTGGACCATTGTGTGAAAAATTTGTTTTCGCACTTTCAAACATAAAAAATATTTTCTATATTTAAATAAGCAAAAATTCAATTTTTCACGGATTGGAAGGACAAAAACTAGAAAACCTAGTTTTCGTACATTTATTGTGTGAAAACTAGATTTTGCTAAATGAATGTGCAACAGTGTGTTATTTTTTAAATTTTTTGAATTCATGCAGTGTTTTTGAAATTACCATATAAAAAAGTGTATTAAAAATCCACATTTTCCCCATTCCCCTCGCTCTCCCTCCTACTGTCCGTCTCTCCTCTGCAAGAGCCTACAGGGTTCTCACCGTCAGCATGCACCATGCCGCCGAAAGCATCTGTACTCACCGCACCGAAGGTGGAGAGCGAGGTGGGCAGCAGACGACTGGCCTGAGCAGCAACGACCAGCCGACCTGGCCGGCCTTCCTCGTGCCGCTGGAGGGCAACTCTGAATGTGGTTTCTTAACTGGCACGTGAGGTTAACACTAGTCTCTAATTCTGATGGATGCAGCACCAAGGTTATCATGGCGTCGCCATAACGACAATATGGCAGCGTGGCGGTATTTTGGGCCTCGCCACGGCGACGCCACGACGCCGGCGTCTATGGCGTCTGCCATATCGGCATGGCGTCGCTGTGGCGCTGATATGGCATCGTGTGGTGTCCATTTTTTGTGTGGCGGGCGCCATACTGGCTAGGCGGAGGGGATTGGAAGGGGAGGAGAGATCGAGTGGGTTTGAGAGGGAGGCGGACTTCCATACTTTTTCCTCGCCGCCGCTGCCGAGATCGCGCGTCATCCGCCGTCTCCGAGACCGCGTGCTGTCCGTGCTCCTCGCCACCCTCAGATTCGTCCGCCTGCCCGTCTCCATCGGCCCGCCTGGAAGTCCGCCGCCCTGCCTGGAAGTCCGTCGACCCGCTTGGAAGCCGTCGACCTGCCCGTCTCCGCCGCCCCCGCCTGGAAGCCGTCGGCCTGCCCCTCTCCGCCGCCCCGGCTTGGAAGTCCGTCGACGCCCCTCTGCTCCAGCTGCCCTCCGCCACCCCTGCATCCGGTTGGTCGCTGCTCTCTCTCCTCTCACTTCTCTCTGCTGTGTGCTGACTGCTGATGTGCACTGTACATGTGTGCTGATGTGCTCTGTACATGTGCTCTCTCCTCTCACTTCTCACTTGCACTTGCACTGCTGGTAGCTGATCAGTGATAACACATTGCACTAGCAGAAGTGTTGAAGTAGATATGTCAGCACTTGCACTTGCACTTTGCACTTTGCACTTTGCACTTGGCACTTGCAGAAGTAGATAAGTTTGCTCTAGCTCTTGTACTCTTGCTGCTCTAGTACACGTGTGGGATGACCGGATGACTGGGATCTTGCTGCTTCTGTAGTGTTGGCTTGCTGCTCTAGTACATGTGTGGGATGCCTTGCTCAAGTGTTGGCTTTGCATCTTGCTCGCTGGGAAGCTAATATTCATTTGAAGCATGATATCCTGTTAGTGTTAGCACTTAGCAGTGGCACATATCCAGTATAGCACAATGGCTTTGCATCTTGCTCTAGTACATGTGTCATGTGTGGGATGTTTTGACTTTTCAGCTAGATTTTTAAGAGCTTTGTTGCACAAACTCAATCCTGTTATGGTGCATTTCCTTGAGGGTTTGGTGCGGAGAACGTGGATGCTTCTAACATCTCGATGAGTTTGTATTGGATAACTTTTGAGAGATGAGAGACTTGAAACTTTAAAAGATGAGAGAGTTTTATGTCTTTTATGCTACATTTATATTTTCTAATATCCTAGACTATAACTGTCGAGCTACATTTACATTGTCATTTGCTAATATCCTAGACTATAATATGTGTATTCACCACGTGTGTATGACATCACCACGCCACGCGCTACGTCGCTGTAAAGTTGTGAAGGTGGTGGGTCGCCACACCTCGCCACGCCGCCGTATCAACCATGTGCAGCACTGATATTGGAACAAAATTAAGGGGTACCATCTCTACAACACTACTGGGAAAAGGCATCGATGGTCACAGATCGTACAGCAAATATGCGCTGGGCAGAGCGTGCTTAGGATGAACCACGTAAATTTTTGCTGCAACGCAATCAGATCCACTGATAAGGTAAAACTTTTTGTTGAATTTATTTGTTCTATATTTTCATAAGTAATGTAAAACGTTCTAGTTTTGACTTCTAAAAATACATATTTTTGATAAGTAATACCAACGACGAAGCAGCAGCAGAGAAGCAAATTCGACACTAGACACTTTTCCAACTGGAAAATTCATTAATACAGTCACTCATGCAGCACAAAAACAAGCAAAGGCAATCGCGACATGAGAAATGCAGAACCAATTCGGCCAAGAGACCTCTCTAACTCTTTGATTCAGCTACACGAGCTTTGTACAGGCAGATATATGCCATGTGCCAGTCGCCTGTTTAGACAAACAATAGTCAAGTGCTAAAAAGAAAGATTCATAACATATTTAATTTGATGTGTAAGGATGCCGCTCACCTCCACCAGATAGTTTCAAAATGTCTTCCTCCTTGCGTATGTTTGGGTTGTCATCGTCAAACTCGATCCATTTTCCTGAAAGGGCAAAATGAACTCTTTAAAATCTTAATAGTAAAGTGAAACAGTTGATTCTAGTAACTGAGCTGTAAGACTAGTCGGCCTGACCGTCATCTTGCTTAACCCAGCCAACATAGTGGCCAGAGTCTGCACTCCTTCCCTTGTGTGTCAAGACAGCAATCAAATCATAAACGCCAGTTAACTGTTTCTTTGGTACAGAAGAATCGGCTGCATTTAACACATGAGCAAAATAGGTTTAGAGCTAATTAGACAACACTAACACTGACCCTGATCATTCCAGGCAGAGGGTGAAACTTTTTGCAGCTTTTAAACATATGATCACAAGTAATAAAGTTTGATAATAAAGGAAACAAGCACCGCTATCATTACATGTGAAGATTAGATATGCATGTGCTAGCTTACTAAACGAGGACAGAAGCAAATAACTTGCCTTTGTCAATGTCCATGCTGGATGGTTCTGCAGCGCTACTTGATGACCCCTGAATGAAATGCATTAATTGCATTAACATGGATAGAAGTGCCAAAAACGAGTGTGAATGCTTATAGATTGTAGCATGTAACATAGAATTGATCCATTTGTTTCTCCATAGCTCTTAGCCCATGAATTAATGATACCATGGGTAGCAGAAAACCATTACCTCATTTTCTTTTGAGCTGCTAGCTTTCCCCTGTGCTTTCAATCCAAACTTTGCATTTTCTGCATCTCTCAGCATCTGCACATGCAAATTGAGCACCCCAAATCAATAGTGCAGCAATAAGGCTGGCAACTCAAAGCTGAACAGTAGAAAGAGAGATACCTGTCGAGGAGCTTGGAGTTTCTGTTTCAGTTCATCTGAGCAAAATTCATAAACATCCAGTTCCAGAGGGTAATCCACTTTCTGGCAGTAAAAGAATTACAACAAAGAATTTTTTTTATCGAAACACAGCTAAATATCTCCAACACCACAGTACTATGGAGAAAAAGATCACCAAGATTCCTTGCAAAACCCAGTTGTAATATTCATGAAAGCATTTGTAGACTGTAGTTAAAGGAGAAGGGAGCAAAAGAAACTAACATACTCGTAAAATCTTTGCCTTTTGGTTTGATTCCCTTTTCCAAAAGAAACGAACGAATTGCACAGTCAAGTACCTAAAGGAAGGAGTCTATATATAAATACATTTCTGTATAAGCGAGAATATAAAAAAATTGCAAAGATTTTATGTTCTTGCCTAGGCAGTTGATTTATTCTTGACTCTCTAGTATAAATTGCAGTGCGACCCAGTGCAGGTGAAACTTTCTCAAGTTCTGTCTTCAAGCCCTGTACACAGAAAACATGAATGAATGACATCGATCATCTTATGAAAATTCTGGAGGACATCTGCAGACATTAATATAACAGGATATGCCAAGCAATATTCCATTTCATTTAGTCTTTCCCCTCATAACCAACACAGAAGAGACAAGCGTAGGACAAAAATGCAAAAGCACAACTTTTCCAGTGCATCAATAACACTCTTTTTGATCAAACAGAAAAATGGTAGTCTTGGGTGTATTTGAATGGGCAGGATGTTTCGTCAATTTTTAGGAAAGAAAGGGAGGGAAGCGGATGCTAGTTCCAGTTTTTTTGGGCAGAAACCAGCCTTTGATTGTCTAACCTTGGTTTTGCAAACTTGAAGTTTGAGATATATACTAGAAGCAACTTGTTATAGAACTTGAGATTCAAAATGGGAGGTTTAGTGGGGCAAACAGATGGGGGAAAGAAAGAAGTTCAAATCACCAGTTTCTAGTTTTCTGTGAAAACTAGCCATAGGATTCTTGAATTCTAGTCGGGCTAATACAGGAATGCTCCAAAATATAGATAAAATTTTGATTTATCTTGTAGTTTTCATCTCTGATATCTTCAAATTTGACCCTATGTAAATTGCTCCATCTCCTTGCTCTACTCAATATACAACTATAGTTAACTGGCTCATAATACCTAGAAGGACATATGCTATGAACATAATGAACATCATTAACTTGGAACGACTTGATGAGCTGAGATTTTTATAGCAGCACTGCCCTAGTAGATTAAAGGTGAAATCCACCACAAGGTATGCAGCCAGGCCAAGAGATTTCAATCCATATAACAGCACTAGCAATGAGCAATTTGATGTAAAAAAGACAAATAAAAAATTCAACGAAATTTAACTTACATGCTTAAGTCCTTCATGAAGGTGGTTCACATCTTGAGATATATGACACTTCAGGGAATAAACTGACTCCGTCTCCAAACTCTCCTCACCACTTTCTGCACAGTGGACCCTGGAAGTAAAAGCATTCAGCAAACAGCGCAAGTGCACTGGGTCATGTTCATCCTTGTTATAATAAATACATATTTCTTAAGATATGCATATCTAACACCTGTCATTATGAAAAAATAGCAAATGGTTATCCTTAAAACAGAATATAAAACACTCAAACAACATTTTATAGACGACAAAGCACTGAAAAGATCGTAATAGGCTTCATGGCTACTCTTGTGTCTGTAGAGAAGTAGTGACTAGGGGACTGTAGATTTATATCATTTACCGCTCTGGATATGCGTAGAGAGATCCTAGTTGTTTTGAAGTGTTTGCTGTATTGAAGTGGCAATAAGATAAGGGCCAGTTACAAACAGAAAACAAAACATAGTTATAAGCTGGAACCATCTGCTTGCTGTACAAGACAAGTGTATACACAGTGTAGCAAACTACCAATTAGCACACAAATGCACACACAGAGGGGGGGGGGGGGGGGCGAGAGAACCTGCTCACGAGGTCTATCCCAAAAAGTTTCTTCATCGGAAGAGCTGCAGATTCACTATCGAAAAAGAATAGGTAAATAGTATTAAACGGAGTAGCCAAACATTGCCATAAAAAGACAGGGTGCTCCACTCCACTTTGTAGCATACAAAAAAATGTCACGAAAATAAAATAAATAGTGTGATAACATGGCAGTGTCAAGACCTAACAGTAGAAAGGGAGATGTGCCATTAGTTGAAACAGGTCAGGTTACCTTGATTCTGACATAAGAGTTTGAGAAAGTGTATACACCAGCTGTGTCCAGCATTCTTCTGCATCCTGTATTTTTGTATAAAGTACATCATTGCATAAATCCCACAGTAGATTACTTAACTCATAATCATAGGTGGTTAGAAGGTACCTGTTGCATGTAGACATTATTATGCTGCTGGGCAAATTGTGGATATTTTTTACGCAGTGTCTGCTCAATATCAGGAGAAAAAAAAAGAACTGTTAGGTATATATGACCTTAGAATGCTACAAAACAACTGAATTTTCGGCTATGAACTCATCAATACATCATCTATCTGCATACATTATATTGGATGTAAAACTAAATCAATGAAGGACCTAGTCTTGGAACCGCATAACACTATAGTTTTTACTTAGCTCAATTAACTTACAAATGTTGAAACACATGTTCAACACCCAAATTTCAGTGTCCTGTGACCCCACAGGAGCACCCCAAAATCGTTCATTCAACTAAAGTAGATCACAGAATCCAATAAAGTAGGACTTCGTAAAACATGCAATACCTCATTGAATCCGCTCAAATCATGACAATCTGAACTGAGTAAAAAATTCCACTCCAACATATATTTTTTAACTATAAAAACAGAAGAAAAAAATAGTGTACTGAAAAAACATGTTGGTTATTATGTGGCTCTTTCATTTCATATAGAAAGATGACAATTTAAAAATATACTGAAACAGTAAACTGTTATTCCCTCCATTTTCAAATATCAGTAGTTGTTAGAATTTTTATTATCTTCAACAAGTAGCTGTAAGGATTTTCATGATCTTCAATAGAGGGTCTAACCAGTGACCATCTTCTTTTATTAGTAATAAAGTATAACATGTAATATTGTGAATCTATTTTCATCACAAATCTAACAGCGTGTCCTTAGCCTAGATAGTTTTACATATATTAATTGCCAAACTTCAAACCTTTAACTAAGCAATTCAAATAGAGCATTTCCTGCTTCTTACATGCAAAATTTCAAGGACAGAACAGTAACAGAATGAGCTCTTCTACTCCAGAACTTAGAGAAGATAAACTTTACTAGTTTGGAATGCAATGACTCAAAGATGGTAAGCTGACCTGCAAGAAGTTTAGAGGTGCAACAGGCCGGACACTTTGATCAAGCTCACCAAAGGTATTACGAGTTGCAAGAGTCAAATTGTGAGACGCTTGGTCAATGCCATTACCTCTTATAGTATCAGAATAACTGGGCAGGTAAAAAAGAATGATATCAAACACCAAATAAGAAGCCTATTCAAAATTGATACTTCCAGGGATTTTTTTGGTGGAACCTCAGTAGTGCCGACTTCAGCTCTGGAACAGAGTGCAGACATTGCAATGTGGAATTCATGTAACATGTATTCCCCAGGTTATAAAGACCAGCACTGTGCCCCTAACAATCAGAAGGGCAAACTCATTTCAGAAAAGATAGATAACACTGGAGTACATATCAGAAAATATAAACTAGTAGCGAAAAAAGAAAGAAAAAAAAAACACCCTACTGACGCTAACGTTAGCAGTGACATGGTCTGATTTCAATGTAATCAGCTAACCACGCAAGAAAAGGCAATATATACAAATTATTTATACGAAATTGTAATCAGAATGAGCTCACTAGTGTTCATAGTTCCTACTCTCAGATGTCAGTTAGATTATTTTCTGATTACTGTGTTGTGCTGTGCTGCGCTGCGCAGTGAATCTAGTGAGTTACATATCCAAAAAAGATGCTTCCAACTAACAACTGCACCCAAAATTAGAAATAAATAAGCATTTTTAAAACACAAGCTCAATGCCAAACAGAGCCTAAATAGCCGAAGTGGCTAGTTAAAGAACAAGTATTCAAGTTTCCCTCGCCCAATGCCATTGGAAAGCCAAAAGCATATGCTCCCATTTCATGTACATGAGTACATCTCCAAAGATGATAATCTACAGAATTCAGGTATCCCATCTATCGAACACCCGAAGTTGTAATGACAAATGTGCACTGAAAGTATGCTGTTATGACACATATGACCAAATTAGCTATGACTAGCAAGCTAACAATTCCATTGTTTAAGGATATGGCAATCATGAACCCACAAGGTAAAGATTAAAAAGTAGTAATTCATAAAATAATAATATGAAATGTGGAAATGCAGAAAATGAGATCATTGTCCATACCAGTGCGATCACTTGTTCTTCTTCTGGTAGATCCTCAACAAACACTGGACCTTTCTCTGGAGCTTTCACAATTTCATCAGCTGTACCGATCATCATCAATTTTTGACCCTACAGAGTGCATTTTGAATTCAGTTGTAATTTGGAAACATTTGTGACTTGATATAATAAATTATGAGCATAGAAAATAAGTTAAGCATCTCACATCTTTCACCCCCGAAGTAGACCAATCTGCATCATCCTGTATTATGCATAGAGAACATGTTGTCCAGTTGTTACAACGTATACGTGCCCAATGGGTACCAGCTGACTCTATAAGCACTCAAGCAGATAGTTTACCTTCAATATTCCACCCTTCACCATAATTTTTTGGCGTTCAGGTGGTACACCAGTTAGTGTGTACAGCTGACTCTTGAAAACAATTGGCGGCTGGCTAGTGTCAATCTCTATGCCTGGAAAGACCTCCTTCTGCCATTTCACGCTTACTGAAAATAATTCCGAAAGCATTAGTTACAGTATGAGAGCAAGTATGTTTGTGCACGCACGCAGCTAATATTATGCATTAGACAATACCACCAAAGTCGGATGTTAAAGGGACACTTATTTCCAATAGTTAGATAAAGAAGGAGCGAACTACCTTCCCTTTATAACTTATACAATATAATAAGAGAACATGTAATTTCAACAGGAAGTTTCATACAAAATGCTTTATTAAGCTCTGTGGCAAAACAAGAAGCTACCAGAAAATGCCAAAAATCCACCAGAATAATTCATATAGCGTGATCCAGATCACAATATACTAAAGGATGCCTAAATAAAATTAAAAAAGAACAAGGAATTCTTATGGATAGATGCAACTACCAGAACAAAATTGTACACGAAAGTTCATGTGTCTCAAGTGAATAAAGAACTTCAGTTTGCAGGAGTGAATGCAAATGACTTGACTGGCTTTCATTTTTTTTCTATTATAAATCAATAATGAAACACGTAATTGCGTGGATAGGTGGAGTATTATATACCCCAAACACAAACAATCCAAAACCACAAAATGAAGACATCAGACTCAGTACGAATCTTACGTTCACACAACTTATCATGTAGAATTTATCATTAATCATCAAGCTCCAGCAATAGCCCTAAGCACATGTGGTGTCGTGTTATTGAAGTGTGCACAAGGTCCAGTTGGTTGCTTTTGGTGAGTAGCGAAAAATCCATGACATCAAAGAGACAATGCATTTAGCGTGATGCCTAAATTGGAAAGAAGGCATTGACGTACACCTATGAGTCTACAACTGAACGCAGCCCTCACCCACATCCACAGCCCCATGCTTCATAGCCTAAACAACACGATGCCA
The DNA here is from genome assembly GCF_958298935.1 of Phragmites australis. Taxonomy (NCBI): domain Eukaryota; kingdom Viridiplantae; phylum Streptophyta; class Magnoliopsida; order Poales; family Poaceae; genus Phragmites; species Phragmites australis. Next base: position 27,849,743 of record NC_084921.1, on the reverse strand, counting down.
CAGGGTGTCACATCACTTCTACCTAATTATCTGTCACGGAGACTGAGGTTTAGGCACAGGACAGGACGCTAGTGCAACCATATGCAGATAGCAAAGGCAAACGTGGCACGCACCCTCCGTGAGCCAAATCTAAACAAAGAGCATATAGTAGAAAGCAATAGTGCTTCCAAGGCTTTGACTTTATTCATTCAATGCTGAAAGATATGATTCTAGAACGCGGTTGATAGGTAGAGCATGTTCCACACAAACGATAAAAACTGAAAGCTGCAAAATTTGTTGGTGTTTCTACAATATCACATCAAGTCAGCAATAGCTCACTGCCCCAGTCCTTCATAGTGCGCTATTTGGTTTGCTGGTTTTTGGATACAGACCAGAAACCGTTGTCGTAAGAGATGCGGCACATTTAACACAAGACTAGAACAGGAAGAAGCCACAAACATGAGGGACTAAGGGCGTACAACTTTGCGCAGCCCTAGCTGACATTCAACCCTCTCAATGCGTCGTGGCTCGAACAACACCGCGCCACAGAGGACACGACACATACAACTATTCGGCTCAGGTCTGGGGCTTCTAAAGACATTAGAACACGCATCTACAAGCAGGTAAGGCAAATGCGGCAAGGGAGAGCCTAGAGCGCCGTGAAGTGACTCCGCGAGCCTGGATTCAGGCGTCCAGAACAAAACCCTATGTTCCCGAGCGAAACCTCCCCGGAACCACGCCAAACCCAAGCAACCAGCGGCGCTCCGGCGCCACCACCGCAATCCGATCCCCAAATTTCTCCTCCGCCGAGAGGCAGATCGCATCCAGTAGAAACGAGCATCCTCTCCACGTCCGAACACGGGACATGAAAAGGGAAAAAAACGCCTCCTATTCGAGCGTGAATCCGCCGAGACGGGGCCGACGAGATCGATCTCGAGGTGAGTCGAGACGAGGGTTTGGAGGAGGGAGAGGAGGGGGAGGAAAGCTCACCGGTCAGCATGGCTGCGAATCCGCGGAGCGGCGATGAGGAAACGGAGAGGTTAGTTTTACTTGCAGGAGGGGAGGAACGGAGGCAACAGAGCGCAAGCAGAAGCAGAGCGCACGGGGCGACCGATGTTTATACGATTTCTTTTTCTCGGCCACGCCGCACCCGGGCGGCCGGGCCTCTGCTGTGTAGGCCCATTGAAGAGGCCCCCTAAAGAGTGGCCCATTGAAGAGGCCCCCTAAAGAGTGGCCCATTGAAGAGCTCCTGCCATCAATGACTGTTAGAGAACAAGTCGTGGCTAGAAAGAAATACTAGTAGCTCATGGATTTTATTTAATCTTTTACATCTTAGAGGTGTAGACTTATGTATACCTTGGTAGAAATAGAGTGAATGCAGAATTTGCTGGAATAAAAAATCTACTAACATCGAAGTCGACTATTGACAAATACTTGTGACAAGTAGGTTGCCAGGGCAAATCATCACCGATGCAAGCAATGGAGGTACCTAAGAAATCGACTACCAAATTCTCATATGGAGTGGATCAGGATTTAGGGCCATATTTAAATTGCTGCCAATGCTAGCATAACCAAAATATTAGCCATGCCTAAGAGCATCTCCAAAAGACTTTCTAAAACTTACTCTTTATATCCCCATATAGGGAGTCATTCAAAAAAATTCTCTCCCTATGGTGCTAGGCTCTCCAATAGATTCTCTATACCCAATTTTTATATTTCAACAGCTCTCTCTCCTATCATACCGACGGGTGGACTCCAGCCGTCAGCTCCATCGTGCTCCAGCTCCATCTCCTTCTCGCTTAGCCCGGCGAGCTCCTTCAAGCCCCACGCCGCCGCGTGCCACGACCACTCCATCAGCCTCCCATGCCGCTCCCACCAGCCACCAGTTCATGAAGGCCCTCAGCCTCTCCATGAGCTTCCACATCGGATTAGGCCAAGAACTCACCAGAATAGCAAGGAATGAGCCTGCGAGAAAGCAAGCAGAATAACATCAGATTGGAACATTGAAAGGAGTTGTCGATTTACTAAACAAAATCCAAAGAAATCACAAATCAAACCGGAATCAAACAACTAAGCACATGAGGAGTTGATGAGGAGGAGGGAAGCAACTAGCTCTTACTGATCCCATCCAAGACAAAATACATGCCTCACTGGATCGAGCTTTCCTGTCGAATCGACACACTCCTCTCTGGATCGATCGACTTGCTGTGCAAATGGAGCTCCTAATCATCGAAATTGAGCTCTTGGTGTCGGGATAGAACTCCCCTGCCCAAATCAACACCCACTCCTCCTAGATCAAGCGACTCATGGTGTGGATCTAGCTCATCATCGGCGGGATCATGCTGCTGCCACTGGGATCAAAGGTATCGGCGATGTCTCTTCTTTGTTTGTGAGCACAGTGGTGCTGATCATGGTGATGATGACATTGGGCTTGAGGGAGTTGATGGCCTCCATGGAGTACCCGAGGACGTTGACGTGTGGAGGGATGGTGTGGCCGGAGGTGGCAAGGCATTCCTCGAGGAAGACGAGGGAGCCGTGGTGGCGGATGGCACCATCAGCGAGGAGGACGACGCGGTGGAATAGCTCGAGGATGCGGAAGCCGGGCAAGAGGACGAGCAGGTGGGGCCAACTGGGTGGATAGGGAATAGGGGAGCGCTCCTAAGAAGTAGCGAGTGAGAGGGGGTTTTAGGGGCTCGGTAAGGATAGAGAGTGAGATAGAGAGGCTGTTGGAGATAGTTTTAGGGTTAAAATGCCTATATTTAATTATAAGAAGTTATTTAAGAAGTCTCTTAGAGATGCTCTAAGCTTTTTGGCCTGTGTTTGGATAGGGACCAAAAATTGCCTCGCAAAACTTAGGTTTAATGTGCCCAGCTCATTTTTTGCCCACACACAAACGAAAACATGAGTGCCAAAATTGTCCGCCAACGAATTGGCAACCACCTTGTCATGTCCCAAAGCCGTAGTTACGTAATTAAGTCTAATCATGCTTCATAAACATTATGTTTAATTTTGAGAAATTTTATTTTCAAGCATTAGAGCACTTGGTTTTAAGTCAGTTGGATAAGATAAAGAAATTCAGAAGAGAAAGAAATGAATTTGCAGTTGAAACGAGGTTCTTTCTCTAGATCAAGGAGGGGCTAGCCAATTGCTTCGCCCTGGACGATGAAGGTGTCTTGTGGTTCAAGAAAAGGCTAGTGGTCCCTAAGGTCCCGGAGTTAAGCAGGAAGATTCTGGAGGAAGCTCATGATTCTTTGCTATCTATCCATTTGGAGAGTACTAAGATGTACCAAGACCTCAAGTCCAGATTTTGGTGGACTCGCATGAAGAGTGAAATCGTTCGATATGTTGTTGAATGCGATATTTGCCGGAGAGTGAAGGCTAAACACCTCAAGCCGGCTAGTACGCTCCAGCCTTTATCTGTCCCCTCCTGGAAGTGGGAGGATATCAGTATGGACTTCATTACTGGTTTGCCTAAAACATCTCACGGGTGTGACTCAATTTGGGTCATTTTGGACCGGTTGACCAAGTCAGCTCATTTCTTGCCCGTCAAGACCACATACTCAGTCAAGCAATATGTGGAGTTGTACCTCACTCGAATTATTTGCCTTCATGGAATTCCAAAGAAGATCATCTCTGATCCAGTCACTCAATTCACCTCTCATTTCTGGAAGAGTATGCATGAAGCTATGGGAACCGAACTCTTCCATAGCACCGCATACCATCTCCAAATTGACGACCAAATTGAGAGGGTAAACCAAATTCTCAAAGACATGTTGTGGGCTTGTATTCTCACATATGGGAAGAAGTGGGAGATTTGCTTGCCGTTTGCAGAATTCTCCTACATAACAATTATCAGTTGAGCATTAAGATGTCGGCATTTGAAGCTCTCTATGGCCGAAGGTGCCGAACGCTATTGAATTGGTCCGAGTCCAGTAAAAGAGCTTTCCTAGGCCCGAATTTGGTTAAAGAGGCAGAAGCGCATGTCTTAACCATTCACTAGCATCTACTCACAGCTCAGTCTCGTCAAAAGAGTTATGCCGATCATCGTTGGTGTGAGCTGGAGTTCAAAATTAGAGATTTTGTCTTTTTTAAGGTATCTCCTCTCCGAGGAATGCAGCGCTTCCAGTTGAAGGAAAAATTCTTTTAAGGGAGGGAGATTTGTCACGTCCCAAAGCTGTAATTATGTAATTAAGTCTTATCATGCTTTATAAGCATTAGGTTTAATTTTGAGAAATTTTGTTTCTGAGCATTAGAGCACTTGGTTTTAAGTCAGTTGGATGAGAGAAAGAAATGAATTCGCAGTTGAAACAGGCTTCTTTCTCTAGCATGTGGGGCCCGCATGGGTGGCCAACCATCCCATCTCCTCTTGGGATAGCAGCCCCCACCTACTCCCTCACTCCCACCGTGCTCTCTCTCACTCCCTCGTGTTTCCAAACCGGCCAAGGAGAAGAGCTCCCTCTCTCTCTCTCTCTCTCTCTCTCTCTCGAGCTCTCTCTCTCTCTCTTTCTCCCTCGATTCCTCCCTCTAGAAGCCGAATCAAGGTACGTATGTGGTATTCACGCGATCACTAGCTCCTAAGCTCCTCATCCATCCAATTCAATTTCGTTTTCCGGAAGGATTCGAGCCGTTCTTGGTGTTTTTGCTTGAAGCATGAGGAACCACGGTTGGACTCCTTTTCCTGGGCGATTTCTTCAATTCCTTTATCACCCGGTGGTCACCAACCTCCACAAGCACCGTAGATAAGTCCCTTAGTCTTCCCTCAGCAAGAATACATGAATTAGTCAGTCGATTTCGAGTTTGGAGCTAAGTTTGCAGAGTTCTTGAGTTCTTGAGCTTTGGAGCAAAAAGAGAGGATTCAGATGAGATTTGTGCTAGGAATCGTGTTGTTAAGTTGGTGAGTGAGTTCTAGATTCTATGAACTATTTCAAATATGTTTCCCTTTGGTTTGGAGAGGCTCGCAAATCAAATCCATCGAGCTTTCCCCCTCAAAGCAACCACTTTGGATAACCCGGATAGTCCGGGTAGCCCAGTGAAAACCCCGATGAATTGTGCTAAAAAATCATTAGGGTCTAGGCTGCAAGTTGAGTCTAGAACCCTTTGTATAGTGTATATGTATATTTATGTAGGATAGATTTAATATGCGAGTCGAATCAGTCGAGGAAGATCATCAAGAAGTGCAAGTCTATCCAACCCGGATAGTCCGGGTTAAACCCAAAGGGTTTGGGTAATTCGCGGTGCTTTTAACCGAGCACCCTCACGCGGAGTCTCACCCGGATAATCCGCCTAACCCGGAGGGTCCTAAAAGGATCGAATGGCCCAAGAGGGGGTGAATTGGGCAATCAAAACTTCTACCATAATCTAGAACAAATAGCAATATTATCCTAGAAGAAAGGAAATGCTACTACACGATCGAGCTAGGATAAGGCAACAAAACAAGCAAGCAAAGATACTAAGAAAAGCAAAATTATAAGCTTGCAAGAATGTAGATGCTCAAATTAAATTGTGGAATAGTAAAGAGATAGACAAGAGAACATCGAATTTTTTTCCAATGTATCAAGGAGTTGGCACTCTCGCTAGTCCTTGTTGGAGCATCCATCAAGGATATTGCTGCTCCTTGAGTCACCAAGACTCAAGTGATCCCTCATGATTGTCACTTCTCCATCTCTGGATTGGCAGGCATCAAACCAAGTACATAACTTGTTACGGGGCTCCCACAAGAACTCCGAGAGCTCATCGCGGCACCTCCAATCACCAAAGACCGGCTAGGTGTTGCCAACCACCAAGAGTAACAAGCCAATAGCTTCACTTGACCAAGATCGACTCTAGACTAAAGCTAGATGCACACTTGCTACTGTCTAAGCACTAATGTTGTCCATAATCTTCAATTAGAGGCTTGGAAATCAACTCAAGTGCTCTCTCTTGCTTTCTTGATGACAAATACAGTGTATGAACTCTTATGGGTCGCCAGAGAGGGAAATAAAACCAAGTGAGGGGTATTTATAGGTTAGAGATCCAAAATTAGCCGTTGCCTAACCACCTATTTTTTTGTTAGCACCGGATGACCCGGTGAGTACCATCTCACACACACCGGACGAAGGTGTATTCATCTGGTGACCATCGAAGTAACATTGGTCAATCTGGTTAGAAGAACCAAGCCAAAATACTCGTAGCAAACCTCTCTACAAGAATTAGTCAGGTGACGTCATCTTTGCATATAACGGACCATCCGATGAGTGAAACCTTTTTCTGAACCTCTCTACAATATTGCTCTGGTGCATTTGTCCGGTGAGCGCAACATAAACATCGGACTATTCATTGAGTAGAGTTTCATTTTTCTGCACTTGCAATTTGTCTTTGCAAGAAATAGTCTGGTGATCCACTCTCTTCCATCACCGTGTAATCCAGTGAGCTCAAATTCATTTTCTCTTGGAAATTTTGCTTTTGCTAAAAATAGTCAAGTTCACTCACCACTCCAACACCAAACCATTCAGTGAAAGCTTCCGGTGATTTCACTAGTTACACACTGGATCATCCGGTGTACTAAGTTCTCTTCTATTCTGAATCGAAAGAAAAACTCCAGCGAGAATTCTTTTCAAGTCACCGGACTATCCAGTGAGGTATATTTGTTGCTGAGCTCATCCAATTCAACCCTCTTTGAGCTCTAGCTTCTTGATGACTCAACCAAGGGCTTCTATGAGCTACCTAGTGCTAGAAATTCATAAGTGTACATCAAAACAAGTCTAGATTCACTAGATCAAGCTACTACTCTTAGCCCATTTTTATAGTATAGTCAAAAAGACTAAGAAAGAAGAGCTATACTAATCTAAATATCCTTCATCTCCTTTGTGACACTTAGAACTAGAAGATCCTTAATCTTGATGCACAAGTCTTTTAATTGTCCATATAATCAACTTAGAAACCAAGAATACCAATCATCATTGTGAACTAAAATTTTTGATACCCTTCAAAACACACTTGTTAGTCGCAATGATATGGTTATCATTAATCACCGAAACACTTACCACTTATCACTTACCTAGAGGTCTAGATGCTACAATCTCTCACTTCTTGATGATTGATGACAACACAAAAGATAATAAAGAAATAAGAGTTGAAGTACACCCTATCATACTAGGAAATTGACAACATATATCAATTAAGCAAGAGAAAATTAGCACTATAACAATCTGTCATGCTAGAAGAATAAGAATTAAACAAGCATGAAATTTAAACACAATATGATGACAAGTGAAACACAGCAAGAGAGAGAACGAAATAGCATGCCATTACATAAAAAAAACATAAGATCCAACAAGCAAAACCTAACTATCCAAACTCCCCCTAAAACAAAAGCTCTCTAGACACTCATGCTAAGACTCTCTCTCCCAACTCCTCCTATCACTAGACGTTGTCGAAGAAGGTCGCACCACGAACTGAGAAGCAACAGACTCGGAGCTGGAAGAGTCGTGCTCGGTTAAAACGGCGTCAATGACATGTGAGAGGGATCCTGCTGAAGGCTGAACAGATGCAGAAGGAGTAGGAACCTCTGTCGACACTACATCGGGATGGGGGTCGGAGCCAGAAGTATCGACACCCTAAGCTGTTGTCTGCTGAAGAGTAGCCTCAAGCTCATCAAAAGCTAACTGTACAACAAAAGATGGCTCGACTGAGTGGTGCTGATTAGGGACGATCGGCTATGGAGAGTCCTCGAAGCTGAGAGGTCCAGTGGTCAGAGGTGACAACAACGAAAGAAGCACTGGCCTATGAGAAGTCCTAGCAGGTAGAGAGAATACTCTGATGGTAGAAAGTGCTGAAAGAGGAAAGTCTGACATCAGAGTACTCAAGAGACCACCAACACTGCCTGGGAAAGGACTCAGAGCTAGAGTAGGTGCTGGAGGTGCAGCTGGCAATTGAAGACCTGTATGCTGAAGTAGGAATGAGAACATCAGAGCATTATTCTCCTTCTTTGTCTAAAGCGCTGCAAACATGGCCTGCTGCTGCTGGAGTGACTGCATGAGCACCGTCTGCTGCTCCTGCTGGCGAAGCATATCAACCTGAAGCTTCGTATGCATCTTTGCCTAGGCTGCCATTTGCTGCATCATCATTTGCTGCTGCTGCATCTACTGAAAAAGGAGTGTCATCTCTAACGTCGGTGCAGCAGGAGTCACTGAAGGAGTCATCTCAGGTGCTGAAGAGAGTGGAACTGTATTATGTGGTGCAGCCTGAGAAGAACCTCCTGCCTTGGTGTCGTGAGACCTAGCGACTGGAGGGAAGTACTCGACGTCCTCTGAGTCACTGTCCACATCAAAGATGTATTGTGGTAGCTCTGCCTCGGCCTCTGCTAGGGTCTGGTCCTCAACTACTGGTCTCTTCCTCTCCTCAACTAGGATCTGCTCCTGAGTGTGAACCATGGTACGCTGACCATAGCATATGTCTGTGGGCGCACTAGGGATATGCTCCTGGACTAAGTAAGGGAGTCCTCGTAGGTATCAAGAAACTCGGGATACCTGATCGCGTGAGCAAGCAAATGTGAAATAAAGTGAGCATATGACTGCTGTCTGGCCAGAGACATCCCTTCTACTATGGCATCCTCAATCTCACAAAGAATAAGGTCCATGATATCAAAATGCTGGTGAGTGAGGATAGAGAGGACCAACCACTCTGCAAACTGGTGATAGCCTCTCCATAGTCGATCCTCGATAGCAAACTGCGTCTCAGGGCCAAGTGGATGGCCTTCGCCTCAGGTGTCAACATGTATGGCAGTCTCGACGATCCTGGAGTGAACGACTACCTAAACAGTGGTTTGATCTCCTCATCAGTGGGAAAGACACCACCAGCTAAAGGACGACGAGGGGGCTCGGCGTTTGGATGAACGACCTCGTGAAGAAACCTAAAACTCGTCTGAACCCCCAGAGCCTCAAGTATCCTATTCCTGTATAATCTGATCTATTCTCCCTGGAACATGAACTCAATGAAGTTCCTCTCTGGTGCAATCCACACTGCGGCGTAGAAGACTCTGACCTACTCCACAACATACCTGTCCACACCTGTGAGCAGAGCTATAAGACCCGAGATGGTATCAAAGTGTTGCCTCACGTCCACTCCCCCTGCCGCCAATTGCATGTAATGCCAATTGAGCGTCCTGTGCTGGATCAACTTGACCCTCTTCGTGAGATTAGAGTGGAAGAAGCTCTCCTGTAGAATGATGTAGAACCTATGATCTACGCCCTCATCTCTAACTGGGGGAAACCACTCATCAATCGTCATAAACCTTAGTTTCTTGGTCTTTGGTGACTTGTAAGAGATCAAGTCACGCAATCGAATCTCTCCTTGAGGTCGAGACTACTCTGACTACGGCTGCTCCTCCTCCTCCTCTGTCACTGGCTCTTGACGAGCCATCTTCTGGCTACCTGACTGGCCGCAAGGCGTCGAGCCTAACCCCGCGACAGAACAAGTGCAGGTGGACCGACGCGCTGGAGTAGTGATGTCTTTGATCTCAATACCCCTCTAAGACTCTACTGCATCTGTGGCGGCAATAGCACAATCCATCTTCTTTAGCTGCTCAACTGCCTTGCCCTTCCCCTTGTCACTGTGATCATGACCCATCTGACAGATAGACATATGACATATGGATGAGCTAGAGCGTCGAGTTTTAGAATTTGATAAGAAAAAGACCCAGATTGAACCCTAAGCATTAGTTGTTATAAAGAAAAGGATGGAGATGCTATGGATTCAAGTTTGTGACAGAAGGCATTGATCAATTTCAGAGTATTGACTTGAATTTGAACAAAATGATCAAATTTGACATGAATTTGAGGCAAAATTTGAGCAAAATTGAATGAATTTAGCAATTGAAGCACAAAATTGATGATCATGCTCTCAATTCATGACAATAGGAAGGAATTGCAACATATTGTAGCAAATTTGCATTGAATTGAGCAAAATTTGATGAAATTTGAAGCAAATTTGCTAGAGAATTGTTCTAGGGTTTGCAAAAAAATTGAGGAACCAACTGAGTTTGTGCTCACCACTACGAAATAGAGAGAGAAGAAGGTAGTGAGGGAGGAGCTCGACGGCCGGTGGTGCTGGACAGCGGCAGAGGCGGCTTTAGGCACGGTGACGGCGACGCAGGACGAGTCTGCGGTGGCTCAGGGCAGCGCGGCTGCTGCAGTGGAGCAGGGAGGCGACCGGTGGAGCTGGGCGGCGGAGCTCGTCATCGGCGGGAGGCATGCCGGCAATGAGGCAGACAGAGGCGAGAGGGGTACGGGCATTGGCGCGAATCAAAATAGCGAGAGAGCCGACCGAGAACGAAAGCTTATATGATAGGTGGGTCCTGCTGAAATTTCGAACATCGGAAGGTCCGGTGAAGCTTAGGTATAGCACCAGAAAAGGCATCGGACAAATATTTACAGAAAGCATGACAACCTTCAGCCGAAACTAACCTTATGCACCGGATGCTCTAGTGATAATATATTGAACACCGGACAGACCCACTGCATAACCTCTTAGAGAATGGTCAAATCTGAACATCAGATTAACCATTGATTCTAAACTGATCACCAGACACATGCACCGGACCTTTTCGAGGGATGAACTGAGTTGACTGGCAGGATAACTGAACACCAGACGATCCAATGGGAACAAAGAAAGGAGCACCAGACAATCCGATGAGAAGAAAAAGATTCTACAGAACTAAAATCTCTCACTAAGTCCAAACTTCGAACAAACAAACATCATAAACAAATGTTTGGACTAGTTTAAGTAAAGACCCTACGCTCTCAAATACTCATTTACAAATATGTGCCAAGACGGCTATAACATAAATAATTTTTAAAAAGGCAATAAGAACCAAATAAAAAGAAGGGAGAAAACTCCAAAGGAATGTATGAGCCATATTGCCGATGAACTTAAAGATTAAAACTTTAAATTCTCAAGGATATGACTCAATAGATATTAAGCACTTATGTCTATTTAATCACACTTTTAGAAGTGTATGTTCACATCAAGAGCAAACAACAATCTCAAAGAGTGATATCCTCTTTTGTGATCTCTCTATCGCCAATACACATGCAATGCATAACAAATGCATGAAAGAAAACATGAGGGAAAGCTATATGATATGTGAATGCATAGCATAAAATAAATCTATCTTGTTATATTACTTCCCTTCTCAAGTTTCTTCATGGTAAACCTATCAAGTTTCTTCATGGTGAACCTATCAACATGCCTTGAGAGAAACTAGGAGACCACTATCTCAAGAAAAATCCATGTTCACCACTATCTTAAGAAGGTTAGACAAGCATCTATCATGAATGCATCTATATGACAAGGCATCACATGACGTTAAAAGCATCTATCACGTTGAATTCACTTTGCAACCTACAAAATGTGGCTTCATCTATAGGTTTTATGAAGATATCCGTCAATTGATCTTTCGACCTTACACTACCAAGAGAAATATCATTTTTAACCACATGATCTCTAAGAAAGTGATGATGAATATCAATGTGCTTTTGTGCGAGAGTATTGAATATGATTATTTGCAACTTTTATGGTACACTCATTGTCACAAAGGAGTGAAACCTTCTCTAGAAAAACATCAACGTCTAACAAGGTTTGCTTTATATAAAGGATTTGAGCGTAACATGCACCGGCGACAATGTATTTGGCTTCCGCAGCGGATAAGACTATTGAGTTTTCTTTTTAGACGACTAAAAAACTGGGGATCGTCCTAGCAGGTGGCACCCACCCGAAGTACTCTTACGATCCACACGACATTCGGCAAAGTTTGAATCCGAGTAACCCAAGAGTAGGAAACTAGCACCTTTCGGGTACCACAAGCCTATGTTAGGTGTATGCTTTAAATATTTAAGGATTCTCTTAACCGTGCTAAGATACGATTCCTTAGGATTAGCTTAAAAACGAGCGCACATGCATACACTAAACATAATATCGGGTCTAGATGCAGAAAGGTAAAGAAGTGACATAATCATAGAATGATAAAGCTTTTGGTCAACCGATTTACCCATTTCATCCAAATCAAGATGTCCATTTGTAGGCATTGGAGTCTTGATTGGCTTGCAATCATCAATCTTGAACTTCTTGAGAATGTCTCTCGTGTACTTTTCTTGATAGATGAATGTTCATTCCTTCAATTGCTTAATTTGAAATCCAAGAAAGTAGTTGAGCTTGCCAATCATCGACATCTCGAACTCCCTAGACATGATGTCACCAAATTTCTTGTAAAATTATTTGTTAGTTGAACTAAATTTTATATCATCAACATAAATTTGACACAAGAAAAGCTCATTATCGATGATCTTTATGAACAATGTGGTGTTCACCCTCCCGATCTTGAATTCTTGGTTGATGAGGAAGTCACGTAGGTATTCGTACCATGATCTTGGGGCTTGCTTAAGTCCATAACGTGCCTTGTGCAACCTATAGACATGATTAGGATATCTAGGATCTTAGAAATCGGGGGTTGTTGAACATAAACAAGTTTATTGACGAAACTATTTAAGAATTCACTCTTCACATCTATTTGATAAAGCTTAATATTATGATGTGAAGCAAACGCAAAAAGGATACGAATGTCCTCAAGCCTTGTCACGGGAGCAAATATTTCGCCAAAATTAAAACTTTGAACTTGTGCAAATCCTTGAGTGACGAGTCTTTCCTTGTTGTGTACCACCATATCATGTTCATCTTGCTTATTGCGGAAGACCCACTTGGTTCCAATTACATTCTTGTCTTGAGGCCTCTCTTCAAAAATCCATACTTCATTGCGGGTGAAGTTGTTGAGTTCTTCTTACATAGTCATCACCTAATTCAGATCCTTATGAGCCTTATCGAAGATTAGTTCTCGATAATATGTCCGTAAATTGACTGAATACCTTCGAGTGCAGGGATTAATCACGAGATGAGACACACGATATATACAGGTTCGGGCCTCCAATTGGAGTAATACCCTACGTCCTGTTAGGGTGTTGCTGCTGTATATTGATGATCTCGAGTACAAGCAATGTGTCTAAGACTATTACAAGGAGTAGATTGGATCTAATCTAACCTAGGGCTAAAGTTGCTGAGCAGCTCCTTTGTTGGAGTCTTGATGCTTGCCTCTCCTCCTCCTCCTCTTTCACAGCCTTTCCGCCTTATATAGGGGTGAGGTACTGACTCCTATCTAGCCGTAGTCGATAGGGAGTTGCCTTTCTTAACGTCAAGTAGATAGATCTGTTTTGGATACTGATCGTTCCGAGTTGGGTAACCAATCTAAACCTTCCTAATATGTACTTCCTTGATTCCGGGTGTATCAGGTACCGCTGATTCGGTTCCGTGATATCTGAAGCTGTCTAATATGTGTTGTACATATTCTGTCTATGTATAATATACTCATTATGCGCATATACCTTATAGTTAAATATTCGACAGCAGCCCCCTAACTCTACCTAGGAGGAGTTTCCATAAGCACCCACTCGAGTGCCACCAAGTTTAAGCTTGGTCGAGTAAAATGGATCAAGCTCATAGTCGAAAGAATTGAGTATGGACGGATCCTTCCTCGAGTATCGAGTGGAAGCTCAGTCCGGTCAAGTGCCTTGCGGCTAACCGCACTCGAGACTTAAAGAAAAAGATTAAAGAACTCAACTGATCGACACCCGACTCCGAGAAGAGTAAAAAACCTTTTGAAATTTGAAACGATGGATATAGACGCATTTAATGTGGGCATAAGGGCATGCAGAGATTCGCACATCATCATCATTCCTCTTTTAGCGCCAGTCGAAGCGTTGTAAAGATGGGAGTGGTGGAAGAGATGGTAAATTTGTTATTATTTACCCGTATGACCCAGACTTGTAGCAGTCATTCCTCATTGCCACCAATCTTCCTGCACAAGCCTCTTGGCTTTCTCCGCCCCAGCAGGCGCCACGGCCAAAAGAAGTTTAGATCCATGGATCCTAGTTCTTCTTCAAAGATCCCAACTTCCTCTTCGCTGAAGAAGCGGTCAGACGCAGCAGCCACTGGCGCCTCGTCCGATTAGTACGATGAAGCGCGGTTCATGATCGAGGCCTGGACACCCTCAACGATGCAAGAGTCTCGGCTGGCGGAACTTGAAGCAGATGGAGTGGTGCCGCCATGCAGCCTGGTTGAATGGAGGACAGCATGTGGTGAGAGATTCCCTTCCTACAAGATCGAGCACGAGTTTGTAGTTTTTGAATCTTTCTTCCGTTGTGGATTCAACATCCCTCCTTCCAAATTTCTTCTCAATGTGCTCGATCGATATCAAATTGAACTTCACCACCTGAACCCCAACTCTGTCACCATGCTTAGTGTTTTTGTCCATCTGTGTGAGGCTTTCCTTGGCATCGAGCTAAGTTTAAATCTTTTTCAGTACTTTTATAAACTGAAGAGGATTATAGAGAATAAATGTGTCAGGAGGTGTGGTTTCTAATTGAGGAATGGAATGAAACATTCCTATATCTTGGTTCCCATAACCTCCTCCTGGTCGAAGGATTGGAAAAAACTTTAGTTTTACGTCTCCAATCCTGACCCAATTGGTTTTCCATTAGTGTATAGAGGCATTTTCCCTGTCCAAAATCTATCTTGGACACAAGAGCACCGAGAGTCCGACCACACCACCTACTACGCCAACAGAATTGGCATGCTGAGTCAATTTGGCCTAACTAGGTGGCATGTGCCCAGAGATATTATTAGTAAGAGATTGAGCCCCTTGACGGCGCAGACGCGCCTGGCTTGGGAATACAGTGGGGATGAGGATGCCTCTAGGGACGCGACCGGATGTAAGGCTTAGTTAGCACTTTGCCATTTTCATTTTGCTATGACCTTCGAGCTTTGTCGAGTAACCTTTCTTCTCTTTTTCAGCCCTGCTTGCACAGGATGTCACTGCCTAGTTGAACAAGCTCTTCTCTTCCGAAGCACCGGAATGTGGCATTCTGCCTTATTCCTTCACGAATCCTCGACCAGATGTAAGGATTTTCTTAATAGAAAAGTAGGGCAGATTATTGTCTATTTGATCTGACATGTCTGTACGACTGCAGGCTCCAGTCTTCCACCAAGAGCACATCCTTTTGAGCGAGGTCTCTGATCTCGATAGTACTTCTTCTGTTGATGCTGTCGACAAGGGGAAAGGATCAGCCAATGAGGAGGCCAAGGCGTCTCTTTAATCGAAGAGATCATCCTCGTCTTCTCACCTGCTACCTGATATGAGCCCTCTCAAGCGCAAGCGAAGGAGCCCACATGTATTGAAATCGAAATTCTTATTATCTTCTTATTTCCTTTCAAATTATCAAGTGAATACTTAAATGCGTTCGATTTGGATGAGTGGCCTTTTGTTAGGGGACGACGAGCGTACTCGCCCAATCCCCTCCTCGAGCAACCGCCACACTCGATGACTCGGCCGAAAAGATAACTCTTCTTGAGTTATTGATTTTCTCTCAGTCATTCTACTAATGTCAAATTTGCGTGGGTGGCTTTTTTAGGGGACGTCTGGCGTGTCCTCACAATCGCCAACTCGAGGGACCATCATGCCTGATGACTCGATCAGAGAGGTAATTTCAATAGAATTATCGCTCTTTAGTTTGTCATAATTCCACTCGATAATAAATTTTTATCATCTAGTTCTTTGCAGGCTACAAATGCCTTGGTTTTGCCTGGCTCATGTGTATCTCCTCCACCGGCTCCGCGTACCGGTCCAAGAACGAAGAAGGTAACCACCAAAAGGCCAAAGTCAAGCATCAATTCGCACTTCCCAATTTCGAAGAGGTTTGACCTGGATCCTAATCTCGACGAACAGTTTTTTCTTTTCCTCTTCCCTTATTCTGTTGATTGTAGACTATCGACAGAGGCAAAAACCCAGGCTACCAGCGTCTCGACTAGTCATCTGGGACTGACTTCCCCAATTGACTCAGCCTCGGCTCTAATTCCTTAGACTAGAGATCCTGCCTCGAGCACGCCAGAAGAAGACCCGCAACCCAAGGGAAATGAAACTTCAATATCGATACCAACCAATGACCCATGGGCAGTGAAAAAGGTTCTTCTCCAAGTTACAGGCGCTCAGGTAGTTGCCGTCGAGGCCAACCACCACAAGAAACTTGAAGCGAAGAGGGAGAAAATCGTATGTAAGTTTGTCCCCGATCACAAGTGTTTGATTCGATTATTGGGTGACTAACAAAAATTACTTTCCGGATTACCTTCTTCAGGTATTGAGTGCTCCTGTAATAACAAGGAAAAACTTCTTTCTGACGCAATGAAAAAAATTAACGATGACACCAAGTATTGAGAGAAACACAGAAATCAAGTGAACATCGCACGAGCTGAAAAGAAGGCCATGATGACTGAACGGGATGCTACCATTGCTCAACGGGATGCTGCTGTCCTTGCTTTTCAAGAGCTGAAGGAGCAGACACTCGACCTCATGTCCCAATCAGCCTCTGCAAGCGCCGCCGCATTGCTTGGTATCCTCAAGAGTTACAATCCCGCTCTCGATACCTCATTGGTGACAGTCGGGTTCAACTGTACTAGCGAGTAGGCCGCAAAACTTGTTGAAAGCGTTCAGCCGGTGGTTCCGACCTTTGTCGAGTCATTAAGGCTTAGCCTGCCTAGTGATGATAGTGAGGGGAGTCCCTCGCACTAATGATCCATTCGGCTATGACACTTTTAAAACATATTTTATGATTTGAGAATGCCTGCAATAATACTACATTTTGCCAGTCTATTATGCTTTTGTCTGCTATTCCCTTGTCGATGAAATAGGATTAGCATAAGTAGATGCAATAACTGATAGGTACATGTTGTCATCATTCTCAAGATCATACAATTACGTATCTGTCAACACCTGAAAGCTTAACTAGATAAGCCATTAGATGTGTGGCCCTCGAATACTCGAGAAGACCATAATAATGAGGAAAAGACTACTACAGAGCCAGAAAAAGAAAGAGCATATCGAATTTTTTGCGAACTTCTATCAATTTGCGCATTCGATCAGCATACAAATATGAACTCGATAGAGAGTACACGCGAGGCAGACTAGGACTTCAGAACCCTTTTGGCCATTAGGCGTGAGATGTCTGACAATCTCTGTGCTGTTATGCCTCCTAAGGTATAGTTGTCCGTCATCGACCCAACACATGCCTCCATTGGTTCTATTTAACGTGATCAATGCAAATCCAGAAATTTTTTTGCAAAAAACATATAAAAGGAATATAGTATTGCGATGTAGCCCCTGACTCTATGGTCGAGGAAGAAATTAATCGATCGGAGAGTAGAAAAGGGCATACAAGTACCATTGATCGGAGAGTAGTGTTATAGCTCTCGACTATGTACTTGGTAACGGAGTCGGACGAAGAGTAAAGATCGTTCTCGATTATGTACTCAATGACTGAGTTGGACAAAGAGCAAAGCTCATTCTCGATGGAATACTCGAGAGTGCAAGCCCCCGAGCGTTATGGTTTTAACTACAATGTGGTTATCGAGTAAACTCAAACCGCCGGGTAGGTGGGCATTAAAAGACCCCACTCCCATTTATTCTCATTCAGCGCATTCACCGTTACATCAAGACCTATGCTTCAGGCCAGACAGCGCAACGCTCCACACCAGAGAGGAATGAGGATGGTGGTTGTTGGAGGATTAACTCCTGTCGCAGGGATCCCGAGAGACCCCTTTTTAGAGATTCGGCCGGGGGGATGATCCTGAATAAGTTCGTCGGAGAAATAAATGGGAATGAATGTAACGGCCGGTGGTGGGGGAGTGGACCTAGTGCAAGAAGGAGTAAATGCACCGGAGTTTAGACAGGTTCAGGCCGCACGGGGGCGTAATATCATACTCCTGTATGGATGCTATAACTGTCCTGAGGAAGTCCCTCAAGGATGCTGCTGGTTACAAGAATAATGGCCTATCTAAGAGCTTGGAGCTCCTTGTTCTTCGGTTGGAACTGGGCTCAGCCTTCCTCACGGTGTTTCTTTTTGTGCTGTGTTCTTCGCTTGGTCTCTGTTTTTCTTGTCGTCGATCGGTTGATCTTAGAGCTCCAGCCTCAGGGTGGGTCGATCTTCGATTCCGGATCTTGGATGTTGGATCTTGGATTTTAGATGTTTTTTTTTTGGATCTTTTGCTTCTGTGCTGCCGGTGGCTTTAAGTACCCGCCGGCCGAGACATGCCCCGAACGGAAAGGAGGGGGCACGAGTTTCAAGACGCCATGAATGGAAAGGGCATCATCATTTCTTCTGGGCGAAATGACCAGGGGTGGAAAATGCGTCGCACGCCCGGTCACCCGTCACCATAAATGCCCGGGCAACGGGCGCCGTGGAGAGGGCCCACTGGGCAGCCGCAGAGCAACTCGGCGTGCCCGCCTTGTCTTGTTCCCCTGCCACAGCAGCGCGGCAGACGGAACGCTTTGTTCCTTACGACGTTATCCCGAAACGAGCCGGATGGCACGAGACGGGACCCGTGCAATTAATGACCCCACGCCTCTCTGCCAGAATATGGCAAGAACTGACGCTGAGCGCGGCGGGAGCAGTTGGAGATGTCAGGCCATGCACGCTCATTAAATGCGGCCTCGGGTCTTTGACCGGTTGACACCTCGACGGTGGGTCCCTCGGCGGCCTTCCTGGGTCGTCGGGGTACCGAGTGCTCGGGGGTACTGTTTACATCCCCGAGCACTCTCTCCCGAGCACTCTTGCACGGACCTTCGGGGAACCGAGTGCTCGGGGGCTGCCACATGCAGCCCCGAGCACTCTCTCCCGAGCACTCTTACACGGACCCTCGGGGAACAGAGTGCTCGGGGGCTGCCGCGTGCAGCCTCGAGCACTCTCTCCCGGAACTTAGCTCTTCTGAACGTCGGGGGACTAGGGTGATCGGGGGTGACCGTACACCTCCCCGAGCACTTTCTTCCCGGTACTTAGGCTCCGTGGATCATCGGGGAACTGGGGGACTCGTGGGGCCACCAACCGTGGCCCCGAACACCTTCTCCCAGGACTTGGCCTTTTCTCATCCTACAGGAGAGACCTCGCGGGATGGTGCCATGTGGCGGGTGGCTGGCCTGGCCTCGGGATTCGGGGACCCCCGGTTCCTGATACACCGACAGTGGTGATCTCGATCGAATCATTGACCAAGCCGCCATCGAGGTCTTCAGCGGTGGAGCCCCCAAGTCATCACCAGCTAAGGAGGCGCGGTCGCCTTCATGCCACACAGAAGACCACTCGGCATCACCGTCTCCAGTCAGCAGCTCCAGCAGGGTCTTCGCCTCGGCCACTTTTCCTGGTCCTTATGCTGGTCGGCAGCCAGTTCCTGGAGTGATCAGTTGCCGCCCGAGGGAGGAGTATAAAAGGTTCATCGACTCTTCCAAGGGTGAATGAGGGTCCATACGCTTCCAAACTTTTGGAGGCTATGGATCTTCATTATTTGCAAGAGCTAGGCAGATCCTTTCTTCCAATTTTGCACTAGACACATGGATTAAAGGGAAAAAGAAGAAAATTATGTAACCGAGTAGCTAACCGAATTGAATGTAATCGACTTACCTGTAACCTACCTTTTCTATGAATAAAACATTCAGAGTTGGTCAATGTTCCATGAGTGCTCAAGTATCTCGCTGTTTGGAGTAGATAGCCGTACCAATCCATGTCGAGTGACTTCGACTACTATGTAAGGTCCTTCCCACTTTGGCAATAACTTGTGGTTGGGCCTGTTTCTGCACCTTTCGTAGGACGAGGTCCCCAGTGGCGAATTTCCTGGGCTGGATTCTCTGGCTTTGATATCTATGCAACACCTGCTGATACATAGCTGCTCAAATAGAGGCTCGATCTCGGTACTCCTCGAGTAAATTTATGTTGTCCGCTTGTCATTGCAACTGCCTTTCTTCGGAGTAACCTTCCACTCTAGGTGATCTGAACTACAACTCATCGGGAGCACCGCTTCCGCTCCATAAACCAAGAAGAACAGAGTTTCACCAGTGGCTCTATTGGTCTAAGTACGAATGGCCCATAGTACTGAGGGAATTTCTTTTACCCAGCACTTCGAGTAGGCTTTTAGCCTGTTGAAGACCCAAGTTTTGATGCCCTGTAAGACTATACCATTAGCACGCTCAACTTGACTATTACTCTACAGGTGAGCTACTAAGGCGAAACAAGTTTTGATACCGAATTCTTCACAGAACGCAATAAGGGTCCCGCTTCTGAACTGGCTACCGTTATCCGTAATTATCCAATGCAGAATGCTGAATCAAGTAATTATGCTCCTCATGAACTTCCTAGCCGCTTCTGCAATTATTTTTCCTACTGGTTCGGCCTCTATCCACTTGGTGAATGTGTCGATAGCCACGAATAGGAACTTGTAACCACCTTGGGCCCTTGGAAACGGTCTCAGGATATCTAAGCCCCAGTTGGAGAAAGGCCAAGAAAGAGGAATTATTTGCAGAGTTTGAGATGGTCGAGTGGTTTGCCTTCCAAAAAATTGACAGCTCTGACACTTTTTGACCAGCTTGGAAGCATCTTGGAGGGTAGTCGGCCAATAGAATCCCTGGGGAAGACTTTTCTAACCAAGGTGCAAGAAGACGCGTGATTACCACACATGCCTCCATGGATATCGAGCAATATTTTACTGCTCACTTCCTGAGTGATGCACTTCATCAAGATTTTGTTACTCCCCTTTCGGTAGAGCTTGCCGTTTACCAAAACACAGAGCTTAGATTTATGAGCAATTTTCTCTACAGACGCATCATCATCAAGGATGTATCAACCCTTGAGATGGGCTTAGTACGGAGTCATCCAAGTTGGGTTGTGTTCGAGTAGTGCAGCATCTGTGTCTGCGAGTTCTACCTCGCTGACCTGGCCGGACTGCTCGTCGGGTTGGGCAGCATCCGTTCACCAAACTATTAAGACAGATGGTTTAAGGAGTTTCTCAACGAAAACCCCTATGGGTACCGGTGCTCGGGAAGAAGCGAGTCTAGCAAGTTCATCCGCACTATAGTTATCACTCCTTCTAATGTGTGTTACTTCTAGCCCTTCGAACTTTTGCTCGAGCTTTCGTACCTCGAGTAAGTAAGCTACCATGTTGTCGTCTGAGCACTAGTACTCCTTTTGAACTTGGTTCAGGACTAGCTATAAGTCCCCTTTCACAGGAAGTCATTTAATTCCAAGCGATGCAGCTATACAGAGCCCGTTTATCAGTCTTTCATATTCTTCAACATTATTAGAAGCTTTAAAGTCTAATTGAACAACGTACCTGAGTTCGTCACCCGTTTGAGATTTGAGTATAATGCCAGCCCCCGAGCCCTAGAGCGTGAGCGATCCATCAATGAAGAGTGTCCAGTGATCTTCGACCATGTTTGGCCTTGTTTCTTCAACGCTTGTCCATTCGCCGATGAAGTTCGCTAACACTTCGGATTTCACGCTTGTGCATGGTGTGTAGCTTACATCAAACTCATTTAGCTGTACCGTCCACTGCGCGATTCATCCAGTAGCTCCTCGATTGTGTATTACATCCTTTAGCGGGTACATCGTCATGACGGTGTTCCTATGCGCTCGAAAGTAGTACCGGAATTTCCGGAAAGACATCAAGACTACATATATCAGCTTCTGTACATGCGGGTATCGTAGCTTAGCATCATGTAGAACCTCACTCATATAGTAAACAGGTTTCTGAACCTTGGCCTTTTTCTCGAGACATTCCCATTCGACCACCAGTACCGTGCTTACAACTTGTCGGGTAGCTGCAATATACAAAAAGAGCTCATCTTTTTTGTTAGGCGGTGTAAGGATTAATGGAGACGATAAGTACCTTTTTAGGTCCTGGAAGACGCGCTCCGCTTCTTCTTTCCACTCGAACCGGTCTTGTTTCTTCAACAACTTAAAGAAAGGCATCCCTCGCTCGTCCATCCTGAAAATGAATCGACAAAGAACAGCAATGCAACCTGTCAGTTTTTGGACCTCTTTCAGTGTTCGAGGTGACCACAACTAGTCAAGAGCCTCAATTTTGCGTGGGTTGGCCTTAATGTCGTGACTTGACACCAAGAAGCTGAGAAGCTAGCCGGATGACACACCAAACGTGCATTTTTTGGGGTTGCGCATCATGCGATACTTCCTGAGGTTGTCGAACGTTTCCTTGATATCATCAACCAATGCATTTTCGATTTTTGATTTGACTACAACATCATCGATGTATGCTTCTACATTGCGCCCGATTTGGAGTTGTAGACAGTTTTGAATACACCTTTGATACGTAGCACCAGCATTTTTTAAACCAAAAGGCATCTTTACATAGCAAAATACATCGAATGGAGTAGTAAAAGCCGTTTTCTCCTCATCCTCTAATCCTATGCTAATTTGGTAATACCCTGAATAGGCATCTAGAAAATATAGCAACTCGCAGCCTGTCGTAGAGTTGGTGATCTGGTCCATGCGCGGGAGAGGAAAAGGATCCTTGGGACAAGCCTTGTTAAGGTCGGTGAAGTCGACGCACATTCTCCATCTGCCATTGTCTTTCTTGACGAGGACAGGATTTGCGAGCCATGTAGGATGACACAATTCTCGAATGAAGCTTGCCTTTAGGAGCTTATCGTCCTCCTCCTAGATGGCCTACTTCCTATCTTCCGCAAATCTTCGTGCTTCTGTACCACAGGTTTGGCATCGGGTTTAACAGCTAGTCAATGCTCGATCACCTCCCTGGGGACCCTAGGCATATCGGACGGTTGCCATGCGAACACATCTTGGTTTTCCTGGAGGAAGATGATGAGCTCGAGTTCCTATTTGGGGTCAAGATTAGCCCCAACCTTAACCGTCTTGGATGGCTCAGACGGGTCGAGGGGCACTACCTTGAAGCAACCATCGGTCTTTTGATGTTGGTGCCATCGTTGGTCTTGCCTTTGGCGTCGTTGGATTTAGAAGTGCCAGCAAGACTTATGAGCCTTGAATCTTTGCCCTCGACAACACCTTAGTGCCTTTGACGCTTAGAATTTGCGTCCTTAGGAGTGGTGGCCGCTGGACTGAAGTGTTCAACCATATCCAAGCTTTGCTTATCGCATTTGACCGTTGTGCGCTGATCTCTTTTAACCATAATGGCCCCATTGGGTCCCGGGATCTTGAGTGTTTGGTCGGCATAGTGAACCACCACCATAAACTTGCCTAGTATTGGGCGGCTTAGGATCATATTGTACGCTGTCTTGAAGTCCGCGACATCGAAGGTTAGCTTTTCTTTATGGAGGTTGTCGGGCATGCCAAATGTGACCGACAACTCGATCTGGCCGAGAGGCATGATCGATGAGTTGGGAGTTATGCCATGGAAAGGCTCGACTCCTGTCCTAAGCTCTGATCTCTAAATTCCCATCTTGTCCAAGGTTTTAGAAAAGATGAGGCTGAGTGAACTACCACCATCGACCAGAGTTCTGGAAACTTTGATGTTGAGTATGATCGGCTGAACCACGACTGGGTATCAACCAGGATGTGGTATTGTGGCTGGATGGTTTGTTTGATCAAAGATGATCGGCTGTTCCGACCACTTGAGATACCGATTGGGCCCAGTTAGGGCCAGGTTGACTTCTCGTTCGACCGCCTTGTATTGCCTTTTGGACTCATACGTGGCAGATCCTCCAAAGATGTGCGCCAAGCTGTGGTCAGACTCGTGGAACTGGGGCTCATCACCCTCAATGTTTGGCTTAACCTGCTTATTACCATGCTCAGCATTTGTCTTGATCTTTTCATCAAGTTTCTTTTTGAACACATATCACTCATCGAAGTCGTGCTCGTTGCTCTGATGGATGGGACACCACTTTCCACCACCTCGACCGAGGCCTTTGTTGTCCCTAGTGTTGCACGATTTGCTCCTGTCGATCACAGCTATAGTCATATCGAGACCCTTGCGCTTGTCACGGGGTTTGTTCTTCTTTCCTCTGCTCTTCGAGGACTCGAGTTTGTCCTTGCCAGATTGAAGGTTTTTAGCGCACACCTGTGCTTCCGCTCGTTTTGCGCACTTGTCAGCCAACTCGAAAAGCTCTTTGACCGTACAGATCTTTCGAGTAGCCATCTTTCCACACAAATCCGTGTCCTGAACACCTCATTTCAAGGCGATGATTACCGACTCATCGGAGAAGTCCGGGATCATGTTGCGCTTGTCGCTAAACCAGCGGTTGAAATCTCAAAGGGATTCGTCATCACCTTGGTGCAGCTGGTGGAGGTTGTTCTCCGTTCCTAGCGCTTGAATGTGCCTTGGAAATTGGCTATGAACTGAGCCTTAAGTTCTGCCCACGAATGAATCGAGTTGGGCGGCAAGTTTAGCAACCAGGACCTTGTGGGTCCATCAAGGGCGGTTAACGGGTAATTGCATATTACTCGGTTGTCACCACCGGCTACTCGAATGACAGTGGTGTAGATATGCAACCACTTATTGGGATTGATCTTCCCATCATACTTCTGGATCGGGCCCACTTTGAACTTCTCGGGCCACCAAATTGACCGAAGTTCACGTATGAAAGCCTCGCAGCCCCCGTCGAACACTTTAGGAGGAGGTGGTGGGGGATTGCCATGCCTGTCTTTTCAAGCTGGGGAGTTATGTCAACCATCTCGTCCTATAGATCTGCAATCGTAGTAGCAGCGATCATCTTCACGATGTTCCTCACGGCGGTTTTTGATTGCCACATGTAGATCATACCAGTTGTGAGGAATACGATTTCTCAGGTCTTCCTGATTTCTACGCCTATGGATAGGGCAGCTACAGTTTGTCCCACAGTATCGTGTTCGGGCTCGACCACCTGAGCTTCCCGTTTGAGATTCCTCTACTCGAGAGCGTTCCCGTTCGTGGCTCCTCGAGCTGGGACAATACCGACTGGGGGGCCTAGAGTCACGGGGATTGTTTGCTCGAGCAACTTGGATCTGAGCAGCATTGAGTAGGATCTTGACTTGATTGTCCATAGGAGTTAGTAGATTTGCCCAATTCTGGAAGGGATCTGAGAATCAGATGAGCTCCTTGCACGTTAGCATCCGGAGTACTGAACATGTCATTGCCGAGGCTCGGTTGCGGTCGATCCAATGAAGCCTCATGGTGACTGTTTGGAGGGAGCTTGTCACGGGCGGAGGCACACCCACTGTTGGGAAAGGGTAGGAGGCATCTGCCTTCCTACGGTCCGCCCGTGGAGGGTCGTGTTGGGTGCATGTAAGGCTCCATCTATGGATGTTTCGGGTGGTAACTCGGCGCCAGTACCGTCGGCAGCGATGGCTGTCACCGGATCTTCAAGAACTTCCGCGCTGTTGTTGACCACAACTTTTGGATCCACCGCTATTGGATCAGCCGGTGGGGTGTCGTCACCTTTGGCTTTAAACACGAATTGATCTGCTCGGCTGCTCTAGCTTGTGCTGGAGTCACCGTCGCCACCTTCGTCACTGTCGGTATCCATGCAGTGGAGAACATTAGGCTCCGCGGGATCCCACTCGAGATGTCCCACCTCGCGATACGCATCCAATGGTCTGGACTCGAGGGTACCGATGTGGATCAGGCCACCTTGATCGTCCTAACGGAAAACCATAGTTCCGAAGATGATCTCAGAGTCGACGGGAGGGGACTCGAAGATGTTTGTCGTCGATTTGAAGTGGTCGTAGAAACCGGTGTCGGAGAATCCAACGCAAAAGTGAGCCCGAGGCATGATTAATCCTACAAAATAGAACAATACCCCTACCTGGTGCGCCAACTGTCGAAGATTAGTTCCCGACAATATGTTCGTAAATTGACTGGTTACCTTCAACTGTAGGGATTAATCACGAGACGAGACACACGATGTATATAGGTTCGGGCCTCCAATTGGAGTAGTGCCCTACGTCCTATGGGGGTGCTGCTGCTGTATATTGATGATCTTGAGTACAAGCAATGTGGCTAAGACTATTACAAGGAGTAGATCAGATCTAATATAATATAGGGCTAAAGTTGTCGAGTAGCTCATCTGTTGGGGTCTTGATGCTTGCCTCTCCGCCTCTTCCTCTCCCCCAGCCTTTCCGTCTTATATAGGGGTGAGGTACCGACTCCTATCCAGTTGTAGTCGATAGGGAGTTGTCATCCTTGACGTCCAAGTAGATAGATCTGTTTTGGATACTAATCTTTTTGAGTTGGGTAACCAATCTAAGCCTTCCTAGTATGTACTTCCTTGATTTCGGATGTATCAGGTACCGCTGATTTGGTTTCGTGATATCTGGAGCTGCCTAATATGTGTTGTACATACCATGTCTGTGTATGATATACTCCTTATGCGTATATACCCCATAGTTAGATATTCAACAAGCCTCATCTACATGTGTGGGTTCCAAGCAAGAGACAAATGAGTAATGTTCATAAAATGAAGCATATTAACGAGAGCGAGTTTGTACTCCCCTAGATGGACTTCCAATGATCGAGTAAATGGGGTGATCCTTGGAAATATATGTATGCTTCACTTGTGGTTCTTGAGGTGTATCTTGCGGTGGTGCAACATCTTGAGCTTGAGCTTGAGCTTGAGCTTTCTCTTAAGAGATATGGACATCATATGATGGAAGTAGTTGATCATCCTTGTCCTCATCTTCATCAACTTGAGGCATCATGGAGGTGTGTGGAGTGGAAGTGGAAGATACATCTTCATCCTCCTCCTTAGGCTTGATATCCTTAATTGCCATATTCTTCATTGCATCTCTCAAGGGTTCGTCACCTACATCATCACAAGAAACACCTTCTCCTAGGAGTCATTAGATTCATCAAACTCCACATCACATGTTTCTTCAACAAGACCGGTGGTATTATTGAATACTCGATATGCTTTGGAGTTAGATGCATAACCAATAAGAAAACCAATATCGCAATGTTTTTCAAACTTTCCTAGGTGTTATCTTTTCTTGAAGATAAAGCACTTACACCTGAACACCCGAAAGTATGAGATATTGGTTTTTCTCCCAATGAGAAGCTTGTATGGTGTCTTTTTCAATAGTCGGTGGAGGTACACTCGATTGGATGCATGACACACCGTGTTGATTGCTTTCGTCCAAAACTTCTCCAGCTAACCATACTCATCCAACATTGCTCTTGCAAGAGTGATCAAGGTTTTGTTTTTTCTCTCTATTATGGCATTTTGTTGAGGGGTGTAGGTTAATGAGAACTCATGCTTGATGTCTCTATCATCACAATATTCTTCAATGTATGTGTTCTTCAACTCCGTGCTCTTGTCACTCCGGATCTTCACAAGTGTGACCTCAAATTCATTTTGAACCCTCTTTGCGAACTTCTTGAAGATCCCAACGATCTTGCTCTTATCATCTAGAAAGAAAGTCCAAATGTATCTTGTATAATCATCAACAATGACAAGGCAATAGAGATTACTACTAAGACTTTTGTAGATATTTGGTCCGAAGAGGTCCATGTGTAGTAGCTCCACGGGTCTTGATGTGGACATCATGAACTTATATGATATGAGCTTGCAACTTGCTTCCCCGCTTGGCATGCGCTACACAACTTGTCCTTCTCAAATACAACATCCTTCAAACCAACTACCATTCCATTCTTGAACACCTTCTTGAGTTGGCTCATTTCAATGTGTGCAAGTTAATGATGCCAAAGTCAACTCATAGATGTCTTTGTGAAGAGGCATGTAATCAAGCTAGCGTCATTAGAGGAGAAATCCACAAAATATATATGTCCATGTCTAAATCCTTTAAAAATTAGATCATTATACTTCTTGCTAGTTATAATAATGTCAGCATCACTAAATAATCATGTGAAGCCTAAATCACATAGTTGAGCTACGGAAAGTAAACTAAAACTAAAAGATTCAACTAAAATAACATTAGAGATAGAAAAATCATTGGAG
Organism: Phragmites australis; assembly: GCF_958298935.1. Taxonomy (NCBI): domain Eukaryota; kingdom Viridiplantae; phylum Streptophyta; class Magnoliopsida; order Poales; family Poaceae; genus Phragmites; species Phragmites australis. Next base: position 27,821,947 of record NC_084921.1, on the reverse strand, counting down.
ATTGCTATCTTACCCAAACCTACCACATTTTTCTTAGAGTTATCACCAAAGGTGACTTTGTCATGATCTCCCACATCATCTTCTAATAAGGTGAACATCTTTACATTGCTGGTCATATGTTGTGTGCATCCACTATCAAGCACTCAATGCTTATCACCTGCTTTCTAGTTCACCTACACATATGAAATCAAGCTTCTTGTTTAGGTACTCAACCAAATTTGCTACCTTTGAAGTGAGACACAAGAGCCTTAGGCACCCAAATTTGCCTTGAAAGTTTGCTCTTAGCTTTAGTTCCAATGAATTTAGCCATGACTTTTTCACTGTTGGGGGTCGTTATTAAAGACCCCCGACGGCCCCTTGTCTTAATTAGCTCAGCCTCCCAAAGGCTAGGCCTATCAAAGCCTCCGCCTTCCAAAGCCCCAGCCTTTTGGAGCTCAGCATCCCGAAGGCTTGGTCTCCGAGGCTTCGGCCTCCCAAAGCCTCCCCCTTCCGAAGCCCTGGCCTTCTGGAGCTTAGCCTCCTGAAGGCTTGGTCTCCGAGGCTTTGGCCTCCCGCTGCCTGGGCCGGCTTCTCGGAGGTTACTGAGTGAGTCATCAGGCCTCAGGAAAAATCTGCCAAAAGGGAAGAACCAGTCGTACTTTGCCTGCGAGGAGGTGACCGGCATTAAATGCCTAGGCTGGTGGACGTCATTCTGATACAACGACACGATGGTACCTATCCTGACAACCCCTGGCAGTGCGACGCCGGGGCGCACTTGGCGACCGGCTCGCCCCCTTCAGGGGGTAGGCACCACGATAATTACCACGGTGGATATTTATCTCCCGACATGATAGAAGGTAGTTATTTGGGATAAGGCTCAATAATTTAGCCGCATTCTGGATATTTGTATATTATGATAACTTGTACGCCAAGCTACGCATGGCCATATAAATAGGAGGCCATGGTCCTCGCCGAGGGGGGACCCAACAGAACGGCAAAAATAGAAACACACTACAGCGAACGTTGTGATACTCCCCTCCCAGAGTGACACATTTTTCTATCATCAATATATTCGTGGTGTTCCTTCCTCTCAAACTTCGTCTCCAAGCTTGAGTCTCCTCCTTAGAAGAAACTCTCGCCGTACTTGCTGGAGCAAGACGAATACTTGCTCCAACATTCACTCTTAATCTTATGCAATAGGAAATGATGATTATTGAAAGTGGACTTCTATTTAGAAGGCAAAATAGGGAGGGGTTTAGTACGAATTGGACACTCTCTTGTGTGGTGGCCGGTGACTTGACAATGTTGTCAATACGAACCAACTTCCTTGATGAAGCAATTCTTGATCTCCAGTGTCTTGATGACCTTTTCTACCAGGTTGGGAAAGCATCCAAGGTCTCTCTTGTTGTAGTACAATGTATTCTTCATGAGAATTTTCTTGTGCTTGTACTCCCTCCTAGTCAACCAGGCCACACATGACTTGAGACATGCAATCTCATTCTCAAGCTCTTGCTCCCTTGTATGGTTAGTCTTAGAAGATGATATATTATCACATGAAGAGGAGAATAGTATATCAAGAATATCATCACAAGAAGTAGATGCATTGACCTTAACAACATCAACAGTAGGCAATTAATTCATGCTAGGATCAATGGCATCATAAGCTAACTCAAGTTCTTGATATTTGTATTTTAAGTCAATATGCTTTAATTTTAGCTTCTTGTTACTAGCCTCAAGATACTTGCTAGATGCAACTACTTCATCATATTTTTAAGCACATCATTATATTTAGCGAGCAACTCATCATGACTAGAGCTAAGCTTAGCATTAGTATTTTCAAGAGACTTGATTTTAGCTTTTTGTTTCTTGATTATAGTAGCATAGTTATTCATGAGCTTAGATAGATCATTATGAGAAAGACCATCATCATCACTACTATCATCTTCCTCACTACTTGTCTTGTTATTACCTTTTGCCATGAGGCACATAGATGATAGAGGTGGATCATCGTTGGTGATGATGAGATCTGTGAAGTTGTTATCTTCATCATCGCTTGAATCATCATTTGAGCTTTCACTGGAGACCCATTCACCAATAATGTAGGTCTTGTGGCCTCCACCCTTCTTGTTGAAGAGCTTCTTCTTTCTCTTGTCTTGATCCTTCTTCTTATGCTTATCCTCATCCTCAATTGCATCAATCTTCTTGTACTTGTTCTTGTTTCTCTTGTTATGATGAGGGCAATCATATGATATGTGGCTAAGGTTACCACAATTGTAGCATTTCTTCTTGTCTTCGTCACCGAACTTATCAAATTTCTTTGGGCGAAATTTGTTCTTCTTGGTATCATAGTTATAGCCCTTCTTTTGAAACTTGGAAATCATCCTTGTGGTTCTTCTCATAAGAAGAGCAAGCTCAATGTCAGAGTCGTCATCATCATCATCAATTTCACTTGATAATGAGAGCTTCTTCTTCTTCTTCTTCTTGTCAACCGTATTTGCCTTGAGAGCAAGATTCTTCTTGAATGAAGACTCATGATCTCTAAACAAGAACATCTCATTAGCACATATCTTAACAACAGCGTCGGTGTTGGTCATGTCATTGATGTCCCTTTCATAAAAAAGAGAGATGACAATGTTGTATTGCGGCTTGGAAAACACCATCAAGATCCTATGAATAACATCTCCTTGAGACAATTGAGTGAGTTCAAGAGAATTGATTTCTTCCACAAGTATATTTATGCGAGAATACATATCATTGCATAACTCATTAGGAAGCATCTTGAATTAATTGAGCATTCATAAGCACATGATATCTTTCCTAACGAATTTTTCTAGAACCCTCATAAATTTCACAAAGAGCGGTCCAAATATCATTAGCGAATTTCTTGCTCCTAACTCTAGAGAAAAACTTTTTCACTAATTCCCTCAAATATAGTATTGTTTGCCTTAGCATTCTACCTAACTTATTGGTCGGTAAAAGGTTGATCAAACCCAATTTTAGCATTCTAGACAAACTTTGGGGAAAATAGCCTCAAGATAGCTTACCATGCGAAAATTCCAATAGGCGAAGTTCTTTCCCTCGAACTTTGGCACGCTACTTCTACTCTCCGGGACCATTGCTCCAGGATTTTAAGCATATCAATAGCAGGAGACTTTGGTACCAATTGAAAGGATCGAATGGCCCAAGAGGAGGATGAATTGGGCAATTAAAACTTCTACCATAATCTAGAATAAATAACAACCTTAGCCTAGAAGAAAGGAAATACAACTACACGATCAACGTAGGACAAGGCAACAAAACAAGCAAGCAAAGACACTAAGAAAATACGGAATTGTAAACTTGCAAGAATGTAGATGCTCAAATTAAATTACAAAATAGTAAAGAGATGGACAAGAGAACACCAAATTTTTTCTGATGTATAGAGGAGTTGGCACTCCCCCTGGTCCTCGTTGGAGCATCCATCAAGGATATCGCTCCCCCTTGAGTCACTAAGACTCAAGTGTTCCCGCATGATTGCCACTTCTCTATATCCAGATTGGTAGGCATCAAACCAAGTACATAGCTCGTCCTGAGGCTCCCACAAGAACTCCAAGAGTTCACCGAGACACCTTCAATCACAAAAGACCAGCTAGCTGTTGCCAATCACCAAGAGTAACAAGCCAATAGCTTCACTTGACCAAGATCAACTCTAGACTACAGCTAGATGCACACTTGTTACTCTTCAAGCACTAATGATGTCCTTAATCTTCAATTAGGGACTTGAAAATCAACTCAAGTGCTCTCTATTGCTTCTTGATGACACACACAGTGTATGAACGCTTCTGGATCACCAGCGAGGGGAATAAAACCAAGTGAGGGGTATTTATAGGCTAGAGATCCAGAATTAACCATTGCCTAACCACCTACTTTTTCTGTTAGCATCAGATGATCCGGTGAGTACCATCTCACACACACCGGACAATCCGGTGCTTAGAAACTCCAGAGATACCTGTGCCAGCTATCATTAGCCATTGATCCTCCGGTGTATTCATCTGATGACCACTGAAGTAACACCAATCAATCCGGTCAGAAGAACCAAGCCAAAACACTCGTAGCAAACCTCTCTGCAAGAATTAGTCCAGTGATGTCATCTTTGCCTATATCGGACCATCCGGTGAGTGAAACCTCTTCTGAACCTCTCTACAACATTGCTCTGATGCATTTGTCCGGTGAGTACAACATAAACACCAGACTATCCGGTGAGTAGAGTATCATTTTTCTGCACTTGGAATTTGCCTCTGCAAGAAATAGTATAGTGATCCCCTCTTTCCATCACCGTATAATCCGGTGAGCTCAAATTCATTTTCTCTTAGAAATTTTTCTTCTGCTAAAATAGTCCGATTCACTCACTACTCTAACACCGGACCATTCAGTGAAAGCTTCAAGTGATTTCACTAGTTAGACACCGAATCATGCGGTGCACTAAGTTCTCTTCTATTCTGAACTAAAAGAAAAACTTTGGTGAGAATTCTTTTCAAGTCACCAGACTATCCAGTGAGGTATATTTGTTGCTACAGGTCTGGGTTAATTCGATTTAGATTTAGCAGAGAACCCCCGTCCGGAGTACAACCCAGAGGTTCCGAGTTCAACCCGGAGTCTCTGGCCTCCTGTTAGATTTTCGAAGTCGTTTAGATCGTGAAGTTTGCTATTTTTTTTGCATGTCTTACACTTTTAGCTTGTAATTATGCATATTGTAGCATATATTGTTGTACCTCATTCATGTTCATCATTGCATCCGTTCTTCTTTAGTGAATGAGGATCCGGAGCGTGATGTGGGTGTGGTTGAAGGTGACATCAAGCTACATGGGTTCTATGAATTCTGTGTGGGTGACATCAGGCAGCCGCCTGAGCAGCAAAGCAAGCATCTAAACATGTTTCTCCCATTAATTTGAATTCTATATGCCTAATGTGATAAAATATGATTTATGTACATTATGCATGTTGTTGAGTCGACGTCGGGTCTTGTATGAGTAGAACCTATGTTGATCCATTACACCCCGTCATGAGTTATTGGTGATCCATCTCCTTGTAACTAGAGATTAACTTGATAGTGGTCTAGTTTAAAGGTTAACCGAAACACTTAGCCATGCATAAATTCTTCGGTAGAAGTCGAGTGGTGATTCAACCTCATTCGCGAGCTATAGGCTTTAATTACTATCACTTTGATAACAATGTTGGGTTGATGGTGTTGGTTGGTAGAGTAGTGGGATGAAACGAGATGTGGGTGGTGTTAGGAGTGTTTCTCCTGCCCTGATGTGGAGTTCCCCGGGGTAGGTCGGGAGAGGAACCCAGACACCGTAGATCGCTTGTGTCACTTAAGCACCAATCGTTGTTGCAGTTGGCTCTAATACTTATCGTATTTACCGCATGTCGATCTAATGGTAAGATAAGTCAAATACCTCTGTAGCTATGATCATTTGAGCTTGTACATCGATAGTGTGAGCGGACGGGCTTATAAGAGACACTTGATGTTGCTCCAGGAGTTAACCTAAGTGGGATCTGCACCGAGCGAAGCCTGATTCAAATGGTTGTGGTTTATTGGGAAAGATTGACATGAGTACCCTATTGGGTGGACTTGTGTGGTCACTCAAGCCGTATGGTCCTCGAGTCTTGTGGGTGAAGTTGTACCCCTACAAAGTGTAAAAACATTTTGAAATATCGGGCTCTCGGTCATGAGTATGCTTTTTTCCATTTACAACAGTCGTAGAGTTACGAATGTAGATTGGGATAGTTGTTGGGTTGAGATGGTTCTTTATAGATATTTTTTACTATTTTTCTTTTACATATATGTTCAGTTGATGGTTATGAGTTAGATAGTTGTGTTGGTTAAGTCTAGATGCTCACACATGTTTCTGTCAAATTTTGCTTTCGTATATAAATTTACTTAACCATATGGTTATATTCTTGCTAACATCTCAATTCATAATCGTTGGAGTCGGGTTATCTATAAGTACCCAATATGAATTAAGTCTTGCGAGTACCTTCATACTCACGCTGCTCTTTCAGGTGCTACCAGACATGAGGAGTTGATCTTTGGCTACTTCACGCCCGTCAAGGGTGGTGGCAGGTATGATTAGGCAACTACTCGGAGGTCGTGCTTTTATATGGAACCTAAGGGTATACGACTCCATCATCCTTTTGTTGTTTATAGTTTTATCTGTTATTGCATAGTTCTCTTTTGTCTAGGAGTTGATTAGTTTTAGTTTCCTCCTAGCTCTCTTTTGCTGTAAATGGTAAGAAATGTGGATGCTTAAGAACTTATAATATAATTAAATTATTCGCTCTTTGTTAAGCTTTGTTGTGATGTGATATGTTGGAAAGACAATCTTGGGCACACCGGGACTATCAGAGCGGTATCTGATTAATCATTGAAATCACGATTAAGTAAATGATGGATTTAATAATTAATTAGAATATGTTTAAACGGTTCCTTACACACCTCAGGTGTCTTTTCCCCTTATCTGGTCACCACCTCTAAAAAGCACCCCTCACACCCACTACTCACATTCCCCCTTTTCCACTTCGCTCTCAGCTGACTCCGCCTAAATCAAGCACAGTGGCCTATTGGGATCGTCAGCCAACGATGCTCACGATTGAGCAGTAGAGTACTCTTACTCTCGCGAGTCTCAAGTGGATTGGAGGAGAAAAGTAAGACATCAATAAAAAGACATTTTTTGATGTGATAGTTCTTCTGTTAGCTCTATGGTGGGGAAACAGTGATGGTAGGAGGAGCAGGGGTTGAGGTTAAAAAATATGGTTCACTGGTTGATAGGGATATTAGTATGAATAACACATTGGTTATGCTGACTGATATCTCATATTCAATGTGCATTAAACAAGTAAGGATATCTCGAGCTTTATTCTATAAGCTTTGTACTAGGCTTAAAGACGGGGGTCTTTTGGTTGACACATTTCATATTTTAGTAGAGCAACAAGTGGCAATGTTTCTATACATGGTGGGACAACATCACACAAATATATCTATAGGGTTTTTATTTTAGCGATCTGGTGACACAGTCCTAGATAGTCCTTTGATAGATGGCTATGATGCCTTAGATAGTCCTAGATGGAATGCTAATTTGGATGTGAACTTTACTTTTATTTTACTTTTACGGACATGTGATGTGTGTAGTAATACCTATAGGGTTCTTAATATATGTATTCACAACTTATTTAATGCGAAACTCAAATCTTCAAGTTTCTTTTAAGAATGTTATTGATCCGATTGTGTGAGAACATGCTATTTAATATTGACTTGATTCTCTTGTACCACATAAATTTGACTTGCAATCATGTCATACATGTAAAATTAATGTGGTAGTGTAGGAGGTAATCTCGCATGTCCATCATTTATGATCAACATACTACAAATTGAAACCAAACCAAACACTAGCTAAATGAAGTTACCTAAGGTTGACAGGTGAATTGCCACTAAACCAAATAGAGGCCAAACTATTTTGCCCAAATTTTTGGCAGCTATGGTGGCTGCAATCCAAACATATCTCCAACTAAAATTTTAGTCATGCCTCTAATTTGGTGACACTAAAAATTGGTGAGGTTAGTTGGGGCTCGTACCAAACAACCCCTAGATCTCTAAACAAACCATGGATGCATCTTCTTGAAGTATCAAGGTTGCAAGCTTACATCCTATGGATGACTTACAAGTATAAAATGGAAAAAAAAGCCGGACCAACTCTACGATTATTCATATTTCTTATGAAAACCTATATACCTTCGCCAATGCAAAGGAGCTCATATCCAGTATGCAATTGCTATAAATATAAGTCATCCAATAAAAAGATCGGAGCATATGCTAATTGTTTGACATTTTGCAACAAAAAAAACCATAAATTTATTTATTACCATATGCGGTTTGCTTAGTGTAGTATTGACTATGTTTACTTATTAACATTTTTAGGCCATTTTTAGGTGTTTATCCGAAAAAGTTTGTAATCAAGTGTCGTTTAGGTACTTATTTCGTCGCTTAACGATAACGAGGATGCCCCCATTGAGTCATTTTCAGGTGGAGGAGGATTATATTTAGACGGTTGTGATTCAGGACAGCTTAAAAATTAACGGTACGTCAGTCCACATCTAACCTGCTACTGTCCACCGCATCGACCAACGCGACAATTCGAAACCGAACGCTTCCGGTCTGTCCCGGCTCAGCAAAAAGCCCGAGCCGACCCAACCCAACCCCGTTCCTAAGTGGCATCGCATCCATGCGTTCGTCGTCCTCCCCAATTCGAAGCGGAAACCCCTGCCTACCTTGATTCATTCATTCCCCATCTCGGCTCCTACCCCAAACGCCAAAACCCTAGCCTCCTCTCCGTGTGATGGGATGCCGTCCAAACCCTACCCCGACCCGCTGACCTCCGCCGCCACCGCCGCCGCGACCTGGATGTCCGCATGGACGGCGTCCGGGCCCTGATCGCCGCCGGGGCCACCGCCGTCTGCTGCTTCCTCTGCGCCTTCTGGGCCTTCCGCTCCCCCTCCTCCTCGGCGTCTGCCTCCTCCAAGAAGCAGCACTGCTGCGGTTCCGCCTCCTGTGGCTGCCGCGCCAAGTCCGTCAACGGCGAGATGGCCGTGGGCGGGGAGAAGAATAAGAAGGCGCAGGAGCCGGCCCCACTGGAAGGCGGCGGCGCCTCCATGATGGAGCAGCTCGTGCCGGAGATCACCACCCATGCACTCAGCTACCTCGACTACACCAGCCTCTGCCGCCTCTCCATGACCAACTCCGCCATGCGCCGCGCGGCCAATGACGACGGCGCCTGGAAGGCGCTCTACCGCAAGGTGCGCTGCTAGGCCTCCCTTGGCTTCTCCTTGACCGGTCTGCTGTCTGATTGCGAATGTAGTATTCTCTCCCTGCTTGTTTCCACACCGGTAGGACAATCAGCGCCTTTAGGCTTACATTTATTACCTTTGTGCTGGTGCATACAATTATGCTTATTTTCTTTTAGTAGCGTGGAATGAACCGAACCTTGCTACGGCATACCATCCACCATTTTGAGGACCACGTGGCGGCCATCTAGGCGGTGCTGCAGGAGGAGGCGTCTTCAGCACTGTTGCATAGAATTTTTGTCCATATATAGGGGGTGCGGTTAGGCCATTACTGAATTAAAGCGAAATTATTTGTTTCCTCAACATGGCTGCAATGCAGCTCTGATATGTTTAACATCAGTGATGACGTAAAAAACTTTAACTTGCTTCAGTTCGATTTTTTCCTGGCGTTTTCACAGTCTAGCCATGTTGTTGACCTACACGTGGCAAACAAGAAAGTTTATGTTGTAAATATGCAAAGTTAAGTGTCTAGTTGAAAAATGTGTGGTTATTGTACTGTTTTAGTGCATGCATGACTTTATTATTCTATTTGTACCTTGCTGAGAAAACCATAATAATGTGTTTGTTTATTGTACCATTATCCCTTCAAACTATCCACACGACTTAGCAGATGAGTTCATTTTCTGTGTTTTTTGTGACTTTTTTTTTGGGAAAAGTGATTCATATAGCTTTACATTCTGAGGTCCTCATGTTCTCTTGATGCGAATATGTGAAGTTGTGTATTTTGAATGTTTAAAACAACAGCCTTTGTGATTATGCCGATTTTTTTGTACAATTTCTGAGCTTGTTTTGCAACCTCGTAATGTAAATCAACTCTTGCAGGATTTTACAGTGGAGCAGATTAATATAACTCCACCTAATGGATGGAAGGCATACTATGCAGCTACAAAAGCCATCATGAATCTTAACGCACAGTTCTATAATATCATCAGGGAAGGATCCTTGTCAGCAATGAGCTGTTTCTGGCTTAATGCGGACTATGTCAAGTGTATTCATGCGACTGGGGAGTTCTTTACAGGGTATGTCTTGAACTTTGCTGTGATTGAAACAAATTTCTAATTTATGTTTCTGTTCTCTCCTATAGGGTGTCTGATCTGATTGACAATTTTATTTTTGGGTTATTGCATATATTAAATCATGTGAGAATATTTTTTTGAAAAATTTAGAAGATCCAGAACATTAGTTCAGGAAGATACGGTGTAAGCAATTCATTGACTGTTCAAAGAGATACACTAATAGGTTTCCTTGCCTTTCATATTTGGAAAAGAAGTAAAATTATGGAGACATCATGAATTAGTTGTGCATACATATGAATGAGCTACGATGATTATTTCTGCTCCTTTTTCAAACTTCAAAACAGTTGGTTGATAGCACTTCAGAAAGTGAAAAACAGTTTGTATTGTGCTTGCTTCAATATGGCATATAAAACTGTGTCAATTGTCATACAGTTACATCCAACTGTCATTGAGAGATAGGTTGCAAAAAGTCGATTTACCCATCTACGGTATCCATTTCTTTAGACCTCCCCTCTCTTTTCATCACTACCATGTTGCTGTAAGCTTATATGCAAACTTGTGAAATCAAGTTATTTACAGTTACAGCAATTAGTACTATTAGTCTATTAGAATTAGAATTCTACAGCTAAGCCTAGGCTTGATTTCATTCAATTTTCTGCCACTCTGTTATTGTTATCTTGTTGAAATTTTCACTTGTTCCACATTCTTTCCTTTCTTTGCCTCTTTGGCCTTTGAACATCTACCAAGCATTGCGGTTTTGCAGCATCTTTGCTATTTAGTTGTCACGTCCATTGAATTTACGAAAAAAAATTAGTCTGCATGCATGTGGTTTTTTATCTTGTCATCTTATTTTTTGCATCTTAATTTTGCAGGATTTTATTTAAACTCCATGCCCCTATGAATATAATTATAGAAAGCATCATGTGTAGACATAATTATAGAAAGCTAACTTGTGAATGAAGGATTTCCTGTGCAGTCGGAATATTAAAATAAGCTATTGCTCATTTGATGACAAAGATTTGAAACTCTTATCTTTCCGTATAGAAAAAATATGGTGGATTAACTGATCTTTACATCAGTTGATGAAAGAGCCCAATGCAGAAAAATGCATTTTGGGTCTTTGAAACAGTTTGAATGTTTCGATAATAATCCATTTGATATGTTTTACTGTAGACGTGCTTAATTCTACAGCTTTTGTTGTATCAATGCATATAAAAAAATTCGGCCAAAATTTATTTTGTATGCTTTGGCAGTATTGGGGTCCATTGGTTACTGTCTTGCAGTAGGCTGTACTTTACCATCTGTCAGTAATTATAGAACTAGACCCATTGACAGTGATTTACCGTGTCAAGGTATAGAAGTTAATCCATTTATTTTCTTGATCTGGTTCTTATGAAATTTTCTGAGTGCGGATTTAATGATTCCACAAGTACCATCGAGGTGCATCTTTGTTACGTACTGCTCCATTTCTGATGAAAATTTCATTTGCATAAACATTATCTAACAGGTCCTCTTGTGGCAATGCTTGCCACTTGATTTCTTTAACAGGTACAATGCAGTGATGGAAAGCTGGGGCTTGCTGTTCAACTGGGGCCAAGATGGAGGGCAGGGTGTTGCTTTCCAGACACGTGATGTTCGGGCTCGTGTACTTGGTGAGGTGGCATGGGTTAACATGAAGGCAAATGTTGGCGTTGACCCAGTTGACCCTGTGGTGTTCCACGTGACTAATGTATATGAGTTCCGTAACAGCAGGTGGTATATGGTTCATCACCATAACTCAGCCATGGCTGACCCTGCTCCCCATAATCTGTTTGGTTGAAGCTGGAGAACAAAATTCGAGTGCAAGGAAGCTTGATGGCGCATAATTATTTTGCGGTCTAAACCGATGATAGATTATCGAATGTATTTGAAGAGCTTTCTTTCCCCGTGTTCTCTATTCCCCCACTCTGAAGCTCCTGGTTATTGGTGCTATCTCCTGCAGTTTTGAATGTGTTTTAGGAGTTAACTGAGATGGTGAAATGAGAGGTTGTCGTGCCCTGTGGCTGTGGGCGTCTGGCTTCATCTGGTGCAACCCAAATGTCTTAGTTTCTGTTGTTTAACGACCTTTCATCTGGTTCGTTTGAAACACAAATCTTTGTCGACAAGACGAAACAGGACAAATTCCCATTCAAGACGAACGAATGCATCTAATCTTTAGTCTTTGAAAAGATCGCGATGGAACATACAACATCAGCCAAAGTATGTGTATGTACAAACAGGTGTGTTTACAGAAATGAGCTGGGCTAATATCCTCTGCAGTCATCAAAGCAATGGGACGCATGCCTCTCAGCCCAGAAAATACTAGTGTAGTACACGGCCAGTATAGCTAGCATACACAGAGACGTGCCGTGCCGTGCCGGTTTTATTATTGCGTGGCGTCCCCTGAAGGTGAAGGTGATGAGTTCAGGCGTGGTCCTTGTCAGCAAAGATGTCAAGCAGGGCGAGGGCCTCGGTGACGGAGAGCTCGAGCCGGAACTTGGGCCCGTCGTAGTGGTGGAGGATGGGGCGGAAGGCGTCCTCCTCCAGCGGGTCGTAGATCTTCCGCGTTGCCACCCTCACCTGTCCATCGATCCATCAGATATTGTACCACATCAGCTAGCATTCAACAACCAAGATCTGTTTCAGGGTGTCGTCGTGTCGGTCTCTGGCTGACGAACCAACCGGCCGACCCGGCTCATACGTATTTGGTGAGGTGGTTAGGCAGTCACGGCCTAATCTAATCTCATCCGCTCAAGCCTTGCACGTTTCAAACATACGGATTCCTAGCTTTTAATCTATTGATGCGTGCCGGTGTGTCGATACATGAGCAGGTCCGGTGAGCGGCAGCAGATGAGGCAGGCACCATACCTGTGCAGGGAAGCGGGACTCGCCGGGGCACTTCTTGTCCTCCCACGCCGTCGGGTCGATGTTGGCCCCTCCAAAGCTCGCCGCCTGCACAATATTGATTGTAAGGTGATGAGCACAAATTAGCAGCTCGTCGAATTTGCACAATATTGATAAAAAGGAATCTTATCTAGTACTAAGTACCTCGAAGATGCCGTGGAGCTGGTGGGTAGAGTAGTTGTAGAGGAAGAGGGGCAGCCCTGGCCTGATGGCCCTCACCGAATCCCTGTACCTCGACGGCAATCCTACAACCCAACAGTCATTAGCTCTCTCTGATCACTTCAGTTGTTCAAGAAAGATAGCATCTTTAGTTTTGACGTTTTTCTATTCAAGAATTCAGTGTGATCAAGAACCGACGGCACGAATTTAGTGCTTACCGAAGAGTTCCCTCCTGAGGTTCTCGTCCATGGTGTCGTTGTTGCAGACGAAGATGTACCCGCCGACGGCCTCGCCCCTCGGCAGCGCCTCCGACGCGGGCAGCGTCTTGAACCTCTTGTCCGCCCCCGCGCCGCCGGCGTTGTTGCTCTCGTTCTTGCCGGGCTTCTTCTTGCCATAATCCTTCTTGCCGACGTGGTGGTGGCTGTGGTTGTTGTTGCTCGCCGGCCTCCCGGCGGACTTGTCGAAGTAGCTCTTCACCTCCCCGCCGTTGCTGCTGTTGTAGCCGTAGCTCCCCATCTTGTTGAATGCAAAGCTGTTGTTGATGTTGCTGCTGCTCTTGGCATAGCCGCTGCTGTTGATGTTGTTATTGTTACTGTACGTCTTCTCGGTGGGGAGATTGGCGACGTTGTTATTGTATCGGTCGGCCTTGCTGGTGGTGGTGCTACCGAAGGCGAGCTTGCCGGAGCCGATGAGGCCGGGGCCGCCGTCGTTGTTCTTGGCGGCGGCGGAGGGGAAGGGGTCTGCGGAAGCGAAGAGGGCGTTGCGGCGGTCGGTGGCGCTGGCGGGGGACCAGATGGAGTCGCCGAGGGAGAGGGTGGACAGGCTCGCCGTCTGCAGGCGCAGCTGGTCGCTGAACTGCCAGAACTCGCGGTCGTAGCTCTCCATGAATTGCTCGCTGCTGCCTTCCCTGTTGCCTTTGCCTTGCTCTTCTCCGACGAGAGGGGAGGGGAGGGGAGGCGTGGGAACAGGGAATGGCGTGCGGTGCGCGGCGAGGCGAGCGGTTTTATCGACGCGACATGCGAAGATGGCGCGGTTCGGTTGGTGCAGTGTGTCTGTGGATCAGTCGTGCTCTGGGATGGTGACTTGGGCTGTTGTGCGTTCGACGTCAAACTGTCAAGGCCGGACGTGGCCGCGGGGAGGGGAGGGGAAGGAAGCTTCGCCGAAGGTGGCCAAGCCGCGTCCCGCCGTGGAGGTCTCGGCACGCGCGCGGCTGGCTGGCTGTCGACTGTGCGCCTCACCACATCTGCTTCCGACTGGAGTAGTAATTTGTCACGAACTAAAAATGTCTTCCCAATGACGTCCGTTCAATCTGTACAGAACAGCTGAATTCTACCTCAGTTTGTTCAATCTCTACCTTTTATTCTACCTCTAACATAATTAACAGCTTTGCCAATCTGACCATTTCCTTCTCGTTATCTTGTCGAGATGCATACAAAGATCGCATGACGTTTCCTAGGACAGCTGTAGTCCTGTCTGTCTCATTATACGTAGGTCAAAGATTGCTGCTGACGTGTCCATCCATCACTCTCTGCTCTCTGCTAGTGCTAGTATGGTTTTGCTTGCTTCTACATCACCACCTAAACAAATACAGCTGTTATGCACTTGCTACTTGGAGTACCGTACAGAGGCAACTTTCTTGATGCTATAAGACGCGACACCCTTGTTTATCGATATACTATACTACTTGATGCTATCAGCAAGTAAGTGAAAACGATCTAAAATCACGTACATCCATTGGTGTCTGAAAGAAGACAAGGAAGAGAGAAATAGGTTAGCATCGATGCTAAGATTGTAGACATGGTTGTGACATGATAAGCTAAGATTTGCTACTAATACCAACTTAATTTTAGTAATAAAATCAATCAATTAATTAATTTTATCACTTAACATCTATAAAGAGATGCTAAGGGATATAGTAGAAGTAGCTACAAACTATGGTACCGATAGAGAACGAAGGATACCAAACCATAGCACCTAGGGGAACAGAACCATTTCACTCTTAAACATATTACAATGTACATTTAATGTGATCCCTAAAATGTGTAAACGCATGTATGCCCAGAGAAACCAGTGCCGAGTCCAGTTTGTCCCAAGTAAATTCAGAACCAGAGTTATTGGTTGATGATGCATGGCATAGCCTCCTTTGTTTGACACTATGTGCTTATTAAGAGAAAAAAAAAAAGGCAGATGCGGTGGGGATGTTGCACCTTGCGAAGTGCTAATGAGCATCTATAATCATCTTGTTTCCGAAAAAGCTAGTGCTAATACCAGTGTTATAAGTACTGTAGCTAAAATGGAGCCCCTGTTGATTGGGGGCCAGGGCGCCGGGTTTGCTTTGATACGAGCTGGCTCAGCACACTTCAGAGCCAAGAGCATAGATAAGATTAAGCATCTAACTTGATGTCTCAACACTTAAATATGTCAACTCATGGATTTTTGCGAACACTAAACCTGGGCATGTCATTGGTGGCACCCACTGTAGAGCTACCGGCGGACAGTACGCGAGTTTTTTTATTCTATATTTTAGTACCAATCTCTTCCGGACTGTATTTTCAGAAACTATTTTTTTATCATGCCATGTGACAAGACAACATTGTCACTCAATATTGTCACTCTAGATTAAAAAAAAAACACAATGTGACACATTTCCTATCATGTCAAGCAGGAATTTTTGAATGGCGTGACAGTAGATATTTATCATGACGAGTGGCGCAATCAAAGAGATTAGTCCAGGAGGAGTTAATATTAAAATATTAGAATAAAAATGGTTCAAAGAAAAAATCATCGTACGCGCATATGGCGCAGCACATACGGCAAGCAAGACACGCACTAACGAAACAAACAACAATATCACTCACGACGTTACGTTTATTTATTGTGTTGTGATTTGTGAGCACAATTTTCCTCTGGGCTCTGGGTGCATCTTCTGCTTTGTGGGGAAGCAAGTGGGCGATAGTGGGACGCACGTCCGGGTGCGCCCTGTCGGCAACCCGCATTCATTTGGCTCTGGCGATTGCAAAACAAGCAGCTCTTTTTTTTTTTGCACTACAGTACACTGGTACATGGCTGACGACGACCAGACCGGGTCTACTTAATCCCTGCTTTGGGGAATTCTCTACGTGTCCTTGCAAGATGGTAATTTCACGGATGGGTCTGCCCTGCAACTTGGCCTATCGTAATCCTGTATCTAATTGGGAGGGCATGTTTGCAAATTGTAAGTTCTCCCCTGGGATCGCCAGAACTGTGGCCGCTTGTCTACACGGGGGCAGCGACGTGCCTCCACTAACCGAGGGAGGGCACCTCCTCCGTCGCACTCGCATTCACACCGGGGCGATCGGGACCCGGCAGGCAACCAAGCGTGGTTGTGTCGGATGGGACTGACCTTTCCCCGCGCGTCGCCTGTCGCCTCCCGGCGCAGAACATGTGCACGCGTCGTGTCGCGGGAGGCACGGCGTGGCACGCCATCGGTCTCTCCTCTCTCTCCTAGTCGTATCGTGCCACCACCGGCAGCGCGGCGCGATTGGTCGCCGGGAGGAGGCCGAAGAGCGTGGACGGACGGGGCGGTGCAGCGCAGGTGAGGAATTTGGCTTGGAGTGGTTGGGTGTTGGTGCCCGCCCAGGCAGGAGGGTTCAGTGCCCGGTGCCGTGGTGGCCCTCCTCCCCCCACCTACGATGTCGACGCCCATGTGACGCAGTGCCCTCCGCGAGATGCAGGGGGAAACCAGAAATTTAATATGGGAGGGATCAATTAAATATGAAGAGAACTAATTAAATTAAATTGCAGTTAACTAATTAGTTAGATGACAGCGTCGTTAGGGGGTGCAGGCCCCTCTAGCCATGCCATGGCTTCGCCACTGACTTACTGCACGCTTAACGACGTTTCCTCATCCCTGACTTACTGCATTCCCTCTTCAGTACGAACGGAGATCCTCTTACTTCCTACACGCTCACCATCCTAGGATCTAACCATGCTCATGCGGAGTGTCGCGCCAAAACATGACACGTGGGACCCACCTATCGTCTAGATTTTTTTTTTAAATATAACCAACTGAGATCCTATTTCATAGTAGTTACGATGATAACTGTAAAAACAGATCACAAACCCAATATACAGTTTAGAAAATAAAATCGATCTAAGCTTGTAAATTTAGAGTTCTCGAAATGACAAAACCATGACTTGTGTGGGCTACGGCGTGGCTTTGCCAAATTTGGCGAGCACTACAATTTCACTACCCGCTTAGTTTCAGATATAGAAAAAAAGGTTCAACTCCATGTCGAACGAAGGCTCTTCTTTTCTTGAATGAAATGAAATGACAAAGAGTGGTCAACCGAAATTGTCTTTCTCTCTTCCAAGCCATTGAATCGAGCTGACATCCACAAATAGCTTAAACCATGCTAATCCTTGCGTATCTAATTTACGACAGTTGTTCTGTTTTAGGCTGCAGATCAACTAAAAGACTAATTTAGATACAAATGTAATACCTCTGATCCTAAATATAAATCAATTAGGATTGTTGTTGATCAAATCTTTTTAACTTCCACCAGCAATATCTAAAAAGTCATACATAACATAACATTGATATTGTTAAATTCATCATGAAAAATATTCTCCTAGTGGAAAAGTTTGTCTGGCATTGAATAGTTCGAGATAGTAAAATGAGTTAAGTTTTTGTTTGCAAACTAGATAGACAAAATGAATTATTTGGGGTAATAAATTAGATCTTTTCTTATTTGAAATAATATACATCCATAGATATTTCTAATCAAAAGTTATAATGGAGACCGTGCATTTATATTTAGGACCAGAAAGAGTAGTAGGCTTCCTTACTCATGTGTGATGGTAACAAAATAAGCAAAAGTAATATTAACAAACACTCCTTTTTTCGTAAGTTGTCACTAACAGAATGGAAATATCTACATGGTATTAGTAGGTCAAAATTTTCCCTAGGGTTCTTATGTCATTCTACGAAGAACTAAAAAAGATTGGACTATATTCAGCATGGCCCGACTATCTACTTCTAGCCCATTTCAACAGTCCATGTACATCCTATAGATTGTAGATTTTTATTTCTATATTTTTTATTTTTGGAATTTGCAAATATATATGTCCATTTTGGTAAATTGCACATCTATACTCTTATCGCTGTTGGATGGGCGACAAGTACCTGTTGCCCATCCAATGGGCGACAGGTCCACGTGGGCGTGCAGCGTTCTCAGGACACGGTCGAGCGTACTGCCTTCGGATCTTCTACGGTTTGGGTGAGCCCTGCCCTAATACCGATGTAGGTCGAGGAGCGTTGAAGGTCGGCGGCGCTAAAGGACTAGTGCGAAAGGCAGATCTTGAGCGATGACGGATCCATCCCGGGCTAATCTAAGTGGACCTGAGCGACGGTAGGCGGATCTAAGTGGCAATGCGATGGACGGCAAATGACGGTTGGGCAAGCGCGATGACAAATTAGGCAGCATGAAGTCGGCGCATGACGGCACGCTACGGGTGGCGCAAAGACGGTGTGCTACGATGTTAGCCCAACGATGGGAGAACCGGCGTGAAGTCCAGCGACAACGACGGCGGTGGTGACGTGTAGATCTGGGGCAGCACAAAAGTACCTCCTCCTCTGAGTACAGCCTCCAGCGAACATCGTTCACCGTTAGCTCATCGAACGGGTGAACAAAGTCCAGGTACATGCGGTGGGTCTGCACACTGGATCAAGTCGACTGTGCAACTAAACTAAGTTAGAGAAACAAAAAATGAAGAATTGAACAAATACGTGCAAACTTCATAGCTCTTACCCTACATCTACACCACAACGAGCCCATGGTCAGGCCACCGACGCCGTTGGAAGGGTACTGGTATGTGATGTGGTCGACAACGGGCCTGCCAATGGCAAAACACTCATACGACCATAGCTGAAGCAATAGGGGACACCTGGTGAGGATCGCTTTAGCATCGGTCTTTGTGCAGGCGACACACAGGCCACGGTACGTCACAACCAGCACAGCACAAGTCCACATGTACTGCGAGACCTCCCTAGGGTCGGCGTTCATAACCTCTTAGGCATAAGGTATCATGCTCCTCGAGATTGTATTACCGTAGGTCTCGGTGAACATGATTCACCCGAACAACTACATGAGCTACGCCTCAAAGTGATGAGAGATGTCCTCGTTGCCTGCCAGTGGGTGGATGTTGTCTGCTTGTCAAAGAAGAAATAATTTCAAATATGTTCATCGGTTAATAATGTAAGGATATCATAAAACACTAAAAAGGGATATACCACAAACTGAACGAGAAAGACCTTTGTCAGACTGTGCTTCTCGGACCCTAGAAAAGGCCTGAGCGGGGCTAGGCTGTCCCTCCATTGAACGATGGAGAAGCGGCCCAACATCTTATCGTGTCATGCCACACCCATGTCCCTTGCTTCAACGGTGGCACTCAGGAAAGGCAAGCCCATTAGCAGATAGACGTCCTTGAGCGTGTGCACCATCTCGCCGCACAGGAGGTGGAACATGTGCGTCTAGGATCGCCACCTGTCCACAAGAGCCGCTAGGAGGGCCCTATTGTAACTGAAGCGTGTGGCCACCTCCGAATCCCCCACCAACGCGGCCACTTCCACCATCCGACACAGCGGAAGAAGCCCAGCAACATGCAACCTGCAAACAAAATACAATTAGCAAACCATTGCGACAGCAAGCCGTAGATAACGTTACATTGAAATGGTACAAACCTGTGGATCTAGCGAGCGTCAACCCTCCTAAGCTCATCCGACACACTGGGTCGTAGTACTGGGAGCTCCTCAGCCTGCACGACAATGTGGGACGAATGGTGCCTCACGTCGAGCTAGGGGTCAAGTAGCTCTAGTTGAACCATACCTGCATGTTCAGAAGTTATTTACAGTTTGATAAGCAAAACAAATACAGAGTAACAAGTAATCATTCAACAAATGACATGAGAGAATAGATTCTTTAAAGCGTACACAAATATGTTAACAAACCACAACTTAACATGTTACAACCTCAAACATAGTGATAGTCTGAGTACTACAATACCAAACTAAAGTGTTGCGAACACGAATATCCATCACAACACGAATTACAACATTAAACCAACTCAATGAGTTGACGATCGACGAGCATGAGGACGTCTTCCATCTGCAGCTGAGCCGAAAGGACCAGCTTCGGCGGGGTTGTACTTGGCACACCAACGGTGCATTTTTTGTAAGTGTGCTCTATTGCGTTGTACTTGCTACACCATTTCACGTGACATCTAACTTCTGCTTCATCCATGTCATTATGGAACCTCGTTGTCCTATGTTGTACCTTCTTCTATTTCATCTTCTCTGGAATAGGAATGAACACACAATTAGCCCCAGGATCTTTTGTGAAAGAACCATAAATACCGAAACCATAGACCTCATGGTTCTAAGTGTTGAACATAATTTCCTTCTTAAAGTAGTTAGAGACGTAGCTCTGAGTTCTCATACCTGTCACAGCACACGCAACAATCACATATGAGTATGGCTTGTGCAGTAGCATCGGCTTGTAGCATCTGCAAATGCACCTGTCATCGAAAATGGTATACTCTTGAATAACTCTCTCACATTTGCCCCCTCCTTCCTTTGTATTTGTGCTATGCAGTTTTCATGGTCTTCACATGGTGCATCTTTACCTTCTTTACCTTATCTTCTATGTACTTAGTCATCTTCATCCCATAAATTAGATGACCATCATTAAGCGTCAGGTGTGCTAATGCATAACGGTTCCTAAAATACTTGCAGATTTATTGAAATATGAACTCTACAATCCCCACCAACGATAAGCCCCTCACACCTTTTATCATCCAATTGTACATCTCAACTAAATTTATAGTCATAATATAGTACATTGACCCGTTTGTGTCGTAGAACAGAGCTCACTAATTCTGCAGATTCTGAATAGCCTTTAGCATCCTTGCATGCCGATCATGTATAATGCACACGTTTGGCTGAGCACCCATATTTATCATCTTGACATGGTACAGGAACAAATACCAACCGCTGGTGTTCTCACTCTCCACAAATTCAAAGGCCAACGGTTGCACTTGGTTGTTGTCATCAACCCTAACAGCAATCAGGATATGTCTCTTGTACATACCGGTAAGGAAAGTATCGCCGATGCAGAGGATAAGCCAACAATGCTCGAAAGCTTTGATACATATTCTTATGTGAGAAAACATCACTTCAGGGCATACTTGCCTGGTTGGGATAACAATGGGTATTTATCAATGTTGTAATACGTTCTTAGATTCACTAGAGTAATGGTCTGCAACAAGCGTGAAAGATTATCATATGGCGCTTTGTAGGTCTCAAACCTCACCTCAATTGCCTTCCTCTTCACCCTCCATGCCTTGTTGTAGCTGATAGTATATTTATACTTCTCCTCAATTGCCCTGATTATGGACCTTGGTTCATAGTTCAGGTTGTTTACAATCTGGACGTACATCACATTAGCAACAAAAGCTGAGGTGATGTTCCAATAGCTAGGCTCAAGTTCCTCTAGCGTGCAAGTGTGGTCGACTACAATCGACACCTCCCAATAATCAACCCACTTCCTCTTGAAGCCGTGTACTCACCAAAGACAACCCTCCTTCACACACTTGACATCATATTCCTTTTTAATTTACTTCACAACATGAAACTGTCGTCGATGCAATGTCGCCATTGAGTCACATCATCCTTCATAGCCTGACTGGTAGTATACTTAGCCCCCTCGGTCACCTCATTCTACGTATATTTCCAAGGCACCTGATTCTCCTCATTCACCACAAGGTTGTTAAAGTTGAGATTGTTTCAGTCCGTGGGAACATGAACAACTTTCTCATTATCCAACATGTCATGCTCATGAGCTTCATCAACCTCATGATCATCCCGCTCCATCTATTCAATTAGAGAAGAGATTTGTTTCCCCTCGCCTGCCTCATCGATCGGCTCAGTCAGATCATCCGATGAACGTGCAACATCTAGATCACCATCTCATTACCCTCCTCCTCATCACCCTCCTCCTCCTCGTACCCCAACCCTGCATCTCACTAACTCCCTCCTTATTCTTTCATTGCACAAGCAACATAAGTGTCTAACCTCTTTCCACTATATCCTGCAGATACATCCTCCATACTTGATTTTCCCTAAGCGGGTACAACTCCTAATACACACTATCTCTCATACGGTTGCCCACAATACTAATGGTCATCTCTTGAACCTCGAGGTCTATTTTAAAACCTTGTATCAACAAGTCGTACAAGTGTTCTATACTCTTTTGCATAGATCTCGAAATACCCTTATCCATTGAGTCAAATACCGACAATACTACCCCTTTTGGACCATATAATATTTTAATGTCCCCATAAAAATCCTAAAGTATCACTTATTCAACATACCTTCCAACCATCAACATAAAACCATAATATTTTTATGATCGAATATAAAAAAATAAAGTAGAACTACATCTAACACCGAGTCGCTACATCAAACACATCTAAATCCTACATCTATTACCTAATTATGTTAACACTATACCTAAATCCTACATCTAATACCTAACCTACGTCTAAATACTACATCTAATTGCTAAAATGTGCATACAAATATGATCTAATTGCTAAACTATGTCTAACCCTAATTCTAAAGATATATCTACATTCTAGTGGCTACCTACGGGTTTAAAAAAAACTAGATTTAATCTCTAACCTATATCAAAATCTAGCACTAATGGTTATCCTATCGAATTTGTAAAAAATAAAATAAAAAATATACCTTCTTTCTCTGACAAAACTTTTCCTCCAATTTTCCCTCTCTCCCCTCTCCTCCTCTCCTCTCTCTCTTTCTCTCAGAGCGCTCCTCCCCTCCTCCCACTCTCTCGGTTGGGGTGAGTGAAAAATGACATGCTGATGTCGGCCAGGACGGCTCTGTCATATTATCTACTCAAAAGGTCTCGCCCGAGTAAAAGGTGACACCTTTTGAGTAGGCCTACCAGGGGGCACTGCGAGGGGGATCTTGCCTGTTCACTAGGCGAGAGCAAGGTCTCGTCCGGTGAATAGGCGAGATGTCCACATAGCCACAAGGTCATCGACAATATTAAATTTTGGCCGAAGATTCCATAAGGCCCGCAAGGTGTCGCTCATTTATGAGGTAAGACCTTGCTCTCGCCCAAGGAGCAAACGATGAAGGCCTATTCTTGCTAAATTTTGAAATAGACATATAATTTTGCAAATATTTAAAAAAAATTAAAGACAAGAACCGTAGTATAGAAAATGTATATTTGGGCCCAACCAAACTACATGTGCACGGCCTTTGAGAAGATGGGTTGGAAGATTAAAAGCTTCATAGACAGGGAAGTTGCATTTTTATTTGGGCCTGATACTAGTCCGCTAATCTGGGCTCATCTAATGTGGCAACATCTTTGTAGGCTCGCCATATTTTGTGGAGTGACACGACCTAGCTTTACTAACTGTTTCGTGTTTGCCGTTAGCTCCTTTTGCCTGCTTTTGTCTCAAACGAACACGACAATGTGCTTACTCTCATCGATCGGCGCCTCTGTGTTCATTATTTTGCACCATTTGACATGTACACACTTTTTTTTTTTTGATAATTTTGGGAGTTGTAACAACTCATCCAGTGTGGGATGTCATTATTCACGTGCTTACGCAGGACTGAGATGGCGATGAACAGCAAGACAAACAAGTTAGACATGTTCGGAATCAGGGTCGGATGATTTCCTTGAACCAAACTTTTCCAGATCTTTTAATTCCGAAATTCTCACATTATAAACAGGACAGCTGCAAAGCCTTACGAATAACTTAGATGGACCCACGGGTAACTGGTAGCTGCTAGCCGTTGTCTTGTGACATCAGCTCGCTGCCCTGTAATCTTTCGAAACCTGCGACTAGTAAACTAATTGTTGTGGTTGCTTTCATCGTCGCCAAACCACCTATGACGGTTGCCGTTCAGACCGTCTGGGTTGTCTCCTCAACGGGCACTCCTTCCAGCTGTATATATATGTGACATAAAATTTGTGAATGAATGCAAGGAACTCATTTCTATCTATTGTCCCAATTAATTCAATTTCGAGTTCAACACGTTATCAACCACTATTCTCTATATTCCCGAGCGATAGAGTTAACATCATCCCAGAACACAAGCACAACAGAAGGAAGACAGCGCATCCATCTAGTAAGAGGATGGGCGATTCACCACGCACTTACCCGATGACACTAGAGACTGCTCTCCTACTCTTTCTTCCTCTGAGTCTTCGACCACCGAGCCCCTATAGGCATAGGCGTTGCTATCTCCATCCTCTGAGTCATCGATGCCATCACCCTAGACTCCCAGCCGCTATAATTACTACCAACATGGGCCGGCTAGCCTCTTTCAGGCGGCTGTGTAGGCAGCAACAAGGCCGGCCACCGGTGGCGGCGCCGGCGACCCATCTCCACAACCGGATCCAGCACCGACCACGCCCACGGCTACCCAGACGGTGCCGCATCCATTATGCCCAATCCATTGCTTCACGACGCATAGGACGACGGCACTCACGGAATCCAATGGACCCTCGCTGCTCGCTCGGGCTTCGTTAATCCAGGCATTGGACGCGCCCGCGATAGAGGCACCGGCTTCGCCTACTCCACCTAACGCTACTCCGCCCGCGGAACCGGTGTCTTCTCCTTATCCCCCGTCGGACCAGATCCCCCATCTCCAACCTTTGCCTTCGGCATTAGGGACTCCGAATCAGCCCTCGAGTACACCGCCAACGGTGACGGGGAGCCACACAACACGCCGGTAGAGCCTTCAGTGCGCCGTGTTTGCTGCCTCGCGCTGACGGCCACGCTGACTGCAGGTGTGTGCCCCACATCATCGCTGCCCTTGGAATCCCCTGTCGAGAGCTTGATTTCGCCGATGATTCCGTCGACCACCTCCAATGCCACGGGATCCGCCGCCTCGGATGTGTCGTCCTCTCCACCTCAATTGACTTTTATGGTTTCAACCCCTTCCACGGTCGCACCTCCTCCCTATCGCTGGCTCCAACGCACTGTGGCAATTACGGCGAATCAATTGCCGGGCCTACACCACCCTTGGGACCCGGCATCCCTCGACCTCCCGAATAGCACCACTGGTCATGGCAGCGACCAGATCTGAGCTGGCCGCCTGATCTAGCAGGGGGTGATGGTGGGGAATGATGGAGGTGGTCGCACCGGTGGTACGAGCAGCAGATGCGACGGTGCACGACACCATGGCGGCCCCACCTTCACACGTCTACATGGGAGTGGTGGGGTCAAGATGGGCAGGACACGTAGTTTTCTATTTCTATATTTTTTTCATTAAATATTTAAATAAATAGACACCTGTCGACAAGATTTGCAGAAATAGACGCCTATCACTCTCTGAAAAGGCAGGTAGGGCCAATCGCCCTATCAGGGGACGGATAGAGAGTAACCGCTTTTTGAGAGGGCGGGTAGGCCTACAAATGGTGAAATTGGTTTGTTTTTTTAATTTTATATTTGTATTACTCAATATTACAAATAGTGCACATTCGTTCGATGAAAATATTTAAAATTGATACGTTGCAAATTTTGGATCACA
The DNA here is from genome assembly GCF_958298935.1 of Phragmites australis. Classification (NCBI taxonomy): domain Eukaryota; kingdom Viridiplantae; phylum Streptophyta; class Magnoliopsida; order Poales; family Poaceae; genus Phragmites; species Phragmites australis. Next base: position 27,796,384 of record NC_084921.1, on the reverse strand, counting down.
ATAGTAAAAAAGTGGCTAATACGGCATCATAGAGTAGTGATATTTTGAAAATTCTGGATCGTTTTAAATTTGTCGATATTTGATGTAAAATTGTATCAATAATTTTTTAGTGACGTATTGTTGGGAGGATGCAAAATCTAATTTTGCGAATAAATTATAGATGTGAAGCACTCTTAGCATATTACCCAGCACGAAGGTTACAAACGGCGACAAACATTACATTGGACATATAGTGGCAAACATTACATCAGACCCTAACTACGAAGACACGACGAAAAAAAATGGTGACATGTACGGTACGCATAAAGACCTACCTAATAGCGTACCGCTCCTAATCATAACATGCCTTAGGGAGTGAAAACATGCCATATTACATTAGATACTCTCTACTGAGTGCACCTAGGATATTTGGTCTTTCTTAGGGCATCGGGACCTGCCGCCTTAGCGCGATGGGCCCTCTCCCGCTTTCTTACCCTCTCAGCTTTGTGGGCTTGAGCCGCGGTATGGTCCTGCGTTGTCTTCCTCATGCACTTCTCTTCCTGCCGCTTCAGCCGTAGTTCCTCTTGTTGTTGCTCGTACTCCCAGCGTGCGTAAGCTTCCCTCCTTCACCGCATGGTCATATCGACCCACTGCTTCTGGTCTTCATTTTGCTCGATGTCGAGCTATTCAATGAAGTCACAGATAGGTGAAGGAGAATGGACAAATAAAACAAGATGAGAGATTAGTAAAACAGTACGTGAAATCGGGAACAAGATGTGAAAAGTGCCACATGACTGATCTATGTCGCTATACCGGTGGGTACTCATACGATCTATGTTGAGACTTGTCGTATTAGTAGTTGGCACACATGAAGAAGCATAGGCCATAGATGTAAGAGAAGTCCTGGGACTCGCGAAACCTACAAAAGTCGCCACAGAAGCACATCGGTGGTTCAACCCCCTGGGGATGAAAATCCCCAATATTTCTCGAGTGGACTTGGTGGAGCTGAGGAAGATATTGCAGTTGAGAGAGCTGAGAAATGAGTGGTGTATCCATAGATAAAGGTAGGGTTATTTATTGTGCTCCACACATGCAGCTATGACGTGTGTACATGGCCTGCATAGCAATTATGGCTTCTGACACGTACATATGCATGTTCAAATCCTAAGCACGCACTCTTGCAAATGCCACTCACGTCTGCCACCCCTACGACCCTTATCCTGGCACAGGACATTGAACCTGTGCTCCGCAGTTTCCTCTTGATTAGCGCGGTGCATGTGTTCCTTCTTCGTGGCCTTCTTCATGTACTCACATAGCATCGATCCATACAGCATACGGTTTTCTTCCATTTCCTTCGAGGCAGCTGCATAGTGATCAACAAAATATCTGCAAGTCCCATGCATAATACCTTCTACAATTTCAACAAGTGGGAGGGACCTCATACCCCGCATGACCCAGTTGTAGACCTCAGCAAGATTAGTTGTCATTATCCCATACCTTGCCCCACCACTGTCGTACATCAAAGCCCATTTTTCTTTTGGCGCATTTTGTATCCACTGCAAAATGTTCCTGATAGATGATCCTGACCTCCTTACTATTTGAAGAGTATCTGTTCATCATCCGTGGCTGCTACCTCAGCTGTCTGCTTCATAGTTAATTCATCTAGTCTTGTCCATAGGGTATTGAACTTTCCCTGCTGGTTCTGGATGCACAAATTCTTGAAAAGCTTCATCAAGTCCTTGTTTTTGAATTGTTTGTAAAAGTTTGCATCCATATGCCGCATGCACCACCTGCTCTTCAAGTCGGGCAACTTTACGGTAACACACTGTCGAACACTCCCATATTACATATCCAGCAAAGCCTGCAACAACCCCGCATGTCTATCATGAATCAAACAAACATCTAGCTGGTCCAAAACGATAGCATGCTTCACCTGCTCAAGGAACCAATACCAGCTGTCCCCGTTCTCACTCTCCATCAAGGCAAACCCCAGTGGTAGGACTTGGTTGTTCCCAGTGAGGAACGTCCCGTCTAGGCAAATGATGGGTTGACACTGCCTAAATGCTTTGATGGTTGTCGCAAATGCAAATAAAGCACACTGCAATACTCGCTTTCCACTATACTTCACATCAGTCGAGGGGTAATGCTTGATGTCATAGTAACTTTCAGGGTTTCTTGCGCATATTATGGCTAATTGACGCGGTAGATTGTGATATGAATCTTCATATGTCCCAAACCTCATCTCAATATCCTTCTGTTTCGCCCTCCGTGCCTTGGCGTAGTTTAGTGTATACTGGAACCTTTCCTCAATAGCACGGATTATTGATTGTGGCTCATACTTCAGGTTGTCCACAGTCTTCCCATACATAACATTGGCAACAAAAGCAGATGATAGGTTCCGGTGGGAGAACTCTATTTCCTCAATGCAACAATTATGCTCCCTGACTATTGAGCATTCCCAGTAGTCAACTCACTTCCCTCTGAATGCGTGCACCTGCCAAGGACAATCAGGCACCAAACACTTGACGTCGTACTCCCTTTTACTCGACTTCACAACCTTGAACTGCCTCCGAAGAGACAGCGACCAAAATTTAACTGCATCAATAACAGACTCCTTAGTAGGGTACATAGCACCCTGGGACACTCGTTCTCATGGTATTCCCACGGTGTCCGATTAGCCTCACTAACCACTAGCTTCAAAAATTCCTGATTCCTTCATCTCCTCGTCGGATGAATCCTCATCGGCAATGGCTTCCTCCAGCTCTTGATCCTTCATCTCCATCTCTTCAATTATGTTAGGGATGTGCTCCTCCTCATCGGCTACACCCCTCGGTTGCATCTCACGCATATCCTCAACATCTTGCTTGTCCCCGATATTTTCCAGGTCTGATTCATCTACCACTGTCTGACTTGTTCCCGCTACTGTTCCACAGAGTTTATCTCTGTTGGATCCTTCTGGTACGCCTCAGCTAACAAAACCAGAGGGAGGTCACGATCACATGATATATCTACATACTGCCTCCAAGTAGATGTCGCATTGATCGGGACGAGCTCACCAAAGTAGCCTTGATTAGCACGGCTTAGCACAGCTCTCAGCTTAAGATCATGTTGTTGGGGATCCTATTGAAAATTATGCATAGCCACTTGCACACATCCACTATGATCCTCTCATTGGCTCTACTAAATCCCTTAACGACATGCTGAAACCCAGAGAGATCTACTACGCTAAGACCATAACTAATTTGACTTTCACCATAATATATCTGAAAATATAATTTATCTGACATCCCTAGAAAATATATTCAATGTTAAGACCGGAAAAGTATATTTCTGATTATCGAAAATCTAACAAAATTATCAACATCGATTATCGCCTAACAATAGGTTTCTTTAATATTGCCGCTAAGCAAACTAACCAAATTAAACTATTAACCCTCTGTCTATTTAATAAAGTTTCTAATTAGCTATAATTATTACTTACATCATTATTCTGTAAAATCTAGATATTCAAAATTACCATACTATAAATACTACTATGCATCTGATGGCTATCCTACCACGTCGTAATTAATATTTACAATATACTACAAAATACAGCATTTTCTACATTTCTAAACCCTAGGTCATATCTAATATAGCTATTGTCATACCGCTAAACCCTAGATCTAGTGATACTTTAATTACTAATAAAAACATAAGTATAAAAAAATTACCAGAAAACACGATCCAAAATCCGCAGATCGAAAACAGTAGGGCTTCGCCGTGCTGCCTCTCTCTTCTCTCCTCCTCTCCTCTCCTCTCCTCTTGCTTTCTCTTTTTCCAGAATAAAATGAGTATTTTTCCTCATTTTTGAGGTTTATATAGGGGAGGGGAAGGGAGGCGCCCCCTTAACCGCCCCTGAGAGGACGGCAAAGGGCCTAACCGCCCTCTTAGAGAGCGGTAAGGGTCGCGGCCGCGGGGATACTCCCTACCTGCCCTCTAAGAGGGCGGTTAGCCCCACCCACCCTTTTAGAGGGCGGTAGGCGCCTATTTCTTCAAATCTTGCCGTTAGGAGTCTATTTATTTAAATATTTAATAGAAAATATAAAAATAAAAAACCCTATGGGCCGCGCCGATCATGCATGCAGGCTATCGAGCTGCGCCGCCCTGTGGGCCATTAACCCTATTGGCCTGCTGTGCCATCCAGTGTCGCCCTATGGGCCATCAGCCTCGTAGGCTTGCTGTGCCAACCCGTGCCGTCCTGATGGGCCTTCGGCTACATAGGCCTGCCACACTGCCAGACTATGCTATCATGGGCCTAAACGAGCCGACCAATTGGGCCAGCTCCATATGGCCCAACACTTAGAAGACAACGCAAAATTTCAGAATAACCCCTCAGGCCCCCTCATTTTATGAGCTAACTTTCAAATATAATATCAATTATATTATATTTTCTCCATTTTAGTCCTTAGACTTCAAATAATTGCAAAATCTTGTGTATTAATGTATTGTAATCATATTACCTCAGCAATATGTACAATATATTGCAGTGTGAATACACTCTTGCTTAATCTGTGCAATCTCTTATTGCATATTTTGGAATATTTTTATGTCATTATTTATTTGAGTATTAGCTTAAATAATTTATAGAAATTCATAAAAAATACTATTAAGTTGATGATTACCTTTTTAACAATGTTGGCATAGTACAAGGTATTGGAGAGTTTGACATTGGCTGCGACTGCAGCGTTGTTCGTCTTAATTGGACGAAGTCCATGTCAATAGCAGCGAGTTATCTCGCCCAACACTGCGAGGTATACACCATTTTGGTGACTACCTTCATCATGTCTATTCCACATTTTCGTTTAGAGTCTATATGTTATAATTGACTACTATCACTTATTCCATCAAGAATAGAGTCTAACATTATATCAGTCTTATCATTTCTGACATTTTATGATTAGCATTTTTATACAAGCAATTATAATATTTGCTATTAATTCACTTTCTTAGTAAATTAATACATGTCATTTCATGTAGGACATGGCTGAAAATTCCAAGAAGAAATTTTCAGAAGTTGTTTTGGATGGCATCAATTACTTGACTTGGGCACAAGATGTCAAAATCAATTTGACTGCTCAAAAGTTTATTGCCACTATAACTCCACAGTCAGAGAGTGCACCACAAATTATTTTGCATTCTAAATATGCAACTTGCTTTTTCTGCGACATTACCTACATCCTAACCTAAAAAATGAGTATGTCATGGAGGAAGATCCGCTAGCACTTTGGACCTCCCTCAAGGAGCGTTATGAGCAACAAAAATTTGTCATCCTACCCGAAGCTCAACATGAATGGTCTCTTCTTCACTTTTAGGACTTAGTTCATAGCTGACTACAACTCTCAAGTTCACAAAATCTGCTCAAAGTTGAAGTTATATGATCAAACAATATCGGATGATGACATGATTGAGGAGACTTTATGCACTTTTCATCCTTCATTTCGGGTATTGCAACAATAATATCGCCAATAGAAATACACTAAGTATTCAGAGTTAATTTACACATTGCTTCAGGTAGAAAAACATGATGAACTTTTTATGAAGAATCACCAGAACCGCCCAACGAGTGCTGCTCCCTTTCCTGAAGTACATTCTAACACTCACAATACTAATAAATTTCATGGTCGTGGACGGAACAACATGAAATCTAAAGGAAAGTGGGGGTCTTCTAATAAGCAGAAGAAGCATGACATTGACAAAGGCAAATGTCAATTAAAAAATAATAACAAAGAGAACTCTCAAGTTTGTCAGCACTGTGGATGTAACAGTCACTTAACAAGCAGATGTCGGATTCCCAAGCATTTGGTGGATCTCTATCTCAACTCTATTGGAAAAGGCAAGCAAGTTCGTGGAGATAAATTTGAGGCTCACTTGAATGAACAACCGACTATGTGGTTGTGGGATCTTCTCAAGATGTTCCTCAAAACAATCAAGATCCAGTTCATCAGAAGGAGGATGACCCCCTCAATGTGGATAATATGATTGTGGAATTTCATTCCCAAGATATATTTGGAGATCTCTCTTTATTTCTAAATCATCCTAGTTGTCATTAGCCAAATATTATTCTATTAAATATTGCATATTGTATTATTTGTATCTAGACATGTACCAATGACATGTACTCAATAATATCATTACTGTATCTATTCTATATATGAGTTAAATTCCTACTAATTTTTCTCCTTTATATATTGTAGCGAACATGGCCTTATTAGACCATGATTATGATTTTGGTAATTAATGAAGATATAGTCATTGAGACTAACATGTTTGCCAAGAATATATGTTAGTAGGTCTCATGGATGCAATACATCAAGAAATCACCACAGCCGGGATAAAGTTTGATTGAATTGGAGAAGTCCCAAGAGAATTAACCTCACCAGATGGTCCGGTGTTTAGAGGCTGAACTCACCGAAGTATTTTGTCCAGAGGCAAAGTGAAGGCTGATGACTTCAACGGATGGTCTGGTGCTCTGTGTGTTGAACTCATCGGAGTATTTTTGATAAAAGGGGAGAAGGCTAAGGACCTCACTGGATAGTCCGGTGATTTGCACTGGGTAACATCGGAGTATTTCCTGCAAAGAAGAATGTAAGTGTAGAAGACTAAAGATCAACACACCGGATGGTTCGATGCTTGGTTTGTGCACACCGGAGCATTTTTTGCAGAGGGACTGCAAGTGTCGAAGAATGAAGAACAACCCACTAGAAGATCCGATGCTCTGGAGATCAATGCACCGGAGCATTTCTTGCAGAGAAGAAGTAGCACGGTTTGGCTTAAAATAACTCACCAAAAGGTCTGGTAATGGATTTGAAAGCACACCGGAGTGTCCCGTGTTCACAGAGGCATTGAGTGGAGTTTCAATGACTAGTTTCTGAGGTTATACTCATCGGATGATCCGATGTTAGTACTACTATTCTCACCGGATCGTCCAGTGTTAACAGCTTTACTAAGCCGTTGGGAAAATGGTTAGTTGGCAGGTTTGAGGCTATAAATACCCCTCAACTCAGTTATTTGAAGGTGTGGTATGCTGCTGGAGTCTGGAGGAAGCTCATACACACTTAAGAAGACATCCAAACCATCAAAGTGCTTAAAGTGATCATCTAAGACAATTAAGCATAAGATTAGTGAGTGATTAGTGCTTATAGGCCTAGAGTGAATTGTAGCTAGATGCAGCATTTTGAAGAAGGGATCAAGGAGTGATCTTAGGTTGTACCAAGTGGTACATCGGTGCCTTGAAGTCTTAGTGACTTGCCAACATCTTAGGCCTTAGTGGCTCAAGCTTGTTGACCCTCCGACTTAGTGTGGAGCGGCGGCAAGATATGTGTACGGGTTCCGCGGAGACTCTTGCCGTAGTGGCTCAAGCTCCAAAGCAATCATTACAGCAAGTGACCAGAAGAGAGGCTAGTGGTGAGACCTTGCCTTGATGACTTGGTCGCTCATCATGCTTAATACCTTATCTTGGTGACTTGATAGCTCAAGAGCCGTGCCCGGAAGAGACTTGGTGACCAGAAGCATATCCTTTGTAGAACTTCAACGTGGACTAGAGGTGGTATTCATGCCATCGATACCATGTCATAAAAATCCCTTGTGCTGAGTTTGTCTCTCTACCTTATTTACATTTTCGTATTAACATACTTGCAATTTACCTTGCTAGAGTAGGTTGCAATCCTCTTAAGCAGTAGAGTAGACACACTAGATAAATCCAGAGCATATTTATATAAAAATTGAGATAGATTTATCTTGTGAAGTTTTTGGAGCTAATTTGGTTTAGGTTTTTAAATGTCCTAATTCACCATCCTCTTAGGACGTCACCATTCCTGACAATTGGTATCAGAGCCTCGTGCTCTTGATCGGCTTAACATCCTAGAGTTGTGACGTCCGGGGTTGGGATGGATACCTATAACGCTCCATTTTTTGATGGCACAAATTTCTACCATTGGAAAATTCTAATGTCTTGTTATTTGCAAGCCAAGAGTCTAGATGTTTGGAGGTTCACCGAGGAAGGGATGAGACCTCGCATCACCAACAAGGAGAAACAATTAGATGCATTGATGAAGAGTATCTTTTTATCATCTTTAAATGTTGTTGTATTTAATCATGTTTATTCTCTTACCAATGCACATGATATTTGAAATAGTCTTATTGAAATACATGAAGGCACAAAGGATGTGCACAATGAGAAATATCATGTGCTTGTTACTATGCTCAATAGCATCAAATAATTTACCCATAAAAGTACTAATGACGTGTACTCAAGTTTGAATATTCTTGTCAACGAGATCAATGAGCCAGGTTTGACGCCAATTGACAATGATCAAGTAGTGAGAAGAATACTTCAAGCTCTTTTCCAAAGTATACGTTGATAGTCTCCATCATATATGAAAACAATGATATCAAGAAGATGACTCCAAGTCAAGTGCTCGGCAAGATCACTGCTCATGAGATGACATGAACATAAAGGTGGGAGCTTCTTCCTCATCCGATGCCAAGAACTTTGCTCTCACAAGCAAGCAACTACCATGCCCACACATGAAGACGAAGATGAGGAGGCAAGAGAAAGAGTCAAGCTCAAGTGAAGATGATGGTGATCAAGATGAAGAGAGCGATGAAAAGGATGATCAAAGCACATCAAGTGATGAAGAAATTGATCCCAACATGGCCAAATTCTTCTCAAAGATAGAGAAGAATATGAAGATGATCAATACCATGATTGATCAACCTATCTCCGTTGAAGATTTGGTCAACACAATTAATCATATCAAGAAGGAGAAGAAGACCAAGAATAAGAGGGAGACAAGAGAAAGAGCCAAAGCATTTGCAAGCATGGGAAGATGAGTGAGTGAAGATAAAGATTTAAGCTCAAGTGATGAGAGCTTCGCCACCCACTCCTCCAAGAGAAGCTCTTCCTCAAGGTTGTCATCACACAAGCCATCATCACAGAAGTGCCTTATGGCTAAAGGTATGTATAGCGATGTAAGTGATGATGAATTCGATGAGGATTCTTCCACTATGACGAACTCCTTCATTTGATCAATGAGTAACAAAGGACTCTTAAAAAATAATCTAAGGAACTTAAGAAATTCAATACCATAAATGACATTCATGCTACCTTTGTTTCTAATTATGAGAAATTATTGAGCAAATTCAATCCGCTAAACATGGAGCATGAAGAGCTTAAGGTAAAATTTGAGTGCATTGAATATCAATGTAAGGCCCCTTTGGAGCAATCTACCTCTCTATTTAATTTTAATCTTAAGGTAGATGCTTACACTTATTCTGATGATTTAATTGATTTATGTAGCTTCCCCCTTTGCAATAAGATATGTGTTGAGAATGTTCTTGTTGAACCATCTAATGAACTTATTTCACAAGAAAATAATGAGCTCAAGCAAGATGTGAAAAAGCTCCAAAAGGACTTGGCAATATTAAAGGGCAAGAATCATGTCCAACCTCGTCAAGATAACCATTCTACCATGGTGAAGAAGTTTGCGAAGGGGGGCACCGTGATATACTTCAAATGTCATCAAGAAGACAACAAGTCTTTCCAATACAAGCAAGTCAAGAAGAAGATCAAGGAGAACCGAAGATCATGCACCTCTCCAACAAGACCTTCATCTACACCGAGCCCAACTACAAACCAAAACCAAGAGCAACCACTACAAGCTTAAGAAGAAGAACAATGACAAGATGGTTGCACATATGGTTGGGAGAAAGGATCAGGGGTGGAACCAACCCATTTTGGTTCCCAAGGAAGTCATCATTAACATGAAGGGCCCCCAATCGGTTTATGTTCTAAAGAAGACTTGAATCCCTAGACGGCTATGAAGATTTGAAGACTTGACTCATAAAATGTGGTGACGGTTCAAGCAAAGAAGCTAAGTGTATAAGATTGGGTGCTTTGATGAAGATCATGATTATCATATACCCAAATTCCTATCCAAAGGTAAAAAAAGGTAATGAAGTTAGATGCAAAATCTTTCAATTGTTGTAGTTCATTTGCCTTATCTAGGATTGTATGTGTATATTTCAATTTATTGCAATGTCTAGTGTATGTTTTCATATGGTAGGTTGCTTGTGTTTCTCTCTTTCTTATGAGCAACCTACATGAGTTATTAATTATAAGTTTCCTTTTTAGTATTAGTTTCACAATTGGTATCTTTTATGTACTATGAACTAATTTATAGGGTACCCTTCCCAATGTTATTAATAACAAGTGCATACATCTCACAAGTATTCAAAACTTGTATGCACACATTTAGGGGAGTATCCTATAGGTTATAATTTTGAGATAACATGTGTTGCTAGATGTATCTTTTGTAGTCTCATGGAAAAATCAACATGTCCCCGGAGGTATACAATGCTTAAATACTTGAACTGGTATCATTGTCAAATCATTTCTATATTTAAGCTACCTCTATGCATGATATGACTTAAACTTGCTACCTCTACTTATTATCTAGATGTGCATATATTGCTACATTCTTACAAGTGGTATTTACAAGCGGGTCTTATTATATGTATGCACACATAAAGAGGGAGTTTATATTATATCATGTGAGTTTCATGAATTATGATCTTTGTTTGTCTTTTTTAGTTGACATCAATGTCTCCTATCATTACAATTGGTATATCTTTTCAATTGCTATCATTTCATTGGATCATGATTTATGAAGCTCTCTCCCATGTGTCGTAACGTTTTTCTTCGAGTTCAACATATGTTTGTAACCCTTTTTGAGATTGTTGACAAAGGGGGAGAAGATAAAGATACAAGAAGCAACATGAGACACCTAGATTGACAAAGAGGGAGAAGTTCTTGCATGAGTCGATCAAAGGAGATAGTGGGAATAGAGAAAGGGGCAGCTACAACAAAGGAGGACTAAATGGTAAGAACATGTATGCAAGCAATGTGGTAAGACTTTGTGCTCTTTACGATTGGTATCATTTATTATTTGCCACTTACTTTAGTTGTGTTGTCATCAAGCACCAAAAAATGAGAGATTATAGCGAAAACGGTCCAATTAGGCTATGATTGTGATTTTAGTGATGAATGACAACACAGTCATCGGGACTAACATGTTTGCCAAGAATATATATTTGTAGGTCTCATGAATGCAATACATCAAGAAGCCAGCGCAGTTGGGACAAAGTTTGATTTAATTGAAGAAATCCCAGGAGAATTGACCTCACCAGATGGTCCAGTGTTTGGGGGTTAAACTCACCAAAGTATTTTGTCCAGAGGCAAAGTAAAAGCTGATGACTACACCGGATGGTTTGGTGCTCTGTGTGTTGAACTCACCTAAGTATTTCTGACAAAGGAGGAGAATGATGATGATCTTACCGGATAGTCTGGTGATCTGCAATGAGTAACATCAAAGTATTTCCTGCAGAGAAGAATGCAAGCACAGAAGACTGAAGATCAACCCACCAGATAGTCTGGTGCTTGGTTTGTGCAGATCGGAGTATAGCACCGGAGCATTTCTTGCAGAAGTGACTGCAAGTGTTGAAGAATAAAGAATAACCCATAGGAGGGTTTGGTGCTCTAAAGATCAATGCATCAAAGTATTTCTTGCAGAGAAGAAGTGGCGCAGTCTGGCTCAAGATAACTCACCGAAAGGTCCGGTGATGGATTTGAAAGCACACCTGTCACATCCCAAAATTTCAATTTTGGGTTGTGACTATTTTAAAATAATAAAATTATTTTTTTCTCTAAATTTGAAAACTTTTCCAAAATTTTGTTTAGGGTTTAAAAAAGGATTTATTTTGTATGATGAAACTGATCCTAGCATACATGTGGATTGCACCTGGTGATTCTTCTTAAAAACTGGGCGTGACAAGTGGTATCAGAGCTATATGTCGACTGTAGGAACGTGACCCTAGTTAGAATGGATGTTTGGAACCCCTACTGCTGAAGATGAAGGTTTGTCGTTGAAGATGAAGATTCGCCGCTGAAGATAAAGGTTCAACGCTAAAGATTCTCCTAAACAATTAATATACTCCACTCACTTAGGTGTCCTTTTGATTAGTGAGTGAAAAATCCATCATTGTGTACAACGCAATAGTAAACGTTGAGTGATGTTTTCTTCAAATAACAAAAATATTTTTTTAATGGGGGTAGCTGATCGCAAGACAAACCCTAAGGCTCCATGCTCCTCCTTCTAATCTCTCTAGTCCACCCAAATCTCTGGGCGAGATTTCTTTTAAGGGGGGTAGTCTGTCACACCCCAAAATTTCGATTTTGGGTTGTGACCATTTTAAAACAATAAAATAATTTTTTTCTCTAAAATTTGAAAGCTTTTCCAAAATTTTGTTTAGGGTTTAAAAAGGATTTGTTTTGTATGATGAAACTGATCCTGGCATAGATGTGGATTGCACCTGGTGATTCTTCTAAAAAATCAGGCATGACAACACCGGAGTGTCCCGTGTTCACAGAGGCATTGAGTGGAGTTCCAACTGCTTGTTTCTGAGGTTGTACTCATCAGATAATCCGGTGTTAGTACTACTGTTCTCACTAGATCATCCAATGTTAACAACTTTTCTGAGTCATTGGGAAAACCGCTAGTTGGCAAGTTTGAGGCTATAAATACTCATCCACTCAGTCATTTAAAGGTGTGTCATGTTGCTGGAGTCTAGAGGAAGTCATAAGCCACTATAGTGTTTAAAGTGATCATCCAAGATTATTAAGTACAAGCTTAGTGAGTTTATAGGTTTAGAGTGAGTTGTAACTAGGTGCTGCAGCTTGAAGAAGGGATCAATGAGTGAACCTAGCTTATACCAAGTGGTACATCGGCACCTTAGAGTCTTGGTGACTCACCGGCATCTTGGACCTTGGTGGCTCAAGCTTATTGACCCTCCGACTTGGTGTGGAGCGGCAGCAAGACACGTGTATGAGAATGCGGAGACCCTTGCCTTGGTGGCTCAAGCTCTGAAGTGATCACAACGGCAAGTAATCGGAAGAGAGGCTAGTGGTGAGACCTTGCCTTGGTGGTTTGGTGGTTCATCGTACTTGAGACCTTGTCTTGGAGACTTGATAGCTCAAGAGCCATGACCCGAAGAGACTTGAGGACCGGGTGCATATCCTTTGTGGAGCTTCAACGTGGACTAGGTGTGGCATTCATGCCATCGATACCACGGCATAAAAATCCCTTGTGCTAAGTTTGTCTCTCTACCTTATTTACGTTTCTGTATTTACATAGTTACAATTTACCTTGCTAGAGTAGGTTACAATTGTCTTAAGCGGTAGAGTAGATACACTAGATAATTCTAGAGCACATTTAGATAGAAACTAAGATAGGTTTATCTTGTGATGTTTTTGGATCCAATTTGGTTTATGTTTCTAAGTATCCTAATTCACCCCTCTCTTAGGAGGTCACCGTTTCTCACATATATATAGAAATGTTTACGGGATGCAACCACATGGAGGAAGAAAAAATTTGTTTAGTGGATAGCTGTACCACTAATACAATCTTACAGGAGAAAAAATATTTCCATACATTACACAAGAAACATGGAAATGTTATGACTATTGTCGGCCGTGATGCATTGATTATCGGTTCGGGTCAAGGCACAATAAGACTCCCTATGGGTACAAAATTAGTAATCGAGGATGTACTCTTGTATCCCGATTCAACTTGTACCTTAGTTATAAAGATATCCGTCTAAATGGTTTTCATGTTGAAACTCAAACTGAGAATTCCTATTTCTCACCAAATATAATTGATTTAACAAACAAGTACTTGAGAAATTTACCTCATTATCATCTAGATTGTATTATACATACATCACACCCGTAACACATGTTGCATTTAAAATAATTTTTCAAAATCTTGATAAATTAAGGACTTGACATAATCGCCTTGGTCATCATGGCATTGGGATGATGAGAAAAATTATTCGTAATTCTGTTGGTCACAACATAAACATTATAAGATTCCTAGAATCATCGGATTTTGTGTGCACTAGTTGTGCCACATGGAAGTTAATTTTAAGGCCTCTTACCTTAAAATTAAACATGAACGAATTAATTTCCTTGAACACAATCAAGGAGATATATGTGGTCTAATTCAACCATTATCTGGACCTTTTAGGTACTTCATGGTGCTTATTGATGCAGCTACTCGCTGGCCCCATGTTTGTCTCTTATACACACGAAACCATGCGTTTGCAAAATTTATTGCTCAAATTATCAAATTACAAGCTAATTATCCTAACAAAGAATAAGTTCCATTAGAATGGACAGTACCATTGAATTCTTTTCACGGGAATTTAATGATTATTGTATGGCTCTAGGTATCAATCTAGAGCATTTGGTACCTTATGTTCATACCCAAAATAGTCTTGATGAATCTCTTATCAAGAGAATCAAATGGATTGCTCGACCACTTTTACAAAATTGCAGATTGCCAGCATCATGTTGGGGTCATGCGATCTTACATGCCACAGATTTGATTCAATTTAGACCAACTGCATATTATACAACCTCCCCGTTACAAATAGTACATAGAAATCGAAAATATTTTCCATCTGTGAATTTTCAGCTACGTTGTGTACATACCAATTCCACCACTGCAACATATTTCAATGCCCCCCCCCATCGAAAATTTGGTGTATATGTGGGGTATAATTCTTTGTCAATTATAAAATACCTCGAGCCCTAATAAGGGACTTATTCACAGTCTGGTACGCTGACTGCATCTTCGATGAAGATAATTTTCCATCATTAGGGGGAGATTTGTACCATAATGAATGTCAGGAAATTGATTGGAATGCCACTAAATTCAATCCCTAGATCCACATACTATATAATCTGAACAAGAAGTTCAGATGATCATACATTTGCAATACCTTTTAAATAATATGTCAGATGCATTTACTGACCACAAAGGTGTCACAAAGTCGCATCCCTACTGTGAATGCACTAGAAAGAGTGGAGGTACCTTATAAAACCACTCATCTCCCAAATCCCAATAAGAGGGGGATAAATCTGGTTGCAAATAATACTTCCCAAAAGCAACAGCAGAAGAAAAGGAAGATATCTTCTAAGTTAGTAAATAAAAATCAACCTGTTATTGATAGACACCAAATAGATGCTCTACATCTAGAGCCCAGCACAAATATGCGTACTAATCATAGCACTGGGACATTGGAACCACCTAACTCCATGGTGATGGGAAATCCTGAGGAGTTAGAAGAATTACATGAATTTTTCACAAACTATATTGATTCAGGAGAATCTTGTAACTTAAAGACTACAATTGTCGACATATATTTCTTCTCAAATATTGCCAAAAACCTCGAGGTAGATCTAAAACCTAATACCATGGTAGAGTGTTTCAAGTGCTCATACTGGATCAAATGGAAGGAGGCTATTGAGGCAGAATTGAGCTTGCTTGCTGAAACAGGGGTATTTACATCAGTAAAATCTACTCCTTAAAATGTTTTCCCTGTTGAATCAAAATGGATTTTCCTTCAGAAAAGAAATAAAAACAACGAGGTAGTGAGATACAAAGCGAGGCTTGTATAACAAGGGTTCACGCAATGACTCGACATCGATTATGATGAAACTTATTCTCCTGTTATGTGTGGAATAACGTTTCAGTACTTAATCTCATTGGCAATACAAAAGGATTTATCCATGTAGTTAATAGATGTGGTCACCGCATACTTATATGGGTCAATTGATTCACATATATACATGAAAGTCCCTGAAGGGCTTAAAATCTTGAATGCAAAGGTAAATCATAATATGTTTTGTGCAAAGTTACAAAAATCACTCTATGGCTTGAAACAATCGAGAAGAATGTGGTACAACCACTGAGCAAGCTCCTTCTTTAGACGGATTACTCCAATAATGATGATTGTTCCTGTGTGTTTAATAAGAAATCCCTCACTGGATTCTATATCATCTCAGTATATGTTGATGACCTCAACATTATTGGAACCACACAAGATATAAATGAAACTAGCAATCATCTAAAGATGGAGTTTGAGATTAAGGATTCGGGCAAGACCAAATTCTACTTAGGTTTATAATTTGACCATCTCCCATTAGGGATATTAGTTCACCAATTTGCATACATTGAAAAGTTGTTGCAGAAGTTTAATATGGATAAATCATATCCATCGAAAACTCTCATGGTCGTTTGATCCCTCGATATGGACAAAGATCCATTCCAACCTAGAGAAGAATGTGAAGAATTATAATGGCCTGGTGTCCCATAACTAAATATCGTAGGAACACTAATGTACCTCGTAAATTGCACAAGGCTTGATATTGCATTTGCAGTCAATCTATTGGCTAGACATAATGCTGCTCCAACTAAGAGGTATTTGGTTGGTGCAAAACTGATCCTCAGATACCTGAAAGGTACTAGAGATCTTGGTTTGTTCTATAAAAAAAACAAATATATGAACATGATAGGATATACTAATGCTGGCTATCTATCAGATCCTCATTATGCCAGGTCACAAGCTGGATTTGTTTTCCTATATGGTGGTAGTGCTTTCTCGTGAAAATCATTAAAGAAAACTCTGGTTGCTACTTCCACTAATTATTCCGAAATAATAGCTCTATATGAAGCCTAACCTGAATGTGTATGGCTTCACAAAATGATAAACCATGTTTAAGGATCATGTGTGATTGGTTCATCAGAATCTCCCACCATTATCCATGAAGATAATGCTGCTTGTACTACTACAAAAAGGGTCATCCGTACCCCCTCTTCATTGCCGGTTAAAAAATAACCATCAGTGATAACATATCACTACCGGTTTGGAAGCTTCAGGCACACATAAAAAATCTAAGCCAGTAAGAACCGGTAGTGATATATCATTGTTTGTTTGTGTTACAAACCGACAGTGATATTAGCTCATTAAAAGATGTGCCTTTAATAACCAGCAGTGATAATAGGTATTACTGCCAGTTGCATTTAAGAACCGGCAATGATATACAAAATCCGTACATCTTCATGTGCGCGCGCTTGCATGGATTCTCCCAACAACTTTAAATGTTACTGCTCTCACATTCAATCAACTCACTCTTGCTCGCTCGCTCTCTACTCGCTCTCGCTTTCACTCACAGTTGCCTCCACTGTCGCCACCTCACCGAGGGATGGATCCACCACCGTCTCCACCGCCACTTTCTCCAACCACGCCTGGCACACCTGAGTCCTCGTCCTGGGAGGAGGAGGAGGCCCCGCCACCGTCGGATGAGGCGCTAGTGACCTCAGACTCCGACGACTTGGTGGGGCCCCCCTGAGGATGTGGTGTGGGATTTCTTCATCGATGAGATGAAGGTGAAGAAGCACCAGTCGAGCTCCTCATCATCATCGGAGATGGACGAGGATGAAGAGGAGGATCTGGAGAAGGAGGAGGAAGTCAAGGATGGTGACGATGCCGACGCCGATGATGAGGGTGGCGGTGGTGACGACATCGACCACTTCTTGTCGTGGATTGAGTATCATCACAACCGGTAGCTTAGTTGTGCGCGTTTAGGGTTTTTGCACATCGGGGTTTAGGGTTTTGCGTGCGACCGTATGGATGATGTTATCTTTTGGTGTACAGTAGGATTACCGTGATATAAACTCAAATATTATGGTGATTAGTAATATAAATCTCGATTAAATTAATGCCTGAATGCTTAATTTTTTTTCCTGGATTGAGTGTCACTGCTGGTTCGTAGTTAGAACTGGAAGTGACAAGTATATAAATCGACAGAATAAACTCAGGAACCAGCAGTGATATCACTATCGCTTATTCACTGCTGGTTCAAAAACTAGCAGTAATGAAGGTTATATCGCTCATATACAAATAGGTTATATAAAGAGTAATATTACAAAGCATATTGCTCCAAAATTATTTTTCCCACATGAGTTACAAAAGAGTGGATAAATAAATATCTTGCAAATGAAGTAATATGAAAATCTAGCAGATTTATTTACTAAGCCATTGCCTACTTCAATTTTCCAGAAATGTATTTGTGGAATTGACATACGAAGACTTCAAGAATTACAGAGTTCAAGGGAGTCAATCCCTAATTTATAACATGTTTATGATTATCAGATTGTGCATATTACACTCTTTTCCCCTTATGAGTTTTACTCTTAAGTTTACTCATATAAGATTTTTAATGAGGCAATATCAATACAAGCATATATGCTATATAATTTTCTCCTAAGATTTTTCTCCACTAGGTTTTCAAGGAGTTTTTCCATGGCATATTGCAACCACAATTCTTCATATATATTTTTTCATTGGATTTTTAGAGGAGAGATTCATTAATACAGATGATAAATCAATCATGGGAGAGCATTGCTGTTGCTCTCATCGTCACCAAACTGCCTATGGCTATTGTCGTCCAGATACCCATTGGGAAGGGGTTGTCTCCCAATAGGCACCCCTTCCATCTGTATATGTGTAATATGAAATCAATGAATAAATGCAAGGAACTCTTTCTATTTATTGTCTCGATCGATTCCATTTTGAGTTCAGCACTAATCACATTTGATTCCTCAAAATGGGCCAATATGGTGCTTGCTCCGAAAGCCCCCCTCCTCTCTCTCTGTAATGCAGTAGAACTACCAGATGGTCCACATCGACAGCGCAACGAGACGAGTATTAATTTTGACTGTCATTCTAGCTGAAGATATTCATGTGATTCCTGATCTCTTAATTTGTTACACACACGCACATAGAAGTTTTACAGGAAACAAAAATACGTACGCCCAGTCATTTGATGTTGATGTGCCTCTAGGAATTTTACACAGATAGGTGTCTTGATGATCCGTCGTTGTCTCAAATAAATCCCATGGGACGGAATTTTCGTCCAGTCAGGGAGCTTGCTGCGGTGCGCCCGAACAATGATCATATTTTGACAAATGCCACGCCACTTGATCCGTAATGTTCTCCAATAAATCACACTATTGCAAAACTGATTATAGATGATGGTTTATCACTATTGATTATACAAGAACTAATAGTAAATATATCACCATCGGTTCTTAGTTTTTTGTGCCCGAACCATGATGAGGCCACTAAGAACCGGTATTGATACCTTCTATTAGTGCCGGTTCTAGCCACGAACCTACTCAGAATTTTGATCGATTCTAGTTTTAGCTCGCCCTCATGTCTGGTTCCAGATTTTTTTCTTGGCTCCCCATCTGTCTTATCTCCTCCACCACGTCTCTCTCTTTCTCTCTCTTATCACCTCCCTGAAAGGACACTGATATCATCTAGAGATCGGTAAACAGGCGTTCCAACAAAATTAGAACTTGCAGTGGATTATACAGAATCTGGAATTTCTGAGTTTAATCTGAAACTTTTGAGTTCAGAGCTTTGTAGTGGATTATACAGAATTTGGAACTTCTGGATTCAGAGCTTTGCAACAGATTATAAAGAATTCAGAACTTCTGGGTTTAATCCGGAACTTCCGAGTTCAGCTTAGAACCTAAACACGCTGGGTTCAACTAGTGCTCTAACATCCTAAATGAAGTGTGATGGATTGAAATCATAAGGTGATAGACACGCATAACAATTCTAAGCAAGATATGCAAGAGCGTTCAAGAATTGATATCACAAATATAGATACAAGCATGCAATTTAATTGTATACAAGATATATAAAAGGAGATAGAACGAATTACAAGTAAGCATATAGCAATTTAGCACAAAAGTAAAGGAGATACGAAGACACTTGATTTGTAACCAAAGTTCAGACACCTCCATTGAGGTTTCTACGTCTCTGTTGAGGGGCTCGGTCACAGTTGCTGAGCCAGGTCTCTTTTAACCCATTTCCACACCAAGCTTGGTCGCACTTGAGCTAGGGCTTTCACTCTTGGTTTCTTCCCTTGTGGAGGTAAAATCCAAGCCTTCACAAACTTCATGTGACACACCACAATCTTATGTGCTCGCCGGTGATGCCTAGTCACCTTGGAGCTTCTAGCTCCAAGAGTAACAAACTCTTGAACCCGCACATGATCAACGCCAAGCGCTCAAACACACACAACTTAAGTGGCAATTCATGGGCTACCAAAGCACCACACCCTCTCACACCTCTCTCTTCACTCACTAAGCCACCAAGGCTTGATTCTCACTAAATCTTGTTAGAGAGAGAGGGTGCACTCAAAGGTGGAACACCAAGTTCAAAACACCTCACACCACCAGCACAAAGCCAGCAAAGTAACCTCCTCCATGCTAGGAGGACAAGGGATATTTATACCTCTCTCTCAAAAACTAGCCGTTGGGTAAATTCTGCATAACCCGGAACTTCCAGGTCCCAAGAATCCCAATGGTCAGAAACTAGCCGTTACAGGGCATTCTAGCCAAACTCAGAACTTCCGGGTATAACCTAGAACTTCCAGGTTAACACAACCTCGGCAACCGAGGACCCCAACCTGGACTCCATCTGGAGGTTCCGTTGCAGGACACCAAAATCCGAAGGTTCCGGGTCAATCTGGAACTTCAGGGTAAAACTAAAAAGCCCAAACCGAGCACCCTTGCCCAGAACTTATCCGGAGGTTCTGGCTACCCAGAACTTCTGGATCTCACCCGGAACTTCCCAGTTCAACACAGTTGACCCTTTGAAAAATGGCGATAACTTTTAATCCTGTAGTTCGATTTCGGCGATTTTGGACTCTACGGAAAGCTTATTTAGAGGGCTACTTGTCCCAACAGAAATCATGATCTCAAACACATAAGATCAAACTAGGAACATTCTAAAATCTAATTCAGATACTTCCACACTTTCGGCATGGACTCCTAAAGCGAACTCTCAACATAAACCTATCCTGCACTAAGCACATGGTTTGAACACTCGACACAACAATAGAGCAATACTTTCGACAGTCCCTCTTGATAGTGCGACATACCTACAACCTAGTCTCCCACCAAACTCCTTGAGACCGACAAAACTAGAAATTTACCTTGAGCAATCCTATCGGACTTGACGGACACATCATCCAAGTCACGATGCTTCTCATAGCTCTTCAAATCTTGTCATCAACTCTTCACTTGAGGATGATGACGATGTTCATCCTTGCTTCTCTTCTTAATCTTCATGTGATTGATGGGAATCATTCATAGCTTTCCAAGACATCGCACGGTCCATTGGCGAAAAGTCTTCACTCACCCTTCACCACCACATTGGTCCTTCAGCGCTAAGCCATTTGCTTGCCTTTTACCACCGGATGTTCTATTACACCCGAGTATTGCTTGCCCTTCACCGGAGGTCCCAAGAGAGATCGGGTTTCTCTTCACCTTGGAGAGGGTGGTCTCCACTTGTCAGCTCTTAAAGCGGTCGCAGCCACTGATCTCTTGGATATTCCAGTCGTTTGTGAATTTCTTGATGTCTTTCAAGAAGAATTGCTAGGAATACCATCCGACCGAACCGTGGAGTTCTCCATTGAGTTATTACCTGGTACAACCCCTATTTCAAAGAGGTCTTATCAGATGCCGCCAAATGAGTTAGCGGAATTGAAGAAAGAAATTCAGGAATTGCTTGCGAAGGGTTTCATTTGTCTGAGCTCCTCGCCTTAGGGATACCCGGCACTCTTTGTGAAGAAGAAGGATGGCACTTTGCGGATGTGTGTTGATTATCGTTTGCTCATTGCTGTCACAATCAAGAACAAGTATCCACTCCATCAGATTGATATTTTATTCGATCAATTGACCGGTGCCCGGGTTTTCTCTAAGATTGACTTGAGGCAGGGTTACCGCCAAATCAAGATCCGACTGAAGGATATTCCAAAGACTGCTTTCTTGACCCGTTATGGGCTTTATGAGTTCATTGTCATGTCTTTCGACTTGACAAATGCATTAGCATTCTTCATGTATTTGATGAACACAGTCTTCATGGAGGAACTCGACAAGTTTGTCGTGGTGTTCATCGATGATATTCTCATCTACTCCAAGACCGAAGAAGAGCATTCTGAGCACCTCCTCGTTGTTCTTGGGTGCATTCGAGACCAAAACTCTATGCCAAGTTCAACAAGATTGAGTTCTGGCTCAAAGAAGTCACTTTTCTGGGTCATATATTATCGGGAAATGATGTTGTAGTTGACCTGAGCAAAATGCAAGAAGTTCTCAATTGGGCTCAGCCCAAGAGTGTCACTGACATCTAAAATTTTCTCGTCCTCATGGGTTATTGCCGCCGGTTCATCGAAAACTTCTCTAAAATTGCTAAGCCCATGACTGAGTTGTTAAAGCAGGGAAGTGTATTCGAGTGATCAAATGAATTCAGTCGGCTTTCCAGACCTTGAAGACACTGCTCACGACCACTCCCATTCTGGCTCAGCCTGAAGTGGACAAGGGTTGTGACATTTATTGTGATACTTCCCGCATAGGCCTCCGATGTGTTCTCATGCAAGAATGCCGAGTGGTTGCATATGCTTCATGCCAATTGAAGTGACATGAGGAAAACTATCCCACTCATGATCTGGAGCTTGCAGGAGTTGTGCATGCTTTGAAGATTTGGCGTTATTATCTGTTGGGTAATATGTGCCGTATCTACATGGATCACAAGAGTCTCAAATATTTTTTCACTCAGGAAGATCTGAACATGAGACAACGAAGATGGCTCGAGCTAAGCAAAGATTATGAACTGGAGGTTCATTATCATCCCAGCAAGGCAAACGTTATCGCTGACGCACTGAGTTGAAAGGCTCACTGTAATTGTCTTTCGCTCCAGCCTAGCGTCGCCATGCTTTGTGATAATTTCAGGAGGCTTGGACTCAACATGGTTTCAGAGGGATTTCTTACCAACTTGGAGATCAAATCCACCCTCTTCAACCAAATTAAGGACGCTTAGAAGACAAACAAGGACATGTAGAAGATCCATGATAAGATCAAGGAGGGGCAAGCCAAATGCTTTGTCCTGGACAATGAAGGTTGAAAGTACTTGATGTTGACTAGAGCGGGGGGGGGGGTGAATAGGCGTTTCTGAAAGAACTTCGCAGCGGATTAGACAGTGCCCGGATACTCTGGCTCAATCTGGATACTCCGGGTTTCGGAGTATCCGAGTTCACCCGGATTATCCGAACTATACAAGAACTCGAAATCAAAGTAAACCTAAGCAAGTCTAGTTTGGTTTATTAGTTACCACAGGCTCTATAAGATGTATATTTCACTTTTCAACAACGACCTGCACCCAAATACTCACAAGCAACAAGATTGGGGAAAATCCCCAAATATCAACTAGAACAAGTAAAATGCAAGAAAGTAATGGAGACAAGGATTTGTTCCCGAAGTTCGGCCACCTCACAAAGAAGTACCTACATCTCCATTGAGGAGCTCACAAAGAGCTGGGTCTCTTTCAACCTTATCCTCACCCAAGCGACCATAAAGATCGAGCTAGGGTTCGTACTCAAATCAAAGGCGATAAAAACTTCCCATGGCACTCCACAAAGATTGGTTGCTCTACGGGTGACGCCTTGTTGTCTAGGAGCACGAAGCTCCAAGAGTAAAGAATGAAAATCAAAGCTTGGCAAAGAACTCAAATGCTCAAAGATTGGATTTTTGCTCTCTAACTCTAGATTTCACTCCCCAAACTCTAACTCTCAAATCTTGCAAGAATCAAAGCACTAGAGGGGTTTGGGAGGGTTATTGAATGCTTTTGAGGTGTTCGTTCACGGGTAGTTCAACAGCAATGAATGGAGGGGGTGAAGAGGTATTTATACCCTTCCCCCCAAAATTAGCCATTACAGTACTTTTCGAACAGACTCGAAGTATCCGGGTTCACTCGGAGACTCCGGGTAGCACAAAACACACGCACCGAACCCTGTCAGAAACTAGTCATTACAGGATAATTATACTGACCTGGAGTATCCGGGTTCACCCGGAGACTCTAGGTAACACTTGTGAATACAGTTGAGATCTCAGTCGGGAGCCTACCCGCAGGGTTCAGAAGCATCAGGACCCGGAGACTCCGGACCAACCCGGAGACTCTGGCTTTAACACCTATGCCAAACAGAGACTCTCTCTCGGAGTCTCACTCGGAGATTCCGGGACACTAACAGAATCCGGAGTATCCGGGCTTACTCGGAGACTCCGGGTTCAGACAACTCTGCCCTTTTTCCCGGTGTCCGTGGATGATTGTGTCTCTCAACTTTTAGTTCTAAAAGGATACTTTGAGCACTGAGACACCATCAAGACTATCAAAATGCATCCCTCTTGATAGTACGGCATTCCTAAACTCAAATTCGAAAGTAAAATTAATTAAAGCCTATTGAGTTTCTACATGCCGCTTCTCTTTTCGTTTTGAGGGATGCCAACTCCTTTTAACCTTTTCAATGGGACTAAAACCTTTTCATAATCTCGATAAACTCATTAGTCCCTTAATCGTTTGTCATCAATTAGCCAAAACCCACAAAGGGGGCCTAGATGCACTTTTAATCTCCCTCTTTTTGTTGATTAATGACAACACGATTGAAGCTTACAAAAGATAATTGAATTTAAAGATTTTGAATTTTAAGATATACGGTGAGCTCCCCTTAAATGTGTGCATTAATTGAAACTTGATTTGAAATCAAATGCACATATTTAAAAAGAATTTTTGCAAGGGCTCCCCCTATATCCTAGCATCCGTGGGGTGCAGAGGTGAGTAAACATGAATATCTGTGATGCATATGACAAGATATATCAAAAATCATAAGAATGAGAGAAACAAATAATACATCAAGCAACTCATAGCATCACTAGCACAAATATAGTCTTACAATTTTTAAAAGTTCAACTACGAGCACACCACACATAGTTCATCACAATTATTACATATGTCTTAATTGTCCAACAGAAATGATAAAGAGCTTAAAAAAGAAACGAGACAGGACACAGTCCAGAACCCGGAGACTCCGGGTCAACCCGAAGACTCCGGGTTGGAATTGAACAGACAGATGACAGAACACAAGGATTTGTCTCCGCCTTTGGCATCAAGCACCAAAAAGGAAACAGAAGCAAGATGAAGATCTAGTCGTTGTCCACTTCAAAGTCTTCGTCCCCATCATCATCGGATCCGTTGCCATCATCATCATTGTTATCCGAAGAACTCGCCTTGGCTTCTCTCAAATCATCTTCCTCTTCTTCGGTCTCCTCATCGTTAACATCTTGTGCATGAGAAGTACCCTCAACAGTTGTTTGTGCCTCATCATATGAAGCCCATGGATTTTCAAACTCCGACTCGCTAGCTTCTTCTTCAGAGACAATGGGAGAGCAAGGGGGTTGAATTCCCAAATGAGTATGAATTTCCTTTTGCCTTGCCTCCATCTCCCTCGTCCTCACATTTGTCTCTCTGATTTTTGTGGCATTATGAGTGCAAATATTGAAGATAGCCTTAAGAGTATTCTTTGTGAATGATTAAGATCCATGTGAGGGAGGTGCATGCTTTGGAGCCGTCCTTTGAGCACTAGGATCTTTTTCTCCTCACAAGCTGCAACCACTGCATTGAATGTTGGATCATCCTTTCTTTCCATGTAGTCCCAATCGATCCATTGCATGGGTGTGACTGGATTTTTCTTTTTCAGAATCACACTTTCATAGAAATATGCATGAAAGTCATTCCATGTAGTCCCAATCGTCTCTCTTGCACTTTGCTGACTTCTTCATGTAATCGACCATTTTCCTTGGCCTTAGAGGGGCTAACACAAGACTTTCTTCTTCAATCTCTTCTTGTCCTTGGGCACTAGAACCGATGTCCACAGCCTTTCCTTTTCCTCTCCCTGTTGTCACTGGGGTTGTTCCCCTTCCTCTTCCTGCTGCTGCACTTGCTGCTCCTCTTTCTCTCCTGGCTTGCAATTTTATTAAGCCACAAGGCACATTTGCAGTTTGTGTCTGCTCATCAATGCAAATGCCACTTGCCTGAGTTGACTTGACCTTTCCTCACAGCTTCGTGAGCACGCTCATGACCTCCACTACTGCCACTAGACTCAGATCGCTAAGGAGGAGCATTACTTTGTCCTTGAGCCCGCAGATCACTCTTTTGCTTTTTCCTCCTTTCATAGCTATGACCTTTGTGTCGATCCATTTCAAAAGCTCCTGAGATACACATGAAAGGCATATAAGAGATAGGAGAAAGATTGCTCGAGAAAGGAATTGAGGATTTGAACGCTGGCTAGCAGAAGCTGACAGACTCGGAGTATCTGGGCAAACCTGGATACTCCAGGTAGCCTGACCCCGGGGCAACCTTCTAGGGTTTGAGATATTTTTCCAATACATTGAAAAACCCGTAAAGGAGGTGATTCTAGGAAGGATATGGGAGATCTTCACCAAAGGAATTTGGCTCTAGGTCAAACCATTAAGAGATTGGGTGAGATGTACCTTTTAGGGCAAAAGAACCACCGAAGAACGATCCGGAGGGAGGACCGGAGATTCCGGCCTAGAGTTGATGAAGATTCGAAGGATAACTCCAAAAAACCTTGGTGAAAGCTTAAGATCGCTGGAAGAGCCTCTCCACGGTGAGAGGGAGGAAGGATGAATGAAAGAGATGGAATGAGGAAGAGGAAACTATTAGGGGTCCTATATAGACTGGACGACTTGGAGACTTCGGGTTAGAGTTCGATGCCAAACAGAGACCCTTTCCCAGAGGGTGACCCAGACCTTCCGGGTTGAGTGACAAAATCCAAATACTCCGGGTGAACCTAGAGACTACAGGTTCTGTCAACTCAACAAAACCAGAAGCTCGCAGATTAGCTCCAGATGCCGGATACTCCGGTCTAGCCCGGACATTCCGGGTTCTGGAGCTTTGACAGAACTAGATTTAGAGCTGAGATTTGACGAGAGATTTTGAGAGAAGGATTGTTGGACATATAAGACAAATTTTTACCACTTGTGATCAGCTAACAAACAACATTACATAACTATGATCACAAGTAGCAAAATTGATCCAAAGATCAAAGAATCAAATCTTTTTCAAAAAATAGCACACAAAGAGTTTTTCGCAAACTTCTATCTACCAAAGTTATAAATCTACAACAATCAATTGTATGCAACATATCAAGCCACATTGCGAGAGTCTAGGATATTAAGCACACTTCTTAACTCGCAAAACCTTTGCTCATCTAATGGCTTTCTGAGGATATCGGCTAGTTGTTTCTCGGTTCTCACATGGCGAATATCGATATCCCCTTTGGTTGAGTGATCTCTCAAGAAATGGTCATGGATTTCTATATGTTTGGTTCTTGAGTGTTCCACGGGATTATTGGCTATTTTGACGGTACTCTCATTATCACACAAAAGTGGGACTTTGGTCATATTGTAGCCATAATCTTTCAAAGTTTGCCTCATCCAAAATAGGTGAGCACAACAAGCACCCGTGGCAACATACTCGTCTTCGGCAGTGGATAGTGCTACAGAATTTTGTTTCTTTGAAGACCAAGACACCAAGGACCTACTCAATAATTGGCAAGTTCCGGAGGTACTCTTCCTATCCACTTTACAACCAGCATAATCGGAATTTGAATAGCTGATAAGTTCAAAGAATGAACCTTTAGGATACCATAAGCCAAGGTATGGAATATGAACCAAATATCTAAGAATTCTCTTAACAGCCATTAAATGGCACTCTTTTGGAGCGGTTTGAAATCTTGCACACATGCACACACTAGGCATAATATCGGGTCTAGATGCACAAGGTAGAGTAAAGAACCAATCATGGAGCGATATACCTTTTGATCTACGGCCTTACTTTCTTCATTTAGATCGAGATGCCCATTTGATTGCATAGGGGTCTTGATGGGTTTGGCATTCTCCATGTCAAATTTCTTAAGAATATCCTTGATATATTTGGTTTGACAAATTAAAGTTCTTTCCTTGAGTTATTTGAATTTGAAATCCTAGGAAGAACTTTAGTTCACCCATCATTGACATCTCAAATCTCTTGGTCATGATCCTACTAAACTCTTCACAAAACATTTTATTAGTAGAACTAAATATAATGTCATCGACATATATTTGGCAAATAAATAAATCATTATCAATATTTTTAGTGAACAGAGTAGAATCAGCTTTCCCAATTTCAAAGCCTTTCTTGATAAGAAAATCGCTAAGGCATTCGTACCATGCTCTAGGTGCTTGCTTAAGCCCATAGAGCGTCTTATGGAGTTTGTACACATGATGAGGATACTTAGGATCTACAAATCCGGGAGGTTGCTCCATGTACACCAATTCGGAGATTAGCCCATTGAGAAAAGCACTCTTTACGTCTATTTGATATAGCTTGAAATCATGGTAAGTGGCATAGGCAAATAATATACGAATTGACTCAAGCCTAGCTACGAGAGCATAAGTCTCACCAAAATCCAAAACTTTTATTTGCGTGAAGTCTTGAGCAACCAACCTTGCCTTGTTTCTTATTACGATCCCGTTCTCATCTTGCTTGTTGTGGAAGACCCATTTGGTGCCGATCACGTTTTGATTTGGTCTTTCCACCAAGGTCCAAATTTCATTCCTCTTGAAGTTATTTAACTCTTCTTGCATCACCATCACACAATCCAGATCTCCATGTGCATCTTCCACCTTCAATGGTTCCTAAGAGGAAACAAAGAAGTAACATTCACAAAAATTTGCAATTCTACAATGAGTGGTTACCTCCTTTTGTATATCACCAAGTATATTATCTACCGAGTGATCTCTTTGGATACTTTGATGAACTCTTGGGTGTGGCACTTGAGATTGGGGTTGAATGTCTTCCACTTCATCACCATCAAAAAATTTGTTGAAGTCATCATGAGCTTGACCTTGATCTTGAACTTGAATTTGATTTGATGTTGATGGCTCCACTTGTGTTGATAAAGATGGTTGACCTTGATCCTTATTGGCCACTTGTTGCTCTTGGGACTCTTAAGGCTTAATTTCACCAATTGCCATCTTCTTGATTGTTTCGTTTAGAATTTCTTCATCACCTAAAATATTAGGAACAACTTGCTCAACTTGGGAGCTATTAGATTCATCAAATGTCACATCACACGCAATTTTAACACAACCAGAGGTTTTGTTGAAAGCACGGTAGACGTAGGCATTTGATCCATAACCAAGCATAAAACATTCATCTACTTTAGGAGCAAATTTAGAACTTTTTGCTTCCTTATTTAGAATAAAGCATTTGCTACCATAAACTCTAAAGTAAGATACATTTAGCTTGTTACCAGTTAGAAGCTCGTATGCGGTTTTCTTCAAAATCTTATGGAGATATAACCGGTTGATTGCATGGCATGCGGTGTTGATGGCCTCCACCCAAAATTGATCCGACACCTTGTATTCATCAAGCATGGTCCTTGCCGACTCTATGAGAGTCCTATTCTTCCTCTCGACAACCCCATTTTGTTGAGGGTAGTAGGGTGCCGAGAACTCATGCTTGATCCTTTCTTCATCAAAAAATTCTTCAACTTGAGTGTTCTTGAATTCGCTTCCATTGTTGCTTCTCACTCTCTTAATCTTCACATCAAATTTGTTTTGAGCTCTTCTCATGAATTTCTTGAATATGGCTTGTGTTTCACTTTTGTCATGCAAAAAGAATACCCAAGTGAAACGAGAATAATCATCAACAATAACTAATCCATATTTGTTACCGCCAATGCTTATGTAGGCGATTGGTCCAAATAGATGCATGTGAAGAAGTTCCAATGGCCTTGTGGTCGTCATCACATTCTTGGCGGGGTGAGGAGCTTCAATTTGCTTTCTCGTTTGACAAGCACTACAAATTCTATCTTTCTCAAAGAAAATATTTGTTAGTCCTAGGATGTGCTCCCCCTTAGGAGTTTAGACAAATTTCTTATGCCAACATGGGCTAGTCGGTGATGCTATAGCCAACCCATACTAGACTTAGCAATCAAGCAAGTTTTAGGCCTCACTATATCCGTTGAAAAATCAACAAGATAAAGTTTACCCTTCAACCTACCGGTGAAAGCTATTGAGGCGTCCTCCCTTCTAGAGACAGTCACACCCTCATTAGTAAAAACATAATTTTAACCCATCTCACATAATTGTGACACGAACAATAAATTGCAACTAAGAGATTTAACTAACAAAACATTTGAGATAGAATAATCATTGAAAATAGCAATTTTACCTAAACCAATTACCTCTCCTTTTCCATCATCACCAAAAATGATATTTTCATGTGGTCCTCCATCTCTTCAAATGATGAGAACATACTCTTCTCTCTGGTCATATAATTTATACATCCACTATCGTTCACCCAACTTGATCCACCGGAGGAGTATGCCAACAAAATAAGCTTAAGCCTTTGTTTTAGGTACCCAAATTTGTTTGGGTCCTTTCATGTTATTCACAAGCACTTTTGGTACTCACACACTCCTTTTCATGACTCTATCTTTTGTGCAGGTACCAACATATAAATTAATCACTTTACCACGATGGTTTCTCTTAAGCATATAGGAAGCATAAAAGGTAGATTGTGGAGCATGGCCCTTTGGTTGCTTGAATTGAGCGATGTGATAATCTTGCTCGCCTCCCTTGATGAACTTGAGGCACCCCTTGCCATTTATCACCACACGCTTACTTGGCTTGCTTGTGTGCATATCAAAGCCAAGTCCTCTCTTTTGCTTGTTGTTTTTGATCTCAATGGTGTTGTATAGTGCATCATTGGATTTGTAAGTTTTGATGCACCCATAATTAACCAATGCATTTAGCCTCTCATTTTCCTTTTGTAATGTTTTCAAAGATTCAACATTAGTAGAACAAGCATTTACATCAATGTTATAGCAACGAGAGTAACCATTGCTAGTTTAAGCACTAGAGAGCAAAATTGCATCATTAGAGAGGGATGAACTATCTTGAGGATATCAATTTGCACATCAAGAGTTTTATTATTTTCATCCAAACTTGAAAATTTTATAATCTCGATAAACTCATTAGTCCCTTAATTGTTTGTCATCAATTAGCCAAAACCCACAAAGGGGGCCTACATGCACTTTCAAAGGTGCCTTGTGGTTCGAGAAAAGGCTAGTGGTCCCCAAAATTCCAGAGTTAAGGAAGAAAATTCTGGATGAAGCTTATGATTCATTATCGTCCATCCATCCTGGGAGTACTAAAATGTATCAAGACCTCAAAATCTGATTTTGGTGGACTCGTATGAAGCGTGAAATTGTTCGATATGTTATTGAGTATGATGTCTATCAAAGGGTGAAGGACGAGCATCCTAAGCTGGCTGGTACACTCTAGCCTTTACCTATTCCCTACTGGAAATGGGAGGAAATTTGTATGGATTTCATTACCCGATTGTTGAAGACTTCTAAAGGCTATGAATCGATTTAGGTAATTGTGGACAAGTTGACCAAGTCAGCTCATTTCTTACCCGTCAAGACCACATACTCAGTCAAGCAATGTGCGGAGTTGTACCTCACTAGGATTGTTTGCCTCCATGGGATTCCGAAGAAGATCATCTCTGATCGAGGTACTCAGTTCACTTCTCATTTCTGGAGGAGGCATCATGAAGCTATGGGAATTGAGCTCTTCCGTAGCACCTCATATCACCCCCAAGCTGATGGTCAAACTAAGAAAGTAAATCAAATCCTCGAAGACATGATGTGGGCTTGTGTTCTCACGTATGGGAAAAAGTCGGGGATCTACTTGTCATTTGCAAAATTCTCCTACAACAACAGTTACCAACGAGCATTAAGATATCACCATTTGAAGCTTTATACGGTCGAAGATGCCGAACGCCGTTGAATTGGTTCGATTTCAGCGAAAGAGTTTTTCTAGGCCCGTATTTGGTCAAAGATGCAGAAGAACATGTCTTAATGATTCACCAGCATCTACTCATAGCTCAGTCTCGTCAGAAGAGCTACATTGACTGTCGTAGTCGTGAGTTGGAGTTCAAGATTAGAGATTTTGTCTATCTTAAGGTCCTCTCAGAGGAATGTAGTGTTTTCAGATGAAGGAAAAGCTAGCGCCCCGTTATGTTGGCCCTTTTCGGATTATTGGCCGGTGTGGTGAGGTGGCTTACCAACTAGAAATATCTCCATCTCTCTCCGCTGTGCATGACGTCTTCCACGTCTCACAATTGAATAGATATCTTCGAGTCCCGACCAAAGTCATTGAGGTGGCAAATAAGGAATTACAACCAGATCTTTCTTATTGCGAGTATCCAATCCATGTCCTTGATGAAGCTGAATGGAAGACACGACGCAAATCAATTAAGTTCCTCAAGGTTCAATGGAGTAATCACTCCGAGGATAAATCCACGTGGGAACATGAAGATCGGCTTCATGCCGATTATCCAAAGTTCTTCTCCAACCTGTGGCCTATTGATATTCCCCAAATATTTTTGTTACTGTGCAAATCACGAGGTTCCTAGAGTCACCGTACTCTCCCCAACTCGTACCGAATCTTGGAACAAGATTCTTTTAAGGGGGGAGGTTTGTCACGTCCCGAATTTGTAATCACACGTTTAAGTCTATTTATGTGTCATTAGTGTCATGATTAAATTTGAGGCAATTTATTTTGGCGCATTAGAACACTTAGTTTGAAGTTAATCGGGCGAGCGAAAGAAATTCGGGGCAGAAAAGAATCGTTCTCGCAGTAAAACAGACTTCCTTCTTTTACACGTGGGACCCACCTAACTGGCTGGCCCCACCACCTCACTCCCTCACCTGCTCCCTCACTCTCCCTGTTCTCTCTCTCTCACTCCCGTGCTCCCCACCGGCCACAAGAGCAAGGAGTTCCCTCTCTCCCTTCCTCTCTCAAGCACTCTCTCCCTCTCCCCCAAAATCTTACCTCAAGAGAAGGATTTGAGGTAAGCATGTAGTACTCACGCGATCACGAGCTCATAAGCTTCCCATCTATCCAATTCGTTTGCTCTTTCCCGAAGGATTCGAGCCAGTTTTGATCACTTGGTGTTCTAGGTTGAAACAAGAGGAACACCGGGTTTCTTCATCTCTAGAGCGATTTCCTCTGTTTCCTTCATCACCCGGTGGTCACCGACCTCCACAAGTACAGTGGGTAAGTCCCTCAGGCTTCCCTCGGTATGAATACGTGATTTGGTTGGTCGATTTCGAGTTGGAGTGGAGTTCTTGAGTTATTGAGCTTTGGAGCAATTTAGGGATTTGGATGAATTTGAACTAGGAATCGAGTTGCTATGTTGATGAGTGAGTTCTATACTCTATAAACTCTCTCAAACATGTTCCCCTTTGGTTTAGAGATGCTTGCAAATCAAATCAACAATTTTCCCCCGCAAAGAACTACTTTCTGCAGGAATCCGAAGAGTCCGGAGAAGTTTTCGCAGACTCCGCAGCCCGGAATGTTCGAGGAATTTTTTGGATAGTCCAAAGACTCTAAAAAATTGTCCGGAGACTCCATAGTCCCTAAAGTCCGGAGACTCCAGAGTTACCGTACATCAGGCTTTTTCTTTTATACTAATAGCTTGTAAATTTCATAATTAGTTCATACGAACTCCAAAAATCATGAAATCTGTTGCATTAGCTTCGTATGGGTATGAACTACATGTTAAAAAATTTAGAACTCAAGAAAATACTTTTTATAATTAATTAATTTATTAAATATGTTTTGGCTTGATTAGATCACAGTTAATTAATACCATGTCCTAACATTATGAAACCTCTTGGTCAATTCATGTTATGATTAGTGCCATCTACGAAAGATATTTTATTGCATTATAAAGTATAGTTTATGGAATTTTATCATATGCATAGTGTGACATACTTTGTTGTACTTCATTCAAGCTCATCATTGCACATGTTTTTATTTAGTGAACAAGGAACCGGCGCGTGACCCGGCCATGGTTGAAGGCGATGCCAATCTCCTTGAGTTTTGCGAGTGTTGCGCGAGTAGCATTAGACGGTCATCAGAGCAGTAAGGCAATCATCTAAGCATATTTCTCCCAGTACTTTGGATTATACGTGTCTAATATGATAAGTTATGCTTTATGTATGTTCGCATAATGATGAGTCGATGTTGGGTTTATGATAGGTAGAACCTATGTTGATACACTAATTCTCCTGTCTTGAATAATTATTGATCTGTATCCTTGTAGCTTAGGTTTAATATGGTGTTATCTAACTTAAAATGTCATTCGTAATGCATAGCAAATACTTAGGTACTCGGTAGAAATCGAGCGATGAAATATTTCACCATTTGCGAGCATAGGCTTTAATTACCTGTATAATGATCATAATGATGGGTTGATGGTGTTGGTTGGATGAGTTGTGAGGATGAGACGAGATGTGGGTGGGGTTAGGATGTTTATCCTGCTTGGATGTGGAGTTCCCCTAGGTAGGTTGGGAGAGGGACCCGAACACCGTAGACTGCTTGCATCGTTTAAACATCAATCGTTGTTGCAGTTGGCTTTAGCACTTTTCGTGCTAACTACATGTCGCATATGGAAACAATAAGCCGATTACCTTTGTAACTGTGGCTTTTTGGCATGCCGGTCGATGGTGTCGGGCATGAGGCCGGTTGGAGTATCCATTTTGCTCTACCAGTAGTTCTGGATAACCCCCAAACCTATCAGCGTATGATGAAACGGTCGGGGCTTATTGGAAAAGATTGATATGAGTACCCCTTGTATGGACCTGTGTGGTCATGCAAGCCGCATGGTCCTCAAGTCGTATAGGTAAAGCAATACCCTTGCAGAGTGTAAAACATTTTGAAATACCACTCTCTTGGTCATAAGCATACTTTTGTCCATTTGCAGCAGTTGTAGAGTTACGAGTGTGGATTGATGTGGTTGATGGGTTAAGATGGTGCTTTACAGATATTATTCTTATGGTTACATATATGTTCAATTGAGGCTTATGTATTAGATAGTCGTGTTGATCAAGTATAGATACTCACATATGTTTATGTCAAATTTGCTTTCGTATATAAAGTTTACTTAACCATATGATCTTTTCTTGCTAATATCCAAATGCATAATCTTTAGAGTCAGACTATTTATAAGTGTCTATTATAGATTAAGTCTTGCAAGTACCTTCGTACTCACGCTGTTTTTTCAAGTGCTACCGCCGAGAAGGAGTTGGTCTTTGGCTACTTCACGTCTACTGAGGGTGGCGACGGGTATGAGTAAGCAACTACTTGGAAGTCGCGTTTTTGGGGTGAAGCATAAGGGCATATGTCTTCACCCATCTTTGCAGTCTTTAGTCTTCTGCTGTGTAGTTTCTTATATTGGTTAGGAGTTGAGTCGATTTTTATCTTCTCTAGCTCTTTTTTGCTGTAAATTTTAATAACTTGATAAATACTTAAGAACTTGTAATCTAATGTTAATTATTCGCTCTTTATTAAGCTGTGTTATGATGTTAAATGTTAGAAAGATATGTGTTCTGATCTTGGATATAAAACACGTACTAGGACTACTATAATAATATTTTAGTTAATTGTTAAAATCATAATTAAATAAATGATCAACTTAATGATTAATTTGAATATTGTTTTGACGATTCTTTATACTTCAGCTCGAGTGCAAATTCTTTTTTTTTAAGGGTTTACTGCCAAGTTCACAGTGAATAGTGATAGCGCTCGATTTTTACTGCAGAAAGCAAAATCGGCAGTGAAAATTGATTTGCAATCAACAGCGTTAGCCCGCTCTGTAGTATGTTACTACAGCTGCTCCAAGAACTCGAGTGCTGTAAACAAGAAAGAATATGGCCGTGGGGCTTGCACTCAATCGAGCTGACAGAACACGAATATCGAATATATTTTTTCATAGACCGCGCACGCACGCAGAGGACTACGTGTCATCTTATATATACTACTCGTGATTTGGGTCGTGATTTGGGAGATGTTGGAATATCCCATCAATTGCGTCGATCGCACTCGACCAGACGTGCACTTTACATGGGATATGTGCACTACGATCAATCGAAGCGTAGCTAGTTTCGAGGAATATAATCGGTCCGCGTGATGATTGTGTGGGTGCATTACATACGTTTTTAGAGGCAGAGGCAGCACTGCAGCAGCTAGCTCCAATTGTTTTGCTTAGGCGGCACTCTTTTTGTTTGGTTTAGTCTAGTTGTCTCGGCTGCATGCAAATACGATTAAAATTAGACTTGAATCATCTATGTACGTACCATCTCGATCGGCTGTCAGGAAATTGTAAGGTCGATAGCATGGATGAAACCATGCATGAGATCTTCCATCCGAGCCCTTTCGTTCCTTCTCTATCTAAACAAATCTGCCTTCTACAAATTAAGGGCTGCCTCTGTATAATAGACTGTAAGAAGAAATGCGCATGATCCAAATCCATGTTAGGATATAGGTTAGAATTGAGGATTTTCCACTCAAACAATCGTGTTTGATGTTGTGGCAGTCCGTTTCACCGACATGTGCGGACAGATGAGTGGAAATTCCTCAAAATTCCTTTTTTTTAATTAATTAATTTGGAGCTACTACTGGTTTCAATACAATGCTTATGTATGTATGTATGTATTGCTCACTCCAATGTTGTTTGTAGGCCTGACAAAACGAGTACTGCGCATTGCAACTTTGTAAGCACTGTCCATGCTAGCTAGGACGAAGCATAGCCCAAATGTATCTACAAAACGACGCTGGGAGCGTACATTCTTAATTATAGACGTACCAACATATACATGTCCTATCCAAGATGGTATGGCCATGGCCACTCTAATCGTTGGAACACTAGTCTCATGTGATGAGTTGGAGCATGCCTTCGCTACTGCTCAATAATCCTTCAACTTGTGGGAGCAGAAAATGAACAAATCATGACATTTCGTCGGTTTCATTATCCATGCGAATGGATTGATCGAACGAAGGAATGTCTAGGGGTAGCTAGCCATACATGCAATGCATCAAGTACGCCGCGAAAGAACTGCGGACGATAAATCTTATCTGAGAGAGCCAGCAAAAACATATGTAATTTTCTACATCTTGTGAAACCTTGAGATATGTGTTATTAAGTTAAAGAGAGGTGGGAGTGGACTGGGTTGATCTAAGCTGTTGGATTGAAGATAAGGTCTAGAATAGGTGACTTAGGGATCTACAGGCAAGGTGCAATGGCGCCAAGCTCGCGACGCAGATTTAATCTCCGGTGTGAGCAAGGTATAACACCCGTTTTTTTTTTTTAAAAAAAAGTCACGTTACAGATGAATATATACATATCTGGTGCAACCCACCACATACCAATTCTCTAGAAATGGTGCAGATGATAAAAAAAATATTAAAAAAATGAACCTGTGGCACCACATAAGGAGTCCATGGAATGAAGCATCTAGGACAAATCCAATTGGAAACACGCACGATGTATACGAAGTGGATAATGGAACATTTTTTGGGTTTATTGCAACCGGCCATCCAGGCTTAACCAGGGATAGAAAAACCAGGAAGAAGTTTGCAGAGGCTTTCTTATCTGTAGCTACAAGAAGCATGTTCCATACACATGTACTGTGCCCCAACCTGCAAGTTCACAGATCACAATGGAGTGCATCCACATTCACGTGAAGTAGTACCAACAACTTTCAAATCTTTTACTAGTGAGAAAGTTGCTGGTTGTATCTTTGAATAGGAGGGACAAGAAAAGCTGCTTTTGCACGCTGGGCTGCTTGTGGATACGGGAATGGAGTCACGAAAGGCCCCACTGGCGGTAGAGAGAAAGTGTCTCTGACAGCCAAGAAAGAAGGCTCTTCTTCTGTTTGACACTCCTGCTTCGTAGACTGGTAGGGTTGGTTGGTTGCCTGGTGTGCCCTTCTCTTCGTGGTTTGTTCCGCTAAAAGAACCTAACCGCCGCAAGGCAGAAAAAAACTGCTCCTCTCTCCATTTTTTAATAACTATCATTTTTTATCAAACACGTATATAAATACATATCAAATATAGTACAAATTTTAAATATAAAATGATAAAAATGTCCTTAGAAACTAGCTAAAATATTTTAGAATCTACTGTAAATAAGTAGATAAAAGATATTTTGTAAGAATAAATTAAAAACTGCATCTTACAAATGTGAAGTGACATGTATTTAAAAGTAAATAAAAGTGATCAGTATTAAAAAAATAGAGGAAGTACTTCAGTATATATAAAAAGGTAAGGGTTAGAGAAACTAGGGAAAAAAAAGGTTTGTCTGGTTAGTTGGTGTGTCTGACAGACGGCTGAAATCAAGGAAGACTGCTTTCTCTGCCTATGAATGTACGGAGGAAGGACTCTTTGGATTGAGCTGGAATGCTCCACCAGGATCCCCCTGTTCCCCACTGGGGAAGCATTAGCTTGCAGCTCACACAACACATTCCAGCTGCGCTCCATTTGGTCCCTCCCTCCCCACATTTGACAGCCTCCGTAGCAACGGCAGCCTTTTCACTCAATCAGTCACCGCCGCCCAGTTCTAAGCACGGCCGCGGGCTTTGATCCAGCCTACCACTTTGTAGCTTTGCTTCATCTCCTTTCTTCTTCCTCTCGCAATCATGCCGACCATGCCATCCACACCCCCAAGCCGCCATTGCTCCTGCTCCCAGCTCTCGGCCTAGACATCAGCCATTACGCAGCCAGACAAATCAGCATGTAACTGGTGGAGTATAGTAAGTGACAGGACTTGATCTGCAGGCTACCGATCCACTGCTACTATCGGTTGTCAGGCTGTGCTAGTCCAATCGCAGCATATAGCCAAGAACCATCGGGGAAGTGCGCGAGTGTGATGGCGGCTGATCACGCGCTGTCATTGGCGGCGTCCTCCTGTCCGGGTTCTCTGCACTCCGCCGCCGCCTACTACGTCGGCCTTTCTTGCGCTCTCGCCGCTCTGCATCGCGCTCTGGGAGCGCAGGGGAGAGTTACCGGCTGGTGCGATCTTGGCGCGACACGGAGGGGGTGCCGGTGGTCGCGCGTCAGGGAGCTCGCGCTGCGGGAGAAGGTCGGCGCGCTGGATCGCAATGTCGAGGAACTCCGGCGACGGAGGGCGGAGGACGCCAGGGCCAACGAGAAGGTGGCGGGCATCTTCGCAGCCCACGAGCAGCGGTGGCTGGCCGAGCGGAAGTCCCTGCGGCGGCAGGTGCACGCCGTCGTCGCCGCGGCGCGCGCGCGCGAGTCGAAGCGCGAGGAGGAGGCGGAGGAGCTGAGGCGGCAGATGGAGGAACAGCGCTGCGCGACGGGGCTCAAGGACGAGGCCCTCGAGCGGGAGGGCGCGAGGCGGGAGGACGCAGAGGAGAGGCTGCGCGTGGCCGAGCAAGTGGCGGAGGAGCTGAGGGAGCGCGCCAGGAAGGACGCGGCGGAGCACGCCGCCGAGCTGCGGAAGCACAAGGCGGCGTTCGTGGAGCTCGCGTCCGCGCAGCGGCAGCTGGAAGCGGACCTGGCCCGCGCCGCGCGCCTCGCTGATTCTTCGGAGGCCGAGCTCAAGACGGCGCTGGAGCGCCGCGACGAGGCCGCGGCGGCGGCCGCGGACCTCTCCGCCGAGGCCGCGCGGCTGCGGCGGGACGCGGAGCACAAGGACAAGATCCTCTCCGCGATGCTGCGCAAGTCCAAGATCGACATGGAGGACAGGGAGATGCTGGTGCGGGAGGTCAAGATGTGCAAGGCCAGGCGGAAGCAGGCCGAACTCGAGGCGGAGCGGTGGCGTAAGATGTGGGAGTCCCGCGGCCACCGCCGGGGATCCAGGTCATCAGCGCGGTCGGACCACCCGGGGTGCTCCGACAAGCTGGCCCACGACGCAAACGACACTAAGATACTATTCGTTGACCACGTGGCAGGCGACGACAAGAGGGCGCCGCCGGCGAAGGAGTTGACCACCATTGAACGCGTCGATCGCTATCCCAGCCATGTCGACGACAAGCCCGGTAACTCTCAGCTGCTCTGTTCTTGTACTCTGCTTGCTTTTGCTAAGAGACGCTAGTATCGTGCTGCGTTTAATCGTGTCACGATTAACGTAACGGCCCGGGTATCCACGTTCCTCAAGGTCACCACCTAATATCTAAATCCTACCAAGTCTGAATCTTTTTTAAGAAAATTTCGTAGAGATTCCCCTGTATCCGTCTCTTTCCTGGGCAAACAAAAAACACACTGTTTCCACAGGTATAATATTTATAAGCAGAAAGTAAATATTACAGCCAAAGTTGAGACCAATACCTTCGTCCAATATAACCCTAAGTTGCTTAACAGACCAAGCTAGCAATTACCGTTCTAATGTATTATTGAAAAGACTAAGTATTGGAATAAGTGTGTTGATGTGATACTACTCCCTTCTATGTATGCTGAGATCACTAGATACCTAAAAACTAAATAAAACATAAGAATGGGTAAAAACACTTAACAAGTCTAATATGGAACTGGAAGAACATGCATATTATCAGCGTCAATGAAGAACGAGATATGGTGTTTTCTTTTCTTTAAAAACAACAATGGAACAGTAGTTTCTTTCTGAAACGAGCAAACTTGGATTTCTTAGAAACCATAAATGAAATAGTAGTTTCCGTCTGAAAGGTACAATTTGGAAAACATCATCAGCATTTACCGGTAAAGCCAAGTAAATAGGACCATCACTTACTCACATGAACCTAAATATAAAAACAAAATTGCACATCCAGTCATCAAGCAATTATATGGCTTGAATTCTAAATGGTCACCACAGACACTTGAATGAAATGTAAAGGAAATATAAGAACCAAATTATACATACGGTACCACCGACACTTGAATAAAATGTAAAGGAACCACTTGAAACTTGAATCTTTAGATAGAAATATATTTGTGATACTTCAATCAATAAACACCAGGATATATGGATATTGAATAAACATAATTGGAAATGATCAAGAAAGCACATCCAAATAACAAGCAAACTATGCCATTGCACGGTGAGAATTAACAGCACATTCATGGATCAAAACACTTCATAGAACATGAACGATATGAAAGGTTCATCATGAAGACAGGAATTAGGAACATGAAACATCACATCAAAACTTGAATTATGAAATCATAGGAACACATGAATCATAAAGGAAGCAATTACAAAACAGGTAGAAAACCAAACGAAATGGTAGAAATCTATAGGTTCGTCATGCACTATCTTAACCGTGGGGAGGAATCAACTTTATGCCGTAAGCACCAACATTCCTTACACCCTTGACGCGTAAATCACGAATTGATGGAGAGTTTGATGAATTTCCTGAAACTTCCTCTTTTTCCCTTCCTTTTTCTTTATTTTCTTCTTCCTTGCTTTTTCTATTTCTTGCTTCCTCGGCTCCTGCACAACTGTTGAGTGGCAACAGCCGGTGACAGGGCTTTGGTGGCTAGCGGCTGTGAATGTCGGCAGCAGTTGGCGGTGCGGCTGAGTGGCGGCGGCACAAGAGGTCACCGACAGCAAGCGATGGTGACCCAGTGGCAGCGTGGGGCAAGCTAGGGTTAGGGTTAGGGTTGTGGGTGTCAGCTCAATCCTGTGCTGACTTTTTAAGGCGTTAGCCGATCGATTGAGTAGGTCGGTTGTAATTTTATTTTTTTATTTTACTAATCCAATGGTCTAAGTTTATGGGACTCGCTACGGATACACCAGGTGTCCAAACACAGTGTTAGAATAGTAAAATAAATTCGTTTTGATGAGATTTACATATCCACCGTCTCCGATCATTCATTCGAGCTATGGATCAAAATGTCAATTTTCGCCCTCTCTGAACCTGGCCCTGTCGAGTTTTATTTTTCATAATATTCACATTGTATTTTTCCTTAATACTCGGGATGTTACAATTAAGTCAATATGCTGTCAGGATTTATGGAATCAAAAGCCTGATTTTGTTGTCTTCTAACTGGTAATTACCGAGCTCATTCGTTGCAGATTGCACACGTATGATATGATTTCTCATTGCTAACTAGTCAGGCATTGGAAATGGTAAACAAAACAATAGTGCTTCACGGTTCTGACTTCTGAATTCTGACGAGGCTGTGCTTCTTGATTTGTGTTGCCGGCAGCTGTGGAGTGGTTCCAGATGGAGACCGAGAAGTACACGGCCATGATCAAGAACCGGCATAAGACGGAGGTCGAGGCGTTCACGGAGCAGCTCCTGCTCAAGGGCGAGAAGCTGGAGGCGTTCCGGTGGCGGGCGGTGAGCATGGACGTCGAGGCAACGCGGCTCCGGTGCCGGATCCAGGAACTGGAGGGGCGGCTGGCGCAGCACGAGCAGCACAGCGCCGGCCTGGAGGCTCTGCTCCTGGACAGGGAGAAGGAGAACATCTCACTCAAGGAGAAGCTGGAGACGCTCCAAGCGCAGGCCCTTGGCATAGTGATCTACGCCGCCGATGACCAAGACGACGACACCTGCGACCACTGCATCCCATGTTCCCCTGTGAAGATCGAAAGAACAATGCCAGGAGAGGCCGATAGACGGTCATCCGGTGCGCGACATCCAGAGGGCACTGAGGTCACCAATCCTCATCATTCAGAGACCAAACTGGACGAGCCAGTTTCCCCAGATGATCACAAGGACAAGGCGTTTGATGTGGAAGCAACAGAGGCGCACGGCGTTCTAGTTCCAGTTCCAGTCCCAGTCCCGGATCACGCGCACGCCGAGGCGCCAACATTGCTTGAACAGGAGCGGCACAATGTTCCAAGGCAAAATTCATACAGGTCTGAGATTGAAGAAGAGAAGGAAGTCTACACCGATCCGGGCAACGCGCACTCGCAGACCAGCACGAGTAGTTCTCAAGAGGTGACATCTGGCCTCGCACTCGTGGTCGTGGCGCCTGAGCAGAAGAGCTCTGCTGGGAAGACGGACATCCACGCGCTCGCGGTGTCGCACAAGATCAAGAGGCTTAAGCAGCAGCTGCTGGTGCTGGGGAAGCTGGCCGCGGAAGGCAAGGAGGAGGCCGCGGCGACGAAGCCATCAGGCAGCAGGCAGCATCCAAGGACAAGGTACCAGACGATGATGTCCTTCCTGAGCAAGCACGTCAAGCGGTACCAGTCCCTCGACGACAAGATCGACGGCCTCTGCGCAAGAATGGTACGCATACAAATGCGAATTCCTAGCGAGTTTGCGCGTTCCCGGATCGTTATTGTAAGAAAATTCCCTTTTTGATTTCAGGAGGAGAGCAAGAGGAGCGTGGGGCGAGAGCGTCGGGGCGCGGGAGAGCAGAAGGTGGCACTGGGGCAGTTCCTGGGGGAGACGTTCCAGCTGCAGCGGCTCATGGTGGCCACGGGCCAGAAGCTGCTGGAGACGCAGTCGAGGATCACGCCAAGCCTCGTGGTGCGCGACGGGGGCGGCGAGGACGGCATGGACATGAAGAGGTTGATGGACGTGGCCGGGGCGTTGCTGAGGGACGTGCAGAGGGGGCTGGAGGTGCGGATCGCGCGGATCATCGGGGACCTCGAGGGCACGCTCACCTTCCACGGCATCCTCCACACCGCGCGCTGATGCTAATGCAGCTGCTTGCTGTTCTCCTTTCCTGATCGATCGGAAACTATGGAGTCCATTGTCTGCAGCACATACATGTTCACGAGCATATGAAACTTTTTACTAACATAGTATCCTTCCTGGGGATCGATATGTTCAAAGAAACTTGCTTGATGGCAAGAAAATCCGCGGATGCATGGTGTGGAGGAATACATGCATGGTGCGGATGCATTTTGATCTAGCAGTGAACTGATGGCGGCAGCTCGTTGGTATTTCTGACACAGCGAGCGCGACTCTGCTGTGACTGAATGCTGGTTGAGGTGTTCTGGGCCGTTAAGGTTGGACCGACCAACTTATCGTCAGTTTATCTTCTAATGGAGCTGGCGTTCAGGTTACCAAGCAAAGCATTCTGAGGTCCAATTTAGGCACATCATGTGCGACGTTCAATCTGAATCAACCAATTCTAGCGAGTCATGTGAGATTTTGAGGCGCTCGTAATTTTCCGCGCGATGGCTCGAGCTCATGTTTCTTTCAGCTTAATTTCCAGTTGATTTTACCAGAATCCTCCTTGCAACTGGGAAATTTCATATGATTTTGTAGAAACTAGTGAAAGTGTGTGCAGTTGTGCGGCCAGGTAGAATGATATGTTTAGATATTAAATTGATGCAGACAATTGAACCCAACATATTTGCCGTTACGCTCACCCAGACGTCAGACACCCATGTCCGACTTTCAATTGGGACCATGGGGACTCTCGTATGTGGAATTTCATTTTCAAATACTAATTTAAATTAATATGGAACTAATTTAAACTTTCACTTGAATTTCAAATAACCCAGAAATTTCAAACTGAAATTTGGATGAAATTTTAGCTGCCC
This sequence comes from Phragmites australis, assembly GCF_958298935.1. Taxonomy (NCBI): domain Eukaryota; kingdom Viridiplantae; phylum Streptophyta; class Magnoliopsida; order Poales; family Poaceae; genus Phragmites; species Phragmites australis. The sequence continues at coordinate 27,752,215 of NC_084921.1, read as the reverse complement.
GATAAGCATCAGAAAATTTTCAAACAAATTAAACTCGACTTTGCAATTGAAATTACTTTCTCTTTTAAACTAGCCTATTGGCCCGCGCAATTATAAGGTTGGCTAGCCATGCTATTATTTGTTAGGGCAAATTACCAATATAAGTGCTAAATGATTTCCAATGGAATATTATTAGAATTCTTTTTTCACCATTTACCTTTGAAATATAAAATTAACAAACTATTTAAAATATAAATCAGACACTTCCTACATAAATCTAGGTTTGGAATAGAACGGAAGTGGGAGGCTGTTTAACTTCCATGCCTGCTCGACGTCGAGTTCTACAGTCGGTTCAGACTTCAGATTAGATTCCATTTCCAATCGGTGGTTAGAATTAGACCATAGTGGCCTCTTACTAATTTGTATATGTATATTAGAAACCTAGCAACTGCTTGTGATCCCATGCTCTATATGTTCTTGTATGAGCTATATTAGAGAGGGAGAGAGAAGAAGGAGGCGATGGCGTGGTGGCTGATATGAGTACGGGTGTCCCTGACCTTGCCGTGAGCATAAGTATGAACACGAGATTCTTATCCCTATAAGCAATCAAAGAACAAGTAAGATGTGAGAAAGCATTTAAATTATATTCAAATTAATCAATTGACCGATCGTCTAATTAGATGAGACATAGCACACGATCATCTCTTGACACGCCACGTGCTAACTCACATCTTACCATAACAATCATATCCACCAAAGATTAAAATAAATCCAATCCCAGTAGTCTTGATATGTATTTTATACATAAGATCAGAACACATGTCTTTACAACAAGTTTCATCATATCAAATCATAATAAATAGCGAGTAATATAAATATATTACAAACATTTAAGTCATTACAAGTTCAACGATGTCAAGCTCAATGTAACATCAACGAATGCTAGGAGGAATAAAATACATCAAATTTATATCATAACTTGTTGATATTACTATGCATCATAAAATAACTTATAAACAACAAATAGATGGTGCCAATTGCCCTAAGGTACCATCCCGTTACCATGCGTAGCCTATCACCACTCTTGCCTGTTACCGACATCGACGGGCATGAAGTACAAAGGTGAGTACGAAGGTACTCGTAAGACTTACTCAATAATAGATACGTATAATAACCCGACTCTAAGGACTATGCATTTGGGATGCGTAGCAAGGAGTAGGCTACAATGTTAAATGAATTTATAGGCAAAAACAATTTACTGAATCAATTGTGTGAGCACCTAATATATCTCAAATTTATTCTATCCCATCATGTGAACATAAGTATAAAAAAACCATCATAAGAACATACTCTCCCAATATTGACTTACACGAGCCAACATACCACATACAACCACATTCACCCTAATCATCAAAGACTCTACGATTGATACGGATGGACATAAGTGTGCTCATGACTGCAAGCGCGGTAGTTCAAATTGATTTCACACCCTGCAGAGGGTATATCTTTACCCACATGACACAAGTCCATCATCTCGGCTCTCATGACAACATTCCTCATATGTTTTGCATCAGACCGGCCATGCTTGCGTTGCTGAGGATACCTAGTTTCCACCAGGGCTCTTCCCTATTGGACACCCTTTGGTCTTCATCGCCACAATATAAACTTCTCCATCTCATCATCCCAACATATTTGTTTTGGTGAAACATCGTTAAGCCCTAAAGATCGCGAATGATGAACGAATCACCGCTTGACTTCTACCGGTGACCTAAGCTTGCTAAGCTCATCGCGCTCATTTTAAGTTTGACAGTTACATAATGGCATCCCGGGTTACAATGGATCAAGATATACACAATATCAATGTAGGGCAATATAACAATTAGGAAATACCCACAAAACCCAATATTGACTTGCTAAACATGCACGATATACATAAAGCGATATTTATCCAGATTAGACAACACAAGATCCAAAATAAAAGGTGAAATATGCTTAGATGCTTGCCTTGGTGCTCCGGTGCTTCGGTCACATACACCTCTAGTTCGACATCAGCTTCGACCGCTTGAACCGTCGACGCGTCACTCTCTAACCAATGGTAGAACACATCGAATGAACAAAAGAAAGAATGAAGATGTATGCTCATGATGCATGATTGTGAACGAGATGTAATATGACATGTTATGAAAATATTTGCAAAAGAACGCCTAAGTGATGGGGGTTAGAAGAGGTTTAAATCTCGCACGAGACAACCTAAGATCAAAGGGTTCTGAGTGGCTGGCGGTCAGACCGGTCTAGGTGGTGGTGGGACCAGCTCAGGTGACAATTAGACTGTGGGGGTCGAACAGAGAAGAAAGTGGTACTAAGTAAATCTGGAGGTCAGACCGGACCAATGACGGTCAGACTGCAAGGTCTGGTGATCAAACTAACCCTAGTGGATGTCTGACTCCTGACTATGGAGTCTAACTCAAGTCTAATCGGTCAAGTCTCATCCCGGCGGTCAGACTAGCCCTAGTGACGGTTAGACGGCTGGACATGGCCAGCGGCACCTCAGCGAGGTCACCGGCGAAGGCTCAGGTGATGCCTTTGACCAAGAGTGGTACCAAAACACTCTACAAGGTTAGGAGGGTTCTTTTAGAGTGGTTTGGGCGATATGCATGACGCCAAACTCAAGAACCCATGGATCATGTCCATGGCTAGGGTGGAGCTCAAATCTAAACTAATGGGGGACCGATTGGAGCTGTTACCTTGGTATGAGGAAGCTTCCTAGATGGTTGGTCGATTCCGGGGAGGCTTTGATTTGAACATCGAGATGGACATGTGCTATCTCTCATCTTATTAGATGAATCGCCGATTTGATTAATTTGAATCCAATTTGGATCGTTCTCACAGAAGCAAACTCTAAGAAACCCTAACAAAACCATGATGAGAACCCTATGTGGGTTAGCACGTGACACGTTGAGAGATAGATATGTGCTAGCTCTTATCTTATTGGACGAATCACCGATTTGATTAATTTGAATCAATTTGGACGGTTCTCACAAAAGCAAATTCTTAAAAACCTAACAAAACCACGATAAGAACCCTACGATTCTCACCTCAGTGCAGTGAAGGGGATTTGGTGCCCATATCTCACTCCTCCGACACAGAAAAAACCGTAGCTGTGTGTGTGGAATATGAACACTTCGATGGTAACGAGTAGAGCGAGGAAGATGAACACTCCTCATCGCTTTGTATTGAGGGGAGATGAGCGGGGTTATGTGTGTGGGAAGCTAAAAGAGTTAGGGGAGATGAGCGGTCAAATTTAAAATATTTCTTGGGTCTTTACCTACATACGGGTTTTCAGAAAATCTGTCGTATGTGACAATATCACAAATAAGTTTTTCTAAGCGTCGTTTGTGTCTATACGATAGAAACAGACGAATTTATCAAAACTATATGTGAGTTCTGGCACATCCAGACGGTGGTCTTGTTACAAGCACGTCTATCTTAACAATCGTCTGAGAGTATTTTGTCAATGATATGTCTTAAGAAATTATCTGTGACACTTCATCTACTTTTCACTGATTATATGGTAGTGAATTATAAGTACCATGAAGTACTTCAATGGCCACAACTTGGGCTAGCTAGATTGGTCCATGTCACCCTCAACCCTTTTAAGGAAATCATGCATCTCATTGTTGACTTGATACAAAGGTCTCGTAATCAACATGCCTTTGGCTCAAGTCTTGCACATGAACTGTGCTGAGTTAAGAATCACTTTGGACTTTCGTACAATCCTGAGGATAGTGATGGAAGCCTTTTAATAGTTTTCACTTTATATCTTACTTTTCGAGTCATGAGTAGGTGCTCAACACCATTCTTCTCTTCGATCTCCACATGGAAACCCATTATTTAGGATATCTTTGAAACTAAATAATGTGTGTGTCAATTATGGAAACAATAATGGATCATATATCAAAGTATTTGGTTGTCACATGATAATGGAATTAGTAGATCCATTATCAAAAGAACCTTTATTATTGTATTAAATCTTATTTATTGATAAATAAATGGAATAGGTAATGATACAGTATATTATTATTGTAAATGGGGCCCTTTTTATGTCGTAAATGACAATTTTTTTAACAGAAGTAATATTGCATTGAATATTCTTATGTATTGTGATTTTCTGAAAGAAGGATGAACTGGAGCGCAACTATGTCTATCATGTGTACCTTTTTCTACGTCAAATCATGCGGGCTTATAATTCTTTTAGTAAAAAAACTTAAATAAATTTAATCAACTATTTACAGTTTTAACAAATACTTATATATGAAGCTTTGTTATTAAGACATGGTTTCTAATAAGCAGTTTAACCATCAACTTTCTACAGTAATACATTAGTTAGTAACAAATATAGAACATTATAACTCAAAGATATTTCCCATAACAAATTTAATGACACTATTATGACGAGACTAATCTAAATAGTATTTATGCATCAACGATCAAATCTGAGGAAATTTAACAACCCAAATTCTAAACAATTGCAATTTTTGAATGGGTGAAGTAATATATAAATTAGCCCCTGCCAAAGGAAAAGTTGACTAGTGTGTTTTGAATTTAATTACGCAGTCTGGTTTTCAATTACGCATTCTACGGCACAGTGAAAAACCATGTAATTACTCTTCAATTATGCAGCCTAATGTTAAGTTACACGGTCTGCAACCGGTAAAATGTGTGAATTAAATCGCTTTAACTTTGAAATCTCGGATCAACTCAAACTAACAATAAGAAACAAACTAATGAAATCTCAGTTACCTGGAATACAGCCACCTTTCCCACGAAGATATGCAGTCCATGAAGGCTTGATTAACGTTTTCGTCAATAGTAATATAAAATGCACCAGTTTATCAGAAATATTTGATCTCAACCTTTCATCGCCTTTTACCTCCAACTTAGCAAGAGTGACAAAGCATCAGCACCATAGCACGAATGGCCTCTCTATACGTTGTAAAAGGTGATTCCAATCCTATTTGAATTAGGACTTAAGAGGGGGTAGCTACATGGAAGGCTACTTGTAGGATTCGATTCTATATAAGCACAAAGTCAGTACAATTTCATAAGATGGGGGCATATGCTTTTGAGTATACCTGAGCATGGGCCGGCCGGAAGAAAAGGCTGGTTTGTTTCGAGTTGAAAATGGTTGTCCGGGCCTAGTCCAATAATCCCATTGGATAGCAAAATCAGGCGGTAGTCTGGCAGGGCTCAGACCGTCCGTTAAATTTTACGTGTAAATATAATTAAAATTAATGTTTTGAGCATGCTTGAGTTAGGCCTAAGTTTTTTTCGCTCATAAACCACTGCCCAGGCCAGTAAACAGCAGCCAGCGGGCCGGCCTGGATGGACCAAAATTAGACTCGGGCTTTTTTTGACCAGGCTTTTTATGCCCAGGTCTACTTTTGAGGTTTACCACATGCCATAGGACCAATCGCACACGAAGCACCTTCTTCACTCCCTCTTTATTTTTTGAATTGAAGGCACCTTCTATTTTGCTTGAAACCGACCGATCAACTGTAGCCGCACTACATTTTCTGAAGTAGTAGTTGAATCAAGAACTGTTAGAGCTTGTTTGGTAAAACTCTTTCTAATTCAAATTATCTGTGGAGAGTGATTCTTTGGGAGAAGTGATTCTCTCTACGGGAAGTGATTCTGTAGCTGAAATTAATTTTCTAAAATAAATTATATGGTAGAAATAATTTTATGTGGGAAATGAATCAATGAAAGTTGTTTTTTCAGCTCTCTATCTTCTAGTTCGTTTCAGATAATCACTTCCACGAATTTTACTTAGTAAGCTAAAAGCTACTGTTTGATAAAAATTCTCTGATTTTAATAATTTTGGTACACAAAACGGTCGGTTTACAATCTGCAGCAGCGCCTACTGGATTCATGAGCATGATGCATCACGCCAGCGTCTAGGCAACGGCAAGGAATCCATCATCCATCAGAGAATGAGTCAGCCTCCCTAACCAATACGGTGGAAAACGAAGGCTGGCGAGATATTGACAGGATGGGGAAAACAGGAGGCCGTGTACGTCATCCTGGAGCGAAAATTCTACGAGGGAAAGGTAGGTCCATGGAAGAATTAAGGACGCCATTTGGTGGCCGAGCGGCGTAGTAAACAAGGCAAACCTAGGTTTAAACAACTGGGCGAGAATAGATCGAACACAATTTATCGATGATAATGACCATTATTGTGGTTTGTGTGGTTCTCCCGGCCACGCTTTAGATCCTGACAGAGATCTATCCCACTTGAAAAATTGCTGGAGAAGTGCTAGCTTTATATTGACCACAGCAATACTATAGCAATGTTGTATTATTGCCTTCTCATTTTTCTAGCTCAACATGCATGCAAGCTCTTAAACTTGGCACCCTCACTATTTATTTCCTAATATAAACTCCACCGCCGCTACTAGTCGCAACAACGCATATATCATCTAAAACAAAACAACGCATGTATTTAGGCAATGCTAAACCTCACAATTAGTGTTTTAGAGAGCTTCATCTGACACCCGAATTTGTAATATTCTCTGGGTAGATGGGAGAATCCTGGACAAACTTTTATTCGTTTAGATTTACGGGTGAACGTAGCTGTAGCTCCGATAGAGTCTAGAGCATATCCTCATCAACCAATATGATAATCAACCTAGCCGACCGTGGAGGCGGAGGTGGACGGAGCAATTCAAGCGCCGCGTGTCTGGCTCGCCTCGCGCGCGAGTGAGAGACAGAGAGATCTCGGTGTCTTTTCAATTTTCATGCGTCACTCGTGCTAACTATAGGCTGGGGCTGTCGCGACGCGGCCTGCTGTGCTCAGCTGGCCGCTTCAGAAGCAAATTTTTAGGATTCGATTTTATAAAATATCTTCTTTTTTATTATGATACATATTTACTTATTTTTTTTCTCTTCAATTCAACCATACAGAATAGATAATATAAATAAAATTTTACGAAAATATTTCTAAACATAATGCTATAAAATTCGCTTTCGACCGCTCCTCCTACCATCGCTCGCGCACCTGTCACTCCATCGGTTTCTCCATCCATCCGCAGTCCAGCTCGGGTGTCCACGCCATCGGAACTCATCACGACTTCCATTTATCAGGGAGGGAGGGAGGGTCACACGCTTGGACGCTCAGTCCTCACTCACCCCGCTCCCTCCGCCTCTGCATTTACCGTTACGCCGATGCAGGCGCGTCTTCGTGCCCCACTCATCGTCTCCCAGCTTTTATATATCCAGCAGGAGCGCGCGCGATGCCGTAACTGGCTCTGTACGCTCAGATCACGCTCGTGTCAAGACTCAAGAGTGCGTGAGCCTTCAGAGTGAGAGCTGCGGATACGATACGATAGCATGGGGACGGAGGCTACGGGGCTGAGAGGCAAGATGCCCGCGCTGTTTCTCGTCCGCGCGCGGTCGCGAGCGAGCAGGGTGGTCGACATGGACGACGACGCGGCGGTGTGGTGGCCGGCCACGCCGCCGCTGCGGCCACCCGTCGCGGTGCCGTTCCTCTGGGAGGTGGTGCCCGGGAAGCCCAAGCCGCAGACCCACACCGCGCACGGCGCTCCGCCGGCCGCCGCCGAGAGGCACGTTCACGAAGACGGAGGTGCAGCTGCCACTGGCGGCGGTGATCACGACGGCGACGCGGAGGCGCGCCCCGTGCCGCTGAAGCTGCCGCCGCGGCTGCAGGTGACGACCACCGCGGCGGACAACTCGCTCTCCCCCAAGACCGTGCTCCAGGGCCCCTACGGCTGCACCGGCGGCGCCAAGAGGCCGCCGAGGACGCTGAAGAGGAGTGGGAGCGTCGCTACCTTCCGGAGGAGCGGATTCTTTTCCCGGAGGAAGGCTACGGCCGCAATGTGGACCAACAGGAAAGGCGGCCATGAGAACGACGCCGCGGCTCCGGACGCCTCGTGCTGTTCGCCAGCGGCATCATCGGCGTCCTCGCCGTCCTCGTCCTCATCTGTCTCCTGCTTCGGCGACGATCACGGCCACGGCGGTCACGAAAGGCCGGCTGATGGGCGCGTGGAATCCGTGGATTCGGAGGAGGACGTGGGCGCCAAGGCGTCGGTGAGGATCACGAGGTTCAGAAGGAACAGGAGTCTCCCCAGCATGACCACGTCTCACCTCTGGGTACGCCTCTGTTTATTCGTCTCGCTCTTTTCTCTCTCTGACAACAATGGAGCTTCTCCGGCGACGGTGGAATTTAGGAGTTGGAAGGGCGTTCAGCAGGTCAGGTTTAGAGACCGGCCGACACCTTCTTTGGGCGTGTGATGCATGGAGGAGCACACGATGGCGGCAGCGGGAGGTGGGGGACGACGAATAAGATTCTAGCATTTCAAATAGGAGTTTAATCTTTGGAATAGTTTGCATTTGCTGTACTAACTAATCGTGGAGTTCAATTTCCACCATAAAATTCAATACCGTTTATTTTACACCATCACATTTCAAAACCGGTGCAAATAAAGTTACGTCAAACGACGCAAGGGTATAGCCCATATGAAATTTCCTCAAGTTAATTACATTTGTAATTTTGTATACCCAGTTACTCACTCCATCATCATTTCATCACGAATTAGTTTCCAAACGTGACTTTAACCTTTTGTCAGAGAAAAACACATGTGTAAAAGGATGTTTTCATGCCTTCTAGTAAAAAACAAAACACACAGCATATTCCCTGGCCTGCTATCATCCTGCCGTCACAATTCAACTCTAATGTCAAGAATGACAAGCACATCCCAACCAAACCCACGATGTAAGTTACTGAAGTATCTACAAGATAACCGATACATTCTGAAATTCAGTTTTAAGCCCATCTTCAAGATAATTATTTCTTGGATAAATGCCGATTGCCCATGAATAATCAGAACAAGCCTCGAGTTCTCGGGTTTTCAAATTCATGTATGGTTCCTCGTAAAAAAAAAGAAATTCCTGCTTCATGGTTCTATTGAATGGGCAGTTTGAATTTTTACTCTTTCAATGCTTATACATGGATCTGTACGCCAGATGACAGTTTTGTTCACCTCATCACATCCATTATTTTGGTTTGGCATCACATATGCAATGCAAATGTATTGTTTTCAGGCCAGCATCCGCAAGAGCGTCAGGCAGATCACTCCATGGAGCTAGAAGAAGGCCACGAGGTACCAGCACCACTGCATGCGTGGGTGTAAATCGGGAGCTCTAATGGTTCAAACTCTCGGTATCAATAAAGAGAACCATAGTAGTATAAATATAAGGCCCCGGCGGAAAGGCAGGAATATTTGTAGAAAACGGTATAATTCTAGCAGGAGTTTTGTCAAATTTCTGCAATCCAAATGCGGCTCAAGCAACTTTGCATTGTGACCGATCTCTCCATGGCACCAATCCAAATTTTTCTTTGTTTTTATGTATATCCTGGTGCACTGCTTTCATGATGCCACTACTACAGAAAATCCTATCACTGTCGGTTCTAAAGTGATCATCACTACCGGTTTCAGAGCCGGTAGTGAGCAACGTGCAGTAATAGTCGGACTATCACTGCCGACCCAAACACCGACAGTGAAGAGGTTATCACTACCGGCTGAAGGCTTCAGCCGGCAGTGGTAGTCGGTTATCACTGCCGGTTGAAAGTTTCAGCCGGCAGTAATACAGTCTGTCCCTGATTGACTTTTTTGGGCCAAAAAAATTAAAAAATAAATAAATTTTGCACCCGAGGAACCCCATGCCCGCGCAAGTCATAAGTCACGCGATTATTCACGCGCGTGCAGTTCATGGCACTCGAACCTGAGACCTTTCAGCTCGCGCAATACATCCTTACCATCCCACCACAGAAGTACTTGTGATAACAGTAGCATATGCAATCCTTTTGATCTCTTCTGTCTGAAACTTTAAATAATTATTTGGACATCTAAATAACTTTAAATGAAAAAATTATTAACTACAAAGTTATAGATTTCGTCGAGGGATACAATTTTCTTATAAATTTTGTCCCCATCCGACTTCGTATGAAAACGTTATGAATTTTTAAAGATAAGCTGTCATCCACTATCATTGTTGGCTCGTGTTACGAACCGACAGTGATACCAGACCAGAACTATTCATATGACCAGTCACTGCTCACCCGTTATCACTGCCGGTACTTCTTATGAGCCGGTATTGATATCCATTGTCACTGCTGGCTCATAATACGAGCCGGCAGTGATACTTGACGAACTACCACTGCCGGTTCATAGCTAGAGCCGACATTGATAGTTCAGGTATCACTATCGGCTGGTGCCTTCACTCGGCAGTGAAGCATCACTGCCGGCTCAAGTCATCAGCCGATAGTGATGTCCTTCATCAATGCCGGTTCATAAGCCACATTCGCTGATTCTTCCCGCGTGGCTTTCGAACCGGCAGTGATGCCTCATCACTGCCGGCCCATTAGCAACCGGCAGTGATGGGCCGGCATATAAGCCTGATTTTGTAGTAGTGTGCACTACGACATAACGTCACATGGTAATTAGCTCTAAGCTTCATGTCATATAGTTTCCCATCCGTTTGTTAGAAAGTGTCTATGATGATCTCCTAATAGTTGTCAGTCGTCTATGAAATCGCATATCAAAGATGGCTAATTACTAGGAACAATATGTGATGACACCTATATACATCACCTCACACAATAGTAATTGTCTAGCAGACGATTGCTAGGACGAACCATATGCTTTTTATGACATATCTCAGACAATGCTAGACAATAATCATCTCTGTTTTGACCTCATACGGTCACCACCAAATCCTGCACAAATCGTGTACACACGGTCAGCACAAAAACCACCGTCATAGCCATCGACGCACAAATTGAGAAAACAAGAAAAAAATAGAATGACACTAGCGTCGATCTACACATCATCATCAATCTGTGTGTTGCCGCACCGACCTTCTTCATTGGCACTCTGCCGCACCGGCCGCTATGCCCTACCTCCTCCTTGGCTCACCACTACATTTGTCGATCCCCCCATCGTCTTCCGCTCCTGCACGAAGGGGACCTGCCTCGAAGCTGCACCACCACCACCTCCTGCATGGGATCCAGGCGCACCGGATCCTCGCTGCCACACCCACCATTGACATCGCCAGCATGTGTGCCGTTGCTACCTTCTTCGACTGCTGCCAAGGACGAGCAAGCAAGAGTTGTCGATGTTGAGGAGGCATGATGAAGGAGGCCACACAATGAGATGAAAATTATGAGGGATTGGAGATAAAAATTAAAAATTAGGAGAGAAAGTTGGGCTATTTTTAAGGTTCCGATGAAAGCAAACTGTTATTCATTAAAACCGTCTATCATATCTTCATCCTAGCCATGAAATTCTAACCCCTAAAAGGACATATCACAATCGGTTCCTAATAAGAACCGATTGTGATATCTATATCATAGTCGTTTTCAAGAATCGACTGTCATATCTTCGATACTTTGTTTTTTTACAATCTTTGGAACCTACAGATCTCATGCATTCTACTATCCATAATGTCATACACAATACAATTTCATAGCTAATAAGTTAGACTTATATTGCATTTGCATATTGGTTTATATTACAACCAACAAAAAGACAAAATATGGTCAGTCGGTGCCCATTAATCCAAAATAAAGCCGAGCCAATGTTGCTGCACTGCCTACATTACCTATCTACTACATGCACGACCTGCATGCTATACATACTAGACGCAGTAGTACTATCTAATGTAGCATCCTTCTCTTTGAGGCCGCAATATCCTCATCTTTATCGTCGTTGATTGTCGTCAGCTGGGACCAACACAGGCTATCAGGCTGCTCCCAATAATGCTCGTCATACTTGCCGTCGTCACAGTCCTCGTCCTCCTTGGGCTTATCCTCCCTATTGTTGTTATCCTCCTTGTTGTCGTCGTCCTCCTCCTCGGGTTTCTCCTCCTCATCCACCTTGTTGTCGTTGCCCTCCCCCTTGGGCTCCTCGTCATCTTCTTCATCATAGCCATGCTTGTCCGTGACATCACCATTGTCTAGATCTGCCTCTTCCTCGGGCTACGAATCCTCCTTAGGGCTCGAGTCCCCCTCAGCACTAGGCTTGGTGTCAGACATAGGCGACTCATTGCCATACCCAAGCTCGATGAAAAGAGCTGCCACCCAGTTGGTGTTGGCCTATTTGTCATAGTCGGATGAAAGTGCGGGCGACGACAACCTAAGCAGTAGTGATGAAGGGGCAAGTGGGTAGGGAAACAACGATGAGAAGGCCACGGTGTGGATGAGAGAGAGAGAGAGAGAGAGAGAGAGAGAGAGAGAGAGAGAGATGAGAAATACCTAACCGGCTAACCGGTCGGCTACCGCATGTGTGAATATATAGCACGAAGCATCATCCGCTCAACTTCATGACTCTTCATATTCCAGTCAGTTCCACAAGAAAATCGGCTACTGTCATTATCAAAACGCAGTCGGCTCGCGTGAAAAAGCATTTAGAAACACATTGTAGTCATTTCGTATTGAAAAAAGATGTATGAGGTGTTGTTACATATCACAGATTTAGTTCTGAAGATAAACCGTTCTGCGTTGTATTAGGGATGGTTCGTTCAACAGAACCGTCTGCGACATGAATACATCCGGGGCTGTTTTCCCCTGACATATACTTCCCCACAAACGAGTTTCAATAAATCAAATGCATGCCATAAAAAAATTCATGATATACCATCAAATAAGTCCACAACACAGGCATGCGCGCAAGAATATAGCTCCCACACTTTACCGATGTGTAATCATATGGCTTGTTATATTTTCGATTAATCAGTTTTGTGCTGAGGCGGTGTAAGTGTAACAATATATCTGTGCACATCTCACGATGCAGAGGTCAGAATTGTTTTCCATTATCTAGAAAAACTGCCCGCATGAACCATACATATTATCGGTTGCAATATATACGCATCACCATGTCAATACATGAATTCTTTGAGACGATGCTAATCGATCGCTCAGTATCCAAAGAAACTGCTGCTCTGGCTGTGCCCGGCACTAGTTGCCTGCAGAGGCAGCTGATGATAATGGCCAAAGTTGTAGATGTGATCGATCATGTAGTTCTTGAAGCACGCCTCGTTGCCTGCAGAGGCACTACTGGCCGCCCTCCTCCGCTTGTAGCTCTCCTTGAAGCACGCCTGCCGCAGCTTCTTGGTCCGGTCGGTGAGCTCGATCGACGGGTTGTCCTCCATGAGCGCGCAGTACGTCTCCAGCTCCGCCAGCTCCCGCTGCACAACCGCCGGGGACATGCCATTACCCATCTCCTGCACGCACGAACGCATCCATGCAACTTCAGAACGTGGCGATCGATGCGGTGCATGGTGATTGGTCAAGCGAACAGATCGTTGTGGTTCTTCATGGATGCATAATTAGTGGAGAAAAAGTGCGCGCGCGCGTGATGAAATTCACCTGGACGCTGACGATGAGGGACTTGAGGCTCTTCATCTTCCGGTGCGGCCACCGCGCGACGCCGAGCTCGCGGCACCGCTTCTTCAGCACGGTGAGCCCCACGTTCATCTCCCGCGCCGCCTTGGTGATCGGCATGTAGAAGTATTTCCTCAGCTCGTCCAAGCCGATGTGGTCCAGACTTGTTTTCCCTGCCGGAGCTGATCGGTCTCCGCTCCCCGTCCCGCGCGCCCGTGGCAGCGACGGGCCCAAAGGAGGTGGCGGTGGCAGTGCCGCTACTGAGCTCGCTTGATGATGCTCCCCATGATGCCTCACGGTCATTTCGAAGCCATTGGCTCCTGGACGGTAACAGTCCGCGATGGCCCTGGGCTGTTGATGACCATGAACGTCGACGCCTGCATTTTGGCAAACGGTGTAGCGGTCCGCTGACACTATCATCATGTTATCAGCAAGGGTCGCCTTGTGCTCGGTGTCGCCGAAGGCCTCCATATCAATGTCGCTGAACGGCAGCTGGAGCGCGTCATCGAGGCCCACCGTCGCGCCATCCACAGCTATAGGTGGGAGCTGATTGAAGTCGTAGTACGGATCGCCGGAGGCGGGTGGCGCTGGCGCAGAGAACATGGACAGATGGTAGTTGTCTTCATCCCTGATCGTCGATGTCAAGAAGCCAACATGCCAAGATAGTGAAATGCAATAGCGATGTGGTGAGTACTGAAACGACGTAAACTGTGAAATAATCGAAACGTGCATGATGGAGCGACATAACCGACCTCAGAATCGAAGCTGACGACGAGCAATCAGCAGTAAGCAGCGCGCCATGGTCAGAGCCCTGAAGATCGTTCTTGCTGCTCCGAGGACTGGGAGGCGCAACGGCGATCGGCAGGTGATCTTCCACGCTGGCGGCAAGAAAATTGCATATAGTTTTGCAGGAGAAGATGGAGCATTAGTCAAGCAAACCCTGGATTGTTAAAACCGGACGCATGTAATGCAAAGACGCTCCACACTGACCTCATGGCGAGCGGCGATGTCGACGAACACAACGGCGGGAAATCCTCCAGCGCGTGGTACCAATCAGCGTCGTCGTCGAAGCAGTACGGCGCCATCTCCATTGTTGAGATCGATGCCAAGCAACACAAGGATTAGTACGTACAAATCGTTTTAGATGGAGAGGAAGATTCTGATGTGTTGCATGCAGTGATTAAGTTCGATACAAGAAGACAATGCAAGTAGTGGCAATGGCAGGTAATGGTGCACGTATATATATATACTCGCACGATCACCAGAGAGAGAGAGAGAGAAAATGACGATGGATGTGAACATGAGAGAGAGAAAATGACGATGGATGTGAACATGAGCAATCAGCGTGAGTTGAGAGAGAGAGATAAGAGCGAGCGAGAGGATGATGGGAAAGGGAGACGAGTTGCAGTAATTGCGAGGAAACTTTAGTGGATTTTGGCTGCGAAACCGATTCTGGCATTAACTGGCGACGCATGCAGGCGTAGCGATAGTGGGGGCGCTCGCCTGCGCGTTGGCGCGCGGCTTCCCGAGCCGGGTGAGCCACCGAACTCATTCGTTCTCACGACGGCGCATGCAGTGAGAAGGGAGTTGCTAATTTTTAATGAGTAAAAATAAGAGTATATTTTACTCGATAACGAGATCTAACGATTAAAAAAACGATTTACATGTGAATAATATTTTTTAATAGAGCTATAAACAAATTTTTTATATATATCAAATAAAAATCTCTAACTAAGTACCAATAAAAAACAGACACACAACTTAGATAATCGGATAAATAACGAGTAAAACAAACTCATAATTTCAGTCGATTCAAGCCTAGTAAATCCGCAGTGAAAAACGCTTTCGGATCATTCATTACTCCGGTGTACGTGCATATCGATGCTGCGCGCAGAGAGTAAATAGTGGAGGAGTACTAGCAGTGATAAATTGTGTTTACACGTGCATCTCTTCGTGCTTCTGTTTTGTGCCGCTAATAGGCCAGGTTTTCCTAATATTTGTCCGATTCGCATACCATAAAACCTAGTAATATTTGTCCGATTCGCATACCTAGTAGCTAGTACATTGATCGGTGATTTGAAACGGAGCATATAGCACATCGTTTCGTGGTACTTTTAATCAACCTTTCACACAAAGGAAGATATCATTAAATGCTAAATCTTGGAAATGTTAATGAGAAATGGCAAACGAGCTATTTGGTGCGTTTAGACGTGATAGTTGGTATCACTAGTACAGGAAATATTATCAGTGTTAGTTTAAAAATATTATTTGTGATGGTTTTTAAATCAACACTGATAGTGTGACTTTTATACTGATTTATGAATAATACTAATAATAATATTAATGAGTATCAGTGCTGATCCATAATCTGAAACCGACACTGAAGCCGGCATTGATACAAAGACTATTAGTGCTAGCCTTTTGTCATAAGTTGGCATTGATAGCCTCTCCCCTATATACAAAATCTACTGTTGTCGATAATAACACAAATAATATCACATATAACACATGCAATAAGATAAACATACATTCAAATTTTACAAACACATATAATCATTCTGCACATATAATCTGACATATATACATAATTTATTCACATCAAATCTCATTCATGCATACATAACAATGTTCTTTCATATGTCATTCAATAAAATTCATAACCAAGATAAGTTTGCAATAAAAGTTCAGAATTAACACAAGCATGCAGCAAGGTAAGAAATGATGTCATCACTATGTCAAAAATCCACATTAGTGACGGGTGATAATCTTCATTACTGAAGGGTGTCACACCCATCACTCCGAACGCATCACTAATATAGACTTATTAGTAATAGGTCTAGACTCGACCTGTCATTAATGATTGTACATCCGTGACGGGTCAGGTTCAGACTCATCATTGATGAGTGCATATCAGTGATGAGTCACTGATGACTGTATATTTGTTAAAAAAATAAAAAATAAAAACTTTTTCACTTGACGAATGACCCCCCCCCCCCACCGTGGCTCCTGTGGTCGCTTTCACTCAAACCGCGCCCGTGCATTTTCTGGGATTCAAACTGGAGACCTCCTCTTCGGGCGAAGCTTCCTTACCATATCATCTCGGAGTTTTACCTGATGAAAATGTTAAAATTTATTCTTTTAACCTTTCCTGCTCAAATGTTTAGACGATTATTTGGGCATCTATATGGCTTTAATTGAAAAGGTTATCAACTACAAAGTTATAGATCTCGTCGAGTTCTATAATATTCGTATAAAGTTTTTCTCCATCTGACTTAGTATTAAAAAGTTTGTATCCAATCCATGCAGTGTTCAGTAAAACAGCTATAATTTTTACATATGGAGTCCGATTTTGACATTCTACTTCTACTTTCGAAGCTAACGAGTAGGCGCATCCGAAAAAACACCTGTATCTTTCTTCACCCTCCAAAAAAGGCTCGGAGGACCCTCGACAAAACATCTGAAGTTTTTAGTTGAAAATTGTCATTCTCCAATTTGCTTGAAAGTTTTTGGAGACGTAGTGCTACATCTGAAAGTTAGTGTTGCGTAGATGTTTCGTCAATCCAAGTTACCAAACTCACAATAAAAATCTTTGAATTTACAGTTTTCAACTTTGTGACCCTGTGTGTGACTTTTTCAATAATTTATACTAGTTTTACACTAGATCCAGTAATTTAGTTTGTGGCCAAGTGTGTGGTTTCATTTGACAGTATTTACACATTTATTTTGCATATATATGGCTTCAGATAAAAAATAATTAACTACAA
Organism: Phragmites australis; assembly: GCF_958298935.1. Classification (NCBI taxonomy): domain Eukaryota; kingdom Viridiplantae; phylum Streptophyta; class Magnoliopsida; order Poales; family Poaceae; genus Phragmites; species Phragmites australis. The sequence goes on along the minus strand of NC_084921.1, from coordinate 27,735,016 downwards.
AGTTTTAGATCTTATCGAGAGCTATAATTTTCATATAAAGTTTGTCTTCATCCAACCCCATATGAAAAGTTATGATTTTCCGAAATGAGTTGCATTTAATCATCAGTGACGGGTTATAACTATAACCCATCACTAATGTGCATTCTTATGACTAGTTATTCTCAGAGAAGTGCTCAAGATCTGACCAGCTATAACCCTTCACTAATGTGAATGTTAGTAGTAATAGGTCATAGCTATAACCTGTCACTAATGTGCGTTCTTTTGACTAGTTATCCTCGTAGAAGTGCTTGAGATCCGACCAATCATTAGTGACGGTTTGTAGCTATTACCCATCACTAATGACTTTCACATCAATGATGGTCATAGTTGTCACCTGTCACTAATGAGTGGCCATTGTACTATGCAACTTAGAGGCTATCTTTTGTGACATGTGCTTTTCTCTACCTATCACGTCATAGTGATGGGCTTTCATATGAGCTATTATTATGATATTTAGCGATGGGTCTTGGCTGGGTCCTAACCTGGGGTCACATTAGTGATGGGTCATCATTGGACCCGTCACTAATGTAAAATTAGTGATGGTTTCTGAGCGGCCGTCACTAATGTGGTGTCTTATATGTTGGTTTCTTATGTACTACATTCAAGTTTTCTAATTAACTAAAGACCATGAACTACGCTTTTTGCCTTACGAACTCCACAGGCTATGTGAAGGGATGGCTTCTGAACAACACCATTTGAAAATATGGTACTGGCTAGACTCTGGAATGACTTAGTTATTGATGAACCTGGAAAGTTGTTCCTAAAGTGCAATGATTCTCTGCGACATGAGGATACATATTTCCAGCTCGAGTTCTTGCGGTTACTAGAATTGAAGAAATCAATCTATTTGAACATGAGTAGGAACTGAAAATTAATTATCAATATGTATACCGCTTACCTCAACATCGGTAATGCTACTATAATGTTTTTCGATGAATCCATACATGAAGTCACATACATAGTAGCCACATAAATTATTGCCCTGGGTCTAAAACCTACAAGGAAAGTTGGTTATGACTTTCCATTCCTTCCTGTACGAAAAGTGACATCCATTCCTCTTAACGTAGTGCACGAACGTGTATACCCTGTACGTGTGTGATTATTGACCATACCTAGACTTAGATTCAATCAATTCGAAGTTTATTAAAGCATTAATAAATTGATTAGTTTATCTTTGTAGCAAGTCTATTACGGATTGGTATTCGTTTACTGGATTTCTTCTCGCGTCGAGGATAATGATACTGCTAAGGTCAGTCTAGATGACAAAGAGGACCCAGTGAAAATTGCACATACGTCACCGTAGGTAATTAGTCCTAAGTCCTAACGTCGTGATGCTCAAAAAGAGTAGAACAAACATGGATAGAAATACATACCCAAAGTTGTAAGGTAAAAGTATGTATCTCTTTAATTAGTACGTAAGAATAAAATCAAGTGCATAGTCCTCGGCTGCTTGTGGCTTGGTGTTGACCATCGTCTGATTTATTTTCATTGGGTCGAGGAATCCTACTTCAGTGATGCCCTTTTGACCACATGTATGTATCTACATTAGACATACACAAGAAGTTAAGATATTCAATCTAATGGTACAAGAATATATATTGTGAATTATGCATATATGACACTTACAGAGTCCACAGACTTAAGAGTTGAATGTTGATGGTGTCTTGCTGGTACAGTTGATACATTTCATCAAAATGAATCCAGACTTCCCTGTCCCTATGGAGGAAATCACTATGATTGTGTTTGAACGTGAATATTTCTCTATCGGCCTTCGACTGTTTCATATACCACGCATGTAATCTCCGCATTTTGGTTATTAGCTCCGACAGGGACTCGACCAGTGGTTCACCAAGCTTAAATTGCCATCTAGTTTTTGCTTTTTCAACCTTGGATTTGTTATCAAGTGCTTCTTTTGTGATTCCGCCATCATGAAGAAAGTTTCTTTCTAATTCTCATGTTATTCTAGCACTCTTTGTTTTTTACCTCCTCGCACGATGCCTTCCTCAACTGTTTTTTACCCATGATGCGCACATAGTTAGATTTTAGTGGTGGGTCCACAGGTCTGGCCAAATTCTTAAGAAACTTGGTGGTCGTTGATGGATCGATAGCACTCTTCTTAGGCTCAGTATGTTTAAGGTGTGCAGTGAAACTGGTGTTCACTTCCCTGCTAATTTTCTCATCAGTTTTATCATAAGGCAAAGGAGATGTTGGCTTCTTAGATGCTGCCGACCGCTTCTTAGCTCGTGCTCTCTGCTGTGACAAAGCTGATTTCTTAGATGATATCAACTTCTGAGATTGCGCATGTGGTACCGGTTTCTGAAGCATGATAGGTGGTAGTAGCGAAGGGGTTGGAGATCTTCTTGGTGGCCGTGGAGGCGATGACGGAGGAGATGGAGATCTTCTTGGTGGCTGTCGAGGTGATGATAGAGGAGGTGGAGATCTTCTGTGTGGGTCATGACTCCGATCTAGACCCAGACTTATCTGTGTCTTTGCCAAACACTATGTCACACCTGAACCACAGGACGTAATGACTTATGTTTTTTGAGAGCCTTGTTTCCCCTACCTCTCCATTGTAATCTAGCTTACTTTCATGGTACGCATATATTACACTGTCCATGTGTGCCATGGCATATCCCTAGAATCCCTTCCACCCATTGCTCAGCCAGCCCCCAGCCATTGTGGTGAGAACACCCAAGGTGGGTATGACAAGCTTGCGCAGTGTGCTTTTAGTGATGTCGTTCATGGGGTGACAGATTAAGGCTTCTCCTGGAAGCCTCGTGGATACACAGCTGCTCCGAGGACCACTAGGGCTTGTCATCAAAGCATTATCTGCGACGACTAACTGCTCCTGCCTAGCTTGCTAAATAGTTGCTGCTATTTTGGCATTTGTCTTCCATCTCTCCTCTGAAAGTTCTTCTTTTAGAAGGGCCATCACTTCTGACATATTTTCTTTTCTTTGTTTCTTGTAAGTGTTGACGTTTTGTTCGAATCTGACCTTCCAAGGCCTCAAACCCCTACCACGTGTGTGACCAGTATGCTCCTTGTTTCACAGTACCAAGGTTAGCTCATTGTTCTCCCTATCTACCTAGAAAGAGCCATGGAAACACTAGATGTAGGCATCTCTAATCTTCTCTGTGACTTCCTATTCTTTTTCGCTTTTGAAGCATAAGCTTCCATCAATCGCAAGAGTCACCCCTCTCTCTAACAAGTAGTTCTTCACTCGTGGAATCCACTGAGCCATCACATGAGTGACACTGCTTTTGGTTACGTCTTCTTCCATCTTCTCCCACTCGTCAAGCCGCATCTCCATTCCCGGCAATCACATATCCACCTCAACCACATGGGGGAAGGAGACGACGGGTAGAGGAGCGCTCACTGCGAAGATGTAGAGGAGCGCTCACTGCGAAGATGTAGAGGAGCGCAATGACAATGAAGTCACCAGAGTGGAGCGCTGGACTCAGGGATGACGACGCCGGGCTCAGGCTCAGGACGTTGGGTAGTTGGTGCTCGGGGAGACATCAAGCTTAGGGATGAGGAGGCCGCGGAGGAGGTGCTCGGGGTGGTGTGGATCCGCATGTCGGTGTGGCTACGGAGGAGGACGCCAGGGAAGAGTTCGGCCAGTTGGTGGGGCAGCGCCGCTTCGGGGAGGAGGCTACATCGGATAGGCGATGCGTCGACTTGGAGGAGGCCGTGTAGGAGAGGTTGTTGGGGAGGCGACACATCGAGGAGGCAGCATGGGGGCGGTGGCCGGATGGGGAGGCGGCATGGGGAGGCAGCGCGTCGGTGAGGTGGCATGTCAGGGAGGTGGTGTGTCGAGCAGGTTGGGAGGCACGTCAGCGAGGCGGTCGTTGATGGCGGCGTGTTCGCAAGGAGGTCAAGGAGGCAGAACGTCAGGGAGGCTGTCGTGGATGCGATATGTCAAGGAGGTAGTCGGGGAGGGAGTAGAAGAGGCTGACAGCGGGGGAGGGCGCCAAGGCGAGTCGACGGGGCAGCGGAGTCCAAGAGGCGCAATGGTGGCATCAATAGGGTGGAGGACAGCGGCTTTAGGAGATGAATGGAGGAGGCTGACGGCGGCGGGTGCTAAGATATATAGGGATAGCGCATCAGTGCCGGCTATGGTCTACAACCGACACTTATACAAGCATCCGTGCCGGTTGTAGCCCACAGCCGGCACTGATGCTAGGACTATTAGTGCCGATTTTTTCCTAGAACCAGCACTTATATTGTTTTCCTTTTTTTGACAAAATATTTTGTTGTATATCTAGGTCTGTAATTTATTGTATATTAGGGTATATATTAGATCTATAATTTGTGTAGTACTTAATCATTATTTTTTCGCAGGAACTAATTTATTGTATATTTAGATTTGTAGTTTTTTTTGTATATTAGGTAATTTATTTTATATTAGGTTTTTAATTTGTATAGTACATCTTCGTTACATAAGGCAATGTATATGTGAAAGGATCGAATGGCCTAAGAGGGGGGGGGTGAATTGGACGCTAATTAAAACTTCTACCGCTTTCTAAAACAAATAACAACCTTAGCCTAGATAAAGGAGAATGCAACTACGTGATTTAAACTAGGACAAGGCAACTAAACAAGCAAGATAACTAAGAAAGAGAACGGTAAAAAGAAAGACTTGCAAGAACCAAGATACTCAAAGTAAAATGCGGGAATGTAAATAGTTGGAGAAGAGAACACCAATTTTTTTCTGAGGTTTCGAGAAGTTGGCACTTCCCCCTAGTCCTCGTTGGAGCATCCACCAAGGATGTAGCTCCCCCTTGAGTCACCAAGATTCAAGTACTCCCTCTTGATTGCCCTTTCTCCATCTCCGGATTGGCGGGCATCAAACCAAGTACATCATCTCTTCCCGGGGCTCCCACAAGTCCTCTAAGAGCTCACCGAGAACACCTTCGATCACCAAGACCGTCTAGATGTTGCCAACCACCAAGAGTAACAAGCTTCAAGCTTCACTTGACAAAGACAAAGCCTAGACAACAGTTAGATGCACACTTGTTACTCTCCAAGCACTAAAGATGTCCTTAATCTTCAACCAAGAACTTGAAATTAAACACAAGTGCTCTCTCTTACTTCTAAATGACACACCAAGTGTATGAGCTGCTACAGGGTCGCAAGAGCAGTTTTTGAGACCAAATGAGTGGGTATTTATAGGCTAAGGATCAAGAATTAGCCGTTGCCTAACAACCCAGAATTTTTTTCTTAACGCCGGAAGTCCGGTGTGAACAACTCTCTCCACATCGGAATATCCTGTGCTAATACCCCTGACAGAATAGCCGTTAATTGTTTCATTAGCCGTGAAAGCTCCGGTGTTTCATCCGGACTAACGCCGGATCATCCGGCGCATTGAAACGGGCCAGATGACAGTTTGCAACCTCTCTGTATAAAATCATCCAGTGATTACTCTACTCTACGCTGGACCATCCGGCGTGTAGAATCAAGCCGAGACTGCACTGCAAATATTTCTCCGGTGATCTCACCATTCGTATGCCGGACCATCCGGCGTGGACTTCAACAATTTTACAACTCAGAACTCTTAGGAAATTGCTCCGGTGAGTACACTCTTCATACAGAGGATCATCCGGTGAGTTGAATTTTCGCTGAATTTATCTAATCCAAACAATCTTGAGTTCTAACTTCTTGGACACTGAACCAAAAGCTTGTATGACCATCCTAGCTCTAGAAATTCACAAGTGTGCATCAACTATGTCTAGACTCACCTAGGTCAAGCTACAACTCTTAACCCCCCTTTATAGTATGGTCAAAAGACTAAAAATAAATAGAACCTATACTACTCTAAGTGTCCTTCATCTCCTTGTGACACTTAGAACTAGAAGATCCTTAATCTTCATGTACCGGTCCTTTGATCGTCCATATAAGCGCTTAAAGGGCCAAGAGTATCAAGGCATCATTGTGAACTAAGTTTTTCTTTTTCTTTGATACTGTTCAAAACGCATTCGTTAGTCACAATGATACAGTTGTCATTAATCACCGAAACTCTTACCTCTTACCTAGGGGCCTAGATGCTACAATATGTTGAATAAAAATTAAAGTATAAATAAAATTTGTGAACTTTTTACTTAATACAAATTAAATCACATTCTTACTTAATACATGTCATTGATACAAATTACAACGAACCGTGAATTAATTATTACATCAAAGCTGCTTTCATTTAACGATTATAGCTTCATTATGATCGCGGTGTATTTAGGTAGGTTCTTTAGTGTTATCAATGAGAGACAAGTCGATATTCTCTTCGAAATAAGGGAGGTCATCGAATTGATTGTGGTCTTCCTCGTCGACGACATCCATGCCCTATCTATCCATCTGCAAATTTATGATTACCATTATGTTTTAACAATCATTAAAAAACTATTGCACTGATAACTATGCAATATTTCAAAATGCACATCTAATTTATTGAATTATCTTGCATCTTGATTGCTCCATGTTAGATGGCCCATCACCTTCCGGCACATGGCCCGGGTCGAAGTACCCACCTTCTAAATATTGCCACGTCTGCTTGCAATTAGCGGGTGGATGTGCCATAACTATAACACAACATTCATATTCAATATGTTGATATATTTAAAGGTGATTTTAATCTATTTTTCCTAATTCACTACTAGAAAATTGGAGCTAGGTTTAATAAATTTATAGGTGATTTTAATCTTTTTTTCTTAAATCACTACTTGAAAATTAGAGATCTAGGTCACCATGGCATACTCACGTACTTTTAAATCTAGAGTAATCGAGCAAATAAATATAAATACAAATAAAAGGTAGATCATCTCTATATGCCCTATAATGAGAAAATTATAATTTTTACTCAATTAGAGCTCTAGCTTCTCTCAAAATTTATCACTATAGAGCAATCACATACTTTCAAACCTAGAACAATCTAGCAAGTAAGTCTAAGTAAAAATGAAATGTAGATCATCTTAGTGACCTTAGATCACATTGGGCACACGTTAATTCCTCCAAAATTTGAAGTCTCCAAGCGCACGGTTGGGCATAAATGGTGGGAGCCGAGCAGAATAGAGCTCGTCTTTATTTTTTTCGAGCTTAGGGGAGAAGAAGGCGCATCTTATAAATTGTACATTTATTAGTATCGACCCATAATATGAACCGGCACTGATACTGAGTATCAGTGCCAGCTCATGGTTACCAGCCGATATTGCAGTATCGGTACCGGTTCAACCTGACTCAATCATTGATCGAGTGCGGGATGTTACGAACTGTCACTGATACTTCATCAGTGTCGGTTCTAGCCTAGCTGGCACTGATGACCCGGTGCGGATGACCAATTCTATTATAGTGCACTAACCTTGTTCATAGCATTCCAATGTGTAAAATGCAAATATTTCAGTAGTTGCATTATTCTTAAATAGTAAAATGCATTGGCAGCCCATAAACTTGTCCCGCTGTATCATATAGGTCCACGATCTTTTTTTTTTTGCAGTTTTTGGCTGTCAAACTTTATAAGTAGTGCACTGCAGGTCCATACCCCTTTGCAGGACTCTTAGCTGATGTGGCCATGCAAACGTTGTGTCCAAGTAGAATGGCGGGAGGGGAGGGAAGTGCATTTTGCACATGACCCCTTCAAGCATGTATCTACATTCAATACAACAGTACATCAATATTTTACAGACAAGGAGTTTCCTCTCTCTAATCTTGTAGCTTGAGCTAGCGTAGGCGCTCCACCTCCTTGTCGAGGACTCCGCAGTGCACCATGTTGGCCACCATCCGCCACAACAGCCGGAGGTCACTCCACAGTTCATCATGCACCATCCACTTTTATAGGTAGCTCTTGAACGTCCGACACTGCATGTACTCACCGGCGCATATCTCCACAAGTGCCTTGTGCCTGGCGTTGCCCCCGTAGAACACGTGCTGCAGCAGGTCTAGGAACCAAAACATGAGCAGGAACTCATCGTCCCACCACCTCAGGTAACCTTGCCTTAGCCCTACGACCCAGCGTCCATCACAGCACCTGGCAAGACTTGGCGCCGAAGTAGATGCCCTCACCAGAGCACCGTGTGATGTAGCCAGCCGCATCACTGACTAGCGTGATGCGCCTGACCATGCGGCGTGAGCATGGGTGCTCCAGGATCGGGTGTGTCTTCACATGGCGACGTCAGGGAGCCAAGTGCGCTCCTGGAACGTGATGGCGGACATGTTGTCCCCGGCCTCGACATCCTACGCGATGTGGCTATTGGCGTCGTCTGTGCCGACGACGGCATCGACCTCGAGCATGCCCCATCCCTTGCCCTCAGATGGAGGGGTCGGCTTCACCTTCCGTGCAACGATGCGGCGGTGCTCCTCCTTCTTCCCTACGCACAATGTGGGCGCCGCTTCTCCTCCGTCTTCCCTACGCACAATGGTGGGCATCGCTTCTCCTCCTCCTTCCCTGCTCAGCGATGATGGGGTGTGGTGCTTCCTTCTCCAATGCCGACGGCACGGTGCGACGCAGCTTGGCCTCCGATGGCGGCCCTCCACCTTGGTTGGAGGATGCACGGGAAGGGCAAGGCAACATGAATGGGAGGGCGCACGGCCGATGGAGAAGCGGCAAAGGGCTGGTGGTGCGAGATTTGGAATGGAGGAGATCTGGAGGGGACCTCACGATGGGGAAAGCAATATATTTTGTTTGTCCATTGAGTAAAATCTAATGATGGCAAACCTCATGATGGGGCTGCAGCCTTCTCACGAGCATCTCACGTGCAACGCGGACCACGTTGGCATGGCCGTATTAGGTCCCAGAGTCCTGTGAAGAGGTATGGACCTGCAGTGCACCACTTATAAAGTTTGACGATCCATAACTGCAAAAAAAAAAAAAGATTATGGACTTACATGATACAGCGGGACAAGTTCATGGACTGCCGGTGCATTTTACTCTTCTTAAAATTTAGGAAATATGCTTTTAGAGTGCTCAATAGACTATCACGATTATGATGGATTAGGGTACCGCTAGTGGTGTAGCTAGCTACACTCTACAATTTCATCAATACCAGTGATAATTGTATTTGCATGCGCTCTTCATGCTGTTATGTGCTGCTACCTGGCCAGTTATTAATGGACACAGTGATCCATGCAGTGAAACGGACAATACTACACAATAGGTTATAACTGACAATATAATCGATAGTTTCTGAAACCTGGGTACAAAGAGTTATCGTACATGGTTCTACAGAACACTGTCTGTAAATACCCTAAGAAAAATTAGATCAGCTAGAATAATAGATTGGAACAATAATACAGACACAGTGGCATACAACTCTTTTTGGATGGTGCTCACGTGGACGAAGCCTCAAAGAAAAGGAAAATGGGGATATGGAGAAATCGTAGATGAAGAAGCTTTTTGGATGTATAGCAACGTGCGTGAGCCATGCTAAGCAATCATATTAATATTATTCTCTACTTATTTTGGATGCTAGTGGCTTATTAACTGCTCTAAACCTCGTGAATGGTACAGGGTTTCAGATTGACACTGCTGCTGATAGATGGAAAATATGCTCTCCTGCAGCTTGCTTCCGAAATGTGGAAATTGGACATTGGCGCAAGAAGAAGCGACGATAGAAAAGAATGCACCTTAGGGACCTTTGGTTGTGCTGCTGAATCTATTTCACTTTTCCAGCGGAAATTCTAGTGCCCAACTATTATGCCTGGATCTTAAGCTTAAGTAAGAATGATAAGTCTGGGAGGCAATTAACGACTGCAGGATTTTGAGGGCTTCTGTCATTATCTCATTGGATTGCCCCTTCTCCATTAATATGCAATAGGTGTAGACAAGAATGTCGATATCGGTCAAATCCAGACTGATCATCCTTGAAATTACAGTCCTCACAAGCTCCACCCAGCTCCTATTTGTGGTGCACTATTTTGTGGAATGTAGGCTCCTGTTCTATTTAACTAACACTAACTGAAATGATGGTTGAGGAAGAGAGACATCTACAATCACATGAGACAAAGCAAGTGGCTTAATTGGCTGGAGCCATTCATGAACATATTGCAGATGTTCTGCTATAGTATGCGTCGGCATTGTGTTAATGTATAAACCAGCTTTTATTGAGAACCATTTGCCATATGTGAGGAAGGTGAAACATTGTGTAAATGTAGACGGTTTTGTCTTGTACTTGTCTACATTATGATTGGCGGGAGTGATATAATTGCATGGGAACCGGTTAGGGTTTTCTCACATTTCACTCCATTCACTGCACTCACTTCACCATGGCATCCTCCTCCTCATCATCACCATACCCACTGGAGTCGTCACCTCCATCGTTGTTCAGCTGGCCCGCGCATATGATTTCCTCTGACTGTGATGAGGAGGCTGACAATGACTGAGCGGTGGCTCTCTTTACTGAGCAATAAGACGGTGATGAGGTGATGCTGGCTGCTCTGCCGGTTGGTGATAAGGAAGATGCACAGTACCCTGAGGAGCTTGTGGAGGTGGATAGCGAGCTCGAAGAAGAGAAAGGAACTGGCCGAGACCGATGTGGTGGTCGAGGATGAGGAGGAAAAGTGTCGAGACCGTTTCAAGAAACAAACCAATCTCATCTGTGTGCTGAGCCCCGGAATCAATCCCAATATATAGTGACTTCATTGATGGTAATTATTACAATATCCATACATAATCAAATTAACCGTCTTACAAAAGTGACAAGGGTCGAAGAACCAAATAAACTACAGCGGAACTAAACGAACTAAGAAGACTCTAATCCTTTACGACTCTTCCACATGCATCATCGATGTAGAAATCATCTTAGAACGATCCACCTTCAGCATACTACTCGATACCTTCTCTAACTGAGTGTTTAGTGATAATAAGAGTGAGCACTTATCGTACTCAGCAAGTTATGAAGGAATAGTATGCATATGAAGGCTTTAACAAAAAATAGGTTGAATGGCTCCTTTGCATAAATCAGCATTTAAGTAAAAACATCTAAAAAGAAATAATAATTAAGTGAATAATAAAGCACCTTAAGATTCTATCCATCTTGACTTAACCAACTAACCAACACCTCAACCAAAGTTCCACCCACTAAGTTTGAACCCTTAATTATAGTTCCCACCACTATGATTGACCATCTCCAACTATGATTCTCACCATCACAGTTGACCTGACTAACCAAAACATCAAGTTATAATCATGTTAGGTTTTCAGTGTCGCTCATGACCATGAGTACTACTGAATATTCAGTTTTAACTCTGCAGAGGTTGTACTTTATCCATAAGACGTTTTATTCCATTTTACCGAGCATCCGTTGGCCAACGAAGAACTCTTACACACTACCGAGGTGTCTGCTAGGAATTCACTACAAAGCCTTTACAATGCCCCCTCTCAACACATGTCTACCGCTAAGGTTTCACTGCTGCGCGATTCCACCTCAACAACGGAAGCCCCCTCTTGTGCCTTTTGGATCCCAAGACATCGTCCATTTTCCGCTCTTCTGCCTGGTCTACACTATACTGAGAGTAAGCAAATTAATTATCTAGGTCTGTCCCATATCAGTCTTGTGGTTGTACTATGAACACAAAAAAGTCACCCCACGAACCGATCCTTAGATTTGAGCAAGATTACCACTTTCTCAACCATACATCTCATCATACCACTTGCTCAAATTCCTATACCATGTTGCTACAAAAATTATTCCATCATATTTTATCATGTTGCACAGGACCATTATCAAGTTCGTGGAACGATTATCATGATTACCATCCAAAGCAAAGCTAAGCATCATCTACCCACCCATAATCCAAAACCATACTATAGCGATAAGGATGATAAGGGAAAAACTAGGGTAAAACCTAACTCTTGGGATTCCTAATAAAATTATTAGCATGCATATTTGTAAAATAAAATATTTAAAAACTAGGATAAAAATGATCAAGGACGCAACTTGCCTTCACTGAACTCAGTTGGATCTTCAAAATCTTAATCCTGCAGACCTTTTAGCTCCTCCTGAACATTGGCGTCTACTCGCAACATACGCAGAAAAACAACAACACATAAACACCAAGATCCAAAAAGAACCAAGCATCACATAACAAACATCATCATCACAAGATTACACTATTCCGGATAATTCGACAAAAGAATGGGTTAGAACGGAGCTACGAATTACAAGTATGATTTTTTAAAGATTAAAACATGATTGAAAAGATTATCTACAGATAAAATTATATTTCTAGGAATTTTCTAAGATTTTTCCAAAGCCATCTATGATATTCTAGGATTTGTTTGATAATTTTCTAGCATTTATTTGAATTATAAAACTATTTAAAACTATTAAATAGAATTAAATAAACCTATAAACATATTCAAAAATTATTTTCCTATTTATTATTATTATTTAGAATTATTTTTATACTTAAAACTATTTATTACGCAATATTTAACTATTATGACGTCGTCAAAGCAATTAAAACAATTAAAAAGAAAAATAAATGCTGATTGGGTTACTGATTGAGCACTAGAGGCTAACGTGGCATGACACGTAAGCAAAATCGCTGACTTGGCATAGCTGACTGGGATTAAGGTTCGTTAAATCTGGCGTGTCAGATATAGATCCACGGATCGGATTTAATCGGCCGAAGGGGTATTTTCGCATCTAATCTCGATCATCAGCTATAGATCGGATGGCTCACCTTGCTTCTTCTCCTAAGGGAAGACGACAGCGACGACGGCTTCCCAGGCGGTGGCGACTAGTCGGAGATCGGCCAGAATCATGTCGATGACCTCTTGCTACTCCGTCAAGAGGCGGAACTTAGACTCTGGCACCTTGCGAACTCGGCTGGTCTACGAGTTGTCAGCGGCAGCACGCGGTTGAAGCTAGGGACGGTGAGTGGTGGCTTGGAGCTTTGGCTCTCGTCAGCAAAGGGGTTTGGGGAGTTGATTTCTCGACGAAAAGCTGGGGAAAAAGCTCAGGATGATCTGAGAGGAGGTCTAGGGGCACATATATATAGGCGGACGGCTCTCTCATCTCCAATTTGAGTCAGATTTGAAAAGGGGCACCAGTGGTGGTCCAAACTAGCTCGAGCTTCCATCTTTTAGGCAAAAGCTCGCGTAAGGCTCTGGGATTCCTCTTTCCTTTGATCCGTAGCTCATCTCTATCTCTATCTCATGGATTGGATTGGGATTTCAGGCGACAAGTGGTGGAACTCAAGTGTCCATGTCAGTTTTGGTTCGGGTGCTGGCAAAAATAGCTCGGGCTTTAGCTTCTAGATGCTTTGGTGATCTCATCTGCCAGTTGGGTGGTTGTTCTTCAGCTTGGACACGGTGGCATCGACACACACGGCGAGCGATGGCTTGCTGCTGTGCTGTGCCCAGCTGAGGAGAGAAGGAGAGAACAGATAGCGGCCTGGGCTGGCTTGGGCTAGATCAGAGAGCAGAGAGGAGAGGAGAGGTGATGGGCTTTGGCCTTTTTCATTCTAAAAGCTTTTCTATTTCCTTTATTTTTCTCTCATATGCATACACATGTATTTTTATACTTATACAGCGTATATACCACATATATATAGGCTCACATAAACAAGCAATCCAGCAAGCAATCAACTATATACATATATACTCTTCAGATTATTGATCTTAGCAAATTCTTTTATTTCCTTTGAAAAGTTTTATATTTTCTTGGTTTTAGGATTTTGGGCTGTTACAAAAAGGAAGACCCTAAGCTCATGGAGGTGGATGATAATGAGACATAGGAGGTGGCAGAGACCGATGTTGAGCCTAAAGGAGAGGTGAAGGAAGAGTAGATGGCCGAGAATAACTATGAGGATCCATAGGAGGTTGCTGAGACTAACAATGGGGACTCAAAGGAGGGTCCCGAGGATGACGATGATGAGGAGCCCGATGAGGAGGACATAGAGCTGGAGGAGGAAGACAATGGTGGTAATGAGGACATCAAAGACGATGAGGACAGTGACAGGGAGGAGAATCCTAAGGCTGAGTATGAAGGCTGTAGCAGCGACGATGAGAGCTTCCTTAGCTGCATAGTGTATTCGGACATGTCTACCAATGACGACATTGGTGGCCTATCACCATCGAATCATCCGAATATTGAGTAGATAGCTAGCTAGCTAGCTATAGGAGAAATAGTAGTTATAGTATATATAGCTATTAGTAGAATGTAGTTTAAGAATTTTTGCTAGCTAGTGTAAGAATGAAGTGACCGAAGGGATAGATCTAGAGAGATCGATGGACCAGAAGCATGCACCGAAGCAGTGAAGTGCATGCGTACCAGATGCTCTGACTTTTGGAATGTATAATTAAGAACCTATACGTGAAATGTCTAATTCTACATGCCTACATTTTAGTTATCCAAAATGCACCAGAATCAATCATAATCTTCTATTATAGGCTTTCCTAAAAAAAAAAATCCAAACAAAGCTTATTGATTGTAGGCGGTTCGCAAGGATTACCATTGGCAATATACTTTGATTGCAAACAGTTCTCATGGATCACCATTGGCAATATAATTTGATTGCAAGTGGTTTTATGATATATGCGTCTGAATATGAACCGATGATAGTTTTCCTATGTGGGAAATGTCACTTTCTCTTGGTATCCCTAGTCTTTATTGCAATAATGTGTTTGCATAACTAGGTAGGCATAGTGATGGTTTTATGATATATGTATATGGAATATGAATAGACGTCATTCTCTTTTCACATGGGAAATCTCACTTCTAATTCGTCTTTCATGTCTATATATTATCACCTCCTATTGATCTTCTTCTCATCTCCCACATCCAACTGCCAACAATCGTTCCTCTCGTGCTAATGGCTTCATCTTCCCACACGTGACCCGAGTGATCGCTACCGGTTTTGGTGACTGACCCAGAGGACAGTGTCGATTGGGATGCTCTTGAGAAGGAGGCTAACGAGGACCTCGGCTACAACAATGGTGACAAGATGGATAAGAAGAAGGAGGCCCTAGGCATCGTTGAAATGGACAACGACGAGGCCATCATACATGCACTTCATGAGGACCTTGTGGACGCGGATGACGCTACCGATGATGCTGCCAATGACCAAACTATCGTGCATGCCCTGCATGAGGTCGTAGACGCCAAGATGAGCCTATTGTGCGTGCTCTCATGGATGACAAGGAGGAAGAGGACGAAGAGGACATGGAGGAGCCGGCTGAGGAGGAAGACAAGGACAAGATGGGGACAATGACAATGAAGATCGGGACAAGGGTGCTGGTGCCAGCTCTGACTCCAACGACTTTGGTGGATGAAGATCAGGACAAGGGTGCTGATGACGATGAAAGTGGTGGTGTTGGCATCATCACCATTAGTCACTCTATCACCCTTGGCGGGATGAAGAGGGATAGGCTAGTGTAGGATGAGTGTTAGTGTGTAGAGAGTGACTTCCTCCGAAATACTATGTCTTGGTTGATGACAACGTTAGGACTAACATGACCTACCCAGCTGAGTTCATGGATGTTTATGGATTTTTTAGTGTATGGGTGATATATTTCTATGTTATATATCTCGATCTATGATGAACGTTTTCTTAATGGATCTGTGATGAACTTGTCAGTGAAGCTTAATTATTAAACAAAATAATTTTGTCGTACAACACCGTCTGAAATGCAATACATCATTGTTTGCATTATCTATATTTGTCAACAGATTCAATTTGAAACCGTCCGGAAAGCAGAACAATGGCAATTTACTTTAGCAACCATCTTCTATTTTTTTTTGTTATTTTGAATTTTGTGAATAATTTTTGGTTTGCGGGCCATTTAATATAAAAGTGTACGCATTATATGCATTTGGTGAGGAATATGCATGGTTTTTTGGTCTATTCAAAATATGATATTGCATGATAAATTGGTTGACCAATTGACTGTCCAATTGTTCATCCAAATTGAGTTATACATTTGAGATAATTCTTCACCAACAATAGTTCTTTCTATTCTTTTATGGTGATTTTGTATTGTGGTAACTAAGGTCTCATGCTTGTTTAGATGATTATTTGTGAGATGTTACATTAATCACAAGACAAATTGTTCTTATTGCAGGTACGCAACCATCTATAATAATGTAAAGAACTATCTACAGTATGTTTATTTGCCAACATTTCTATCTATATAGGTCAGCAAGAGCTAATATAGACGCTATCTACAAGGAAAAATTTGCTATTTATTTTCAAGTTTTTTGTTATTTTGATTTTGTGAGAAGATTAGTGAGTTGATTTTTTTTTATTTTTGCACTATATCTTATAAAAGTGTATGCATAAAATTTACAGTGAGATATATGCATGCTAATATATATGTATCATACTTCATGACAAACTGGCACATCAGTTGATTGTCCAGATGATCATCTACATTGAGATACACATTTGAGATAATTATTTGCCAAGAAAACTTCTTTCTATTTGTTTATGAGGCTTTTGCATTGTGCTAATAAAGATCTCATGCTTGTTCAGATGTTTATCTAAGAGATGTTCCATAAACCTCAAGCCTTATGGTTTTTATTGCAGGCGGTTGCGTATTTAACCGCCTACAATATAGTAAGAATCATCTGCAAAACAGGAAAGTAACATCTGCAATATGCTTATTTGCTGACAATTTTATCTGGATTCGTCTGGAATACGAAGAGTTGGGAAGCCGAGAGGATGTGTGCATGTCTCTTTGCTCTATATATTTACGTGCGATGGAGGTGGCTAGTTACTCTCTTGATCATTCACTTCGCTCTCTTCTTCTTGTCTTCCCACTTTATGTGGATTTTGGAGTGTTTTTTAGCCATTTCATTTTAGAGGTTTTTCCTGTTGTAATATATTTTCTTGTTTTAATTTTACAGATTCTGAGATGAAAGAATAATGTTAGAGTCAGTACGTCATGTAGTCGCTAGTTTCCTTGGTATCATTATTGGTCATCAGGAATGCCTTCTGCCTGCTTGTGGACATCGGGCTCATCCAAATCAGTTTTTGACTGTTGTTGCTGCAGTATAGCTTAGGACATCCCAACACTAATATTGAATTTATTCGTCAGGACAACAAATGCTTTGTTCTTTGCTCTTCAATTTCAGATGCTAACTATCTCAATGCACATATGTATACTTGTGATGATGACATGGTGATATTTAACCTTGTTGTGGACTGCACATTCTACACTGACGATGGCGATCCCACGTGCAAGAAGAAGCTTGAGAGGGTTTTCTAGAATGTATATGTGTTGGAGATCTATGTAATCTAAAACAATGGGCTTTTGTTATAATGATATGTGTAATCATTATCCTTTGATATGATTGCATATGTGTGTCATCGTAAACTTCTATGTTTCTAAAAAGTGTTTTTTCTTTTTAAAGAACTAGTCAGTGAAGATACTTCTATGTTTCTATGTTCTTTTTTGTTTGTTTGTAATAACATTGTAAAAAATAGAGTTTCAAAGATATCATAGATGATTCTATGGAGAAATATGTCTGCAATGACTTATATTATAGACAAATTTCCTTTTTAGCCATCTGCAATATACTGGACAAGGCAGATGATTGTTGGAGCAAAATTGTCTGCTTTCATCTCCCATAACTCAATTTTAACTCTAAATTTTCACTCCCAATTTTCCACAAACCCTATATAGCCCCAACATCGTCCATAACACTTGTCATGGGCCCGACCTCTTCCACTGCACGCTGCCCTAGCCTTGACTTCCACCACGCTGCCCCTGCCCCGATGACCTCCATGTGGGCTGCTCGACATCAACCTCCTCCTATAGTAAACATGGCCCCTTTAGGGTATGTATGCAATTTTGGTGATTAATGAAAATATAGTCAATGGGACTAACATGTTTATCAAATATATGCTTTAGTAGGTTTCATGGACGTAATACATGAAGAAGCCACCGAAGCCGAACTCAAGAAAGTTTGAATTGGACAAGTTCAGGAAAAATTGTTAACACTAGATGGTCAGGTGCTCAGAAAAGATAACACACCGGATGGTTCGGTGCTCAGACAAGTATACACGCCGGAATGTTTTTCAGCTCAAAGGAGAAAATGAAGACTTCACTAGATGATCCGGTGGTCAGCAAGATGTGCACACCAGAGGATTTTCTATGAGCTGATTCTTGGTGGCAGAAGAAGGTTGAACGCCGAATGGTTCGACACTTAGAGGCTTGTACACGTAGGAGTATTCTCAGATGAAGGTTTAGAGGCTGTACATATCGGATGGTCCGATGATGAAGATTGGCTATGTCAAAGCATTTTTCAGGAGTGGTGTTTTTGGTGGTAGAAGGAATTTACACATCGGATAGTCTAGTGATGGAGTTCCAATTAACATCGAAATATCCGGTGTTCACAAATGGGCTTGAGTGGGGTTCCAACAGCTAGTTTATACTTTTGTACATGTCAGATGGTCCGGTGTATGTACAACTGTTGATACCAGATCATCCAATGTTCACAGTCTGTTTGAGCCATTGGAGCCACGACTAGTTCGTAGGGTTGAGGCTATAAATACCTCTCCACTTGGCCTTTTGAGTGTATTGGAATCCAGAGAAGCTCAGATACACCTGAAAAGATATCTAAGCCACCAAAGTGTTAAAAGTGATCATCCAAGGCAATTAAGCGTAGGATTAGGGAGTAATTAGTGCTATTAGACATAGAGAGTTTGTTGCTAGGTGTTGATGCCTAGAGAGGGGATCAAGGAGTGATCCTACATTGTATCAGGTGGTATGTCGACACCTTGGAGTCTTAGTGACTCACCGGCATCATGAGCCTTGGTGGCTCATGCTTGTTGACCCTCTGACTTGGTGTGGAGCGGTGGCAGGAAGCTTGTACGGGGATGCAAAGACCCTTGCCTTGGTGGCTTAAGCTCTGAAATGAAGACGGCGGCAAGTGAGAAGAGAGACTTGTGGTGAGGCCTTGCCTTGATGCCTTGGTGGCTTAACCTACTTGAGGCCTAGGTGGCTCAAGGGTCGTGACCAGGTGCCCTCTGAGAGCTATAGCCTAGATGGTTACTCCAATGTGGACTAGGGGTGGTGTTTGTGCCATTGATACCACGAGATAAAAATATCTTGTACCGAGTTTAGTCTCTCTACCATCTTTACGTTTCTGCATTTACATACTTGCAATTTACCTTTGTGTATTTACCTTCCTAGAGTAGTTTGCTAGGATTGGCTATAGTTTGCAAACCTTTTCTGAGCAGTAGAGTAGACACACTAGATAAACCTAGAGCATATTTAGATAGAAATTGATATAGATTTATCTTGTGAAGTTTTTAGAGTTGATTAGTTTTAAGTGTCTTAATTCACCCCCTCCTCTTAAGATATCATTGGTCCTTACACCTCCATCGCACACCACTGTAACCTCGACATCCTACATTGGGTCGCTCGACCATGACCTCCTCGCCATGTCTCTCCAGTCAGACATCCTTAATCATGCTGCCTAGCCCTAACGTCCTCCACCGTGTCAATGACGTAACTCTAACTAGCAGTGATAGCTTAATTGCCCCCTTCATGACTCCCGTGTGCCCCTTCATCTTTTGCGCCATTAAAATTGTATGGCGCCCTTTGTCTTCCGTGAATGGCTAGAAACGTTCCTAGCTACCTACACCACTATTGTTGTCATGACCTCTCGTCCCCTAATGTCACCACCCATCACTCCTCCTCCACCTCTAACCTCTCCTCCGTCACCACCGCCATCATCATCATCGGAGGAGGCAATGTCGGCCTCCTCTGATGACCTCTCCTCCTCCCCACGTGATACAGATTGGTAGCACTTCATGGAGGGAACTCCACCCCTATGCCACATGGCGATGAGGGCGAAGGAGGACAAGGATGGTGCAAAGGATGACTCATCCTCCAAGGAGGATGAGGAGGAGGCGGCTGGCTCCAAGGACTCCTCCTCCACCGAGGAGGAGGAGGAGAAGGAAAAGAAGGAGGACATGATCAACCTCGAGGGCTCGACTAGCGAGGAGACAGTGTCGAGGATGACACATCCTCCGATGATGGTGCGGAGGAGGCCAACACCGAGGCCACTGACGACGATGATGAGGAGGAGGCCACCATCGCCAGCAAGGATGATGACGATGACAACATTAACTGGGACGAGCTCGAGAAGACGAGCTTTGAGGAGGAGGCCTTTATTGCCTCTGGAGGTCTTGATGACCCTATCATCATTGAGAAAAATGATGGTGCCGAGGAGGAGGAAGAAGAGGAGGAGAAGGCCATCGTTGTCGTCGCTAGAAGTCCCATCAACAACGACGACGATGATAGTATTGACTTCGAAGAGCTTGATAAGTCATCACCGTCGTTAGATGATGATGGCCCGCCATGGAAGAAGCGTAAGGTAGCATAGAAGTAGGCTACCTAGCATCTGCTTAGTTGATCTTTGCAATCTAGATATTGATTTTTGTGTAATCCGGACTTCTTTTGTAGTCAGGGCCTTAATTATTTGTTTTATAATCGATCAGGACTTTATTTCTTAGTGTAATCATATTTCTTTATGCAATCAGAAACTTATTTTATACTTACCTTATTAGTCTAAATTTTACACCTTCAAGCTTAGTGTCTTCACACTTCCAAGCTTGGGTCTCATATCACTACCGACTTATAGAGTCAACCGATAGTGCTAAAGCGTAGATCCCTACCAATTTTAGCCATGAGCCGGTAGTGATTTGTGGACTAGCATTGGCTCTGATAAAGCTTATATCATTGTTCGTTGATACCATGAGCTGGCAGTGATGTACCATTGCAGGTTCATGGTATGGATATGTGATAAATGGTATCACTACCGGTTCCAATGGACTTATTAGTTTTTTGGATGTTAATGGTTATGAATTAGCAATGATACCTTATCACTTCTATGACTAGCAAAGCCGGCATTTATATGTGGTCTCTGATTGGAGTTTCTAGAGTAGTGTAATCACCAATCAATAGCATATGTAGCCTGCACGATGAGGAACCAAGAAATTGGTGTTCATGTGGAGACTTGCCTTGAGGGTAATCTTACATCTGCTCAACCCGATTGCTTTATGCATGAGCCAACCGAACATGTGTATGTATGAAGCCTAGCCAATCACACCCTTAAATACTAGCTACTTGTGCTTAGAAATCGCACCATGTGTGCTTCTGCTCTTTTCAACACGCATGTGCGTGCCTTTAGTGATGCTAGGCTGCTTGACTACATGTGACAGTTCGTGCTATTAGAGAATGTACAATAGTGGGTTTATTGCCCGTCCACATCACAATTTTTCTTACGTGCAGTGGAGGAAAGAGACAAGAGGAGAAGGGGAGAATAGGCTCTCATGCAACTCTCATGCAAAGAGAGAGTGAATGGAAAAAAAAAGAGAGAACGAAAAGGAAAAAAGTGAGCCACTGAAAGAGATCATCTAAAAGATAAACCGTTGTATCAGTTGTTTTTTTCAGAAACCGCTGCTATCATATGTAGTCCAATGATCCTTCGAGAGAACAATTGCAAAAGGAGATACAAGAGCAGGGAAAAGACTGTCTATTCTTTATTCATCTTTGTATTATAATGAGGGGTTCTACCCTGTATATATAGTGCCAAAAACTCCTTAAAAAATATAATCGAATCTTCCAAGAGATCGAGATAGACCCACATTCGGTTGTAAAACCCCAGGTTTCCTAACACTCCCCCATGGGCACTTCTCACGAAATACATATGTCTTCTCAAAACTCTCCAAAAATCCAGTGGGAAAAATTGGAAGAAAGAGTAAATAACTTGCGACATGGTTACACGAATTGCCTCATTAAAAACCTTAACATGAGAAACTTCAAGAAAACTCATCTAAGGGAAACAGAGTACAATCCACCCAAAATGCTTTATATAATCTTCATGATTAACTTTGAGCACTTATTCTTCTTGACTAAGATTTAATTCTCCATATCAGTATTACATGAAAATTCTTCTCCTGAAATGTGCAACTCTCTAAGCCATATAATCCCATGCCGCGGGCACATCTTTTGAAACTAGATATAGGGAGAACTTAGTGTAACACCTTAAAATTCAATTTTTGCAATAATTTAAAATTTTGCTAGAAATTTAATCAGGTGTTGCAACTTAGTTCAATAGGAAATTAATTTCTAAATTTAACTTGGCGTAGGATAAATGTTTGAATGCATTCATACCATTGTATATGCAATAAGGTTTTATTGTGTGGAAAAAGTTTGCAACATTTCGCTAGGATTCGCCGCTTTAAAATCTCTTTTGAAAATGTGTTGAAATTCAATTGGAAAAGGCTTAGAAAATCAAGAAAATGCTTTTGGGCCGAATTCTTTTTCCCGGCCCAGCTCACCTCCTCCCCCTCCCTTCTTTCCCCACCCGCATGGGCCGGCTATCATCTTCCCGCGTGGCCCAAGCCAGCTAAGCCGGCCCTCCCTCTCTCTCTCACCACCCCATGGGCCTTGCTCAGCCCGAGCCGGCTCCCCGTCGAGCCGATCCCCCTCCCCCGCCTTGTCTGACCGCCAGGTGGGCCCGTTTAGCCGAGCCGGCTGCACCGTGCCGAGCCGACGGCTCCCCTTCTTCCACCTCCGTCCGCCCGCCTCCCCGTTTAAACGCCGCCGCCGGTTTCGATTGGAGCCTCCCCCGTTCATCTCCCCGCCCGAGCGCCGATCCGCCGCATGCGCGTGCCCCTTTCCCTCCTTTTCCCTTCTTCAATTTGGTGAAACGGCTGCCCATTGCCGTTTCCGGTCGCATGGAGCTAGCACCAGCATTGAAGTCCGGCCGACCGTGCATCCCTCTCCCTTCCTTCCCCTCTATAAAATCCGATGCCATTGAGTTCGCCGTTCTTTTGCGCACCCCGTCCAACCATCTCCACCCTTTCTTCTCTCTCGGTTTGCCGTCGCCATTGTCTCCAGTGAGTCCAACGCCGCTGCCGCCATTCTTGCGCGCTGTGCCGTCTCCGGCCTCTCTAACCACCTTGCCAGCTTCGCAGGTGACCCCGGAGGAGTTCCCGCGCCTCCTCGTCGCCGATTGAGTGCTGAAGCCCCCTTATCGTCGCGCCCCGGTCGCCTCCGCCGCTTGCGCTCGTCGGCCGGCTACCTCGCAGCCGCCCCAACCTCACCGAAGCCCAGGGTAAGTTCGTTGGCCTCCTCTCTCTCCCTTCCACCGCTCGTTGGAGCAGCCCGGCCGCCGGAGCCCATTCAGCCAACTCTGGCCGCGCTCCGACCACCCCGCCACCGTCGGCCGCTGTTCGCGCCGCCGGACCGCTCGGATCAATCTCGGCCGTCCGATCTCCTTTCTACAGCCAGGATTATAACCCCTTTGTTTTATGAAGTTTGGTCCACTGTGGACTCGTGGACCGGCCTTCAGGCCATGGTCCACAGGCTCATGAACCCATTTCACAACCTTTTCTAATAGAAGAATAAATCAATAAATGTTTATTGCGTCATAAATCACATTTTCAGTATAAAAATAATTCGTTCTATTCTCGGAATTAAACTAAAATTTGCAGTTAAGCCCCTCAAACTTCAAATGCTCATAACTTTTTGTTCGTAGCTCCGTTTTAGGTGATTTTTGCACTCAAACGATCGTAACGTCACGTAGAATCTGTTTATAGGGTTTTTATCTAGTTTTAGGACTGTTTGGTGTCCTGTTCTTATGTATGAATGTGTGCTCGTGTAGACGATTTAGTCCAAGAGTTCGGGAATTTCCAGGAAGAAGATTCTGAAGGACCTATGCATCACTTTGATGAAGGCAAGTGTCTTGACCATGTTGTGAACCCAGTTTTTAAATAAAGATAGTCTTTATCAAATATGCATGTTGTTTTACAAAATGGGTAGTATAGCAAACACTAGTATTAGTTGTAGATGTTTCATCCTTAAGGTAACATCATGTTCATGCTTAGACATGCTTTTAGATGAACATGTAGCATGTAGGTGATGAATCATGAGTTATAAACTAAAAGTTGATATAGGAAGTATGACATGAAAACCGATGTTGTTAAGGGAGTTCACAACAAGGATATTTGGGGTTTTCGGCAAGAAAGGGTTATTCTCGGCATGGTTGGTTGAATGGAGATGTTTGGTAATCTACCCTTATGGGGTTATTGGCGGTCTTGCCCAGACCATTTTAAGGAGCGGTTCATGGAGCGACCATCCATGGCAACAGTACAACCACGAGACCAATATGGTACGGCTTGGCCTAGTAATTAGATGTTTTCCCAGTGTTGTATGAGCCAATTGGATGTGTAGATAAGGAACGGTTACTTCCCGATTCTACCCGGCACAAGAGGGGGCTTCTGGGGTGGAGGGTTACTCCACTTATGTACGGCGGTGAAACCTCAGTGGGCAAGTGCATACTGGGAGATTCTTTGTAAAAGCCTCGTAGTGATCTCTTGGCGCACATCCTGGAAGTGTGTAAGGTACCGACGGGTACCGGCAAAAGAGAAGATCACGACTCGTGGGTAAAGTGTACAAACTCTGTAGAGTGTCAAACTGAATATTCAGCCGTGCTCATAGTTATGAGCAGCATGGACCCTCACATGATTAGTCGGGTGGATGTCTTACATGGTTGAGAATTGGTTGAATTCTCAGAGGTTAAAGAAAATCTTTTGTACATCTTTTCCTTTTTAAAATAAAATTGCTTTTCCATAGTTCAGGGGTAAAATCGGCTTTTATGCAAATAAAACCCTAGAGAATAGGAAATTTTGGTTCAAGCCACCATGTCATATTTTTCCCCCACTTGTTGAGTATTGGAAATACTCACGCTTGCTGTTTCAGAAGGTGAAGCTTTTGAAGATTTCCCTGAAGGTGATGCCGAGTTCTGGGCTTGTGGAGCTTCCGGTCGACTGCCTGTTGGTGTGGAGCTGCACTGTGTTTTGTTCCTCTGTGATGTTATTTTCTTTTAGACCCATGTGTGGTCATTTGTAATAAATAACATTGTAATAAGAAGCATCGTGTCTGTTATGCACTGATGATGTCGCTATATGTATGAATAAACTGATCCTAGCATACATATAGTTTACACTTGGTTTTGATCTTAAAATCGGGTGTGACACTTAGTGAATAAATCTGTAATATTTTCACATGACTTGGTATGCATTACCTTTATTTTTTTATCTTATGCAATTCATGAGCATAAAGAACTTGGGGTTGATATGCTTCGTTAAGTTGCTTTTCATATATTCTGATTGCACTTGTGTAACACATGCAGCATTATCTTCATAGATAATGGTAGGGGTGTTAGTAGTGTTTAAACCACAAGACTGTTGGATATGATTGATCACTCTTCTAAGCCATGCACATTCCCGTGCGACTTCATATAAAGCTATTATTTTTGAGTGGTTCGTTGAAGTAGATACAAGACTTTGCTTTTGATGATTTCCAGGAAATTGTGATTCCACCATATAGAAAAACATAGTTGATCTATGATTTTGTTGTATGCGGGTCTGACAGATACCCAGTATCTGCGTATCCAACCAGACTTAGGCCCTGATTCTTTCAGTAGAACAGATCCATATCTTTGCTACCTTGCAAGTAGCGCAGAATATCCTCCAAGCCCTCCAATGCCTTTTAGCGCGCTCTGCACTGTATCGTGCAAGTAGGTTTACTGCAAACGCTATGTCTAGCCTAGTATAATTAACTAGATACATCAATACACCTATTGCACTTAAGTATGGAATTTCGGTCCCAATACTTCCTCCCCCTCTTCTCTAGGTCTATAGGGATCTTGATCTGCTTGCAAAGATCTTCCGACCATGGGAGTTTTAGCGGGAAATGATTTTTCAAAACCAAACCGCTCTAACACCTTCTGAGTGTAGTTTGACTAATATACAAAAATTCCATCTGCCACATGCTCTAGCTGCAGGCACAAGCAAAACTTGGTTTTACCCAAATCTTTCATTTCAAATTCAGACTTCAAGTATGAACTTGCTTTCTCTATTTCTTCTTCTGTACCGATGATATTCAGATCATCTACATATATGAATATTATGCAAAATCTATTCTGGAACCTTCTTATGAATACACAGGGACAATCCGTGCAATTCATGTAGTCTCATTTTCTAAGAAATTCACTCAAATAATTGTACCATATTCTACCAGACTGTTTCAACCCATATAGCAACTTCTTCAATTGTATGTTGTACAAGCGTCTATTTCCTCTATCCTGATTCGGCAATGGTATACCTTTAGGTACCTTCATGTAAATGTCTGAATCTAGACTCCCATAAAGATATGTGGTCACAACATCCATCAATTTTATTTTCAACTCCAGGTTGACGATCATTGAGATTAAATATCTAAAGGTAATGCCACCCATTACCGGGGAATAGGTTTCTTCATAATCAACACCTGGTCGTTGAGTGAAACCTTGTGCCACTAGTTGTGCTTTGTACCTCACAATTTCATTCCTTTCATTCCTCTTACGAACAAAAACTCATTTGTATCCTACTGGTTTGATGTGGGGAGGTGTGTGGCATACTGGCCTAAAAACCTCTTTTTTGTTTAGGGATAACAATTCAACTGTTATTGTCTTCTACTAGTCTTCTCAATCTGACCTCATTCTACATTCAGTGAGCGATGCAGGCTCAGAGTCATGATCTATAACTATGGTAATTTTATTTGCAAGTATATGTCAACTATTGTGGTTGCTCTATTCCAAGATTCCCCTGAATTCACATAGTTTATTGCTATTTCATCACGGGCTACACTTTCAGGTGCTTCTACATCTTGCTCTTCATAATTTCTTACTGTTGGAGCAAGATCCTTTAGTTTACCAGTGTCAATTTCAGCGTGCACATTTTCGCTGGTTTCTTCCTACATGGGAAGATTCAAATCACCCTCTCTGGTATGCCTACTTCTTAAGGTTCCATACCATCGCTATGTCTCAACTAACTCCCCTTCCTTTTCTTTTGGGGTATTTTTGTGATCAGCTATGGTAAGCTCTCATTTCCCACTTTTGCTAGACATCTCTAGTTATTTGGGACTTGAGGAACTGAATTTCTTGTCCTTTTACTATTTTTCGGAGCTACTAGGACAAGATGAGGGGTACCTTCTTTTAGTACTTTCACCCTCTCTGGTGCATTGTGTGCAGGCACATGCGACTTAGTCACGCTCTTCAAATCAAAAAAATGATCAGGCAGATCATTTGCTAAGTTCCACAAATCAATAATTTTCTGTACTTCATCATTTGCTTCACTAGTACGAGGATCATGTGCCGCAATTCCTTTAGCCTGCCATATAATTTCCTGACATTTTTCATCCAAGGGTATATTTCCTCCCCCTAATGATAGAAAATTATTTTCATCAAAAATACAGTCAGCAAAGGTCCCATAGCGGCTCGCTGTAGCAGCAGTATTGGCACATTAACCATACATCCAAATTTGCATAAATGGAAAATCTTCAAAATTACCCCTTGCACTAGTATGGTTAATAGATGTTATAGGAGGATGGTTTATAATTAATGAGAGCTGCTGCATGTAAGACTGCATCTGAAGGGATCGGTGACGTCCTAAAGGGGGATGAATTAAGACACTTAGAACTATTTTGGCTTAAAAAACAACACAAGATAAACCTATATCAATTTCTATCTAAATGTGCTCTAGGTTTATTTAGTGTGTCTACTCTACCGATCAAAACGCTTGCAACTTATCTAAGAAGGTAAATTGCAAGAATACAAATGCGGAAATGTAAATAAGGTAGAGAGAGCAAACTCGGCACAAGAGATTTTTTCCTGTGATATCGATGACATGAATGCCACCCCTAGTCCACATTGGAGTTTCACAAACGATATGCTCCCAGTCGACATCCAGTGACGACTCTTGAGCCACAAAGTCACAAAGACAAGGTCTCCACTCAGATGAGCCACCAAGCCACCAAGGCAAGGTCTCACCACTAGCCTCTCTTTCGGTTCCTTCACGCTGTAATCACTTCAGAGCGTGAGCCATCAAGGCAAGGGTCTATGCGTCCCTGCACAATCGCCTTACCGCCACTCCACACCAAGTCGCAGGGTCAACAAGCTTGCCGGTGAGTCACCAAGACTCCAAAGTACCGGTGTACCACTTGGTACAAGGTTGGATCACTCCTTGATCCACTCTAGATAGCAATCACCTAGCAACACTTTCTCTAGGCCTATAATAACAAATCACTCACTAATCTTGTGCTTAATCGCCTTGAATAATCACTTTAAGCACTTTGGTGGCTTAGATTTCTTCTCATGTGTACATGAACTTCTCTAGACTCCAGCAGCATGCCACACCTTCAAATGACTGAGTGTAGGGGTATTTATAGCCTCAAACCCGCGCACTAGACGTTAACCCAATGGCTCAGAAAAGTTGTTAACACCGGATGATCTATCATCCGGTGAGAACAATAGTACTAACACCGGATCATCCGGTGAGTACACTTTCACAAACTAGCCGTTGGAGCCCCACTCAAGCCTCTGTCAACACCGGACACTCTGGTGTATACTTCATCTCTATCACCTGACTATTCGGTGAGTTATCCTGAGCCATCAGAGCATTTCCTTCTTCTCAGTGTAAATTGCTTTGGTGTAAGCATCCGGTGCACATCACTTCATCACCGGACTATCCAGTGAGTTGACTTCAGCCAACCGAGCCAATGCAACCCTCTCTGGAAATAATGCTCCAGTGTGCACAACCTTCATCACCGGACCATCCGATGCGTTGAACTTCGTTCTGCCTCTTTGCACTGTTTATTGTCTGGTGTGTGCAACACTTTGATCACTGGAACATCCGGTGCTTTGATCTTCAACTTCAATGGCTGCAACCTTCTCTAGACAAATGCTCCGGTGTGTATCTTCTCTGATCACCGGACCTTTCAGTGAGATCTTCAGACCTCTCTCTCATTTGCCAAATATGCTCCGGTGAGTTCAACATCCAGAGCACCGGACCATCCGATGAGGCAAATCTTCCTAGGACTTCTCCAATTCAGTCCAACTTTGTCCCGGCTGCGGTGGCTTTTTCATACATTGCATCCATGAGACCTACTAACATATATTCTTGACAAACATGTTAGTCTCATTGATTATATTATCATTAATCACCAAAATCACAATCATAGCCTAATAGCGCTATTTTCGCTACAATCTCTCCCTTTTTGGTAATTGATGACAACACAACCAAAGCAAGTGACAAATAATAAATGATATAAAATGTAAATATCATAAGCGAGCATAAGTCTTACCCCATATCTTGGATGTATGTTCTTACCATTTAGTCCTTCTTTGTTGTGGCTCTCCCTTTCTCCATTGCCTTTATTTCCGTTGAATGACTTATGCAAGAGATTCTCTTTTGTCAATCTAGGCGCCTAACATCTTTTCTTCTCTCCATTTTTCAACTTCGGTATTTCTAGATGTCTTTCTTGTTGCTACAATGTCCTCGCATTGTTCATCTTGCTTTCATCTTGCTTTGGTCGTCAAATTTCTCCCCCTTTGTCAATAATCTTCCAAAAAGGATTGTAAACACATGTTGAACTCAAGGGAAAAACATACATGTGAGAGAGCTTCACAAATCATGATCTAATAAAAGGATACCAATTGTATGTATATCACTACAAATGAATTTTACCAATTGTA
Source organism: Phragmites australis (assembly GCF_958298935.1). NCBI lineage: Eukaryota > Viridiplantae > Streptophyta > Magnoliopsida > Poales > Poaceae > Phragmites > Phragmites australis. The sequence goes on along the minus strand of NC_084921.1, from coordinate 27,705,452 downwards.
GGCTATGTAAACACATGGATCATAATTTATGAAACTCACATAATATAGTCTAAACTCCCCCTATATGTGTGCATACATATGATGAGAAATAAATATATGCACAACTAGACAATATATCAAGATAGGAAATTTAAGCTATATTATGCATGGAGGTAGCTTAAATAAATAAAAAATTTGACAATAATACCAATTGAAGCATTTAAGCATTGCATACCTCCGGGGACATGTTGATTGCTCCATGAGACTACAAAAAATATCACTAGAAACACATATTAGTCTCAAAATTATAACCTATAGGATATACCCCCCCTAAATATGTGTATACAAATGTTGAATACTTGTAAGATATATATGCACTTGTTATTAATAACAATAGGGATTTATCCTATAGATTGGATCATGGCACATAAACGATACAAAATTGTAAAACTAGTGCCATTTAAAGAACCCACAACTAATAAACCATGTAGGTTGCTCATGGGTTAGAGATAAACACAAGCAGCCTACCATATGAAAACCTACACTAGGCATTGCAATAAATTAATAAGCATATGCAATCCTAGATGAGGCAAATAAGCTAGAAGCAAGAAACAAAATGCATGAACATTAGTCTAGCTACCATTTACCTTATTTACCTTTGGATGGAGATTTGGGTATGTGATAATCATGATCTTCATCAATGCATCTATCTTGTATACTTGGCTTCTTTGCTTGAATCTTCACTTTGTTTTGTAAGCCAAGCCTCTAAATCCCCATAGCTGTTTTGCGTTTTAAGTCTTCTTTGGAACCTAAACCGATTGAGGCCCCTTCATGTTGGTGATGACTTCCTTGGGCACCCAAATAGATTGGTTCCACCTCCAATCTTCTCTCCCAACCATGTGTGCAACCACCTTTTCATTGTCCTTCTTCTTGGTCTCCTTCTTCACTTGTTTTCATTGGAAAGACTTGTGGCATTTTCTATGACATTTGAAGCACGTCACAGTGGACCCCTCCGCAAGCTTCTTCACCACGAAAGCACGGTTATCTTGAGGAGGTTGGACATGTCCTTTGCCCTTTAAACTCGCCAAATCCTTCTTGAGCTTCTCCACTTCTTACTTAAGCTCATCATTCTCTTATGCAATGAGGTTGTTAGATGATTCTACAACAATATTCCCAACACAAATCTCATTGCAAATGGGTGAGCTAGATAAATTGATTAAATCATCACAAGAAGTGAAATCATCTACCTTATGATTGTAATTAAATAGAGAGGTAGATTGCATCAAAAGGACCTTAGTTTCAGATTCAAAGCACTCAAATTTATGTTTAAGCTCTTCATTCTCCTTGTTTAGCAAATTGAATTTACACAATAATTGTTCATAATTAGGAACAAAGGTAGCATGAATGTCATTAAGTGTATTGAATTTCTTAAGTTCTTTTGATTGTTTCTTAAAAGGGCTTTGTTGCTCATTGAACAAATGAAGGAGTTCATCGTAGGAAAGAGAATCCTTATCGGATTCATCATCACTTACATAGCTATCTATACCTTTGGCCATAAGGCACTTGTGAGATGACTGCGTGATGACGACTTGTGTGATGACAACCTTGCGGAAGAGCTTCTCTTGGAGGAATGGATGGTGATACTCTCATCACTTAAGCTTGAATCTTAATCATCACTCACCCATCTTCCTATGCTAGCAAGTGCTTTGGCTCTTCCCATCTTGATCTTGGTCTTCTTCTCCTTCTTGATGAGATTAATTGTATTGACCAAGTCTTCAATAGAGATATGATGATCAACCTTGGCATTGATCCTCTTCATATTCTTCTCTAACTTCAAGAAGAGCTTGGCCATCTTTCGATCAATTTCTTCACCACTTGATGTGCTTTGATCATCCTCTTCATAGCTCTCTTCATCTTGATCACCATCATCTTCGCTTGAGCTTGACTCTTGCTCTTATCTCCTCATCCTTGCCTTTATGTGTTGGCATTGAGCTTGCTTGATTATAAGAGCAAGGTTCTTGGTGTCGGATGAGGAAGAATCTTCCACTCACATGTTCATTGTCATCTTATGGGCGGTGATCTTGCCGAGCACTTGACTTGGAGTCATTTTCTTGATGTCATTGTTGTCGTAGATGATGGAGACTATTAACTTGTACTTCAAAAGAAGAGCTTGAAGTATTCTTCTCACCACTTGATCATCTTTAATTGGTATCAAACCTAACCCATTGATCTCATTAACAAGAATGTTCAAACGAGAATACATATCAGTAGTACTTTTATGAGGTAGTTGCTTGATGCCATTAAACTTAGTAACAAGTACATGATATTTCTCATTGAGCACATCATTTGTGCCTTCATGTATTTCAATGAGACTAGTCCAAATATCATGTGCATTACTGAGAGAATAAACACGATTAAATGCATCAACACATATAGATAATAAAAGGATACTCTTAGCCAATGCATCTAATTGCCTCTCCTTGTTGGTGATGCGAGGTTTCATCCCATTCCCGGTGACTCTCCAAACATCCAACCCTCGCGCTTGCAAATAAAAAGTCATTAGAATTTTTCACCGGAGGAAACTTGTGTCATCAAAAAGTGGAGCACTATGGAAATCCATCCCAACCCTGAACGTCACAACTCTAGGATGTTAAGCCTATCAATAGCACGAGGCTCTGATACCAATTGTGAGAAATTATGATATCATAACAGAGGGGTGAATTAGGACACTTAGAAACTAATAGCTCTAAAAACTTCACAAGATAAACCTATCTCAATTTCTATCTAAATATGCTCTAAGTTTATCTAGTGTGTCTACTCTACCACTCAAGAGGATTGCAATCTACTCTAGCAAGGTAAATTGCAAATATGTAAATGCGAAAATATAAATAAGGTAGAGAGACAAACTTGGTACAAGAGATTTTTATCCCGTAGTATCGATGGTATGGATACCACCCCTAGTCCACGTTAGAGCTCCACCAAGGATATGCTCCCGGTCAGCACCCGATCATTACTCTTGAGCCACTAAACCACCAAGGCAAGGTCTCACCACTAGCATCTCTTTTGGTCACTTGCCGCTGTGACCACTTCGGAGCTTGAGTCACCAAGGCAAGAGTATCCGCGTCCCCGTACATGTGTCTTGCCGCCGCTCTACACCAAGACAACGAGTCACCAAGACTACAAGGCGTCGGCGTACCACTTGGTACAAGCTAGAATCACTCCTTGATCCCTTATATAAGCTGTAGCACCTAGCTATAACTCACTCTAGGCCTATAAACACTAAACACTGTCTAATGTTATGCTTAATCGCCTTGGATGACCACTTTAAGCACTTTGGTGGCTTGGATGTCTTCTCAAGTGTATCTATGATTCTCTAGACTCTAGCAGCATGCCACACCTTTAAATGACTGAGTGGAGGGGTATTTATAGTCTCAAACCCACCAACTAGCCATTTCCTTAATGGCTTAGAAAAGCTGTTAACACCGGATCATCCGGTGAGTATGTGAGGAACCGTCCAAATAGTATTCTAATTAATCATCAGGAGGATCATTATTCATAAATACAACCTCAATGATTAACCAGAATACCATCTCGGTAGTCCCGGCACATGTTTTGTGCCTAAGATCGGAACACATATATTTTCAACATGTACATCACAACATAGCTTAAGAAAGAGCAAGTAATTAAAGTTATATTACAAGTTCTTAAGCAAGCAACCATTTGCAACAGTTTATATAAAGAGAAACTACGTAGCGAAAGATTAAAACCTTAACAAAAGGAGAGTGGAGTCATATGCCCTTAGGCTCCACCCCAAAAGCTACGTCTCACCAGAGTAGGATGCACTACTCTTATCCACCACCTGCATCGGCGGGCACGAAGTAGCCAAACACCGCATCACCCCCACCAGCAGAACCTGAAAAGCGCAGGCATGAATACGAAGATACTCGCAAGACTTAAACCATATAGAGCACATATACTTAGCTCGACTCTAAGGATTATGCATTGAGCTGTTAGCAAGAGTAGGCCACTTTAACACCCTAATTTTTCCATTTCTAAAATTTCTCAAAAATTTGCTAAGTTCAAAATGAGTTTAAATATTTTAAAAGAGAGAAAAACCTATTTTATATGAAAGAAGGTATAAATGACATAGGATATAAGTGATTATTTTGCATTCATGCTAAATTAGGCAAATAGTATTTTTATTTGATTTTTGATGAATTTATTTGAAGAGTTTTTGCCTGGATTTTGAATTTGAATTTGGATTTTGAATTTAAAGGAAAAAAAGAAAAGGATTAAACTCTTCACGGGCTGGATTTTCCTTTTTCCGGCCCAGTTCCTTTTCGGCCTCGGTCTAGCCGTTGCCCCAGCCTCCTCTCCCACCTGGGTCGCCTTTCTGCCTCGGCCCACCTCCCCGCGCCAGCCCACGCGCCGAGCAGCCTCACTCGAGCCGCCGACATGCGGGTCCCGCATGTCAGGCCTTTCTTCTTCCTCGGTCGGACTCCGACTCGGTCACGAGTACACGTCGGCCGCCGCCTCCCATTCAAATCCGACCACAACCCGAACCCGAGAGCTTCTAGAAAGCCACCAAATCGAATCCCCGGGATCTCCTCTATCTCTAGCCAACTTCATCTCTAAGGAATTCGCGGTTAAACGAAGGAATCGAGCTCGGATACAACTCTCTGCCGCCGTGTCCGAGTCAATCTCGCTGCGCCGACGCCCTGGACATCCTGAGCTGCCTATATAAGTAGAGCTTCCCGCCTTCCCGTGCCGTGCCGCCTTCGGTAAGCCCCAAAACGAGTTCGCCGTCCCCTTCTTGTTGTGTTCTGCCACTCATCGTCGTGCTCCGAGGCCGGCGACGAGGTTAGCGCTTGTCTCCAGCGAAAGCGCCGCCGCAACCCTTCGGTCGCCGCCATCCCGTTCCTCTTCGGCCGCCCAAACCCTCCCCAGTCGTCGGATCCAAAGCCCACGGCCGAGATTAGATCCATCTATACCTCTTTGGCCAACCAACCAGAAGCTGCCACGTGTTGCCACTTAACCTAGTCAGCAGCCGTGCCATGTCATCCAGCCACCTCAGCCGCCACCTCAACCTCTCTGCTGATGTGTCACCCCTGTCACCATGCCACGTCAGCCAGAGCAGCCCAGTCAGTAATTCAAGCCTTTTTCAGTATAAAAATAAATCTGATAATTCCTTTAATTGGTAATTTTGCAATTTAGCCCCTGAACTTTTCTAAAATAACAAAAAGAGCCCTATCTTTTTGCAGTTAGGTCCCTATATTTTTTCATAATTACATTTAGGTCCCTCTATTTTACAAAAAAGGTCCTTGAACTTTCTGTTAATTCAATATAAGCCCTTTTCTTTTTTCCGATTTAACCCTAGACTTGTTTTAGCCCTAACTTTTTCATCGTAGCTCCGATTTAAGCGATTCTTGCGCCGATGGATTCATTTTTCAGTGCTCTTTCTTTTTAGCTAGTTTTTTTTATCTTGTTGTTCTTTTGTTTTGTGCTCTGTTCTAGTGTATCTTGTTTGTTTGTTTGCTGGTTATTGTGCGATTAGCCGATAACGTCTCGGATCAATTTGAAGAACATCAAGACCAAGAGCAAGAATACACTGAGCAACAGCAAGGAGAAGGCAAGTGTCCTTGATCATATTGAACCTATGTTTTTAAATATTTTGTTTTACAAAACTGCATGCAATGTCTGTCAATATGATAGGTAGTCACTTATGTTAGGGTTTTCCCTAGGTATTCTCTTATCATCCCTTGGAACCTAGATGGTTTATGGTTAGGTGTCTTTGTGGGTAGATTGCTTAGCCATGCTTTTGGGATGTTGGGAAGTGTCATAATTTTGACTAATGAAAATATACAGTAATAATGGTTAATATGATGATGATTTAGCAACATGGAACCTTAGGTCTTGAGCATAGGGATGTTGGTGATAGTTGTCATGGTTATGACGTTGGATTAGTGTTTGCTCAAGTAACCTAAGTAAGGACCGGTTCGTGGAGCGATAACCCAAGAAGTAACGTATCAACCACGAGGCTGATATGGGTAAGGCGTGATATACTGATTAGAGTCTGTCCAGTGTGCGTTGGGTCAGCACAAAAGGGGGCTTCTGGGTAGGAGCTTTGCTTGCGTAAAGCCTGGCGGTGAAACCTAGTGGGCAGACATACTGGATTAGTCTTTGGTTAGTGAAAAGTGTCATACAGTGATTCTTGACGGCACACCACTGGCGTGTGTTAAGTGTCTTGCAAACACGGCAACATAGAATTCACTGACTCGTGGGTAAAGCTGGACAACCTCTGCATAGTGTAAAACTGTTATAACAGCCGTGCTCACGGATATGAGAGACTTGGATCCTCACATGATTAGAGGGTGGATGGTTTTGGTTCTGGTACAGGGAGTACTAGATGGTATGGTTTTGGTCTTAGTACAGGGAGTACTGGACGGTTGTGGTATGCAGGGTGGGGAACCTTGTATGCTAGATGATGGATTGTTGGGTTACATTCATTTAATACTTGTCTAATGCTTTTTGAGTCCAAATGTGTTTTCATTACTCGCATTTACGCAAATAATACCTTGTGTCAGCCTATTCTTGATATAAGCCTGCATGTCATTATTTTCCCACACTTGCTGAGTACATTATGTGCTCACCCTTGCTTTCTCCTACAAAAACATATGCTGATCAGTGGAAGACTTTGAGGATTTCCAAGACGACGATCTGGTGTTCTAAGGAGCGTGTCTTCCAGTCGGTGCCTATGGATTTTTGGTCGGCAATGCTTTTGTCCCACTGCCGTCGTTTAGATGATGTTGTTTAGGTTAATTTTGAGGTTGCTTAGGTGAAGTATTTTATTGTAAGAAGTGAGCGTTTAATTAAATAAAGTATTGCTTTTGTTACTTATGTGTGTTAAACTTCCTGGACACACATAAGCCGTACTTGGTTTTGGCCGTTAAAACCGGGTGTGATAGCCACAAGGTTAAGTAAAACATATGCGGTAAGCAACCTAGACACATATGTATGAGCATCTATACTTAACTCTAAAAATAACTACCTTTCTACTCTGTAAATCATAACTTGAGCATGTATGTATAATAACCATAGTATCTCATCAACAAACCACCAACCAAAACCATCACACCATAACCTTATCTCACATTCATAAACTCTACGACCAATACAAATGAAACAATAGCATGCTCATGACTGAGAGCGCGGCAATTCAAATTATTCTTACACCCTGCAGGGGGTAAAACTTTACCCACACGACTCGAAGACCATTCGGCTTGTGCTACTCATGAAAGTACACACAAGAGGGTACTCGAGTCAACCTTTCTCATACCCGGAATCACCCACTTGCAATGCCCCTATGGCACCGGGGTTATCGCGAGAGTGTCCCGGACACCTCCAGCTCCCGCCACATTGCTTCTCCTTTTCTTTTTCTCTTACGCGTCATAGAGCCGCAAGGCAAGTGTCGGCACGGCATATGATAATTGGCTTACCTTACCATTAGATCAGCATGTGGTGAGTACGGAAAGTGCTAGAGCCAACTGTACCGACGGACGATCTATGGTATCCGGACTCCTCTCCCGAACTACCCAGAGGACTCCTCCTGGGCAGAAGATACCCCTAACACCACCCACATCTCGCCTCAACCTCACATCTCAACCATCCATCTCAACCTCATCTTTGTATCTATAAACAGTGATTAAGCCCTAAGCTCGCGAACAACGGTAGCACCGTCGCTCGGCTTCTACCAAGGACCTAAGCATTGTTAAGCATTTCGAATAAATCTTGAAGCTAGACAACAACTATATCATCAAGACTACAAGGATAAGGATTCATCAATAAGTTAAGGTAAAGACAATGTATCAACATAGGTTCTATCCATATCAGCCCGACACTGGACTCAACACATGCAAACATACATAAAGCATAATTTATCAATTTAGACTCTGTTTGATTTGAAGAAAGGGTGCAGTATGCTTAGATGCTTGCCTTTCTACTCTGGAGTTTGCCTGATACTTCCCGAACAGAACTCGCAGAAGTGGTGTGCCTCGGTATCACCCTCGATCACACTCGCGTCACGCTCTGAACCTTCGTTCACTAATGAAGAACACATGCAATGATGAGTACGAATAACGTGCAAAGACGGATGCTCCACAGTGTATGATGACAGTTGAGATGCATCATGACAAGAGTTTAAAGCATCAAGTATTTCTTGATTTGGATTCATCATTACACATTTAATACTTTTATAGATTAATTAAGCTTAAAACAAAGCTTAACCCTAATTAAAAAATTAACTATGCTTAGCATGAGTGTGTCCTTTTTATTGAACATGGCATGAATTAACAAGATTTACAAAATTGATTTCATCAATTTTGGAGCTACCAATAATTAATTATGGATTAATGAAGCTCAAATATATTTTATTAACCCATGCAATTTAAATACACATTTTATAGCTCCTAGTATTTTTATCATGTAGATTATGATCATACGAAACCAACAAAATTGGTTTCATAATTTTTGGAGCAACATTCTATTTTCTATGTATTTTAGAACGTTTCAGTCGATTTAACAATGCAGCTAATAATCTAATTCGCATTTTCCGATTTTTCTGAATATTTAAACACCCTAAAACTTTTTGCACCAGGGGAAAACAAGCCACGGTGGCTGACAGTGGGCCTAGCGGGTTTGACCTGGGTCAAAATCGACCCGCGCCATTGTCGCACGGCACCACGGCGGGCCGACCGGCTCGGTCAGTGCCTTGCCGGCGGCGAGCGGCGGCCATCAGCCCAGCCGAGGGCACCAACAGGAACAGCATAGGCATGTGGACACGACAGTGTGACACATGGCCGACGAGCCCGGTCGAAAGGTGGCCGGCGGCGGCTCACAGAGGCGGCAACGGCTCGGTCGCTGTGGAGACATGGGCCGGCGACGCGTTGAAGAAAAATGGACGCACGCTCTAGGATCTACGGGGGATGGGGAAGCTCACCATGGTGCCAGTTGGGCTGAGAGGCAGCGGGTCAGCGGCTCGGCGTTGAGGTGCGGGGTGGAACTGCCGGAGCTGAAGAAGACGACGCCCGCGCGGTAAATCCGGCCGAGGAAGGGTCGAATCCGCGTGAGAGGTGGTCGGTGATGCTCCCTGGGTTCTCCCTCTTGTTTCTTGAGGCTCGGGCTCGACAGAGTCATGCCCGGGTGCGACGCATTTGGCGGCGGCGGCTGTGCCATGCGCTGCGCTCTGCTCTTGTGTGCTCACGACAAGTGAGAGAGAGAGGAGAGAGAGCGAGCGAAGAGAGGGAGCCGGGGGAGATAAGGATGGCATCTAAGCTCGGGTCAACAAAGACTGCATGGACATCATGGGTGGCTGGCCTGGCTGGTGGCTGCAAAAGTCCACAACGGCGGTCAACCAGAGAGCACAGAGGAGGGAGGTTTGTGGATGAATAGTAGCCGGCTAAAGAAAAATATCCCGCCTCTTTTATAATTAATTTTGGAGGCCTTCCTGTGGTCTAAAATTTATGGGACAAATTTTGTGATAAACTAAACTTCATGTGCAACCCATTTTAACTTGTTTGACCCATAATGCCTGAGCCAATTTCAAACTAAAATTCTCCAAACATGCAACCTTTTCTAACTTGTGGTAATTTTTATGCCTTCAAAACCATCCCTAAAAATTTGGGAAAAATCACTAATATTCCTCATTTAACATGGAATAATTTCTAAAATTATTTCCAACCTTACATTACATAGCAATATTGTGAGTTGCTTAATAATGCACCAAATAACCTCGATTTTCATAATTTATGTTTAATTGAAATTGCAAGTTAATAATTATTAAAAAAATTAAACATGATGCTAATGATGCTGAATGACATGTTTAAGCCATTTGAGCTGTCACAGAGTACAACTCAGGAACTAGCCGTTGGAACTCCACTCAATGCCTCTACGAACACCAGACACTCTGGTGTACCAATCTATCACCGGACCTTCAAGTGAGTTATCTTAGGACATCCAAACCTTTGCAGCATCTTTATGTAAAATACCCCGGTGCATTCATCTGGTGGACCATCCGGTGAGTTAAATATTCTCTTATTTTCCCTGAAAATGCTCCGATACAACTATCTCTATGATCACCAGACTATCCGGTGAGTTGATCTTCATTCTTCAGCACTCGGGATCGCCTCTGCAAGATATACTCCGATGCTTTATACTCTGCATCACCGGACTATCTGGTGTGGTCCTCAGTCTTCTCTCACTTTGTCAAAAATACTTTGGTGAGTTCAACACATAGAGTACCGAACCATTCGGTGGGTTGATCTTCAGTCTTCTACACTTGCATTCTTCTCTGTAGGAAAAATTCCAGTGTTACCCAGTGCAGATCACCGGACTATCCGATAAGGTCCTCTGTCTTCTTCCCCTTTGTCAGAAATACTCCGGTGAGTTCATGTCCTATTTACCGGACTATCCGATGAGGCTATCAGCCTCTAGAAATAATACTCCGGTGATTGTAAACTCCTCTACACCGGATCATCTGGTGAGGCAAATCTTCATGAGACTTTTCTAATTAAATTAAAGTTTGTCCCAACTGCGGTGGTTTCTTGATGTATTATATACATAAGATCTACTAATATATATTTTTGATAAATATGTTAGTTCCAATGACTATATTATTATTAATCATTAAAATCATAATTATAATCTCATAAAGTCATTTTTACTACAGCCACCAAATCGACCAACCACGCACAGGTACAGATAGTGCTTGTGTGTTAGCGGCTGCCACATTTGCCTGAAAAACAATCGCGGCCAGTGCACCCATACTCAAGACGATAGCAACAAATGCACTGAGCTGACGACGCCGATCATGTCCAGCATGCTTGTGCCTCTTCTTTGGGTGAAGCTTGAGCCGAAATGAACCTAGTACCACTTCACTATAGATCAACTTGGTTCGCCCTTGCCTCTTCCATCGGCCATCACCGCTGTCAAGTGCGCGTGCTGATTGAAGGTTTCAAGTTTGCGACATGTGTTGTGCCGCGGGACAATCGAGTTTTGCCGTGCCATTAGCCAGCTACATCGTGCATTATCGTCTTCATTAATCATGTATCACCAGCACATGGAAGTACTATCAACTTTGGACGGTCAGTTCTGGCATGGTCATCTTGGGAGTGCCATAATTCCATTCGTTTGGGATCTGGAATTCTATTCTTTCATCCGTGTTTCCGCTCACATTCTGTTATGTCGAGGTGACTGATTCTCCTCTCTCTTCTTTCCTTTCTAGAGTTCCACTTCCTGGCTGTCGATTTTTTTTATAACCTGCATATTGCAATGCTAGTTCGTCAAAGGAGTGATCATTTTTTTAGGGGGGAATTTATGCCTAGTTTTGAGACGACAAATTGATTATATGTTCTAAAGTTGATTAACTTTTGATAATATATTCAAAGTTGATAATCTTTTGATCGTATGTCCTACTTGGACTAGTGTAAGAAAGATGAAGGATAAATTTTGTTATGAACTAGTCCCTGTAGGACATATAATCAAAAAATGATCAACTTCGGATATTCGAATGGTGCTAGCAGAGGTATAAGTAACACAATATGCAGTTTCAGCAAATATTATGATGCTCCATAACAATGTCTCTTGGTCCCTGACGGGGGTGTACGGACCACAAACCACAAAAGGATGAAGAAAAATCAATGTTCCTTTAGGAGCTTACTTCTCTGAACCTCATATGAGAAATGAATGGTTGATTGTGGGGGATTTTAACATGATTTATAGAGCTGAGGACAAGAGCAACAACAAACTAAATAAGAAGATGATGGGAAAATTCAGGAGGGTGATAGATGACCTGCAGTTGAAAGATATCAAGCTGAGAGGGAGACATTTCACATGGTCCAATGAGCAGGTCAACCCCACTTTCATCAGGATTGACAGGGTACTATGTACCACAGATTGGGCTCTCCTTTTCCCCAAGGCAGACCTTCAGGCCAGGGCAACGATGATATCGGGATCGCTGCCCTCTTTTTCTCGATGGTGAGTTGTTGTACAACAATTACAATGGTTTTAGGTTTGAATCGTACTGGGCATCAATGCCAGGCTTCATGGAAGCGATTCAACAAGCCTAGAATCAGTCGGTGAACCTTTAGGATACCATTTTTGCACTTGCATGCTAAACTCAATAGGACCACAAAGGCTTTAAAGGTCTAGAGAAGATCTATGATAGAGGATGTTAGACTTCGGCTAGCTATTGCTCAAGAGGTCATTTACAGACTTGATGCGGCACAAGAAGCCCGCCTTTTAACGGAGGATGAGATTGCTTTTAGGAAATATATGAAAGACAAAGCATTGAGCTTGGCAGTAATAGAGAAGACAAGAGCAAGGCAGCATTCCAGATTAACATGGATCCGCAAAGGGGATGCAAACACGAAGTTTTTCCAAATCCAGGCAAACTCAAGGAGAAGGAAACAGTTCATTCAATTGCTTCTCACGGAGACCGGGCAAGTGTTCTTGCATGAACAAAAGGAGGAGGAATTACATAAACATTTCTCTGCATACCTAGGAACATACAAACAAAGAGAGCTCGGTTTAAATTGGAAAAACCTTGGTTACCAACCCTTAGATCTATCAGAGCTGGAAGAGCCTTTTGATGAGTACGAGAAAGCTCCTCGGCCATATGGCTACATCGAGTTGTTTTACAAGAAATGCTGGCACGTAATTAAGGAAGACCTCATGGCAGCAATAAAGGATTTTTTTTTTCAATTTGAAAACAACAAGTCTAGAGTTGGTCAACAATGCACACATTTTGTTGCTACCTAAAAAGGTAGAGGCTCTGACGGTAGGCGAATATAGGCCCATCGACTTGATAAACAGTCTTCCAAAGCTCATTACAAAGTTGCTAGCAAACAGACTTGCTCCATGGTTGAAGGATTTGGTTTATCGAAGCCAAAGTGCTTTCATAAAAAGGAGGTGTATTCACGATAACTTCCTCTTTGTTCAAAATATGGTTTAGGAGCTACATAGCAGGAAAGTCCTGGCTTTGTCTCATCAAGTTAGATATTTGAAAGGTGTTTGATTCCATGAAATGGGCTTACCTTCTCGAGGTCATGCAAGCGCTGGGCTTTGGTCAGAGATGGAGAGATTGGATCTTGGCTTTCCTGGCGATGACATCCTCCAAGGTTGTCCTCAACGGTGCACTAGGAAAGGAGATCTAGCATGCCTGGGGGCTTAGACAAGGAGACCCTTTGTCGCAAATGATTTTCATTTTGGCGATAGACCCGTTGCAAAGAATCATAGACCTAACAACCCAGAGGAATATCCTAAACCCGATCCTTTCACGAACAACGAAGTTCAGGTGCTCTTTGTATGCAGATGATGCTGCTATTTTTGCCAACCCAACCCATATGAAGGCTCCGAATGAGATTATGTCTCTCTTTGGACGGTGCACGGGTTTGATCACCAACCATACTAAAATGGAAAATTTCCCCATCCCATGTGATGACATTCCCCTTGATCAGCTTTTGATTGAATTCCCAGGTAAGATAAGTGATTTCCCTGGAAAGTACCTAGACCTTCTGATTCATATGCGAAAGCTACGAAAGGTGGATGTTCAATATTTAATTGTCAAAATTGGGGGTAGACTACCATGTTGGAAAGGAAAGATGATGACTATGGCAGGGAGGAAAACGTCGGTCAAGACTATCCTTTTGTTGCTGCCAACATATCACCTGACAAACTTTCCATTAAACAAGTGGCTTTCGAAATGAATTGATCGAATTTGCCAGAGCTTTCTTTGGAAAGGGGATGAACTGGAAAAGGTTAGTGGTGGTCATTGCCTTGTCAATTGGCCTACAGTTTGCAGGCCGAGGAATCTATGTGGCTTGGGAAATTCTGATTTGCAGAAATTTGTGAGGGCTCTGAGGGTAAGGTGGCTATGGTTTGAGTGGAATCAAGATGAGTGGCCTTGGCTTGGCATGAAGATCATGTGTGACAATGCAAATAGGGACCTCTTCAACACCTCCACTGTAGTTGTGTTGGGGGTGGTAAGAAAGCTTTGTTCTGGCAATCTAGCTGGATACGACGACAAGCGCCAAAAAAACATAGCCTTGACTCTTTACGCAAAAACCAAGAGGAAAAATGAAAGAGTGATCACTTCTCTTACAAACCAGCGCTAGATCAAAAACTTAGGGAAAATCACTACTCAATGGGAGCTCAAGGAGCTAGTCACTTTATGGGAGGATCTCAGGGACATCACTCTTAGCCAAGAAACCTCGGACGCCATACGCTGATGATGAAAAACCAAGGGAGAATACTCCACAAAGAGTGCCTACACCATACAGATTACCGAGGCGGTGAAGAAACCTAGCATGTTACCAATTTGGAAGGCTAAGATTGAGCCCAAGTGCAAGTTCTTCGCATGGGTGCTCTTGCAACACAAAATTCTAATGGCGGATAACTTGGCAAAGAGAGGCTGGCCTCATGACCAGGCCTGCAAGTTTTGTCGGCATGAATTTGAAACCCCCACACACTTATACAAAAACAGCAATTTTACAAAAGACGTATGAAGTGAACTATCTAGCAGGTTCAACCTTATTTCCATGCCGGATTTGGATGAGGACAACTCAATTATTAAGTGGTGGAAGGTGGCACGAAAGATCTTTACTCACTAAGCTGGAAGAGAGTTCGATGGATTAGTCCTATATTTTTGGTAGAACATTCGGAAGAAATGGAACCGTAAAACCTTTCAACACAAGGAGTTGCCACCCATCCAAGTCGCAATCAAGGCTGAGGATTTCGACCAATAAAATCTCGTGTTTGCTTTTACTTAAACTGATCATTTTCTTGTTAATCTTGTCCCACTCTTGTTGGAGAGTGCAGTTTCCTATCTCTATGACATTAGTTGGTGCGGCTGGTGAGCCGTGATGCCTTGTAGGTATTTATTTTTCTTGTACTCTCTTTTACTCTAATATATAATCGGCAACTTTTTTACTGTCCATTTGGAAAAATTACTAGATTCGTTTGCTCGGAAATCGATCGCACCATGCGTGCGTCTACTCTATCATCATTTTGAAATATCACAGATGCACCCGTTGATGTAGTGGTGCTGAACTGTGAGCGTATTATCCGGAGTAGTACGATCCGGAAGAAGAAGAACCTCAAGTTTGGAAGTTTTCAAACATTTGACACATCTTTTTTTTTTTCAGCCTCGCATCTGCACTTCTAAGACTAAAACCCTTTGAGTCGATTACTAATACTAAATATGTTTAGGCAAATGTCTATACACATAGATTTATGGCAATTTCATAACAGTAATCATCATGCATGGGCTAAGATCGGGGACTGTTACTCCCTCTAGGTAGCCTGACGTCACTCATGTCATATTTGGTTGAAGCCTTGAAGGGTAGGTCAGTTCACACTCTACATTGCCAAACGCCCCGTGTAGTTCGCTTTGGGCTTCGTTCCTAGAGATGGAAGATCGTTGGAACTTGGAAGCCCTCCCGAAATACATGACGGGAGGCCGAATATTTTCTATGTGAACGCTTGCATCATCCCTGTAATAGAATAAATTTAATGGGTCCATATCTAAGGAGCAAATATAGTATACTGTAAAAATCCTCATTATCGGTTGGTTGCTCCAACTAAGTACTGATAGTTAAAAAAAAATTCGCGACAGAGGCACCCGACCAGAGGTGCTCACCCGAATGCGCCCAACATTCACAAGTTACGCGATATTCACTCACATGTGGCAACTAAGACTCAAACTCAATACATTATAGCCTGTGCGCACGTGTGACCCCTCTAACCATCTCAGCTATCATTCGTTCATGAGTATAGTAGCACACAATAAATTTTTTTGACATCTTTTGACTGAATGTTTGAATGGCTATTTGGATATCTAAATAACTTTAAATGAAAAAAGTTATCAATTACAAAGTTGTACATCTCGTCGAGTTCTATAATTTTCATATAAAGTTTTTCCCCATCTGAATTCGTGTGAAATAGTTATGAATTTTTTAATATGAGCTATCATCGACCACTGTTGCAACTTTATTATATTTATTTGGATATTTAAATGACCTCAAATTAAAAAGTTTTCAACTACAAAGTTGTAGATCTCATCGATAGCTATAATTTTCATATAAAATTTCTACAAAGTTGTTGATCTCATCGATAGCTATAATTTTCATATAAATTTTTTCCCTATCTGACATCATGCGAAAAAGTTATGAATTTTTAAGATAAGTTGTAATAGTAGCTGTCGGTTTATCAGGAACCAAGGGTCCCTAAATCCCGAGGCCAGACCAGCCATCCGCCATATGGCGCCACCCCGCGAGATCTCTCCTATAGGATGAGAAAAGCTCAAGCCTCGGGAGAAGGTGCTCGGGGCCACAGTCAGTAATCCCTGAGCACCCCAGTCCCCCGATGATCCACGGAATCCGAGTACCGGAAAGAAAGTGCTCGGGGAGGTGCCCGGTCACCCCCGAGCACCCTAGTCCCCCGACGATCAAAAGAGCTAAGTTCCGGGAGAGAGTGCTCGGGGCTGCATGCGGCAGCTCCCGAGCGCTCAATTCCCCGAAGATCCGTACAAGAGTACTCGGGAGAGAGTGCTCGGGGCTGCACGTGGGCTGCACGTGGCAGCCCCCGAGCACTCGGTTCCCCGACAACCCAGAAAGGCCCCCGAGGGGCCTGCCGATGAGGTGTCAACCAGCCAGAGGTCTGAGGCCGTATTTAATGAGCGTGCGTGGCCTGACACCTCCAACTGCTCCCGCCGCGCTCAGCATCAGTTCCTGCCATGTTTTGGTAGAGAGGCGTGAGGTCATTAATTGCACAGGTCCCGTCCCGTGCCATCCGGCTTGTCTCGGGATAACATCGTGAGGATCAAGGCGTTCCATCTGCCGCACTGCTGTGGCAGGGGAACAAGACAGGGCGAGCACGCCGGGTTGCTCTGCGGCTGCCCGGTGGGCCCTCTCCACGGCGCCCGTTGCCAGGGCATTTATGGTGACGGGGCGACCGGGCGTGCGACGCATTTTCCACCCCCGGTCACTTCACCCAGAAGAAATGATGACGCCATTTCCATTTATGGCGTCTCGGAACTCGAGCCCCCTCCTTTCCGTTCAGGGCATGTCGTGGCCGATGAGTACTTAAAATAGTCGGCAATACAGAAGAGAAAAAAAAGAGAGACCAACCACAGCGAGGATCGAGCCATCCTGAAGAACAAGACGAACAAGACCAAAAAAGAGAGACACTGTGAGCAAGGTCGAGCACAGTTCCAGCCGAAGAACGAGGATCCTCAAGCTCTTAGTTAGGCCAACATCCTTGTAACCAGCAACATCCTCGAGGGACTTCCTCAGGATAGTTATAACATCCATACATGAGTAGGGTATTACGCCCCCGTGCGGCCCGAACCTGTCTAATTTCCGGTGCATTTACTTCTTCTTGCACTAGGTCGACACCCCCACCACCGGCCGTTGCATTTATTCCCATTTATTTCTCCGACGAACTTATTCAAGATCACCCCCGGCCGAATCTCTAAAAAGGGGTCTCTCGGGATCCCTGCGACAGGAGTTAATCCTCCGACAGTAGCGATCTTCAGTGCCAGTTCGTAGCTAGAACCAGCACTGATACAATCACTATCAGTGTTGGTTTGTTGTTGAAACTGGCACTGATATATCAGTGCATGTTCTAGCCACGAACCAATACTGATGGTAACTATCAGTACCGGTTCTTTGCTCATCAGTCATTGTTCACGCGCGAGAGTTTAATAACTGGTACTGATACATCTTCAGTGCCGAATACTGTTGAATCGACACTGATGTGATGTTATATATATATGGTATTTTGTAGTAGAACCAACCATGGTGATAATAGCTTTTTTATTATTTTTTAAAAGGATCTTTTTGACCCAATCTTCTTTAAAGACTTTTGCAGGAGCCGAGGTTCAACCCCGATCGGCCGGCTCCTCCCTTGAAACCTTAGCCAACTGCACTGCAGTTCCTTGGTGGCAACAGCTTGACGGGATCATGATTCTTTTTTCCCTTTCTATAACAATGCACACGCATTCAACTAGCTTGAGAAGAAAAAAATGGCTTTGATTGAGAAGGGGACCGATCACTTGCCCGGCTGGTAGAGGATGCCGTCGAGCATTATAGCCACTCAGGCTTGAACACTGGTGCTCTCCTCCTTAAATAAATGTCAGAGCTCTTGGTATAATTTTTTTTTAAAAAAAGTTTACTGGGAGGGAACACCTTTTTTAGAGATTGGGAGGGAACACTCTTAAGATACCTCCGTTTTCACAATATTTGTCTAGTCTTCGTACCTAGATTTTCAGTAGAAAAATTTGCAAATACCTCTCTACAAATAGAATAGTTACGTTTAACATCCTAAGTCTAACCCTATTGTAAAATCCCTCTTAGGACCTGAACTTAATACCATATTAACATATTTGTTATGATGTGATCTCATATGCTCTACATAGGTTGTCAGCATGGAGAGGTGGAGATTGGACATGATCTAACTAACAACACACTAAAGTCCAATATGTTATTACAATTTTCTCCACAAATCAAGACAAAACAAAAGGTTTGGTGACTGTAACACGCAGTTACACCCTCCACAATCAGCTCGTTGTATAAGAGTAGCTTAAGAAATGTTACAAGTAATGAAGTAAACATGTCGGTAATTTTATCGTTGTATAAAATTTCGTGCTGTCTCGGCAGGAGCTAGGCATCGTTGGAGCGACTAGCTATGAATTATGAAACAACCCAACATATTAAATGTGAAATCCTGAAGACAACCATCAGTTAGGATCCTTGGGGTTTTGGCATTTGACGACCCCAACAAAAGGATCTTAACTCGCCAACCAATACTTCTCCATCTCAAAATAGATAATATTTTAAAGTTAAGCATAAATATTAAGGTAAAAGATAAAATGATCATTTTACCCTATTGTAATACCACTAATTGCACGTGAAATAAGAATTGTATTAAAAAGAAAATTACTTAATAGAGAGTTAGACTGAAAAACTTAGATTAAAGTTATCTCAAAATTATAAAATATCATTTATTTTGAACATTATTGAAAAGACTAAAATATCATATAAATAAAGTACTACACAGATCTCTCAATTTATCCATCTATCAGCCAGCTGATCCGGCGCGATGTGCGACAATTTTCCGTTGAATTGGCAGATCCGCACCCATCACGCCATCACGCACACATGATACAGAGACATTATCTGCGACAGAGAAAAGAAAAGGACGAAAAAAAGCAAGGGAAATGATAAAACTTCTAGACCAGGAGACGACACAAACACTTTTCGCTTTGCTTAAAGCTAATCATGTCCCAAACATAAGAGACATTTGTTAACTCCATGCGTAATGATGCATCGCTCCCAACAAGGTTTTCCGTACAACTCTTCATAAATAGTACTGATGGTTACTTTTGTTGGATCTTGCTGGTACGTAAATATTAAATATTTATAAGGAAAGCGCCATATGAAGAATTTGTACTATAATTTAACCTGGTCATCAGCTGATAAAAATACTAAATATGTCATAAGAATATATTGATTTTGTGCTTATGATGGAAGCGAGGTGTGATCGATGACTCATAAGGAGGGCCCCATACATATGCATGGGGCAGAAATGATGGCCATGCACAGGGGATAGAAAGAGAAGAAAGAAGGAAAGAAGTGTCCAGCATCCCAAGCAATTCTCACTCACCCTTTGGCGCTTTTGATCAGCTTCACCGTCGGTCTGAGCCAAAGTAACCCATCCATCCATCTTGATTGCTTAACCAACTAAACAACACTGTTGTGAATCAGTTCCCAGCCCTACCAACTTCACTTCACCATGCTGTAGCTATCAGAATTTGTACCTAACAACTGATGAGCTGATGATTGTACAAGGAAATTGATTGCCAGAATATATAGTTGTGGGGTGCATGTAGACTTAGTGACCGTATAACTAGCTATGTACTCAGGACCATCTGACGTACCATAAGAAGTTGTAATATTATAAAACTACTTTTCAAAACAAATCAAGCTATACTATTTTTAAAAGTTCAATCAAAATATTAATAAAGATGTTTATGGTTAAAGTTTAAATGTGTTGACTGTAAGAACCCAAAACGGCACTCGGTAATAGATACCTCTTGTCAACTTGGTTTGCCCAGGATATCATGCCGGGGCATCACCACAACTGTTCTCAGTACTAGTTAAATGTCTGTCGTGCTCATGACATGCCTACCTACTTTTGGTCTTCTCCCCCATGATCTTCTTCCCGGAACGTTGAACTCCGCGCCATCATTGCTTCTCTCCTCTTGTGCATCAACATCGTCGAAATATTCTTCAGTTCTTGTTCCATGCTTCTCTCCCTCCATTTGGCTTTGTGATCACGAGGAAGCAGGAAGAGGGACAAAGCAACATAAGGGATAGTTGGCTAAGATGGTGGAAACAGTGGGGTCATTTGGGAGCAGAAACGTCGGCGTTGCGGGAATGAGCAGCACTCTGGAGGAGGTGCAGATGCAGGAGACCCTCATCTTCTCTGACACCATCAAGGTCAGTTAATCCTTCCGTTTGTATTCTTGCCTTCTTCTTCTTCTCCCTCTCCTTTTGTTTTCCTTCCCGCTTCTCCACAACTGAACTCAATGCCCAGATGAGTAAACATGGCATGAATGTGGGGTTGGTGTTGAGTCCTTCCATGGCAAACAGAACAAGATTTCTTGCTTGCTTCCTTTGCGATTAGTACAGAAAGCAATGTATTTCGGCTTCAGTTCAGCAGTTGCTTCTATTTCTTTACGATTCTTGCAAATGACTTAGAACAAGACTCACGAAACTGAGCATTAACAGCACTCATTGCAATCTCTAATTGCAGGATCTCAAGACATTTAGGTCGCAGCTGTACTCTGCCGCAGAGTACTTTGAACTTGCCTACATGCAGGAAGAGGAAAAGCAGGCGTATGTGTTGTACCCATCCCTCCTTTTTCCAGCACGAGACCATCAAGAAAAATTGCAAGCAGAATGCAATTGCAGTTAGCTTTTCGCACATTGCAGCTGATGCTACTTTAAATTTACTGATGATTTATATGCATATATACATAGCGTGATGAACAACCTGAAGGAGTACGCCGTGAAGGCCCTTGTCAACACTGTTGATCACGTGGGGTCCATATCTTTCAAGGTCTCCAGCCTCATCGATCAAAGGTTCGATGAGGTCTCTTACGCCAATCTTCGGGTCTCCTGCATCCAGCAGGTTCTAATTAGCCACTCATCAACAATTGTAATCTATACTAATCCCACCATCCATCTCTTTGAATTAATGAAGTGAATGGTTTCAGAGAACTCAAATCAGCCAAGGGTTCATGGACAGGGAAGGCCTTTCACAGCAATCCTTGGTGATCACTGCCCCTAAGTATCACAAGAGGTACATCTTGCCAGGTAAACAACTATAGGTATCCTGTTGTTTGGTATCTCCTATTGTCTCACTTGTCAGCACATTCTGAATGCAAATAAGTGAATGAGAGTTGACTTTGGGTGAGACACCTCAAATCCCTTTGGTAATTGCAGCTGGAGATGAGTCAATGCCCAGTGCCGTGCCCAACTTCAGGGAGATGAATAAGGTCACGAACAGGGCTGCACAGACGCATCAAGTATTCAGTGGTAAGAATGCATTATTTATAACATCTAGTTACGATTCTTCACCTCTTCAATTAATTGGAGCACGTAGTACTAGATATGTTAACTTCCATCTGACCTGAAATATGTTGTTGCAGCAGCAGCAGCCCAACCAAAAATCAAAGAGAAGCAACCTTCATTCAGGTCAGTCTTCAATGCACAAGCAAAAGTTAGGATTTTTTTTTCACGTCTCTCCATTTGCAGCCAGGTTACCAATCTGAAATCTGTCATTTGCAGCAAGCTGCGATCGATTGCCCGTGCATCTTCGCAGCGTGCACGCTCATCATCACCAGCACAACGTTCACGTTCTGTGCCACCATCTGAGACAGCTATACCCACTAACAGAGGTAGAATAATCAACACTCGAGCAGCTCAAGGTGGTAAATAATTGTATCATCCTTCCAGTTCTAGGAGATGACTAGAAAAAGGCTCCTGATCTGCTCTTACAGTTATATTTCTTGATCAATTAACTCATATTTGGCACCTAATCTGTTTCTGCAAAGCAGACAAGCAATCAGATTCGCAAATTCCTTCAACAACTCCATTGACAAGGTCTGGATCACTCTCAAAGAAGGCATCCCTGCTCAAGACATCAAGTGCCAGAGTACAGGTAAATCACACGAGCTTGGGACGGAGTCGTCCAAGAAATGATATGCTAGGTAACACTGAGACATTTTCATCTGTTGTTGATGAAAATGCAGACCACCTCACAGCACAAGAATTTGGCACCGCTGAGGTCACGAGCTGACAGGAGCAACGACACCAAGGAAGGTGAGCAGACTCCAAAGAAGAGCAGGAAGTTCCTGAAGTCGCTGCTCAGCAGGCGCAGGTCCAGAAAAGATGAGCCGTTGCCAAGTTATTTCGACGACTACTGAGCCCTTAACACCAGATTGCTTTGCTCCCTCTGACAGATGGCCCCACGATCTCTGCACACTCCTACATCAGTGTTTTCATTCAAAGTGTTATATGTCCTCGGTATAAATATTGTCAATGTATAGCAGTAGCATAAAGGTTGGTACAAGAATGTAAGTTCAAGATGGGAAGTTGCAGAGAGATGTCACACGAACTTGATTGTTTTTGTAAGAGCTGGATCATGAGTCTGAAGCTTTGTTTGTAAAAGCTCTGGTTCGTTCAGAGGCCATCTGTAAATAGTAGGGCTTCAGCTGGAATTCGTGATCAGAAGTCTATATCAACTCTGTTTCAATTCGTAATGACACCATCAATTCGTCATACTGTTACTTCTGGAACTCTTACCAAGAAAATGATCAGAATATGTAGGAAACAATAACATCTAGGAAAAAAGCATGAAAATTACAGAACGATTGTAGACCCGTAACAGTCAAAGTAGGTTGCACCAGTAAACAGGTAATACAGAAACATCAGGTACAACTAAAGAATAATTCAACCAAGTACGTCTTACATGTTGCGCCATATGGTAACTGATAGCCACATAAATACACAAAGTTGATTTGAATATCTCATGACCTTAATCCCAGTGCTTCACTCCACTACAAACACTAATACTCCCATACTAGATATAATCTTTATTTGGTTCACTTGCCCTGCCATTGTACCGCATGAATCAGCCTGGGTACCCAACAATTGTGTATTATGTGACAAAAACTACAAAAAAAATTGTGTACTTTGGTATCTCCATACTTCTAGTTTACAACTTTATATCCTTCAATATTGATACCTTGGCCAACAAAACAAGGTAACTGCCTGTACATAATTTCAGAAATTTGTGGTCGACACTGCCTTGTGCGAAGAGCAAACAAGCATGGCCTACAAAAAACACCAAGGACAGTATAACCCACTACATATAAGGCTTGTATACAAACTTGACGTACAAGTGACTCCCATCAAATTGCTTAGAATTTTCCCCTGCTCTTACATCATAGCTCCATCCTTGCTATGCATTCCTTGACAGGAGCAAAACATCTCACGGATAAAAACAAAATAGAATGATATCAAATGACCAATTGCGTCCACCACAACATAACCTTGTCTAACATGCCTGTTGCCCCCTTCCCTCTTGCTTGCTCTAACGTTGATGTACTGCAGCAAGATTATCTTTTACCTGAACAAGCTTCACAGAACCATCACCCCCACATGAAATGAAACCGTGAGACAGCACCTGGAGGTCTGTTACAGCAGCCTGCAAACATGTAGATATAGTTAATAAAAGAGAAGTATGTGATAGTTATCTTCTCTTATCGTAACATGACCAAAAATCACCAATGAGGTCATTAGATTGTATATCCTCTTTATAGTATTCCATACCCTAACAACACCGCCAAAGCCCCTGGAAGTTGGTTGAAAAAAAGTGTGTCGTTCATGCAACTTTGGCCAGTGAAAGACCAGCTGGGAATTTTTAGCATCCCAAAGCTTCACATCTCCATCTTTGCTTCCAGTTAAGAACAAGCTGGTATTTGGGATGGTCGATACCTTGGTGACACTTCCTGTAGATGGACAAGGGATCAGAGAGAGAAACCAACTTTAATACTGAAGAGTACAAATGAAATACCTCAGAGTTACCTAGATGAGCCTTTGGTATATGCCAGATCATCCCACTGGTGGTACCACCAGAAGTTCCAGATTTGGTGTCATGCATGGAAGATGCCTTGACATCATGTTCAGTGGAAATTCTGTGATTCTTGAACTTTCCAGTAGAAAGGAAGCGAAAATCATGCAAAGCTACATCTCCACTTTTCCCACCAGTTACAACCAGCGGTGAGATAGATCCACAGCCTATATCACTATCAAACACAGAAAGAGACGATACTCCTCCTGCAAGATGAAGTCCATGGTCAGCCAAATATAGTATATTCTATACCAACGGGCATCACAGTAATGTCATCGAGGACCAAGTAGAAAATATCTGTGTCCCAATTGACATGCGGTTACAAGTTTTACAAGCTAAAATGTAAAGCATAAGAGCTCAAAATATTTCTCTTTGTTATTGTAGCCATCATTGAAATTAAGCAAAAGTCCAATTTACACCCTGAATTGTGCAAAAAGTCCACTTGACCCCCTAAAATATAAAACAGGGTATTTTACCCACATAACTTACAAAACTGGGACAACATACACACTAAAATGGTTTTAGAGGTGGTTTTGTTGACAGGGATCCAACTCGGTGCTCTTTGCTATGTCATCATTTTTTGCTGATGGGGATCCAGATAAGAGGAGGATGTAGAGAAGAGGAAAGATAATGGAGAAATAGAGAGGAGGAAGAAAGAGGTCAACCATGTGGATGTAATCATCCTCAAGTTGGATCCCCATAGGTAAACCTAATGGTATGGCCGCTAATATGGCAAAAACTACCATGACTAGGATCCACAGCATCAAAGTCACCTTCCAAAACCTCTAGGTCGCAAGCCTAGTCAGGCTCCATACAAACTGTGTAGCTCCTTGTGGTCTATTATTCCACCGTTGAACTTCAAGACTATTTGGCCAGGTGGCCCATGTATACTTGGTCATAAGGTCGATTGATGACTATTTAGTATTATGCAGTATTTTTATGCGTATTAGATTGATCTGGGCTAGTGCAGAAAACACAAAAGGTTCAGATTTGGTAAATCTGGGTATCTACACATTTTTACAGCAAATTCATGTAAAATAAATTGCATATTATAGATTGAATAATTGATTATCTTTCTGTTCAACGTGCCCCTAAATGTGACTGTCATAACACCTCTATTTAGCACCCTTTCTTTAACTTGGTTTTGTCAGTTTAGGATTTTGCATAGATCCTTTCAGTAATTCTTGTGCTCCTGATAACAAATTTGCAGTGCCTATGTTTGCATGATCTGGAGGATAAGAATGTGATAGCTAACGTAGGTTGAAGAACAGCCCATGTGCACTCAGGAAGACACTGATATTAAGTATACACATGAGCTTATGTTGTACTCAGGTCACAAAAAAATTGCCGTTTTGTGTCACGAGACTCTACGAGTGAGTTCTCCGGTGTTGACCGGAGAGCGTAGGAGTGGTGGGCAGGAGACCGGAGAGCGTAGGAATGATTCATGTAAATCCACTAGCAAATGCATCATACATTTAATAAGAAAAAAGAAAATAAAGAAAAAAGGATTAGATGAGTGAGCTGCTATTTCTAGCCCACCCAACCCGTCTCATGCCTTACATACCCTCCTGACTCCATCTCCTCCAACCCCTCTCGAGTCCCAACTCCCTCTCCTCGCTCCAGCTATCGCCGCCCACCCTCGCCCTCGCCCTAGCAGTTGCTTGCTCTCGCCCCAGTCGTCGCTGCTCGCCCTCGCCCTCGCCTCAACCGCCACTACATCCTCCCCCTCTCCCCCACTGCCACCTTCCCCTCGCCCCTACCGCGGCCTTCGCCTTCGCCTCCACCCCACCCCCGCCCCTCCACCTCCTCTCCCTCGCCGTCTCCGCCTCCTCTTCTCGCCATCGACTGAAGTGAAGGTGGCGACTCGGCGGAGAAGAGTCCGATGGGTGTCACACGGTGTCGGACGCAAGTCGCGTGGATAAGCGTCGACTAGCCAAAAAAAATTCGGATACGCGTGTCCAAGTAACATTGTGGATACTGCATCAAGATCTAGTCACACTATGGAAGAGCAACTTGGGTTCTACTGCAGAAGAGCAGAGTTACAAGGTAGTCATAACTCATAGATTGCAACATTGTTTATCATGTTCTATTGCAGCCATGTTGTCAGTGATCTGGAACTGCACTGTGAATCTCTTGTTTGCATATTAGCAAGTAGCAACTAAGGTAACTCCTACTATGTAACTACTCCCTCCAATCCAAAATATCCAAAATAAGTGTTGTTTTAGGTTGCGTGCAGTCAACTGTTTCAAACTTTGACTACAAATTATTTTTTATGTATTAAGTTTGGATATTTGAAAATGACACGAGTAGATTTGTCTTGAAAAGTACTTCTATAATAGTATACTTTTGCTATGTTTTATTAATATTACAGCAAAAAATAGTAGTCAAAGTTGTATTTTGAAGACCGTGTCAATATCCAAAACGACACTTATTTTGGATTGGAGGGAGTAGATCCTAAGGTGTGTTTGTTTAGATAGTCCAATTCAGAATATAGTCTCCTACAGATTTATAATTTGTCAGAAAATAAAGATTACGTCATTTAATAATTGTGGATAAGTCATTCATTAAGATATTTATAAACATTTCTTCACTTCCTTACTAGTCATATTACTTGCACTATTATTCATGAATCATGAATAGTATTCCAAATATTCAAACAGAGAACAGCAAAGCATCGCTCACGCTCAGTGAAATACCTTCATGACACATAATAGAAGTTTGAGATGTGGCCGGTGGAGACAGTGTATCCCAGATAACAACATTTGCACCATTCGAACTATATCCAGCTGCAGAAACAACTGATCCAGTTGCAGACACATAAGCGACATCCCTGCAATCAATAAGAACTGTCTGTAAGACATTGATATCTGTACCAAGCAGTAACTATTCCATGGCAAGAGTTTGGTCCACGTACGAGGCATGGCCATCAAAGCATACGGATGACTCTGTAGGATGGACGTTGCTTCTTCCACCCACCTCAACTTGCCATGTACAAACTGTACCATCTAATGCCGCAGTGGCAAACCGCTGTCCGTAATAATCAAATTGAACAGCTGATATGGAAGCCAGTGCATAAGGAGGTGGAATGTTAGCAGCAGGCAGAACGCCGTATGTAGCCATGGCACTATCTTTACCAAACTGAAAATTTTGAAAGAATAGAAGGCATCAATGAATGTTTAAACACAGGGCATATATAGTGCCAACCCTTCAATAGGTGCTATACTGCTATCGTGCTAAGTTGCTAACCCTTTTGCTTAACTCAGCAAATAAAGAACTCCCCCAGAAAGACAATCTTCAGAGTTCGGTCCACCACATTTTGAGAAATTCAATTGGTACTGATATGGTGTAGATAGCAGGACTCATTCAAGCCAAGAGGGAGGCTCTGGGTAACTGTATTAGATGGAAATTTAGGGTCCGAGGACCGGGGTGGAGGTGAAATCGCCCTCCAGGAGAGCCTGGAGGCTCTGAACAGCCGGTGGAACGGAGACTTCGTTTATTTCTTTCTTGCTTAATCTCCGAAGGACGTGACCTTCTCTTTATATAGAGAACTAAGAAGTCCCTAACAGATACATGCTAATAAATAAAAGGCTAACAAATCATATCCCTAACAACCTGGAAGCTAATCTTATCTCTAACTTAACATCTAAGAATCTAATAAAATCTAACGATAAATTCATGTGCTACAGTAGCACGCTTGGTGAGCGCCCATAACAGGTACCAAATCAAAATAGTTAGCATGATAGCACCTAAGTGGAGGGTTTCACTAGACATGTTCACATAATCACCACAGGATCAATGCCTGGTCCAACAGATAATTCCTTAGAAGTCAATGCATATTGGGCCAATAAATAGATGGGCACTACCCATCAATGATTGGAAGCTTATACGATTGCGTGATTTTTTTTGTTTCTACTGGAAGCTTGTGTGTTGTTTCAAATCGGTACAAAGTTCAAAACTTCAAGTGGGCACTAAAATAGTTAAACGCTAAAAATGGACCCGTTCCCAAGTTTGTTATGGTCTCAAAGTAGAAATCATTCTCGAAACTAGTATTTTGATGCTCTGGCTCCTAAAAAGATGCTTACAAATTGCTTCATCCAAATCAATAAAAAAACAGGTGCTTTTGAAAAGCCAATGCAATGTCAAACGAAGCTCTAGGAAGAAAATAGCAAGTAATTATAATTTTGCACAATATTTTGTCACGGAAAGTTTACCTCCCATAGATACACATGTGTATTGCTTGAACCAACAAGAAACAATGGCAGCGAGGGATGGTGGGATAGTGCTCTTGAATGGATGTTCTCAAGTGTTGCTGGAGGATCGACGAAATCCTCAAATTCTTCGGGTTCACCCCACCCAAACCCAGAGGCCCCAATACCAGCATAACCTGGAATTCCAAATGCTCCACCACCAGTTAGGTCTCTTCCAGGTTTTGCCAAAGAACCCAAACCTATAGTTGCTCCACCTGAACCAAGATGCGATCCTTTTCTTCTGCCAAGACCAACACTAGATGAAATAAAAGTTGGACTAGGTGTAGATTCAGAACCAGCCCAGCCATCTAATGGCCAATCAGATCCAGACCAGACATACTCTGCGGATTTCTTGTCATGTTGCTTGTCACTCCAGTTGAAGAAAACAAGGCCCTGAAAAGTGGCCAAACTTAGTTGGTACAATTAGTAGCAGCATTACTATGACTTAAGAGACAAACAGCCCACACTGTACGAAAATAATAGAGACAGCTGTAACACTAGCAAAACAACTCTTAAAATTAGGTTTGGACAGCAAAACATTTAATATAACAAAGTTAAACATATTAAGAAAACAAAATCATACTTTTCATCAATCCATGTACAGAGCTGCTCATTCAAGATACAATGACATGCAACTCAAAATTCTTATGAAATAGTGATTAAAAATATATACCTTCCGATTAGTAGCAATAGCAACTTGTTTCTCATTGATTGAATTAGGACATATCGCCTGCACCACTGAAAAGGTTAAAATGCGGCACCAGAAAGGAAGCAATGTGCAATCTAAATAATAAATGAGTCTCTAAAGAGTCAATAGGCTGATAGTAAATACCTCAAGAAGCTCCCCACTTCTCCTTAGAAGTTCCCTTGGGCTTTGAAAATCTTTTTGTACGATCAATTCTTTCCTTTTAGTTTCAAGAAAGATTTCCCCATTAGCAGAGGCTTTATCAGCCAATCCCTGGCCCTTATCATTGTTCTTGGAGCTAAGTCTATATTTATGTTCTCCACTAATTTGAGTAATATTATTTTCGCACTCAACTGCAGAACCTCTTATATCCTTCCATGATCTAGTGAAATTTATGCTGCTCAGGGAACAGCAATTAACTCCTTCATTAACAAAAGCATTACAAATATCCACGGGATTAACAGATATTTCCCACAAAATATTAAATAACACCTCCATATTCTCAGTGTTTGCAAGCTGCAAAATTCTTGAGAGCTGATCGTAACTATTGCTGTCCGACCATTGCTGAGACGACTTACACTCTAACCAGAAGAGCACACTAGAATGTGAATTCATCGGTAAACTCTTCCTCAAGAATGACGCATGCAGTTTTACTAACGAAGATGACACAAAATTTATGGAATCCATAACAGACTTTGCAGCAACTGAAGATATAAGACCCTTGAATTCTGAATCACTACCACCAGCTTCATGCTCGACTCTCTCTTTTTCAATGAACTCCCTTAAATAATGTTCCAATATGGATGTCAACCGAATCCACAAAGAAGCGCCTATCAAATGCCACTTCTCATCAATTGGAAGATCTGAGTTACCACTTTCTTCTAGATGTCTCTTATGCAATGCACCACTGGACGTTCCCCATTCCGTGTCGGATGATTTATCATGACTTTTGTGGTGTATAGCTTGCATCAACCGATCTAATAGTACTTGAAAGGACTCCCCATTGACAGAAGCAGCTAAGACTGGATTTGTCATGATAAGTAATGCCTTTATGTCACAACACAACCAAGAAAAGGAAAACTCTATAATGTACTCAAGCAGGTCCATAACAGTAAGCATAGCTGGCCTATTATCCAGAATATAATTTCCACCATTGTCATGTCTCAGAAGTAACCTGCTGGCATTCAGGTGGTTTGATAAACCTGCTAGAATGTACTTATGATTCTCTTTAGGTGTGCATGCAGTACTATTGGTGAGCTCCATATTCAGAACGAAACACATGAAGGAGCTGAAGACAACATATCGACTAAGAAACTTGCAGCTCTCTTTGCATGAAACCAAAAACAGATAATCAATTGGACGGAGAGAGCCACATTCAAGAACGTGACTATCAGTTCCAACATCTGGTGATCTACTACCCCATAACAAAGCATACGCGAGAAACAATAAACCATCATAGCAACAAAAGATTAGGATCTGCAAACACAAGAGAGCAGAATTTAGGATGAGTTATTATAAAAACCTCACCAAAAATGAACAAAGTACAAGAAACTGTTATCTCCTAGCGTTACCTTCTCAGCTATATCAGCAAATTTGAGGGAGAACCTTTTATCAAATATCAATATTGCTGCCATGGCATCACGTGTAAGTTCTTCAATTTCATGACTGTTGTACTCATTAAGGACCTTGTCTTTAGATAATGATGCATTGTATTGTGAATAGAGCGGGTGACTTCTCAGAAGACGAGATAGATATTTTGAAGCCATAGTTACTTTAAGGTCTGACGCAACATCACTAACGACAGATGATGATAGCCAATTGGAAGAAGCGGAGAAAGGGCTCAGTATTCCATCAAAAATCTTGTAATCTCCACCATCAGGTGAGCTGATGCTGTCCTTGGCATCTATGTTCGAGTTACTAGATAGGCATTCAAGTGCTTCAAGCTAACAAGTGGGAAAAAGTGCAAGATTTAGAATAATGCAAATAATAGATACAAAATGTCCAGATACCCAGTGTCCAACAAGCAAATTGAGTCAGCACAAGTTAAACTTACAGGTAGTCCACACTTGGTCAAGGCACAAGCAGCCGTTGCAAATGAAAGCTTAGATAATTTTGCAGATACAGCTTCACCTACACAGTTTCTGAAACTATTTTTTGTCGAGAGAATTGCACAATACTGACCCACTTCTGGGTCTGCAAACGCATTTTGGTCACCAAGGGATTTGGATTCATCAATCAGCAACTTGGGATGGCAACCAAATAATCTATTGATAGACTGACAATAGTTCCCCAACATCCACTGAAGATTAGATTAAATTTAGTTAAGAAGTTGAAGGATTTGTTACATTTCTGAACATAGAAAAATGTAAAGAAAAAGGCCACATGTATATGACACACCTCAAGCAGGCATGAAAGCCAGTTGTCTCCTTTCTCATCTGCATCTGGAAGCAGGACATTAGAAATGAGGTTACGCTCCAAGAGCCCTCCAGATCCTTCAACAAGACGACAAATTACAATAGCAAGCTGTTTGTCTTGAAGGTTCTTAGCACAAACATTGACTGCTGACGAAGTATCACCACCAAGCAGGAAAAAAGCTATAGCAAGCTCCCATTGATGTCTTCCCATTAGTACATAAGCATTTTTTAGAGCAGCAGCTTTGTGTCTTTCTTCCTGAATAGATTCACCCCAATAAATAAGTGTAACATAATTATATAGTTTAGAACACAGAGCATTTTCACATATATGAAATTCCTGTGTTGCTTAACAAATAATACATTTGGATATTCATTAAAATATATAGTATGTAGCCATTTATTTATAAAATGTACCCACTAGCCAATCTATTTTGGCAACAGGACAACCTTATCGCCAACTACACAGCAAAAGGAGCTTGTTGCCGAATGGAGGGTGAAAATGTCCAATCACCAAATCATTTGGCAACAAGGCACTAGATGAACACGAGTGAAGTTAACTATGTTACTCCCTCTAATCCTTTGCAAAGTAATACTATCCATCCATAGGTACAATTGATAATTGGACTGGACAGGTGGATTCCTTATGTCCATGCTCACCTTAACCTAATGATAATTGTGATGAGTTGATGACTACTTGATGCAGCAGGTCTAATGTGGTACATTAGGAGAAACTATGTAAATTTAAGGGTGTTGATCTACCCGCATGGGCATAAGGAATCCACTAGCTCAATCAGATTATCAGTTGGAGCTATGGATGGAAATATTTATCAAAAGATTAGAGACCGATTAGTACACTTAGTTTTCATAGAGGTGTTCATGCAATGCCTTTTGGTCAAATGGCTTAGTGATTGGACCATGCTGCCCTACCATATGGTGACAGGCTCCTGTCGCTAAACTACATGAACAAGGTGCACAGCTTTCCTGTCAATGAATGAATTGCATATGATAATATTTTTTAACAAAAATGGCAACAGGTGTATATTTGTAAAAGAATCTGAAATTCCTTTCTGTCATGTTTCATCTGCAGTTGGCTTAAAAAAGACGGTATTGCCAGCATAATGATATATTTATGAATTGTCTCATAGAAATAGCTCATATGAGGTGCCAGAACTAGCACCAGTTATATCCTGAAGGATATAAAGTATGAACATTTCCAAAATGATAATATGATCAAGTATATGAAATATTTAGGCACAACGACACAACTGAAGTTGCCAGATAATCAAATTACAAAACTTACAAATTGAGGTACCTGGAAGTTCCTGGAGAGAAACTCATGTAGACGTTTATCCTTTTCATCTCTGCTAACCTTGAAGAGGCCAACCAACACTTTTATTCTGTTCAATGCTATATAGAGCAGAGTACAATCCTTGGGGTCCTTGCTTTTAAGATATTGCAACCTTGCCAACTTTTCCATCTACAATTTCAGACATACCTAATCAGCACAGGTGATTATCCAGACAACTGCAAGTATAAAAACCATTCATTATGGCGTTCAGAGATAGGGCAGAAAAAGATCAACAGAGAGTCATTAATACTTAACTCCTAGAATCTGGACAATGCACTACAACGACGACAAAAGTACAAAACAATGGCTCAGCAATTTAGAAAATCAGATATCATATAGTAGACAGATCAAATTTAATGGCTTTGTTGGAAAAAATCATGTGGGTTCAAATGTAAAGGTATTACTGGAATATAGCATTTAACTCAAACAAAGGCAATCAGGAAAACCATTAGCGTCTGTTTGGATATGGGGAATTGGACGCAAATCCTTAGGATAATTTTTTTTCAAGGGGTAAGAAAATCCCCCTCATCCAAACATTCACATAGTGAAGGACACGAGTGGTCAAAAGAAGAATCCATGTTTCTGTGTCAGTTCAAATTGTGTTATTAGAATCTGTAGGCTGCACTGCAAAAAGGTAAACTATGACATGCTCTATTGTAGCATTCATTTTGTAATAATTTTCTCTTTACCAAAAACATATCAAAACAATAGATAGTTTTGAAGCATCTGACCGTTGGCATTCACATACCCTTGTCCTTAGCTGGGACACATTGGTATACCATAATCCTATGCCAAGCTTTTGCATCTCTGGCCAAGTTGGTTCTGCAGGAAGCACTGAATTAAGTAGATCATCCTGACAATCAGATTGGAAGGCCCATGCAATGGAAGCAGAATCAACATGGCACCCTTCAGTACTCGACAAATATCCATATCTCCTAAGAGCGTAATGGTGTTGGAACTGCACAGCAACCCAGAACCTTGAGAGAAACAAAATTATCAATTAATGTAACTTTAGGTAGCATAAATCCTGTTCAACACTTACTAGTCTCTGGATTCTAGTAATACAATACCAATGAATTTACATATGTTAATATTTGGAGTTATCTTACCTTCTTCCTGCTTCATCAAGGCTTTTGTAGGGAGAAGAACGGCTCTGATCAGTTATTTCACCCATAAGATCAGAAATTGCAAGTATCTGAGTTCTCTCAGTGTCACTTATGGCATACATGTTGAAATTCTTATCAAGGAGCTCAGTTATCTCTGATTGTTTAGATGCACTAGAGGTAGTGTTGATACCTAAATTACCATCCATATAAAGAAATGAATTTGGAGGTGCCAGCAAATTAAAGGTTGTGTTACTTCTATCTTCACCCCACAGGAACCCTTTGTTAGAAATGTCATTGGACGTTGTGGCTGCAAAGTATTTGGACAAAGGAAGTTCAGGAATACTATGGCATGATTTACGGTATGAACTGCACTCCGGCATGACCTTTGATGTTTCACTTGCTTTCATGGATTGAACAAGATGCTGCAGAGCAGCATTCGCACGTTTCCATTCACCTATGCACAAGCAACAAACAAGAGTCAATGACTCAATTCAGTTACCTAATTTCCAAACAATTACACAGGATGCTGTGGGCTTTGCAAAGAAATTATGCAACGGTAAAAATCTAGTGGAACGAAACCATTCAAAGACTAGGGTATATCATAAGGACAGAATTTCAATGAACCGTTGCTGTAGGTTAAAGTGGCTGTAACTGAAGTATTAAGCAACTCAACCACACACCAGACTTAGTTCAAAGCAAAGTAATCCAAGGAAGGATCAGAGAATTTTCAGGTCTTTAACATAGTGTTATATCTTATCCTTTTTCAACTTGAACCCTTAAATTATAAGACTACAGTTGGCACAATATAATTTGCATCTGCACTAAAACACTAGAAGACATGTTACAAAAACTCTAATAGAGTTGTTTAATGGTGCCATTTTATCATGCACCGTAAAAGCTATCTTAGTATATTTGTACATCGGAGGGTTCATAAAACCATACGAAACAGCCAGTCCTGGTTATTCCAATTTATGACCTATCCAACTTACTTACTTGAACATTCCAGGAAACAGCAGTTCCCTTGAGGTCAGTGTATGGCAAAGTGGCAGGGACCGGCTTTTTGAACCAACACAATCAGGCTTAGTTTGGCACTGCAGTGGCTTTTAATATGCAGTTTTATTTTATTCTTGTTGGTTTTATTAAATGATACGATTTTTAAAAGCCACGTAGGTAAGGACTTTGTCTAGGTTCCACATAGCATCACAGAATAGCACGCCAAAGCTAGACCTAAATCTCAAAAATCAACTGCAGTTAACTTAAACATCTTGAAACTGTAAGATAAAGTAGCATTAAAAACATCTTGGTCGATACTCCCTGTCGTCACAAATAAATGACATCTTAGGCAATAACACAGTCTCAAAAGCATAACTATGACTAGTAGTTTCTAATTTGTTAAATGTATACAACCTAGTAAACTTATAATAATAGGAAAGTACTTTGTCAGACGAATCTAGATTATCATTTTCATATGTCCAATCTAAGTATTCACATAGATATCTATAACTAAAATTAAAAAGTTTGAATGCACACATCCCAAAATGTCACTTATTTTTATTGGAAAGAGTTTTTGAGATAGTTAAAAATAGAAGTCTATTCCTGTCAAATAAACAAAGCTCACGATAAACGTAGAATCGAGAGAGAAAAACATTTGAGATAAATTCAGAATACTACACACCTGAATAAAGATACTGGACAAGTGCTCTTGGGTGATATGATGCCAGAGGTCCACTCAATTTATCAGCTATATCCAACAAGTTCCATAAACCATTAGAACAGTGACTATCACGTTGGTCCATTAGCAGGACACCATTGCTACCAGTAGTCCCACTGTTGCTGCAATTTTCTGGTAACTTGAGTTTACCAAAAGTAGTTTCATTAAAATTGTTAATACATGGCAACACCTCATGTACATCTATAGGAGAAGCGTGTATCTGGGTAATGTTCTCATCAGCTCCTGTTACTAGCCATGAACTGAAGAGTGAAAGATGATTTTCATGAACAAGCACGATAGTTGCCTTTGGCCCCCATAGAAAGTCAGCAATGTCATGATGAGAGTGGTATAATGCAATACAGCTCCAAAGACCCTCTTCTTTTGAATTCTCAGTGTGTAGTACATTCCGGAAGGAAGGGTGCTTGTGAGAATATATACGCAACTCATTAGGTAGATGCACTGCAAGTAGAAAGCGCCCATCACCTAAAGACAGCCCATCTAAACCAACAATATGGTCTTGAGACATTAGTGCATCTTCTAGCAGAAAACTGCCATCCCCCATAAGTTTTACTGCTTCCCAGATATGAATGGAGGTGCTGTTCTTCTGAATATCTCTGCCAACAGTAATAACTCTACCACAACTTGACAGTAAAATTGTGGTAATTGGTCCTCGATGAGCACCAAACATGCCTACTAGCTCCCAGATGTGTCTCTCTTTCTCAGTCTGCAAAGAGTTATCTGCACAAGTCATCTTCCAAAGTTTCACAGTGCCATCAGAGCACCCAGTAGCAATATGATAACCTGGAACAGTTCTGTAAGGGCCATGTTGTTGTATAGGTAATACAGTATTGTTCAGCGGCATTACAGAAATGCATGTGGGATATTCTCCCTCCAGGCCAGAAGGAAAGACCGAAGAACCTTCACAAACAACTGCTGAAAACATTTCACCTTCGAAGCAACTTACATGCCTTCCTTGCTTTGTGGTAGAAAGAGAGCTAGCAGCAAAACCACACAAACATCTTCCGTTATCATATTGATTTTCTGAATGCAAAACTACTTTCCATGAGAAAACTTGGAAGCTCTTCCTCCATATGCATACTAATAGGAAGTTGTTGTTCATAAAACACCCGCTGCAATTAGAAGGTAAAGGTATGGTATGAATGCTGTCAGGTGGTCCTTCTGCATTTATCTCTCCAAGGAAGGGGATTGTGAAAATCTTCTGGCATGAAAGAACCTCTTCTTTCTGTATTCTGACTATGAAACAATCGGCTCCATTTTCACCTCCAAGGACAAAAAATCTATTATCATGACTAACAGAAGGCGCCCAACACAAACATGAGTACTGCACATCTGCAGAAATGGCACGCAAATCAAATGTGGACAAAAGCTTCCATAAAGGATACACAGGCACATATAATGTCGGTATGAGAGTTGAGAAGGTTGACAGAGACCAGAAAAATAACATTCTGCTAGAATCCATGGAAACAGCTAGCTCTATTTCGCAGCTATAAGGATGGACAGACACCTGTCTGATGCTGCCCTTATGCCCATCTTGTTTGACAGTTTTAGTCACACAACATGAGATGCTTTTAGTAGAATCACTTGAAACATGGGTCCCAGTATCCGATGACAGACTGGTGGATAAGCCTGACCAAATGAATGAATCGTCAGGCAGCAAATGAAGCAAAGAGGATGTTGTAGGTGGGCCAGAACATAGCCTTCTTGAGATGACAGCCTCGACAAAAATTGACTGTTCTATAGAGTTTGGGGGGCTTGAGTTAACAGAAGACTCCCCACAGCCCTGCAGTTTGACCTGTTTCCATAGAGTAATCCGCGGATACCTTGGTGGAGATACATCATCAAGACAGTGGACAGCCCAAAAGTTAACACAAGGCCCAGGGCCAACACTCGCAAGCCACTCACATTTACCAGGCCGGTTCTCCCTCGAATCATCTGAAAATAACTCAAATCTACCTTCTTCATCTCTCGACATGACACTGCCAGTTTCCATAGACCATCTCACAGTAATATCAACTCCAAGGACTCCATTCAGAATGTTGTTCACCTCGATTACTGCAATAACGCTGAATGGTGTTTGCAAACCACGCTGCTTCTTCGACCTGGCCACATCATCCTCACTCCAAAGCCGGACAGTCCCGTCCAAGCAGCACGTCATGAGGATCTCTCTACTCACCTCAGACCGACAACTGACGCATAACGACCAGGGTCTCCACTGGATCATGCAGACAGGCTGAGGATGCACGAGCTCTGCTTGCTCCAGCCCCCTTTTGGCATCATTCAGAAATACGAGAACAGGCACGCTGCCCTCGGCAAGAGTATCAGCTGCCACCGTCGCAACAGGGCCCTGTGTGAAGCGGGTAGTGGAGACGAGGGACTGTGGCACCTGCGGTGTGAACCTCCAGGAGAGCTTCCAGGAGGACTGCGCTCTGACCCACATGGAAACACCGGCGCCAACCGCCACAATGCCGGAGCCTGTCCAGGCCACGGCGGCGATGGCGAAGGTCTCGGTGATGGACCATCTCAAGAGCCAACCAAACGAACCTGCAGGTTCGAAAATCACAAGGCTGAGCCGTGCCACAACGACCGTCTAAACTAGCTAACGATGACATGAGAATTGGAGGAGCGGGCTAGAGGGAGCAGACCTGGGGAAGAGGCGGGCGCGGGTTCGAAGACAGAGACGGAGTTGGAGGCAGCGGCGGCGAGCTCGCCTCCCCCGTGGCCGCACCAGGCGACGGCGGACACGGGGGCGCGGAGGTCGATGACCTGGCGGAAGAATGGGGAGTCGTCATCGGCGGCGGCGTAGCTGCTGCCGGTGTCGCTGCCGCCCCGGGGAGGGGATGGGAGGTGGGAGACGACGAGGAAGGAGCCGGCGGCGTAGGCGACCCAGGGGAGGCCGCCGAGGTCGGGGAGGAAGGCGAGGGCCCGAGGGTCTCGCGTGGGCGCCGGCGGGATCAGATGCGGTGGGCCAAGGGTGAGCGGCAGCGGCGGCAGCGCGTCTAGCTCCCCCATCGTCGTGCCGGCTGCTGCATGCGCCGCGGCGGCGGCGATGGTGGTGGTGGCGGTTTGGAGCTGCGGATCCTCACCGGTTGCCGCGGCCGATCCCTTTGCCAACCGGTTATCGCACCGAGCGCTACACTGTGTGCGCGGACGTGGGCTTGGGCAGTGATATGGGTTTAACTGGGCTTGGGCTGGCTGTGTTGCTGTTCGATCACCACGACTGCGCTCGGAGAGTTTTTTTTATTTTTATATTTTTTTAGTTTAAATTTAAATAAATAGATTCCCGGCGAAAAGATTTGCAAAAGTAGGCGCTCACTGCCCTCTCAGAGAGCGGGTACGGGTGCTAACCGCCCCCTGAGAGGGCGGTAGGCCTAACCGCCCCCTCAGAGGGCGGCAAGAGGGGCTAACCGCCCGTTAGGGGTTTTTTCATGTGAAATTAATTTTTTTCCATTTTATCCTATAAAAATGTATTATTTTTGTAATTGAAGAAAAAAAAGAAGGGGTGTAAGGAAATTAAGAAATTAAATTTGGAGTAGGTTATGTAATAACGGGAGGAAAAAATCAGTAATTAGTAGTTGCAGCATTTTACGTGAGTATGGGGTGCGAACGAGGACAAACATAGTATTGAACATATGGTGAAAATATTACAATACACTGTAACTGCGACGACACGATGAGGAAACAAAGGTGACATGTACGGTTCGCACTAAGACCTTATTAGTGCGCCGATCCTAATCATAACATGCCTTAGGGAAGAAAAGTATGTCGGGTTACATTAGGTACTCTCTACTGCGTGCATCTAGGATATTTTCCCTTTCGGAGGGCATCGGGACCTGCCGCCTTAGCACGGCGGGCTCTCTCCCGCTTCCGTTCCCTCTCAGCCTCTCGAGCCTGAGCCACGGTACGGTCGTGCGCCACCTTCCTCATGCGCTCTTCTTCCTCCCGCTTGAGACGAAGTTCCTCTTGTTGTTGCTCGTACTCCCGACGTGCGTACGTTTCCCTTCTCCAGCTCATGTTCATGTCGACCTACAGCTTCTGTGAGTCATTTTGCTCATTGTCGAGCCACTGAATAAAATCACAGAGCGGTGGAGGGGACTGAACAAATGGAACAAGATGAGCGGTTAGTAAAAGAGGGTGCGTAATCGGAAGAGATGAGGCGGACATCTGTTACCGTACCGGTCGATAACCAGTTGTTGCATTGCGAGGCTTGTCATACTCGTAGTTGGCACACATGAAGAAGCGTACTCCATAGGTGTATGAGATGTCCTGCGACTCGCGGAGCTTACAAAGGTCACCACAGAAGCACATTGGTGGTTCGAGACCTTCAGGTACGGTAGTCCCCCAATGTTTCTTTGGTGGGCTCGATGGAGCTGAGGAAGACATTGCACTTGAGAGATATGAGAAATGAGCGATGCTTCTCCGTAAGGAGGTTTGGCTACTTATAGTTGGGGGAGGCAGGAGTATTGGATTCGCTCTTAAAGAAAGGAATTAGGGCATGGGCGTAGCTGGCGGGAGGAGCATCGGATTCCATCTTGAAGAATGTGACAGTTTTGTCGTTGCCCATGGTCAGAGATTCCACGTTTATTGGTACCCGTGTTGTCATTTACTGATTTGAAAAAGCTGGGTAGTGTTGTCACATCTTGTTTAAAGCCTGCGGGTAGGTGAGGGGGTCAGGTGGGCCGACGTGTCTGGTAGGCCTAGTAGGGACCACCGGTGTCGAGGGCTCGTCGTGCGTGGGCTGGGTCCGAAGCGGTGCACTGGAAACCTAGGACCGCTGAAGGACGTCGTAGTCAGGTGTGCCCTCGAAGAAGTCACAGACGATGTCGTATGCGGTGTCGGGGCCAGCCTCATCCTCCTGACTAGGGTAGGAGGACTGTGAAGGCTCGGCAGGCGTCCATGTGTACTGGCTGGAGGGGCCTGTGAACAAATAATCACGTTAGATACGAACAATATGGTATTGAAAGTAGTAGTAAAAAATGTATAATTGTACCTGCGTGGTACGACGGTGCAGCAGAAGAAGGCCACGCTGACGTGCCGTAGTACGTTGGGGGGGGAGGGGGTAGGGTGTGGGGCCGCCGAAGACGGACCGGCCTCGTCACCGAAGTAATCTGAGCACAGTTGTAACTTATTTTGCTGAAAGTACTAGAAATTAGGAAGAAGGGTTCCCGGAGTACCTGACTGTGGACGTACAGGGCTCAATCTGCGAGGCTGCGTCGAGACTTGTGCAGACGGACCTAATGAATGTTTAATAACAATAAGTAAAGGATATTGATCAATAATTTTCAAAAGTATAATTCGTACCATGTTGCTCGGACCCTCCAAGACGTGATAGACGGGGTCGTGTGGGTGCCGACACTGAAGAACGTCGGTTCACGTCTGACGGCCGAGACGACTCGGCGTGTACACCACTCGTCCTGGGAGGCGGCCCTGCTACATCTGTGGTAGATCGGCAGGAGGTGAGTTTCAGGGCGCGCGTCGTCTTGTCGAAAACCCGTCTA
The DNA here is from genome assembly GCF_958298935.1 of Phragmites australis. Classification (NCBI taxonomy): domain Eukaryota; kingdom Viridiplantae; phylum Streptophyta; class Magnoliopsida; order Poales; family Poaceae; genus Phragmites; species Phragmites australis. The sequence continues at coordinate 27,664,194 of NC_084921.1, read as the reverse complement.
ATGAAGCTCGCAACATCCGACGCACTTAGGTGATGCCCTTGCCGGACGCGGTCCATGGCAGCAGCTGCATCCCTATTTACATCATAAATGATATCTGTCTGCGGATACGAACAATAGTGAACAATTAAAGTATACGGTTATGTTCATTCAATATGTAGTACGGACTTCAAAAAATGACTTACTGCTAAAGCGGCGTCCTCGTCCCAATGCACCGGGTATGTCTCCGTTGTCGATGCGACGTGGCCCCGTACATCATCAGGGGTGTAGGTGACACGAGTCCGCGTACGAGGTACGTACCACCGTAGGTACTCCCTAAAGTTTCCCTCGGTGTGGGGACGCGCCTCATCAGCGACGTCCTGTAGCGCTTGGGCCCATGTTGCCATGTAAGGGGCCAAGCGGTCCGCCCAGAGGTGGCCAGCTGGCTGGCTTTTCCGCGTGTACCTGCATTGAAACCACGGTAAATGTAAAGCAAACTGAAACGAAGGTTGCTCAAACTAAAATTTATCAAATATACCTATGGACGTGCAAGGGGACTGTACGGATGGGGACGAGCGGGAATGCCTAGTGATGGCCAAACTGCCGCATGACGCGCTGCGGTGAGTATTCTTCAACGTAGATGTCGAAGACAAGGGGCGCCTTGGTGAGCCAGTACTCCTCGTCACGGGTGCACAAGGGTGACAATCCCGACACTGCACGTGTATGAACGGACCGAACGTTGTATGGCTCCCATACCACATCGTTAGGACGTAGCCTGTCAAACTGGGTACGAAAATGCTCGTACGCGCTGCGAGGCTGCTCGTGGGCCCAGTGTGGCTGAGTGACAAACATCAATACAGATATTTAGAGAGTAACATAGTACGAACGAAATTGTTAATGTAAATTACGTACCCGTCGACGACACCACAGCGAGGCCATTGTCGGCGAGTCCTCTTCCATCTCGTCGTACCACTCCTCTGGGTACGGGGAGCGATCCACCACCGGCCTACCTATGGCGAAATGCTCGTACGAACATAGCTGAAGAAGAAGTGGACACCCGGCAAAAGTGGCTAGCGCCTCCTTCTTCATGCATGCGTCGCAGAGCGCCCGATACGTCGCAGCAAGAACAACTGATGCCCAGCTGAACTGCGGTACATCCTCTGCATGCGCGTCCGCTATCGACCGGGCGTACGGCACAAGGGTCCTCGTAACGAGGTGGCCTTGGCCACTAGTGAACATCACCCACCCAAACAACCAAAGGAGGTAGGCCTCCAAATGTCTCGAGACCGCGTATGCGTTGGCTTGTGGGTGGATGTACGCCGGCTGCATATATGACTGGTGTCAGAAATAATCATTACGACATAATTTGTTAGAAATTGATAGGTTGCATGTTACCATACCTGGAACTGTAGGATCCACTTCTTCGTTAGCCCTCGTGCATCGGCTAAGAACTCAGGCACGTACGGGGGTGCATCCGCCTTTCGCTCCACCGGCCCAAATCGCTGATGCATGGCATTCATCCAGTCAGCCTGCATATCGATCACCCCAACCGCAGCTCCCGCGCAAGGAAGGCCTAAGAGGTAGGAGACGTCCTGCAGGGTCGGGGTCATCTCTCCGCACGGTAGGTGGAACGTATGTGTCTCCGGCCTCCAACGGTCGACCAGTGCTGCTATCAGCGACCGATCGAAGTAGAAACGACGGGCCGCAACCTCGGGGTTCTCCGTCGATCGGGCCTCGACCAACCGGCAAAGCGGTAGGAGTCCAGCCGCTCCCAACCTATAAATATTGCAGTACATCAATAATATGTAACAACAGCAGCGAAATGATATGTAACACCATCAGCTTTTCTAAGTACCTGTGGGTCCAGCGCTCGTCTACCGTCAGCAGCTCTCCAGGGCCTCATGGGCGAAACACTCCTAGGTCCGTCTGGTGCTCGGCGGATAAGAAGCTGCGATGCTTCTTGTCCACGGCAGGGTCCAAAAGCTCTGGGGTCGAAGGCTGAGCCATCTCTGCATTTGAAAGACATGTACATTAATACATTGAGAAATAAATACAAGAACATACTTCGAATGCAAATTAACCGTACGCGAAATTAACACATATTAAAATGGTACAAAACTAGCTGACCTAGACAACAGGTTCATCACCGCCTGCACTTTTGGGACAATATTTGTAAGTGTGACCTACTTCATTGCACTGACTGCATCGCTTAATCCTAGGGCCAGCCTCGGATTCATCCATATCGTTACGAATCCGCCGAGATTGTCTTCGGCCCGGTGCGTTTTTCATCTTTCCTAAATCAGGCACATATATTCTTGAAGGCCCTGAGTTACTTGTAAAAGTGTCAACAATGCCGTAACCATACAGCTCCTGGTTCCAGGTGTTCAGTACTTGATCTTTCATGAAATATTGTGACACATATTGCCTTGGAAGCATATGGTGCTCCGCGCACGCAGCTATGACATGTGTACAAGGTTTGTGGAGTAATTGTGGCTTCTGACAACTACATATGCATGTCCCACTCCTTAGCACACACTCTTGAACATGCCGCTCACGTCCACCCCCTCCGACCCTTATCCCGACACAGGACACTGAACCTGTGCTCTGCTGTGCCCTCTTGATTTGCGCGATGCATGTGGGCCTTCCTATTTGCCTTCTCCATGTACTCACATAGCATCCGGCCATAAAGCATACGATTGTCCTCCATTACAACCTTAGCAGCTGCAAACCGATCAATGAAGTACTTGCAGGTGCCATGCAAAATGCCTTCTACAATTCCAACTAGTGGTAGGGACCTCATTCCTCGCATGATCCAGTTATAAACCTCTGCAAGGTTTGTAGTCATTACTCCATACCTGGCACCACCACTGTCGTACAGCAGAGCCCATTTTTCATTGGGCTCATTGCGTATCCACTGTGAAAAGCTCCTAATAGATGAGCCAGATCTCCGTACAATCTGCGGAGTATCGGTTGGGAGCCGACCGAGAGCTGCTGGTTCCTCACGGTTAGGTGCGGCCTCCGCAGTTTGTTTAAGAGTCAGTTCATCAAGTCTTGCCCATAATGCATTGAACTTACGTTGTTGGTTCTGACTGCACAACTTCTTGAAGAGCTTCATTAACTCTTTGTTTTTAAACTGTCTGTAGAAGTTCGCACCCATATGGCGCATGCACCACCTGCTTTTGAGATCTGGCCACTGTACTGGTACACCCCGTCGCACGCTACCGTGTTGCATATCCAGCAAAGTCTGCAACAATCCTGCATGTCTATCATGAATGAGACACACATCTGGTTGGTCAAGAACAATTGCATGCTTCACCCGCTCTAGGAACCAATACCAGCTGTCCCCATTCTCACTCTCCACGAACGCAAACCCTAGTGGCAGCACTTGGTTGTTACCGTCGACCCCTATTGCAGACAATATCTGCCCTTTGTACTTCCCAGTTAGGAATGTTCCATCTAGGCATATGATGGGTCGGCAATATCTAAATGCTTTGATAGTTGCACCGAATGCAAAGAAAGCACGCTGCAACACTCTTTTTCTGTTGTACTCCACATCAGTAGAGGGGTAATGCTTGATATCATAGTAGCTGCCTGGATTTCTTGCACAAATTATGGCTAATTGACGAGGTAGATTGTGATACGAATCTTCATATGTACCGAACCTAATCTCAATAGCCTTTTGTTTCGCCCTCCATGCCTTCGCATAATTTATTGTGTACTGGAACCTTTGCTCAATAGCACGGATTATTGATCGTGGCTCATACCTTAGGTTGTCCAGAATCTCTCCGTACATAACATTTGCAATGAAAGCAGAAGACAGGTTCCGATGGGCGAACTCTATTTCCTCAATATGACAATTATGTTCCTTAACTATTGAGCATTGCCAGTAGTCTGCCCATTTCCCTCTAAATGCATGCACCCGCCAAGGGCACTCAGAAACCAAGCACTTCACATCGTACTCTCTTTTACTTGATTTAACAACCTTGAATTGCCTACGAAGAGACAACGACCAGAATTTCATAGCATCAATAACTGCCTCTTTTGTAGGGTACATAGCACCCTGTGACACCTCATTCTCATTTTATGGCCACGGTGTCTGGTCAGCCTCGCTAACCACCAACTTCGAAAATTCTTGATCCCGCCACTCTGCAGGAACTGCAGCATTACCCTCCTCATCAGAAGAATCCCCCTCGGCAAGGCCTTCCTCCAACTCTTCATCCTCCAAATCCATATCTTCAATGATGCTAGAGATGTGCTCCCCTTCATCAGCTACACCCATCGGCTGCAGGTCTGGAACATCACCAACCTCCTCTCTGGACCCTACATTAGCCGCCTCTGACTCATCTTCCACTGCCTCACTTGGTCCTGCTACTGCTTCTTCAGAGTTCACCTCATTTTGATCTTTCAGGTACGCCGCAGCTAATAAAACAAGCGGCATGCCACGTTCACAGCATATATCTACATACTGCCTCCAAGTTGATGTGGCTTCGATGGGAACAAGCTCACCAAAGTATCCATGACTAGCACGACTCAGAACACCTTTCAACTTCAGCTCATATTGCTGCGGATCCAGTTGGAAAAACTGCATGAGCCATTTGCACACCCCCACAATAGTCCTCTCATTAGCCTTACTAAGCCCCTTCATAACATGGTGAAATTCAGAGAGATCTACACCGTTGGGACCGTACATAATTTCACCCTCACCATAATATATCTGAAAAATTAATTTATCTCCCATTCCTGGAAACACCCGCAAACATAACACATGTTAAGACAACAAACTATATTTCTGATTATCGGATAAAATAGTTTTTAAATGCTACCCTAGGTTCGCAAATTATCATCTACTGTTGACTCATACGTCCGCATGTACAAGTAATATACTATAAACTATATACTACAAACAACATATTGAAAATAATATACTACAAATAATATACTATAGGTAACAAATTGAAAATAATATACTAAAAATAATATTCTATATTCAACTATTATCGTGCGATTTTCTAACTAAATTTTACAATTTTCTAAACCCTAGATCTAAATATCTAAAATCTATGTCATATACTACTACTGCACTAATTAACAATAATAAAAAGGATAAAAAGATTGACCTGAAATTTTTTTCCAAATCCGCAGCCCAAATGCAGCAGGGCTTCGCCGATCTCTCTTCCTCCCCTCTCCTCTCCTCTCTTCTCCTCTCTCTTCTCAACTTTTCTTTTTTTCCGAATTTTATGGTTTTTTCTCCAATTTTCGGGGTTTTTATAGACTCAGGGCGCAGGGGGCCGGCGCGGGGCGGCGGGCGGGAGGAGCCCTTACCGCCCTCTCAGGGGGCGGTAAGGACCTCTACCCGTCCCCTGAGGGGGCGGTAGGCTGTAGGCACCGGGCGGGAAGGCCTACCGCCCTCTGTGAGGGCTGCAACCTTCTGAGAGGGCGATGGGCGCCTACTTTTGCAAATCTTTTCGCCGGGAACCTATTTATTTAAATTTAAACTCGAAAAAATATAAAAATAAAAAAAACTCACGCTCGGACGGGGAGTTTGGGCTTTTTCACATGTGCATCCAAACAGGCTGGCGCACTTATTTTTCAGTATACAAGGTGTCACACACGCTCACACTACTGCCTATCATGAGAATCAAGATTTAAACTCTGGTAAATGGATTCATACTTGTACTCCTACTATAACATCTTTGGTGATTCTTAACAGCGTGCACTTAGTTGTGTCAAGTGGTGATTGGATCACTGGTTGATCGATCGAGCTAACATCCATTCCACCTACCAATCAAGGTGCTTGAAAAGTCTGTCTATGCCATCAGTGATGCACGGACTAACCGGAACTGAGGCCTAATGGTGTTCTCAACATGCGTGTTCTCTCGTACCAGTAGCAATGATGTTGCCTTCGCCTTGTGGAATGTACAGGGGTCGTCTCAGGACACATGCTTGCTCTCCCACTTTTAATGTGTCACACCTATAAAAGAGATGGAGGAGTTGATAGTAATTTACCTTTTTTTAACGAACGGGCATAATAGCTGACTATTATATTAAAAAGCAGAGTTTAAGCCCAGACAAGCAGGATTAAAAGAAAAAGGGAAAAGCTATAAAAGAGATGGAGGAGTTGATGGTAATTTACTTTTTCTTAAGGAACGGGCATAACAGCTGACTATTATATTAAAAAGCAGAGTTTAAGCCTAGACAAGCAGGATTAAAAAAAAAGAAAAAAGCTATTATCACATAGAGATGCGCATTAGGCGCCAGACCCCCTCTAAACTTCATGTCTTCCTCCTTAAACTCGGCGACCAACGGATGTGTTGACAACGTAAGGACGACACATCCCTTCTTCGGAATCCTAGGAGCCATTGCCAAAGCCCTTTGCAGCTCTTGCCCGTCATTGCATGAATCAGAGGCTGTTGTCATTGGACTCATCAGCCAAAGTGCGATTTTGTTGCAGCCACCGCTGCGGCCATACGCTTAGGATTCATCGGTGCCCCCCTCTCCCATGGTAGTATAGCCTTGACAGAAGCGCTTAAATGAACACAACCCATAGGAAAACATGAAGGCGCATTGGGACATCTTATGGAACCTCCAATGGATTGGCCCCACCTGGTAAGTCAACTACTCCTTCACCCGCAATCTTGACTACTGCGCTGTCCATCTGGACGGTGGCGTCCTCATAAAGGTTAAAAATGGCTAACAAAGATGCAATTGCGTTTGCCTGGTGCGGACCATCACACGTAGCCATGTACTCATGCAGAATGGTTTCCAAAGGCTCAAATTCGTTGCGAGGAGGCAGAGTGTCACACCTAGAAATTCACCAAGCAAAAAGAAGAAGAAAAGGAGGAAAGAAATTTCAAAAAAAGAAGAAAAGAATAGAAAAGAAAAGAAAATGAAATAATAATAATAATAATAATAATAATAATAATACAAATTCCTCGTTCACTGTCTTCTCTCCCTGACCCTACTTTGCCACTGCAGTGCGCGCTGAACCCCGTCCCCTTTTCCCCTCTCTGTCATTGTGCTGCTACCCATAAATCTCGTGCCCATGAATCCTGACATAGTACCCCATCACAGCGCACAACACCGGCTGTCCTCGTCATCGTTGTAGCCACACCGCCTCGCACTATCACCATGACATGTTGTCGTCCTCCCTCCTCCCCTCGCTTCCTATAAAAAGGTTGTCGAGTTCCTCCTTCCGTCACTGCACCACCTCCACCTCCTCATACCCTCTCTGCTCCCACTCAAAGCCGCCACTATCGCTATCTTCCTCAGCGCCGGCCGCTGCATAACCCATCACTAGTGAGTCCCCTCCCTTCTTCCCCCTCTCTCATTCCTTCCTCCCCGAGCCAAACCAACTCGGGCCCTAAACCTATTTAGACCGAGCACAAACCTCGCCATCGCTGTCACCGGAGATCCCCTCCATCGCTAACCGGAGCATATCCGAGCCACCACCTAGTCCAGATTGGCTCCTCCTGTCAGAAATGTCCAAATCGCACTCGGTTTAATTGATAGTGTTGGTTGTCTATAAAGATAAGAGCTAGCACACACTCGTCATTTAACGTGTTAAGTGCTAACACTCATCTAAAAACATCCATCGCATTCACTATTCGATTAAAATGAGAGCAATTCCAGCGGTCCCGATATATGCTCAACAAAGCCTTATCACAATATATACCGTTTACAACATAGTTTCATCACAAGATATGAATAGAGTGCAAATGTTTAATTTATATTACATGCCTTGTTCAACATACTAGTTTCTACTTAATATCAGAATTTTCATACGCAGTGGAAAGTATTAATAAACAAAATATCAATGGTGTCATTGCCCAAATGGCCCCACCGAGATCAGCTCGATTAGACATCCTCTACTCCTACCCATCGCTGGCATCGGTAGGATAGAAATATCCATACACTAGTTTGTCATTACTTACAACAACTTAAGGGCAACACCCTAAGTACGAAGTTATTTATAAGACTTACACAATATGGGTATATACTATTCCACAAGGACAATCCATTTGGTTGAATATCAAGGAATAAGGCCACAAGTTAAACTGATTCAGCGAAAAAACTCTTTAATCAACATAATGACATGAACAACTAGCATTAATCATCAATGATCATAATCTCTAATAAATATAAACTTGCTCACTCCAATAAGCATCCTCGAGTACTTCTCAATAGCCCACATATATCCCATGCCACAAACGATCAAAACCCTATGATGATGCCCAATGGACATTAAACGTGCTCATGACCCAGAGTGCGACTATTTGAATAGTTCTTACGCCCTACAGGGATTACTTCTTTAACCACATGATATGAGACCACCAACCATACAACCCTTTGATTGCAAGTGATGATTCATATGACAACCGTTCACATAGACACCCTAAATATTTGTTCCCATGCCCAAGCCTACAGAGAGTACCTAGGTCCACAATCAGATATCCCTATGAGTCTCTTATAAGTACAACTCACACCTTTGGCATATAAGTCAAATAAACACGACGACATACGATACTTGGCTCATCATTATCATATTCAGATATGTGGTAGTACGAAAACTTGCTTAAGCCAAATGACACCAACGATCGATGCTTAATCGACTCAAATGGGCATATGGTATTCGGGAGTCCTTTCCTGAACTACCCCTGCCACCCGCTCAAATCTCATCTCAGACTCACAAAACTCCTCATCCTAACTTGTCGTTCTCGTGAAACAATAATTGAGAGTTTTATAGCTTGCGAACGATGGATGACCCACCGCTCGACTTCTACTGATGTGTCGAGGGTTAATCCGTGACAATGTGTCCATGGTATACCGATCGATAGAAGCATGATCAATGTTTCCTATTAGTGTGTATGTGTGATGAACTCAAGAACACAAGGGGTTATCCAGGTTTATGTCTCCCGTGGGATAACAACCCTACGTCCTATGTATTTTATTATGATAGGGATCAACTAAGTACAGAAAGAGTTCTCTGATGTGCGTTTGCCTGATCTTCTAAAGTTAATATGATCAGTCGATTAGTGGAATTTCGATATCGATGATCTAAAGGCTCCGATCAGAACAGATCAAGAACCCTCGCAACTACTACACCACTACTCCGTGGTTATCAACCGTGATAAGACGCGGTTGACCTCACTAAGAAGGTTTTTCCTACAAGTGAATCAAGAACACAAGCAAGAACAGGTAGATGCAATTTGAATATTGCTAATTACCAATGAAGCACTCGAGTTTGGGGTTCAACAAACCGATAAACGGCGAAACTGTATTAAATAGAATAATTTAAGCTAAACCTAAACTACTACTGTATATATATATATATAGGGGCGCGTGAGGAGGTCGACCTAGGGTTGTGCAATCGTGGAGAGAGACGTGCACAAGCTGGACTCTGACTCCGACACAATTACAAAACCCGGTAGGGGTTCAAAATGGTGATGCAACACATTATTCCTTTGACTCTGACTAAACTATAAGTAATATTTGGTTGAGCTCATATCCATTGGAAAGGACTCATCGTAAGCTTTCCAGAATGTCTAATATTGCCTAAAACGGACTTCGTATGAGAGAGTTATGCCCGTTTTACTGACGTGCTGTCCTGAAACTCAATTTCGACCACGACCACGACCATGACCACGACTAGAACTCAGCCTTGAGTCCGAGTAGACTTGACCTTCGAGGAGTGATGTCTGAGTAAGATTGTGGTGCTTCTCGCACGTTCCTACGCAATAAAACATCACAAGAATTTAGTAGTAATCGATCCAAAGAAACATGAACAGTAAGGAACGAGTTCACATGGTGGTCTAATTTCGTGCACGTGCTTTTGTAATTGGAACTTGTATGATTGAGGATTATTGGTGGTATTGATCATATCCGAAGGAGCCATGGGTTCATCATCCTCCCTCTCTTGAACTAGAGTCGTCCTCGACTCAAGCTCATCTTGTTCTCCCAAATATGACTTCAAATCTGCAATGTTAAACGTGGTACTAACCCCAAAATCTGCAGGTATGTCCAATTTGTATGCATTGTCATTGATTTTCTCAATTATCTTAAATGGTCCATCAGCTCTAGACATCAACTTTGATTTTCTTAGTTCTGGAAACCTATCCTTCCTCAAATGCAACCAAACTAAATCACCCGATAAAATTTTTATTTCCTTCCTACCTTTACTTCCAGCAATATTATCCTTTTCAGTCATGCTCTCTATATTCTTTTAGTTGTGTCATGTAACTTAAGAATAAATTCAGCACGTTTCTTAGCATCTAAATTAAGTCTTTCACAAGTAGGCAAAGATAGTAAATCAATAGGAGCATAGGGATTAAATCCATATATTACTTGAAACAGACTTACCTTAGTGGTGGAGTGTACTGAACTATTGTAAGCAAATTCAATATGTGGTAAACACTCTTCCCACATTCTCAAATTCTTCTTTAGAACTGCCCACAACATGGTCGATAATGTGCGGTTGACAACCTCTATTTTACTATCAGTTTAGGGATGACACGTAGTAGAAAACAACAGTTTTATCCCCAATTTATTCCAAAGTGATCTCAAAAAGTGACTCAAAAACTTTGCGTCACGTTCGGAGACGATAGTATTAGGCACTCCATGTAGTCGAACGATTTCTCTGAAAAACAAATCAGCTATGTTTATAGCATCTTCGCTCTTGTGACAAGGTATAAAATATGCTATTTTAGAGAATCAGTCCACAACTACAAATATGCTATCCCTCCCCCTCATTGTCTTAGTCAATCCTAAAATAAAATCCATGAAAATATCCTCCCAAGATACACTAGAAACAAGAAGAGGCATATAAAGGCTATGTTGATTTAAGCGAGACTTAGCTTTATTGCAAGTGGTGCAACGTGATACGTAGCGCTCGACGTCATATCTCATCTTTGGCCAAAAGAAATGAGCGGCCAGCACATCTTTAGTCTTAGATGTGCAATCTTAGGTTTGTGGTCAAGTGAAAGATCCTACAAAGCGATCTTAGATGTGCAACAGCCCTACCCCTATTAAGCCATGTGTAGTCCTCGGCTGACCAAGTGAGCCTCGACCAGCTGACTCTTGCGTGGTTTAAGACCTATTTCCGTGACCAGCTTGTCGGGAGGAGATGTTGGCAGCAAAGAGAGACTTGAAGTGAGTGATGAGGGCGGACGACCAGTGGCAGGCGCATTTCTACGATTGTCTCAATCAGGCATTCACCCCCTTCGACTAACTGCTCTGGGCTACCCGTAACTGGTCATGTTGATAGGTTCTTGGCGGCCTCCGAAGAGGGAGGTGCGCTCAAGTAGAAGCTGTGCGGGAACATCAGTGACCACTTGTTTGCGACTGCACTCCATGGTGCCTGCCTTGCCTTTTCTTGTGTCAACGAGCACTTCCCCGACCTAGACCTTGATCCGACGATCTTCGAAGGCTTTATCAGCGTCTAGAAGACCACGAAGGAGCTTCACGAACTTACAGGGTCATTTTATTTTGTGGCTCAGTCTTTGCTTTGGTCCGTCCGATTTGACCCGGAGAAGGGCATCTTTAGATTCTAGGGATACTAAGTAAAAAACAGCTAGAAACAACCCCCAGGCATTACCCGAGCGGTTATTTGTAAAAATAGGACTTGCTTTATGTAAACTTTTCCTGTGTCCCTATGACGAGCAGGTTCTGAGTGCACGTTATATTTACGGGGGACCAAAATATTCCATTCAGCTCGCTAGTTAGGTCTGTGGCGCATAGGACAACCCTTGGCTTTACAAGCCCGTCGGTGGCGACCAGTGCTCGACCCTAGTTAGGGCTTGTGGCCTTGTGGTTGTTACTCCCCAGCCACCCATATCTATGAAACTGTGCGAGTGGCAAATTGAATCCCCACTAAAATGCTTTGGTACTCACCACATGAGCAAATAGGCAAAGTAACTAGCAGCATGAAAAAACAAGAACAAAAGACTACATAATCTAAACTGCTATAAAGCCCCCGGCCGCCTGATCGGTAAAAAAAGTTGTCGACCAGGCGGTCAAGCCTTAGAAACGAAAAAACTTACAAGTCGGTGGGAGGCTATTCCTTTTCAGGAAATCCTGCAAAACAAAGAGTCTTCTTTTGGATTGAAAAAAACTTACAAGACATGTTTCACGCTCGCCCAGAAGATCCTACAAAATAGGAAAACAGGCACATCTTCAAGCTACCCTAGACATAGAACTTGTGTAACTGGGTTATGTTCCAAGAGTTGTGTAATTCACAGCCGTCCTCCATAGCTAACTTGACCGTACTAGGCTGGGTGACATCAACCACCTTGTAGGGTCTTTCCCACTTGGGGGAAAGTTTATTATGGCCTCCCTTATTCTAGACATGCCTAATGACGGGGTCACCTACTACCATTGTCCATTCCCACACCTTGTGGTCATGGTAGCATCTGAGGTTTTGCTGATATTGGGCTGCTCAAATTAGAGCATGATCACGAAACTCTTCAATCAGTTTTATGTCATCCTCTCGTCATGCCACCTGATCATTGTCCGAGTAGTTGGTCACTCTAGGGGACTAAAGGGCGATTTCGGAGGGGAGCATTGCCTCTACGCCAAAGACAAAAAAGAAAGGGGTTTTGGATGTGGCCCTGCTGGGAGTCATTCTCAGCGACTAGAGTACTGTAGGTAGCTCGTTCATCTAGTGTCTTGAATAAATCTTAAGCCGATCAAAGACTTGTGTCTCAATCCCTTACAGTATCATCCTATTTACCCTTTTGACCTATCCATTGCTTTGGGGGTGTTCCACTGACGCATAGCAAATTTTGGTCCTGATCTCTTCATAGTGGTCTTGGAAAGAACTACTGGTGAACCGAGTCCCATTGTCCATACTTATGTGGTTTGGACTACCAAACCGCACTACCAACCCTCATATGAACTTGATCATAGTTGTGGCGGTGATCTTCCTGACAAGCTCGACCTCGATCCACTTAATGAATTTATCGATTGCCATGGATAAGATTTCAAAATCTTCTGGGGCTTTAGGGAACGGTCCCATAATATTGAGGCCCCAGACAGCGAAAGGCCAAGATAGTGGTATGATTTGCAGTGCTTGGGATGATAGGTTGGTATGTCAGCCATGGTACCGACATGACTCACACCGTTTCACTAGCTCATGAGCATCCTAGAGGGTTGTGGGCCAATAGAATCCTTGTCGAAATACTTTTCTAACCCGAGTGCGATACGAAGTGTGGTTGCCACATATGCCTCCATGGATATCAGAGGGCATTGTGCTCCCCTCTTCCTAAGTGGTGTATTTTAGTAAAAGGTTGTTGCTCCCTCAGCGATAAATGCGTCCCACTACCAGGGAGTATCTACGAGCTTGCCATGTGACTCTTTCTGCTTACGCACCATCTTTAGGGACTGCTCGGTTTTGAAGGTAGTCCAAGATCTAATCCATTCAGGTCATATCTGAATCAAGCAGGGCGACCACATAATAGCCACCCGAGGTCGACGGCACCGAAGTAGGTGTTGCCTCCAAAGGTGTTGCCTCTGGTGCTCCATTTTCAAGCGGAGCATCCCCTTCACACGCGATTTGTGGAGTATTGGTGGATAGTCGTGTGAGTCTTTCTTCAAAGACTCTAGCCGGGACAATTTTGTGAGAAGAAGCTAGATGGGCCAACTCATCGGCTAAGAAGTTATCCTTGCAAGCGACATGCTTGACCTTAAAAACTGATAAAGCGTCGCTCTAGTCTTCTCACTTTTACGAGGTATGCCACCATTGTCAGCTCAGATATTGGAATTCCTTTTGCACTTGGTTTATGACTAGTAGCGAGTCCCTTATCGCTAACAGGTGTTTTATCTCAAGTATGGAGGTTGCTCACATTCCGGACAAGAGGTCCTCATATTCTGCAATATTGTTAATGGCTGCAAAACATAATTGAACTACGTACCTTAGGATGTCACCGGTTGGTGTGGTCAAGACCACTCCAACTCCCGCTCCCTCCAACGTAAACGATCCATCAAAGTGCATGGTTTAGTGCTCGTTTGCCTCTGGTCGCTGTTCCTGTTTGGGCTCAAATGATGACCACTCGGCCACAAAATCAGCCATCGTCTGGGACTTGATAGCCGTTTAGGGAATAAATTGAATATCAAACTCCCCGAGCTCTACTGCCCACTTTGCAGTTGTTCTTACAACATCCATATTATGGAGTATTTCTCTAATGGGAAGCGAGGAGATTGGCTTGATTTTGTGGGCCTGGAAGTAGTGTCTGAGCTTGTGAGAGGCCATCGGTATGGCGTATAGCAGCTTCTGTGCCTATGGGTATTGAGCCTTCACGTCGTGTGTCATTGAAATCCTTCTCATTTGATGACCAGGACCATGCTCGTGACCTATGGGGTAGCTACAATATAGAGCAAGAGCTCATCGTTTAGTCGAGGAGCGGTCATTACAAAAAGGGAATAGAGGTATCTTTTGAGTTCCTGGAAGGTCTCTTCTTCTTCTATCGTCTATGAGAAGTGGTCACTTTTCTTCAAGAGCTTAAAGAGCAGCATCCCTTTCTCTCCCAGCCTTAAGATGAACCTGCTCAAAACTGTCGCACATCCTATTAGCTTCTCGGCTTCCTTTAACCTAGTTGGGATTTCATCTGGTCAATGGCTCTAATCTTGTCAGGGTTTGTCTCTATTCCTCGACAAGATACAAGAAACCCGAACAACTTCCCTGATGGGACTCTAAACGTGTACTTCTCCAGGTTTAATTTCATGCGATACTTTCAAAGGTTATTGAACGTTTCCTGGAGGTCTCTAAAGAGGTCGTCATTGGTTCTACTTTTCACGGCCACATCATCAACATACGTCTCGATATTTCTACTGAGATGTGGTCAGAGAACAAGCTGAATGCAACATTGGTAAGTGACATCGGTATTTTTTAGATCGAAAGGAATTTTTACATAACAAAAGACCATAAAGGGTGTTACAAAAGTAGTCTTCTCCGCATCTACCTTACACATGCTAATCTAATGGTACCCTGAGCAGGCATCTAAGAAGCTTAGTAGATCACTGCCGACCGTTGAGTCAACAAGTTGGTCAATCTGGGGAAGAGGAAAGAGATCCTTTAGGCATGCCTTGTTGAGGTCGGTGAAGTCGACGCACATCCTCCACTTATCGTTGTGTTTCTAGACCATGACTGTGTTAGCCAGCCATTCCGAATATTGTACTTCATGGATGAAGCCTGCTTCTAGGATCTTGTCGACCTCCTTTCGAAATGCTTCCTTCTGATTGGTGGAGAACCGATGTGCCTTCTGCTTTACTGGCCATGCGTCCGTTTGTACAGACAACTTGTGCTCGATCATGCCTTGAGTCGATTGTCTGGGCTGGCGACGACATGGACTTCCACCAGGCGACCACTAGGCCCAGCATCCTCGGGTTGTGACCTTGGAGTCAGCTCGACCATGTCGAGGCTCCTCTTGTCATAGTGTAGGATCGTCTTCGTGTTGCCAAAAACAGTGATGGCCCTCGTCAGACTAGGGATCTTCATTGCCTGGCATGCGTAGTGGGCAATGGCTATGAACTAGGCCATCGCGAGTCACCTCAGGATTGCGTTACAAGCGGTCCCCAAGTTCGCCAAATCGAACATGACCCTTTTGGTCCTGAAGTTATTCGGGGAGTTGAAGGTGATGAGCAGCTCGATTTGCCCTAATGGTTTGGCCTAGGAGTCGAGGGTAATTCTGAAGAAAAGAGGAGATGGTCTCAACGCACTCCTCGAAATCTACAGGGCGTCCAGTGCGTCTGCGAAGAGGAGGTTGATGGAGCTCCCTTCATCGACCACTATGCGACACAATGGGGTAGCGACCAGGGCACTTGACATACGCAGGATGGTTCATCTGCTGAAGGTGAGTGGTACCTCTGACCACTTCAGACAAGGGTCTGGACTCGACACGGTTGCTCACACCTTGCAAACCACCGACTTGTACTCCTTGTTCGATGAATATGTTGCGTCGCCTATGAAGATGTGGTGGACCATATGATCGGCCTGCTGGAACCTTAGCGTCGACTAGTTAGGGGCGACCCCATCCTTGCCATCATTATCGTGCCTGAGTTGTGTCTTAGCACTCAAAAGATCATAACTTGTAAAGAAATAAGAAAAGATGAACACCGAGCAATGAAACTCTCCAAGTTGATTGTCTAGGGGCAAAGGAATTCAAGACCCCATCATATAAGCGTGTGTTTGCGAATTTTATGCCTCTAGAAACAAGAAGAATGGCCTCACAAGGTGCTGAAATTTCAGCCCAAAAATTAAAATGAAAATCAAATTAGAAAACTAAAAAGCTTGCAAACTTGCAAGTCACCAATAGAGAGAAACTAGAAGGAGGTGAAAACAATAACATGAAGAAATAAATTTTATTGTAGCAGAGGTCAGCCCTATTTTACACAGATTATAAAGATTTTTTCTCACAAAGCTCTTACCTAATACATAGACTAAGCACTCATTTTCTCTCCTCTAAAACCCTAGCACAAGGCTCTCATATGGATGCCACAAGAGGCTCAAAATAGCTGGTTCATCTCATCCTATAGCCCTAACCCTCTATTTATGAGTATAGGAAATTTTACCCCTAAGTTTCTTAGTTTTTTCCCAAAATACCCCTCTCTTGTAGTACACTCCTACCTACCATCGAGGGTATTTTGGTCTATTTTTTTTCTCGATTCATCGAACGCAAGCTTTGTCTCGATGCAAGCTTCTCTATGGTGCTACGTGCTCTTCCAGTCCTTCCACGGTTTTGAGGCTAAAACCACGAAACCCTAGCACGCTTCTCAAAATAGACAAAACCACGAAACCCTAGCACACTTCTCAAAGCATGACTCCCCACTTGCTTACACCTTAAGTAAACGCCCCAATGTCGATGCATGCACTCCGTCTTGCGATCATGACCACCGGCAAGTCTCTCCCGCTCTCGATCTCTCGGGCCACCTTGTCACTTGTACCGTCATCCCCTTCTATTGTCTTTATCAACACGCCGTTTCCATCCGCCTCACATGCTTTGCTTGAACTCCATGTATTCAGTTAGGATCACCCTTAATTCCATCCGAGCTCCTTGATCGTTCAACATCAAGCACTCCGCTTGGCCCTAATCATCCCACTGTCGACCGTCAAGTTGCATATATTACATGCACACTATGAGATAACCAAACACATATCTCCAATTCCAATTCTAATTAGTCCATAATCAATATGCTCAAATGTAATTCTAAATCAATTCAAATCACATCAAAACTTATGCAAAACCGAAGATCATCAAACCAAATAAATACTAATATCAATCACTCATCACAAGTAAACCAAGACATATTTCAACTTGATTTCTCAGCTTCCTTCCCTGCCATTCCGTCCGATCTCCCATCTGAAAACATCATGCATGGGGGTACTGTTCACAGGCATAGCAACTCTCTGTTTCTATAAAATTAGTGTTCTTTTGTTTATCCAAAGATCCTAGAACATTTTATATGTATGCATGTACAACCCATTTTAATTAGATTCATCCAAAAATAATGTGTACAATTTAAACTAAAATTCTTAAAAAGCTACTTTTATAACTTCTAATAATTATTAGGACCTCAAAGAAAATCCTAAATCTAGAAAAAATTACTAATATTTTTATATGTGATATATAATTTCTAAAATTATTTCTAGACCTAGGTTATATGGTGAAAAATTGAGTTGCTTTGTAATTCTCCATTTATATATATTTTTATCATTGCATATAAAAATAGAGCATTACAAATGAACTTACTTTTTTACCATATAACCTAGGACTGAAAATAATTTTATAAATTAGTATATCATATTATAAGAATATTCATGATTTTTTTTTTCAGATTTTTAGGATTTTATTTGAAGCACTAACAATGGTTAGAAGTTATAAAAGTAATATTTTTCTAGAGAATTTTAGTTTAAATTGTACACAATCTTTTTAGGTGAATTTAATTAAAATAGTTTGTACATAGATTATAAAACACGTAGAAAAATTTCTAAAATTTTGAAGAAACAGAAGACCACTGATTTTTTTTTAACATAGTCGCTGCGCCTATGAATAGTACCCCGTGAACAGTACCCTCGCATAGTGATTTTGGACTGGAGACCGGACGGAATGTCACGGAAGGAAACAAAGTTAAAATAGATGGCATATAAAAATTTTAGTGGTATCTAGGGAATTATAACTTTTTTATGCTATTCAAATAATTCTCTCTATTCCTTTTGAGATAGAATTTGCTAAATACCTTATGCACTCACTCTTTCTTTATTGAAATTTAGATAAAGACCTAGAAGGAAATTACGCTGATGTAGATAATTAAGAGTGAAAGATTAAGGTTTTTATCTGCACCTAAGTTGCCTGTAGAGATTGTGTCTACCTATTAAGATTCCACTGCATTGTAAGACTTTAATGCTGATATGGTATTAAAAGTATGTCTGTGATATCTATTTCTGTTGAATTGTACGTATCAACTATTGATCTGGTGATTAATATGAGTTGCACAGGAAAATCTAAAGGTGGGGTTGTGACACTGAGCTTGCTTAACAAGTTGCGCTAGAGCATTGCATATTTGACATTAGTTACACATTAGTGAGGTGAGCGCTTCTGCGGACTGTGGACATGTCAAAGATGCAGCGCGTATGCCTCATAGATGTCTCCACTCTCCACTAACGAATAAGGTGAGGGTTGGTGCTATGAGGTCAAAAGTTTTTGGTGATGAAGAAGTCCTTCACCCGTGACACTCCAGAGATAGAAAGGGAGGGCGTAGCCATCGAAATTTGATCAAGAACGACGGCCTCTGATTTGATCTGAGGGGGGCAGGAAGGGAGGGAGGGTACTTATACTTTTTTAAATCTCTTATGCAACAGCCTATGATGAGTACATAAGATTGCAAGAAATGCAATACTTATGTACCCTCCTTTGCAACTACCAACGCTGTTAACATTTGAGAACCTTACGTTCCATCCTCTGCACTCACAATTAGTTTTACTCAACACGTAGGGATCACATGTTACTCGAGCAATTCCTTTTCCATGATTCATTAATATGTATGTCTGTACGGGAGGTGATTCACCACTTACGTGTCTAGCTGCATCTGCGGTCATCCAAAATCAATTTGAGGGGAGTGGTGTTGATTTATTCGGTTTTTGATATTTGAAAGACTAAAGCGAACGGTTTTGGAGATAGACGTGGAATTCAGAGCCGGCCATGAACTAAAAAGGTGTAAAGCGGACTTAATGCTTTTCTCGGTTCATGTAATCTGCGCAAGTACACCGTACTGCCTCATGTACACGCAGTACTAACGCTCGGAGGCCCAGGACTTGTACTGAAGTGTTTGTTGGTCGAAATCCGAAAACGATGTCACGTGGCATCCCGCCGAGCAGCCTCAGCCTCAAACGCCTCTGGCCACGCAGAATTTCGTGTGCGGTGCCGCTCGCCTCTTATCCCCGCCGACTCACAGCGGACAAGATCAGAAGAAAAATATCAGCGCCGGCCAGAAATCAAATCCAAATGGCACTGCTGAGCCCCCGCGTGCCGCGGCTGCCGCCCTCCGCCGCCGGTGCGCTCCGGTGCTGTGGCCGGGGAGTCGCCTCCGCGCACCGGTGCCACGCGACGGCGGCGGGCGGCGTGGCGGCGGGCTCGCCTCCGTCGTCGGAGCTGGAGGCCATCCGGTGGGGCAGCGCCAAGCTGCAGGGCACCCGCGATGAGATGGAGGACGAGGTCGTCCTCCGACCGGGCTCCCTCCACCACGGCTTCTCCTTCGCCGCCGTCTTCGATGGACACGCTGGCTTCTCCGCCGTCCAGTTCCTCAGGTACGCATCAATCCACTGCTTTCTTCCCTTAAAAAAACATTTTTCACCTCAATTAATCGCAGTTCCCGGCCGCTCTATTCACGTTCTTGGCGTTGCAGGGACGAGCTGTACAAGGAGTGCGCGGCCGCGTTGGACGGCGGCGCGGTGCTGAGCACCAAGAATCTCGAGGCTATCACGGCCTCCATTCGGCGTGCGTTCGCCGCAGTGGACGCCAACCTCTCCACCTGGTTAGTCTCAGGCCCTCAGTAGTTAAGTTCGATTTGATCTTCCAATTTATCTTGCTACTCGTTACACTTGCAGGTTTCTTGCTGCTTCTTTTAACATGTTCTGTCGTTGCTTCTTCATTCCAGGCTTGAGCAAATGGACAAGGACGACGACTCTGGCGCGACAGCCACTGCCGTGTTTCTGAGGAACGATGTCCTTGTTACCTCGCACATTGGCGACTCTTGTTTGGTACCAACATTTCTCTCTACCTGTCTAGTGTCATCTTGGAGTCATGTCTAGCACTGTGAAAATATGAAACTGAACTCTGAAATTGTAGCTTATGTGAATGTGAAACTTAATTTTCTGGTGATGATAAGGTGATCTTGGATCTTGATTAGCAGGTGATATCACGTGGTGGAAGACCTGAAGCTTTGACCAACTTTCATCGACCGTACGGGAACAACAAAACGTCCCTGGAAGAGGTCAAGAGGATCAGAGCAGCAGGTGGATGGGTGTGTTTTCTCTGCCAGAGTTCTGTTAGATCTCTTAGTTTGCCCATAGACTACTTTTTTTTTTGGAAGAATGACTACTGCTTTTGTAGATTCATAAAGATCATTATCATTATTCCCTGTTAGTATATGACGCTTACAAAACACAGTCCTTGGATTCTTGCCACTCGTACACAAAAGAAGAACATGTTCATCTAAATCCTTTTCCCCATACAGATTTCGACACATTTTTCAAGAGTGGGTCAACAATGAACACAAATGTCCCCAGAAAATTATAGTATGTGTTGTAACATTGGGCCATTTGGTTTGATGCCACACCTTTCGTGGTATACAAACCATCTGCTAGAATTGTGGCAAAATTTTGACAAGAAATTCTGTCTGTTGAAAGCTGGGTACAGAGCTGGATGCACCACAGGTTTCAAGTCATTGTTCTGCTACATACGTTATGATAAACAAGATAGCTACCAATGGATACAACTTATATATTGATTTATGTAACTTCATATTCCAAATTAAGTACTCGCTCAAGTCACAAAAAATTACGTTTTGGACATGGACACAGGGACAAACCCAAAGCACAACTTTGGCCATTGTTTTATATGGAAATGCATGTTTATGACCAAATGCTTCGGGATGAATCTACACATGCCATTTTCATTCTGCACGTCGATACACATATGAATATCTTGTTGGTTAGAAATAAAACTGGTCAACTGCTTACTCTCCTAAATGTCAGTTTTCTGTGACTGGAGGAGTATATACTGATTAGCTGGTAATACTCCAGCAAAATCAAGAACGATATGATCACTTCCATGGTTGTAGTTGTCCCTTGAGGCCACATTATACATAGTTTTACAGAGAAAAAAGATGGTTGGCATGAAGCAGTCACAGATATTCAATTGGAGTTGCTCACTTGTATGCTGAATTGCTGATGTTTTGCTGTTAAGTTGTTGAACATGTTGACGTGTCACTCATGTTCACTCTTGTTTTAACAAAGTTTAATATTTTGCTGTAGATTATTGATGGGCGTATATGTGGAGACATTTCTGTATCTCGTGCTTTTGGGGATATAAGATTTAAGACACGAAAAAATGAGTTCGTCCCTTGTACTTTCTGCTCTTTGTTCGCACATTATACTCCTTTTGCTATGTTGTTTCTCAATAATAACTTCTTTAATCTTAATCATTCCTTGATTGTTTTGTACAGGATGCTGGTAAAAGGAGTTAAAGAAGGAAGATGGACTGAAAAGTTTATCTCACGGTAAAACTCTCAATGCTTTTACTCTTGATGATTACTTATAACTTTTTAGATAAAGGAAATAGTTCTGGTCTTTTGCATCCACCGATGCATACAACCCCAAAAAGTTTATTACAAAGTCTCGACTTGAACGATTAAAGAACCAAAAGGAGAAAAAGGCAACCTACAAGGCAAATAAACACTTGTTCATTATTACAAAGTCTCATTATCAGAATTATCCGCATAATTTGTAATTAAGCCGCCATCCATGCTTGGCGAACATATCCATCGCCACCACCTCTAATGCTTGGGACGCCCTCAAGAAGTCTTCCCTTTGACCCTCCCTCTGTAGCAACCTCCAGAATCGCAGCTAATAGGTTCCCCTGAAAATTACCTGCATAAAGGTTATATTAGGTTTATGATTAAAAATTATATCATTTTGGCATAGCCATATTGACCAAAAGATGGCTGCCACCCTAACTAGCATCTTATTCTTAGTTTTTGTTCCCATTTCTCTTAACCAACCATCTATAATGTGACCCGTACTGCTAGGTTTTTTAATACCTAAGGCAATTGAGATTATTTGCCAACAGGATCTAGCAAAGGGACATTGAAAGAAAAGGTGATTAATAGTTTCATTTTGATTGCAGAAGCAACACTTTTGGTTACCATCCCAGTTCCTTTTTATCAGATTATCCTTGATCAAAAGAACACCTTTACCTAAGTACCACAAGAAAACCTTAATCTTTAGCGGAATCTTGAGTTTCCACAGACATTTGGCATTGCTAATTGTCGGTTGAGATTTCATATGCATGTACATGGATTGAACTGAGAATATTCCATGTGCATGCAAATCCCACCTGAAAGTGTCTTGTTCATGACATAATCGAACCGAAGCAATTTTTGACACCTTATGTTGCCAAGCAACTAATTTATCCCCCACAATGGGTCTGCGAAAGGTTAGGTTCAAAGATGAAGATTGCATAGCATCAACAACTGTAGCTTGACTCCTTCGAATCTCATTATAAAGTGTCGGATATTGCACACTGAGAGGACTATCATCTAGCCATCTGTCATTCCAGAACCTAGTCTGGCATCCATTTTTGACCTGGAAGGAACCCCACCTAAGGAATGCATTTTTTACCTTCATAAACCCTGACCAGAAATGAGAATCACCTGGTTTCCCTTCTACCTAGGTTAAAGTTTTACCACTGAGATACTTGTTTCTAAGCATTCTTTGCCAAACTCCATCCTCATTAAGTACTCGATAAAGCCACTTGCTAAGGAGGCATACATTCTTAATCGAGAGGTCAACAATGCCAAGACCTCCCTGGTCTTTTGGCTGGCAAAGAATGTTCCACCTAGCAAGTCTATATTTTTTCTTGTTGTTCTCCCCCTACCAAAAGAATTTGGATCTAAGATAGTTCAATCTTTTAAGCACACTCCGGGGGATCTCAAAGAATGACATCATAAATAAAGGGAGACAGCTTAAGACTGAGTTGATGAGCACTAGTCTGCCCCCAACAGACATTAGTTTCCCCTTTCAACTGCTTAATTTCTTTTCGAACCTTTCTTCGACCTCTCTCCAATCCGTATTCCTTAGTTTCTTATGCGTCATTGGAATACCGAGGTATCGAAAAGGTACTTGTCCAATATCACAACCGAATAATTATGCGTATTGGGCCTCGCAGTCTTTAGCGTCACCATAACAGAATAATTCACTTTTATGAAAGTTTATCTTCAGACCAGAAAGTTGTTCAAAAACACAAAGTATGAGCTTCATATTTTTAGCATTTTCAAGATCATGATCCATGAAGATGATAGTATCATCTGCATATTGTAGAATTGATAAACCATCATCCACAAGGTGTGGAACAATTCCATCGATCTGCCCATCCTCTTTTGCTCTTGCTATTAGAATAGCAAGCATATCAGCTACAATATTGAAGAGAATAGACGATAGGGGATCACCTTGTCTAAGTCCTTTGTGAGTTTGAAAATAAGGTGCGACTTCATCGTTGACCTTAATTCCCACATGACCCCCAGACGCAATATTTTGGATCCAGTCACACCACTTTTCTGAAAAACCTTTCATTCTCAGAGTTTGCTGGAGGAAAGACCATTTGACTTTATCATAAGCCTTTTCAAAATCGATCTTAAAAATCATCCCATTTTGTTTTTTCCTATGCAATTCATGGATGGTCTCATGGAGTATTATGACACCTTCCATTATATTACGGCCAGACATGAAGGCTATTTGCGAAGGGTGGATTATTTTTTCAGCCACCATGTTTATTCGATTAGTGACAACTTTAGTAAATATTTTAAAGCTGATATTAAGGAGGCATATTGGACGGTGCTATTGTATTTTCAAAGCAGTACTTTTTTTTGGAAGTAGCACAATCACGCCAAAATTCAAGCAGAAGAGAGAAATCTCCAGCGTGGAAGTCTCTAAACATATCCAAAAGATCATATTTAATGACTTCCCAAAAGACTTGGTAAAATTTAGCTGAGAAACCATCTGGGCCAGGAGCTTTATTATGCTCCATTTGGAATATTGCCCTTCTTATTTCTTCCTCCTTGAAAGAAGCCGTCAGGATCTCATTTTCGCTTTCACTCACTTGAGAAATATCATTCCTTATCGACTCGTCCATTGCAAAATTATTATTTTCAGGTTTGCCAAATAAACCTTTATAATAATAATACTTAGTGATATATTTCTTGAGGTTGGCATCTCTAATGATATCACCCTCCTCTTGTTCCAGTTTATAGATTTTCTTCTTCCTATGTTTCCCATTAGCTACCATATGAAAATATTTAGTATTATCATCTTCCCCTAGAAGCTCTTGGACCTTAGCTCGTTGATACCATTTGAGCTCTTCTTCTCTAAGAATGTGAGCTAGCCTTTCATTAAGATAATGTTTGAAAGCTATCTCATTAGGCATTAAAGGATTATGCTCCGCCTTCTTATCAAGCTCATCAATTTTCATTATTAACTGTTTCTTTTCCTTTTTTAAAATGCTTGAAGTATGGTTAGCCCAACCCCTCAAATATTGCCGCAACGCTCTGATTTTGTTTTGCCAATTTTTGATAGAATTATTACCTCGCTGCTGTGATTGCCAAATATCGGTTACCATTTCATGAAATCCATCACGGGTCAACCAATCCAATTCAAATTTAAAGAGTGTTTGCTTACCGTGGTGGAAGGCAACCCCCGCATTGAGTAATAAAGGAGTGTGATCAGAACGGGATCTATCAAGCGCCACAACCATAACCTTGGGATATTTCAACTCCCACTCCGTACTCATTAGGACACGATCCAACTTTTCAAAAGTTGGTGGAACTAGATCATTTGCCCATGTATATTGTCTCCTAGTCATTTCGATTTTTCAAAGATCCAATGTATCGATGATTGCATTGAATAACTGGGGCCATCTAGGTTCGAAATTGTCATTATTCTTATCCTCTGGTCGTCTCATGATATTGAAATCACCCTCTATGATCATTGGGTTAGTTTCTAACCTACACACATGAGCCATCTCCGAAAGAAAAACATCCTTATATTCATCTTGGGCCGGTCCATAAACCGCGTATAATGCCCAAGTGAAACCATCTTCCTTGTTTTTTAAGATAAATTTTAAGTAATAATCTCCCTCAACAATGGAACTAATATCAAAAACCGATACATTGACCCCATAATCATACCTCCTGATCTACCTCTTGGAGGCATAGTGTGCCACAGATAATCCATACCTGCACATAAATGATTAAGAGTAGAAGAAGAGAAAGTGCTTCTACCTGATTCCATGACTGCAATAAAATCAAGGTGTTGACCTTTAACTAAGTTTGATATATAATTATGTTTAGCCAAGTCTCTTAGACCTCTGCTATTCCAAAAAATTCCCTTCATTATAAAACTACTTTTGATGGAGTGTTTGGCTTCTTAAGAAGGCGATTAACCTTCCCCTTATAACTGGCCATCTTTTTTGTTTGAAATCCATAAGGTCAGATACATCTCTAGCAAGTAATGAACCTCATAGTTCATATCCTATATTTGAAGGTTATTCATGGTTCGTTTCATACAACTATGTATTATCCAGTGTTACATTGCATGTGACAATTTAAATAAATCATGTTGCATCGAAAATTATAGTAATCCTATGTTTGTCAAATCACAAAAGTTTGCTTGTTGGAGGAAACAGAGATTTCTTCTGAACACGAGTGACCTGCAGCTATCTGGAAACTAATTTATTTGCAACTCCTGTTCAGTTTCTCTAAACCATGGTAACAAGAATCATTCCTTCATGGTCACCACAAATTAGATCATCAGAATGTGATGTATTCCTTTTCTATTCTTCAGGGTAGAGAGCTGGCATGGCTCTGAACCATGGATTTTACTCTCATTTTAATATCTGCTCATTGTCAAGTAAACTATTTATCCAACATATAGTTGTGTCTTTTTGGCGTCAGCATTTTTGGCAGCTTTGGCAACATGTGATATGTCTTCTTGGAAAAGAGGATGCAAATTCTCTAATTGTGTAGCTTGTAAATTTTAAATAATGAGATCGTTAGCTTGTTTGGATGATGGGAGAAGATGGTTTCACAATATATTGTTGCCAGGAAATGAACATATTGAGGTCTAATAATCTTTCTATGCAGAGTACAATTCAAAGGGGATCTAATAATATCATCACCTGATGTATCTCTGGTAGAACTTGGACCAGATGTGGAATTTGTTTTGCTAGCAACCGATGGTCTTTGGGATTACATTAAAAGGTCTATCCAATTATCTTTCATATTTATGTACAGTCATCCCACTTTAAAGCTTGTTGTTCTCTTCCACCTCCTCTAACATTATAATTCACTATTGAAATTTAGATGTTTTGACATGTAAACTGACTGTCTTTTGTAGCTCTGAAGCTGTAGCTCTTGTCAGAGATCAACTACGTCAACATGGTGATGTCCAGGTATTCAGTTTATCTGTGCTCAAAACATAATGATCGCTATGCTCCTTTTTGCAACTCATTTTGTATGTTTACTTATTTCTCACTTGGTTTGTGTAGCTGGCCTGTGAGGCACTTGGTCAGAAAGCTCTGGTATTGATGCCTTCTACCTTCATCTTTTCTGTTGACCATCTTATCTCCTGAAGCTAACTTAAGTATAATTTGGTGTTCATTCCAGAATCGTAAATTCTGTTTTAATTTCTTCCTTTTATTCTCAACTGCAGGATCAACGGTCACAGGACAATATTAGCATAGTCATAGCTGACTTGGGGTACTTATTCTTAAAACTTTTAATTGTTACTTTGGCCACTTTAATGCATGCTTCTGTGCATGATTAATCTACCTGCTCATATCATAGAAAAGTCCTTAATCTGGATGCTAATTCTTCCTTTTTAGAGGTCTATACGCTCTAACTGCTCGAACACATTATCAGATGATGCACATTTTGTACTCTTCAGTCCTTTTCCTCTTGTGACCGAATTTTTTTATTTGTTGGAAAAATCTGGCCCTTTTTGTGCATCTGTTTCTTCAACATCCATTGCAAAGTTATGATTCCTACAAACTATTGGCAGGAGGACAAATTGGAAGGAGTTGCCTGTTGAAACGCCAAACTTGTTCTTGGAACTAAGTCAAGCAGTTGTAACTCTTGGGGCTGTCTCAGTAGGAATTTGGATCTCGTCGTTTCTTACATTACAGTAGGACTAATTCTGTTCATATGTGTATAGTACTTGCGGTGTACATCTTCCGCACCTAGCTGCAAATATATGTATATTCTTATAGGGTTATTTAACCAGGTAATCTGTCGAATAGTGCGTGAAGGACTGAAAATCGTGTAGTTCAGCTTTCCTTTGCGTGCAATGGGGTGGAATGATCCGCCTGGACTTCCTCTCTTTTGTGATATTGAGAATTCAGAAACTGAAAATCTGAGAACGAGGAGCGAGAAACATTTGATGCCGTACGTTCTAAAAAGAAGTGAAATTATCACTTTGACAATGTCAGGGCCATCTTGCCCTTTTCTAACATTGTTGCCTCCAAATAAGTTTTTTACAGGCTTGCGTATGGATGAATGCTGGGCTCTTTCCTGAGCTTGGTCAGTTTATGGTTTCGCGGTTTGGCACCCATTGGGTTACTCATCGTTTGATTGCGTCATTTGCTTCAGGGACGTCTTTTGTTGTATGTGAAACTGGTGCCCGATATGTGGAAATTTTGCTTAAACGGATCTATGAGCAAAGAGGTCTCTTAAAAAGACTAGGGACTAGCCCCTGTCTTAGGAAGACGTTCTGTGTAAGTGGGGGATTAAACTCGGGCTGACTTGCTCCACTCTAATGAGCTTACCAGCCGGACTAACCCCGGCTTGCTCAAAGAGCTCTCTTAAACCAAGTGTTTGTTGTGAAAACCATTTAAATCATGATGTTGCTCACAATTAATCCAACAAAATTAAGATTCATATTACATACATTGGTATAGTTCTGGTGCGTTACAAGGTTGTCAAATGTTGCACCTAATATTTATTTCATAACTATTCATGTATTCATGGTTTACGATTGTTGCAAGCATGTAAAAAACTTGGAATCCCTACAAGACAAATCACTATTTGGAATCCTGATGAGCACAAGTACAAAACTTTGGAGAAGTTCTGATGAGGACATCACTGGTTCACATATGACTAAGCCTATGTTATACAAAAATGAAACTAGGTGCATACATTCTATGTTAGATTCACCTTTTATATATTTGAGTAAAGGGTGCTACACAATGAGTTTGCATATTTTTATTTTCAGAACTATTGACATAGATTAATGTAAATAAAGGAGGACGTGCATTGAGGATAAATAAAATTGATTGGGGATTAAGTCTGAACCTTCTCTAACTATTCTTCAAAGCCACCACATTGTTTGTGCAAGAGTTTGAATTGAACACGTTTTGGATTCAGATTCAAACTACAGAAATAATATTAGATTCAATCGGCCGTAATTTATTCACACGAAGTTCATTTCGGACATTCTTGGACTTCTTGAAAAGCTTATTAAGTCTACTTTCCAACGGATCCGACCTCACTTCCAAATTCTATTCGAGGCAGCCGCAACTGCCAAAACAGTATACGTCTGTTTTTAGAAACGGTGCTGTGTCACCTATAATGGGCTTTGGGCCTTGTAACTTTGTTTGGGACCCAGCCTAAGTGGGACCCTGTAGCGAGAATGTCCCTGTTAGATCATGTTTGTGATTTTGGCGATTAATGACAACATAGTCAATAAAAGTAATATGTTTATCAAGAATATATGTTAGTGGGTCTCATGGATGCAATACATGCAGAAGCCACCACAACTGGAACAAAGTTGGACTGAATTGGAGAAGTCCCAGGAAGATTTGTCTCACCAGATGATCCGGTGCTCTGGGTGTTGAATTCACTAGATCATATTTGGCAAATAGAAGAGAGATCTGAAGACCTCACTGGAAGGTCTGGTGTTTGAGCCGAGAGCTCACTAGAGCATTATAACCAGAGAAGGATCCAGTCGCTGAAGATCGAAGGTTCGACCCATCGGATGGTCCGGTGCAAATGGAATGAACATCGTACAATACACCGGAAATAAACAGTGCAAAGAGGCAGAATGAAGTTCAACGTAACAAATGGTCTGATGATGAAGGTTGTGTAACACTGGAGCATTATTTCAAACAGGGTTGCATTAGCTCGGTTGACTGAAGTCAATTCATTGGATAGTCCGGTGATGAAGTGATGAGCACCGGATGTATAGACTGGAGCAATTTACACAGAGAAGAAGAAAAGGCTCAAACAGCTCAGGATAACTCACCGGATAGTCCGGTGATAAAAATGAAGTATACACGGTGTGTCTGGTGTTCACAGAGGCTTGAGTGGGGTTCCAACGGCTAGTTTGTGATAGTGTACTCATCGGATGATCTGATGTTAGTACTATTATTCTCACCGGATCATCCAGTATTAACAACTTTTTAATGCTATTGGGTTAACGGCTAGTGTGCGAGTTTGAGGCTATAAATACCCACCCACTTGGTCATTTGAAGATGTTGAAGTCCAGAGAAGTTCATGTACACTTGAGAAGACATTCAAGCCACCAAAGTACTTAAAGTGATTATCCAAGGCGATTAAATACAAGATTGGAGAGTGTTTAGTGCTTATAGGTCTAGAGAGAGTGTTGCTAGGTGATTGCTGCCTAGAGAGTGGATCAAGGAGTGATCCAACCTTGTACCAAATAGTATGCCAGCACCTTGGAGTCTTAGTGACTCGTCGCTAAGCTTGTTGACCCTCTGACTTGGTGTGGAGCGGCGGCAAGGAGATTGTACAGGGACACGGAGACCCTTGCCTTGGTAGCTTATGCTTCGAAGTGATCATAGTGGTAAGGAATCGGAAGAAAGACTAGCGGTGAGACCTTGCTTTGTTGGTTTGGTGGCTCATCCGGGTGGATGCTTTGTCTTTATGACTTGGTGGCTCAAGAGCCGTGAGCGGGTGCTAACCGAGAACATATCTTTTATAGAGCTCCAACGCGGACTAGGGATGACATTCATACCATCGATACCACGAGAAAAATCCTTGTGCTGAGTTTGCTCTCTCTACCTTATTTATGTTTTCACATTTACATTCTTACAATGTACCTTCTTAGATAGGTTATAAGTGCTTTGATCGGTAGAGTAAATACACTAGATAAATCTATAACACATCTAGATAGAATTTGATATAGATTTATTTTGTGTAGTTTTTGGAGTCGAAATAGTATAAATGTCCTAATTCATCCATCTCTTAGAATGTTATCGATCTCTTCAATTGGTATCAGAGCTAGGGCTCAAATCTAACTCTACATTTGTGTTAGAGCTTCACACCTTTCATAAGGTTTCTCTAATTCAAGTGGCATTTGCATCTTAGTCTCATTGTGATCGGTTAGGCTTCATCGTCTAGTGAGTTGTGATGTTCGGAGTTGGGATGGATTCCCATAGTGCTTCACTTTTTGATAGCATAAACTTCCCCTGGTGAAAAATTCTAATGATTTGTTTTTTGCAAGCCTGAGAGTTGGATGTTTGGACAGTCACCGAGGAAGGGATGAGACCTCGCATCACCAACAAGGAGAGATAATTAGATGCATTGGTCAAGAGTATCCTTTTATCATCTATATGTATTGATGCATTTAATTATGTTTATTCTCTTACCAATGTACATGATATTTGAATTAGTCTCATTGAAATACATGAAAGTACAAAGGATGTGCGCAATGAGAAATATCATGTGCTTGTTACTAAGCTCAATGGCATTAAGCAATTACCCCATGAAAGTGCTAATGATATGTATTCCCATTTAAACATTCTTTTTAATGAGATCAATAGGTTAGGTTTGACATCAATTGAAGATGATCAAGTGGTGAGAAGAATACTTCAAGCTCTTCTTCTAATGTACAAGTTGATAGTCTTCATCATCTACGATAACAATGACATCAAGAAGATGACTCCAAGTCAAGTGCTCGGCAAGATCACTTCCCATGAGATGACAATGAATATGGTGGTGGGAGCTTTTTCCTTGTCTGATACCAAGAACCTTGCTCTCACAAGAAAGCAAGCTCAATACTAACATATGAAGGCAAGGATGAGCAGATAAGATCAAAAGTCAAGCTCAAGCGAAGATGATGGTGATCAAGATGAAGAGAGATATGAACAGGATGATCAAAGCACATCAAGTGATGAAGAAATTGATCCTAAGATGTCCATGCTCTTCTCAAAGTTAGAGAAGAATACGAAGAGGATCAATACCAAGGTTGATCATCCTGTCTCTATTGAAGACTTGGTCAACACAATTGATCATATCAAGAAGGAGAAGAAGACCAATATCAAGAAGAGGGAGACAAGGGGAAGAGCCAAGGAACTCACAAGCATAGGGAGATGGGTGAGCGAAGATGAAGAGAAAAGCTCAAGTGATGAAAGCTTCACGATCTTCCCCTCCAAGAAAAGCTCTTCCTCAAGGTCATTATCACACAAGTCGTCATCGCGCAAAGTCATATCACAAGTGCCTCATAGCTAAAGGTATGGATAGCGATGTAAGTGATGATGAATCTGATGAGGATTCTCCTTCCTATGATGAACTCCTTCATTTGATCAATGAGCAACAAAGTGCCCTTAATAAATAATGTAAAGAGCTTAAGAAATTCAATGCAATTAATGACATTCATGCTACATTTGTATCTAATTATGAACAATTATTATGCAAATTTAATTTTCTAAACAAAGAGCATAAAGAGCTTAAAGCAAAATTTAAGTGCATTAAATCTCAAACTAAGATCCCTTTGAAGCAATATACCTCTCTATTTAATTACAATCATAAGATAGATGTTTCTACTTATTGTGATGATTTAATTGCTTTATCTAGCTCACCCCTTTGCAATGAGAAATGCATTGAGAATGTTTTTGTAGAACCATCTAATGACATCATTGCATAAGAGAATGATGAGTTTAAGCAAAAAGTGGACAAGCTCAAGAAGGACTTGGCAAGACTAAAGGGAAAGAATCATATCCAACATCCTCAAATAACCGTGCAATCATGGTAAAGAAGTTTGCGGAAGGGTCCACCGTGACATGCTTCAAATACCATCAAGAAGGCCACAAGTCCTTCCAACAAACAAGCCAAGAAGGAGACCAAGGAGAAGAAGATGGAGAACCTCTCCAACAAGACCTCTAACCTCTACACTAAACCCAACTATAAGATCAAGACCAAGAGCAACTACTACAAGCTCAAAAAGAAGGATAATGATAAGGTGGTTGCACACATAATTGGGAGAAATAACCGGAGGTGGAACCAACCTATTTGGGTGCCCAGAGAAATCATCACCAATATGAAGGGGCTCCAATCGATTTGGGTTCCAAAGAAGACTTGAAGCCCGAAGCGGCTATGGGGATTTGGAGACTTGGCTCAAAAAATGAAGTGAAGATTCAAGCAAAGAATCCAAGTATATAAGATGGTCACATTGATGAAGATCATGATCATCATATACCTAAATCCCCTTCCAAAGGTAAAAGAGGTAATGGAGCTAGATGAAAACTCTTTTAATTGTTGTAGCTTATTTGCTTCGTCTAGGATTGCATATGCTTATTTCAATCTATTGCGATGCATAGTGTAGGTTTTCATATGGTAGGTTGATTGTGTTTATCTCTAACCCATGAGCAACCTACATGGTTTATTAGTTGTAAGTTCTTTTCATAGCACTAGTTTTTACATTTGGTATCTTTTATGTGCCATGACCCAATCTATAGGATAAATCCTCATTGTTATCAATAACAAGTGCATATATATATCTCACAAGTATTCAACACTTGTATGCACATATTTAGGGGGAGTATATACTGTAGATTATGATTTTGAGACTAACATATGTTTCTAGTGATATCTTTTATTTTCTCATGGAGCAATCAACATGTCCCCGGAAGTATTCAATACTTAAATATTTCAATTGGTATCATTGTATAATCTTTTATTTATTTAAGCTACCTCCATGAATAATATAGCTTAAACTTCCTATCTTGATATATTGTCTAGTTATGCATATATTTTTTTTCTCATCATATATATGTACACATATAGAGGGAGTTTAGACTATATTATGTGTTTCATAAATTATGAATCATGTGCTTTTATAGCCTACAATTGGCATCATTCTTTTGTAGTGATATCCATATAATTGGTATCCTTTTATTGGATCATGATTTGTAAAGCTTTCTGCCATGTGCTCTAATATTTTTTCCTTGAGTTCGACATATGTTTATAATCCTTTTTAGGAGATTATTGACAAAGGGGGAGAAGTTTAACGACCAAATCAAAATGAAAGCAAGATGAACAATGCAAAGAGATTGTAGCAACAAGCAAGACATCTAGTAATGTCGAAGTTGACAAAGGGAGAGAAGAAAAGATTCTAGGCCCCTAGATTGACAAAATAGAAGCTCTTGCATAGGTCGTTCAAGGGAGATAGTGACAATGGAGAGCCAAAACAAAAGGGGACTAAGTGGTAAGAACATGCATCCAAGCAATGTGGTGAGACTTTGCGCTCGCTTACGATCTTTACATGTTATCATCAAGCACCAAAAAGAGGGAGATTGTAGCGAAAATGACCCTATTAGGTTATGTTTGTGATTTTGATGATTAATGACAACATAGTCAATGGAGCTAACATGTTTGTCAAGAATAAATGTTAGTAGGTCTTATGGATGCAATACATGAAGAAGTCACCACAGCCGGGATAAAGTTGGACTAAACTGGAGAAGTAAAAGGAAGATTTGCCTCACCGGATGGTCTGGTGCTTTGGTTGTTAAACTCACTGGAGCATATTTGGCAAATTGAAGAGAGGTCTAAAGATCTCACCAGAAGGTCCGCTGTTTAAGCAGAGTGCTGATCAGAGCATTATTACCAGAGAAGTATGTAGCCGATGAAGATCGAAGGTTCAACCCATCGGATGGTCCGGTGCGAATGGAACAAACAACGTATAATACACCGGACAATGAACAGTGCAAAAAGGTAGAACGAAGTTTAATGAAATGGATGGTCCGCTGATGAAGGTTGTGTAACACCAGAGCATTATTTTCAAAGAGGGTTGCATTGCCTCGGTTGGCTGATGTCAACTCACTGGATAGTCCAGTGATGAAATTGATGAGCACCGGATGCATACACCAAAGCAATTTACACAGAGAATAAGGAAAGGCTCAGATAGCTCAGAATAACTCACCGGACAGTCTAGTGATAAAGATGAAGTATACACCAGTGTGTCCGGTGTTCACATAGGCTTGAGTGGGGTTCCAACGGCTAGTTTGTGAGAGTGTACTCATCGGATGATCCGGTGTTAGTACTATTGTTCTCACCGGATCATCCAGTGTTAACAACTTTTCAAAGCCGTTGGGTTAACAGCTAGTGCTTGAGTTTGAGGCTATAAATACCCACCCGCTTGATCATTTGAAGGTGTTGAAGTCCAGAGAAGTTCATGTATACCTAAGAAGACATCCAAACCAGCAAAGTACTTAAAGTGATTATCCAAGACAATTAAGCACAAGATTAGAGAGTGTTTAGTGCTTATATGCCTAGAGAGAGTGTTGCTAGGTGATTGCTACCTAGAGAGTGGATCAACGAGTGATCCAACCTTGTACCAAGTGGTACGCCGGCACCTTGGAGTCTTGGTGACTCGTCAGCAAACTTGTTGACCCTCCGACTTTGTGTGAAGCGGCGACAAGGAGATTGTGCAGAGACATGGAGATCCTTGTCTTGGTGGCTCAAGCTCCGAAGTGATCACGATGGAAAGGAACCGGAAGAGAGGCTAGTGGTGAGACCTTGCCTTGGTGGCTTGGTGGCTCATCCGGGTGAAGGCCTTGTCTTTGTGACTTGGTAACTCAGGAGCTGTGACCGGGTGCCGACCAGTAGCATATCCTTTGTGAAGCTCCAACGTGGACTAGGGGTGGCATTCATGCTATCGATACCATGGAAAAAATTTCTTGTGCCGAGTTTGCTCTCTCTACCTTATTTACGTTTCCGTATTTACATTCTTTCAATTTACCTTCTTAGATAGGTTGCAAGTGCTTTAATCGGTAGAGTAGACACACTAGATAAGTATATAGTATATCTAGATAGAATTTGATATAGGTTTATCTTGTGTAGTTTTTGGAGCCAGAATAGTTCTAAGTGTCCTAATTCACCCCCTTCTTAGGACGTCATTGATCCCTTCAGACCCAAGGTGTGTGTACCCCAACCTGGTGGAGGATGACCTAGGGTTTTCCCTTGGCCATCATTCCACCCTCATAAATAGCTAGGCATCCCTTTAGGTTTCTCGGGTTTTGTTAGATTGGTTTACCCATGTGCAAACTTTGTGTCTTCAAGTTGTGCTGGACAATCACCTTGTCAAGATCATCAATAGAATCCCACTTTGTTTGCTTTTCAATATTGATGAGCCCATGGCTCCTTGAGATACGATCAATACTATTAATATTCCTCAAATCATACAAGGTCCAATTACAAGAGCACGTGCACGACAGTTAAACCACTAGGTGAACTCGATCCTTGCTGTTCATGCTTCCTTGGATAGATTACTTCTAAATTCTTGTGATATTTTATTGCTTAGGAACCTCAGAGAAGCACCACAACCTTACCCGGATATCACCCCTCGAAGGCCAAGTCTACATGGACTTGAGGCTAAGCTCTAGTCATGGTCGAATCTCAGAACAATACATCAGTAAAACGGGCATAACTCTCATATGAAGTTTGTTTTAGGTGATCTTGAACATTCTGAAAAGCTTATGATGATCCCTTCCTAATGGATCTATACTCGACCAAATATACCTTATAGTTTAGCCAGAGTTAAATAAATAAGGTGCTACATCACCGTTTTGGACCCTGTTGAGTCTTGTAATCGTGTCGGGGGTCAGAGTCCAGGTTGTGCACGCCACTTTCCACAACTGCATAACCCTAGGTCAACCTTCTCACGCCCCCTATATATACACAGTAGCCATCATAGTTTAGGCTTGAGTTTAGCTTAGATTATTCTATTTTAGACAGTTTCGCCGTTTATCGGTTTGTTAAACCCCAACTCGATTGCTTCATTGGTAATTAGCAATATTCAGATTGCATCTACCTGTTCTTGCTTGTGTTCTCGATTCACTTGTAGGAAAAGCCTTCTTGATGAGGTCAACCGCATCTTAGCACGGTTGATAACCACATAGTAGTGGTGTAGTGGTTGTGAAGGTTCTCGATCTGTTCTGGTCGAAGCCTTTGGATCATCAACATCGAAACTCAACCAATCGACTTATCATATTACCTTCGAAAGATTGGAAAACGCACATCAATTGGTGTTAGAGCCTCGGTTACTCGTTAGATAATCTCAGTAATCCCTTTTGTTTTGTCGAGTTCCATTACTTAGATTCCAGAAAATTGCCAAAAAAAAAAGGATTTAGATCTTAGTTTTCCACTGTCCAAACCACTTGCTCTTCGCAATTTTGTTTTCAGTTTTCTCGTTGTTGAGTTTGAGTCCATCGTTCGTGTCTTTATCGCTGGTCGAGTCATCGTGTTCTAGTTTCTAGCGTCGAGTCTTTGCTAATTTAGTTGTCGAGTTACTCGGCTTGCCCTACTCTGCTATAGCCGAGTTTGTGTCCCTGCTCGGGGTCCCGACCAGTCGATGTGACCACCCAGTTGCGGTCCCGACAAGTCACTCTGACCACCCACTTGGGGTCTCGACTAGTCACTCCGACCACCCACTTGAGGTCACGACAGTCACTCCGACCACCCACTTAGGGTCTGACCACCCACTTGGGGTCCGACTAGGTACTCTGACCACCCACTCAGCTCCAAACACCTAGTCGCCGTGACCACCTAGTCAGATTCGCCCACCTTCTCGGATCCGACCACCTACTCGGAGTCGCCCAACTTCTCGGATCCAATCACTATAGCCGAAATAGAGATAGCCAAAGTTCAGAGAGAGAGAGAGAGAGAGAGAGAGAGAGAGAGAGAGAGAGTATCTTTTTATTACTTTATACCCCTGCTCTCCAGAAAAATTTTATGACCCATGTACCTCAATGGTCTTAGAAATGGCAGTAGAAGAGTTTTGAGTTTGTGTCACATTAAAAAAAAAGTTAAGTAAAGAAAGCAAGAAGCAAAGAGTGCAACAAAAAAAGAATGAGAATTAAAAAGAAAAAATATATCAGGTTTGCATTGCGCATTTTGTTCCATTGTGCTTATGTCTGTTATAGTTTTCGGCTTGCTTGAGCTAGTTCTAGGAACGTGGTCGGGCCAACAACTGTGACGAGTACTGTGGTATTTAATTAAGATTTTTCAATCTAATTTAAATTATTGCTATTCCTTGCTACTAAATATTGCCTGTCAAAGCTACACCTTCTCTCGATCAGAACGATTTCTCCCCTTGCAACTACCTCACTCAATCCCGATAAGGTATCACGAACCAGCCACCGGTTGTGCCAACTGCTATGTTTGGTATACTTGCAAGTGCGTGGTAAGATGCTTGAGAGTGTGTGACTCCACTTCACTTTCCACCACCTAGTAGTTGATAGGGATAATACCTTTTGTTATCTTTTGTTTGCTACTAACCATGGTAGGTGAAACATCGAATGTGAAAGAGTGTGTTTTGAGGGAAGAACTCACAATATTGTTGGATGATCATCGACAAGCTATTAATGACAACATTGATAAGAAGATTGTGAAGACAAATATTATATTGCAACAACTTAATGATAGTATTGCCATGCTCAACACGCTTTGATTGAGTGGTTAATCAGCCACCAAACCATGGGCGTGTGGATCCTTATGGCGCTGCCCATGAGCAAGATGTTGAAATTTGAGGCAAGAACAAGACGCCTTTGTTGCACGACAACATAATCAATTGAACTTCAACCGTCAAGGTATGAGATGTAATAATTTTCAGCAACCTAACCCACGTGTTAATAATGATCCATTTGCTAAGGTTAAGTTTACTATATCATCTTTTGCAGGTGCTGGGGAGTTCGGGAAAGAGATGGCAGCTAGGGCTTTGGTGGTTGAATCAACACGTGTCCATAGCTCCTACCTCGTCTTATATAGAGTACGCTAATAGGTCTTTAATTACATTAAAGCCCATTATGACTCTAAACCCTATTGAACATTCAATCATATTAAATCTCATTCATAGATCTAATCTACATATGCGATCACCTTTAGGGCATATCACCAACAATCTCCAACTTATACTAGAGTCGATTCATGCAAGTTTTAAATTCCATCCCTTTAAGTGTGTGACCTGTTAGGTTCATGTGTAAACGACCGCGACGCATAAACCCTTTCAGTATTGCAAGTCAATAGCGGTACCTAGCAGCACATATTGACACCCGAGCACACATAAAGATCATATCGGCCGAACCTTGATATACACATGCACTCATCCCTTTGCCACACGATACCAATCAAGCTTAAGGCGAGATACGTGCCACCCTTGTGATAGCTCAACCATTCACTCGATCAAGTAGTAGATCCATCATGATTAACTCTTTAATCATATTGGCATGGCCATGCACTTTCTCAATCCAACTACCTCAAGGGCCCAGTAAAATCTCTCCCGTTATCTAGGAGGGGCAAATTCCATCTTGATTGCTCATATCTCATGACATGTTTCATAACAAACCCGAAAGCAACCTTTATAACTACCTAGTTACGGAGTAGCGTTTGGAAGCCCCTAAGAGTGTTACTACACATTCTGGAATTAATGATGACCTCATGTTAAAGGATTCTGCAGGTACACCATTCAAGACTACAACTGATGGCACTTCACATAACTATCCCAGTAGTGTCTCGAGGTGGGTTTGTCCAATACCATGTTCGCTAACATGTGTCCATATAATGGATCTGATATCTCCATATCAATGATCCATGAAATATGATCATCAATCAATATATGTGCTAGTTTCTGAATCATCATTGTTTCATATGATGATGTAAAACCAGGGACTATTTTAGACTGACATCAAACAATGAGTCTCATGAGTAAGTCACGTACTTGCTGATCAATATCTATAATGGTCATTTAAGGAATGGAGTAACAAATTACTCGAGACAACACAGATATAGAAGTGATACAATCATCTCCATGATTGCCTTTATAGCATATCACCAAAACTTTCCTACTTGAACTAGAGCCAGTCACATAGGTGTCCACTACCTATTGATCGATAGTGCATCTTCTTTCAGGTTGTAGGATAAGACAAGATAACAGATCCAATCCGATAGGTATCAAATACTCATTGCATGTATTTACATCACTTCTCCATTCAATTCAAAATGATGTATCTATGCCAAAGTACATACTCAAAATTGTGATGGTACTAATGCTCCCAGTGCTCGAGCAATATGTCTACTATCGACAATAGAGACCCATTAGGCTGAGCACATTGCAAACCACACATTACTCAGAAACTAATTTTCTGATCCAAGCAATCTCCAATGCGACTTCAAAAGCTGTGGTGTACTTAGCAATAGTTGTAGAGTAGGTAACGGTTCTTGCATGGAACATTTCTGGCTCACTGTTCCATCATTTACATAAAATCAGATTCCACACCATGATTCCTTTCTTGGTTTGGAATCTAGCATTGATGTAACTATTTACAACGACCTTTTCTTTCCTCCAAAAACCATGGTCAAATCCTCGTTCTTATCTAGTACTAGAGGATGATTTCCTGATGACTATCAATAGGACTTGTGATTGATATCAAGATTTCCCTGCTCATTAGGTGTCACAACACACTGAGTCTCGCAAAGACTGATGCTACTTGGCATTAGCAAGAAAATTCACTTGGAGTCCTACATATTGAACTATTCCAATATCTTGTTAATGTGTGTTCTTTGACTTAATCTCATTAGCCTTTTTCCGTTCATTTTACTCAGGATATCGTGCTCATCAAGTGTCACCACACACTGATTCTCGTAAGCGCCAACACTTTGGCCTCCTTTTATCTCTCTATATAGGTCTTTATGCCCTATTTATATTGTCTTTCCCACAACTTCATCTTGAAACTATTTCTCAATGAAGATTTGAGAAACTTAATGCATTGGATTGTCATCCCGATCAATAATATGTCATACATATTTATGATATTAGAAATATAAATGTGCTCTCACTAGCCTTTGTTGTAAACATAAGGTTCTTACTCACTCTTGATGGAGTCAAACTCCTTTAACCACCACATCAAAGTGAAAATTCCAACTCTGATATGCTCGCCTCAATCCACAGATAGACTATCGAAGCTTGCATAGCTTCCTAGCATATTTCAGGATCATCAAAACCATTAGGTCGTATCAAACACATGCCTTAACTTAGGTTTACATAAAGGAAAGCTATTTTGATGTCCATTTGCCATATCACATTATGCAACAATCACTAGGAAGATCCGGATAGACTTTAGCATTGTGACAAGCAAAAACATTTCAAAATAATCAACCCCTTGAATTTTCCTAAAACCTAACGCCACCAATCGTGCTTTATAGTATGAACATTTGCATCAACGTATATCTTTTTCGTAAAAACCCATTTTCACTCAACTGCTTTAACACCATTAGGTGGATGAACCAAGTTTCAAACTTGATTATCTTGCATAGATTCTATCTCGGATCTCATGGTTCTAAGCCATCTCTTAAGTCCGGTCCCACCTTCGCTTCCGAGTAGGTCTTGGTTTCATCATTGTCCAACAATAGTATGTCGCACTGCTCCATGGTTAGGAACATAAACCTCCCAGGTGCACAACTAACACTTTCCGACCGTCGTGGGGCTGGTGTCTCCATAACAGGTTCTGCAACATCCCGTTGTAGTTCAGTAGGGGCTGAATCACTTTCTGATGGTTCTAGAATCTCTTCGAGTTGCACCGTGCTCCCACTAACTTTCTTTGAGAGAAGCTCTTTCTCTAGAAAATACCATTCCGGGCGACAAAGATTTTGCCTTGTTCCCGGTTATACAAATAATATCCTTTGGTTTCCCTAGGATACCCAATAAAGAAGCATTTATCTGATTTGGGAGTGAGCTTATCGGACGTCAAATGTTTTAGATAGGCCTCACAACCCCAGACCATAAGAAAAGACAATATGGGATGCTTCAGTCCATATCTCATATGACATCTCCTCCATAGACATAGGCAAAACTCCTTTTAACGTGAAAACAAAAATTTCTAGAGTGTACCTAAAAAGACAATGGAATATCAGATTGACTCATCATACACTGAACAATGTTCAACAAAGTACGGTTCGTCCATTTAGACATCCAATTCATGGAGGCACGTCGTGCGGTGTCAACTGTGAAACAATAGTACATTGATTTAGATGACCATCAAATCATGGCTCAGGTATTCATCTCCACGATCCATTCACTACAATGTAATTATCTTGCCCGTATGATTTTGTACCTCATTTGAAACTCCTTGAACTTTTTGAAGGATTCAGATTTGTATAGAGAACCACTTTTAGCTATAGAGCTCCTCAACCCACATACATCTATATGTATAGGAGCTAATAACTCACTTGCCCTTTCTCCTAGACCGATGAAAGGAAACTTAGTCATCTTGTCAAGTAAACAAGATTTGCACGTGTTAAATGATTCAAAATCAAATGAATCTTGAAGACCATCTCTATGGAACTTCTCCATGCATCTCTTATGACACAAGCAACAATGCCAAATTAAAGTGGAGCCAATCAATGTTGTAGACTCACATATTCTCAAAATTCCATTCACCAATTGATCATAACTAGACCAAGTTGCTAGAAAGCTAAACAACATTTGTCCATAATTCTTTACTTGCAAAGCAGTTTTTATGGTCATAGTTAAGTTAAGATTGGAATAATAATTATTCCATTCAAAACTCTAAGGATAATAACGAAGCTATAGTGCGAATTGGCCAACACAACAACCATTTGCTATATTGCCAATGCACATATCAACTTCACATCTTGTCAAAAACTCCAGTTTAATTCTAGTATCAACTACCCAACAGTTAGAAGAGAAAATGGCAAGATCCAAGTCTATATCATTGGTATCTAGGGCTAGAAGTCATACTTCCTTCCCTTTTCTTGAGAACTTCCAAGTAATACCAATTTCCCTTTGAACTATCATCATATGATTACGTCTCTTTAAGTGTTATGCCCCACTTTTTGAACATGTACACAAGTTAGGCTTTCATGATCAAGTATCTTTTAGCCAAGCTTGGTTCTTCACAAAGCGATATGCCCTCCAATCAAATTGAAGTCATATTCAATGTGAGGCAATGGACATGAAGTGAGTAATCATGGCGTTTCTCATAAACTCCTTGAGTTACAATATAGCATCTTTGAGTTAGTTCATCAGGACAAGAACCTCTAAAATACGTCATTTGTATCATTGAGTGAGATCAATTCCCAATTCAATTTCATATCAATCGTCACAAATTAATCCAAAAATTGTAAGGGGAACTACTTCCAAAATCTGCCAAAAAAAAAAATGCAATGCACCAACACTATGTTTGTATGTATCCTCCAATAAACAATTTATCAGAAGATACTCTCATTCTATATTTTTAAACCATTTCCCTCCAATGCCATACAATGGGATAAGATCCATATTCAACTAGGTTGTAGTGAGCTTTGGCATCACTGCTAGAAACCTAGGTGACATAGGTAAGCAATACATTACTGATCACATCTCTATATGACTCTTGTTTGGTGGGTGCCATCGAATGCCCTAGCGCCGAACTCCATACCCTAAAGTCTAAAACTATTTTGATAGCTTTGTTAAGTAAACCAATACTATACATGTAGATGTTCGACATCCATCCTAACTGGCTTAGATAAATGATGGCACCGTGCTTTGGAAAATCTACCAAACAATGATCAAAACCTATGTAGGTGTAGCTATTGGAAGGGCATCAATTACTCTTAATTTTTCTGAGGGAAGCTATTATATCATGGTAATCATATCCATCACATATAAAACATGAA
Source organism: Phragmites australis (assembly GCF_958298935.1). Lineage (NCBI taxonomy): Eukaryota > Viridiplantae > Streptophyta > Magnoliopsida > Poales > Poaceae > Phragmites > Phragmites australis. The sequence goes on along the minus strand of NC_084921.1, from coordinate 27,620,997 downwards.
ACAATAGTATGATAGGAACAAAAACATCACAGATAATCATATTGACCGTGAAATAGTATGGCCTCTTCACATGGTGATCTCCATCGCCATGGTCCTGTCCTCTGGGTCATCATTCTCCAAGTCTCCATGATAATGTGTTAGTCTATTACACCTAATAGCACTAGATGAATTACATGAGAAAAAGAAGCATCACAAGTCGGCACGCAGGCCATTATATAATAACATGATAGCCTTTGGCTGCAATTAACCATGACACACAAGCCATGAAAATTACACACATGCATCACATACATAATAAGGCCATACCAATCACAACATTCTCTGCAAAAACGAGGTAAGCGTAGAATCAAATTCTAATATCGTGACATGAACATGTTATTATGACAATCTATGCATGTACGCTACACAACGATAGTCCCGCTATGAAAATATCATCGGATTGATCATATCAAGTCGATTCTAAGTCATTCACAATACCTTAATTTCCACTAAATCAATCATATTGATCATCACGTGAGGTTTTTCAGAAACGACGACAACACACACAACCTCGATCTGCTATTCTTCAAACCATGTAGTATCCCGCACTGTTAGCCCTGATGGTGGTTCCAGCCGGTAGGGACAAGTCAGACGAGCGGCTAGGTGGGAGATCGAGCTAATCTTTTTAGTCATGTGATTCCATCGATTCACACCTCATTCCGATCCCAATTTCAACAAGTCGTGCATTGACCGATCCATCACATGAATCAATCACATGAACAATGATATATCCAATCTATTACTACCAGATATCAACTATATGTGACTGATCCAGATCAAAAACTATGCCTGTAGGCTCTGATACCACTGTTGGATGACGGGAGAGTTACGCTAGCCTAAATAAAATTTTCTACCGTATTCACCCAGGAAACCATGCCAGTAGGAGATCATAGATCGTTACCACTCGATGTGCAGTGCAGTGGAAAAAGAGTTGGAGCGATCCAATGTGATGCTCGTCGATGTAGAGGAAGCAGCTCTCCGACCAGTTCTGAGTGGGTACGTCTCACCCTCGACCAACTCCGAGTAGTACATCACGTCCTCGACCGGCTCCAAGAAGTGTTGTCACAATCCACGACCACGAAGGGGGAACTTTGACCACGTCCTCGCCCACGAAGAGGAAGTAGTCGATCTCGTCGACCACCTTGTCGACCAGGTTCTCGCACTCCTCGACGATAGAGCACAACTAGTGCCATGATCAGAGAGCACGATCTGCATTGCGATCTTCATGTCGAGGACATCAGCGCTGCAATAGCAGTAGTGCCCCTATGGTATCCACACGTACAGGGATGGAACATCGTATGCCAGTGTGCTAGCACCGCGCGCCCAACTATAGTTTCGTAGGGAGTTCGAGAAAGAGATGGTGGCCAGGGTTTTGGTGGTCGAATCAACACGCGCCCATGGATTCTGCTTTCTCTTACATAGAGTACGCTAATGGGTCTTTAATCACATTAAAGCTCATCATGACTCTAAACCCTAATGGACATTCAATCATATTAAATCTCATTCGCAGATCCCGTCTGCATACGCGATCGCCTCTAGGGCATATCACCAACATGATTGTTGCAGAACTGTGAAATGTTCTTGGGTGAATGAAACATAATCGTTGGTACAAACTGTATTATGACCTAGTGTCCCTTTCTCCTTTAGCCTTCCCTCATGGCGATATATAGGCTTACCAATTGCTTTTAGATCCATGTAGTCGACGGTGAACTCAACGACCTCCTCCATTCCCTAGTCTTGTCCCGTGCAACCTTCCGGTCGACCTCGGTTACAAACATATTTATTTAGAACTGATATGAACCTTTTGAAAGGATATATATGATGCAGAAACATAGGACCAAAGTACTTTATCTCATGCATGATGTGAACAATGAGATAGGGAATTATGTCAAAAAATGATGAAGGGAAAATACTCTAAAGCTATCATATAGTATGGACCATATCTTCTTGTAGCTTTGTTAGTTTGCTCATATCGATGACCTTCTATGAAATTATGTTAAAAAATGAACACAACTTTATAATTGGGTCCCGGACCTTATCCGGTAGAATACCTCTAATTGCAATAACAAACAGTTGTATCATCATCATGGAACTTCATGCCAACTAACTTCAAAGTTTTCATGTTCACTAATCTCTTTACGTTTGGAGGAGTAACCAATTGAAACTTTAATTCCATGCAAGCAATTACATATGCTAATCATCTCTTCCTTGCTCAGGGTGTAGCAAGTCATGGGAAGTTAATTAGCCCCGTTGCCTAGGATTTTAGGATGCAGAATTTTTCTTAGCTCATATCTTCTAGGTCCAACCGTGCATTGAGTGTATTTTTTGTTTTGCCAGATATGTCTAGTAAGGTACCAAACAAGCTGTCAAACACATTCTCTCCACATGCATGACGTCAATTGCGTGTCGGACCATCAAGTGCTTCCATTAAGGTGGGTTCCAAAAATTGATTTCTTTTTAAACATAGGAGTAAGATTTCCAATTAGGAATTTTATATTACCTTTCCCCTTTCCAAGAACAACTATAAGATTTTTTACCATTTTTATATCTGTTCCCCAGTGTGAACCTTTGGAGTTCGACGAGTCTCCACTGTCTTGTCAAAAGCTTTTTTATTCTTGCGATATGGGTGATCCAGGTGTAGAAACCTACGGTGACCCATGCAGACCATTTTCTTATAGTTCTTCAGTCACAACCCCCCTGTTTCATCCAAGCACCGTACACATCCATTCTAGCCTTTTAAAGTCTGTCCCGATAGGTTAGCATAAGCAGGCTAATCTTGGATCGTTACGAACAGCGTTGCACATAAGGTGAAATGCTCATGTTTATATTCGTTCCACACCTGTACGTCATCTTTCCATAGTACAAGGAGATCTTCAAGCAATGGTTGGAGATACACATCGATCATTGCCAGATTGATTCGGTCCACTAATCAGCAAAGGTATCATAAGGAACTTCCGCTTCATACACAACCAAGACAGATTATAGATGCTCATGTTGCCGAAAGGGTTCATCCCATCTGTACTCAACCCAAACCTTATATTCCTCACATCAGCTTTGAATTTCTTGTATTTTGTATCGAAGTTCCTTCATTGCATTCCATCAGTACGGTGTCTAAGCATTACGTCTTTCTTGCGCTCTTCGGCCATTGTATCAACTCGGTATTTGCTTTGTTGGCAAACGATCACTTCAAATGAGAGATTATAGAGAAATATCAAACCATCTTCGCGGGGGATCTTGTGTCCTTACTCTACTCCCCTACATCATCACTATCGATATCGTCAATGTTGCACTTGTATCATGATGCACCACAAACGTGACACACTTCCAAGTCTGCATCCCCGTTGTGATACATCATGAAGTCATTTTGATATGCATGTATTTTCTCTACTTTCAACCCTAACATGCATACAATCTGTTTGGTGTGGTATATATTTTTAGGTAACTCATTGTCCTCTAGAAGCAAGTCCCTCAAGAATCGTAATAACTCATTGAAGCCCTTATCTGACTAACCATTGCTATACTTCATTTACAGCAATGTCAGCACAATAAAAATATCTTTGAACACCAACATATCGATGTCTTCATCAGCTGACATATCATTGCCTTTGTCTTCTTCAAATGTGAGCTACTCTTCATGCACAACCTCGTCATGTTCACCGTGCTCGGTCCAGCGAATATAGCCAAGCTTGAAACCCCTACGAAACAAGTGTACACGGATCTGCTCTATGCCTGAGAACTACTTCTCATTCTTGCAATCCACGCATAAGCAACATATATAGTGATCATCACGCTTGTTTTTTGGCTTCATGTACGTTGTGGCAGCTCTAAAAAAAGCCACCATGACAAGAAAGAACTCTGGGTCATGACGGTCAGCCTTGTACATCTATGTCCAATCCATGTGCAGATTTATGATTATCATTACGTTTTAGCAATCATTAAAAAATAATTGAACTGACACCATATAATATTTCAAAATGCACATCTAAATTATTGAATTATCTCGCATCTTGATTGCTCCATGTTAGAGGGTCCATCACCTTCCGGCAATGGCTCGGGTCGGAGGACTCACCTTCTAAATGATGACGTGTCCACTTGCGACTAGTGGGTGGACGTGCCATACCTACAGCACAATATTGAAATTCAATATGTTGACCTATTTAAAGGTGATTTTAATCTTTTTTCCTAATTCACTACGAGAAAATTGGAGTTATGTTTTAATCTATTTAGAGGTTATTTTAACCTTTTTTTCTTAAATTACTACTAGAAAATTAGAGATCTAGGTCACCATGGCATAATCACATACTTTCGTAGAGCAATCTAGTAAATAAATCTAACTACAAATAAAATGTAGATCATCTCTATGTGCCCTAAAATGAGAATTATAATTTTTACTTAATTAGAGCTCAATTGGAGCTCTAGCTCCTCCTAAAATTCATCACCATGGAGCAATCACATATATACTGTTAAACAAAATTCATCACCATAGAACAATCACATATATACTTTTAAAACTAGAGCAATCTAGTAAGTAAATCTAAGTAAAAATAAAATGTACATAATTAATGCAGGTTCAGGTAATGCTTGTTGAAGGATCGATATTAAACATAGGATCAACCTAGGGAAAAGCGATTTCCACACTCCTTTTAGTAACATTAGAGGAGCATTTATGTGTGACAGACACAATCAGAGGCAGTATAGTGGTAAGAAGCTTTTATTTGGTCTTGTCATATATAGTCCAATAAACCTTAATTATAGTCCATTATATTAGAACATCTCCAATAATATAGTCAAGTGTTATCTATAAGAGTTATTCATGTCAGCTAGAGGTAGCACATAGACAAGCTATCAAATAGTAACTATAGTACACTCTTCAAATTTATACGGGTCCACAAGTCAATAGGACATTATAGGCTGCGTTCATATTCATCCACCTTAACGGACATGCAATTAAGCGGGTTGGGCTGAGGATTAATTAAACAAACAGCCAAGTCACCCCACATTCCCTCTAAGTAAAAAGAAATAAAATATCCAATATTATGATTCTATATTATATTGGTACCTTTTGAAGAATATGACTAAGCACATTTCAGTTGTAGTTCCTGACGCTACTACATACACGACTTTTCTGATGGATTTATGTGAACGGACAATGGCTACTATAGATCTTTAATGTTTTTTTTTTCATATAGCCGATAATGTTTCTAGTGCGATTCAAATCTTTTGCTACTATTTTTAGATTAAATAGTGAGAAAACACTCACTGACAAAGTGACGTTGAGCACTTGAAAAAAAAAAGAATAACGCTTCGAAGATATTTGAAAATTTTTAGTGCTCCACAATTCAGGGGCGCAAAATCGGATCATCATATTTCTGCTAGGAGCGCTATCGTTACTTAGCGTTTGATCGATCCTGACTTTGACGTTCGTTTGGAGGACCTTTAGTTTTTGATTCGGTGGACACATGTCCTAGCAAAGCTGACATGCACTACAGATATGAGCGGTTAAGAGCTGCAGCTAGCAGATGGAACAAGCACGCTACACCTGTCGAATTTCTAGTACTAGCATTTATGCAGATTCCCACACATGTCGGGCTATATATTCATAGATGGAAGAAAGATAGGCTGTTCTCCAATTTATTTATGGTTCAAAGGTGTGGGCCATGTGTTGCTTTGAAGAGCATGTGATGCGGCAAATCGACCATGCTTGGAGAGCACAAAGCGAGAAAGGAGATTTGTTTCGTTCATGGAGCGAAATATCAAAAGGAGATTAGCATGTTTCATTCCATATGCTTGTGTTAATTCCTAATCATCTAGGGAGGGTATATTGAAGATGCACACATTTAAAACACACCATACTTAGACTCACCGTGCGCACACATGTGCGAGTATATTGAAGACCCACACATTTAAAACATATCACGCTCGGACTCACCGTATACAAACATGTACATATACATACGTATCTCCTACACTTTGGAAAATTATGAAGGCACAGAAGGCCTCACATAACACAGTTACACAATTTACTGTTGAATGTATATGTGTATGTATTTATAAAATTATTAGATATTAGCATTGAGTCTAGGGCTCAAACCCTAGTGGCTCGCTGGATCCTCGCAACACTAGTCATCTGGTCACATGGCAGCTTTCTAATTTAGGGCAATACAGGTCTAATCTGTGAGATTACAATAGTTGACAAAATAAATAGAATAGCATAGGTGTGCTTCAACAAAAGCACATGACAAATTCAGCATGATACACAATGTAAGTTTAACAACAACCTTATACAATATCATACATAAGCATATTTCAGTGACACAATAAATGGATTCAACATCCACAAATTGTTAACTTGGAAAGATAATTTTAGTATTATTTTAGAAAATTACCTAAATTATTTAAGCCTTTCTCATTTCTTTTAAAATTTATTTATTTAATATAAAAATAATGATTGAGAAAGTCTAAGCATTTTATTTTAGTTCAAATGGTTAAATATGAATCCTTTTTTATTAATTACTTTTGATAATTTTTTAAAGATATTTTTACATGATGAAGAGAATTTAACCATTCAAAACAAATTACTAAAAAGAAAATGTGTTCCTAGATTCAGTCACAACAAGATCCGGTTTGAGCTCAGATGGAAAGTATCTGATCCGTTATTGTCCCAGCCCACTATACTCATTGAACTTTAGTTCATGAAGTTGGGTATTCATTTGATTACTAACAACTATGTGATCAATCGAGTATTTGAACCTCTCGTGAAAAAAGAATGGCAGAAACATGTAGAACATCAAGTAAGAAAGGACTACTATATATATACATAATGAAGGAATAAAGTGCTGAGATGCAAAATATCGCATATGCAATTGTGGCTTGCATTGCATAGTGGGAGATGGGAGGATGGGAATCTGTAGGAGGGAAACTAAAGAGAGATGCCCAGAGCCCTTCCCGGCTTTACGGATTGGCTGCGAATGGGATGCCCACTTGCAAGATCGATCAACCACGTCGGTCAGGCAGGTCTGCAGCAGTTGATGGATTGGAGGTTGCTGGTGTGACCGTTGCTCCCTTTACGTAGCATAGCTTCTGTGTGCTCATGGAATTTTTGGGTGGGCCTCGTTGACCTCTCCTTTTCCATTTCACCTCCTTTTTCTTGATCCCTCCCAAGCTCCATTATTGCTGCAACATATTGTTCCTTGATCTGCAGATGGAGATGTGCAATGAGAGCAATGTAAGGACCTGTTGGAATTAACATAGGAATTTTGAAGGGATTGTATAGGAAGTAATTTGATTCTCATACATGGCAAAATATTCCCATATTCCAAATGGGGCCATCGAGAATAATTGTGTGCATATGCATATATGTATCGTCTTTAACGCACTACCTTACAATTGATTTACGTAACTACTAGAATGCTGGCATTAATTGTTAGGGATGTTATACTTGTGTTGTCTCGTTGAATAAACTTTACGCCATTACCCTTGAAATCAACTGATGTAGAAAATAGAAATCAGACTTCTGGAGAAGTTCTTACATTCAACATCTTACAACATTTGCCTTTTTTTCCCCTTTATATCACTTGATGAAGGGATTTCTTTCTAGCTCTAGTAACAATGGCAGCTGCCACTGCCCATCTTCCAACCTTGAGCATCTGCATGGTACACAATTGATAACCTCCTCATGCAACTCCCAACTATATAAGAAAACGTTAAATGCATGCACAAAAAAGGAACATATGTAAAAAAAATTAATATTTGATAGATTCTTTTCTTGACACATCTCTTTCTTTTGAAGCTTACATCCCTTTTTTCTTTCTTATTTTTTTAGGTTATCCTCAGAAGTTATAAACAAGGCACTTTCGGCAATTATGATGGATAACAAACAATTTGTTGGAGAATCCTCATGTTGTTGTTTATATATTTCTGAAATATATACAAATATCACCAAGTAGCTTACATTATCTTGCTGCAATGTCCCACCTTTTTTGACCCATTTCCACAAGTGGTATAATATCGGAATTAAGTTTGATTCCTAGCTTGCACTATTAATTGGTCTATTTTGATTCTTCCTCACCATGAATTCTTTGGTCTTATAAATATATGTTGCTAGATAGATTTGTTTGTGGCTTTAGGCATCGTAGTCGTCAGTCTTCATGCCGAGGTAATCCTAGCAACCAGCTAGGTTGCTACTACCACTTTGATGACTACATTATATCTTAAAAGTAAACTTTTTGGGGTAAACTTTTTAGCTCAATTGGGAGAAACTTGTCTCCTTCACATGACATGGAAAGATGTATTCATATAATTGTCATACATATCAAAATCATTAAGATCCAGTTTAAATTTACACTTATTCAAAAGAGCTCATTAATAGAATTTACTCAAGTAGGAGCTTGGGATGTTGCTGTCCTCACCATCTCCATCAGCTTCCCTTTTTTTCTCCAATGCTAAAATTTTCTTCAGATTTCGTAGTTGCATATGTGTCATAATAGTATGTCCTAGGACCACAATTATCGTGCAGCAAAGAGATAGATCAACAATTTGGAATAGTACATTCTAGTGTTGTTTTCTCCCTTAAGATATGCACTAGGCCCATCTAATAAGTTATACATATGCACACTTAACCTAAATTAAGCCCATGTAAAGACCTAGGTTCTAGCAATATTTTAAAATTTTAGGTAGTTATCTATTAATGTAGACCGATACATTCACATGGTGTTGTGAACGCATTGAATGAGCCACGATGTCGGCAATAGCCTATCATATATAGAATGAAAACTTGGACATTAAAAGTCTGACTCTCGTTTATTTCACATCTCATCCATTTCATTCATGCATAAATAAAATATAGCATACATCATTGCATTCAGAAGGAGATCTTTACATCAATGCATTTAGATTACACTAGAAAATAGCACGCCATTGGTGCACCGTATGGACCGTTGTTGAGGCAGGAGTGTGCAATAAGTCTATAATATTTTGAATAAAAATATTTTATGTTAGATTATGTGTATTGTTTGATAAAGATGTTCCATGATATATAGAAGATTAACTTTATTTCTCTACTGAAGATAATTGCACCTAAATATGTATATTTGGTTTGTTCATCAAGAATCACCTGCTATAGATATTTAAGTTGTGATTCTTCACCGCAAAGCCGCACCTCTTGTTGTACCACTCACAAAACCCTAACTGACCGAGGGATCAACTGGCCGCGAACACAATGAAGGTGTCAATCAAGTCCCGCAACGACAATCGGCCGCTAATGCGGATCGAAGTATTAGAAACAAAAAGTTTGCGTCAAAATTTTGTCTTGTCACTGATTCTTATGTTAAGTTTGACTAAAGTAGTTTTCATCCACTATTACAGAAAAGATCATCCGTGCCCCCTTTTCACTGCCGGTTAGGAAATAACCGATAGTAATAACCCATCCAGCAAAAATCGCTAGTGATAATCAAGTATCATTGCTAGTTCAATTAAAAAACTGGTAGTGATACTTAATTGTCACTGCTAATTCAAGCTATGAACTGGCAGTGATAATGAAGCTTATCTTCAGAAATTCATAACTTTTTCATACGGAGTTAGATATAGACATACTTTATATGAAAATTGTAGCACTAGACAAAATCTACAACTTTATGGAAGATAAATTTTTTATTTGAAGCCATATATTTCCCAACTAATTATCTTAAACTGTCAAAGGAAAACTACTCATTGGACCATAAAGTAAATTATCGGATCAAGTGTAACACTAGTAAGAATGATTGAAAAAGGTACACAAGACCGCAAAGTTGAAAACTGCAACTTTGAAAAATTTTATCGCGAGTTTGGTATCTCAGATTGATGAAACATCTACACAGTACTGACTTTTAGATGCAGTAGTATGTCTCCAAAAAATTTCAGGAAAATTAGATAAGGTAATTTTTTTACCAAAAACTTTAGAGGCTTTGTTGACAGTCTTCTGAGCCTTTTTAGGGCATCAAAAAAGGTATAAGTGTAAACACTAGTATTTTTCTCAGATGTGGCTCCTCATTAGCTTCAAAAGTAGATGTCGAACGTTGAAATCGGACTCCATATGTAAAAGTTATAGTTGTTTTACCGAAGTGCACGGCTTGGAGACAAACCTTATCATACGAAATCAGATGGAGATAAATTTTATATGAAAATTATAGATCTCGACGAGATGTATAACTTTATAGTTGACAATATTTTCATTTGAAGCAATCTAGATACCCAAATAACCGTCCAAAAATTGAAGTAGGAAAAGTTAAAAGAATAAAGTACCTTATATCCATCAGCTAAAACTGTGAGGTGAGATGGTAAGGAAGCTTCGCACGAGAGGTGAGGTCACGGGTTTGACTCCCACAAACTGCTCGGGCGTGTAATTTGCTATATTCGATGAAGCAGCTCTCACAGAAGCCGCAGAGGGTTCGTCACAAGTTAGAAAAGTTGCAGGAAGCCATGGGGCTTCGTTCGTTGAGTGTAAAAAAAAATTGATCTAAAAAACATTGGATTTGAGATCGACTACCACAGTCGGTTCATAACACAAACTGACAGTGGTAACTCTATTATTGTTGGTTCCAAACCTGGGTATTACTGCCGATTCTAAAACCAGTAGTGATGCCATTTTTTAACCGACAATGATGATCTTTTCTGTAGTAGTGATCACTAATATGTAGTTTATTATTAACAAAATTTTATATCGCCATGAGATAAACCATTAGTGATGAAATGTAGTAGTGAAACATTGTTTGCCACTGTTTACCAGGTTAATTATGACTAAATAATTATTTTCTCACTATTATGTAGTTTATTAGTGACAAAATTTGATATACCATTAGTGATGAAATGTATCGGTGAAACATTATTTTCTCACTGTTTACCAGGTTAATTGTGACTAATATAATTTTTTCCTAATTATTATATAGTTTATTAGTGACAAAAATTTATATTTCCACTAGGTATACCATTTGTGATGAAATGTGGCAAAATATTGTTTTGCCATTGTATAAAAATATATGTCTCTATTCTCGATACTTTTCTATAACCAACAGGTATCCCTATTCAATATTTACATATTTTGCGGTCATTTTATTAATTGTCGATAGGTGTGTCTGCTCCACACAATTGTCTCAGTATGAGGCGATGGTAGGAGTTAAGTTTGTCAGGTCACGCTCCCTCCATCCCTTCTGTCTTGATCTGAGATGAAGGGAGGCGATCATCTTGCTATGTACCCCACTCCATCCCTGTAACTCACTGTCGGATCTAAGCATTCTCATATCATGATGGATTTGTCCTCTCTCACATATTCTCCCAATTTGGTGCCAAATTTTCTTAGAACGAGTTGCTTCGACCTCTCCATGAGGTTGCCGGTGACCATTCTCATTCCTCATAATTAGTGATGGCGATGAATGTCTCTTGTTGGCTTCTTACAGGGTCGAAGGGTGTTGATTGTGTGGCATTAAGTTTAGGTGAAAGCCTTAATTTGTCTGATTCTTTGATTGGATCCGACGACAGCGATGCATGTGGCGTTGTTCTCCTCCTTGAAGGCGTCGACGTAGGATGATGCAACATACTAGTACAATTTTTTCATGACAGTGGCTAACAGTATACTAAATGATGATGCCTACAAGTTATTGATTAGTAGAAAGCGCTAGTAGAACATGATTTGTACAGATGGTTCGGAAACCCCATGCGGGATATTTTTTATTAACTATCTGTGAAAAAGAGTGTACAAATCAGATTTGTACAGACGGCTCGTTATTGAAACCGTCTGTACAAATCATTTATACAGACGACTCGTTATTGAAACCGTCTATACTAAATTTTCTGAGCAAAAAAATCTAAAAAGCTAAAAAAAATATTTTCCCTACCCACACTAGCCCCCTATATTATTATGTAGGCATGATCACAAGTCACACGATTTTTCACGTGAAATACCACGAGTGCATTTTCTAGGAGTCAAACCTGCAACCTCTGACCTCATGTGAACCTTCCTTACCATCTCACATGTCGTTCATTGCTGATCATTGTATGAAAATAATCTATATAAGATATACGCTCAAAACGAGTGGGACACTACTAGTACAGACAGTTCTAAGCAAGAATCGTCTGTACTAATAGTACAGACGATTCTAAGTTTAGAACCGTCTGTACTGTTCTTTTATTTTATAGACAGTTATAATTTGGAACCGCTGTACTATTATTGTCAATAGTACAGACGATTTTAATTTGGAACCATTTGTATTATTAGTACAGATAATTGTAGTTTGTAACCGTCTGTACTGTAGCGTCCCGCTTTGTTGCAACTACTCATTGCTATTTTCTCTTGAAGCTGTCTGTATTACTCTTTATACAGGCGGCTCGATACCCTTTGTACAGGCGGCTCGATAGATCTATCTATTCAAAAGTGTCCCACTAAATAAATTCTGTAGTAGTGAAGCATCTGGTTGCCAGCATTCGTGGTGGTGTTAGAAGAGGCTTCACCTTTGACATTTCATAGTTCTTTTGTAATTTAATACTGCTACGTGGGTATTAAGTTTGAATTGTTTAGGCTGTGTGCACTACGTGGTGAAAAAGCCGGAAACTTTCCATTATCTAAAAAATATGGCGTGTACCAGTGGAGATGCCTTATATCATGTGTGACGTCTGCATTAGAATGTGCATCAATACTTTGTTGCTTTATACAGACAACCATCAAATGTTGTCGGTTATAATTAAGAGGAATTCAATCTTGGTACTACTAAACATATACTTGGTTGACTTGATCTTCTTAATTATGCCCGTTGAAGAGAATAAGACGGCAACATGCATGCATCTCTAAAAGTTGGTGTGTTCAATAAAATTGGTACTGATCAAGATAAATAGAATCGCAGCTGTCAAATAAAGGCGAGATGTGTGTTGACCTTGACGCGTGTGACTGTAGGGCCTGTTTGTTCTATACGCGCCTTTACTAGGGAAGCCAAATTTTTATCTTCTCCAGATATTTTCACTACTTAAAAAAGATATATTAGTACCCGTTAAAAAATACCATCAGTTCAGTTTTTCAACCGTTTACTCTTTTCGACAATGATACTCGACTAGTATCAATACCGGTTGTCTATCCAGTACGGTTGCTATTTTTAGAAAATAAAAAAAGAAAATTAGTGGCGACGAGAGTGGCATCCGAGCCGGCTCAGAATCGAGCGGACTCGGATGTCGCTCCCGCCACCGCTCCCCCGCCACTCATGCCGCTGCTGCCGCGAGCTCTTGCTGTCGTCGCCACCGCCACATACTCAAATCGACTATCTCATCCATACAAACACATCTTAAACCTAAATCAACTCATCTTAGACTCAAATCAACTCATCTGAGGCTCAAATCAACCCATCTCATCCATACGAACAAATCAACTCAAGAACACAACACAAGAGCAAATCAATTTCATGTTATTTTGAATATGTCAGTACTCACTGTGGACTTGCAGGACTGGAAGGGTGTTGGGGTCATCGTCGTGCCTCTACTGCTGGCGCCTCTGCCGCTTGCACCTATGGAGAGAGATAACAGAGAGAGGGGCGTGCTTGAGTGGATGAGAGAATGGTGTAGCGGATAAGAGATGAGTAACTAGAAAATATCGTCTGGCGATGGATGTGAGCCAATGAATCAAATATTTGGGTCCGGACAGCATCAGTGTCAGTTGTAGATGGAACCGTTATTGATAGTTATTTTCAGTATCGGATCTTAGTGGCTCACTCATTTTTCACTCAAGGGAGATTAAAAAACGACACTGATACGTCTTCAGCTGCGGTTATGATTGAACCAATACTGATATAACACTACTTTTAATTGATTCTGTAGTAGTGTTTTTACACTCATTTAGTTTGAGGCCAAAATTTAGTTTGCCCAAGAAAATTTGGCAGTATGCTACTAATACAAACCGAAGCCAAATTTTGGCTCCCAGCTAGGTGAATAAATTGGAATCACCTTGTAGTATGATGGTGGAGATATAAGGATACGACTCCACTCACAAGGGTTCAGATCATGTTATCTATGATTTATAGATATGCAAGCGATTTTACTTTTAGGTCGGTTAGGATATGCAAGTGATGTTGCGTATGTGCCTCATCGTCATAATAAAAAATATATAAATTGGGGATCCGGCTTGGCCACTGCATATGATGCTGCCGAGGTGGCAGCCTACAGTTGGTTCTTTTAAAGGCTTATTAGCTTTTGGATTAGTAAGCTTCAAACATGTATATTTTTTAAATCACGAATCCGATTTGAGATTCATTTGAACCATTTAGTCTTTATAATTAAATTAACAATTCAAGAACTATATTGACTACGTTTTGATCACGAAAGCATGGTAAGCCGAATTAACTTCCCCCACGTATCGTAATATTTATCTACAACTGATATGAGACATGGTGACTACCACAAACTTGGTCTTAACTAGCTATGCAGTACCTAGCAAGCTTGAAGTCAGTCGGAGCAGGAACATCATCTCCGACCGGCACAAACTGGGGTACCCCAGGGGCACAAGTTGTTGGCAGCTTAACAAATACATGCTTAGTTCCCTCATGACATACATATTATGCTTATTCCATTAGCTCGAACTACATTTTGCTCATATGTTCGCCACTGCATCACACATCAGTGTCATGCCATCTCTACTGTTACTACCTCGCTCATCGCTTGCCATGACCATGAAGTTTCAACATTAGAACTATGAACTCAAAATTTGTAAGTTCTACCAAGAAGTTGCAAATTTTCAACTTGAATAGATCTTACGTTTGAACTCAAAATCCCAAACTTTCAACTTAAAATTTTAAGAAATAACTCAAAATTAATTCTCCGCTTCAACTATATATAATAAATTTCTGCTAAGGGGGCATAGAATTGCTAGCGTGGGACTTCACAATCGGCCATGGCTTATACGACCAAAACAAGAACAAGACAGCTGGTAGGTGACCGTGGAATTGGTTAGTGTTTTGGTGATTGGTGACTGGAGTAAATTCGGAAGTAACAAAGAATGGAGTGTGGCAAATACTGAAGGGAACCGGTTAGTTTGGGTTTGAGGAATTTTTCACTCTACTCATTCTCATCTAATGACAACTCCCTTGGTGGTTTGTCATCTCACATTTCACCTCATTGAGATCTTTTCGACCGTCATATGGCAAGAATTGATCAAGCACACACACATGTAGCATGCGTGCGCGGTGAATGATCACGATCGAAGCGAGCAGTTGTAGCGAAAATGGTCCTATCAGTCTATTATTGTAATTTTAGTGATTAATGATAACATAGTTAATGTGGATAATATGTTTATCAAGAATCTATATTAGTAGATCTCATGGATGCAATACATGAAGAAGCCACTACAGTTGGGCCAAAGTTTGATGAATTAGAAAAGTCAGAGGAGATTTGTTCTCACCGAATGGTCCGGTGCACTGAAGGATGGTCCGGTGTACTGAAGGCTATAATCATTGAAGTTTTCTCAGCTGAGGAGAAAGAAGGCACCGGATAGTCCAGTGTTAAGACCCATGTACTCACCTGAGTGTTTCTGCTCACAAGGCAAAATAGAACAGCCCAGCGGACGGTCCGGTGATCAGCGGAAGATATACACCGGAGCAATTCTTGCATAGAGGGTTGCAAGTGCTGAAGAGCGATGATTAGTTGATAGGATAGTACGGTGTTTGGCTTGTGCACACCGAATGATCTCACAGGAGCATTCTTACCAGAGAGGATGCAACTATTGAAGAAGAAGGATGAAGTCACTGGATAGTCCGGTGATCACAGAAATAGTTGCACCAGAGTGTTTCCAATGAAAAAAAGAGAATGTTTAACTGACCGGATGGTCCGGTGTGAATAGAATGAACACCGGATGAATGCACCAGAGCACCTTACACAGAGAAGCTGCAAAGGCGCGGTTTGGCTCAGGATAACTCACCGGATGATCCGGTGACGAAGGGATACACACCAGAGGTTTCACCGGAGCAATTCACACAAAGAATATGCAGAGGCTTAGATGGCTTAAGATAACTCACCGAAAGATCCGGTGATGAATTTGAGTATACACCAGAGAATTCGGTGTTCAAAAGAAGTTTGAGTGGAGTTCCAATAGGTAGTATCCACTGATGTACACACCGGATAATCTAGTGCATGTACTACTGTTATCACTGGATCATCCGGTGTTCACAGTAAAGTTGAGTCGTTGGAGCAACGGCTAGTCCTCAAGTTTGAGGCTATAAATACCCCTCTACTTAGTCATTTGAAGGTGCGGCATGCTCCTGGAATCTAGAGGAAGCTCATACACATTTGAGAAGACATCCAAACCACCAAAGCACTTAAAATGATCATCCAAGGTAATTTAGCATACCATTAGAGAGTGATTAGTGCTATTAAGTCTAGAGAGAAGTGTTGCTAGGTGTTGCAACCTAGAGAGTGGATCAAGAAGTGATTCAACCATATACCGAGAGGTACGCCGGCACCTTGGAGTCTTGGTGACTCGCCGGCAACTTGTTGACCCTCTGACTTGGTTTAGAGCGGCAACAAGACATGTGTACGTGGACACGCAAGTCCTTGCCTTGATGGCTCAAGCTCCGAAGTGATCACGGCGACAAGGAATCGGAAGAGAGGCTTCTTATGGTGCCTTGCCTTGGTGGCTTGGTGGCTCATCCGAGTTGAGACCTTATCTTTGTTACTTAGTAGCTTAATAGCCGTGACCGGGTGCCGACCAGGACCATATCCTTGGTGGAGCTCCAACGTGGACTAGGGGTGGTATTTATGCCATCGATACTATGGGAAAAGTCCTTGTGACAAGTTTGCTCTCTCTACCTTATTTACGTTTCCGCATTTACTTACTTTCAATTTACTTTCTTAAATAGGTTGCAAGCGTTTTGATCGGTAGAGTAGAAATACTAGATAAATCTAGAGTACATTTAGATAGAAATTGAGATAGGTTTATCTTGTGAAGTCTTTGAAGCTGAATAATTTCTAAGTTTCCTAATTCACACCCCCTTACGACACCACCAATCCTTACAATTGGTATCAGAGTCAGGGCTCACACCTTTCATAGAGACACACCATTCAAGTAGCATTTGAGACATCGTCTCATTTTGATCAGTTAGGCTTCACCATGTAGTGAGTTGTGATGTCCGGGGTTGGGATGGATACCTATAGTGCTCCACTTCTCAATGCCACGAATTTCCTCCTTTGAAAAATTCTAATGTCTTATTGCTTGTAAGCTAAGGGTCTAAATGTTTGGAGGGTCACTGAGGAAAGGATGAGATCTCGTATCACCAACAAAGAGAGATAATTAGATCCATTGGCAAATAATATCCTTTTATCATCTTTAAATGTTAATGTATTTAATCATATTTATTCTCTCACCAATGCACATGATATTTAGATTAGTCTCATGGAAATACATGAAGGCACAAAGGATGTGTGCAATGAGAAATATCATGTGCTTATGACTAAGCTCAATGAAATCAAGCAATTACCCTATGAAGTGCTAATGACATGTACTCACGTTTGAATATTCTTGTCAATAAGATCAATGGGTTAGGTCTGACACCAATTGAAGATGATCAAATAGTGAGAAGAATACTTCAAGCTCTTCTTCCAAAGTATCAGTTGATAGTCTCCATCATCTACTATAACAATGACATCAAGAAGATGACTCCAAGTCAAGTGCTCGGTAAGATCACCGTCCATGAGATGACAATAAACATAGAGGTGGAAGATCCTACCTTATCCAACACCAAGAATCTTGGCTCACAAGCAAGAAAGGTCAATGCTCACATATGAAGACGAAGATAAGTAAGCAAGAACAAGAGTCAAGCTCAAGCGAAGATGATGTTGATCAAGATGAAGAGGGCGATGAAGGGGATGATCAAAGCACATCAAGTGATGATCAAATTGATCAAAAGATGGCCAAGCTCTTCTCAATGATAGAGAAGAATATGAAGAGAATCGATGGCAAGATTGATCATCCTATCTCCATTGAAGATTTAATTAACACAATTGATCATATCAAGAAAGAGAAGAAGACCAAGAACAAGAGGGAGACAAGAGAAAGAATCAAAGCATTCGTAAGCTTAGGAAGATGGGTGAGCGATGATGAAGAGTCAAGCTCAAGTAATGAAAGCTTCACCATCCTCCCCTCCAAGAAGAGCTCTTCCTCAAGGTCATCATCATGCAAGTCAATACGCAAGTCATCTCACAAGTGCCTTATAGACAACTATGGATAGCGATGTAACTGGTGATGAATCCGATGAGGATTCTCCCTCCTATGATGAACTCTTTCATTTGATCAATAAGCAACAAATGGCCCTTAAAAACAATCGAAAGAGCTTAAGAAATTCAATGTACTAAATAACATTCATTCTACTTTTGTTTCTAATTATGAACAATTATTGAGTGAATTCAATTTACAAAACAAGGAGCATGATGAGCTTAAGGCTAAATTTGAGTGCATTGAATCTCAATCTATGACCCATTTGAAGCAATCTACCTCTCTATTTAGTTTCAATCGTAAGGTAGATGCTTCCACTTCTTGCAATGATTTAATTGATATATCATGCTCACCCCTTTGCAACGAGAAATGTATTGAGAATATTTTTGTAGAACCATCTAATGACCTCATTGCACAAGAAAATAATAAGCTCAAGCAAGAAGTTGAGAAGCTCAAGAAGGACTTGGAAAGACTAAAGGGCAAGAATCATGTCCAACCTCCTCAAAATAACCGTGCAACCATGGTGAACAAACTTGTAGAAGGGTCCACCGTGACATGTTTCAAATGTTATCAAGAAGGCCACAAGTCCTTCCAATGTAAGCAAGTTAAGAAGGAGACCAAAGAGAAAAAGAAAGAAATAAACCTCTCTAACAAGACCTCCAACATTTACACTAAGTCCAACTAAAAAACCAAGATCAAGAGCAACCACAATAAGCTCAAAAAGAAGAACAATGGCAAGATGGTTGCACATATGGTTGGGAGAAATAATTAGGGATATAATCAACCAATTTGGATGACTAAGGAAGTCATCACCAACATGAAGGAGGCTCAATCGATTTGGGTTTCAAAGAAGACTTGAAACCCAAAGCGGCTATAGGGATTTAGAGGCTTAGCTTACAAAATGAAATAAAGATTCAAGTAAAAAAGTCAAGTGTACAAGATTGAACACATTAATGAAGATCATAGTCATAATATACCCAAATCCCATCCAAAGATAATGAAGTGATGGTAGCTAGACTTTTGTTCATGGTTTTTGAACCATTGTCTTGTCTAGGATTGCATATGCTTATTGCAATATCTAGTGTAGGTTTTCATATGGTAGGTTGCTTGTGTTTATCTCTAATCCATGAGCAACATATATTGTTTATTAGTTGTAGGTCCCTTACATAGCACTAGATTTACATTTGGTATCTTTTATGTGTTATGATCTAATCTATAGGATAAATCTCTATTGTTATCGATAACAAGTGCATATGCCTCACAAGTATTTAATACTTGTATGCACACATTTAGGGGGAGTATATCCTATAAGTTGTGATTTTGAAACTAACATGTGTTGCAAGTTATATATTTTATAGTCTTATGGAGCAATCAACACATCCCCAGAGGTATGCAATGCTTTTGAGGCTTCAATTGGTATCATTGTTAAATCATTTTGTTCATTTAAGCTACCTCCATACATAATATAACTTAAACTTCCTATCTTGACATATTATCGAGTTGTGCATATATTTTTTTATCATATGTATACACATATAGGGGTAGTTTAGACTATATTATGTGAGTTTCATGAATTATGATTTATATTCTTTTTATTTCAATTGGTATTATTTTTATTGGATCATGATTTGTGAAGCTCTCACCTATGTGTTCTAACATTTTTTCCTTGAGTTCAACATGTGCTTATAGTCTTTTTGGTAGATTGTTGACAAAGGGAGAGAATTTTAACGACCAAGCAAGATGAAAAATGTAGGGGAGATTATAGTTACAAGCAAGATATCTAGGAACCGAAGTTGACAAAGGAGAAGAAGAAGAAGATGCTAGAAACAATATAAGGCGCCTAGATTGACAAAAGAGAAGCTCTTGCATATATCGATCAAGAGAGATAGTGGTATTGGAGAAAGGGGAAGCCACAACAAAGGAGGACTATATGGTAAGAATATGTATCCAAGCAATGTGAAAAGACTTTATGCTCTTTTAGGATTTTATCAACTGGTATCATTTATCATTTGCCACTTACTTTGGTTGTCTTGTCATCAGCCACTAAAAAATGGGAGATTGTAGCCAACACCAAAAAGGGGAGATTGTAGCAAAAATGGCCTTATTAGGCCATGATTTTGATTTTGGTGATTAATGATAATATAGTAATGGGACTAATATGTTTGTCAATAATATATGTTATGTCTCATGGATGCAAAACATGAAGAAGCCACCGCAGCCAAGACAAAGTTTGGTTGAATTAGAAAAGTCCCAGCAAATTTGTTCTCACCGGATGGTTCGGTGTACTGAAGGCTATAATCACCGGAGTATTCTGAGTAGAGGAAAAAGAAGGCACCGGATAGTCCGGTGTTAAGACCCGTGTACTCACCGGAGTGTTCTGCTTAGAAGGCAAAATGGAACAACCCATCGGATGATCCGATGATCAGCGAAAGATATACACCGGAGCAATTCTTGCAGAGAGGGTTGCAAGTACTGAAGAGCGATGATTAGTTGACTGGATGGTACGGTGTTTGGCTTGTGAACACTAGATGATCTCACCAGAGTATTCCTACCAGAGAGGATGCAGCTGTTGAAGAAGAAGGATAAAGTTACCAGATAATCTGATGATCACAACGATAGTTGCACTAGAGCATTTCTAGAGAAAAGAAGAGAAATTTAAACTCACCAGATGGTCCGGTGTGAATGGAATGAACACCAAATGAATGCACCGAAGCATTTTACATAGAGAGCCTACAAAGGCGTGGTTTGGCTTAGGATAACTCACTAGATGGTCCGATGACGAAGAGATGCATACCGAAGGTTTCACCGGAGCAATTCACATAGAGAAGATACAGAGGCTCAGATGGCTTAAGATAACTCACCGGAATGTCCAGTAATGGATTTGAGTATACACCGGAGAATCTGATGTTTAGAAGAAGTTTGAGTAGAGTTCCAACGGCTAGTATCCACTAATGTACACACCGGATAGTCTAGTGCTTGTACTACTGTTGTTACCGGATCATCCGGTGTTCACAGTAAAGTTGAGCCGTTGGAGCAATGGCTAGTCCGCGAGTTTGAGGCTATAAATACCCCTTTACTTAGTCATTTGAAGGTGCGGCATGCTCCTGGAGTCTAGAGGAAGCTTATACACATTTGAGAAGACATCCAAACCACCAAAATACTTAAAGTGATCATCCAAGATAATTTAGCACACAATTAGAGAGTGATTAGTGCTATTATGCCTAGAGAGAAGTGTTGCTAGGTGTTGTAACCTATGAGAGTGGATCAAGAAGTACCGGCACCTTAGAGTCTTGGTGACTCGCCGGCAACTTATTGACCCTCCAACTTGGTATCGAATGGCGGGAAGACACGTGTATAGGGATCCGGAGACTCTTGTCTTGGTGGCTCGAGCACTTAAGTGATTACAACAGCAAAAGACCAGAAGATAAGCTTGTGGTGAGGCTTTGCCTTAGTGGCTTGGCGGCTCATCCGGATTGAGACCTTGTCTTTGTAACTTGGTGGCTCAATAGCCGTGACCGAATGCCGACTGTGAGCATATCTTTGATAGAGCTCTAACGTGAATTATGGGTGTTATTCATACCATCGATACCATGAAAAAAAATCCTTGTGCTGATTTTGCTCTCTACCTTATTTATATTTCCGTATTACTTATTTGTAGTTTACCTTCTTAGATATGATATAATCGTTTTGATTGATAGAGTAGATACACTAGATGGACTTAGAACATATTTAAATAGAAATTAAGATAAATTAATCTTATAAAATCTTTTGAATCAAGTAGTTTCTAAATATTATAATTCATCCACTCTTAACATGACACCGATACTTATAGCAGTCGAGATCACCTCGTCCAATTTGAACTTTAAATTATAGAGTGGGCCGGGACAAAACGGATCGATCGGCTAGCTCGAGATCGAAATAATGGAGAGACGGATCCATCTCTCACCGTCCTTCCGACAGGCGCAAGCGGAAAGATTTTATTCCCTGACACGTACGCGCAACATGGTGACATGCCGAGATGCTAATTAATGCCCACACGGGCGAACCGGTGAGCGAAACGAATGCGAATGCTTGCGGCAGATTTTTCTTCCTTCTTTGTCGTCTGCATCGATCGCTTCACAACTAAGTAGATAGCTAGCTAGGCTCACATGAAGAAGATCCGCCATGCCGCCCTGTGGAATAATGGCAGTGTGAGCTCTTCGTGATGTGGCGAATGCATCTATCTATTTTGACCGCCTCATCGATCGGCAACTCAATTATCCAGACTGATGCACAACTGTAGGTATGATGTTACACTGGGATAAAGACTCGGAGTACGTACTGTGTTCAACTGATTTTGTTTTCTAACGCAATGTACGTACATCTAGTATCTATGTATGGATCATGTATCCTCACGCTTCGTAGAGATACGCAGCTCTCTTGTCTATTGTTCAATAAAGAAACACATGTATACAATCACAAAGATCCGTGTAAAATAATAGAAACATTGTTTGCATATCACTAATTTAGCTATGTTTTGATAAAATGTCATTATGACTCACATATCGTTCTATGTATCAGTGAGAGAGAAGTAACATTTTATTGAAACATCAATATAAAAGTGACAACTCTGTAAATCCCCCAACTGCCTATACAATTTGTACTAGGAGAATTGTGTGGACACTACAAGATGGAAGGGGCATCTAAGTTGCTGGGGATGGTCCTCATCTGCATGATTGCGGGTAGCTAGAGGGAGAGAGAATATGCAACCCCCACATAAGACCTACCTTGCATACTCAAGTCCACCTAGCTTTCCTGCATTACAACATTGCACTACACCAGCGATCGATCCTCTTCGCCTTTTGCATGCATGATCAGCTAGGAGCAGGCTCCCCATCAGGGCAGCTCCTTTCACGATCGGAATCGCATAAAGCCCGGCCCCGGGTATAATTTCGGGGGCTCATCTCGTCTCAGGATCGGAGCATCAAATGTATACTGTATACCACATGTGTTATACGACATCTACTCATTATAGCAAAGCCGCCCTAAAAAATCACCGCGATAGATAACTAACTCAATTTGACAATGAGTAGTTTATATATGAAACCCGCCGGAGGCTGCCATGCATGATTTGTGTGTTTTGCTTCCCCAAATCTCTCTCTTTCCATTCTCACTACAGAGTACTGTCTAGTTTTACATCAATATTTGGCAGAGGGAACATAGCGGGTCAGAATTAGCTTCGGGGTAGGATGTCATGGGTATGATAAGGACACAATTAATTAAGAAGAATTATATATGCTCCATGTTCATAGAAGGTCCTTCAATTTCATAGCAAAATAATGTGTACAGTTTGCATTTAACATGCATATATATATATATATATATATATATATTACAAAAACATTTGCAACGGCCAAGTCCATAATTCCTAAATTGATGAAGGCATGCGAGTGGAGAGGCGGAACAACACAGGCACAGCGTTGCAATAGCACTCACTAGTCGGTTGCTACTCCTCTGTTCAAAAATAGTATATGTATTTATTTTGAAAAGTTAAATTTTATGTACTTTGATTAAGATTTAATAAAATAATAAGAATATCTAGTATATAAATATTATACAATTAGATTCGTAATTTAAAATAATTTCACACTATACAAGTTTTGTAGCTATAAATGCTATATTTTATGAGAAAACCTTAGTAAAAATCTAACTACTAAAATCGAGAAAAAAAATACGTCTGCTATTTCTAAACGGAGGGAGTACTATATTACTTAACACTATTTTTGACAGCTAAGTTGTATAATAGTAGTGCCTATAATATTCCCCCTACAGCGATTAATTGTTGGCACTATGGCTAGTTAGTGCCACTACCACCATATATTGAGAAAACATGTTAAGGGCCCTTTGGTTCGTAGGCAAAACATAGGGAAGTCATAGGAATAAGAAATTTTCCTTTGCACTCATTATTCATCCATTTGGTTCACAGGAATGGACACAAAGGAATAACACAAGAAATTTTCCTTTGCGCTCAATTTCACAGGATAAGTACAGGAGGAAAGAATCCACCCTGATCTCTTTTTTCTCTTCTCGTTGCATAGGATCAGGCAAATTCCTATGTTTTCCTGCGCTCATCCAAACACCAACTTTGAAATTTTCCTCTGTTTTCCAATCATCTGTTTTACACCCACCACCCTATTATATTTTTGTGTTTTTACTATTCTTGTGTTTTTCCAATCCTGTGTTCCAAAGGATCCCTAATTGCTGCAAAAACATTCTCCTTAGCAAATTTCGATCAAAAACTATATACGTCACCATGAATGCATGGATATCAAAAATCAAATCGATCCAACAGGACAAAATCAAATCCAACTACGCGCGCAAAGATACCTGTAATATGCTTCTCCGGGGTATATATTTTAGCCAGCAGCAGCCTTAACATGTGTCACTCACCAATTAGCAGCTGGATAGTTCCGGCGCATGCTGCGCATGTGTTCATCTACATACGCGCATGCATGCAACTGATATAAAAAAGTTTTGGATGTTGCACACATGGAAAAACCTTTTTGGTCATTGAGGTTATTCTTATGCCCCAGTTCTCTATGGTCATTGAGCAAGGTCCAGAATGAGCGTATCTCACTTTCAACACTAATAAAAGTTTAACCATCAGACAAATATCAGTAGGAGTACTATAATATAACTGCTTGCATATATATGAGTTGACGTACGTAAGTAACACATATTGGGAAACTATGGAATCTGAACAGGGTAACACTTTTGGGAAATGTTGTATCTAGCTTGGACCAAATAAAAGGCTAGGGGTTCGGTTTGACACCACCTGTGGCAACCTCGCAGTGTGAAACACATTCAAACCTATGCTTTACTCCTATATATCCCTTAAACTGAACTAATTTAGAACTTTTACAAAAGAAAAAAGAAACTTAAGTAGTTTAAAAGAGTATGTGTGTGTGTGTGTTTGTGTGCTTGCCTCTCCACAGCGTTCCATACAGCATTTTCTCATCTTACCTTCACATATGGGAAAACACATATAGTTCATTTACTTCCATTTTGCTGGGTCAAACGACTGAGCTGCTGTCTCACGCTTGAGATTTCTATGTAATTAATTATGTCGAATGCCAGTTTTCAGGGAATTTTAGTTGAGCAATCT
Organism: Phragmites australis; assembly: GCF_958298935.1. Classification (NCBI taxonomy): domain Eukaryota; kingdom Viridiplantae; phylum Streptophyta; class Magnoliopsida; order Poales; family Poaceae; genus Phragmites; species Phragmites australis. The sequence continues at coordinate 27,595,603 of NC_084921.1, read as the reverse complement.
GTCACTTTATATCAAAGAAATTTAAAACTAACAACAAGAAAACTAAACTAAGGTTACCATTCAGGGAAATAGCTGAAATTTTGGAATACTGTATAGTGTAAATGAACAAATCAATAATAGGCCTATGTACAAGTAGTGTAACGCCATCTCTAACTAATGCAAAACTAGAATGTTTTTGCAATAGTCCAGTATAATAATAAAAATTGACAGGTTTTAAAATCTGTTGCAGTGAGCCAATATTAAAAGCTTAATACACTTTGTATCAAATAAAATTCTATCACTCTTTGCAGGAAAAATAAAATTCCATCATTAGTTTAATAGGTATTAATTAGTGTAATTTTGACTCACTTGTGTCTGTTTTGTATCAATAATTAAGAGGTTGCCAAAAATCGCTATAGCCTCTAACATGTTTTGATTAGTTAGTGAGCCAATATATTATTACAGATATCTCAGTTCTGTCATTTTTTACACGTATTACAATGTATAGTAACATCCTGATTGAGTTCTCATAATAATTGCTAACGGTAACTTTTACAAGAACTTTTCTAAGTAGACAAAACATTTACTATTACCAATTTTTGGTTGGCAGTGTGCATAATTTGTGTTTTAGAACGATATGGTGTGCCATTTACTTCACTTATTCTAATCAACATATTTGTGCAAAATTAGGCTTTATTATAATATAAAGTAAGGATAATTAAGTAAAATCCTTGATTCTTATATCTTATAATTTCCTTGTGTTGTGCTATTTATTAGTATAAACCATTACATTTCTAATCATTCTTTGCCCCTTCCCCCTGATAGAGCTAAGAGATAGCAGAGAGGAGCCAAAAAAACTCAAATTAAAACTTATCAAAGTTATGACATTTAAAAATTGCGAATTGTATCATAGAGAATTGTTTTCTTTTAACTTATTAATTACTTCATAATATGAATTCATTGAAGAAATCAAGAGCATCACCATTTCCCATTCTAATTAACCTACTTTAATACTAAACTATATATGTTGAGCGGTTATTGTCCAATGTCCATAATAATTTATTACGCCTCATTTGGTCCATAGTCATCATGGCCTTAGACTTATGTTGCAAAAAGGAAGGATCTAGAGTGAAGGGCAAATGTGGTGAAACCAGGAGACAACTAGATTATTGATATTTCCCAATAAAAATGTAATTTTTCGAATTTTCATTGAACTGTTTCCCCAATAAAAATGTAATTTTTCGAATTTTCATTGAACTGTTTCAGGAAACACTTCAGAAACCAACAAAAAGGTTGATAATGTATTTTTCAAACGTGAAAATTGAAATTAAATATAGAAACAATTATTTTTGACACACCGTACCATTCAAAATTTGATCAGCATATATATATGGCGACATGCACGCACACCGGCCCCAAGATCTCACACGCTAGAAGCATTGCCTGATGAAGTTGGGAACTGGAGGAGGCAGGAGGCATTTGGTTCTCACGCCCCAGGTGAGCAGCTCGATCTCTTGCTGAGAATGAATACATAGGTCCCATCAATCAAGAAGATTCCCCAGTTATGACACAGTATAACTGAAAAGAGATGTATGATGAGCTAGACAGCCACTACAACAACAATGAGCTTTTGCCATGAAACATATGGCAATAATATATAAATTGTGGCAATACATAGCTAATATTGCCATGATTAGAAACTTCGTGGCAATAAATTGACTAAATTGCTATGAATTTTTAGTATTGTCATATTTCCAACTTTCGTTGCAAGAGGTTGTTATGTATTGCAACGGAAAAATATATCATTGTATTATGTTGATTATTTTGCCATAATTTGTGTTGTTATAGTATTGTTTTTGTGGAAATATCTCGTTTTTATTGCCACACTTTGCTTTGTCGTGGTAATAAGAACTTTTATATTGCAATGATATATTAATATGGTAATATTTCATGAATTGGTTGCAACATAGATATGTTATTACCATGAGTCAAGAATCGTTACAATATAAAGGTACTATTGCCACATTTTCTATGCATGTCCGCTTTTAAGAGAGAGAGGTCAAAGTGATATTATATATATTCTATATATAAATAATAGCTTTGGCATGATAGTACAGCATTCCGAGCACAACCACAAGGTCTCAGGTTTGACTCCTGATCATAGCAACGAAACCGACCATAAAAGTATCATAATTTTCATTTACAATAATTTTATTGCCACAAAGTAATATCGTTGCAATAGTGACTTTATTTTCATGATTTTATTTCTATTGCCACGATAATAGGCATCGTAAATGGAGCCTATTGCCATGCGGATTGTGTGGTAACATAAGCAATTATTACAATAAAATAAAAATGTTGCAAAAACTTTAGAGTACGCTACTACTTACAACTACAGACAACGATTTTAAAGTTATTGCGATATGCACATATTACAACAATTTTAACCCTATTGTAATAATTTTTCATCATGACAAAAGCTCAATTTCCTTTTTGGTGAACCCACGAGCGCACACTGTTAGCTCACATAGCACAGCAGCTAACTTCATGCATGGGCGGGCCCCTACTAACTTTGCCTGGCCTCCTATCAGCAGCGCTTCACCAAACCCTATATAAAAGCCCGCGCCTCCTCCCCTCAAACCAAGCCACTCATCCAGAGCAAGCAAGCTCAGCTAGCATTCCATCTGCCACAGCTAGCTCGCTCGCTTCCTCTCGCGGTCGATCGACCGATCGATATCAATTTCCGCGTAGCTAGCTGAGATAACTAGATTGTTGCAAGACAAAGAGAGTAGGAAGATTTTCTAGACAGGCAAGCAAATGGAGAAGATGAACGTGGCGAGCAGGAAGCCCGGCGACTGGAGCTGCCGGTCGTGCCAGTACCTCAACTTCTGCAAGCGGGACGCGTGCCAGCGCTGCGGCGAGGCGAAGCTGGGCGTGGACCGCACGGACTACGCCGCGCTGAGCGGCGACTGGGACGTCAAGCCCGGCGACTGGTACTGCTGCGTCTGCGGCGTCCACAACTACGCCTCCCGCAGCTGCTGCTTCAAGTGCGCCGCCGCCAAGAACGAAGCCACCACCGTCGCGCAGGGGTGGGGGTTCAGCGTCGCCGGCCAGGCCGGGATGAAGTCCGGCGACTGGATCTGCCCAAGGTGACTTCAGACACCCATCTCCATGATTCTAGCTGGGTTGCTCGGTTAGAATGCAGCATATATGCATGCATGATGCATGCAGTAGTGGAATCACTCGGATAATTATTCAACTAACTTTGGCAAGGAACAAACATGAACAACAACCACATCCTTTGTACAAATATGAAGTCAAAATCATGTAGAGAAAGAAAATATGTTATCTATTCAACCCTCCACTGTTTAAAAATGTCAATTCAAGTCCTTGGAATATTATGGCCAACAGAAGTGAGTTGCCAAATGGAATTTCTTGACGTGTCGGCTCTGCATTATTTCTTCTGTTAGCTGAAGTGTCAGTGTTTGTGCTTGTTCTGAATGTTAATGTTGCTGCATGTTTTGGCGCTGCAGTCTGGGTTGCAACGTGCAGAACTACGCCAACAGAACCGAATGCTTTAGGTGCCATATGCCCAGATCATACTACGGTAAGCAGCCTAGCTACCACTCTTGTGCTCGTCGATTCAAATGATGGCATCACACTTGACAGTGACAGACTGCTCTGGTGCTCCCAGCTAATCTGCTTCTATTTTCCTTTTCCCTTTTCAGGTTGATCGGACGACTAACCACACACACAGAAAAACAGAAAAGAAAAAATAAACTACGAGATCGAAGAGCAACAGACGAGATTGATCGGTCAACGATCGCCGCGCCATGAGGACTTTTTTCCTTTCTTTTTTTCTCTCTTTTGAATGAATAACAAGTTGAGGGTTAGTCATTTGGAAGAGCAGTAGTAACTGAAGCTAAAAAGGAGAGGAGGGTATGTGAAAAAAAAAGTGTGACTGATGCCAATAATCAGTCTTCTTTGTCCCGCCCTTTTTTTCCCAATAAAAGCAGAGGTTAAAGAAAGGAAAAAATGCGAGTTCCCTTGTATTGTAGACCAACTTTTTCACTCCTCTCTTTTTACATGCAGTTTGCTAGCTACTTTGCACTAAAAAAGAAAGCCTGATTGATCGGTGAATGTATGTGAATGGAGCATGACATAGATTATTCCTAATCTTTTCACTGTTTACGGCATCCGTGGCGCATAAATATGTCAAACAAACAAAAATCTATCCATAAGTATATAGATGCCTTCCGTCATTGTTAATCGATTGGTTTATAGCTTATGCAAAGCAGAATGCTGTATCCTATTAACGGGAGCACATAGGCGACAGCGAATTCAAGTGGCCACAGGCGAATGTTTCCACCCCAGTCTTATTAAGCTGCGCCGATGTGACGACGACGTCTTCTTCAGGGCCATTGTCTCTTAGATTGTGCTGCTATGGCTGGATAAGATTCCGGGAACAATCATGGCCCTGCTTTACTCGTGAAGGAATCAGTAACTTACTAAGAAGAGAGTGAATTAGAATATCTAAAATCTATTTGATTTTAAAAACTATACAGAATAAATATATATCAATTTCTATCTAAATGTGCTCTAGATTTATTATGTGTCTACTCTACCAATTAAAGAGTTTGCAACCTATCTAAGAAGGTAAATTAAAAAATATAAATGCGGAAACGTAAATAAGGTAGAGAAATCAAACCTAGCATAAGAATATTTATCCCGTGGTATCGATGATATGAATACTACCGCTAGTCCATATTGAAGCTCCATCAAAGATATGTTCCCGGTTGGCACCTAGTCACGACTCTTGAGCTACCAAGTTATAAAGATAAGACCTCCACTCGGATAAGCCAACAAGGCAAGGTCTCACCACTAGCCTCTCTTCCGGTTTCTTATCACCATTATCACTTCGGAGCTTGAGCCACCAAGGCAAGGGTCTCCGCGTCCCTGTACACGTTTCTCGTCATCACTTCACACTAAGTCAGAGGGTCAACAAGCTTGTCGATCAGTCACCAAGACTCCAAGGCGCCGACGTATCACTAGATACAAACTAGGATCACTCATTTATCCCTTGTTCAAGCTGCAGCACCTAGCTACAACTCACTCTAGACCTATAAGTAATAAACACTCTCTAATTTTGTGCTTAATTACCTTAGATAATCACTTTAAGCACTTTGGTGGCTTGAATATCTTCTCAAGTGTATATGAACTTCCTCTACACTCCAGCAGCATGCCACACCTTCAAATGATTGAGTGGAGGGGTATTTATAACCTTAAACCTGCGTACTAGCTGTTAACCCAACGACTTATAAAAATTGTTAACACCGCATGATCTGATGAGAATAATAGTACTAACACTGAATCATCCAGTGAGTACACTCTCCTAAACTAGCCGTTGGCACCCCACTCAAGGTTCTAAGAACACTAGACACTCCTGTGTATACTTCATCTTTATCACCGGACTATTCGGTGAGTTATCTTGAGCCATCCGAGCTAACTGCGTCCTCTCTGTGTAAATTACTCTGGTGTTAGTATCCGATGCACATCACTCCATCACTAGACTATCAGTTGCCTTGAACTTTGTTATGCCTCTTTGCACTGTTAATTATCTGGTGTATTGTCCGGTGTAGCCTTCTGGCGTGTCGATCTTCAATCTTCTATGATTGCAACTTTCTCTAATGGAAATACTCTGATGTGTATCTTCCTCTGATTACCGGACTTTCTGGTGGGTTGTCCCATTCAGCCTTCTAGACAAATACTCCGGTGTTGCCATACTTTGATCACCGGACTATCCAGTAAGACTTAGCCTTTATTCTTCAGCACGACACCCTTCTCTAGAAGAATTGCTCTGGTGAGCACACTTGCTGATCACCAGACCTTCTAGTGAGGTCTTCAGGCCTCTCTCTCTCCTTTTATCAAATATGCTCCAATGAGTTCAACACCTAGAACACCGGACCATCCGGTAAGGCAAATCTTCCTGGAACTTCTTCAATTCGACCAAATTTTATTCCAACTAACATGGCTTCTTTATGTATTGCATCCATGAGATCTACTGACATATATTCTTGACAAACTTGTTAGTCTTATTGACTATGTTGTCATTAATCACCAAAATCACAATCATGGTCTAATATGGCTATTTTCGCTACAATCTCTCCCTTTTTGGTGATTAATGAAAACACAACCAAAGCAAGTGGTAAATACTAAATGATACCAAATATAAAGATCATAAGCGAGCACAAAATCTTACACATTGCTTGGATGCATGTTCTTACCACTTAGTCCCCTTTGTTTTGGCTCCTCCTTTCTCTATCGTCGCTATCTCCCTTGATCGACCTTGTAAGGGCTTTCTTCTTCTTCTCCTCTTTCGTCATCTTGCATCTTGCTTTAGTCATCAAAATTCTCCCCCTTTGTCAACAATCTCCTAAAGGCTATATGCACATATTGAACTCAAAGGGAAAAATATTAGAGCATATGGGAGAGAGTTTTATAAATCATGATCCAATTAAAAGTATACCAATTTTATGGATATCATTACAAATGAATGATACCAAATTTAGGCTATGAAAGCACATGAACCATAATTTATGAAACTTATATAATATAGTCTAGACTCCCCCTATATGTGTACATACATATGATGAGAAAGAAACATATGCACAACTAGATAATATGTCAAGATAGGAAGTTTAAGTTATATTATGCATGGAGGTAACTTAAATGAATAAAAGATTTAACAATAATATTAATTAAAGTATTTAAGCATTGCATACATCCAAGGACATATTGATTGCTCCATGAGACTATAAGAGATACAACTTAGAACGTATGTTAGTCTTAAAATCACAACCTATAGGATATACTCTCCCTAAAAGTGTGCATACAAGTGTTGAATACTTGTGAGATACATGCACTTATTATTGATAATAATGAGAATTTATCCTATAGATTGGATCATGGCACATAAAAGATATCAATTGTAAAAACTAGTATCATGAAATGAACCTACAACTAATAAATCATATAGGTTGCTCATAGGTTAGAGATAAACATAAGCAACCTACCATATAAAAACCTACACTAGGCATTATAATAAATTAAATAAGCATATGCAATCCAAGATGAGGCAAATAAGCTAGAAGCAAAAAACAAAATACATGAACATAAGTCTAGCTACCATTTATCTCTTTCACCTTGGAAGGGGATTTGGTTATACGATGATCATGGTTTTCATCAATACGCCTATTTATAAACTTGGCTTCTTTGCTTGAACATTCACTTCATCTTCTGAGCCAAATCTCCAAATCCCCATAGCCGCTTCGAGCTTCAAGTCTTCTTTGGAACCCAAATCAATTGGAGCCCCTTCATGTTGGTGATAACTTACTTAGGCACCCAAATGGGTTGGTTCCACCTCCAATCCTTTCTCCTAAGCATATGTGCAACCACCTTGCCATTGTCCTTTTTCTTGAGCTTATAGTGGTTGCTCTTGATCTTGATCTTGTAGTTGGGCTGGTGTAGAGGTTTGAGGTCTTGTTGGAGAGGTTCACCATCTTCTTCTTCTCTTTGGTCTACTTCTTCACTTGCTTGCATTGGAAGGATTTATGATTTTCTTGATGATATTTGAAGCATGTAACGATGGACCCCTCCGGAAGCTTCTTCATCATAAAAATACGGTTATCTTGAGGAGGTTGGATATGTCTTTTGCCCTTTAAACTCGCCAAGTACTTCTTAAGATTCTTCACTTCTCACTAAAGCTCATCATTCTCTTGTGCAATGATGTTGTTAGATGATTCTACAGTAACATTCTCAACACAAATTTCAATACAAAAGGGTGAGCTAGATAAAGCAATTAAATCATTACAAGAAGTAGAAACATCTACCTTAGGATTGAAATTAAACGAAGAGACAGATTGTTTCAAATGGACCTTAGTTTGAGATTCAATGCACTCAAATTTAGCCTTAAAGTCATCATGCTCCTTGTTTAGTAAATTGAATTTGCTCAATAAATATTCATAGTTAGAAACAAATATAGCATGCATGTCATTAAGTAAATTAAATTTCTTAAGCTCTTTTGATTTTTTCTTAACGGTCCTTTGTTGCTCATTGATCAAATGAAGGAGTTCATCATAGGAAGAAGAATCCTCATCGGATTAATCATCACTTACATCGCTATCTATACCTTTGGCCATAAGGCACTTGTGAGATGACTTGCGCGATGACGACTTGTGTGATGACGACCTTGAGGAAGAGCTTTTCTTAGAGGGGAGGATGGTGAAGCTTTCGTCACTTGTGTGATGACTCTTCATTGTCGCTCATCTATCTTCCTATGCTTGCGAATACCTTGGCTCTTCCCCTTTTCTCCCTCTTATTCTTGGTCTTCTTATTCTCCTTCTTGATATGATCAATTGTGTTGACCAAGTCTTCAATGGAGATATGATGATCAACCTTGGTATTGATCCTCTTCCTGTTCTTCTCTAACTTTGAGAAAAGCTTGGCTATCTTAGGATCAATTTCTTCATTACTTGATGTACTTTGATCGTCCTCTTCACATCTCTCTACATCTTGATTACTATTATCTTTTCTTGAGCTTAACTCTTACTTTTGTTCCCTCATCCTTGCTTTCATATGTGGCATTTTTGAGTTTACTTGCTTGTGAGAGCAAGGTTCTTGGTACCAGATGAGGAAGAAGTTTCCACCCCTATGTTCATTGTCATCTCATAGACGATGATGTTGCCGAGCACTTAACTTGGAGTCATCTTCTTGATGTCATTGTTATCATAGATGATGGAGACTATCAACTTATAGTTTGGAAGAAAGGCTTGAAGTATTCTTCTCACCACTTGATCATCTTCAATTGGCGTTAAACCTAACCCTTGATCTCATTGACAAGAATATTCAAACGTGAGTACATGTCATTAGCACTTTCATGGGGTAATTGCTTGATGACATTGAGCTTAGTAACAAGCACATGATATTTCTCATTGCACACATCCTTTGTGCCTTCATGTATTTTAATGAGACTATTCCAAATATCATATGTATTGATGAGAGAATAAACATGATTAAATGTATCAACACAAATAGATGATAACAAGATACTCTTGGTCAATGCATCTAATTGCCTCTCCTTGTTGGTGATGTGAGGTCTCATCCCTTCCTCGGTGACTCTCCAAACATCTAACCCTCAGGCTTGCAAATAATAAGTCATTAAAATTTTTCACCGAGGAAAGTTTATGCTATCGAAAAGTAGAGTACCATAGGAATCCATCCTAACTCCGAACGTTACAACTCACTATGAGGTGAAGTCTAACCGATCATAATGAGACTAAGGCTCAAATACCACTTGAATTGGCAAAATCTTGTGAAAGTTGTGGAGTTCTAACACAAATTATAGAGCTAGATGTGAGCTCTAGCTCTGATACCAATTGAAGGGATCGGTAACATCCGAAGAGGGTGAATTAGGACACTTAGAATCTATTCAGCTTCAAAAACTATACAAGATAAACCTATATAAATTTTTATCTAAATGTGATCTAGGTTTATCTAGTGTCTACTCTACCAATCAAAACACTTGCAACCTATCTAAGAAGGTAAATTGTAAGAATATAAATGCGAAAACGTAAATAAGGTAGAGAGAGCAAACTCGGCAAAAGGATATTTATCCCTTAGTATCGATGGCATGAATATCACCCCTAGTTCACGTTGGAGCTCCACGAAGGATATGCTCCTGGTCGGCACCCGGTCACGGTACTTGAGCCACCAAGTCACAAAGACAAGACCTCCACCCGGATGAGCCACCAAGGCAAGGTCTCAGCACTAGCCTCTCTTCTGGTTCCTTACCGTCGTGATCACTTCGGAGCTTGAGCCACCAAGGCAAGGGTCTCCGTGTCCCTGTACACGCTTCTCGTCGACGTTCCATACCAACTCGGAGGGTCAACAAGCTTGCTGGTGAGTCACTAAGATTCCAAGACACCAATGTACCAATAGGTACAAGCTATGATCACTCCTTAATCCCTTCTTCAAGCTACAGCACCTAGCTACAATTCACTCTAGGTCTATAAGCACCAAACAGTCTCTAATCTTATGCTTAATTGACTTAGATAATCACTTTAAGCACTTTTGTGGCTTGGATATCTTCTCAAATGCGTATGAGCTTCCTCTAAACTCCAGCAGCATGCCACACCTTCAAATGATTAAGTGGGGGGTATTTATAGTCTCAAACCCGCATACTAGCCGTTAACCCAACGGCTCAGAAAACTTGTTAACACCGAATGATCTGATGAGAACATTAGTATTAATATCGGATCATCCGGTGAGTACACTCTCACAAATTAGCCGTTGGAACCTCACTCAAGCCTCTGAGAACACCAGACACTCCTGTTTATACTTCATCTTCATCATCGGACTATTCAATGAGTTATCCTCAGCCATCCGAGCCAACTGCATCCTCTCTGTATAAATTTCTCATGTGTTAGCATCCGGTGCATATCACTTTATCACCGAACTATCCGATGCCTTGAACTTCGTTTTGCCTCTTTGCGTTGTTTATTATTCGGTGTATTATCCGATGTAGCCTTGCTTCATCATCGGACCTTCCGGCGTGTTGATCTTCGATCTTCCACGGCTGCAACCTTCTCTGGTGGAAATGCTCCGACGCGTATCTTTCTCTGATCACCGGATTTTTTAGTGGGTTGTTCCGTTCAGCCTTCTGGATAGAAATACTCTGGTGTTACCATACTTTGATCACTGGACTATCGGGTGAGGCTTATTCTTCATTCTTCAGCATGACACCCTTCTCTAGATTGCTCACCGGACCTTCTGGTGAGTACACCTGCTGATCACCGGAAGGTCCGGTGAGGTCTTCATGTCTCTCTCCCTTTGTCAAATATGCTCCGATGAGTTCAAAACCTAGTGCACCAGATCATACTGTGAGGCAAATCTTCCTGAAACTTCTTCCATTCAACCAAACTTTATCCCAGCTATGGTGACTTCTTCATGTATTATATCTATAAGATCTACTAATATATATTCTTGATAAACATATTAGTTTCATTGATTATGTTATCAGTAATCATCAAAAGCAAAATTATAACTTAATAGGATCATTTTTGCTGCAACTCGCAAAAACGAGCCAAGATGCAGTGAATTGTTACCACTTTGGGGCTTCGATCACAACCTGAGAGGCTGAGACTCACTACCTGCATTTGCAAGGCTTCTGTTGCCCTCAGTTACACATCTCAGATGCTGCCTCAAATCATTCTGAGACGTCTCCTTTTGCGTGCGAAGATGAACAGAGAAAAAATAATGGAAGAAAGAAAAAGTGTGAGATGGTGATCAGGAACAGGAAGCATCCGAATACCACACCATGACCATATTGTTCAGCATGCCTAAGGGTAGCTGTTCAGTCTTAGCCGTAGTGCCGGCCTTACCCTCAACACACAGCAAGCCAATTGGTCTCGCAGTTTCTTTTTGTCCCTGACTCTCTGGTCGTTCCTGCATGGGAGAAAGGAGAGGAAGAAAGTGCAGCAGCCACTTGTTTGGTGCATGGCCTGCAGACAGCCTGCATCCCTGCTCGCTAATCATGCACCACTTTTGCGATTCCACTTCTGCTCAGAAGTCAGAACATTCATTCATTCAGGGCCTCCTCTCCCTCCCCACACCAATCAGCAGATTCTCTGGAATACCAGTGACCAGGGCCCACACCAGCTTTCCTAGGTCAAACGGACTGTTACAACTCCTGATGAGCCCACTATTAACTGTCTTGCAGGTTCTTGTTAGACACCTATGGGATTGGCAATTTTATTTTGGGAATAATTTTTAATAAATCTTAGATTTTTAATAAGCAAAAATGATAGTGTGGTATTTAGTCTCACATTGCCAGTAGAGATTGAAAGTATCGGTGACATCCTAAGAGATGATGAATTAGGATACCTAAAATTAATCGGCTCTGAAAATTTCATAAGATAAACATATATCAATTTCTATCCAAATATGTTCTCAGTTTATCTAGTGTGTCTACTCTACCATTCAAAAATATTTGCAAACTATAGCTAATCCTAGCAAACTACTCTAAAAGTAAGCGTGTAAAGTTAGATTGCAAGTATGTAAATGCGAAAATGTAAATACAGTAGAGAGTAAACTCGGCACAAGAGATTTTTATACTGTGGTATCGATGATATAAACAACATCCCTATTCCATGTTGGAGTAGCCACCTAGGCTATAGCTTCTGGATAGCACCGGTCATGGCCCTTGAGCCACTTAGACCTCAAGTAGGTTGAGCCATCAAATCACTAAAGCAAGGTCTCACCACAAACTTCTCTTCCTATCATTTGTTGTTGTCTTCACTTCGGAGCTTGAGCCTCCAAGGCAAGGGTCTCTATGTCTCTGTCCAAGAGTCTTGCCATCGCTCCACATCAAATTGGAGGGTCAACAAACATAAGCCACTGAGGCTCACAGTGCCGGCGAGTCACGAAGACTCTAAGGTACCGATGTACCACTTTGTATAATGTAGGATCACTCCTTGATCCTCTCTCTAGGCAGCAACACCTAGCAACAACTCTCTCTAGACCTATTAGCACTAATCACTCTCTAATCTTATGCTTAATTGTCTTAGCTGATCACTTTCAGCACGTTGGTGGCTTGGATGTCTCCTCAACTGTCTATGAGCTTCTCTGAACTCTAGCGCACTCAAATGACCAAGTAGAGAGGTATTTATAACCTTAAACCCACGAACTAGTCGTTGCTCCAACGGTCATAAAGACTATGAACACCGGATGATCCATCATCTACAACAGTACAAACACCGGACCATCTAGTATGTATAGCAGCAAAAACTAACCATTAGAACTAGCTATTGGACCCACACTCATACTCATTATGAACAAAGGATGTTTCGGTGTAATCTGAACTCTATCACCGAACTATCCGGTGTATATACTTGAGCCAACCAATCCACTTCTCACTATTCATTTGTCTGGTGTGTATAATCTTCTGATCACCAGACCATCTAGTATGTACAACTCCTCTCTTCATTGAAAACCTTCTGAAAAATGCTCAGGTAAAGCCTCCGGTGTACACTCCTCATCATAGCAGGACCATCCGGTGTGTATAACTCCTCTGCTACTGAAATGTAACTCCTAAAAAATGCTCCGGTGTGTACATCACCTCAACACTGGACCATTTGATGTGTTCTTCAACTTTTTCTTCTGTGTCAAAACACTCCAGCATGTATACTTATCTAAGTACTGGACCATCTGGTTTGTTATCTTTTCTGAGCACTGGACCATCCGATGAATATAATTTTCTCTGTACTCGTCCAATTCAAACTTTTTAGAGTTCGTCTTCGATGGCTCTTTATGTATAGCATTCATGAGACCTACTAAAGCATATACTTGACAAACATGTTAGTCCCATAGACTATATTATCATTAATCACCAAAATCACATACATGCTCTAAAAGGGCCATGTTTACTACAATCTCTCTATTTTTGGTGATTAATGATAACACAACCAAAGCAGGTGGTAAAACATAAATGATACCAAATGTAAAGTGCACAAATAATGAATGACAATAATTTATGAAGTGCGCAAGGCCTTACCACTTTGCTTGAATGCATGGTAAGAATAACTAATTATATCAATTATAAGGAAACTAATGATACCAATTGAAAGTACACCAAAGATACCAATTGAAGATGGATAAATTGTAAAGGAAAGATCTCATCTTTGTCATATCTTGTTCTTACCTTCACTTTATCGCCCTTTTGTTGTGACTGTTATGGAGACAATTCTCCCCCTTTCCCTATCGTCACTATTTCCCTTGATCGACCCATTCAAGAACTCTTTGCTTTGTGCGCTTCTTGCCTTGTTATCACTTGTAATCCTTCCATGCGTACTTCTTCCATCATGCTTCTCCTTTTGTCAACAATCTTCAACAATCTTCCATCATACAACTTGAACTTACTTTGGTCATCAAAATTCTCCCCATTTGTCAATAATCTCAAAAAGAATACAAACACATGTTGAACTTAAGGAAAAACGTTAGAGCACTTGGGAAAGAGCTTCATAAATCATGATCCAATAAGATGATATCACTTGTAATCCTTCCATGCGCACTTCCTCCATCATGCTTCTCCTTTTGTCAACAGTCTTCAACAATCTTCCATCATACAACTTGAACTTACTTTGGTCATCAAAATTCTCCCAATATATCAATAATCTCAAAAAGAATACAAACACATGTTGAACTTAAGGAAAAATGTTAGAGCACTTGGGAAAGAGCTTCATAAATCATGATCCAATAAGATGATATCACTTGTAGACATCCAATTGAAAGGAATGATACCAACTGTAGGGTAAATGATACCAATCATAGGTATACATGCCAACTATAGGAATGCAATTGAAATGAGCTACGTTGATACCATTTGAGATGAAAACACATAGATCACAATTCATGAAACTCATATAATATGATCTAAACTCCCCCTATATGTGTGCATACATATGATAAAAGTGAAATATATGCATAACTACAAAATATGTAGAGATAGGAAATTTAAGCCATATTATGTATTGAGGTAGCTTAAAAGATCAAATGAATCGATAATAATATCAATTGACGAATAAGCATTGCATACCTCTAGGTACATGTAGATTACTCTGTGAGACTACAAAAGATATCACTTGCAACACATGTTAGTCTCAAAATCACAACACATAGGGTATGCTCTCTCTAAATATGTGTATACAAGTGTCGAATACTTGTGAGAGACATTCGTTTATCAGTGATAACATTAGGGAATTTATCCTATAGATTGGACTCATGGCACATAGAGAAAAAACTTAAAAACAAGTGCCATGAAAAGAACCTACAACTAATAAAGCATGTAGGTTGCTCATAGTATAGAGAGAAACACACGCAAGTTAACATATGAAAAACCTACACTAGGCATTACAAGAAAATAAAATATGTATATGCAATCCTAGACAAGGCAAAGGTACTAGATGTAAAAATAAAAAAGCATGAGCAAAAAATGTATCTACCATTACCTCTTTTACCTTTGGATGGGAAATTTAGGTATATGATGATCAAGGTCTTCATCAATGCGCCTAATCTTGTTCAGTTGGCTTCTTTGCTTTAACCTTCACTTCATCTTGTGCGCTAGGTCTCCAAATTCCCTGAGCCAGCCCATGGACTTCAAGTCTTCTTTGGAATCCAAACTGATTAAGGCCCCTTGATGTTGGTGATGACTTTCTTGGGCACCTAAATGGGTTGGTTCCACCCCTAATTTTTTCTCCTAACCATGTGTGCAATCACTTTGTCAGTCTCATTCTTCTTGAGCTTGTAGTGAACGCTCTTAATCTTGATCTTGTAGTTAGGCTTGGTATAGAAGTTGGGGGGTCTTATTTGAGAAGTTAATCATCATCTTCTTCTTCTTGGCCTCTTTCTTGACTTGCTTGCATTGGAAGGACTTGTGACCTTCTTGATGACACTTGAAACATGCACAGTGGACCCCCTCCATAAGTTTGTTCACCATGTTGTCATGATTCTTGCCCTTCAATCTTCCTAAGTCTTTCTTGAGCTTCTCTACTTCTTGCTTGAGCTCATAATTCTCTTATGCAATGAGATCATTGAATGGTTTTATAACAACATTCTCAACACATGTCTCATTGCAAAGGGGCGGGCTAGATAGATCAATCAAATCATCACAAGAAGTGAAAGCATCTACCTTGAGATTAAAATCAAAGATAGGGGTAGATTGCTTCAAAGGAACATTAGGTTGAGATTCGGTGTCCTCAAGTTTTTCCTAAGCTCTTCATGCTCTTGTTTAGAAATTAAAATATACTTAATAATTGTTTATAGTTAAAAACAAAGGAAGCATGAATATTATTAAGGCATTGAATTTATTAAATTTTTAACTTATTTTTTTAGGCCCTTTGTTGCTTATTGATCAATTCAAGAAGTTCTTCTTAAGATGGTGAATCCTCCCTGGATTCATTATCACTTACATAGTTTTCCATACCTTTGGTCATAAGGGAGTTGTGTGATGACGACTTATGTGATGATGATCTTGAGGAAGAGCTTCTCTTAGAGGAGTTGATGGTGAAGCTTTCATTACTTGAGCTTCAATCTTCATCTTCACTCACTTATCTTCCTATATTTGCAAATGCTTTGCATCTTTCCCTTGTCTCCCTCTTGTTCTTGGTCTTCTTCTCCTTCTTGATATGATCAATTGTGTTGAGAAAGATTTTTATGGAGATTGGATGATAAATCTTAGCATTGATCCTCTTAAGATCCTTCTCCAACCTTGAGATGAGCTTGGTGATTTTGGGATCTATTTCTTCATCACTTGCGGTGTTTTTCTCATCTTCTTCATCACAATCTTCATCTTCATCACCAACATCTTCACTTGAGCTTGACTCTTGTTCTTACCTTCTCATCTTCTCTTTCATGTGTGGGCAAGGAGCTTTCTTGCTTGTGAGGGCAAGGTTCTTGGTGTCAGATGAGGATGAACCTTCAACCTGCATGTTCGTTGTCATCTCATGGGTGGTGATCTTGCCGAGAACTTGGCTTGAAGTCATCTTGCTAATGCTGTTGTTGGCGTAGATGATGGACACAATCAACTTGTACTTTGGAAGAAGAGCTTGAAGTATTCTTCTCACCACTTGATCACCTCTAATTGGCATCAAACCTAGCTCATTGATCTCATTGATAAGAATATTCAAATGTGAGTATATGTCATTAGCACTTATATGAGAAAGTTGTTTAATGATATTGAACTTAGAGATTAGCACATGATATTTATCATTATGCACATCATAGGTGCCTTCATGTATTTCAATAAGGTTAGTCTAAATATCATGAGTATTGGTGAGAGAATATAGTCGATTGAATGCATCAATACTTAGAGATGATAAAAGGATACTCTTCGCTAAAGGATCGAACTGCCTCTCCTTATTTGTGAGACATTGCTTCATCCCCTCATCAGTGACTCTCCAAATATCTAAATATTTGGCTTGCAAATGACAAGTCATTAGAGTTCTCCAACGAGGGAAATGAGTGACGTCAAAATGTGGAGCACTATCGATATACATTCCTACCCCGGATGTCACAACTCTCTAGGATGTTAAGCCTATTAAGATGATGAGGTTCTAAATGTAGGGTTGAGAGAAACAACTCTTATACCAATTGAAGGGATTGGTGATGTTCTAAGAAGGGGGTGAATTATGACACCTAAAATTAATCAGCTTCAAAAACTTCACAAGATAAATATATATCAATTTCTATCTAAATGTGCTCTATGTTTATCTAGTGTGTGAACTCTACCATTCAAAAAGGTTTACAACCTATAGCCAATCTTAACAAACTACTCTAGGAAGGTAAACATGCAAAGGTAGATTACAAGTACGTAAATACGAAAATGTAAAGACGGTAGAGAGAGCAAATGCGGCATAAGGAATTTTAATCTTGTGGTATCGATGGCATAAACGCCACCCTTAGTCCACATTGGAGCAGCTACCTAGGCTATAGCTCCTGGGCGGCACTCGGTCATGGCCCTTGAGCCACTTAGACCTCAAGTAGGTTGAATCACCAAGCCACCAGACCTCACCACAAGCCTCACTTTCAATCACTTACCGTACAAGAGTCATGTCGTCGCTCCACATCAAGTCAGAGGGTCAACAAGCATGAGCCACCAAGGCTCACGATGCCGGCAAGTCACCAAGACTCTAAGGTGCTAGCGTATCACTTGGTACAACACAGGATCACTCATTGATCCCCCTCTAGGTTGCAACAACTCTCTCTAGGATTATTAGCACTAATCACTCTATAATCTTGTACTTAATTGTCTTGGATGATCAATTTTAGCACTATAGTAGCTTGGATGTCTTCTCAAGTGTCTATAAGCCTCCCTAGACTCCAACACACCCAAATGGCTGGGTGGGGGGTATTTATAGCCTCAAAAACCCACGAACTAGCCGTTGCTCCAATTGTCAAAAAGACTATGAACACATGATGATCCGGTGTCAAGAGCAGTGCAAACACTGGACCATTCCGCGTGTACAGCACCAAAAACTAGCCGTTGGAACTGGTGGTTACACCCGCACTCAAACTCATTATGAACATCGGATGATCTGATGTTACCTTGAACTCTATCACCAGACTATCCAATGTGTATACTTGAGCCAACCGAACCACTTCTCACTGTTCATTTGTCTAGTGTATATAATCTTCTGATCACTGGACCATCCGATGTATACAACTCCTCTCATTATTGAAAACCTTCTAGAAAATACTCCGGTAAAACCTCTGATGTACACTCCTCTTCATCGCCGGACCATCCTGTGTGTACAACTCCTCTGCTACGGAAATGCACTTCCTGGAAAATGCTCCGGTGTGTACATCACCTCAACACCGAACCATCCAGTGTGTTCTTCAACTTTTTGTTCTGTGTCAAAACACTCCAGCATGTATACTTGTCTGAGTACCGGACCATCCAGTGTGTTATCTTTTCTGAGCACCGAACCATCCAGTGAGTACAATTTTCTCTGAACTCATCCAATTCAAACTTTCTTGAGTTCAACTTCGGTGGCTTCTTCATGTATAGAATCCATGAGACCTACTAAAGCATATTCTTGATAAACATGTTAGTTCTATGGACTATATTATCATTAATCACCATAATCACATACATGCCCTAAAAGGGTCATGTTCGCTACAAAGGTAGAGAGACCAACTTAAATAAAGTTGTATCATTCATCCCACTAGCACATGTGAATGAGAGGACTAAAAGAACACACAAGCGCACGCTCACCTTGCCTCGTTGAGCCAGGGTCAGGGAGGAAGCGCACACAAGGTCCGATCATGACACATTTCAACTACGTGGTTTTTTCTATATATACCTATTGGCTGCCACCCTAAAGGATACACACGATTTATTTTGCCTCCTCTCTGTTGCATCACCGATCAGTAGGTTTTTGGGAAGCCATCGTCCTTGAGATCTTGCACCAGAAGCGGTTGAATAGGGTTTTTGAGAAGGCATCGGTCATGATTTTCTTCCTCTATATCCTCTTCGTCATCGCCTGCTGCACGATCATCATGGGAACTTCTACATCTCTTGTTGTGATTGGTATGTTCATTGCGATCGATGTCTAATTCATTCATATCTGCCATGCTTAGTACCCTATTGTTTCTGTCATCGAGTATATTAGAGACAGATATGTGTAGTCATGTTGCATACATGTTGTTGACAATTAGTAAATCGTCAATCTTACGAATACGTGATGAAAGTAGGGGATACTCCCTCTTACCGAATCAAGCACCAAATACAGAAATTTTATACAGGTTTGGATCTCCTTGAGTATAATAACCCTATGTCATATGTTTTTGTATTGATCTTCAAGACAGATTACAAGGGGAGTTGTGGCTAGTCTAGATGGGATCTAAAAGTAGTCAATGGCTCCTTGTACATAGTCTTGACGAGTTATCGATGTAGATCACAATTGCAGATGGCTTTTGGATTGCTTGTGTGTTACTTATTGCTTGGCTTGACTTCCGTAGGGTCCCCTGGCTTCATATATATATATATATATATATATATATATATATATATATATATGTAAGTTGTTGTGTAACCTCCAGACTCTTTTCTGAGTAGGATTTTGTCATCCTTCAACTTATGGATAGATTTTCTTGTTTAAGGGATATCCTAAAACGTGCGAACAATTTCCATACATTCAGAGACTCCTTTCATATATGTATAGGATAGCCGTATACGATAGTTTTATACTACTCATTGTCAAGCCCCCATCAATACATGAAATGAGGTCGTGACAGATCAAAAACTTAGCCCGACCAAGGGAAACATCCCGACATGATGTTTCTTCGATTGATAACTCGGGTCTCCGAGTAAGATGTACATCTAGTCAAGCATCCAGATGTCCTCAGGTCATCTAATCGGGATTTTAGATACCTCCGAGTAGCCGTGTTAGCCTCCAAGAAGGTACCTCATCCAAGTAGGGATTCTGGGTCAACCGAGAAATATCTATGTAACGAGCCACCATTTGGCTGACCTTAACCCTCCTTCCAGAATAAAATAGATAAATATAAAGTAAGGAAGAACAAAGCACTAGATGATAAAAAAGAAAACCATGTTTCTTCAAATACCTCTCATGAGAAAAGTAAGGAAGAAAAAAATCTAAGTCAGTAGAGCAGGGAAGAACAAAGTTCTCTACTCTCATTGTGTCAGAGTGAATTCTCACTTGTAGCGTAGAGAAAATGACAAAGGCAGGAGGATTAAATAGATGTCGTAGTTGTGCCGATTATAGTTCCCAACAAATCACTGCCAGTTGGTAACTCCAACCGGCAATGATAAATTCCATGCTCCTTCATGTCCCCTATGCCCCTTCGTGTCTTTTGCGCCAATAAAACAACACGGCACCCTCTTCATCTTCCGCGAACAACTATTATAATTGCTCGCCCTCCCAAGCCACCTCATTCATCCACCATTCGCCGCTCCTCCACCACCTCGCAAAGTTGCTAGCTAGCTACATCATCGTCACCCTTCCTTCCTCCACCGTAGCCACCTTTCTTTCCTCATCCACTGCCTTCAACCTCTCCTTGGTTGCCACCGCTGTCATCTTCGAAGGACGGCACAATGGCGGTCTCCTCCTATGATGGCCGCTCCTTCTCCTCCCATGATCCCTCCTCGCGCGATGAGGACTGGGCTTCATGGAAGGCACTCCACCCCCGCATTGCTCGACGATAAGCTTGGAGGAGGATGCGTCCTCCGAGGAGGACGAGGAGGTGGCCGGCTCTGAGGAGAAGGAGGAGGCCACCGTCTAGGAGAAGGAGCCGCAATCATCATTGTCATCGGCGAAGAAGCCAAAGCTTGCATAGGAATAAGCTAGCTATAGCATAAGCTAACTTAGTGATCTTTTTGCAATCTGGGTGTTGGTTTCTATGTAATCCGGAATTCTTTTGTAATCAGGAGATCTTATATATTTTGTTATTGATTAGGACCTTATTTTGTAATCATATATTTCTTAGTGTACGCATATTTCTTAGTGCAATCAGGAATTTATTTTGTAGTTATATTTTTTATCTAAATTTTGTAACTTCCAAACTTAGTGTCTTATTGTGCTCTGCTGGCTCGTGGCATCAACCGGTAATGATAAAGTTTATATCCTTATCGGTTTTAGCTACGAGCCGACAGTAATATACCACTGTCAGTTCGCATTATGAACTGACAGTGATAAGTGGTATTACTGCCGATTCTAACAAAATCATCATTTTTTTAGGCAGTGAACGTCATAAACTGACAGTGATATCTTATCACTAACGGTGCTATCCAGACCGGCACTAATAAATGGTCACCTATCGGGGTTTATGTGGTACTGATGGGAATTGAAAAAATCAAAATTTTGCTCCTTTTCTTTTAGACGTCAAAGCTACTTGTTGTTACAGTTACACTTGCAACTTATCTGAAAAGAAAATGTGCTCCTTGTGCAGTTTAGATTCGACGGTGTCTTCATTTGTTCTACTCCTATCAACAACCTGATCTCGAGAAACATCACATCAGCTTTTTGATTCCTTGATTCTTGTTTGAAACTTTTCTCTGGGGTGGCCAAGCCACAAAAAAAATTACATATCTGGGCTCACACACAGAGTCATCAGCATCTTTGTTGACTTGGTTGCAAATTGCAAAGCAGAAGCATACCCAGATCAAAATGCATAATGCATTGGGGATCGATGATTTTGACCAGATGACACCTTTCTATTTTAATGTGCTCATCAGCACTCAAGGCGCAAACATCAACTACTGGGAACTTATACGAGGAGCCAGGGTAAGCTGATGCATAATATCACGGTCACCGTGTTCTTGTGCATATGATGGTCTCTCTGACCAAGGCATCCAATGGGTCTATACATTTCTTGAGCAGAGGGTCATCATCAGGCAAGATGCCTACAAGGTCGTCAGATGCAAGGATTACCGTATTGACAGCTCTCACAAGAAGAACCTGGAGCGATACTCGCAGTAGATTTATCGTGCCTTCCCTGTCCCCTTTCCTGAATGCATCGACTGATGGTAACGCCGTATGCTCCATGGAAGCTTTATCTAGACATAGTATTTCAAAACCCTGATGAAGACATTTTAACAAGAAACAATTTAACCATATGCTCCCAATTTGATGAATGAAGAACACTACCAAGAAAAATATCAAATAGAATACTTTAAGGCATCTCACTAGGATGACAAATTGGCGTTGCTCAAGTTATCATGGGACTGGCAAATTAGGAATCGACAAGCTACAATAGGCCACAAGACCTGCAGTTGTCAATCTTTTTGTGACCTGAGCTTTCAGACAAAGAAAGGGAGGAATCACAATGCAAAGTGACTGAAAAAAAAAATTGACCATCCATCACTGACGTAGGAGCTGAGTTGTCTAATTTATGGAAAATGCGTATGCAATGATGTGGGTATCGCCATACAGGAGCTTTAGAAGAAAGGTCTTGCTTCTACTAAAATACCTTGGCAGAGCATCAAGGTAAAAACACAATTTCTTTCTACATCCTGCTCCTTACTTTTTCAATATATATAAACACATGCAAAGCATAAAAGCCTCTTTTTGATATACTAAAGGGGATCAGCCATGACTTATATTGAAAGCCAACATAAATACCTCTTTATTTACAGAAATTGAACAAACAGATTATCATTAAACATACAATGGTTGATATAAAAACAGTTTGTTTACCTGGCTCTCCAGCTTGTCTAGATAACAGTTGGTGGCCAGCTTATTGTCGGTGGCCAGAATCCCTACACGGACATTACTTCCTTACTCGACAGGTTTCAAATTTGCAGCTTTGAGTTCCTTTACAACGCAATCACCAACATGGGGGAAAAGGAACCGAGCAACCCTATGAAATTTCATCATGCCAGGCATGTAAGAACTGGCATGGCATAACAATGCAGGATGCTCCAGATTGCTCCAAGAAGAGCCTCTTCTGCCTTAACTTCCCAAGAGCAATATTACAGTCAGAAGTGAGTCGGGTTCCAGATGACAACAGCTCTTTCTTGACGAGCGGATCATTGTAGATGATAAAGGGAGGTGCCTCTTCTCCATCTCTGGTACCCCAACACACAAACTTCTCTAAAAGTCTGAGAGAGGAAGTGGAAGATGCTCCTATTACTCCAGCTGTGCCTGATGGATGACAAGTCGCACTGTAAGGTCCACTTCTTGGAGCAGAGGAACTCGCATCCAGATTCTTTGGCTTGGAGGGATCAATGGCACTGTCGGTCTTGAGAACGATCGGAGACGGTCTTGCACTATAAGCAAAGCATGATGACTGAGATCTATAAGCGGCCCATCTTCTCGCACCACCCGCACGATGCAGCAAGTCGTATAATGAGCAACGAGGAGACATGGCTACGCTCCTGCGGGAACAGGTTTTGAGTCATGGTGTAACATCTGCGGCATCCTAGATACACACACCACTAAGAACTAGTAAACACAAAGCTGAATTTCAAGAAGTAGCAAGTAGAAACTGACCTCTGCAAAGACATCTGAACCATGGCAGTCGAGGCCGATGAAGTCTGAACGACACAGTGTAGTGACAGTGTGTATGGAGACCGGCGACGGATATAACTGGAGAGGCAGAGTTGGAATGATGAGACTATCCCTCTTCTTCCCAGAAGACAGATGATGATAGTAGCAGCTACATGTATTTTGTTGTTGATTCAAGGTGGTCTTAGATCTTACCGGCTACTAGTACCTACTAGTAAACAAGGGCCACATCAAATGCACATGTATAACTCAGACTGGCTAACAATAACAATCATTGTAACAGCAGGGAGGACATAACAGACAGAGAGGACTCTCAATTATTGAAGTGGAATGAAGATAATGTTTGTTTTATCTTTTGTGAGGAGGGCACTCTAACCAAGAGGAATAACTGTGGAAGACTGTGACCCATGATTTGGATCCTCAAGTTGCAACCAAACAGGTTATCTCTTCAGCTCATAACATGCATAAACTCCACCATCTCCCAGTCACCGCTGGCTTCTTAAGATTTACTCCAGCATCAGGCTTTAGCTGTTCAAAAAGGGTAGATACAAAGAATTACAGCTCAGGTTTTTCACCAGCAGAAAAAGTAAGAAAGGAAGCGTACAAGATATGAACAATCCCAAGGGACAAAACTCACATGACGGTGGGGCTCAGCTCATTTCCTCACAGGTGCTCGCATCATCTACTAGACACATCAACAGAGAGAGAGAGAGAGAGAGACAGAGCAAGAGCCACATGCAGTTTCATATGCAGCCTTGCCGTTGTTGCACAATAGCAACAATACAATAACACAAATGCTAGGACAGCAGGATTGCTACAAATGATGGACCACCAGGTAAATATGGCAAAGTGTAACCACTACATGTGTCCTCGTTTCCTCACTTAAGTCTGTAAGGTTTATCAGCTGGCAGTTCAGAACTATTTCTTTCATAAAGTTCCAAATACAGTGAACTCACAAAAGAATATCCAAACACCAAACAAAAGTAAAACAACACAAATCTGTTAGGTTATTTCAACTAATGTAACAATATATGCAATTACAATGTTATTGGACAACTTAAAGAGCAGAACTAAGCAAGTGCTAAAGGAGGGGTGCCACAAATATTGCAATTGCAATGTTATTGGGCATTCTGTTGCCCTCACAACAAATAATGCAAGAAGCTCATGCATTAATTTTCTTTAAGAGAGTAATGAGAGTTAACCAGTTTTGTATTGGCAAAGGAAATCAACAGGTTAGCCAGAGCATGGATGTCATGGCATAAGTACTGGTATTTCCGAAATATGTCAAGAAAAATAAATTATAGAAATTCCATGTCGGGACTTGCAACAACATAAATAAATATCCTGTTAAAGAAGGGGTGTCACAATGCTAAAACTCTCAACAATGTAAAGATACTCCAAATAGCAATGTGGGGGAAACAAATATGAAGCTGTTTGTGATCAAAATTACAGATGGCGTTGTTATAATAGCCCCTAGGGCAATTATAACAAAAATGGTCGTATTAGACAATGATTGTGATTTTGGTGATTAACGACAATATAGTTAATAGAACTAACATGTTTGTCAAGAATATATGTTAGTAGGTCTCATGGATGCAATACATGACGAAGTCACCGCAGTCAGGACAAAGTTGGACTGAATCGAAGAAGTTCTAGGAAGATTTGCCTCACCGGATGGTCCGGTGCTCTGGATGTTGAACTCACCGGAGCATATTTGATAAAGGGGGAGAGAGGCCTGAAGACCTTATCGGAAGGTCTAGTGATTAGCAAGTGTTCTCACCAGAGCAACTCTTCCAAAGAAGGGTGTCGTGCTGAAGAATGAAGACTAAGTCTCACCGAATAGTCCGGTGATCAAAATATGGCAACACCGAAGTGTTTTTGACCAGAAGGCAGAATGGAACAACCCACCGGATAGTTCAGTGATCAGAGGAAGATACACACCGGAGCATTTCCACCATAGAAGGTTGCAGCCGTGAAAGATCGAATATCAACACGTCGGAAGGTCTGGTGATGAAGCAAAGCTACACCGGACAATACACCGGATAACGAACAGTGCAAAGAGGTAGAATGAAGTTCAAGGCATCGTATAGTCTGGTCATGAAGTGATATGCACTAGATGCTAACACTGGAGCAATTTACACATAAAGAATGCAGTTGGCTCAGATGGCTTAGAATAACTCACTAGATAGTCCGGTGATGGAGATTAAGTATACACCAAAGTGTTTGGTGTTCACAGAGGCTTGAGTGGGGTTCTAACGGCTAGTTTGTGAGAGTGTACTCACCGGATGATCCAGTGTTAGTACTATTATTCTCACCGGATCATCCAGTGTTAATAACTTTTCTGAATCGTTGGGTTAACAGCTAGTGCACAGATTTGGGGCTATAAATACCCCTCCACTCAGTCATTCAAAGGTGTGGCATGCCGCTGGAGTTAGAGGAAGCTCATACACACTTGAGAAGACATCAAAACCACCAAAGTGCTTAATGTGATTATCCAAGACAATTAAGCACAAGAATAGTGAGTGATTAGCGCTT
This sequence comes from Phragmites australis, assembly GCF_958298935.1. Lineage (NCBI taxonomy): Eukaryota > Viridiplantae > Streptophyta > Magnoliopsida > Poales > Poaceae > Phragmites > Phragmites australis. Next base: position 27,569,510 of record NC_084921.1, on the reverse strand, counting down.
ATAGGCCTAGAAAGAGTATTGCTAGGTGATTGCTGCTTAGAGAGTGAATCCAGGAGTGATCCAATCTTGTATCAAGTGGTACGCTGGCACCTTAGAGTCTTGGTGACTCGCTGGAAAGCTTGTTGACTCTCTGACTTGGTGTGGAACAGCGATGAGAAGCGTGTACAAGGAGCAGAGACCCTTGCCTTCATGGCTCAAGCTCCAAAGTGATCACGGCAGCAAGGAACCGAAAGAGAGGCTAGTGGTGAGACTTTGACTTGGTGGGTTGGTGGCTCATCCGGGTGGAGGCCTTGTCTTTGTGACTTGGTGGCTCAAGAGCCGTGACCGGGTGCTGACCGAGAGCATATCCTTTTTGGAGCTCCATGCATTCATGCCATAGATACCATAGGATAAAAATCTCTTTTGCCAAGTTTGCTCTCTCTACCTCATTTATATTTCCGTATTTACATTCTTACAATTTAACTTTATAAATAGGTTGCAAGTTCTTTGATCGGCAGAGTAGATACACTAGATAAATCTAGAGCACATATAGATAGAAATTGATATAGATTTATCTTGTTTAGTTTTTGGAGCTGAATAGCTTCTAAGTGTCCTAATTCACCCCTCCTACCTCTTAGGATATCACCGATCTCATCACCAATCCCTTCAATTGGTATCAAGGCTAGGCATTTCTAGCTCTTCAATTTGTGTTAGAGCTTCACACCTTTCACAAGGTTTCGCCAATTCAAGTGGCATTTGAGCCTTAGTCTCAGTGTGATCGGTTAGGCTTTACCGCCTAGCGAGTTGTGACATTCGGAGTTGGGATGAATTTCCATAGTGCTCCACTTTTCAATGGCACAAATTTCCTCCGATAGAAAATTCTAATATCTTGTTATTTGTAAGCCCGAGGGTTGGATGTTTGAAGAGTCACTGAGAAAGGAATGAAACCTCGCATCACTAATAAAGAGAGGCAATTAGATACATTGGCAAAGAATATTCTTTTATCATCTATATGTGTTAATGTATTTAATCGTGTTTATTTTTTCACCAATGCACATGATATTTAGAATAGTCTCATTGAAATACATGAAGGTACAAATGATGTGCGCAATGAGAATATCATGTGTTTGTTACTAAACTCAATGGCATCAAGCAACTACTCCATGAAAGTGCTAATGACACGTACTCACGTTTGAATATTCTTATCAATGATATTAACGGTTTGACACCAATTGAAGATGATCAAGTGGTGAGAAGAATACTTTAAGCTCTTATTTTAAAGTACAAGTTAATAGTCTCCATCATCTACGACAACAATAACATCAAGAAGATAACTCCAAGTCAAGTGCTCAGTAAGATCACCGCCCACGAGATGACAATGAACATAAGGGTGGAAGCTTCTTCCTCATCCAACACCAAAAACCTTGCTCTCACAAGCAAGCAAGCTTAATGCCAATACATGAAGGCAAGAATGAGGAGCCAAGAGCAATAGTCAAGCTCAAGCGAAGATGATGGTGATCAAGATGAAGAGAGCTATGAAAAGGATGATCAAAGCACATCAAGTGATGAAGAAATTGATCCAAAGATGGCCAAGCTCTTCTCAAAGTTAGAGAAGAACATAAAGAGGATCAATACCAAGGTTGATCATTCTATCTCCATTGAAGACTTGGTCAACACAACTGATCATATCAAGAAGGAGAAGAAGAAGACCAAGAACAAGAGGGAGACAAGAGGAAGAGTCAAGGCATTCGCAAGCATAGCAGATGGATGAGCAATGATAAAGAGTCAAGCTCAAATGATGAAAGCTTCGCCATCCTCCCCTCCAAGAAAAGCTCTTTCTCAAAGTCATCATCACACAAGTCGTTATCGCGCAAGTCATCTCACAAGTGCCTTAGGGATAAAAATATAGATAGCGATGTAAGTCACGATGAAACTGATGAGAATTCTGCTTCCTATGATGAACTCCTTTATTTGATCAATGAGAAACAAATGGCCCTTAAGAAACAATCAAAAGAGGTTAAGAAATTCAATGCACTTGATGAAATTCATGCTACCTTTGCTTCAAATTATGAATAATTATTGAGAAAAATCAATTTGCTAAACAAGGAGCATGATGAGTTTAAGGATAAATTTGAGTGCAATTGAATCTCAAACTAAGGTCCCTTTGAAGCAATATAGCTCTCTATTTAATTTCAATCGTAAGGTAGATGCTTCTACTTCTTGTGATGATTTAATTGTTTTATCTAGCTCACACTTTTGCAATGAGATTTGTATTAAGAATGTTATTGTAGAATCATCTAATAACCTCATTACACAAGAGAATGATGAGCTTAAGTAAGAAGTGGAGAAGCTAAAGAAGGACTTAGTTTAAAGGGCAAAGGACATGTCTAACCTCTTCAAGATAACCATACTTTCATGATAAAGAAGCTTACAGAGGGGTCCACTGTAACATACTTCAAATGCCATCAAGAAGACTACAAGTCCTTCCAATATAAGCAAATGAAGAAGGAGACCAAGGAGAAGAACAAGATGGCGAACCTCTCCAATAAGACCTTCAACCTCTATATCAAGCCCAACTACAAAAACAAGATCAAAAATAACCACTACAAGCTCAAAAAGAAGGATAATGGCAAGGTAGTTGTATACATGGTTGGGAGAAAAGATTAGAGATGGAACCAACTTATTTGGGTGCCCAAGGAAGTCATCACCAATATGAATAGGCCCCAATCGATTTGAGGTCCAAAGAAGACTTGAAGCTCGAAGCGGCTATAAGGATTTGGAGACTTGGCTCACAAGATGAAGTAAAAGTTCGAGCAAAGAAGCCAATTGTACAAGTTAGGTGCATTAATGAAGATTATGATCATCACATATCCAAATCCCCATCCAAAGGTAAAAGAGGTAAATGGTAGCTAGACTTATGTTCATGTATTTTTTTTCTTCTAGCTTATTTGACTTGTCTAGGATTGCATATGCTTATTTCAATTTATTGCAATGTCTAGTGCAGGTTTTCATATGGTAGGTTGCTTGTGTTTATCTCTAACTCATAAACAACCCACATGGTTTATTAGTTGTAGGTTCATTTCTTGGCACTAGTTTTTACAATTGGTATCTTTCATATGTCATGATTCAATCTATAGGATAAATCCACATTGTTATGAATAACAAGTGCATATATCTCACAAGTGTTTAACACTTGTATGCACACATTTTGATGGAGTATATCCTATATGTTGTGATTTTAAAACTAACATGTGTTCCAAGTTGTATCTCTTGTAGTCTCATAGAGCAATTAATATGTCACCAGAGGTATGCAATGCTTAAATGCTTTAATTGGTATCATTGTTAAATCTTTTATTCATTTAAGCTACCTCCATACATAATATATCTTAGACTTCCTATCTTGACATATTGTCTAGTTGTGCATATGGTTCTTTCTCGTCATATGTATACACACATATAGGTGGAGTTTAGACTATATTATGTAAGTTTAAATTATGATCCATGTGCTTTCATAGACTACAATTGGTATTATTTATTTGTAGTAATATCCATACAATTGGCATCCTTTTAATTGGATCATGATTTGTGAAGCTCTCTACCATATGCTCTAATATTTTTCTCTTTTAAGTTCAACATGTGCATATAGCCTTTTTGGAGATTGTTGATAAAGAGGGAGAATCTTGATAACCAAAGCAAGATGCAAGTTGCAAGAAGAACATTGTGGAGGAGAGAAAAAAGCAGCTCTTGCATGGGTCGATCAAGGGAGATAGTGGCGATGGAGAAAGGGGAAGCTATAACAAAATAGGACTAAGTGGTAAGGACATGCATTCAAGCAATGTGGTAAGATTTTGTGCTCGCTTATTATCTTTATATTTGGTATCATTTATTATTTACTACTTGTTTTGGTTGTGTTGTCATCAATCACAAAAATAGTGAGATTGTAGCGAAAATGGTCCTATTAGATCATGATTGTGATTTTGGTGATTAATTACAATATAGTTAATGTGACTAACATGTTTGTCAAGAATATATGTTAGTAGGTATCATGGATACAATATATGAAGAAGCCACCACAGCCGGGACAAAGTTGGACTAAATTGGAGAAATTTCAGGAAGATTTGCCTCACCGGATGGTCTGGTGCTCTGGGTGTTTTACTCACCAGAGCATATTTGACAAAGGGGCAGTGAAGCCTGAAGACCTCACTAGAAGATCCGGCGATTAGCAAGTGTGCTCACTGGAGCAATTATTCTAGAGAAGGGTGTCATGCTGAAGAATGAAGGCTAAGCCTCACTAGATAGTCCAGTGATCAAAGAATGGCAAAATCGGAGTGTTTCTGACCAAAAGGCAGAATGGAAAAACCCACCAGATAGTCCGGTAATCAGAGGAAGATACAAACCGGAGCATTTTTACCAAAGAAGGTTGCGACCGTGCAAGATCAAAGATCAACACGTCGGAAGGTCTGTTGATGAAGAAAGGCTGCACTGGACAATACACCGAACAATGAATAGTGCAAATAGGCAGAACGAAGTTCAAGGCGTCGTATAGTCCGATGATGAAGTGATGTACACCGGATGCTAACACCAGAGCAATTTATACAGAGAGGATGTAGTTGGTTCTGATGGCTCAGGATAACTCACCAGTTAGTCCGGTGATGAAGATGAAGTATACACCAGAGTATCTGATATCCATAGAGGCTTGAGTGGGGTTCCAACGACTAGTTTGTAACAGTACTCACCGGATGATCCGGTGTTAGTATTATTGTTCTCACCGGATGATCTGGTGTTAGTACTATTGTTCTCACCGAATCATCCGGTGTTAACAACTTTTCTGAGCCGTTGGATTAACGGCTAGTGCGCAAATTTAGGGCTATAAATACCTCTCCACTTAGTCATTCGAATGTGTGGCATGCCGCTAGAGTTAAAGGAAGCTCATATACACTTGAGAAGCATCCAAACCACCAAAGTGCTTAATGTGATTATCCAAGGTGATTAAGCACAAGATTAGTGAGTGATTAGTTATTATAGACCTTGAGAGAGTGTTGTTAGGTGATTGCTGCCTAGAGAGTGGATCAAGCAGTGATCTAACCTTGTACCAAGTGGTACGCTAGCACCTTGGAGTCTTAGTGACTCGCCAGCAAGCTGTTGACCCTCCGACTTGGTATGGAGTGGCGACGAGAAGTATGTACGAGGATGCGGAGACCCTTGCCTTGGTGGCTTGAGCTCCAAAGTGATCACGATAGCAAAGAACCGGAAGAGAGGCTAGTGGTGAGACCTTGCCTTGGTGGCTTGATGGCTCATCTGGGTGGAGGCCTTGTCTTTGTGACTTGGTGGCTCAAGAGCCGTGACCGGGTGCCAACCAAGAGCATATCCTTTGTGGAGCTCCAATGTGGACTAGGGGTGACATTCATGGCGTCGATACCACGGGATAAAAATCTCATGTGCCAAGTTTGCTCTCTACCTCATTTACGTTTTCTCATTTACATTCTTGCAATTTACCTTTATAGATAGGCTGCAAGTGTTTTGATCGGTAGAGTAGACACACTAGATAAACCTAGAGCACATATAGATAGAAATTGATATAGGTTTATCTTGTGTAGTTTTTAAGGCCGAATAGATTCTAAGTGTCCTAATTCACCCCCTCCCTCCCTCTTAAGACGTTATCGATCCCTTCAGCAATATATAGAGTACATAAGGAGTATATGATAAAGACTCTAGTAACTCTATATTCCTAACAACCTCCTCAAATTCAAAACGTATGTAATAGCGTTGTATTTGAAAAAAGCGACACTAAGTAATAAACTTAGACAAATACATTCAAAAACTGTCTCTTTAAAGCCATCGTAAAGTGAAATCTTGTAATCTTGTCGAAGAGTAGAGTCATGACAATGACAGTAAATACTTCCTCTATCCCACTTTGTTAGGCACCGATTGATTTTCGATTTGTCCCGTTTTGTTAGGCGTTACTCGGCGAACGCTTCGAATGCATACATGCATTAATTAGGATAGCGCACATTATTGCATGTAACCATGCAAGCTTCTGCATGCAGCAGTCTAGAGAATAAGAAAAGGCTGAAGGCGGGAACTCAAAGCAGTGGGCGCGTTAGAGAGTTCATGGAAGTCAGCCACGACAGCGCGCTACGCCGGGAAGAATCGGTCGTACCACAGCAGGTTCATTGAGTGGTTGCCGGTGAGGAGCTGGTCGTGGTGGTTGGCGAGTGTCACGGGCGTTGGGTTCACCAGAAACAGCTGCCATGGCTTGACCGCGTCGGTGCCGGCCACGGTGAGGGCGAGGAGCACGAGGATGGCGAAAACTCAAAGTGGTGGGCGTGTCAGAGAGTTCATGGAGGCTGGCGATATAGACGAGGACGTCTCGACGTCGAGGGAGATGAAGACGCCACGGACTCATTTGACACCACGGACTCGTTCGACTCTGAGATGGAAGACGACGTCAAAGCAGCGAGGAAACAAGTTGCGGCTTGTCAGCCGCGCTGGTGTCGTCCTCCCTGCTTGCGGAACTCGGTTCGGTCTGATGAAACAAGGCACGACAAGAAGATGAATAGTGTCATCATTGTAGCCTATCTACCTCCCTCTCTCTCACACTCAGATGAAACAAAGGCATGGCAAGAAGATGAACAGTGGGGTATTTTGTAGCTACTGAAAAGAAATGACGCAAGATTACACTTCATGACTAATCATTAAGAAACTCTAAGGCTTCACTAACAATATCTGGATCACATTGTAACATTCTTGGTAGCTCACCAATCCTTTCCAAGGTTTGCTTCTTCATGTGCGTTATAGCATAATGTTGGCCGCCTTTATGCTTCAAAATTTCCCTCATGCATGTCTGCTGAGTAAGAAACACACGATTAGACCTTTCTGTTGGGTATTCTTCGTATGCTTGCATAACCTTGTTAACGATATCTTCAACATTATTTGGAGAAGATTTCTGGAACAAAGACTGAATGGCTGCAAAAAAGCCAAGGTCCAGTACATTGAGATCTGGAGAATTAGAAGGCTGGCAAATTAAACGAATATTGAAGCCATCTTCAGTTGCCACTCTACAGAAATCTTCATCATCAACGGAAATGTGTGTCTTTGCATTGTCCTGCTGAATATAGATAGTGCTTCCTACCTCATGTGCAGGCCATTTTTGCTTGATTGCAGGTAAAACCTTGTCAATAAGAAAGGATCTGCTAACTCCCTTGGTCACAGATGTCATTGCTTTTGTGATCAAAGTGCCCGCTGGCCTATTTACACTTCTCCTTTTTGCCGGTTCTGTAAACGTGAAAGGAAATATGCCAATTTTACCAGAGAATGTCTCATTGCCTTGATCATCAAACCTAGGTCTAGCAATAGCCGCTAGAAACATGACTTTCTCAATAAAATTCTTGCTTTTAGCCGTTCTCTCTGGTTTATCTTCAACAATGGCTAGGTAATAATTCTAGCATTTCCTTGTCCTATAGAACCATTTCTCATCAATGTACACCACATTGTACAAATCTCTAAATATGGGTGAATGAGGAATGCTTTGGCTATGGAGAATAGATAAGCAAAACCGTACACGGGCAACCTTATTTCCATCGGTTAAAGTGAATTTTATGTCATTGGTATGCCTCTTGATTTCACCTTCCTTGAGCCGTCTGAACAATGTGCTCTTGGAGATACTCAAAGTGCGTGCTAGATCTCTAAGAGTTGTGCGATTTCTTAGCGGCACATCTCGAATGGCTTGTGTGTCAATGTTTACTCATTTACGTCCACAATTCTTGGCCCTCTTATTGATAACATTGTGCACATCCCCACCAAGCTTACCAGCACACCATATACGCTGCACAACCCTAAGAGGCACACCGGTATCAAGGGCTATGGATTTTGTCACTCCATGATTCGACATGCCAGGAGTAGTCCTCTCCAAAAGCATAGCCCATATGGCAGTACGCTCATCATCAGTTAGGAAATTCCTTCTTGTACGACCATTGCCATCCACATCTATACCATAAAGGAAATCAATCAACGAGCACTTCAGTTTCATTCTCGTCAGATACATGATCATCTGATCAAGCCACAAATTATGAACAAGTAGCAAACCAAATAGACCTTGCTAGAAAAACAGAAATGAATCAAACTAACCTTCTTCAATCTCTTCCCAAAAGAGTGGGTCATTAAGGCCAAAAACTTCATCGATCTCCTCCCAATTGATTGGATGGTTCAGATCAATCTGCACATCATCTTCTTTCGGCTGGATAGGTTCATTGAGATCAAACTCATAGATCGGTTGGTTGAGGTCTAGCTGAGAACCAGGAATCAACTGGTTCAGATCATGCTCAATCCCATGGATTATCTCGGCCATTTCTTCCAGAACATACTACTGGAAGAGGATTGAAAGAGAAGAGAGCAAGGAAGAGGAATCTCTTGATGATTTGTTAGCCATGGCTTCGCGTATTTATAGGAAGAAGAAGACTAAGAGATGGAGCGAAATAGAGCTTCAAATCTTGGCTCCAAATTTTTGTCATGCAATTTTGGAGATGAACTTTGCGTGGCAAGTGACAGAAAGAGCTTTGCACCGCAGGCGACAGAAAGAGCTTTGCACTGCAAGCGAGGGAAAGAAAAGTTTTGCGTGAGGGAAAGAGAAGCTTTGAGCACGTGGCCATGCAAACGAGGGAAAGAGCTTTGCGCTGCAGGCGAGGGAAAGAAAATTTTTGCACGAGGGAAAGAGAAGCTTTGAGCACGCGGCCATGCTGGCAAGGGCGCGCGGAGCCAGAGCGCGGGAGATTAGAGGAAGAGCGGGAGATTAGAGGAACCGCGTGGGACGAAGGGGAAGCTTGTTGGTAATATGCCCTAGAGGCGATCGAGTTTGCGGATTGGATCTGCTAATGAGCTTTAATGTTGATTAAAGGACCATTAGGGTTTAGAGTCATAATGGGCTTTAATGTTGATTAAAGGCCCATTAGCGTGCTCTATATAAGAATAGGCAGGGGTCAAGGCGCATTGAGTTTTTCAGAAACCCTGGCCGCCTCCTATTCCCGAACTCCCTTCGAAACCCTAGCCGGGCGCGTGGTGCTAGCACACCGGCGCACGGCGATTCCATCCTTGTACGTGTGGATACCGTAGAGGCGCTGCTACTATTGCGGTGCTGATCTGCTCGGGAGTACTCGGGACGTACCCGCGAGTACTCGGAAGGTGCTCGGGACGTGCTCGGGACGAGGTTGACGATCGACTACTTGACGCGCACGGCGTTGGATTGGTCTGCTCCAACTCTTCTTCCGCTGCACTGCTCGTCAAGTGGTAACAATTCATGATCCCCTACTCGCATGGCTTCCTGGTTGAATGCGGTAGAGAAAATTTATTTTATGCTAGCGTAGCCTACCCGCAACCCTTCAGTGGTATCAGAGCCATCCTGCGTAGTTTTCGATCTGGATCAGTCACATATAGAAGATATGTGATAGAAATAGATTAGATCTATTGTTTTTGATCAGTTCATATGATGGATTGATCAATGCACGGTTGGTTTGGTGAATTAGAGATCGGATGAGATGCCAGTCGATGAAACCACATAGCCAAAAAGATTAGCTCGATCTCCCACCTGGTTTTGCGTGCGACTTGCCCCTACCGGCTGGAATCACCATCGGGGCTAACTGCGTGCATCGCGACATGGTCGGGAGAACAGCAGATCGAGGTCGTGTGTGCTGTCATCGTTTCTGGAAAAACCTCACGCGATGATCAATGGGATTGATCTAATGGAAATTGAGGCATTATGAATGACTCAGAATTGGCTCGATACGATCGATCCGATGAGATTTTCATAGCGATTTCATAGATGCGATCTATGTATTTCCGAGAGGTTTTCGATGGGACCGCCGTCGCGTACACGCATAGATTGTTGTAATAACATGATCCCATCACGACATTATAATTCGATTCTACGCTTAACTCGTTTTTGCAGAGAATGTTGTGACTGGTATGGCCTTGTGATATGTGATGCATGTGTGTAATTTTTCATGGCCTGCGTGTCATGGTTAATTGCAGCCCAAGGCTGTCATGTTATTGTATAACGGCCTGCGTGTCGACTTGTGATGCTTCTTCTCATGTAATTTATCTAGTGCTATTAGGTGTAATAGACTAGAACAAGATCATGGATATTTGAAGCATGATGACCCGGAGGATAGGAACCGTGGCGATGAAGATCACCATGTGAAGGGGCCATACTATGTCACAGTTAATATGATTGCCTGTGATGTTTTTATGTTCCTTTCATACTATTCTTTCATGTTTTATATGTGGTGGATATGATTTTCATGATAGAGTAGTTTCCCTCAGAAAAATCAAGAGTAATTGATGCCCTTCCAATAGCTGCACCTACAAAGGTTTTGATCATTGTGTGGTAGGTCTGCCAAAGCAGGGTGCCATCATTTATCTTAACCAGTTAGAGTGGATGTCGGACATCCACACGCATAGTATTGGTTTACTTGATAAAGCTATCAAAACGGTTTTGGGCTTTGGGGCATGGTGTTGGGCGCTGGGGCATTCGATGCCACCCAGCAAACAAGAGTCACATAGGGATGTGATTAGCAAGGCGTTGCTTACCTATGTCACTAAGTTTCTAGCAGTGATGCCAAAGCTCACTAGAACTTAGTTGAATATGGATCTTGATCCTCTATATGTTGTTAGAGGGAAAACACATATAGTGGAGTATCTTTTGTTAAATTGTTTAATAGAAGATTCACATAGGCATAGTGCTGAACCTGCATTTTCTGTTGTAGATTATGGCACCGGCCGCTAGTAACACTTCCAGTTTTAATTTGCGATCGATTCTTGAAAAAGAGAAGCTTTCTGGAACAAACTTTATTGATTGGTATAGAAATCTGAGAATTGTTCTCAAACAAGAGAAAAAGGAATATGTTCTAGAGGTCCCCTATCCTGATGAACCAGCTGATAATGCTCCTGCCACGGATCGGAGGGCTTATGAGAAGCACACCAACGATTCACTGGATGTTAGTTGCCTCATGCTTGCCTGTATGTCCTCTGAGCTTCAGAAGCAATATGAGAACAGGGATGCCCATGATATGATTGTGGGACTCCGAGGCATGTTTGAGAACCAAGCTCGGGCCGAGAGGTACAACAACTCAAAGTCCTTGTTTGCGTGTAGGTTAACAGAAGGCAGTCCAGTCAGTCCTCATGTGATCAAAATGATTGGTTACATTGAGAGCCTGGAAAAACTTGGTTTTCCCCTTAGCCCTGAGTTGACTACGGATGTAATTCTCCAGTCGCTCCCTGCGAGCTTCGAGCCGTTCATTTTGAACTTTCATATGAACAGCATGGAGAAAAGCATGGCTGAATTGCATGGGATGCTAAAAACTGCTGAGGAAAGCATTAAGAAGAGCTCTAGTCATGTGATGATGGTTCAAAAGGATAGAAAGAAGAGAAAGCGCAAGGGTAAGGCTAAAACTTCGGATGAGATCTCGAGCTCTAAGCCTAAACCTGTTGGAAAGCCCAAGGCTAGCCCTGCTGCTTCTGACACTTGCCACCACTGCCATAAGACTGGTCATTGGCGGAGGAACTGCAAATTGTACTTGGAAGAACTCAAAAAGAAGAAGGGAAGTAAGACTTCCTCTTCAGGTATAAATGTTATTGAAATTAATCTTGCTACTCGTCCTGATGATTCATGGGTATTTGATACCGGATCAATGATTCATACTTGCAAATCGTTGCAGGGACTGAAAAGGACTAGGAAGTGTGCAAGAGGCGAATTGGATGCTCGCGTCGGTAATGGTGCAAAAGTTGCTGCGTTGGCCGTTGGCGTTTACTCCTTATCGCTACCCTCAGGATTAGTTTTGGAATTAAATAATTGTTATTATATTCCTGCCTTGCGCAAAAACATTATCTCTTCTTCATGTTTGGAAGAAGATGGTTATGAATTCATAATAAAGAACAAGTGTTGTTCGATATTTTTGAATGGTATGCTCTATGGTAATTGTCCATTAGTAAATGGATTATATATATTGGATCTTGAGGATATAACTATCTATAACATTGATACAAAGAAGCCTCGGCTTAATGATTTGAATCCCACTTTTGTTTGGCATTGTCGATTAGGTCATATAAATGAGAAGCGTATGCAGAAGCTCCATAAAGATGGTCTTCTACATTCATTTGATTTCGAATCATTTGATACATGCGAGTCTTGTTTACTTGGCAAGATGACTAAGACGCCTTTCACTGGTCGAAGTGAGAGGACAAATGAATTAATGGCCCTAGTACATACAGATGTATGTGGACCGATGAGTTCTACAGCTAGAGGTGGTTTTCAGTATTTCATTACTTTCACCGATGACTTTAGTAGATATGGTTACATCTACCTAATGAGGCATAAGTCTGAATCCTTTGAAAAGTTCAAGGAGTTCCAGAATGAAGTACAAAATCATATAGGCAAGACAATTAAATTTCTGCGATCAGATCGTGGAGGTGAATATTTGAGCCATGAATTTGGTGATCATCTAAGGCAATGTGGAATCGTTCCACAATTGACTCCACCGGGTACGCCACAATGGAATGGGGTGTCTGAGCGGAGGAACCGAACTTTGTTAGACATGGTCCGGTCGATGATGAGCCAATCTGATCTTCCATTGTCCTTCTGGGGATACGCTCTAGAAACTGCTGCTTTCACGTTAAACAGGGTTCCATCTAAGGCTGTAGAGAGGACACCATATGAGATATGGACCGGGAAGCGTCCCGGATTGTCTTTCCTTAAGATATGGGGTTGTGAGGCTTATGTAAAACGTTTGTCGTCTGATAAGCTCACTACCAAATCTGATAAATGCTTCTTTGTGGGGTATCCTAGGGAAACCAAAGGATATTATTTCTATAACCGGGAAGAAGGCAAAGTGTTTGTCGTCCGGAATGGTGTCTTTCTTGAGAAAGAGTTTCTCGCGAAGAGAGTTAGTGGGAGCACGGTGCAACTCGAAGAAATTCGGGAACCACTTGAAAGTGTTTCAGCTCCTATTGAACCACAACTCGGTATGCAAGATGTTGCAGAACCTATTGTCGAGACACCAGCCCCACGTCGGTCGGAAAGGTTCACTCGTGCACCCAAGCGGTTTATGTTCCTAACCACGGGGCAGCGCGACATATTATTGTTGGACAATGATGAACCTAAGACTTACTCGGAAGCAATGGTGGGACCAGACTCCGAAAAATGGCTTGGAGCCATGAGATCCGAGTTAGAATCCATGCAAGAAAACCAAGTTTGGAACTTGGTCGATCCACCTGATGGTGTGAAAACTATCGAGTGTAAATGGGTTTTTAAGAAAAAGATAGACGTTGATGGAAATGTTCACATCTATAAGGCACGATTGGTGGCGAAAGGTTTCAGGCAAATTCAAGGTGTTGATTATGATGAAACGTTTTCGCCCGTCGCAATGCTAAAGTCTATTAGGATTCTCCTAGCAATTGCTGCATATTTCGACTACGAGATATGGCAAATGGATGTCAAAACGGCTTTCCTTAATGGAAACCTAAGTGAGGATGTGTACATGACACAGCCTGAAGGTTTTGTCAATCTGAAAAATGCTGGGAAGATTTGCAAGCTGCAAAAGTCCATCTATGGACTAAAGCAAGCTTCTCGGAGTTGGAATATTCATTTTGATGAAGTGATCAAAGGGTTTGGTTTCATCAAGAATGAAGAAGAGCCTTGTGTTTACAAAAGGACTAGTGGGAGCGCACTTGTGTTTCTGGTCTTATATGTGGATGACATATTATTGATCGGAAATAATATTCCAATGCTCGATGCTGTCAAATCTTCATTGCAAAAGAGTTTTTCAATGAAAGATTTAGGAGAGGCAGCATACATATTGGGCATAAAGATCTATAGAGATAGGTCGAAAAGACTAATCGGATTAAGCCAAAGCACGTACATTGACAAGGTATTGAATCGGTTCAATATGCAGGATTCCAAGAAAGGTTTCTTGCCAATGTCACATGGCATCACTCTCAGCAAGAATCAAAGTCCTAAGACATCTGATGAGCTCGAGAGGATGAGTGCGATCCCGTATGCTTCTGCTATCGGGTCCATCATGTATGCTATGTTTTGTACACGCCCAGATGTCTCCTATGCTCTAAGTGTTACGAGCAGATACCAATCGAACCCAGGTGAATGTCACTGGGCTATAGTAAAGAGTATCCTCAAGTACATGAGAAGAACTAAGGATATGTTCCTAGTCTATGGAGGTGAGGAGGAGCTCGTTGTAAATGGTTACACCGATGCTAGCTTCCAAACCGACAAGGACGACTCGAGATCGCAGTCTGGTTTTGTGTTTTGCCTTAATGGAGGTGCGGTGAGTTGGAAGAGTTCCAAGCAAGAAACGGTTGCTGATTCCACGACGGAGGCCGAGTATATCGCAGCTTCGGAAGCTGCAAAAGAGGCTGTTTGGATCAGAAAATTTGTTTCTGAGTTGGGTGTGGTCCCTGGTGCGTCCAGTCCAATGGACCTCTATTGTGACAATAGTGGTGCCATTGCACAAGCCAAGGAGCCTAGGTCGCACCAGAAGTCCAAGCACATACTTCGGCGCTATCACCTCATTCGAGAGATTATTGATAGAGGTGATGTAAAAATATGCAAGGTGCACACGGATTCGAATATTGCTGATCCGTTGACGAAGCCTCTCTCACAGCCCAAGCATGAGGCACACTTGAGCTCTATGGGTATTAGATACTTGCGGGATAGACTCTAGTGCATGTGAGAGAATGTGTTCTGTCTATGCTAATGTACTTTTGGATAATTGTTATCTGGTTCCATGAATAATTATCATTTACATTGATCAGCAAGTATGTGACTTGTTTGTGAAACTCTTTGTTTTTATGATGTTATTCTAAATAGTCCCTAATCTCATATCATTGTGTGGGACAATAATGATTTATAGATTAGCACATTTGACTGAATGATGATCATGTTTCACGGATCATAGATATGGAGATATCAAATCAGTAATGTGGACACATGTTAGAGAACATGATGTTGGATAGACCCACCCTGAGATACTGCTAGGATTGTTATTTTTAATGTGCCATCAGTTGTTATCTCAAATGGTGTACCTACAGAATCCTTTGACCTGAGATCATCATTGATTCCAGAATGTGTAGTAACACACTTAGGAGCTTCCAAATGCTATTCCGTAACTGGGTAGTTATAAAGGTTGCTTTCGGGTATGTTATGAAACATGTCGTGGGATGTGAGTGATCAAGATGGAATTTACCCCTCCTAAATAACGGGAGAGATATCTCTGGGCCCCTCGAGGTAGTTGGATTGGAAAGTGCATGGCCATGCCAATGTGATTAAAGAGTTAATCATGGTGAATCCACTACTTGATCGAGTGAATGGTCGAGCTATCACAAGGGTGGCACGAATCTCGCCTTGAGCTTGACTGGTATCGTGTGGTAAAGGGATTGGTGCATGAGTATATCAAGGTTCAGCCGATATGATCTTTGTGTGCATTCGGGAGTCAATATGTCCTGCTAGGTACCGCTATTGACTTGCAATTCGGAAAAGGGTTTCCGGATAGCGGCCGTTTACACATGAGCCTAACGGGTCACACACTTAAGGGGATGGAATATAAAACTTGTGCTGACTCTAGTGCAAGTGGGAGATTGTTGGTAATATGCCCTAGAGGCGATCGAGTTTGCGGATTGGATCTGCTAATGGGCTTTAATGTTGATTAAAGGACCATTAGGGTTTAGAGTCATAATGGGCTTTAATGTTGATTAAAGGCCCATTAGCGTGCTCTATATAAGAATAGGCAGGGGCCAAGGCACATTGAGTTTTTCAGAAACCCTGGCCGCCTCCTATTCCCGAACTCCCTTCAAAACCCTAGCTGGGCGCGTGGTGCTAGCACACCGGCGCACGGCGATTCCATCCTTGTACGTGTGGATACCGTAGAGGCGCTGCTACTATTGCGGTGCTGATCTGCTCGGGAGTACTCGGGACGTACCCGCGAGTACTCGGAAGGTGCTCGGGACGTGCTCGGGACGAGGTTGACGATCGACTACTTGACGCGCACGACGTTGGATTGGTCTGCTCCAACTCTTCTTCCGCTGCACTGCTCGTCAAGTGGTAACGATTCATGATCCCCTACTCGCATGACTTCCTGGTTGAACGCGGTAGAGAAAATTTATTTTATCCTAGCGTAGCCTACCCGCAACCCTTCAAAGCTAACTTTGCACAGGCGAGGGAAATAGCTGGAGCGAGCGTAGGCAAAACGAAAACGCTGGTGGAGTAAGAAGTTTTACCGTACAGGTGAGTTACGCATGAGCATGGCATGCATGGATGCAAGATGGAGTACTATGTCTGGTGGAGTAATGTATTGCGGCCATGCAGGAGAAAGCATCGTGAACGAGAGAAATTAATTGAGTTGTGAGGCGATGCGCTCCAGCACTCTTGGTCTCTGCGCCAGAGGGGAAGGCGCCTAACAAAGTGGGACAGAGGGAGTAAGACCCTTGGTCAAGAATTGCAACAAATCAATGATGAGTAGCAAGACAACCGACGTAAGTTATCATCGAAGGTACGGAAAGATGACAAAAGAATACCCAAGATCAAGGATAATTATAAACACAACAACGACAAGTAGCAAGACAATAGATAAAGTTATCACTAAAGCTACGGAAAGATCTAAATGGCTAAATTGCATCAATAACAACTGAAAAGAAATCGACTAATTAATGAAGAAATACATGGATTCACACGGCATAGACAAACTCAAAGAGAGACTAAAACTTGAATGTGAATGTAGGGAAATTGAAGAAAACTCTAATACAAGACTAAATATACTATGACCAAAACACCATTGTCCACGAACAACAAAAGAACCTATACGATGGGCTAGTGCAGATATAGATGCAGACAACAGCTAAAGATGAGGGTTAAACCTAAACGCATGCAAGGTTTAACTTACCGACCGGCCGTCGGTTACCGAGCTCAGGTGGTTATCAAAAATTAACGATTATCGTGATAACCGCTCAAAATTTGGCTGAAATTCAGACAAAATTCATTTGCTAAAATTTGAAATTTGGTTAAAAATTTGTCAGAATCGTCTCTCGGTAACCGGTCGAATTGGATCGGTTACTGAGCGATTTTCTCAATTTATTGAGCAGTTTTCTTAAATTTTCCGCATTGTCGGTAACCGCTCAGTTTTCTCGATTTATCGAGCAGTTTTCTCGATTTTCAGTGAAGTTCAACAAAAAACCCAAAAAATTGGCTCAATTACTATAAAATCAATAACTAATTCATCTGAGCTTCTAATTAAGTGAAACAAATTTTGCTGGTTTCCTTGTAACATTATCTACATGATAAAAGTATTTATACTCATAAAAAAGTTGAAAACTTTTTGTGAGAAAATGTATTTGTTAAACCAAGTTAAATGCATAGTTTACTCTTTGCTAATCCAAAAATCATGAAACTAATTTTGTCAGTCTTCTTACATGATCCTATATCTTTTGAAAATACATGAACTCATGGATTAGTTATTGTAAAATGCAGGATTGTGTAAATGTGTTGGGACTAGATTAATTCATAATTGACCCATCGCACCTCTAAAATTAGTGAAACCATTTTTATTAGTTTATTTATAATATTATTTATGTAGGAAAAAATAGTAGACATGAAAAAGTTAATTACATTGTTGTTTTCTTAACATATTCACTTTATGCTTGTGAACTTTGTAAAAATCTTAGAGAAATTAATAAAACTTTAAATGAAGTGAAATCAATTTTAAAGATCCTCTTATGATACGTCTTACATAAGAAAAATATGTGTTTACATGTCAAGCTTTTCCTTAATCTGAGTTAATAACTGAGCTGCACGCTTCAACTTTTTTTCATTTTTTTCAAACTTCCTCCCTATAGAATATGATGCAAATGATATTATTTTGAAATTGTTTTTCATAGAATGTTTTAGAATTGTGTCTAGTTTTTTTAGAATTTTATTGAATTTATTTTATTTTTTTGAATTTTTAATTCAAATTCGATTACCGTTCGGTTTCTCAAAACCAGACCTAAACGGTAAGATCGGTAACCGTAATTTTGGCCGATTACCGTCGATAAATTAAACCCTAAATGCATGAGCATCCAACAAAAGGACTCACTAAATCACGCCTCCAATTTCAGCCAAAACTAGAATTGTGGGTACAACTGTCAGGTGTGCGTAGCAAAACTGGCTTAAAAATCAAAACTGACTTGATTGGATGACGCCGCGCTGACTCAGCAGGAAAAATTAGTCGATTGCATGCGTGATAGTTAGGTCATCTCCAGCAGATACTTAAAAATCCATCCCTTATAATACTATTACAGCATTCTCTAACACTATTACAGCATCCACTATTTTTTCTATCTCCAACAGCTACCATATTTTCTACCTTCCATTACTCTCATTCTCTTCTCGGACCCACGAACATACTCTATAAACAGTGATAGAGTTGGGAGAGAGAATCAGCAAGTTTGCCGTTCGTCTCCCGTATTTTTGCCGCGCTGCATCACTGTTCATGCTGAAACGGACTCCGTTGGAGTACTTTCTGAGCGCTGAAGTCCGCTGCATCATTGTGCAGTTACTGTAGCACTCGAATAAGTTGGCCTTAAGAGATCTTCTGTGGCTAGTTGGCTTGTGGTCAGATCCTTGGCCCACCTGAGCACGGCTCGGACTGATTCTGGCCGAGCGCGCAGTGCTGATGAGCGTCAAAGCTCGGCAGTCAGCGAGCAGATCTCGATCGTGCCGGCGACGGACCAGCGCGTGGGCTGACGCAGGACCAGATGTGGGTGCGCTCCGGCGGTGACCATCGGGGTGGAACCAGGCGGCACGAGGCACAGCCGGCTGGCGCGGGGCGGAGAAGAGCCGAGCCTTCACGGGAACGCGAGAGGCCTGCGGGCGGGCGGCAGTGTACGGGCGGCCGGTTGGATCAGGCCAGGGCTAGGGGCCGATGAGCGGGAGACGGCGGCCCGGAGCAGAGCAAAGGAGGAGCGAGAGCCTACCGGCGGCGAGCGAGAGCTTACCGGCGGCGAGCGAGAGCTTAGCGGTGCCAATGGAGGCGACACCGAGCATGGGGAGGTTGGTGGGTGCCCACTCGTAGTACGCGCCACCCTCTCCGCCGTACGCCGTCCTGGGCTACCTCGGTTTCAGATCCACCGCCATCTCCCTTCTCGAAGCAAAAGCAAACTCGTTTCATCCTAGGGCGGGAGCACGTGCAGAATCTCAGGCAGGCACAGGATCCAAATCGGGGAAGAGCCGACAGGTGGAGGAATAGATCTTAGGATGAGTTGTTGCGATCCGGAAAAACCTAACTATGATAGGAGTAACAACTATGGTAATTTTAAAAGTAATATATAAGTATATGATGAGAACTTTAAAGTAATATATAAGTATATAATGAGAATTTTAGTAACCTAATATATAGGTAATGAATAAAGATTATATTTCTAACAGACATAATCATATAAGTCATATAAGTCTGTTAGAAATATTACAATATTATTAGTGAGATACCAAAATCATGGTCAGATTTTCCTTGAAACTGTCTTTAACACTCTAATAATGGAAATGAACTACAAGGATTAAAGGTCGTAACAGTGGTGTCTACTTCAGTTTTGACTTGGCAGAACTTTGCATTGGCTTAGCGATAGAAACAGGACTACTTCTTGCCGTCTTCTTTACATTGTAACTTATTGACATGAATGCACAAACTAGTGCAATCATAATGGTCGGGTAGACATAAGCTGATTGTGTTGGATCTAGGGTTCACGTTACCGACCTCCTAACCGAAAAACCGCGGTAACCACGATTACCGGTCAAAAATTCAAAAAAATTCAGAGAAAATTCATTCGGCAAATTTTGAATTTTTGCGAAAAAAATCGTGTTTTTGCCCTCTCGGTAACCACTCGGTTTTGGTTGGTTACCGAGCGGTTTGGGTCGGTTACCGAGCGATTTTCTCGCATTTTTGATTTGGTCGGTTACCGAGCGGTTTGGGTCGGTAACCGCTCGGTTTTCTCGATTTATCGAGCTGTTTTATCGAATTTCAGCGCAGTTCAACAAAACACTAAAAAAGGGTTCAATCTTGTAAAATCAATAACTAATTCATCTGAGCTTCAAATCAAGTGAAAGAAATTTTGTTGGCTTCCTTGTAACATAATCTACATGATAAAAGTATTTATACTCATAAAAAAGTTCAAATTTTCTGTGAGAAATTTTATTTTTTAAACCAAGTTAAATGCATAGTTTACTCTTTGCTAATCCAAAAATCATGAAACTAATTTTGTTAGTCTTCTTACATGATCCTATATATTTTAAAAATATATAAACTCATGAATTAGTTATTGTAACATGCATGATTGTGTAAATGTGTTGCGACTAGATTAATTCATAACTGACCCATCACACCTCAAAAATTAGTGAAACCACTTTCATTAGCTTATTTATATTATTATTTACGTAGAAAAAATAATAGTAGACATGAAAAAGTTAATTACAGTGCTGTTTCTTAACATATTCACTTTATGCTTGTGAACTTTGTAAAAATCATAGAGAATTTAATAAAACTCTGAATAAAGTGAAATCAATTTTAAAGATTCTCTTAAAATACGTTTTATACAAGAAAAATATGTGTTTGCATGTTACACTTTTCCTTAACGTGAGTTAATAATTGAGCCGCACGTTTCAATTTTTTTTCATTTTTTTCAAACTTTCTCCCTATAGGATGCAAACGACATTATTTTTGAAAATTGTTTTCACAGAAGGTCTTAGAATTGTGTCTAGTTTTGTTTAAGAGTTTTTTTGAATTTTTTTTGAATTTTTTTATTTTTTCGAATTTTTTGAATTTAAATTTCGGTTACCGTTCGGTTTCTGAAACCGGACCGGACCGGGAAGGTCGGTAACCGTGATTTTTGAGTGGTTACCGACGGTGTTTTGAACCCTGGTTGGATCGCCGTTCACTGGTTTCCTGAATAGCGCTTCTTTCACTAGACCCCAGATAACCAAAAGGGTACCGAACAAAGTCATCCTCTCAGGATTTATGATTCCGACGAGTGCTCCAGCAGCGCACAAGTAGCTTCCCGCAAGTATCTGATTGAGGAGACAATATAATGGAAAGAGTTCATATAAGCATTATTCCAGAAAAAGTTGTAGATTAGTTATCAAAAGAGCACCTCTAGACGCTGGAGATCATTTACTGCAGAAGCATTTTTGGCTTCTGTTAAATTGTACATGTCGAAAAGGTCACTCCACCTTGGAAACGTAGTACTTTTAGCAAGGTTAGGGTTTTACTTACCGTTTTTGAAATGGTTACCGTTCCCCAGCGGTAACTGAAAATACGCGGTTATCGTGATAACCGCTTGAAATTCGGTTAAAATTCGTATAAAATTTATTTACTAAAATTTAAAATTTGGAAAAAAATGTCAGATTCTCCATTCGGTAACCAGTCGAATCGGACCGGTTACCAAGCGATTTTCTGGATTTATCGAGCAGTTTTCTTGAATTTTTCGTATTGTCGATAACTGCTCGGTTTTGTCAGTAACCGCTTGGTTTTGTCGATTTATCGAGCGGTTTTCTTGATTTTCAGTGAAGTTCAACAAAAAACCTAAAAATTGACTCAATCTTGTAAAATCAATAACTAATTTATCTGAACTTTAAATCAAGTGAAACAAATTTTTTGGTTTCCTTGTAACATGATCTACATGATAAAAGTATTTATACTTATAAAAAATTTGAAAATTTGCTGTGAGAAAATGTATTTGTTAAACCAAGTTAAATGCATAGTTTACTCTTTGCTAATCTAAAAATCATGAAACTAATTTTGTTAGTCTTCTTACATGATCCTATGTCTTTTAAAAATACATGATCTCATAAATTAGTTATTATAATATACAGGATTGTGTAAATGTGTTGCTACTAGATTAATCCATAACTGACCCATCACACCTCCAAAATTAGTGAAACTGCTTTTATTAGTTTATTTATACTATGCTTTATGTAGGAAAAATAATGGTAGGTATGAAAAAAGTTAATTACAGTGTTGTTTCTTAACATATTCACTTTATGCTTGTGAACTTTGTAAAAAACATGGAGAAATTAATAAAACTCTAAATGAAGTGAAATCAATTTTAAAGATCATCTTAAGATACGTCCTATAAAAATAATATGTGTTTGTATGTTAAGCTTTTTCTTAACATGAGTTAATAACTGAGCCGCACGTTTCAATTTTTTTCATTTTTTTCAAACTTCCTCTCTATAGAATATGATGAAATCTGATGAGTTGTTCCTTTAATGTTGGCATCGTCACACATAATAAATAGAATTGCTAAGTCCTTTTTTAGTCCTAGATTAGGATGGCATAGATGCAGTCAACCTAAGTCGAGCTTTTCCTACCTTAAGTCTTCATGTCATGTTTTCCCACACCTGCTGAGTATTCCATGTACTCACGCTTGCCTTCTCCCAACCTCTTGATGCTGCTCAGAAGATGAGGACTTCGAGGACATCCCGGCCGATGGAGCTGAGTTCTAGGCGAAGGAAGTTTTCGATCGGAAGACCATGTTCTAGGCTGGTGCTCCCCCGGACAACACCTGTGGATGGATGAAAGACCCGCTTCCGCTAGAAATTGTCTTAGTATTTTCTTTAAGACCTACGAGTCTTTTTATAATGAATCTTATCGTTATGTAATGACACAGTTATGTTATCACTTATGAAGTCACCGCATGTATGAAACTTGATTCTGGCATACATGAGGAATCCATCTGGTTTGTTCTTTTGAAACCGGGTGTGACATCTCCGCCGCCTCCCTCTCTCTCCTCGTCGGCGCCATCGCTCGCCTGCACTGGCCTTGTTGCTTCTTATTTACCACCGATTAAATCATCAGCGTCTTGATGAGCCGAGCTTAAACTATGGACAGATTTAACATATTAATTAATTAATTAATGAGCTGTGAGGAACCATCCAAATAGTATTCTAATTAATCATCAGGAGGATCATTATTCATAATCACAACCTCGACGATTAACCAGAATACCATTCCGGTAGTCCCGGCACGTGTTTTGTGCCCAGGATCGGAACACATGCCTTCCAACTCAAATATCACAACACAGTTTAATAGAGAGCAAATAATTAAACTGGATTACCATTATTAAACATGCAACTGCTTCCACAATTTACAACAAAAGAGGAACAACAACAACTATGCAGCGGAAGAAAAACCTATACAACAAAAGAGTATGGAGCCGTATGCCCTTAGGCTCCATACCAAAAGCGCCGGAGTTCGGAGTAGAAGGTGCTACTCCTGCCGGCCACCCTGATCGGCAGGCACAAAGTAGCCGAACACAGCCTCTTCCTTGCCAACCTGCGAACCTGAAAGCAACTTAAGGGCAGCACCCCTTAGTACGAAGGTACTAGCAAGTCTTACACAGTATGAGTATATATATTCTCGACTCCAAGGATCATGCATTTAAAGCTGTAGCAAGGATTAAGACATGTTTAAGTTCATTAAGCGGTAAGCAACCTAGACTCTAGGTGTAAGCAACTGACTTAACCAACCACCGACTCAAACCCTGCCAACCAACTGATCAAAACAGATATATGAACAACAAGTGTATAAAAGCAAACCATTCCCACCAAACCACCAATCACATACCGACCAAACCACCCCAATCCAACCATGCCACAACCCACATCGAAACTCTACGACCAAAACATGGTCGCTCGGTGGAGATAAGCGATAGCGATGCTCATGACCGAGAGCACGGCAGTTCGAACTGATTATACACCCTGCAGGGGATACTCCTGGACCCACACGACACAGGGACCATACGGCTTGCGCCACCTGCTAAGATGCACACAAGGGGGTACCCGTGACAACCTTTCCCAACCAGGCCCAACCATGTGGATCAACCATAGCTCGGCGCGGCGGTATTAGAACTACTCCCCGAGCAAACTAATACCGCTAAAAGCCCGGACTCACACCGTCTATGACGAGGCCCACATGACCACGTCTGCGAAGGTAATCAGCTCGCCTACCATTATATCAGCATGTGGTGAGTAAGGTAAGTGCTAAAGCCGACTACACCGACAGTCGGTGCTTAACCGGTGCAAGCGGTCTACGGTGTCCGAGTTCCCTCCCCGAACTGCCTGAGGACTCCTCGTGAGCAGATGACACCCCTAACACCGGCCACACCTCGTCTCAACTCACCACTCACCAAACCGACTCATCATCAATACAACCATAAGTGTGAACAAGTAATAAGCCCTAGGCTCGCGACAACGGTGGACGCCGTCGTTGACTTCTACCGGAAAGCCTAAGTACCACTAAGCATAGCGAACTATAATTAGACCTCGACGACACCACTAGGCTCCAAGGAATAACACATGACACGTGACCGAAATGGGAGAATGCATCGGCATAGGTTCTACCCAACTCGGTACCCGACACATGCAATGTATACATAAGCGTAGATAACATATTAGATTTTGAATTGACACGGTGCAATATGATAGATGCTTGCCTTGTTGCCCTGGATCAGAAAGGTGGGACGCCTCATGATCGCCCACGGCCTCCGGGATCGACGGATCGGCGTTCACTATAGAGAGCAACGCGTGCAATGTAATGAGCATGTATGAAATGTGACCATATAAGAAAAATATGCTCCACAATACATGACAATATTTTTCCCAAATCACACTATGCAAAATAAGAGTTTTCCCAGTAGTCTCACGACTTTCGAACATGGCATTGACTATTTGTGCTTTAACTAAGCTGAAACACATTTAATCAATAAATAAATTCTCAGAACGTATTTAATGAGTTTCAACATTTTTAATATGTAGTTCATATTCCTACGAAGCCAACGCAACTGTTCTCATGAAGTTTGGAGTTTCGTACGAATTAACTATGAAATTTACAAACTACCAGCTTCCAGAAAAACCTCATAACCGCCCTGCGACCACTGCTACAGTACTCGGGGTACCGGGGTGATCAGTGCTCGGGTACCCGGGATGAACCGTGCTCGGGTGCTCGGTGAACAGTACCCGGGAGCGCTCAGGGTGAACTGTGCTCGAGGTGCTCGGGTGAACAGTACTCGGTGCTCGGGGTGAGCAGTGCCCGGGTGCTCGGGGTGAACAGTAGCCGTGCGCTACAGTAAAATCAGCCTCGTGCAGCTCCAGAATAGCAGCCATTACGAAGGGAAAAACTGGTCTAAACTAACCTGGGAGTCTCTCTAAATCAAAAGTAAAAATGACTAGAAGGGTGTACAGGGTCTAGACTTTGCTCAACCGCCTAGCAACATGATTCCTAACTCAAATCCACATAAATCCTCATTTGTTCCCAGACTGAAGAACTTTAAGAACTTTGCCACCCTAGTTCCAGATTCAAGATCTATCCAACCAAAAATGAGCATACTTGCCATGGGAGCCTAGCAGACTCACCCAAGGTCCTTTGCTGAGGTTGGTGACCGCCAGTTGAAGGAGGAAACGACGGAAAGTGGCTTGGAGAAGAGAGGAAAAACTGCTGCTTCCTTGCTTCTCCCAAAGAACACCAAACAAGTTCAGAACCAGCTCGAATTCCTTCGGGGAAACTGTAGCATCTAGGCCCCTAGGTAAGTGGTAAGTGTTTCGATGATTAATGACAACCATATTACTGTGACTAACAATTTGTTTTGAAGGGAATCAAAAATTCAGTATACAATGACATTTGGGTAATCTTGGTCCCTAAAGTGCTTATATAGACAATCAAAGGACATATGCTTTAAGACTAAGGATCTTCTAGTTCTAAGTGTCACAAAGGAGATGGAGGATACTTAGAGTAGTATAGGTCTTCTTTTCTTTTAGTTTTTTGACCGTACTATAAAGGGGGGCTAAAAGTAGTAGCTTGACTTAGTGAGTCTAGACATAGATGATGCACACTTGTTAAATTCTAGCACTAGGTAGAGCATACAAGTCCATGGTGAAGCTGTCAAGGAATTAGAGCTCAAAGAGATTTGAATTGGACGAGCTCACAAAAAATTTATTCACCGGATTATCCTCTGATGGATGTCTAATACTCACCGGATAAACACTAATTGAGGCATCCGAATTATATGAAAAATTTCAGAAGTGTCACACCGGAATGTCCGGTGATGGAAGTCCTGTGACCACCGGAGCTTTTCCAGCAGAGAAAATTTTGGGAGAAAAACAATTTTGTATTCACCGGATTATCCGATGCCCCATAATATGAACACCGGACTATTTCTTGCAGAGAGCATTTCTTGGGGCCACAGTGGAAAATTACAGTCACCGGACTATCCGGTGACTTAGCTGGCAGAACACCGGAGAAATGTTGCGAAGAAACTCAGACAAATTGAACTCACCGGATTATCCGGTGAGAGCAAAAAATATCACCGGAGTATTTCTTGCAGAAGGTTCTGAAATCTAAAGGGTCGGGTAAGTTGTACTCACCGGATTATCCGGTGATGACTGTTGTTCACCGGAGTTTATCACCGGACAAATGTTGCCGTGCAACGGCTAGTGACAGCTGACTCTGGGTTTGAACCCACCGGATTATCCGGTGATCTTAAGGATATAGCCAGCGGTTTATCCGGTGATTCCAGAAAAATGGGAGTGGTTAGCCAACGGCTAATTTTTATCTCTAGGCTATAAATACCCACTCAGATGGTTTCAACAGTTGCTCTTGCGACTCTGTAGCAGCTCATACACTTGGTGTGTCATTTAAAAGCAAGAGAGAGAGCACTTGTGTCCATTCCAAGTTCTTAGTTGAGGATTAAGGACTTCTTTGAGTGCTTGAAGAGTAGCAAGTGTGCATCTAGTTGTTGTCTAGGCTTTGTCTTTGTCAAGCGAAGCTTGAGGCTTGTTACTCTTGGTGGTTGGCAACACCTAGACAGTCTTGGTGATCGAAGGATTTCTCGGTGAGCTCTTAGAGGAATTGTGGGAGCCCCGGGAGAAGGAGGATGTACTTGGTTTGATACCCGCCAATCCGGACATGGAGAAGGGGTAATCAAGAGAGAGCACTTGAGCCTTGGTGACTCAAGGGGGAGCGACATCATTGGTGGATGCTCCAACGAGGACTAGGGGGAAGTGCCAACTTCTCGAAACCTCGGAAAAAAATCGGTGTTGTCTTCTCCAACTCCTTGCTTTCTTGCATCTTATTTTGAGTTTTGTTATTATTGCAAGTTCTTCTTAGTGATTATCTTTCTTAGTTAATTCTTGCTTGATTAGCTATCTAGTTCTAGTTAAATCCCTTAGTCACATTTCCTTTTAGTTTTATTTGCTAAAGCGGTAGAAGTTTTAATTTATATCCCAATTCATCCCCCCCCTCTTGGGCTATTCGATCCTTTCAATTGGTATCAGAGCTACGTTCTCTTGATAGGCTTAAAATCCTAGAGAAATGGCCCCGGGGAGCGGAAGTAGCGTGCCAAGGTTCGAGGGAAAGAACTTTGCATATTGGAAAATTCGCATGGCGAGCTACCTAGAGGCTATTTCCCCCGAGTGTTGGCAAGCAACCTCCGTTGGGTTTGAACAACCTTTTACCGAACAAGAAGTTAGGTGGAATGCTAAGGCTAAGAATGCTATATTTGAAGGAATTAGTGAAGAAGTTTTCTCTAGAGTTAGAAGTAAGGAATTCGCTCATGACATTTGGGTCGCTCTTTGTGAAATTCATGAGGGATCTAGGAGAATTCGTGAAGAAAGATATCATGTGCTTATGAATGCTCTAAATCAATTCAAGATGCTTCCAAATGAATTATGCAATAATATGTATTCTCGTATGAACATGCTTGTGGAAGAAATCAATTCTCTTGAACTCACTCAATTGTCCGATGGAGATGTTATTCGTAGGATCTTGATGGTACTTCCCAAGCCACAATACAATATTGTTATCTCTCTTCTTCATGAAAGAGACATCAATGACATGACCATCACCGATGCCGTTGGAAAGATATGTGCGCATGAAATGTTCTTGTTCGGAGATCATGAGTCTTCATCCAAGAAAAACCTTGCTCTCAAAGCAAAGATGGTCGACAACAAGAAGAAGAAGATCAAGCTTCCGTCATCATCAAGTGAAAGTGATGAAGATGACGATAATGATGAAGATGATGATAATGACTCCGACACCGAGCTTGCTCTTCTCATGAGAAGAACCACAAGGATGATCTCTAAGTTTCAAAAGAAGGGCTACAACTATGATCCCAAGAAGAACAAATTTCGTCCGAAGAAATTTGACAAGTTCGAGGGTGGAGACAAGAAGAAGTGCTACAATTGTGGTAATCTTGGTCATATATCATATGATTGCCCTCATCCTGACAAGAGAAACAAGAACAAGTCCAAAAGGCTTGATGCAAGTGAGGATGAGGACAAGTACAAGAAGAAGGATCAAGATAAGAAGAAGAAGAAGCTCTTTAACAAGAGAGGTGGAGGACGTAAAGCCTACATTGTTGGTGAATGGGTCTCCGGTGAGAGCTCAAGTGATGACTCAAGTGATAATGATGACAACAACTTCGCGGGTCTTGCAATCGTCAATGATGATCCACCTCTACCTCCACCACCTATGTGCCTCATGGCAAAAGGTAACAACAAGGTGAGTACTGAGGAAGATGATAGTAGTGATGATAATGATCTTTCTCCTAATGATCTATCTAAGCTAATGAATGACTATGCTACTATAATCAAGAGGCAAAAGGCTAAAATCAAGTTGCTTGAAAATGCTAACTCCATGCTTAGTTCTAAACATGATGAGTTGCTCACTAAACACAATAATTTTCTTGGAAAATATGATGAAGTAGTTGAATCCAACAAGTCTCTCAAAGCAAGTAACTATAAGCTAAAACTTGAGCATGATGACCTAATATACAAACATCAAGAACTTGAGTATGCCTATGATGCCATTGATCGTAGCTTGAATGATTTGGTTGATAATGATGTAGTTAAGGTCAATGCATCTACTTCTTGTGATGATCTTCGTGATATATCATGTGATATTACATCATCATCTAAGACTAACCATGCAAGGGAGCAAGAGCTTGAAAGTGAAATTGCAAGTCTCAAATCTTGTGTGGCCCGATTGATTAAGGGGGAGTACAAGCACAAGGAAATCCTCATGAAGAATGCTTTGTACTACAACAAGAAAGGACTTGGATGCTTCCCCAACCCGGTAAAAAGGATCATAAAGACACCGGAGATCAAGAATTATTTCATCAAGGAAGTTGGTTCATATTGCCAACATTGTCAAGTCACCGGACACTACACAAGGGAGTGTCCAATTCCTACCAAACCTCTCCCTATTTTGCCTTCCAAATACAAGTCCACATTTAATGATCATCATTTTCTATTGCATAAGCTTAAAAATGGTAAAATTATGGCAAAATTCATTGGAACTCAAGCTAAGGGCAAACTTCCTAGGCAACTTTGGGTGCCTAAATCTCTTGTATCTCACATGAAAGGTACCAAACTTGGTTGGGTACCTAAACAAAAGGCTTGATCACATGTGTGTAGGTGAACTACAAAGCCGGTGGAAAATATTGGGTGCTTGATAGCGGATGTACACAACATATGACCGGCAATGTAACGATGTTCACCTCTCTAGAAGATGAAGTGGATAATCATGATAAAGTCACTTTTGGTGATAACTCTAAGGCAAATATGGTAGGTTTGGGTAAGGTGGCTATCTCAAAAGATCTCTCTATTTCCGATGTTCTTTTAGTAGAATCACTTAGCTTCAATCTACTCTCCGTAGCTCAACTATGTGATTTGGGTTTCACATGCTTGTTTAGTGATGTTGATGTTATCATAACGAGTAAGAAGCATAATGACCTAATATTCAAGGGGTTTAGACATGGGCATATCTACCTTGTGGATTTTTCCTCTAATGAAGCTAGCTTGACTACATGCCTTTTCACCAACACATCTATGGGTTGGCTTTGGCATCGTCGGCTTGCACACATTGGGATGAGCCAACTCAAGAAGGTATTCAAAAATGGGAAGGTGGTTGGTGTGAAGGATGTGGTTTTTGAGAAGGACAAGTTGTGTAGTGCGTGTCAAGCCGGAAAACAAGTTGCAAGTCCTCATCCATACAAATCTATGA
The DNA here is from genome assembly GCF_958298935.1 of Phragmites australis. Classification (NCBI taxonomy): domain Eukaryota; kingdom Viridiplantae; phylum Streptophyta; class Magnoliopsida; order Poales; family Poaceae; genus Phragmites; species Phragmites australis. Next base: position 27,539,454 of record NC_084921.1, on the reverse strand, counting down.
TGTCTACGTCAAGATCCTTGGAACTTCTACACATGGACCTCTTCGGACCAACTACCTACAAAAGTCTTGGTGGTAATTTATATTGTCTTGTCATTGTTGATGATTATACAAGATACACTTGGACTTTCTTTTTAGATGACAAAGGAAAGACCGTTGAAATCTTCAAGAAGTTCGCAAAGAGGGCTCAAAATGAGTTTGAGTCCACACTTGTGAAGATCCGGAGTGACAATGGGACAGAGTTCAAGAACACTCAAATTGAAGACTTTTGTGAAGAAAGAGGCATCAAACATGAGTTTTCATCAACCTACACACCTCAGCAAAATGGCGTAGTGGAAAGGAAGAACAAGACCTTGATTACACTTGCAAGAGCAATGTTAGATGAGTATGGTACCCCAGAGAAGTTTTGGGCGGAAGCAATCAATACGGCGTGCCATGCTTCTAACCGAGTCTACCTCCATTGACTATTGAAAAAGACGCCATATAAGCTTCTCATTGGGAGAAAACCCAATGTCTCCTACTTCCGGGTGTTCGGATGTGATGAACCCTTGAGAGATGCAATGAAGAATATGGCAATTGGGGATATCAAGCCTAAGGAGGATGATGGAGATGTACCATCTACTTCAATACCGCACACCTCAATGGCACCCCAAGTTGATAAAGATGAAGACAAAGATGATCAACCACTTTCATCACATGACGTCCATATCTCTCAAGAGGAAGCTCAAGCGCAAGCTCAAGATGTTGGACCACCACAAAATACACCTCAACAACCACAAGTGAAGCATACACATATTTCCAAAGACCACCCGATTGACTTGATCATTGGGAGTTCATCTAGGGGAGTACAAACTCGTTCTCGTCAGTGTGCTTCGTTTTGTGAACATTACTCGTTTGTCTCTTGTTCAGAACCCACACATATAGATGAGGCTCTCAAGGATCCGGATTGGGTATTGGCAATGCAAGAACTTAACAACTTCACCCGCAATGAGGTATGGATACTCGAAGAGAGGCCTCAAGATAAGAATGTGATTGGAACCAAGTGGGTCTTCCGTAACAAGCAAGATAAACATGGTGTGGTGGTACGCAATAAGGCAAGACTTGTCGCACAAGGTTTTTCACAAGTCGAAGGTTTGGATTTTGGGGAAACATTTGCTCCCGTGGCAAGGCTTGAAGCCATCCGTATCCTTCTTGCATTCGCTTCACATCATAACATTAAACTTTATCAAATGGATGTGAAAAGTGCATTCTTAAATGGCCTTATTAATGAACTCGTATATGTTGAACAACCTCCCGGTTTCGAAGATCCTAGATATCCTAATCATGTTTATAGGTTGGTCAAGGCGCTTTATGGACTCAAACAAGCCCCACGAGCTTGGTATGAACGTCTACGTGACTTCCTCATCAACCAAGGATTCAAGATCGGGAGGGTAGATACCACATTGTTCACAAAAATCATCGACAATGAACTCTTCTTGTGTCAAATTTATGTTGATGATATAATATTTGGTTCAACTAACAAAGAGTTTTGCAAGGAATTTGGTGACATGATGTCTAAGGAGTTCGAGATGTCAATGATTGGCGAGCTAAATTACTTTCTTGGATTCCAAATCAAGCAATTGAAGGAAGGGACATTCATCCATCAAGAGAAGTACACGAGAGATATCCTCAAGAAGTTTAAGATGGAAGAGTGCAAGCCAATCAAGACCCCCATGCCTACAAATGGACATCTCGACTTGGATGAAACGGGTAAATCGATTGACCAAAAACTCTATCATTCTATGATTGGGTCACTCCTTTACCTTACCGCATCTAGGCCCGACATAATGTTTAGTGTATGCATGTGAGCTCGTTTTCAATCTAATCCTAAGGAATCTCATCTTGGTGCGGTAAAAAGAATCCTTAGATACCTAAAGCATACACCTAGCATAGGCTTGTGGTACCCAAAAGGTGCTAGTTTTGTACTCCTTGGATACTCAGATTCGGACTTTGCCGGATGCCGTGTGGATCGCAAAAGTACTTCGGGTGGGTGTCACTTGCTAGGGCGATCCCTAATCTCTTGGAGTTCTAAGAAGCAAAACTCAGTAGCCTTGTCCACAGCTGAAGCAGAATACATTGCCGCCGGAGCATGTTGTGCTCAAATCCTCTATATGAAGCAAACCTTGTTAGACTTTGGTGTTCATCTAGAGAAGGTTCCACTCCTTTGTGATAATGAGAGTGCCGTAAAAATTGCTAACAATCCCGTTCAACACTCCCGCACAAAGCACATTGATATCCGTCATCACTTTCTAAGAGACCATGTGGCAAACAATGATATATCCCTTAGTAGTGTTCGATCGGAAGATCAATTGGCGGATATCTTCACTAAACCTCTAGATGAAGCCACTTTTAGTAGATTACGAAATGAACTAAATGTGATCGATGCTTCTAATGTCATATAGATGCATTCATAATAGGAACTTGTCTAACCTTCTCAAGATAATGGTGAACATGGGTTTTGCTTGAGATGGTGGGTCACTAGTTCTTCTCAAGGCAGGTTGTTGGGTTCACCATGAAGAAGCTTGAGAAGGGAAGTAATATGACAAGATAGATTAATTTAATATGCACTCATGTTTACTTTCATGAATTAACCTTGCATTGGCGGTATAGAGATCACAAAGGAGAATATCACTCTTTGAGATGGTTGTTCACTCTTGATGTGAGCATACAACTCTATAAGTGTGTTTAAATTGATATAAGTACTTAATGCCTATTGAGTCATATCCTATCGAATTTAAGGTCTTAATCTTTAAGTTCGTAGGAAATATGGCTCAAACATATCCATTTGAGTTCCATCTCTTACTCTTTGAATCTTATTTGCCTATTTTTTTAAAAATAGTAATAATAATAATAATTATTATATATATATAGTAAAGCCTTTTGGCAAATATTTGCAAAGGAGTGTTTGAGAGGGTAAAGATGTCACTCAAACTGATCCAAATATGTGTTTATGTTGAGTGGTTATTTGAAATTTGGACTCAGTAAGAGAAAATAGTTCAGCCTATTTTTTTCATATCACCGGATAGTCCGGCGCTCCCTTAAATTTACCAGCGGAATATCCTGTGATCTCTGTCAGTTCAACCATGGCAATAGTCCGGTGATCAGTTTAGTTATCAGCGGACATTCCGGTGCTCATTAGTTCTGAGAACTTCAAAATTTTAACATACGTCCGGTGATGTTATCTTGTGCTCAGCGGAACATCCGGTGAACAGAAGAAGTTTTCGGTCTCTGAAAGTTGGTTCTGCAAGAATTAGTCCGGTGGTCTATCCGGTGCTCTCTGTTGCCTCCACCGGATTATCCGGTGCTTTCAAAAACTACGGGACCCACCTGTCATATATGTCTTCCCGGTCGGCCGGCTCTTTCATTTTTCGCCGCCGCTCGTACATCCTCGCGCCACCTCACCGACTCACCGCCTCTCAGCTCCCTAGCGCCGCCGCCGGGGTCACTCCGTCCACCGGCGCCACCAGGTCGCCGTCGCTGGCTCGTCGCCCGTCGTTGCCCCGAGCTCCCGCGCGCAGAGCCGCCTCCGGCGTGCCCCACTCACCGCCGCCGCCCCTCCTGTGCCACCGGCTTTCGTCTCCAGGCATCGTGATCTGATCACCGGCACCTCCTCTCTCTCTCCTTCATCGTGGTGAGCACAATGTGGCCGGTCTACTCAAATTGATGAAGCCCTAGATCACACTTATACAATTTTGTGCCAAAATTCATGAAATTTCTTCACAAATCAAAGCAAATTTGATCCAATTTGTTGCTATTCCATCTCTTAGACATGAATTGAGTACATGATAGTCAAAATTGCGCATAATTTGGCCAAATTCGTGACAATCCATGCAAATTTCATTCAAATTCATGTAAATTTGAGTCAATTTTCTCTCAAATTTGTGATCATTCAGTTTCAATCGACATGAATTGAGAGCATGTTCATTAATTGTGCCTCTTCCTTGTTAAATCAGTTGAATCTTATGCAAAATTGCCTCAAATTCATGTCAAATTAGATGAATCTCGTTCAAATTTTGACTCTCAATGCGATCAAATCATGAACTTAGCTTCATCTTCACCTTTTTTTATCACCTACTAGGGCATGTTCATCTGTTTGTGCCATATATCGCTCATTTCACTCAAATTCGAGCAAATTCATTCATATTTGCTTCAAATTCATGCCTATTTTGATTCATTTGCTCAAGTTCAAGTCCTACTGTATGCAATTGATCAATATCTATTGTCTCTTGCCTAAATCCATAGCATGATTGTCTCAATTCATATCCATCCATGCTTAGGTTCGGTTTAGGGTTAATTTCATTCGAAATCTTAAACCCAATGTGATCACTCATCTCTATTTCACGTTGCATCTGTCAGATGGGTCATAATCGCAGTGACAAGGGCAAGGGCAAGGCAATTGAGAAGCCAAAGCAGAAGAAGTCGAAGACTCAGAAGGAATGGGACAGAGCGCTTGCTGCTGTTGATGCCTACAACAGGCAGGAGGGTTTTGTGATCAGAGATGACACCACCCCTCCTACACGTCGTTCCACCCGCACTCGTGCTTCCGGGAGGTCAGGTTCGACGCCTTCCAGCCGGTCAGGGGGCCGGAAGAGGGTTCGCCAGGAGCTAGAAGCAGTAGAGACACAGCAGCAGCAGTCCGAGCAGTCCGAGAAGTCTGAACAGCAGCAGCAGTCCGAGCAGCAGCCTCCAGCTCAGGGAGAGGTCCGCTTGCTTGATCTCACGTCCTGCAAGGGTCCGAGGATCAAGAGGCTGAGATTCGTACCAGTCGAGGAGTGGTTCCCTGAGGTCAGAGAGGAGGGGATTGATCCCCGGTTCTGGACAGTGGTACAGGAGAGCTTCTATCGCTCATTTGGCAGGAAAAGCGTTCAATTGAGCCAGCACAGGACGCTGAGATGGGAGTACTTGCAGTCAGCTGCAGGGGGAGCAGATGTGAGACAACACTTTGATGCATTCCCAGGTCTCACCGCTCTCCTCACTCAGGTAGACAGATATGTTGGGGATTGGGTCAGAGTATTCTATGCGACAGTATGGATCACTCCCGACAGGTCGTTCATTCAGTTCATGTTCCAGAGAGAGGTCTACAAATTGTACCGGGCAGATATGCTCGAGGCTCTGAGGCTTCAGGAGAGTACCAGATTCTTGCATGAGGTCGTTCATCCGAACGCTCATCCTCCTCGTCGTCCTCTGACCGGTGGTGTTTTCCCGATGGATGACGAGATCCGTCTGTTGTTCAGGTCGCCCTTTCCTCCAGGTTCACTGAGACTGCCAGAGATGCTGACTCCGGAGGCGAGGGCAGTTCACTTTGCACTCAGACGCAGCCTGTTGCCTAGGATCGGGAACGTAGAGGCTGTCACCAGTATCCAGCAGTGGTTGCTCTTATCTATCCTCACTCATCAGCAGTTCGACATTTTAGATCTCATCTTGTGTGAGATTGAGGATAACATAGCAGAGGATCTCATCTTGACACTCCAGATGCTACTCTTCAGTCAGTGCAGGATCAGATCGTTGAGGCGACAGCAGCTGCGGGTCACAGTCCGTCCAGCTCTGACTCCGAGGCCGACGGTTCTCAGTTCGTCGTGGCACCTTCTTCGACAGCATCGGGTCCTCCATCTTCTCCAGCTCCGGATGCTTAGTCATGTCCTAGTTTTTCTCTTTTTGGTGCTTAGATGCCAAAGGGGGAGAGTCTAGTAATAGGGGGAGTTGGTAGAGAGAGTAGCTAGTGGGTCTAGTGAGATTTTGATTCAGGGGGAGGTTAGATTTTTGGGTAGCTAGTTTTGAAATGTTGGATCTTATGGATTGATTTTGATGTTATGACAGGCTATTTGGCTCTGTATATGGATGTGTTTCGCCTGTCATCACATTGTGTTTATTTTCATGCTCGCATAATTCTTACCTATTCTAGCATGATAGTTTTGTAGCGCTAGGCTTTATCTCGCTTTTATTGCTTTATACATTCTTATCTCTAGTATGATAGGTTGCTCTTCAAATTCATATCTCTATTGTTATTTGTGTTGTCATCAATCACCAAAAAGGGGGAGATTGTAGCATCTAGGCCCCTAGGTAAGTGGTAAGTGTTTCGGTGATTAATGACAACCATATTACTGTGACTAACAATTTGTTTTGAAGGGAATCAAAAATTCAGTATACAATGACATTTGGGTAATCTTGGTCCCTAAAGTGCTTATATGGACAATCAAAGGACATATGGTTTAAGACTAAGGATCTTCTAGTTCTAAGTGTCACAAAGGAGATGGAGGATACTTAGAGTAGTATAGGTCTTCTTTTCTTTTAGTCTTTTGACCGTACTATAAAGGGGGGCTAAAAGTAGTAGCTTGACTTAGTGAGTCTAGACATAGATGATGCACACTTGTTAAATTCTAGCACTAGGTAGAGCATACAAGTCCATGGTGAAGCTGTCAAGGAATTAGAGCTCAAAGAGATTTGAATTGGACGAGCTCACAAAAAATTTATTCACCGAATTATCCTCTGATGGATGTCTAATACTCACCGGATAAACACTAATTGAGGCATCCGAATTATATGAAAAATTTCAGAAGTGTCACACCGGAATGTCCGGTGATGGAAGTCCGGTGACCACCGGAGCTTTTCCAGCAGAGAAAATTTTGGGAGAAAAACAACTTTGTATTCACCGGATTATCCGATGCCCCATAATATGAACACCGGACTATTTCTTGCAGAGAGCATTTCTTGGGGCCACAGTGGAAAATTACAGTCACCGGACTATCCGGTGACTTAGCTGGCAGAACACCGGAGAAATGTTGCGAAGAAACTCAGACAAATTGAACTCACCGGATTATCCGGTGAGAGCAAAAAATATCACCGGAGTATTTCTTGCAGAAGGTTCTGAAATCTAAAGGGTCGGGTAAGTTGTACTCACCGGATTATCCGGTGATGACTGTTGTTCACCGGAGTTTATCACCGGACAAATGTTGCCGTGCAATGGCTAGTGACAGCTGACTCTGGGTTTGAACCCACCGGATTATCCGGTGATCTTAAGGATATAGCCAGCGGTTTATCCGGTGATTACAGAAAAATGGGAGTGGTTAGCCAACGGCTAATTTTTATCTCTAGGCTATAAATACCCACTCAGATGGTTTCAACAGTTGCTCTTGCGACTCTGTAGCAGCTCATACACTTGGTGTGTCATTTAAAAGCAAGAGAGAGAGCACTTGTGTCCATTCCAAGTTCTTAGTTGAGGATTAAGGACTTCTTTGAGTGCTTGAAGAGTAGCAAGTGTGCATCTAGTTGTTGTCTAGGCTTTGTCTTTGTCAAGCGAAGCTTGAGGCTTGTTACTCTTGGTGGTTGGCAACACCTAGACGGTCTTGGTGATCGAAGGATTTCTCGGTGAGCTCTTGGAGGAATTGTGGGAGCCCCGGGAGAAGGAGGATGTACTTGGTTTGATACCCGCCAATCCGGAGATGGAGAAGGGGTAATCAAGAGAGAGCACTTGAGCCTTGGTGACTCAAGGGGGAGCGACATCCTTGGTGGATGCTCCAACGAGGACTAGGGGAAGTGCCAACTTCTCGAAACCTCGAAAAAAAATCGGTGTTGTCTGCTCCAACTCCTTACTTTCTTGCATCTTATTTTGAGTTTTGTTATTATTGCAAGTTCTTCTTAGTGATTATCTTTCTTAGTTAATTCTTGCTTGATTAGCTATCTAGTTTTAGTTAAATCCCTTAGTCACATTTCCTTTTAGTTTTATTTGCTAAAGCGGTAGAAGTTTTAATTTATATCCCAATTCACCCCCCCCCCTCTTGGGCTATTCGATCCTTTCAGAAACTGAAAACGAATTGGATGGACGAGTAATCCTTGAGCTGGTGGTCACGTGAGTACCACATACGTACCTTGATCTTGCTCCCAGAGGTAGGGATCCAAAGGGGAAAAAGGGAGCCTAAGAGAGAGAGTGAGAGACAGCCAACTCCAACTTGCTTCCTCAAAAAGCCTTACCTGGTGGAGTGGGTGAGTAGTACGTATGGGCAAGTTTAGAAGGGAGAGAGAGTGTTGTTGCCCACCTATAGAGAGATATTTTCCACCCAAGTGGGCCCCATTTACCTAGAGGAAAGTCCAGACTTGCTTCTAGCTCCTTTATTTCTCTTAGTTTTTCCTTCTCCCACCTCATTGATTCAAAGTGAGGTGCTCCAGTGACCCAAACTGGAACATGAAGCTGAAATTGCATGTTTTAGGATTAAAACACACAATTACGGATTTCAGGATGTGACATGAGCCCACATGTCCAACTCATCCCAAATTATGGAATCGATTTGTGTTGGCTAATTAGGCTTGGAATAGATAGATTCTTAGGCTCAAGGAAAACCAAGACAGGCCAGGTTTTGGGCCGAACAAGAGAGGCCCAGTACGGGTTTAGGTGACATAGAGGTCTGAAAGTGCATCTAGGCCCCCTAAGTGGATTTTGATGATTAATGACAAACGATTAAGGGACTAATGAGTTTATTAAGATTATGAACAGGATTTAGTCCCATTGGTGAATTTATTGGACGATAGCATCCCTCAAAAAGAAAAGAGAAGCGGATTGTAGTCGCTCAATAGTTTTTAATTAATTTTATCTTTTGAATTTGACTTTAGAAATATCATACTATCAAGGGGGATTCCCGGAGTTCTTCTTCAACTCTCCATCAATTCTTGGCCGGATTCTCCGACCAACACTTTGGATCTTCCCTCGGTTGATTGTTTGCCCTAAAAAGGTAAATCTCACACAATTCACCCAATCTGTCAATGCTTTGATCTAGAGTTGTTTTCCCTTGGTCAAGATGCTTCATACCATTCCTAGAACACATTCCTTAAGGTGTTTTTGATATGCCTTGGACAAATCATCAAACCCTAAAAAGGATTGCCCGGGGTCGGGCTATCCGGAGTATCTGGACTAGCCCGGATACTCCGGGGTCTGTCCTGATAGACAGTCTACCTTATTCTTCAAAGCTCAATTCCTTTGCAATAAACTTCCATCTCAAGTATGTATTTTTTGTGTATCTCAGGAGTGTTTGAGATGGAGGGAGGCAAATTTAACAAAGGTCATGCCTATGAAAGGAAGAAAAAGCAAAGGAGTGATACGCAGGCTCAAGATCTTCCTCAGCAATCTGAGTCCAGTGGCAGCAGTGGAGGGCCTGAGCGCTCTCGTTCAGTTGTGAGGAAAGTCAAGGGACCCCTTAGAGGTGACATTCGACTTGATGAGGGGGTAGCTGATGAAGGGCTCTCATGGGAGAACCAAGAATCAAGTCGTGAGAGGCAGGGGATCAGGAAGGGGAAAGGGAACAGCCCCTGTTACAGCAGGAAGAGGTAGATGAACTTTGCCTATAAGAGAAGAGAGAGGAAAGGGTAAAGCTATGGGCACGAGTTCTGGCACTCCTGGGGATGACATTGAGGAAGAGCAAGAAGAGAGTCTTGCTTTAAGGCTCCACATGCCTCTCAGGTTGACAAACACTATGGACATGCCTAAGCAGATGGTAAATTACATGAAGAAGGCAAGTCAAGTGAAAAAGTTGAGATATGAGGACCCTTTCATTTATGTGAAGAATATCGCCGATCACCGCTTTTTGAGTGATTTCCAAGCGGACTTCTATGAATCTGTAATCCTTATCAAGAAGAAGCCCATAACTCCTATGCAATGTATAGATTGGGATTACATGGAGAAGAAAAATGATCTCATCTTCAATGAAGTGATTTCAGCCTGTGAAGCAAAAAGAGTCAAACATATCATGGGAGTGAAATGTGATTGGAGTGAAGAAGTGATAGCTCAGTTCTCCAGGCTATTTTTAAATTATGTACTCACAATGCAACCAAGATCAAAGAGCAAAACACAAGGTTGAAGAAGATGGAGAAGAGGCAAAAGGCAATTTATGCAAATTTCAACATTGAACCTCCCTGTTCTCCAATTGCTTCTGAAGAAGAAGAGAGCGAGCAAATTGAGTTTGAGAATCCATGGACCTAGTATGATGAGGCTCAGTCAGCTGCAGATCATGGGACGTCCCGTGCTCAAAATGTTGACGAAGTGGAGACAGAAGAAGAAGAAGAGGAAGCCGAGGTTGGTTCCTCCTCCAATGGTGATGATGGCAACAGGGAAGATGATGGTGGGGATGAAGAATACGATGAGAGCAGCGAGTAGTTCTTCATCGTGCTTCTCTTTCCTTTTTGGTGCTTGATGCTAAAGGGGGAGAGAATTTCCTATGTTCCTCTATCGTTTCGGTTCCGTTGGACACTAAGATCTATATAATAATTGTAATGAACTATGTGTGGTGTGCTAGTGGTAACTTTTAATTCTGTAAGTCAACTTTTGTGGTAATGTGATGCTATGTCTTGTTTGTTATGTAATGTTTGTTTCTCTCTTTCTTAGATTCTATGATATATCTTGTCATATGCATCACGTGCTTTCATGTTCACTCACAAGTGCACCCCACAGATGCTAGGATATAGGGGGAGCTCTTGCAAAAATTCTTTTAAATTTGTGCATTTGATTTCCAAATCAAATTTCAATCAATGCGCACATTTAGGGGGAGCTCACCGTATATCTTAGATTTCAATCTTTCAATTTATTTATCTTTTATAAGTTTTAATCATGTTATCATCAATCACCAAAAAGGGGGAGATTGAAAGTGCATCTAGCAATTACACATGCCATCGTCCAATCGGGGAGCTTGATCCTTGTGATGGGCTCCTAGGTGGGCTAGTGGTGAAAGGCAACTTACCAATACCATGGAAAAAATATCATCATACCAAATTTGTGCTCTCTATCTCTTTTACATTTCGCACTTTATACACCACTTTATATTCCATATTTACCTTTCCTGGAATTACATGTGTAATTGCTAGTATTAGAACCTAAGTTGCAAAACTTTATTATGTTAGAGTAGCTACATTAGATAAATGTAGATCATATTTAGATAAAAATATATTTAAGTTTATCTTATATATTTGAACTATTTAATTTTAGAATTCACAATTCACCTCCTCTTAGAGCATCACCAGTCCTTACGCTACTTGTGGCCTAAGTGTTGCCTGGCTTGGTGCATAGGAGCTCTCCTTACGTTTTTTGTCTTAAAAATTTAATAAAGATCATTTTTAATATTCCGAAGTAACATTTCATCAAGGATCTCGATATGTCTTGTTCAACTGGTAGAGGCAACATTTTGCTACAGCGATCAACCGAGACTTGGTCTGATACACGGAGGGTAGGATTCAAAGAGCTCATCAATGAAAGTAGTTTATGGAATTGGGGCAACTTTTTGTTTCGGTATGGTAAATAGAACTCTTTAGATGCTACTTCCCCACCCAAAAACCATTTCCAACCCAACCAAGATGCTCCTACACAGCACCTCCACGCCGTCGGTCATCACCACCTCCATCTATTGCACTAGTGGCTCATCACTATCTCCTCTCCATCCAAAGCATTGCTCGCAACCCGCATGCTGTCGTCTCGACCTGGGCACTGCTATCACTACTGCTAGCTACCCCGCGCGCGGTGGCGGACACCCCAATGCAATCCTAGGGGTGTTGCTGCCTCGACAACCACCGGCAGCAGCAGTCAGAACTTAGGCTCACTCCTACCAAGATGTGACATAGTGCTATCTGTTCGTACAATGTATACAGCTTAATTATGTGGGTACTATACTGGGATCTAAAAATATATATAATAAAAGTAGAAAGAAATACTAACTGTTAGCGGCCTTCACTCTCTCAATCACTCACGTTCAATTCGTTCCTAAATAGTTGCTTGGTAGTTTAGCTCAGTTGATTCTCACACGGTATCAGAGCCATGTTGAATACTGAGTTGTCACGAACGCTGTTGCAGAATGCATCTGGTTGCAGAACTCCTTAGTGAGCTCGACTGCACCACGAACAAAGTGACGCTCGTGTACCATGATAACATGTCCGCCTGCTAAATGAGTGCCAACCCAGTTCACCATCGACGCACTAAACACATTGAGCTCGATGTGCAATTTGCCAGGGAGAAGGTGGCCATCGGACATCTTCATGTCCTACACGTTCCAACAAGTCAACAGTTTGCAGACGTTATGGCTAAAGGACTACCTAGAGCATTCTTCGAAGAGTTTCGTTCCAGTATGTGTGGAAAGGGGGTGGGGTGGGGGTGTTAGCGACCTTCACTGCCTCAACAGTCTCACCGCACACGTTCAACTCCCTCCTCCTAAATAGCTGCTCGGTAGTTTAGCTCAGCTGACTCGTTCATTGCTATACGTGTATAAAAACCGCACTCACTCATCAATACATTGTGTGTTGCAAATCATTCTTCTGTGAGTCTCACACTAGCTCCTCTCTCTCTCTCTCTCTCCCTCCCAAAATTTGCAATGTACCGCTTCATTTTTTTAATTCCTTGGAGCATATCCTAAGATGCTTGGGACTAAAATGGCTTTGTTGTTGTTGCAATAATGTGATGCCCTGGTAAAGACTAGAGACAGACAAGAGCAAAAAGCGAGCAAGGCCACAATATTGACAGAATGATGGAGAAAATGGCCAATATAAAATTTTGATCACAAAGTGATGAACTTACTGACAAAAAAAAAAATTCCATCATGGAATTTTGTATGAAAAGAACGAAGATGGGCCGCAGCTACATGACAATGGCCTTCCCTAAGGCAAATGGATCTGCTGATTAGCAGATTGCTTTCAATTGTTAATTTAGTAGACAAGAAGGGCATCGCGGTACGGTGCCATGTTCTTCACCCCTCTCTCTATTGGTGCTATTCACAAACAAGAAGAGCATCTCCGTACAGTGGAACTAACCTATCATTTCCCAGTTGCAACTCACAAGCAGCGATAATTCAAGTCAAGTGTCAATATCATAAAACTGAACTGACCCCTTCATGATGGACACAAAAGCAAGTCATTATTACAAAGCTCAGGATGCTAACACTTTCCTTATCTTGGTCTTGAACAGCATCACAATGATTTTGTCCATGGAAAAGTAGAGGAAACAACCTCTGGAATGAGTCACGAAGGAACCGTAGCTTGTACCGACGATGCAGTGCCACGTAGGCCCGTACACTTTATCAAACTCCTGTTGGATATCAAGGAGAATGCATTAGAAGTTAAGTCATAAATGGTCCTCTGAAACACGATGTAAGAAAAAAGAATAGCAACAATTGAAACTGAACATGACTGGAAAAGTATATTAAGGTTCATGCTACCCAAGGCCCAAGTGCAAGTAATATAATGACTACTGATTTCAACACTACCAGCTGGTTAGAGCCAGCTTAATTGGGCAGTGTCAACAGTTCGATTTAAAAAAGAACTAATTTGAAGTCAAAAAGAAGAAGGGTAGGAAAAATCACAATTTGGATGCAGCTCACCTTCTTCACATCATGGGCCAGCTGCCTTGAGCTGAACTTGTCCAAGCTGTCATGGGATCGCTTAGCGCATCGGAACGCATGCAGTTGCATGAATGGTGGCATGTCTGCAGCCATTACCTTCACCCCGAGCACAGCAACAACTTCTTTCATGTTGATCTCCATCTCCGGCATCGATTTCCTCCCGGGTGCAACATCGATGATCTCTCTCTGTCCCAGACCATGCAGATGCACTCTAGACTTCTCAAGGCAGGTACCTTCATCCTTCTGTGGGGTAGTGGGATTTTGGGGCTTAGCCTCAGGCATAACAGGATGTATTGTCTCTTTTGCAGTTCCCCTCCATTTCCCACCAAATAGCCACTGATCTACTTCTTTCATGTTGGTCTCCATCTCAGGCATTGATTTCCTCCCGGGCGCAACATCGATCATCTCTCTCTGCCCCAGGCCAGGAAGATGCACCCTGGACTGCTCAAGGCAGATGCCTTCATCCTTCTGAACGGTAATGGGATTTGGGCGCTTAACCTCAGAGACAACAGGATGTCTTGTCTCTTTTGCAGACCCCCTCCATTTCCTACCAAATAGCCACTGATCTGCCTTTGTCCTCCTGCTGCCATGACGGGTCGCCATTGCTAGCTGGCTAATACATCCTCTTCTCTACTGGTTATTGGCTCTGGATCTGTATGGGTCTTCCAAAGGCCATCTATATAGCTGCGTGGAGAATGACACATGCAAGCGGAATCCTATAGTCCAGGCACTAATTAATTAATGGATTATGGGTTTGGATACTCTGCAATGAGTGGGTGGGGCAAGGGACAAAATTTTCTTTTCTTTGATGAGGAGAACAAGCATATAGAAAACCGCAGACCATGTGCAGGTTGCCTTGTTCTGCGGTATGGTTCCCCTGTATGATGGAAAAAAGCTAGTGCATAGGTTAGTTGTTGCATTAAGGCCAGATTTGAAGGATCCTAATTTTCAATCATTCTGACAGAAAGGAACCTCAAGTCTTCAACCACCTCATATGCCGCTCAGTTAGTATATTACAGGTGTCAGTAGGAGGTAGGACCTCCATTTGTGAGACTTATGACAGGGGTTTCATTTTCCATGGCAAGTTTCTTATCCCCAGATAATGGATTGGAAACTTTGCCTCCAACTTAGAAAATGCTTAATGTGATGAGTGGTTATCTCAACCTTTTGCTATCTCTTTACTAGAACCAAAAAAAAAAAAAAAAAAACTGGATGAATAACAGCTTGCTATATATAGCACTCAATTTCATGCATACCAACCTATTTTTTGTAACTGTACCTCAATGATAAGGCTATAGAACAGAGACTGCACAGTTATCCTTATATACAGGACAATATAAATAAAAGATGCAAATGTTAAATAATGAAATAAGATTATGTCTCTTGTGGTCTGTTGCAAACGATAGGTAAACTGAAACCATAACGCTCCTATATATAGGCTCATAGGCACTTAACAAGCTAAAAGTTAAATTTCACATTTCTCTTGTTTTCACGTTTTGCACTTCTCTTGCTTGAAGTAATCATTATAAAGCAACCTCAATTGCACACCTACTGCAAATAGTTTGTGTTCTTTCTGCTCCATCATTCTACACCTCTTAAGATAAGGATACACTAAGTCACTAACCTAATTTGCGTTAGTTGTGTCTCCTGTATTATTTATCCATTTCCTTTCACGAAGCCTGATTAGCCGAAGTCATCTGTCCCTTTCCGTGATGCTAAATCCTGTAGCCTTACCCTACACGAATGCTTTGCGCCTAGCATGCCAGTAAAGCACAAAAATCCCAAGAGCAAGAGCACACATTTGAATGTTATTTGCATGTTAAGTTCATGGCTACGCCGATGGTGCAGAATAACATCTATCATCTGAAATCTCTTCTACTTTTTCATTATCATGACCTGCAAATTAGTGCACCTCCAAAACTGTGGCCCAGAATTCCATAGCCTTCCATGTCACCTTTCCTAGTGAGAAGGATTGAATGAACATGATCACTCTGTTGTCCTGATTGTATGGAGCCTTCTAAACGCCTGTGGGAGACATTAATTATTTTATTTTGAGTACTATAACACATTGTGCAATCATATTTGTCTAGAAACTTCTTCTTATTGTAAAGTGTAAATTTCAGTTAGTGTTCACAGCCCATCATTTTCTTTATTCTCTCCTGAGACAAAAATATTCCTTGAAGACCTTCACCGTACCTCACCTTTCTAAAAGTCTATAGTCCAACTGAATCACCTTTGACCACCCACCAATCTATCTTTGATACAGATATACGGAATTTAATATACTGGAGAAAATATTATATCATGAATAAGTTGCATACTCAATCTGGTTCTGAAACCATAAACAGCACGACATAATGATGTTGAATCTATCATAAGATTCCTTTTGCTAGTTTAGTTTAGAGTAATATTAAAATTCTGTTCTACCAAAGGGGGTCAATCATATCAAGTCAATCTCAGCCAATCTAACTAACAACCATAGTTTAGAGCAATTTCATGGATCTTCATCATCTCTGGCCCCCTCTAAGCAGAACAAAGTTCAAATCGCAAGTGGTAATAGAAGTTCAAGAATGTCATAAAGATGATGAAAAACTGAGCATTGTTTCTAGGTATATGTGGAAATTTTACTGATGAGGCTATATGTGGAAATACAAAATTCTAGTTGTATAGACAAAATGTCAAATTTTCGTTCCAGAAGGACACCATATGAACTATGTAGGAATCATCTCATATTAAACAAGGAATGTTACTATTGGGTGGATAATTCAACATAGACAGCAGTCAGAGGAGAAGCAGAAATGCAATATTGTACAACAAACTATGTAGAACAAATGTTTTAAAAAAAATTACAAAGGCCAATTACCTCTATTTGATGACAAAAATTGCAAGCTATCCACATTATCTTGCACCTAGCGGAGGACATCCAATGGGAAGTGGTAGATCCAAGTTATCAACAATCCTGAATGTCCTCGGGACCATCTTGTCAACATACAGTGTGCCTTCAAGATGATCACATTCGTGCTGCAGGATGCGTGCTTGCCATCCTGAAGTCTGTATCTTAATGGGGCTCCCATTTCGGTCCAAACCTGAAACCTCAACATCTAGATGTCGCTCGACGACCGCCCTGTATCCATCAACACTGGCACCCCCAGAAGAAAAGTATGAGATTATACAGGACACAATTCAGTGCAATGCAATGCAGCTTTTGTATCCACATTATCTTCATATACGAACCATAGTAACAACTAACAGTATTGCAGAAAGGAGCACTCCGGTATGTACCTCAGACATCCCTCGAAGAAAAATGCTGTTCTTTTACTTGTCTTCTTTAGCTTGGGATTGATAATAACCTGGCTTCAAGAGAAGACAAGGAAAGGGCATGAGAATTGAGAAAGTCCTAATGATAGTAGGGGTGATTATGATCGCAATGCAATGAGGCAAAATTTGTCAAATTTACTGACAAGAAGATCAAAGGGACGGCGATCCTGCGCTTCAATATCCTTCTTGGGTGCATAGCCGATGTACTCTTGGGTGTCCTCCAGAACAATAATCTGTAATTGACGATTAATCAGAAGACATATCGCAATATTCGGAACAGAAGAGAAATTTGGTCATGCTCTTGATGATTAAACCCGAGCAAGAACTATACAGCCGTGTTATTGGTCGCACGTACCCTGAGTGGGACCCCGATCTGCGGGGCGGCGAGGCCGACGCCGGGGGCCTTGCGCATGACGTCGATCATCCGGTCGATGACGCCCTGGACCTTCTCAGAGGGGACGTCCCCGGGCGCCACCTCCTGCGCTGGCTCGTGCAGCACGGGGTCTCCAGCCTTCACGGTCCCCGGCGTCACCGTTATCGCCGTGGGCGCGCCGCCGCCCTTGCCGCCCAGCAGCCCGGACAGCCAGTTCCCACCGCCCGCGTTCGTCCTCACGCTTCTCCACCGCCTGCCGATGATAGCGCTAGCGGCGACTGCGGAGCCGGTGAGTGGCGTGGCGGGGGCGAGGAGGAGGGTCGTCGCAGCGGCGGACGAGAGCGGGCGGAGGAGCGCAACCATCTTGCTGTAGCAACGCCGGCTCGTCTGCGGCTGGATGGATGGAGTGGCTGACTGGTAGATTTGACGTGGCATATGGGCTGGGCTGGAAATACTTGGGCCGGGTTGGCGCGCGAGCCCATCTTGGGAGGCTCTGCACGAACGGCTGATGATGGCCCATCACCAAGGTGGCGCGGCCCACTAGCGCCAGTTTTTTTTTTTAATCCTTCTAATTAATTACTGTGGTCTAGGTTTATATTTCATGTGCCTTTCATAAACACTAACAACTTGAATTCAGTAATTATTGAAATATGATGCAACAAAATTTTGTACACTTTACAAGAAAAATTGCTTCAATAATTTGGAAGAACACATTCAATATTAGCTAAAACAGTGTATTGTAATTGTTGAAATAATATATTTCAAATATTGAATATTTGAAAAATGATAAAATAAATATTTTTAATATGGATATTTTGTTGTATTGATTGTAAAAAAACATAATAGTTCAAACAGCTTTCAAAATGGATGCAAGTCTTGAGAGGAAAATGCATCCGAACCTCGAAATTCAAACTCACCTTCCCACCCACCCATTCGGACCAACCGTGAGCTACCGCATGTCCGTGTGGTTCAATCCGGTCCACATATAGGATCTAGCATGAGAATCAGACTTACTTGACATCAACAAACAATCTCTAGGCAAATATCACCACATGAAGCACCAAACCAAACCACATAAGATTAAATTACATACTTCCAAGCACCATATCTATTTGAGAGTTGCAGATTCATGTGGTGCACTTCAGAGTTGAACATATTTAGAGAGTTTATCCTTCTCTACTGGTTGTCCTAGTGTTTTTTGACAACTTTGTCCTCACCCAGCTTCTAGTTGTTAAGTAGGTTTTTGTCACTTCCAAAATTATTTTGTCCGAGAAAGGCATCTTCATCCATAGATAGCAGTGGTGGACAACAGCACCAAAACTTTCCATAACTCTCCTTTCGAATATTGCATTGTACTGGTACGGGACGTCCACTACCTCAAACAATATCTCTTCCATTCGTACTTTCCCTATCTCCAAAGGTAACTGGGAGGGAAATTTTCCCTAGGGCTTTGACTAACCAGCCTCCGAAGCCCAATAGCGGGGTTCCGGCGAGCCGAAGACAACTTCTGGCTATTCCCATACGATCGAACGCCTCAATGAAAAGCAAATCTGTCGAACTTCTTCGGACCCTGAGTCATTCGCATTGATGATGAAGGCATCCGTATGAGGGCAGTCCAAAGCCGACATATCTTCCTAGGAGAATATGATGGGGACATGAGACCATCGAAACTTCACGAAGGGAGGGTTAGTTCCAACATCATTCATCCTTCATATATATCATCTTTGCTATCACTACGATTTGAAGTCGTGGTTTGAGCCTCCGGAGATAGCCAGGACCACGTTTCGGGTTCCTCCGATGCTTTACACTGAGCGGGTCCCATTTGATAAGGCCTCAATGGCCATGCAAGGCAATGGGGTAACAATTCAATCGGTGGGGGTACTACGATTGGTAATTTCCCACCCATTGCGAAGGATGTGGTTGATATATCGGAGGGGGTGCCAGAGGTGAGGCACTGAAGGCTCATCGGTACTGTGACTCGTTGTCGACTCGTAAGGGTTTTGTAGCATCTAGGCCCCTAGGTAAGAGGTAAGAGTTTCGGTGATTAATGACAACCGTATCATTGTGACTAATGTATACGTTTTGAACAGTATCAAAGAAAAAGAAAAACTTAATTGACAATGATGTCTTGATACTCTTGCCCTTTAAGCGCTTATATGGACAATCAAAGGGCCGGTACATGAAGGTTAAGGATCTTCTAGTTCTAAGTGTCATAATAATATGAACAAGGGTTCCCGATCTTCCGAAAGGTTCTGGTAACTCTCGATTTGATGGAAATGAGACACAAGTCGATCCGGCTTCCGAACAACACGATCCGAAACCCCGCAATCGTAGCACCACGTCTCCTCTGGTTATCAACCGGCGTTGCACGGTTGACCTCGCCAAGAAGGCTAAAATCCTTGCCTGCGAATCGAAGAACACAAGCAAGAACAAAGAAGAATGCAACCAAATTGCAGATGAATGATTAATCTCACGAGTTGGGGTCTCACAAACCGACGAAACGACGAAACTGTTCTTGACAGAATAATCTAAGCAAAACCCAACCCTAATTAGGGCGGCGGCTACTGTATATAAAGGATTAGGGTCGGCCAAGGACCCCTGGACGTGTCCCTAATGGACTCCAACACGATACATGGCCCAACGGACCAAAAACGGTGACGCAGCACCGGGACAGATTCTGGATGCTGACCTGTTTCGACGTTTCCTGTTGACTCAGAAGGAATTTGGACCTCAAACCAACTCCATTGGTTTCCTTATGAAATTATCTTTCCAACCATATGTGAATCGTCGAAAACGGAGTCCGGATGCGTCCTGGACGTCCGTTTTACTGCTCGCTGGTCCTGGAGGTCGAGGCTGATTCGGACTCGAGTTGGACTGGACCTCCTGCTGTTGTTGGACGTCCTAGCTGCTCCTCCACGCCTCCAAGCCTTCCTCTATGTGTCTCCTTGTCCTCTCCATGATTCCTAACCAACACATAATCATTAGGTAGTAATCTATTCTCAAAATTATATAAAGAGTTGCTTAGGAACGAGCTCACCTCTAAATTTAATTGTCGTGCACGAGCTCTTGTGATTGGACCTTGAAAGTTCAATGGAGGATCATTGTATGTATCCGAGGGAGTGATGTTCTCATCATCCTCCCCCTCTTGAATTGGAGTCGTCCTCGACTCAAGCTCATCATCGGCTCCCAAGTAAGGTTTCAAATCTGCAATGTTAAAAGAAGGACTAATCCCGAACTCGGGTGGCAACTCAAGTTTATATGCATTATCATTTATTTTCTCAATTATCTTATAAGGACCAGCAGCTCTTGGCATTAATTTAGACTTACGCAGCTCTGGAAACCTATCTTTTCTTAAATGTAACCACACTAAATCACCTGGTTCAAGTTTGACTTCTTTCCTACCTTCACTACCAGCAATTCTATACTTTTCATTCATCTTTTCGATATTTATTTTAGTTGTTTCATGCAACTTACGAATAAAATCAGCACGTGCACTAGCATCACTATGTGTTCTTTCAGTGGTAGGTAAAGGCAAAAGATCAATAGGAGCGCGAGGGGTAAAACCATACACTACTTGAAAAGGACTTACCTTGGTGGTAGAATGTGTTGCCCGATTATAAGCAAACTCCACGTGGGGCAAACATTCTTCCCACATCTTCAAATTTTTCTTCAAAATAGCTCTCAACATGGTACCCAAAGTGCGGTTCACTACCTCCGTTTGGCCATCAGTTTGTGGGTGGCAAGTAGTAGAAAATAATAGTTTTGTACCCAACTTATTCCATAGAGTGCGCCAAAAGTGACTCAAAAATTTAGCGTCGCGATCTGAAATAATAGTAGAAGGCATACCATGCAAGCGAACAATCTCTTTGAAAAAGAGATCAGCAATATAAACGGCATCATCACTTTTATGACAAGGTATAAAATGTGCCATCTTAGAAAAACGATCCACAACAACAAAAATGCTATCCCTCCCTCTCTTAGTCCTAGGCAATCCCAAAACAAAGTCCATCGAAATATCTGCCCAAGGAATAGAAGGAACAGGAAGAGGCATATACAAACCATGTGGATTCAAGCGAGACTTAGCCTTTTGACATGTGGTACAGCGTGCCACGAACCGCTCAACATCTCTCCTCATCTTTGGCCAAAAGAAATGTGTGGCCAACATAGCCTCCGTCTTCTTAGCACCAAAATGTCCCATCAATCCTCCTCCATGTGCTTCCTGCAACAACAAAAGACGAACGGAACCAACTGGAATGCATAGACGGTTAGCTCTAAACACAAATCCATCATTGATCACAAACTTGTTCCATGTACGTCCCTCTTTACAGTTCAGCAATACATCTTTAAAATCAGGATCAAGCACATATTGTTCTTTTATTGAGTCAAGTCCAAAAATTCTATAATCAAGTTGGGACAACAAAGCATATCGTCTAGACAAAGCATCAGCAATTATATTATCCTTCCCTTTCTTGTGTTTGATAACATAAGGAAAAGATTCAATAAATTCAACCCACTTAGCATGTCTACGATTCAGATTATTTTGAGAACGAAGATACTTAAGCGATTCATGATCTGAATGTATAACAAATTCTTTAGGCCACAAATAATGACACCACGTCTCTAAAGAACGTACAAGTGCATACAATTCCTTATCATACGTAGAGTAATTAAGAACAGGGCCATGCAATTTTTCGCTAAAGTATGCAACGGGCTTACCTTCTTGCATCAAAACACCTCCAATGCCAACTCCACTAGCATCATATTCTAGCTCAAAGGTCTTACCAAAATTTGGAAGTTGCAGCAATGGCGCGTGCGTAAGCTTGTCCTTCAAAGTGTCAAAGGATTCCTCTTGTGCCTTACCCCAATGGAACACCACACCTTTCTTTGTCAACTCGTGTAAGGGGGCAGCAATGGCGCTGAAATCCTTCACGAAACGACGATAAAAACCTGCAAGTCCAAGAAAACTTCTCACCTGTTTGATGTTTTGGGGCACCGGCCAACTCTTTATGGCTTCAATTTTCATCTCATCCACCTCAATTCCCTGTGGAGTAATAACATAGCCAAGAAAAGAGACTCGATCCGTGCAAAAGATGCACTTCTCAAGGTTACCAAATAAACGTGCATCACGTAAAGCATTAAAAACAGCACGTAAGTGATCCATATGTTCATCCAAAGACTTGCTATAAATCAATATGTCATCAAAGTAAACCACCACAAATCGTCCAATAAAAGTTCTTAAAACCTCATTCATCAAACGCATGAAAGTGCTAGATGCATTAGTTAAACCAAAAGGCATTACTAACCACTCATATAATCCGAATTTAGTTTTGAAAGCTGTTTTCCATTCATCTCCAAGTTTCATTCTAATTTGGTGGTAACCACTACGCAAGTCGATCTTTGTAAAAATTACAGAGCCACACAACTCATCAAGCATATCATCAAGTCTAGGAATAGGATGGCGATATCGAATAGTAATGTTATTGATGGCTCTACAATCAACACACATACGCCAAGTACCATCTTTCTTAGGAACCAAAATCACAGGAACAGCACAAGGACTAAGGCTCTCACGTACATACCCGCGGTCCAAAAGCTCTTGGACTTGCCGCTGAATTTCCTTAGTCTCCTCGGGATTGGCTCGATACGCAGCACGATTTGGCAATGTTGCTCCCGGGATCAAATCGATTTGATGCTCTATCCCTCTCATAGGTGGCAGTCCCGGGGGTATCTCAGCTGGGAAAACATCCTCATACTCCTGCAAAAGGTTAGTGACAGCAGGAGGTATCGAACTAATAACATCATCAAGCGAATACAAAACTCGTTTGCAAACCAAGGTGTAGCAAATATCATTATTAGAAATTTCAGCAATGTCACTTTTTAGTGCAAGCATAACACCACCCTTCAATTTTATGCCCTGTACCTTAGAACTAGGTGCAGACTTATCCTTTTTAGGTGGGTAAAGAGAATTAGCAACTTGCTGATTTTCAGATTTAGTATCACGCAAATTAGCAGCTCGTTCTTTATCAGCTTGTACAATTTCAGCAGGGGTCATAGGAACCAAAGTAATTTTCTTTCCTTTATGCATAAAAGTATATGTATTACTTCTACCATGGTGTATAGCATCATTATCAAATTCCCAAGGTCGACCCAATAAAAGTGAGCAAGCTTCCATAGGTACCACATCACAGTCAACATAATCAGCATAGGAACCAATGGAAAAAGAAACTCTGCAAGTTTGTGTTACCTTAGCTTTTCCAGCATCATTAAACCACTGAAGGTTATATGGATGGGGGTGTTGGCGTGTGGTCAAGCCAAGCTTCTTGACCAAATCTGAACTCACCAAATTATTACAACTACCTCCATCGATGATGACACGTGCTCGCCGATTTTGGATGACGAAGAAAATCTGGAACAAGTTATGGCGTTGCAGCTTCTCTGGTTGTTGTACCTTTGTGCTGAGCGCCCGCTGCACAATGATGCTCCTATAGGTCGCTGTGTCATCACTGCCCAAGATTTCGTTGCTCTCCTCAACAACTGGTTCTTCTTCTTCTTCTTCCTCAATGTCAGAGGCGCTGATGTACCCATCTTCCGTTGCAATGTATGCCCGCTGACTTGGGCAATCCTTCTGCACATGACCGAATCCATGGCAGCGACGGCACTGAATGCCAGAGGTGCGTCCCGTTGATGCAACAGAGGAAGCACTCTTAGAAGGTCCCTGCAAAACAGAATTTTTACCTGAGCCTGAAGGTCGTGTAGTGACCGGATTTGGTGCCGTAGCTGCTTGTTGCTTGCTCGCTGGTGAGGGAGCCCTATAAGTGGATGGTTTGGACAGCCCAAAGGATGGTCCTGTGCGCGGCGTGTATGTGGTGCTGGCCTTGTACTTGCCCTGCTGCTCACGCCCCTGCAACTCCTTCTCTGCAAGCATAGCAAACTGAAACAACTGGTTGACATTGTTAAATTCTTTATAATCAATAATATCCTGGATTTCACGTCTCAAACCCGAATAAAATCGACAAATAGAATCTTCGTTTCCCTCTACTATGCCACAACGCATCAAGCCCTTTTGAAGCTCACCATAATAATCCTGCACAGATTTATCTCCCTGTTCTAAGCGCATCAATTTCTTACGCAGGTCTCTATGATAAGATGGGGGAACAAATCTATCATGCATAGCAACCTTAAGCTCTTCCCATGTACGAGGTGTGGCACCATCTGCAGCTAAACCAGTCCACCAAATAATAGCAAAATCTTTAAACTCACTAGTGGCTTGTCTAACTCTATGTTGTTCAGGTACTTGGTGGGCACTAAATTTTTGCTCTACTGTCATCTCCCAATCAAGATATCCCTCAGCATCATAATGTCTCGAAAAAGAAGGTATAGTAAATTTAACCTTAGCATAAGGATCTTCAGGAGCTCGATTATACATACCTCGATGGTGGTGGTGATGTGGAACGCCACCCATACCTGTGGTGTTAGTGCGAAGACGACGCCGTAATCTGTTTTGCAATGTCGCCGCTGGATCAACATTAACATCGTCATCATACAACTCATCACCGGTGTTGCTTCCATTCACATCTTCGTTGTGCACAGGACGGTTTTCCAAAGCATTTACCCTGTCGGTGAGCTCGGATAACCGTTTGTCCACCCGCTCAACCGCGTTTGCGAGTTTCATCTCAATTATCGCTTCAGTGACAGCCTTGATGACTGTCTCCCTCATCTCCTTCTGAGCATTGTCTACAACAGCTTGTAGCTGTTCTTGGCTGACGCACTCCTTGAAGTCCTTTGGCGTTTTATCTCCTTCAACTGACATTGTGGAAACAAACACAACAACAAACAGTGAAGGTTATCCCTAATAATCGTACTACAAAGATGGAGTGGTGCCTCTCAATCAAGATCAGCAAAGGTAGACACCTTACCAAGCTCTTACCAGGGTTCTTACCAGCAAAGCAAAGGATATCTGGAAGGCGTGCGAGCGATTGCAGGGATGCAAACCAGTGCTGTTCAGAAGAATCTGTGGGGCTTGGAAGGCACACAAAGAGAACAAATATGTATATGTGGAACACAAATCAGAAACAGATAGTAATGCTGAATTATAGTCCCAAGTACTTGTTCTCGTTGCTGGCCTAAAGTGTTGCAAGTACCAAGTATGTGTGTTAAACAAGGTGGAGAAACAAGTATGATGGATAGCAAGAGCAACAGAAACAAAGAACTAAACAGCACACGCTAACACAGCTCACTTTGCCCTTCTCTATGTGCTCCTCTAGATATTGTTCCTCTTTTGCCCCTCTCTTTTTTCTATTTTTTTGGGCTGTCGTTGTTTTTTTGGGAAAATTCGACTTTTTCTTTTTATTTTTTTGATATTTTTTTTTCACTTAGGAGCACACAAGTGGGAACCACAGAAAATTTGAGCTTAAACAAGTGAAAGACGTGACCTGTAGAATTTTCTGAAGTTCAGCCGTAAAATGAGAAAAATATTTGGAAATTGAAAACTCAAACTTCGGAGGCGAATTTGGGAATTCTGATTTCGCCGAACCCGATAAAGCGGGGGACAACGGATCCGAAACGCTATTTCGATGCGAAAAACTCTATGACTTTTCTGAAAACGGAGTTCGTATGCGAAAGTTATGCCCGATTTGAGAAACGACTCCGAATTAGAGGACAAAACGGGAAGAAAGTGGGGAAAATATGCGACGGAGGCTAGGGTTTGATGGAAACGGTGGGGGAAAACACACGAACTGGACTCTAACACGACCTAACCAGCAACAAGACCTTGACCAGGACACAAACTCAACACGACGAACTCTGAAACTGAAATATGCAAAAGCTAAAGGCGCGGAAGGGTTGTAGGACAGGAAAAAAAAACGATATGGCAGTGGACTATGGAACGAAGGCGAAAACACTCGAAACTAAGGGTAGATATGAACCTGACGGTATACCTGAAGCTCTGAATACCACTTAATATGAACAAGGGTTCCCGATCTTCCGAAAGGTTCTGGTAACTCTCGATTTGGTGGAAACGAGACACAAGTCGATCCGGCTTCCGAACAACACGATCCGAAACCCCGCAATCGCAGCACCACGTCTCCTCTGGTTATCAACCGGCGTTGCACGGTTGACCTCGCCAAGAAGGCTAAAATCCTTGCCTGCGAATCGAAGAACACAAGCAAGAACAAGGAAGAATGCAACCAAATTGCAGATGA
Source organism: Phragmites australis (assembly GCF_958298935.1). Classification (NCBI taxonomy): domain Eukaryota; kingdom Viridiplantae; phylum Streptophyta; class Magnoliopsida; order Poales; family Poaceae; genus Phragmites; species Phragmites australis. The sequence continues at coordinate 27,513,166 of NC_084921.1, read as the reverse complement.
ATGATTAATCTCACGAGTTGGGGTCTCACAAACCGACGAAACGGCGAAACTGTTCTTGACAGAATAATCTAAGCAAAACCCAACCCTAATTAGGGTGGCGGCTACTGTATATAAAGGATTAGGGTCGGCTAAGGACCCCTGGACGTGTCCCTAATGGACTCCAACACGATACATGGCCCAACGGACCAAAAACGGTGACGCAGCACCGGGACAGATTCTGGATGCTGACTTGTTTCGACGTTTCCCGTTGACTCAGAAGGAATTTGGACCTCAAACCAACTCCATTGGTTTCCTTATGAAATTATCTTTCCAACCATATGTGAATCGTCGAAAACGGAGTCCGGATGCGTCCTGGACGTCCGTTTTACTGCTCGCTGGTCCTGGAGGTCGAGGCTGATTCGGACTCGAGTTGGACTGGACCTCCTGCTGTTGTTGGACGTCCTAGCTGCTCCTCCACGCCTCCAAGCCTTCCTCTATGTGTCTCCTTGTCCTCTCCATGATTCCTAACCAACACATAATCATTAGGTAGTAATCTATTCTCAAAATTATATAAAGAGTTGCTTAAGAACGAGCTCACCTCTAAATTTAATTGTCGTGCGCGAGCTCTTGTGATTGGACCTTGAAAGTTCAATGGAGGATCATTGTATGTATCCGAGGGAGTGATGTCCTCATCACATAAGAAGATTAAGGACACTTAGAGTAGTATAGGTTCTATTTCTTTTTAGTCTTTTGACCCTACTATAAAGAGGGGTTAAGAGTTGTAGCTTGACCTAGGTGAGTCTAGACATAGTTGATGCACACTTATAAAGTTCCATAGCTAGGGTGGTCATACAAGCTTTTGGTTCAGTATCCAAGAAGTTAGAACTCAAGATTGTTTGAATTAGATAAATTCAGAGAAAATTCAACTCACCGGATGATCCTCTGTATAAAGAGTGTACTCACCGGAGCAATTTCCTAAGAGTTCTGAGTTGTAAAATTGTTGAAGACCACGCCGGATGGTTCGGCGTTCGAGTGGTGAGATCACCGGAGAAATATTTGTAGTGAAGTCTCGGCTTAAGTCTACACGCCGGATGGTCCGGTGTTGTGAAGAGTAAACGCCGGATGAATTTATACAGAGAGGTTGCAAACTATCATCTGGCCGGTTTCCATGCGCCGGATGATCCGGCGTTAGTCCGGATGAAACACCGGAGCTTTAACGGCTAATGAAACAGTTAACGGCTATTCTGTCAGGGGTATTAGCACCGGATATTCCGATGTGAACCGAGTTATTCACACCGGACCTTCCGGCGTTAAGAAAAATTTTGGGTTGTTAGGCAACGGCTAATTCTTGATCCTTAGCCTATAAATACCGACTCATTTTGTCTCTTTTGGTGCTCTTGCGACCCTGTAGTAGCTCATACACTTGGTGTGTCATTTAGAAGCAAGAGAGAGCACTTGTGTTTAATCTCAAATTCTTAGTTGAAGATTAAGGACATCTTTAGTGCTTGGAGAGTAACAAGTGTGTATCTAGCTGTTGTCTAGGTTTTGTCTTTGTCAAGTGAAGCTTGAAGCTTATTACTCTTGGTGGTTGGCAACACCTAGACGGTCTTGGTGATCGAAGGTGTTCTCGGTGAGCTCTTGGAGGACTTGTGGGAGCCCCGGGAAGAGATGATGTACTTGGTTTGATGCCCGTCAATCCGGAGATGGAGAAGGGGCAATCAAGAGGGAGCACTTGAGTCTTGGTGACTCAATGGGGAGCTACATCCTTGGTGGATGCTCCAACAAGAACTAGGGGGAAGTACCAACTTCTCGAAACCTCGGGAAAAAATTGGTGTTCTCTTCTCCAACTATTTACATTCCCGCATTTTACTTTGAGTATCTTGGTTCTTGCAAGTCTTTCTTTTTACCGTTTTCCCTCTTAGTTATCTTGCTTGTTTAGTTGTCTTGTCCTAGTTTAAATACGTAGTTGCATTCTCCTTTATCTAGGCTAATGTTGTTATTTATTTTAGAAAGCGGTAGAAGTTTTAATTAGCGCCCAATTCACCCCCCTCTTAGGCTATTCGATCCTTTTAGGTTTCACATGATACACTGTCCGAGGCTCGACAGCCTGGTTGGAGCCAGACGACCTCGTAGCTTACCTATGTAGGCCTTCCCTCAATGCCGTGATGTGTGGGCACACTTTGGTGGTATGGTTGGCATTTTTGCCATGCACTGCGCAATACAATGCTTTGCCAATGCTGGGAAAATTCCTCTTTTGACCTCTCGAGTGAGAAAAATATTGATATGTTCTCTGCCCTTCTGAGGACTGATGGTGCCCCTTCAGTCGGTCCTCTCTCTCTCTCTCTCTCTCAGAATTTATCGTTGATCTTAGGTCGATCGGTTAGAGTGTCTTTGCGAATCATCTTCCTCTGCCCTGGAGTACTCCTCCATCTTAGCAAATAGCTTGTCCACACTCTTGACCGGCTGTCGAGCAAAGCGTGATGCCAATGCACCTACCAGAGCCCCTATTGAGCTGCATCAATGACTGTATCATCATTCAGACCGTTCGCTTGGCACTTCACCCGCACGAAGCGTCAGATGTACTCCTTTAAGCTCTCGCCCTCCTTCTACCTTACCAAAAACAAATCTCCCCGGTAATCAGAGTGACATTATTTCCTTGAAAATGTGAGAAGAAAGCTTAGCGAAGCTATTCCCGGAGTAAGTTCTTGCCGAAGGTAACAGGGTGTACTGGGAGAGGGCTATCCCTTTAATAGCAAGGACGAAGGCCTTGTTCATAGTGGTGTTGTGCCCCTGGTGACTCTACTATGGTCACGAAGCTCATCAAAACTCCTTGGCGTCGGTCTCGCCATTGTACAGGTGGAGGTGTGGCACATTAAATCCTAGAGGCCACAACTATGCCTGTAAACCTAGAGACAGTGGAGAGTTTGGGTCTATTGCTCATGGCCGGATAGGCTCCTTCAAAGCCTGTAGGAGCATTATCCCCAGGTTCAGGTCTTTGATATGCCCCCCAATGGTCCATGCTGAGAGGTCGTGGACTGACGAAGGGACCTAAGTTCTTCCATTAGTTCTCATACCTGCTTCACTTCCTCCTCCTCTTGACGCTTGTATCAGGCTTCGATGTTATCATGGTCTTCAACTTCATGATCTCCTTGGGTTTCGGCTTTGTGATGAACCTCCTTTGTCCCTC